>NC_137278.1:37430833-38817916 GCF_054371585.1 Giraffa tippelskirchi | reverse complement strand
TGACTCTTGTTCCTTTATAAATTGCCTGCTTTTCCTCTCAGGAAACTTTTAAGACCCTATCTTTATTTCCAATAAAACAAAATTTTATGATTGTCTTGATGAGGATCTTTTTTTATTTATTGCACTCAATGCTTAGAAGGTCATTTTAATCTGAAGACTTGTATCTTTCTCCTGTTCTGGGTAATTTTCTTTTCTTCTTTATTTAATAATTTCATCTTCTCTGGTTTCCTCTGTAAATTCAGAAACCCCTATTAAAGCCAGTGTATTATTCAGAGGATGCTACTCCTGTATTAATCCTCCTAAGTTTTCTTTCTCTTTGTAATTCTTTGTTTCTCCCCTCCCTTTCTTTCTTTCTCTTTTTCATTTTTATATTCTAAGTTCTTAGAGATTTCCTTCATTTCCCCTCCCAATCTTTATATCTATATATATCTTTATATATATAGTTTATTTTGTTGGCAATCATCAATTATGTTTCACAAGCTCTTTCTTATTTTATCTCTTTTTTTCCTTTGTATAACATTCTCTTTTGTTTTATGAATACCAAAGTTTCTCAAATCCCTCTGAAGAAACTAATTTTTTAAGTTCTCCTCTGTCCCTTGAATTATTTCCATTTCTTGTTGTTTCTCTTAGCCATTCCCTTTCAAGTTACTGGCTTTGCTCAAGACTTTGATAATCATCAAGTATCTTTTCGTGTTTAAGAAGGAAACAATAGAACAGCTGACCAGGTCTGTGAATAAGGTTTGGCTTATCAACAGCAGGTTTTGCTTTACTTGAACCAGTGGGGAACCTGCCATTACATCTGGAGACTCCTCAATTCCATAATGAAGAGAGCTTTGACCGAGGGCGGTAATCCTCACATTAGTCCTCTTCCAAAGACCAGGTTCAGTTTCTTTAGAGAATGTTCATCTTGAGCAAAGGGGCTATTCTGAGTTCCACAGGGAGGATGGCAGGAGTGAGATCAACAGTTGCATGAAGCTCCAGTTTGTCTTCCATTTTCAATCCTACTGACATGAATGCTACCTTCAAGGACAGAGCCTCCCTCTAGTTTTTTTGGGCAATGGGTGTTTTCCTTTTACTAAAATCGAAGTACAAGTCAATATGCTAAACTTTATTCACTCTGTTTTACTAGCCAAGTCTCAAAATGTTTTCTGCCTTTTAGAGATTTGTTGAGATTTATGAACCATCACTACTCACTTACACACTTATTCCTTTTAGTTTTTATACATTTTCAGTTTTTTAATTCTTTACATAATTTTAATGCTGTCTGAGAAAGGGAGAACACTTCTGCCATTTTGAACTAAAGTCCATGAAATGGTTTTCAGGCAGTGCTCCACAAGGTAAAGCTTATGAAGAGAAAGAGCAAGGATGGGACACCAAAATAAGAGCTGATCAAGTGACACTTGCTTTTAAATAAAAGCTTGCTGCTTTTATTGATTGTGCTTCGGTATATGTCATTTGATTAGATTTTCCTACAAGAAAGAATCAAAGAATAATTCAAGACAAATTATAATCAAGTACTGATATAAGTGAGCTTTCAAGTGTGGGCTAGAATAGTCAGAGAAGGGTAATTGGGAAGAGGTAGAACTTCTAGAGAAATCTGGCTCTGAAAATGTATGTTGGGGCCAGATTCTACAGGATTTTAAGCTATGTTAACAAGTCTGGGCTTTATCCTAAATATGAAGGAGCAATTAAATGGTTTAAAAGAAGGAAGTAAAAGGATTTGAAGTGTGTTTTTGAAAGGTCACCCTGACTTTAGATGCACAGAGGTGATCATCAGCAAGCAGGCAAGGACCTCTCATGCTTGCTTTCCCTCAATCTTTACCACCCCCTCCACAGGTAGGATAGGCAAGTATTGTTGCTGTTCCTAATTCACAAGTGGGGAAACAGGCTCAGAGAGATTTTCTGATTTGTTCGAATTTACATGAGTCATAAATGATCAGAGCCATGCCAGACATCTTGTTTAACTCCTCCTTCTGGACAGGGGTAAATAAACCATAGTGAATCATTGAAGTTTGGTCAAAACCAACTAGTTAATGTCATTGCCCATCCTGGATGCCTGCCCTCCTGGCCCCATTCCCTACATGCCAGTGATCTTATCCCACCAACTCCCTAACTCTTTAGAGCCTAGCTTTACAGCCACCCCAGGAAATCTAGAGTTCAGAGAAATAAAAAGCAGAAGAAAAACAATAATGTGAATTCATTATCTACTATGACGCTTCTTTCTTTCCCAAAATCCCTTTATGAATACTGAAATGGGTTAAAGAATGTCCCATTAAATTGATATCTATGTGGGACCTCAGAAAACAACCTTATTTGGAAATAGGGTCTTTGCAGAAATAACTAGTTCTGTTAAAATGAATTCAGACTGGATTAGGGTGAGTACTAAATCCAATGACTGGAATTCTTGTATTAATAAGATGGCCATGTGACCACAGAGATACACAGGGGAGAAGGCCATGTGATAAGAAGGCAAATATTTGAGTGATGCACCTATAAACCAAGGAATGTTATGGATTGTCAAGAGCCCCCAAAAGCTGTATTTAAGCAAGGAAGGGAGATGGCCCTTTAAGCTTCCAGAACTGTGAGAAAATAAATTTCTGTCATTTTAAACCACTCACTATTTGGTACTTTGTAATAGATCCAACCAGTGCATCCTAAAGGAAATCAGTCGTGGGTATTCATTGGAAGGACTGATGTTGAAGCTGAAACTCCAATATTTTGGCCACCTGATGCAAAAAGCTGACTTATTTGAAAAAACCCTGATGTATGGAAAGATTGAAGGCAGAAGGAGAAGGGGACAACAGAGGATGAGATGGTTAGAGGGCATCACCGACTCAATGGACATGGGTTTGGGTGAACTCCGGGAGTTGGTGATGGACAGGGAGGCCTGGTATGCTGTGGTTCATGGGGTCACGAAGAGTGGGATACTACTGAGCAACTGAACTGAACTGAACAGATAAACTGGGAACTGAAAGAAATGCTAAATTCAAAACCAATTTAAAAAAGAAAAAAAAGTAGTGATTCCATTTAAAATAATCACTGAAGGAAAAATTTCAAAACACAGAAAAGGTTTAACAGAAAAATTAAAAAATGGCTCTGGGTTTTGGAGCAATTCCAGCTGTTTTCCGGGGTGCTAAGTTTGTAAAAGAACAATGATATCAGCTGAAAACCTGGGCTTTGAGAGAGAAGGGAATCTGCAGAGCTGAAGTCCTGGGAAACTGACCCTCTCCATCCCAAATATTCTTGAACACCAAGTTTCTCAGCCTCCAGAAGCACCCTCCGCACCACAGAAACTACCACTTCTGAACCAAGTGTCTCCACTTTGCTAGGCACTTGGCTAGTTTGGCCTCATTCTCTCCTTGCCACATGCCTGTCCAGCAAATACTAAGCTTTCAATCGCTATTTGTTGACCAACGGACTAGCCCTGAGAAGCACATCCCAGCCTGCATGAGGAAGCCACGTGCTGTCATGGAAAGCTTTATGACAGGTCACCTCTAAGGTCTCTTCATTCTCTGTCTCTCTCCTCTAAAGTAGTACACAGCCAACACCCAAAAAAGGGCTTTCCTAGTCAATGAAACACTCCCTATTTCCTGAGCTCCAGCTAGACCCAGAAATAAAAACACTTCAGGGCAAAGTAAAATTCTTTGCACTGGCTTTTTGCCCATGTCAAGTTGACTTAACAAAATTCCAAAGGTGATTCACAGTTGGCCTGCATACAGAGACATCAAGCCGAGACTCACGTACACAAATCCTTCTCTCTCACACACACATACCTCCAGACACAGACACATGCCTGTTCCCAAAGCCTTACTGGCTCAGACCTGCTGGCATCCTAATGGATAAGAGAGGGTGGAAGAAAAGCAAGAGTAAACCTATTCAAAAAGCTGGTAGAAAAGCAAAGTTTAGAAACCGTTTGTAATCTAACGAGAGGAAGAAAAATCTTAACGAACTGAGAACCAAGAGATTGGGACTGAAATCCACCCTACTGCCAACTGCTAACCATGTGACCTTGGACAGTTCACAGTTCCAGCTCTCAGAGGATTAATTTATCTACACGGCTCCTCAACTATCCCTCATCCAATGGGCAAATCAATCCCTCCACTGTCTTTCCCCATTTCCTTGGACTCTGCACTGCTCTCAGGATGCTGTCCACACATACACTGATGTTTGCACACTTCTGCTTTTGCACAGACTGTACCCTTCCTGTGGAAAGTTCTTCCCAGCCCAATCTCTGAGTGTTCAAATCCAATCCTCCCTTCAAGTTAAATCCAAAGGATTCTACAAAGCCTTCCTGGATCCTTAAGTTGCAAATAAACTCTTTAAGCTCCTCTAGCGCTCTACCTGTGATGAAATTTGACTCTTTCTATCTCAGGCTTTAGTTATTTGGGGTATATTTGTTAACATGCTCCTCCATTAGTCTGTGAGCTTCTGGAAGGCATGGCTTGTATCTGGTTCATCTTTCAGTCACCTGTCACTCCAGTACATGCTCAGAAAGCCTCCTTAAGCTGAGCAAGGACACAGAGCTCATAAGTTATAGTTTTCATCACTGTGGTTCTCATTTGGGGCCAGAGTCTCAGGAAACTAATAAAGTTGGTTCATGCAAATAACTCCATGCCATGTGACAAAATTTTACATGCCTGTTACAAACTTGAGAATGTATGAATGACTGTATGTTTTACAAAAGTCAGTTGCAAGGAAACCCCACCTTCACTTGTTTTGTTGAGCCCCATTCCAGGGAACAGATATGGTGTGGATGACTGCTGTCATCACAGGAGCCTAAAATACCTCAGCTTGAGCAGGTGTACCAGGACTGGGCCTGGGGTCTGGATTCTGTGTATACTCTCCAGAAAGACATTTGTGGGTCGCTTTGGAAGCTGATTGTCATGAGGAGAAGGAAATATTTGCTCAGCAGTAGTTGTTTGTTTTTTTTTAAAGTCACCTCCCCCAGTGCACCCCTTATCCACACAGCCTGACCTCAGGCTGGAGGATCAGAGCATTTCTTGAAGAATAATGGATCTGTTTGCCTTCAGAGTCATGACCTGTTTCTTCTAATTAAGACAAACATTCTATTTCGGTATAACACGAAGAAGTGAGGAAAGTGAGAAGGTTTTGAAAAATGAAGCACTTTTGTAAATTACCTAATCCTATTTCTTTTTTTTCCCAAGTGTCACCAGCCGCTTCTACTTGAAGACTGACATAGCAAACACCATCCATTTGTCCTCTAATGACAAACTGAAATTATTTTTAAGGCTGTCTCTATGATGAAAAGCACAAGAAACAGCTATAAATTACCAGGCAGAGCCATCTATTTACAAATATCATAAATAATCATAAACATTATATATAACCGTAAATAAATATCACAGTGTTCACCCTTTTCTAGCAATCAGATAAAGCCAGATAAAAGGTCAAATGGCCCCATTCTGCTGACCCTTACCTGCCTGGAGAATGAGAAATTCTATCTCTGCTGCCAGAGCCTAGCAACTCTCTCCAGGCTCCTGAGAAAAATCAGCTTGGTACACAATCCCGTGCTAATACTTGCCCACTAAATGTTGGCAATCAAACCCCATTCATCACCCCCACAGGGCCTAATATTGATTTGCATCTGGGATTTCTCATACTTAAGAGTTCTGCTATGACATCAGACAATGGACAGATATCCTCCCAGCTTCATTATTCTCCAGCCAAGCCACTTAAAGAAAGTTGATAACATCCCCTCAGCCTCAGTTTCTCTGAATAGGAACAATAATAGCTCCTTACCCATAGGATTTAGTGAAAAAGTAAGTAAAATCATGCATACAAACCACTTAGAACAGTGCTTGACCAATAAGGACCAATCCAAAGAATGTTCACTGCTGCTATTCCTCAAATGTCTGTCTTGTTCAAAATAAAACTTGACCTCCTTTGCCTTGTTTTATGTAGCTTAGAAAACAAGTGAGAACACAGAAGGGCACACACACAGAGTGAAGATTGCTTGCTAACAATGTAGTTCCAGGTAACATCTGACTGGGTAGATAACACAGGCCTTATCATGTTACAGAATATAGGCTTCATTTCCCCAAAAGCAGAGCCTGAGACAAACACTTGCATGGAAGTTGTTTATCCAGAGGTGTGACCTCAAGAGGCAGAAACTGGAAGCAAGCGGAAAGAAAGAGCAGGAAAGAGACAACATAAAGATGCATTACTGAGTTGGCCCCTGTTACATAAGACTGGATGTTGGATCTTGTGGGATCATGTGTGATGTCCATGTTGTCCACCAAGGGGGAAGAGATAAAGCATTGCTGTGCCAGCTCCTATTGCCCATTGGTCTAGGGTTGTCCCATCCACATGCTTGACAGCCAAGCAGTTCCTGAAGGACCTCCACACTGCAGCAGAGGAAAAGACACACAATGAGGAGCATAGCACTGGCCTGAGAGCTGTACCCATGACACAGCTGGAAATCTTTACTGACCTGGTCACCACAGCAGTGACTGGAATAAGAGATAAAGCCCAAATGACATTACGTTACGAATAGCATTCACCAAGAGATAACCTGAAGAGGCCGAAATGTTCTTAAAGTAGACTTCCAAGAATGAACTCTTTTTCTGACAGACATACCTTCTCCACTCTGTTTAAGTCCATGACATTAGATGATGGGGACTTGGGTACTTCTTGGCTTCTGATTAAAAATAAACACCTGAAGGTGTTTTTCCAAAGTTTACATCCCAATCTCACCAACTTGACTCTTCTTCACCCTGGTTCCAAATCAGAGAATTTTATGGTTGACCATTCCAACCAACTCCCTCCATCGGAAACATGGCTCCTTTCTGCAATGGCCATGACAAGAAGCACCTGGTTCACACTAGCACCTGCTTCACTCCAGGAACCTGGTTCACACTAGCACCTGGTTCACACTAGCACCTGGTTCACGCTAGGAACCTGGTCCACACTAGCACCTGGTTCACACTAGCACCTGGTTCACGCTAGGAACCTGGTTCACACTAGCACCTGGTTCACACTAGCACCTGGTTCACGCTAGGAACCTGGTTCACACTAGCACCTGGTTCACACTAGCACCTGGTTCACGCTAGGAACCTGGTTCACACTAGCACTTGGTTCACACTAGCACCTGGTTCACACTAGGTTCTCCCAGTGAAGGATATTCCCATTCCTCAGGAGGCAGCTGTTTCCTCTTCCCACAGCTCTATTAGAAAAATGATCTGACTTTCAGCTAAACAGGGTATATTGACACACATTAATCAATACGCTTTTCACCAAACAACCAGGTCTCTTTTGACTATACTATGTCAGAGACTGGAGGAGTTAACATAGTTCCAGGGTTAGACTGCAGATGTACACTGTGGTCCACTGAAAGTGAATATCAGCTGCTTTTGATTCTCTCCTTTTCAAGAGAAATGGAAAAGAATGAATTTGCCAGATCAATGACTTCATACCATGTATCCAAGCTTGTGTCAATTGGCTTTGGCAAAAAATACCACAGTAGCAATTGTAGCTGCTATTTGGGTGAGTTTCCAATAGTCTACTATAATCCATCAGGATTTCCCTGGATTTTTCAGGAGTCAGTCTGATGAATACAACAGGAATATGATGGGGATCATCCTGCATCTTTAGGTCTTGAAGAGTGGCACTGATTTCTGCCAGTGCAGTCTTTGGTGTGGTCTATTTTCTGTATCACTTGGGATGACCAATTTATCCCAGTCTGTCTGGGCTTTCCTGGTTTGAAAACTGAATATCCCCACATATTGGGAACCTCTTAAGTCCCAAGTAAACTAGGATAGTTGGTCACCCTAATGCTGCCTCCCTTCACTTACCCCTGAAAGAGATGAAAGTCTATCTGTATGATACCAAGAAGACCCTCTAGATTTCCTATTTAGCTTTTAATTGCTGATTAATCACCTGCTTCTTATTAGCTTTTTCCAGAGCATCGGTTAACTATAGCCACACAATTCCATCTTCTTATAGTTATTAATACCCCAGTACCCCAGTAATTCTCACCACCTGATTGATCAAATCACATCTGGTAACTACATTCTTCTTTTTTTTTTTTCTTTTTTTGGTCATGCCTTGTGGCATGTGAGATCCTATTTTCCTGACCAGGGATTGAACCCACTTCCCCTGCTATGGAAGTGATGATTCTTAACCACTGGACTGCCAGGGAAGTTCCTGCATTATTTTCCACCAGGATACAATTCTACTTCACTGTCAAAGTTTTAACTATGGAACTGCTATGTTGTTATTTGTGCCAGGGATTATTTGTTCTCTACCTTCTACTGGTGATGGGCTTTTCATTAGCATCGGGGTGGAGAGGGCACCCTCTTGCCATTTGGGCTTTCCAGACGGCTCAGTAGTAAAGAATCCGCCTGCCAAGCAGAGACATGGGTTTGATCCCTGGGTTGGGAAGATTCCCTGGAGCATTATATGGCAACCCACTCTAGCATTCTTCCTTGAGAAATCCCATGGAGAGAGCAGCTTGGCGGGCTATAGTCCATGGTGTCACAAAGAGTTGGACACAGCTTAGCAACTAAACAGCAACAGGGCAGCCAGAGACCCAGCTCTAAAATCTCACTTCAGCATCTGTTTCTTGACCACTTGCGATGGCAACTGTTGCAAGTTGTGTTCCATTGGAAGTGGATCCTGAGATGGAGAACAGCATGCTAATGAATTATTAAGAACTGATCCTCAACTTAACTATGGAAGGAAAGAGAGGAAAACAGGATTGGGTAGAGGGACAAGCTGTGCTGCACTGCAATCTCAAAGGAGAATTCAACTCACCCTACAGTGAGATCTGAAACTAGTATGAACCTTCAAAAATGTCCCAAATTGGGTAAAGGGGTCTTTATGTCTTGTGTGGTAAAAAAAAAATTAACCTGGTTCAAAGAGAAATCTTGCCTTTGTCCTTGGTTCCTGGAAGGTCATAACTGAGCCCTTGGAATGTCCTGCCTGAAAGAAGTTTTTATTCACCTAAGAGCCTTAGGCCACAGCAGATGGTCTCACAATGTGATTTATGGTAGGTTTTTTGGGTCAAAAGGTATCAGTTTGATCTCAAAAGGAGCTGGAGACTGATGCCAGCCATGTAGGCAGTCAACTACATCTATGTTATGGAGTCCCAACTAAAAAATCTGAACACAAAGGCTCAGGTACCTTACCTATCTGGCAGTACTCCATGTGCTTTGTCTCATATTGTTGCTAGGGAATTTAGTGCTGTCTGCAATTCTGTTGAGAGAGGGTGATTAGAAACTTCATACATGAAACTTTCCTGGACTCTGTCCATGATTCTCTATCCTGCATGATTTTAATCTGTATCCTTTCACTCTAATAAATGGCAACCGTGATCATAATACCTTTCAAGGAGTTCGGTGAGCCCTTCTAGTGAATTGTTAAACTTGAGAGTGGTCTTAGAGATTCCCCAACTCTGCAATTAGTGGCAAGAATGAAGGTGGTTTTGTAGAATTTTCTATATCCAGACTTTGATGGATATCATGGATATGATATTGGAGATGATCTGTGTTGCCCCTGGAAGGATGGTAACTTTGGGTGTATTTTGGGTATAGTAGTAGCCACCAAGACAAACCCAGGAGGGGGCTGTCAACTGAGGGTTTTCTGCTATTAATGGTCTCACAAACTAGAAAATGAAGCTTTTCATTCCTGAAGAAGGCAAGTACATCACAGCATCCACCACAATGGGACAGGCTTTTGTCGTTAGATGTATATTTAAAATGGATAACCAACAAGGACCTATTGTATAGCACATGGAACTCTGCTCAATGTTATGTGGCAGCCTGGATGGGAGAGGATTTGGGGGAGAGAATGTATACATGTATATACATGGCTGAGTCCCTTCACCTTTCACCTGAAACTATCACAGCATTGTTAATTGGCTATATCCCCCCCAAAAATTAAAAGTTTAAAGAAAAAGAAAAAGGTCTGCTTGTTTCATGGACAGAATCTGTGTCGTTGTGTGTCTATCCATGACTTTCTGTGACTGTTATTGATAGTGCACCTAGTGGATTTAGTCATTCAATGCTGATTTCTAATGACCAAAAGCATTATCATAATCAACATCCATGGTTCCTTGCTGGAATCTCTCTCAGCAAGTATCCACATATTGACTTCAACAGTTCTCCTAAAATGTAAAATCTAAATGTAAAAGTCAGAAACTAAAGCATTGCTATGTGGCACTTTTTCTATGAGGCAGACAACCCCTTTTGTGATCTGCATCATAGTGAACAGGGCCAAAGAAATAATCTGGAGCCATGGTTGAGTGTCAAGATTGCATTAACCCATAGAACACAATTCTAATGTAAACACCAATTAGCTGTAATAAGTAATGATCATACAATACACACACAATTTCAAGTCAATCTTATTAAGATATTCTGCTATGGGTCTGTGGCCCCTGATTAAAGTTCTATTGGAGATTTTGAAAGGTCTTCAAGTTTTCCTTTGTCTTCCTTATCATCTATCTCTGTCCCACTCCAAAGTTGGAATGATTTTCTCCTGTCTAGAAATTTTGGTATTTTATTAAACATCTCTAGACTGTTTCCATAGCTTCCCTTGGTTATCACTTCCCCTGTTCTTTAATCCTAAAGCTTGAGTGAAAAAAAAAATTAAAACATTTCCTTCTGTCAGACTGTCAGTGCAAATAGATACAAGTTATTCTGCTCTGGTTTGAGTTTTAAATCTTTAGTAAATATGAAAATTCTTTTTCTCTTCCTCTTACCCTTTCAGACTCTTACCAAGCCATCACATTAGTATTCTACTAATGCTAGCAAAGTAAATAGCAGCTACTTTCACTGATGGCTCTCCTAAATCAAATGATTTATCATGGCTACACAAAAGAGCTGAGTTTCAACTCAGGAACCACAGAAGGATGGATTCATGCCAAAATCCAAATTCTGTTCCAGAAAGGGCTCTGGTAAAGAAGAGTCCTCTTCCAAAACAAATCCATCTGTAAATCCTAAATAGACTCAGCATTAAGTCCACAATTGAAGGATAGCCTTCTTTTTCAAAGCATAGTACAAGATAGAGAATTTTTTTCTCTAATTAAACAGTAAGCTGACTTCTCTTCCATCTTTATCATGACAGATGGATGCTTAAATATAAGATTTGGGATTTAATGTTCATTTTAAACTGTACTACTTTATAGCTTTAAAAGGTATTCCAGTCATTACTATAATTGCTATACATGCAAAATAGATTATAATAATGCAAACTGAACTTGAATTTTAGAAGATAAAAGTGGAAGAAACAATAATTTTTAGGCATCTTTGACACTCAGAAACAGACTATAAGATGATCTGTCTCTCAATTCTACAAACACAAATGCTCATAGTAAGCAGACAGGAAGGAAGGCCAGTAATGCAATCAGGAGTGCTGAGGACTCTAACACTTGAGAGCAAAGGCCCACGTGAAGAAGGTGGATGCTTCAAAGAAACATAAGACTGTATTCTTATAGGAGGCTGATCCGGTGTCTCCAGATTTTCTGATTTTCCCAGAGAGGCTGAAAATTCAGGTTTCATGTAAAATTTAATCTTCATTAAAACTTACATTCCCACCGATAGTGTAGGAGTTTTCCTTTTCTTCATACCCTCTCTACCATTTGTTGTATGTAAACTTTTTGATGATGGCCTTTGTAACTGGTATGAGGTGGTACCTCATTATAGCTGTGGTTTTTGTCTGTTTGTTTTTTGCATTTCACCAATAGTTAGTGATATTTAACATTTTTCATGTGCCTGTTGGCCATCTTATCATCTATTCTTTCCATTTTTATCATATTGTGGAGGAAGATGATAGGGACTTTGTAAAAGTGGATTCCCTTTGCAGATTTTTAGAATGTATTGCAGGGTCAGTGACTAATTTGACAGGCATCTTATTTGCTGATAACACACCCTGAGTGCTTAAGAAGAGTAACCCGCAAACAAAATCATGACCCAACCAGAGTACAACAAGGAATTCTCATTCCAGTCTCATGATGGTGCTGGATTATTTTGAGCAAATAAACACTCTTTGAAAATGGGTGCCAGCTCTGGAGTCTCGAAAAAACCCACCAGTTTGTAGGTTTTAGAGAGAGGTGGCAAGAAATTCTGGGTAGTTGAATAAGGAGAGAAATGATCCTACAGTGCTTATCTGCCTTAAGTTGAAGGAGCCTCTTAGTATCTGCATGTGTTATAAATAATATAATCGCCTCTGTGCAATTGGATAGTGCTAATGGAGCCAGTGAAGCCCACAGTATATAATATTTATTTGAAAGAGAAAATGATTTCATTTTCATTTTATTTCTAGTACAGCCAAGCATTCGAGTAGCACACGATGAGCCTTTCAATTACATGTTTAATTCATTCAGATGATTTGTGCACAGCAAGAAGATCTTAATCCCAGGGATTCTTAGTGAGAACATCGTTAGGTTGATATCATTCTCAAAGGCTTCTTGGATTGGATTCTACTTAACACCATCCACAGACTGAACCATAGAGGCAAAAAAAACCCAGCAAGCAATAGTAAAACTTCTCTCCACTATGTCAGTTCTTCAAACCTCCCAGGTCAGACCAGCTCTCAAGCTGAACATACACTAGGATCTTGTATCTCTCACATGTCTTTTTTTAAAAATACTAGTACACTTTTATTTGACAAATAAACAAATCCAGAATTATAGCGAGAACGTTCAATACAGCTTTATCAGTAATTAATTAATCTTGAATAAAAAAAAAAGCAATATGGAAGATTTTAATAACATGACTAGCAGACCTGATGAAATTGTCATGATTATAATACTATAAGCCAAAACTATAGTAAAGAGTGCATAGAACATTTGAAAAACAAGATTATGTTCTTATCTGTAAGACAAATCACAAATTTCAAAAAATATCATGTGGAATATTTTTTCTGATTACAGTAAAATGCAACCATAAGTCAGTTTAAAGATGTTTTCAAAGTGCATATATCATAGACAGCTTTTTGTAATGTAAAATAAACTTTATTATTTAATTTTTATTAATACTATAAAATCCTTTTAATCATGTAACAAAATCATTTGCACTTTTTTTTTAGATTCCACATTTAAGTGTTATATGGTCACATTTGTAGCTAAAGAGTCTTTTGTATCATCATTTGTAATTGTGTGGTATTTACACACTAGAATGTAAAACCCAATGTTGTCAGAGAATGCATCTGGCTTATCATCAATGCCCAACACAATGCCTGACTCCTGGTCAGTGCTTGATACAATTTGGTGAATAGTCTGCAATACAGCACTGTTTATTCTGGAAAAATAAATTAGAATTATCATTTCTGATATAGATACATTTTTACTGACATAAAAAGGAATCCATGGATTTGTTTTCCAAAACAGGTATAAAACAATATATATACCTATGGTAGTACAACAATGTAGGGCTTAAGAGTGTTAGACAAGGGACTCCCCTGGTGGTCCAGAGGTTAAGATTTTGCACTTCCACTGCAAGGGTTGCAGGTTGGATCCCTGGTCAAGCAAATAAGATTCTGAATGCTTCCCGAATGCTGTGTGACATGGACAAAAAAAAATTTTTTTTGAAGTGGGGATCTTAGATGAACGTGGGAAAGTTACATTAGTGAGCATTAAAAGAGGAGCTATGAATAATCTCAAGTGTGAAGGGCTGTTAAAAGGATGAGTGAGAAAACTGACTAAATAAAATAACATAAAAATAATTTGAAAAATCTCAGCAAACTGCCTGAGATATATACTAACTGCATGATAAATATTAGCTGTACTGAAAACTACAACCTCGTTTTATGGAGAAAAGTATATCTGCGTATATATAAACAACTCAAAACTATTCAGATCAAATTATTAACATGAATATGTTTGGTATTAGGATTTTAGAGTTTTTTAATTTTCTTTTTATGCTTTTGTTTTTATTTCTGGACAATAAGGCCATTTTAATTTGTAGATGGGGATAATAACTGAGTTTTCTACTGTAGCTTTAGCTGTCTGACCCTTTATTACAAAGCAGAATATTTTGGAGATGGTTTTCCCAGAAAATGATCTCAGACACATTTGAGTGAGTGAGGAAGATCAAATGAAGGTTTCAAATGGCTGACTGAAGTAAGGTGTTTGCCTGGTAACATTCCCCAAATTCCACCGATGTGACTGAGGAATGCACAAACAAAATGCATTTTAGCAGAGCTGAAAAACCAAGAGAGTGGCCACGAACACATCAGAACCTTGAGAATTTTCTAGAAAAAGCAAGTGGAAACAGATCTGAGGAATTCGGAATTCCATAAAGGAAGTGAGAAGTCCTCCAAGGAATAACTGTAAGCAACCGGATGATCAGAGGCAGTAGGGACAGAAGGACTAGGACTAGGCCTGGGCCCTGTTTGAGAGTGTGGAGAACTGTGTTCCTGCCCAGGTAGGGTGCCAGGTGCTGGCTTTGACCTCAAGTACAGAGATCCATAACATGGGCATTTTGACACTGGCGATTCTCAGAGTAGATACTGGGGCTGGAACAAAGCAATTTCATAAATATTGTGAGCTACCTCAAGGGAGAATAGTAACCTTCATTTGAAGACAAACTACTGGTTGACCTAAAAGGGAAGTCTAGTCCACTGGGACCCATAACTGTTCTTCATTCCAAAAGAAGCACCAACACCTCCAACCAGAACTGTAGTGATCCCAAGAAAAACAGGATTTCATTTGCACTAGGAAAACATATCCAAGCTATCAAGTGTGTCCATTTATGTGCACTTAGCCAAAAATACATAGTGTCGTGAAGTATTGTCAAACATTCTATGGAAATTGATAGCTGACAGAGTGAAGGGAAGATGAATGGGAAAGAGGGAATGGGGGGAGAAAGAAAAGAGGGAAAAAAAGATGGCTTTCAATTGGAAATTAATTTGCTTAGAAATTAACATTGACGTCTCTATCTTTTTTTGGTTATAAGTTGTCTGGTATAACTGTTTCCATCCTTTGTTGGCAGTTTTTCTGTGTCATTTTGTGTGACTCTTGTATACATCAAATAACTGGAATTTATTCTCTAACTCAATCTAAGTGTCACCACCCTTAATAGACTATTTTGATATAACCACCTTTATTTTGATTACTGCTATTTGATAACATCCTCATCCCTGTTACCTTTTTTTCTATGAGCTATCATTGTGCTGTTTTTCTTTTTTCTTCTTCTTTTACTTTTGTTGATTAAAGAAGTTTTTCGTTTCCTGTTTTTCTCTACTGGTTTGGAAATAACATGTTATAGCTGCACTTTTCTCAAGATTAAATGTATGCTGAACACATGTATTTAAAATGTTTTAATTAATTTTTTTTTAAGATTGAAAAACAATATCATACTTTCATCCACTCTTTCCTTTTGCCTCCTCCTATGTTTGTTGAAAACATTTGAATTCCTGTTTCCTGTTTTTATTATTACTATTATCATTTTAAAGTTAGGCCTCTGTTTACTAATAAACCATTTAAAATTGCCAAGTAGGGTTTGGCATCTAATTTAATGGCATTAAAAATTAGAGCTTATTCAGGGACTACAATGAGGGTTCAAATTTAGGACATTTACTATTGCAGCTTACTATATTACTGAGTAAATAAAATTTCCTTAACTTGATAAAAGGTGTTACAGAAAACATCATACTTCAGTGTGAAATAGTAGAGGCATTTGATTAAAATTCAAACCAGAGAAAGATGCTACACAACATTATTCTGGAAGTTCAAATCAATGCAATTAGATAAGAAAGGTGAATAAAATTAATAAGCATTGGAGAAAAAGAGATAAAACAGTCGTTATTGTCAGATGACATTAGCTATTTTTTTTAAAGCAAAGAAATTAAACCAAAAAACATAGAGAACAATAAGGAAGTTCAATAAGGCAGCAAATTACAAGATTAACATTAAAAAAAAATTATCTTTGTAGTCCAAAAAATATATATATAGAGAGAGAGAAATTACAATGAAATCTCAAGGTCTCCAGAGAAACAAAAACTATGAAATAGCTAGAAATAACCAAATAAAGAGATGCACAAACCTTGAGAAGAAAACTATTTTACTGAAGTACTAAAAAAGCTTTTCCAGATGAATGGGAAGACTAACTTTCGTAAAATATCAATTATCTCATACTTAATTCATAAACTCAGAGAAATGCCGGTTAGAACATCAACAGTGCTTTTAATGGAACTTGAAAAGCTGTATCTAAAGTTCACATAGAGGAACAAGTGCACAAAAAATACCAAGGTGAGAAATATCAGTATTTTATAGGGTGTTATTCACATGATACTAAATGATGAAAAGGATATCTTTTGGGGGTGTTAGTTCTAGAAGGTCTTATAGGTCTTCATAGAACTGTTCAACTTCAGCTTCTTCAGCATTACTGGTCAAGGCATAGACTTGGATTACTGTAATATTGAATGGTTTGCCTTGGAAACGAACAGAGATCATTCTGTCGTTTTTGAGATTGCATCCAAGTACTGCATTTCAGACTCTTTTGTTGACTATGATGGCTACTCCATTTCTTCTAAGGGATTCCTGCCCACAGTAGTAGATATAATGGTCATCTGAGTTAAGTTCACCCATTCCAGTACATTTTAGTTTGCTAATTCCTAAAATGTCAATATTCACTCTTGCCATCTCCTGTTTGACCACTTCCAATTTGCCTTGATTCATGGACCTAACATTTCATGTTCCTATGCGATATTGCTCTTTACAGCATAAGACTTTACTTCCATCACCAGTCATGTCCACAAATGGGTGTTGTTTTTGCTTTGGCTCCATCTCTTCATTCTTCCTGGAGTTATTTCTCCACTGATTCGTTCAGTGTCCTATCTTTTTGCCTTATCATACTGCTCATGGGATTCTCAAGGCAAGAATACTGAAGTGGCTTGCCATTGCCTTCTCCAGTGGACCATGTTTTGTGAGAACTCTGACAAAATAAGACTGAGAGCTGACTGTGGTCCAGATCATGGACTCTTTATTGCCAAGTTCAGACTGAAATTGAAGAAAGTAGGGAAAACCACTAGACCATTCAGGTATGACCTAAATCAAATCCCTTATGATTATACAGTGGAAGAGACAAATAGATTTAAGGGATTAGATTTGATAGACAGAGTGCCTGAAGATCTATGGACAGAGGTTCATGACATTGTAGAGGAGGCAGGGATCAAGACCATCCCCAAGAAAACAAAATGCAAAAAGACAAAATGCTTGTCTGAGGAGGCCTTACAAATAGCTGAGATAAGAAGAGAAGCTAAAGGCAAAGGAGAAAAGGAAGGATATACCCATTTGAATGCAGAGTTCCAAAGAATAACAAGGAGAGATAAGAAAGCCTTCCTCAGTGATCAATGCAACGAAATAAAGGAAAACAACAGAATGGGAAAGACTAGAGATCTTTTCAAGAAAATTAGAGATACCAAGGGAATATTTCATGCAAAGATGGGCTCAATAAAGAACAGAAATGGTAGGACCTAACAGAAGCAGAAGATAAGAAGAGGTGGCAAGAATACACAGAAGAACTATACAAAAAAGATCTTCACGACCCAGATAACACAATGGTGTGATCACTCACCTAGAGCCATACATCCTGGAATGCAAAGTCAAGTGGCCCTTAGGAAGCATCACTATGAACAAAGCTAGTGGAGGTGATGGAATTCCAGTTGAGCTATTTCAAATCCTAAAGATGATGCTATGAAAGTGCTGCACTCAATATGCCAGAAATTTTGGAAAACTCAGCAGTGGCCACAAGACTGGAAAAGGTCAGTTTTCATTCCAATCCCAAAGAAAGGCAATGTCAAAGAATGCTCAAACTACCGCACAATTCCACTCATCTCACACATAACAAAGTAATACTCAAAATTCTCCAAGCCAGGCTTCAATAGTACATGAACCGTGAACTTCCAGATGTTCAAGCTGGATTTAGAAAAGGCAGAGGAACCAGAGATCAAATTGCCAACATCCCTTGGATCATCGGAAAAGCACAAGAATTCCAGAAAAACATCTATTTCTGCTTTATTGACTATGCCAAAGCTTTTGACTTGGTCGATCACAACAAACTGTGGAAAGTGATTAAAGAGATGGGAATACCAGACCACCTGACCTGCCTCCCGAGAAATCTGTATGCAGGTCAAGAAGCAACAGCTAGAAATGGACATGGAACAACAGACTGGTTCCAAATCAGGAAAGGAGTCCATCAGGGCTGTATATTGCCACTCTGCTTATTTAACTTATATGCAGAGGACATGATGAGAAATGCCAGGCTGGAGGAAGCACAAGCTGGAATCAAGATTGCCAGGAGAAATATCAATAACCTCAGATATGCAGATGACACCACCCTTATGGCAGAAAGTGAAGAAGAACTAAAGAGCCTCTTGATGAAAGTGAAAGAGGAGAGTAAAAAAGTTGGCTTAAAGCTCAACATTCAGAAAACTAAGATCATGGCATCCGGTCGCATCACTTCATGGCAAATAGATGGGGAAATAATGGAAACAGTGAGAGATTTTATTTTGGGGGCTCCAAAATCACTGCAGATGGTGACTGTAGCCATGAAATTAAAAGACGCTTGTTTCTTGGAAGAAAAGTTATGACCAACCTAGACAACATGTTAAAAAGCAGAGACATTACTTTGCCAACAAAGGTCCATCTAGTCAAGGCTAATTTTTTTCCAGTAGTCATGTATGGATGTGAGAGTTGGACTATAAAGAAAGCTGAGTGCCAAAGAATTAATGCTTTTGAACTGTGGTGTTGGAGAAGACTCTTGAGAGTCCCTTGGACTGCAAGGAGATCCAACCAGTCCATCCTAAAGGACATCAGTCCTGATTGTTCATTGGAAGGACTGCTATTGAAGCTGAAACTCCAATACTTTGGCCACCTGATGCAAAGGACTGGCTCATTTGAAAAGACCCTGATGCTGGGAAAGATTGAAGGCAGGAGGAGGAGAGGACAACAGAGGATGAGATGGTTGGATGGCACCACTGACTCAATTGACATGAGTTTGAGTAAGCTCTGGGAGTTGGTGACGGACTGGGAAGCCTGGCCTGCTGCAGTCCACGGGATGGCAAAGAGCCGGACACAATTGAGCAACTGAACTGAACTGAACTGAAACAATGAAATTGAATACAGGTTCAAAACCAAATGCAAATTTAGTATATGACCATAAGAGGATGAACTACATAATAGATTATGTTGACACAAATGGTTATCCAATTTGGAAGAAGTTATAAAGTTAGATTCTTACACTATATGCAAGATTAAATCCTGGTTAGATTAAAGATCTTACTACTAAAAAGTTGTGAGAAGAAAGTTTGAAATAATAACTTTATAATTTGGGGGATGTTTTCCAAAGCAAAATAAAAAAGGTATGAATCATAAGAGGAAATTTACTGATTTGATGATTCACAAATTTAAAGCATCTCTGAGGCAAACAACACCATAAGCACACTTTAAAGTAAAGAAATAAACCAAGAAGAAAGATTTGAATCATAATAAAGTCACTCTCTATTCATAAACAGTGCCTACAAATTGGTAAGAATGATATTTCTAAAAAGGAAACCAGATATGATTAGGAAATTAGCAGAAGAAACACACGTGACAGATAAGAAAGGATATTCAACCTCACTAGGAAATACAGAAGTGAATATTAATGCAATGTAATGATACCCTTTCTTCCCTCAGAATGGCAAAACCTTTAAAGATTGAGAGTATTTATTTATTAAAAAGAATGTGGAAAAATGGATAAACATATACTGGGGTAGGAGTGTAACTCATCATAGGCTTCTTGGCGGCCACCTTGACAGTATCTGGTCAAACATGCACACTATGGGCTCTTCCACTTCTGATCCCACGAAACACACACAGATGGCCCACGCTGAGCCACGAGTACTAGAAATCTCACTGATCCTTGTTCATTTGGATTCAGTCCAATGGCCATCACTATGAAGACAGTTATGACAAAGGTGCTACAGTGCAGTCACAAAGATGATGGAAGCAGGGCCAGATGGACCCAGGCAGAAAGATGTCTAAGACACACTGTTAAGAGAAAAAACAAATCACAGAACAATATGAATAGTTGGATCCTTTTACCTTTTTTAAACTACATATATGTATGTCTTATATCCATATATAAATACATAGAAAAAATTCTGAATGTTAAAAACTAAATGGTTAGCAATGGTTCCCCATAGGGAAGAGAATGGCATCCAGGAAAGAAATGAATGTGTGCTTTCATTTTTCATTCTATATACATCTGTAGTGTTCAAACTTTTACAGGGACCAAATAGTCACATGTTACCTCTATAATTTTTTAAAAGAAATTAAGATCAAATAGCACCAAACTTCCCTGTTCTGTCACATACTTTGAAAAGGAACTACTTGCTGGGTCCTCTCCATAGAGCTGACATCCACTGGGGTAGGGCAGCTAAAATCACCTGGTATTGTGAAAAGAGTTTAAAATCCACTCAGTGAACAACAGCTTTACTCCAAGCTTGATCTTGTGTTCCTGGTTTATTTTCCCAAAGTCCTGCATGTGTTTGCGTCTGACTATTTTGTGGATGTCTCTGTGAGCACCCTTAAACCCTGATGGAGAATATCAGTTAGTATCATGAAGAGTAGAGGGTCCTGAGTCTGGGGCTCTGGGATCCAGACTACTCAGGTCTGTTCAGTTCAGTTCAGTTCAGTTTAGTCATTCAGTCGTGTCCGACTCTTTGTGACCCCATGGACTGCAGCATGCCAGGCATCCCTGTCCATCACCAACTCTCAGAGTTTACTCAAACTCATGTCCATTGAGTCAGTGATGCCATCCAATCATCTCATCCTCTGTTGTCCCCTTCTCCTCCTGCCCTCAATCTTTCCCAGGATCAGGGTCTTTTCCAAGGAGTTGGTTCTTCGCATATGGTGGCCAAAGTACTGGAGTTTCAGCTTCAACATCAGTCCTTCCAATGAACACTCAGGACTGATGTCCTTTAGGATGGACTGGTTGGATCTCCTTGCAGTCCAAGGGACTCTCAAGAGTCTTCTCCAACACCACAGTTCAAAAGCATCAATTCTTTGGCACTCAGCTTTCTTTATAGTCCAACTCTCACATCCATACATGACTACTGGAAAAACAATAGCCTTGACTAGACGGACCTTTGTTGGTAAAGCAATGTCTCTGCTTTTTACTATGCTGTCTAGGTTGTTCATAACTTTTCTTCCAAAGAGCAAGTGTCTTCTAATTTCATGGCTGAAGTCACCATCAGCAGTGATTCCAGAATAAGTCTTAGCTTCTCCACACTTGTCTTTTTCATCTGCAAAATTCAGTGGCTGGCCCAGTGCTGTCAGAGACCCTTTGCAGCTCTTAACTTTTAGGGTACCTGTTCCAGGCTCCCTCTCTTTTCCACATCCTAAAGGCACTGGGACAAGAAAGTGTGAACACTTGCCCCCTTCATCTATATGAATCATTGGGATTTGATTACATATCTATGCAGGGCCAGGGGCTGATGAAGAATTAATGACTCATGCGTCTGCTGCCAGATTTTACATGGAAAACCATTTTTATTTTCCCAGCTACACCTGTTCATTTGGAAGTCACATGGATAGTTCATACTGGGGGCTCTCTGTGAGGGTCCGCTGTGGTTCCTGGCCAGCAGTCAAAGTGACCCACAGCTCTGAGCCAGAAACTAACACAGTATTGTAGATCAACCATACTGCAATTTTTAAAAATAAAATAAAAATAGAACCAATGATACAACAACTATCCATATAACCTCTGTTTTGTCTCCACACACCCACCTCCCCACCCCATGAGAGCATTGCTCTTCCCACTACCAGTTTTAATCAATATCCCGATTTTTTTTTTAGTCATTCATAATTTCCATGTTTTTCTCCACAGTTTCACTAAATATGCAGAATTATCTTTTAAATTATCTTTTTTTCATAAAATCCTTAAGAGGATTAAATGAGATAATGCTTAAAATCCTTAGTGAAGAGTCTGACACATAGCAAGTACTAAAAAATGTCATCTATTGTCTTGATTCTTTTAAATTTCCACTAGTGTAATGCAAATGATCATTTATTCAGTTGTTCACCTCATTCATTTCTTAATCACCTAATATTAAGATGGGTCATCTTATCTCTTCCATGATAGATGCTATAATGATATACAGTTTGAGATGGAGTTTTTTATCTTTTTAAATAATTATAGATGCACAAAAAGTTGTAAAAAGAGTACAGGGAGGTTCTGTGTACCCATCCTCCAGCTCCTACTGACATTTTGTGTATCTACAGCACATTCTCAAAACCAGGAAATTAACACTGGGATGATACAATTAACAGGACTACAAACTTTCTTCAGATTTCACCAATCTTTGCATGGACTTTTTTTTTTTTTTGGTATGTCCTTGCCTCCCATGACATTTTTATCCTGTGTGTAGATCTGTGTAAGATCCAAACGTGTTCTCTCACCACAAAGGAATTCTCTATGCAATCCGTTTAGAGTCCCTTCCTACCTAATCCCTGTAAGCCACTGATCTGCTCCCTATCTCTAATTTTGTCATTTTGAGAATGCTATGTAAATGGACTCATACAATATCTAACCTTTGGAGATAAACTATGCAGTTTTACACTCATGGGAAATTGACCTTACATCCTGACTGCGGATTTCTTGGCTGGGGAGAATTTCTTGCCTAGATTTTTTAATTAATTTTTATTGAAGTATAGTTGCTTTACAATGTTGTGTTAGTTATTTAGCTGTGAATCAGCTAAATGTATACATATATCCTCTCTTTTTTGGATTTCCTTCCCGTTTAGGTCACCACAGAGCACTGAGTAGAGTTCCCTGAGCTATACAGTAGGTTCTCGTTAGTAATATATTTTATACGTAGTATCAATAGTATATATATGTCAATCCCAGTCTTGCAGTTCATCTCACTCCCATTTTTCCCCGCCACACCCCTGTTGCCATACATTTGTTCTTTCCATCTATGTCCTTGACTATTAATAGATTTTTACTGAGAATTAATTCCATCTTCAGGTCATGCAGTGTTTCAGTGCCTTGAGAATCTGTTCAAACTCTGAAGATAAAGAATTTAACCACTAGTTAGAATTTACCAGGACTTTGGAGGGTGTTCATGAGGGATCCGGAATGGGAGGGAGGGAGGAGAAGCAGAAAATAGCCCTGGAACTAGATATTTGGGGGTCCAGGATATTTGGGCGTCTTGACATGAAAACCATAATTGATGGCAAGACCGTTCAGTTGCTGCACGTGCTGAAAACTAACAAACTTGGAAGAGGTTTGTCTATAAACGTCAGAAATGAGTTTCAATGGTTTGCATCAGTCCCTCACTCCCAACTGACCAAAAAAGGGGATCGTTTGCAAATTGCACAGTAGGCCAGGAAAACAGTCTGAAAACACTTTCAATCAGATATTTGGGAAGGCGCTTGTCAAAAAAACCACCTTTGCCAAGTTTCCAGGCTGCTCCTTTGCAAGCTCACTTTTGAAGACACATCACAAAGCAGGAAGTGGAAGGAGAAACATGTTTTATTTTGTGATACAATGAAGTCCTTTGTCCAACAAATAGATGCAATAATATCGCTGTGTTGGATCCACAAAACCCTTCTCCAAAGCCGTTGTGGCTGCTTTTTCAACTTTTGCACCTTCCGTCTGGTTGAGAGCACCAAAAGAATGGTTCTAAAAGCCTCTTTTCAGATACTTCAGGGGCATTCTTTTGTTTGATTGTACTTCCCCTTTCCCACCCTGTCCCTGGCACCAAACACAGCCTTACAAATAGGCTCAGACTGGCAGGCCGGATGAAGTCAGCAGGGGCTGTGCCAAGTTCCTCTCCAAGCTCTGCTCACTCACCCTCTCTTCACATAGAAAGGGCAGCCGACTGCTCTCAGAAACAGAGCTTTGTACACATGCCAAGGGGCTCTTGGGGAGAGCTAAAGCAGAGATCCTCCCACGTTGATTTTACCTAGATTGTGTCAGACAGAGCAGAACACCTTGCAAATTACCACATTTTCTCTTTACTTAATATTATTAATAGAAGCTTTGTCTGATTCTGCAACTGATTCCTGAAAGGACATTCCAAATGAAGACGTGTTTCTATAAGCCAGCAACACCCAAAATTACTTAATATGACAAACCATTTACTGTCTCCTACTTCAGTTTTCTAAAACACACAAAAACGTGTGAAAATGTAAAGACATGAATTCCAGTGGCATTTCTCAATTGCAGGTATATGGATTTTTAGGCACCACAACTTTCAATTAGCTCAGCTGTGTGGTTTAGAACAGTGGTTCTCAACTAGGACAGTTCTGCCCCCCAAGGGACATTGGGCAATATCTGGAGACATTGCTGGTTGTCACAACTGGGTGGAGAGTGTTACTGGCATCTACTGGGTAGAGGTCAGGGATGCTGCCGGCCATCCCAAGATGCACAAGACAGCCTTCCCTGCAAAGACTTCCTGGTCCTAAATGTCAATAGTGCTGAGGGTGAGAAACCTCATTAAAGAAAAGCATGACACCTTTGAAGTCAGAGACCCTGGATCTGAATCCTGCCTCTATCTTCAGTCTAACCTATCCAAGCTTTGATTCCTCTTCTGTAAACTTGAAAAAGATCCTGATGCTGGGAAAGATTGAGGACAGGAGGAGAAGGGATCAAAAGAGAATGAGATGGTTGGCTGGCATCACCGACTTAATGGACATGAGTGTGAGCAAACTCCAGGAGCAGTGAAGGACAGGGAAGCCTGGCATGCTGCAGTCCGTGTGGTCACAAAGAATCGGACACGACTTAGTGAACTGAACAACACGTAGATGAAGGAGTGAGTTTTCGTGAGTATTTATTGCAAGATGCTTTTTAGATTCTATTACATCTCTAGGGCAGGTTTTCTCATTTCTACTGACATTTGGAGCCAGATAATGCTTTGTTATTGGGTATTGTCTTGTGTATTATAGAACTTTTAGCAGTATCTTGACACCTGCCCACCAGAAGGCCATAGAAATACTCCCCTTTCTTGCCCCCAACCTCACGTTGTGACAAGCAAAAATGTCTCCAGACATTGCCAAACATCCCGGGAGGGTACAAAATTACCCCATTTAAGAACTGAGGACTATTGCCCTAAGGTAAATGAGAATTAGGTTTTCTAAAGTTTTCCTGCTTTCCTGCAGTATTTACTCTATTTGTCCTTAAAATTAAGTCTCTGAAACCTTATTATGAGTTAATACATCTGTTTGCTATCCTGACAATTAAATGATAAAAGTGAAGTGAAGTGAAGTCACTCAGTCGTATCCGACTCTTTGCGACCCCATGGACTGTAGCCTACCAGGCTTCTCTGTCCATGGGATTTTCCAGGCAAGAGTACTGGAGTGGGTTGCCATTTCCTTCTCCAGGGGATCTTCCCAACCCAGGGATCGAACCCAGGTCTCTCGCATTGCAAGCAGACACTTTACCCTCTGAGCCACCAAAAATGTGTGTAAAAACATCTAGCGCAGCATAAAGCACTTTGATCAATATTTCTTGACTTTGGCATGGAAACAACCTAAATGTCTATCAACAAATGGATAAAGAAGATGTGGTGTGTGTGTGTGTATATATATATATAATGTATTCCAATATATATTGGAATACATATACTGCTCAGTCATTAAAAGGAACAAGATAATGCCATTTGCAGTAACATGGAGCCTCAGATTTCCTAGCTCTGTCTTTGGCTTTGTTCCTTAATTAATCCCTTTTAGCGAGAATGTTCCTCTATGTGTTTCACTGTTGTCCCCTCTCGTCATCTTACTTAGTATGATCTTATATCCAGGCTGAGATGCACCTAGATGAGGGTGGGGCCACGGCTCATGTTTCTCTTTATCCTGGACTGTGTCTGCATAGATGCTGGCAGAGATTCTCCAAAACATTTTAGCGATTTGCAGTGCTTTAAAGATATGTCTGCAAATTCTTTGACATCATTAAAAGTGGAGTGGAATCCCGTTGCCTTTGGATGTGGGCCAGCTTAGCGATGCGCATCCAACAAACAGAAAGCAGCAGAAGTGATGCAGCATGTCTTCCAAGACTGCGTCACAAATGGTGATGTGGCTTTTCCTGACACTCTCTCGTTCATAAATTTTATTTTATTATGATAAGAACACTTAATATGAGATCTGCCCTCTTTATAAAAGCTTAAGTGTACAGTGCAGTATTATTGACTACAGCCTAGATCTCTCTTAGAACACAGACCTTGGAACGCTGAGCTGACATATAAGTAGCTGGAAGGGGTCACATGGAAACAGAAAGATGCCAAAAGAACCCCAACTGTGTTAGCCCCCTTGTTCTAATCCTCTGAGGATTAATCCCCAGATATGGGAGTGAATGACTTTCAGATGATTCTAACCCCAGCCTTCAGGCTACCCTGGCTGACTTCCCAACAGTCTCTATTGCCCAAATTCATAAGCAAAATAAATATTTCTGTTTGAAGCCACTAAAGTTTGTGTGGTTCATCACACAGCATTAGATAATAGGAAGAGATTGGATCCACAGGTGAAGAGCTATGGAATACAGAACCAAAAATATTCCCCATTTCAAATACATCCCAAAACTGCAGGGTCAATGGTTAAAGTCACTCTAATTGCACCATCTCTCTTTGCTGGTTCCCTCCCCCTGAGCTTTAGAAAGAAGTAGTGCTACCCGAATGACAAAGACCATCCAGAAAATCTCTAGGTTGACATATTATTAACCATTGTGTTTCAGCTCCCGGGGAATTTATATTTTACTTTCCAACGTACACTTTTTTTTTTTTTGCTAGATGTTTTCAACTAATGGTTTTCATGCTATTAATGGTGAAATGTGGCTTTTTTTTGTAGGCAGAAGTGGAATATTTGTCCTTTACTCCCTACCAGTTGAATTCAGAGGTGATCTCATTAAAGTCTTCTAAGAAATTCAGCACAGCAACCAGATTCACTTTTGTTGAAAATTATAGGTGCCCAAATACAGAGGTCATTGTTGGCTTTGAGTTACACTAGAATAGAATGGCTTCGTGGGCTGGGGACCAGACTCTTCCATCAGCCCTGATGTACTCAGTGGATCCCTTTGCCCTCTTCTGGTTGCATTTCTTTCCTAGTTTGGTGTTTAATAATCAACTTCTCTGACCTTCACAAACAATTCACTGGGAACCGAACAACTTAAAAACATCTGAAAAACATAAACTGATGTGAGATGTTAGATTGTTGAAACAAATCTAGGAAGATTGGAACATTGCATTCTAATCAGTTGGCTGGTGGTCCATGATCATGATGAATTTCTTACTCTGGTTGACACATTTTTAAATGTTAATGTCCTCTTGAGGAATAAACTGTGTTCTAATGATCGAAATAATGGCTTCGAAGGTGAGCATTCCGCTTATTATGGTTTCAAACCTTGGCACTGTGCACAGAGAGGTGTTAGGTTATATGCTTGACAGAGAAATAATTATGACCGCATAATGAAAAGGAACGGGTTTTGAGAGAGGGATTATGGAGAGGACCTGGGTCATGGGGTAAAGAGACTCCATCAGTAGGAGGACACAGTCCCTAGTCAAGTGGCGGATACAAGATCAAGTTTCCTGGAAACCGTGCAATTCACACCCATCAGGGCTCCAGTTCCTGGATACATTTTCTTTCTCTGCCCTGAGAGGGAAGAGAGTCAGAGAGATTTTTTTTCTATCAAAACTCAACTTTCTTTCCGCTTAACGCTGAGTCAAAAAAGACAGGAAACTCGAGAGCAACAGGGTGAGTTCCCAGTTTTTTCATCTCTCCAGGAGGAAGGCAGAGCAGACAACCTCCTGGTGACCAAACACACTTCCAGCTGCAGGCTGACTGGTAGAATTAATCTGAGAACAAGTAAAGTGCAACTGTCAGCAACAGAAGAGAAGAATTGGAAATATTATCCGGAAAGGAATTATCAGTCTCCCGTGGCACTGCAGCTTTCCTTGAAGCCATAGCTGATAAAAGCCTCTCATTTTAATTCCATCCTGAGCTACCTTCCTAGGAAAACTTGCAAAGTGTTTCAGCACAGAAATTCCATCACACACAGAATTCATGGGCAGCTGGACTTTTAATGATGAAGCCAATGCACAAAGTCTCCTTGTTTTTCCTGATATAAATATACTGTGAATCATACAGGTGCAAAAATTCAACTGAGTGGCACTAAGAAAGGAAGTGAGGGAAAACGAGTTACCTCTCCCCCAAAATCTTGTCTTGTCCTGAGCAAAGGCAGCCCTCCAACAGGCACTGTGCATAAGTGTTCTATGCTACATGAGAAATCACCAATACTTTGACCACCTGATACGAAGAGCCGATTCACTGGAAAAGACCCTGATGCTGGGGAAGATTGAGGCCAGGAGGAGAAGGGGGCGACAGACGATGAGATGGTTAAATGGCATCGTCAACAAAAATGGACATGAGTTTGAGCAAACTCCAGGAGATAGGAAAGGACAGGGAAGCCTGGCTGTAGTCCATGGGATCACAAAGAGTCGGACATGGCTAAGCGACTGAACAACAACAACAACAAGTGGCTTTAAACCACACCCATTTATTATCTGAAGTTCCATGGGTCAGGAACCTGGGCATCTCTTGGTGGGATTCTCTGCCCAGGATCTTACAAGGTTGCATTTTCATCTGCACCTCAGGTTTCCAAGATCACTGGCTGTTGGCAGAATTCAGACACGTGCAGTTGTAGAACTGAGGCTCTCAGCTTCTAAAGACCTGCTGGTGCTGCCGTGAGGCCCTCTGACAACATGATAGTTTGCTTGTTTAAGGCTAAATGTGTCTGCTCAGGCTGCCATAACAAAATGCCGTAGACTGGGCGGCTTAAACAACAGAAAGTTATATTCTCACTGGGAGAGATGATTGAGCTCTGCGAAGCTCTCCCACTGGATTGCAGACAGCCACCTTCTCATTGTGGGCTCATGTGATCTTTGCGTATGCAAGTGCTCAGGAGGAGTGGGAGAGAGAGAGAGAGAGGGAGCAAGCTCTCTGTTGTCTCTTCATATAAGGCACTAACCTCATCATGAGAGCCCCACCCTCACAACCTTATCTAACCTTAACGACCTTCCAAAGATTTTTGTCTCCAAAACCCCAAAACCATCACTTTGGGGGTCAAGGCTTCAACATATGACTGGAGGTGGGGTGGAACACAAGCATTCAGTCCATAGCAAAGGCCAACAGGAGAGTGCTTCCAACCTCATCCATCTTGGATCTTTAGACCACCTTTTAGAGGGTTCACCTGATTAGGTCAGGCCCACCCAGGATGTCTTTCCTTTGATAACTTAAAGTCAGCTGATTAAGGGCTGTAATTAAATCTAAAAAACCCATTCTCCTTTGCCATATAGCACAACCTAATCACAAGAGTGAAATTTCATTATGTTCACACACTCAAATGGGGGGGCAAGGAGGAATTATATAGAATGTGCATGCCAGGGGTTGGGTATCTTGAGAGCCATCTCAGAACTCTACTTACCACACCTTACCATCGACCCTGTGCTGTATTTTCTCTCATATCCCTTTATCCCTCAGCACCTTCATCCATCACCCTCACTACCACATACACAAATGCATGCATAGATAAGCATACACACACACTCACTACTTTTTCAAAGCTACCGACAAATTAGCTGCAGGCACTTGGTCATTACCTATGGCCTCCCCATGCCCTCCCTTCCTGCACCCAGATCCATCTTGACCTGAAAGGCGTAGCCTGTTGGAGAACAGAGGAAGACTCTGAGAAAGGAATTTTGTCTTTCTACCAAATGTCTTTTCTCTAAAGACATTTTTTAAATTTATTTATTTATTTTAATTGGAGACTAATTACTTTACAATATTGTAGTGGTTTTTGAAATATATTGACATGAATCAGCCATGGGTGTACATGTGTTCCCCATCCTGAACCCCCCTGCCACCTCCCTCCCCATCCCATCCCTCTGGGTCATCCCAGTGCACCAGCCCTGAGCACCCTGTCTCATGCATCAAACCTGGACTAGCAATCTGTTTCACATATGATAATATATATGTTTCCACGCTATTCTCTCAAATCATCCCACTCTTGCCTTCTCCCACAGAGTCCAAAAGACTGTTCTTTACATCTGTGTCTCTTTTGCTGTCTCGCATATAGGGTCATTGTTACCATCTTTCTAAATTCCATATATATGTGTTAGTATACTGTATTGGTATTTTTCTTTCTGACTTACTTCACGCTGTATAATAGGCTCCAGTTTCATCCACCTCATTAGAACTTATTCAAATGCATTCTTTTTAATGGCTGAGTAATATTCCATTGTGTATATGTACCACAGCTTTCTTATCCATTCGTCTGCTGATGGACATCTAGGTTGCTTCCATGTCCTGGCTATTGTAAACAGTGCTGTGATGAACGTTTGGGTACATGTGTCTCTTTCAATTCTGGTTTCCTCGGTGTGTATGCCCAGCAGTGGGATTGCTGGGTCGTATGGCAGTTTTTTAAGGAATCTCCACACTGTTCTCCATAGTGGCTGTACTAGTTTGCATTCCCACCAACAGTGTAAGAGGGTTCCCTTTTCTCCGCACCCTCTCCAGTATTTATTGTTTGTAGACTTAGATACCAGCCATTCTGACTGGCATGAGATGGTACCTCATTGTGGTTTTGATTTGCATTTCTCTGATAATAAGTGATGTTTCCTGTGTTTGTTAGCCATCTTTATGTCTTCTTTGGAGAAATGTCTAAACAGACATTTTGATTGGGTCACTTATTTTTCTGGAATTGAGCTGCAGGAGCTGCTTGTATATTTTTGAGACTAATTCTTTGTCTGTTGCTTCGTTTGCTATTATTTTCTCCCATTCTGAAGGCTGTTTTTTCACCTTGCTTATAGTTTCCTTTGTTGTGCAAAAGCTTTTAAGTTTAATTAGGTCCCATTTGTTTATTTTTGCTTTTATTTCCATTACGCTGGGAGGTGGGTCATAGATGATCCTGCTGTGATTTATGTCAGAGTGTTTTGCCTATGTTTTCCTCTAAGAGTTTTATAGTTTCTGGTCTTACATTTAGATTTTTAATCCACTTTGAGTTTATTTTTGTGTATGGTGTTAGAAAGTGTTCTAGTTTCATTCTTTTACAAGTGGTTGACCAGTTTTTCCAGCACCACTTGTTGAAGAGATTGTCTTTTCACCATTGTATATTATTGCCTCCTTTGTCAAAGATAAGGTGTCCATAGGTACGTGGATTTATCTCTGGGCTTGCTATTTTGTTCCATTGATCTATACTTCTGTCTTTGTGCCAGTACCAAACTGTCTTGATGACTGTAGCTTTGTAGTGTAGCCTGAAGTCAGGCAGGTTGATTCCTCCAGTTCCGTTCTTCTTTCTCAAGATTGCTTTGGCTATTCAAGGTTTTTTGTATTTCCATACAAATTGTGAAATTATTTGTTCTAGTTCTCTGAAAAATACCATTGGTAGCTTGATAAGGATTACATTGAATCTATAGCTTGCTTTGGGTAGTAGACTCATTTCCACTACTTTGATTCTTCCGATCCATGAACATGGTATATTTCTCCATCTATTTGTGTCCTCTTTCATTTTTTCCATCAGTGTTTTATAGTTTTCTATATATAGGTCTTTTGTTTCTTTAGGTAGATTTATTCCGAAGTATTTTATTGTTTTCGTTGCAATGGTGAATGGAATTGTTTCCTTAATTTCTCTGTTTCCTCATTGTTAGTGTATAGGTATGCAAGGGATTTCTGTGTGTTAATTTTATATCCTGCAACTTTACTATATTCATTGATTAGCTCTAGTAATTTTCTGGTGGAGTCTTTAGGGTTTTCTATGTAGAGGATCATGTCATCTGCAAACAGTGAGAGTTTTACCTCTTCTTTTCCAATATGGATTCCTTTTATTTCTTTTTCTTCTCTGATTGTTGTGGCTAAAACTTCCAAAACTATGCTGAATAGTAGTGGTGAGAGTGGGCACCCTTGTCTTGTTCCTGACTTTCTCTAAAGACATTTATGAAGAATTATTAAAAGTGATGAGTAAATCTGAGTCTTTAAAAGTTCCACCAAAAAAGTTTCAAATAAAAAAAAAATTATCATCTCCAAAATATAAAACTCATCATAATTTAATTAAATGCTCATAAAACATTTTATTAGAATAAAAACATATTAATATGTATAAATTTTATTTAATGGGGATGTGAGAATATTATAATATGTTTTCTGTGATGAGGCCCCGGGCTCCAAAAATAAGGATTTCAAGGATATGTGAAGGAAGCAAGAAACTTTGTGAGACTCATTTACCCACTGGTACTAGAACTCGTAGGCTGGTGTTAGAGAAGAAAAATCTCAAAATGACAGTTATTTTACTATTAATATTAAGGTAGATAGTCTAGCCTTCACACTTACTTGATTCTATTTCCTTATGAATTAAAAAAAAAACCAAATAGACATTTTTATTTCACATATTGGGAAAGAATAACAAAGTATTTGTCTCAGACTACAGTAGAATTATATCAAAGAACATGGTCCACCATCAAACTAGAGAATCACAGATTCTGAGCTTTGAACCATTGAGCACCATCACCTGACAGATGCAAAGAAAATGTGATGAGCCCAGCACTACACTCACCAGTGAGCTCGCCATGGAGGCAGGGATCTGGGCTGGCTGACTCCTAACCCAGAGGTCTTCCCACCATGATGTGCTTTCTGCTTTATCTCCTAATGCTACACTCATGTTCCTTCAGTCCAACCTTCTTGTCTCAGACTAGACCTCACATACATGTACGATTTTCAGAGTTAACTCTTTTCTTCCCAACCTCATCCGGAATTCTGAGAATAAACCATAAGAAGAATTCCACTATCTTTACTAAGATACCTCTCAGTGATCATCTAATCCATCCTGCTTTCGAGTCTGGATATCCCTTTTACAATATCCCTTAGATGAGGTCAACTAATCCCTTCTTGAATACCTCTGGTGACAGGGAGCTCACTACCAAAGATAAGAGCAACTCCAGCTTGAGCAGCCTTAACTGCTGAGGTGCTCAGTTTCCCTCTAATTTCACATGTGTTTTTCCAGAGGCACATGGGAAAGTGTAAGTCATTTCAAAGGCCCTTGTGTCTCATACCTGAAGATGATTTATTTGTTTTCTTCAAACCACTTCTCCCAGAGTTTCTCAGTGCTGGTATCATTAGCCTTTAGAGTGAGACTTCTTCTTCAAGTGGGCCTGTCCTGTGCATTGCAAGATATTTAGTTCCCCTGGGAACTAAATTCCAGTAGCTCACATACACTCATTATGTGACAACCTATTCACTATGACAACAAAACATCCTCCCATATTTCCAAAAACCCTTGGGGAGGGCAAGGATATTGTCCCTGATTGAAAACCATTGTTAATCTACGTCAGCCCTCCCCCCGCCCTGAGTGCCCTCAACCATTGGCTATTGCCCATGGCACAGTTGTAGAGTGCTTCACCACCCATGGAATTCTCAAAGTGACCCATGACAGGAACTTTGTGTCACTGTCCTCATGAACACAGGATTACAGAGGGAAAGACACAATTAATGCCAAGTATTTAACATAACTAGAAGGCAGTCTTTCCCCTTGCTGTATTTAGAAATCGGCCATCTTGCACTGTTCTACATGTCCCCCATATAAAAACCACCCTCCCAGTCCGCTATGGTAATTGGGAAGCATATGTTGTCAATTAAGTAATTTTGCTGAAACTAGAAATCCAGATCACCTTGTTTCCACCCAAATAGCCATCTCTCAATTATTCTGCCAACAGAAGTGCCTTGTAGTTCTCTAAAAATCTTTCACCTCTGGCCATTGTTTTCATAGCTATTAACCAACTACGGCTGGACCTTTTGATTTTGATTTAAATTGCTTCAGTCAGAGTGACTGTTAAGACAGAAAATAATTGAAATCCAAATTGCCCCTAAAATTGCTTTGAAATCAGAGCACAAACTTGTAAGAGATTATGATGTCATCAAATGTTAGACCACCACCCAGAACCTCCAAGATCTTGTTCACTCATTCCTCAAATTTTCTTGATTACACACATGACAGCTGCTGTGTTTGGGGAAGCAGCGAGCACTATGCCATATGGTGGAAAAGCATGGGCTTCTTGCTGTGAGTCTTGGGTCTGCCACTTAGTAGCTGTGTGACCCTAGGCAGATTTGTTTACTTCTCTGTGCCTCACTTTCCTGTAAAATGGAGACAATAATACTTACTTCTCAAGGTTGTTGTAAGGATTTGTAAATGAAAATAATCAATACACAGTAAATAATAAGAATGGAAAAGAGTTTTATTTGAGTGACACTAAGGACTAGCCAGAAAGCCCACTTTCCAAATGACTCTGAGGAACTGCTCCAGGAAAGCATGGTTTCCAGCACAGTTTTATATTCATATCTTGTTAGGACAAAGATTGCATCCTGACTCAATGAACATGAGTTTTGGCAAACTCCAGGAGATAGTAAAAGACAAGGAAGCCTGGTGTGCTGCAGTCCATGGAGTCTCAAAAGGTCGGACACAACTTAGCAACTGAACAACAAAAAAAAAACAAAGAACATTAAACAAATCAGGGTTACATCTCTTCAAGCTTTCAAAAAAAAAAAGAAAGAACAGACCAGCCTGTAGGCAACGAGACAATATGGCTTTGGTGCCTGGGAAGGGAGTCTTATCATTAAAGGGTGACCAGCATCAGCATCCCAGGAACAGAGGCTGCTGCTGCTGCTGCTGCTGCAGCTAAGTCGCTTCACTCATGTCCGACTCTGTGCGACCCCACAGACGGCAGCCCACCAGGCTCCGCCGTCCCCGGGATTCTCCAGGCAAGAATACTGGAGTGGGTTGCCATTTCCTTCTCTAGTGCATGAAAGGGAAAAGTGAAAGTGAAGTCGTTCAGTCGTGTCCGACTCTTAGCGACCCCACGGACTGCAGCCTACCAGGCTTCTCCGTCCGTGGGATTTTCCAGGCAAGAGTACTGGAGTGGGGTGCCATTGCCTTCTCCGGAACAGAGGCATTTAATCCTTATTTTTAACGTGGACTTTCTTTACTTTTGGTCAATAATTTTTACTTTTATTTTTCTCTAATTATTGAAGCAGATGTCCAGTGTATATTTAATTGGCCACAAACAGGCTCTTTTAGTTAGCGAAAGACTCAAGTTAATAATTTATGGATAAGCAAGAATAATTTCCCTATATCTCAATATGTGAAAATTTCTTTTATTAGATTGAGTGAGCTGAGAATGAGCAAGTAGGTCCTGTGAACACTCCACCAGAACCTCTAGAGCGCTTGCATGGTTTCTATGCACCTGTCCTCTGGCCAATCCTGGTTGAGGCTGTTTGGATTTTTTTCCCTTCATCTTCTAACTCTTGAAGCCTGGTGAAGCTGCTCCATGGTGTGTGGCACAAAAAGTCATAAGTACCTGGGAGTTTCTGGCCCCCAGCACCACCAGTACCCCACTGTGGTGATCCTGAGCCCATGACAGACTGGGGCGAGTATACAAAAGCCCAGGTTCCCTCACCATTGGTGAGGACAAACTTCATGATGTAACTCACACTCCAGAGCCCCTACATGTGATCAGGCTGAGCCTGGGGCTTCCCCTGGACTCACAGCCTGGCGTGGTTTCTTCTCTTCCTCGGCCCTAATTCTTCCATTCTCAGAGAAATCCTACAAGAGTCCCCTGTACACAAACACCCTCCTCTGGGCCAGCAAGTCCAACCTGAGATAGCCACTTACCATAATTCACAACGAGCAAGCATTAAATAAACATTAGTCTTTATTACATTTGCCATTAACAGGTACAATGAACTCAGTAACATTTTTAAATGGATGTGCATTTTGTAAGTCCCAACCGCTTCTGCTGCTGCTAAGTCACTTCAGTCGTGTCCGACTCTGTGCGACCCCATAGACGGCAGCCACCAGGCTCCCCTGTCCCTGGGATTCTCCAAGCAAGAACACTAGAGTGGGTTGCCATTTCCTTCTCCAATGCATGAAAGTGAAAAGTGAAAGTGAAGTCGCTCAGTCGTGTCTGACTCTTCACGACCCCATGGACTGCAGCCTACCAGGCTCCTCTGTCCATGGGATTGTCCAGGCAAGAGTATTCTAAATATATCTAAAAAATAATTACATATGTACAAGACACTGGGTCTTCCCAGGTGGCATGAGCAGTAAAGAACCTGCCTGCCAATGCGGGAGATGTAAGAGACATGGATTCAATCCCTGGGTCAGGAAGATCCCCTGGAGCACTGCATGGCAACTCACTCTAGTATTCTTGCCTGGTGAATCCCAAGGACAGAGGAGCCTGGTGGACTATGATCCATAGGGTCGCAAAGAGTCAGACATGGCTGAAGCAACTGAGCATGCAGGCACACACATACAAGTGTGTACAATATGTCCTAAGCCTATAAAATTCGGGACAGTCTGGACACACTGTAGTCATCGTAGTTCCCCGTGGCCACATTTAGGAAACATGGCTTTTAAAAAATTCTCTTATTTCACTGAAAGCAAAACCAAGAACAGCAGTCTTTGCGAATGGCCCCAGTCCCAAAGCTAAGGAGTGACGAGCAGAATTAGAACCCAAGTCTGCTGCCCAGTTCAGCGTCATTTTCATCACACCTTTTAGGTGCCCACTGGCCAGTTTTCAGACAAAGGGAAACAGTGGGAACTCAGAAGCCTGCTTAGAGCACCAGTGGCAGCACCCCAGGAGCAGTAATGGAAAGCTTGTGTACACACCCATACTGGGTGCTTTAACAACAGAGTATATAAACACTCCCTGCCTTCTAGAAGCTCATCCTTGAGCATGGACAAAAGGCCAGATGCATGAGAATTGTAAGAAAATACCCTAAAAGCATCAGGAAATTGGAGTTACCAAGAAGTGTGGGCTCCATTTAGAAATAGGAGGAGTCTTCGCAGACATGCTGCCTAGTGATTTTCAGTATATTGTTTAAGCAGCAGAATTTTTGGTTTGAATGAGTCAGATGCCAAAATGCAGGGTCTAGAACAGCTAAAAGCAGGTGTGTTTAAATGAAAGGAGATGGGAACCGAAAGCACTGTGGCCACATCCCCCCGCCTTCTCCATCCCCAGGATTCAGGCAGATGCCCTCCACTCACTCACAGAGGATGACACATAAGGTCGCCCTCCCTTGCTTTGCATTACCAACGCCCTGATTCCCTCTCACTTGTCTTGCAGAAGAGCCCTCGTGCACTCTCCCTACTCCCCTCCCATTCCTGTCCACACCTCCTCCCACCTGACCCACACATCACTGTCTGCAGGGTCTTCCTACTCTGCACCCCCCACACAAACCCTGTCCCAGCAGCCTTCTAATCAGCCTTTAAGGGCCACCAGAAATGCCACCTCCTCCAGGCAGCCTCCTGGGATCTTCCCAGTCAAAAGTGCCCATGCCTTGCCCTCTTGGCTCCTGCTTCACTTCCCCCTACACTTGGGATATTCATGAACATCTCATCTTTCCACACTAGGAGGTTTAATTGGTTGTGTTTCCCCCACTCACACATCCATAGTGGAGCACCTTGCCCACAGTGAATGGCCAACAAAATGTTCTCGAAGGGATTGCCCATAATCACAGCTTGACCTTGGTGGCATCATCCAGAGAGGAGACCCATGGGCAGGATAGAATACCTGGGTCTGGGTGGGCATTTGGGACGACTGTACAGAAACAGCACACGCTCTATTTGTAGATTCGTCACTATCTGTAGGAAAAACCATCTCACAAATCTGATTAAACTATGCAGGCACAGAGTCTTGGGACAGCTTGGACAAGCCACAACCAAGGGGTGTGTATACAGACTGATGGAGGTATTTGTCGGGAGGGAAGAAACCTCTGAAGTTCAACTTCACTGAGGATGAACCGTCACACTCAGTGTTTTTCCTTAGAAGGGGAATATTTTTCTCAGAGGATGGGCTGTACAGAGTGAATCCTCAGAAGAATAGCCCCTAGAAGGGCCTGCGCCCTCCTGGAGGTCCCCACCTGGTCCCAGTTAATAAGGGGCTGCACTCAATTATCACAAGAACCCCAGAGCCAGACTGCTGAGGTTCTCAACTTATAAACACAGAGGCAGGAAGAAAGAAACAGATACCTTGCTGTCCAGCACCCCTGAGAAATTCCTACCCCCTTCAGGGCAGACATCTGGGCCTTCCTGCCTTGGCTCAGCTCTTCAAGATCCACTAAGCAACATGAAAAATGAAGCTCTGCAGATCTGCTGGCATCCTCCATGAGCAGGAGGCAACAGGGGCCCAAATTTAGGCAGGAGGATTATCACCATTTCATCCTCTCCAAGGGTTCAGTCGCTACCTTTGTGCTCAGGACCTCAGCCCAGGAAGAAAGAGAGGATGCTCCAGAGATGGTCTCAGGCCAGAGTCTGCATGTTCTCTGAGCCCTCAGCCCTCAACACATCACTTCCTAGCCCATCGAAGCCTACTTTCAGAAATTCCAATGGACATGTGTACGCCCTGAAGGGCATGGTTTCCCAAAGGGTATTCACATATGTTGAAAAAGGGAACTGGATGTTTTGCCCAAAAGGTTTAGAAAAATCCCAAATTCAAAGACATTTATTTTCCCAAGGACTTCTCAGAGCCTTTAAAACTTAATAAGCCCTGGGAAATTTCAACAACGTGATGCAATACATTGTGCATTCCCAGCAGGATTTAATCACCTTTTCCCCAGTGGCATCCCCTAGAACCAGCAGAATTTAATTCAGTTTGTTCCATTTCTACCTCAGCAGGTTCTCCAAGTGTGGTCCAGGGACACACTTTCAAAGATCCATGGCTGCTTTATTCATTCATCTGTCACTGGGCATTTAAGTTGTTTCTATGTCTTGGCTACTGTGAATAGTGCTGGTATGAACAGAGGGGTGTATATATCTTTTTGAATTAGAGTTTTGTCCAGGAATGGAATTGCTGGGTCATATGGCAATCTCACCCTGCTTGTTTAACTTATATGCAGAGTACATCATGAGAAACACTGGGCTGGAAGAAGCACAAGCTGGAAGCAAGATTGCTGGGAGAAATATCAATAACTTCAGATATGCAGATGACACCACCCTTATGGTAGAAAGTGAAGAGGAACTAAAAAGCTTCTTGATGAAAGTGGAAGAGGAGAGTGAAAAAGTTGGCTTAAAGCTTCAGAAAACTAAGATCATGGCATCCAGTCCCATCACTTCATGGGAAATAGATGGGGAAACAGTGGAAACAGTGTCAGACTTTATTTTGGGGGGCTCCAAAATCACTGCTGATGGTGATTGCAGCCATGAAATTAAAAGATGCTTACACCTTGGAAGGAAAGTTATGACCAACATAGACAGAATATTAAAAACCAGAGACATTACTTTGCCAACAAAGTTCCATCTAGTCAAGGCTATAGTTTTTCCAGTGGTCATGTATGGATGTGAGTGTTGGACTATGAAGAAAGCTGAGCACCGAAGAATTGATGCTTTTGAACTGTGGTGTTGGAGAAGACTCTTGAGAGTCCCTTGGACTGCAAGGAGATCCAATCAGTCCATCCTAAAGGAAATCAGTCCTGAGTGTTCATTGGAAGGACTGATGTTGAAGCTGAAACTCCAATACTTTGGCTACCTCATGCGAAGAGTTGACTCATTGGAAAAGACCCTGATGCTGGGAAGGATTGGGGGCAGGAGGAGAAGGGGATGACAGAGGATGAGATGGCTGGATGGCATCACCGACTTGATTGACATGAGTTTGGGTAAACTCCGGGAGTTTATGATGGACAGGGAGGCCTGGCATGCTGCAATTCATGGGGTCGCAAAGAGTCGGACACGACTGAGCGACTGAACTGAACTGAATGGTAATTCTCTTTTTTTTTTCAGATATTTTTAATATGGACTATTTTTAAAGTATTTATTGAATTTGTTACAATATTCTGTTCTAACTTTTGGTTTTTTGGCTGCAAGACATGTGGGATTTTAGTTTCCCGACCAAGGATTGAGCCCATACCCCATGCACTGGAAGGTGAAGTCTTAATCACTGCACTGACAAGGAAGTCTCTTTTTAATTCTTTTTTTTTTAAGCTTTCTGAGAAACCTCTATGCCATTTTCTATAGTGGCTGCATCAACTTATATTCCCACCAGAGAACATATGCGTGTGTGCATGCTCAGTCACTTCAATTGTGCCCGACTCAGCAACCCCATGGACTGCAGCCCACCAGGCTCCTTTGTCCATGGGATTTTCCAGGCAAGAATACTTGCCATTGGTTGCCATTTCCTTCTCCAGGGGATCTTCCCCACTCAGGGATCGAGCTCAAGTCTCATGAATCTCCTGCATTGCAGGCAATTCTTGACTGCTGAGCCAACAGGGAAAACCAAAGAAAGCATGCATATAACTGAATCACTTTGCCACACAACAGAAATCAACACAACATTTTAAGTCAATTATAACTCAATCAAAAAAAAATAAAAGATCCACAAGGTCAAATCTATGTTTAGAATAATAGTAAAATGTTATTCGTCTTCTTCACTATATTGACAAAAACAGAGATGATCCAAAAACAAGAGGTGGGGAGGGTGAAACTGGTGATACCTGAATATATGTCAAGGGAGTGGCCTTGCATACTCACAAGAAAGAAAAAACACTTCTACTTTAAAAATGTCCTTAATCAAGTTGTAAGAAGTATTAACTTTATTAGATTGCAATCTTTGAGTGTGTGTGTATATATATATACACACACACATATAATATGTTGTGTGAATACATAAAAAATTAACATAAAGCACTTCTACCACACATTTTGAAAGGTTGTGTCTAGGAAATGCTCTTGATTGTTACAGTTGCAAACTGAATTAGTCCTTTTTAAACTGGGACACCACTTCACTTGACTGACAAACTATGGTTACACAGATTTGAGTATTTGGCAGACATTTTCTTAAAAATTAATGAAATGAGAGGATCTTGACAAGGAAAACAACTGGCAGAGTTTGATGTCAATTACAAAATTTGAGCTTTCAAGCAAAAATTAGAATTTTGGAAAACTGTATAAACCATCATGAGTTTGACAGCTTAAAGACTTTTTTAATGAGCTCAATGGGGATATTAACAAATGTGATGTTTTGATATGATGCAAAATGAAATATGTCAACATCTGGAAGATACGAATAACTCAGTGAACTAATATTTTCAAAATAATTAATGCATGATGTTACAAAAATCTTACATGAGTATAAAAACCATTCAAAGTGCAATTTAGACCAATGGATTTTAATGTAACAGAGTAGGAAATTTTCATTGCTATGGTTTCAGATTCTACATGCAGTCTCCTATAAATTACCACTTGTCAAGATTTGTTGTAGTCAAAGGGAAATATCCATAAATATCTGCAATGACTACTGAAATACTCCTCCCTTTTCTAACTACATACCTTTACAGGGCTGGGTGTTCTTTGCCCACTTCAAACAAAGCAACATACCACACCAGATTAAATGCAGAAGCAGATGAGAATTGAGCTGCTTCTATTAAGACACACATCAAAGGAATCTGCAGACATGGAAAACAATGCCACTCTGAGTTTCACTAAGTGTTGTTTGCTTTGTTTTGGAAAGTAGGAACATTTTGCAATTTTAAAAAGTCATATTTTTTCTTGCCATGGTTTTATATTGATTTTTAAATGAATAAATGAATATTTTACACATTTCTTCTTTTGTTTTTTATATTAGGGATCAGCAAACTTTTTCTATAAAGGTACAGATAAACGTGAAATGTCAACGCAAACACAGATACATCCAGAAGAGCAGCGTTCCCTCTCTGCCAATAGAGCCCTCTAATCAACACACACACACACATCATCTTTCCTCAGTCACAAAGAAACTACCCAGCTGGGTCCTTCTCCTCAGAATTCTGCTTTAGTATAGCACAAGGAGAGTTTCCCAGGTGGCCCTAGTGGTAAAGAACCCACCTGCCAATGCAAGCAATGTAAGAGACATGGGTTTGATTCCTGAGTCGGGAAGATCCCCTGGAGGAGGGCATGGCAACCCACTCCAGTATTCTTGCCTGGAGAATCCCATGGACAGAGGAACCTGGTGGGCTACAGTCCATAGGGTCACAAAGAGTCAGACACAACTGAAGCGACTGAGCACATGCATGGCATAGGGAACACTGCTCAATGTTATGTGGCAGCCAGGATGAGAGAGGAGTTTGGGGGAGAATGGATACATGTATGTGTATGGCTGAGTCCCTTTGCTATCCATCTGAATCTATCACAACATTGTTAATCAGCTATACTCCAATGTAAAATAAAAGTTAAAAAAAAAAAGCTTCATAGTGAAAAAAAAAGTCTGCATTAGTCTCACTGAGTGACAATATACAGGGGTCCCAGGGCGGAGCATGACAAAGAAGCAAGGCAAACACAGACAATACATGCAAAGATATGGGGGACCCTCCTTCTAAGGGCAGACCAGGCCTCAGTCTGCTTAGAGTGAATAAAAGCAGCCTCAAGTCAGAGATCATAGTCTTGAGATAGAGAACTGCCTTCTCGGAGTCTGCCACATGGTACCTGAACAAGTCACAGGAGGAGGGAGTGGGTTCATGGGGGAGGGGCAAGAGGGGAGGAGGTAGCAGAGGCCTGTGCACCGTCCTCAGGGTGATTTTGAACAGAACAGGTTAATAGAGCTCCTTCCCAAATTGGACAACTTTGCGGAGTCAGGAGGAAGCATTCAGGAAAATTGAGGCCTGGATCACTGATAAAGACCCAAAGGCCAGGCATGGGTGATGAATGAGTCAAGGGGGCCTGTCATTAAGGTTTCAACTAAAAGCAGGGATTAAACCCTCAGTCACCCAGAAGATGGGGACCTTCAGGTTGACAAGGATAGAATCACAGGCCATAACCAAAACAACTCTGCTGTTTACCAGCTGGGTGAACCAAGACAGGTAACTCAGTCTTTTTGAACCTCTTTTCCCATTTATAAAGTGGAATAATAATAGGACTGCATTAGCTCTGGCTGTCATAACAAAATACCATAGGCTGGGTGGCTTAAATAACATAAACTTATTTCTCACATTTGGAGACTGGAAACCTGAGATCCGGGTGCCAGCAGCATCAGGTTCTGGTGAGGTTGCTTTTCCTGGCTTTCAAACATTCCCTACCCACTGGGTCCTCACAGGTTGGAGACTGTGAGGGGGCTCTGGTCAATTCTTCTTCTTTGTTGTTGTTGTTTGGTTGCCCAGTTGTGTCCAACTCTTTGCAATCCCAAGGACTGCAGCATGCCAGGCCTCCCTGTCCTTCACTATCTCCTGAAATTTGCTCAAACTCATGTCTATTGAGTCAGTGATGCCATCCAACCACCTCATCTTCTGTTGTCCCCTTCTCCTCTTTCCCTCAATCTTTCCCAACATCAGGGTCTTTCCCAATAAGTCAGCTCTTCCCATCAGGTGGCCAAAGTATTGGAGCTTCAGCTTCACCATCAGTCCTTCCAATGAATATTCAGGACTGACTTCTTTTAGGATTGACTGGTTTGATCTCTTTGCTGTCCCAGGGACTCTCAAGAGTCTTCTCCAGCACCACAGTTTAAAGGCATGAGTTCTTCAGCTCTCAGCCTTCTTTATGGTCCAACTCTCACATCCATTCGTGACTAATGGAAAAACCATAGCTTTGACTATCTGGACCTTTGTCAGCAAAGTGATGTCTCTGCTTTTTAATACGCTTTGTCTAGGTTTGTCATGGTTTTTCTTCCACGGAGCAGGCATCTTTTAATTTTGTGGCTGCAGTCATCATCCACAGCACAGGAGTGATCCACCCTCAAGATACCCTCATCTGAACCTAATCACCTCCTCAAGGCCCCACCTCCCAATACCATCACATTAGGGGGTGGGGAAGCAGAGATCAAATTGCCAAAGCTATGGTTTTTCCAGTAGTCACATATGGATGTGAGAGTTGGACTATAAAGAAAGCTGAGTGCCAAAGAATTGATGCTTTTGAACTATGGTGCTGGAGAAGACTCTTGAGAGTCCCTTGGACTGCAAGGAAATCCAACCAGTCCATCCTAAAGGAAATCAGTCCTGAATATTCATTGGAAGGACTGATGCTGAAGCTGAAACTCCAATACTTTGGCCACGTGATGCAAAGAACTGACTCATTTGAAAAGACCCCGATGCTGGGAAAAATTGAAGGCAGGAGGAGAAGGGGATGACAGAGGATGAGATGGTTGGATGGCATCACTGACTCAATGGACATGAGTTTGAGTAAAGTCTGAGAGTTGGCAATGGACAGGGAGGCCTGGCATGCTGCAGTCCATGGGGTCGCAAAGAGTTGGACACGACTGAGCGACTGAACTGAACTGAACTGTGAAGCAGGAATTCCCCGGGGGTTGCTTCAAGGATGCAGGTGGGTAAAGAGCACTGGATGTTTCCACCTGCTGCTGTTCCTGTTGGTGAAGGGGAAACTTTATCCCTGATGAAGACGGGAAGCCAAGAATTCTTTCCACAAACAAGAATCAATCAAGTTACATCCTAGGGTGGGAATCAGACAAGTATTTGACATAGTTTGTTTTCACTAGGTGTCAGAGATAAGATAAGACTGTTTAATGCCAGGGAAATTGCTGGGGAAAAGAGTTGATGGTTGAGAATTCTGACCCCTCCCTCAGTTCTAGTTCCCAAAGGCTTGACTAATCACTTTCATACACCCTGGGGACATAGTCCAGACTTATCTGAGCTGTACCTTTAACTCTCCTCAAATATGAGATATTACTTCTCCTTTCTGAAGTGACTCCACCTTTTCCTGTGTTGAAAACTTCAGTGGTTGATTCTGTCCTCTATTTGGAATCTTGAAGGAAGGCATAGGTGTTCCTGGAATGTTGATCTTTTCTAAAAATTGTCAGATTGGCATAGGAAACAAGCTACTGCAGCCTCTGGTTCATGGTCTACAACGGTGATTCTCAAAGTGTAGTTCCAAAGCCAACAGCAGCTCCATCACCCGGAAACCAGTGAGAAGTGCAGATTCTGAGGCCCATCCCAAATCTGTTGAATTAGGAACTCTGGAGAAGGGACCCAGCAATTTGTGTCATAACAAGCTCCTGGGGTGATGCTGGTTTGAGATTATTGGTACATGTCGTAGGGGAAAAGGCAAGTGAGAATGTGACTTTCAGTAGGCATCATACTGCCTTGTTGGAAATGACATTGCAACCGCCTACTGAACACAGTACTGTGTGGACAGTGGTGCTGGCCCACGGAAATGCTTCCTCTGTCCATTTCCTAAGAGCAATGGCCATCTTTATGTGATGATGTGCCGGGAAACATGTTAAAACAGCTCTCTCTGCGGTGGGTACTTGCTATGGACTGAGTGTCTGTGCCCCTCAATTCGTATCTTGAAGCCTCACCCCCTCAGTTCAGTTCAGTGCAGTCACTCAGTCGTGTCCAACTCTTTGCGACCCCATGGACTGCAGCATGCCGGGCCTCCCTGTCCATCGCCAACACACAGACTTTACTCAAACTCATGCCCATTGAGTCAGTGATGCCATCCAACCATCTCATCCTCTGTTGTCTCCTTCTCTTCCCACCTTCAATCTTTCCCAGCATCAGGGTCTTTTCAAATGAGTCAGTTCTTCGCATCATGTGGCCAAAGTATTGGAATTTCAGCCTCAGCATCAGTCCTTCCAATGAATATTCAGGACTGACTTCCTTTAGGATGGACTGGTTGGATTTCCTTGCAGTCCAAGGGACTCTCAAGAGTCTTCTCCAGCACCATAGTTCAAAAGCATCGATTTTTCGGCACTCAGCTTTGTTTATAGTCCAACTCTCACATCCATACATGACTACTGGAAAAACCATAGTTTTGACTAGACAGACTTTGTTGGCAAAGTAATGTCTCTGCTTTTTAATATGCTATCTAGGTTGGTCATAACTTTCCTTCCAAGGAGTAAGCATCTTTTAATTTCATGGCTGCAGTCACCATCTGCAGTAACTTTGGAGCCCAGAAAAATAAAGTCTGACACTGTTTCCACTGTTTCCCCATCTATTTGCCATGAAGTGATGGAACCAGATGCCATGATCTTAGTTTTCTGAATGTTGAGTTTTAAGTCAACTTTTTCACTCTCCTCTTTCACTTTCATCAAGAGGCTCTTTAGTTCTTTTTCGCTTTCTGCCATAAGGGTGGTGTCATCTGCATATCTGAGGTTATTGATATTTCTCCTGGCAATCTTGATTCCAGCTTGTGCTTCCTCCAGCCCAACATTTCTCATGATGTACTCTGCATAGAAATTAAATAAGCAGAGTGACAATATACAGACTTGACATACTCCTTTCCCAATTTGGAACAGTCTGTTGTTCTAACTGTTGCTTCTTGATCTGCATAAAGATTTCTCAGGAGGTAGGTCAAGTGGTCTGGTATTCCTACCTCTTTAAGAATTTTTCACAGTTTGTTGTGATCCACACAGCCAAAGGCTTTGGCATGGTCAATAAAGCAGAAGCAGATGTTTTCCTGGAACTCTCTTGCTTTTTCGATGATCCAACAGATGTTGGCAATTTGATCTCTGGTTCCTCTGCCTTTTCTAAATCCAGCATAAGCATCTGAAAGTTCATGGTTCACGTACTATTGAAGCCTGCCTTGGAGAATTTTGAGCATTACTTTACTGGCATGTGAGATGAGGGAAATTGTGTGGTAGTTTGAGCATTCTTTGGCATTGCCTTTCTTTGGGATTGGAATGAAAACTGACCTTTTCCAGTCCTACGGCCACTGCTGAGTTTTCCATATTTTCAGGCATATTGAGTACAGCACTTTCACAGCATCACCTCTAGGATTTTTTGCAAAACCTCACAGCTTGATGTGTTGATCCAATAAAATCATCCAGGGAATGAAATAAAAATACCCAGGAGATTGGTGGGAAGGAGAGCTAACTGTGTGTGAAAGACACTAGAAATTCTTTTTGCCACCCAAAGCATTTCTAGAAGGAAAAAAAAAAACAAAAGCCAAAAAACAGTCAAGGAAAAAAGACCTAGCGGGGAATAGAGGGATGGTGGCCCTGTGTTTGCCTGGAGCCTCTCATGATCCACTTTTATCCTGTGAGAACTGATTGGCACAGTGCTTATTAGAAAATTAAGCAGTGTTCATTCCTTGAAATATTTTGAACATTATATCAACTTCTTCCAGTGGGTTGTTGAAAGGACTCTATTATGTCGAGTTGGCTTGGAACCCAGGAAATGAGCTGGCACTCTTCAACGTTAATAAAACATCATCTGTCATAGGATTTGCAGGTGTGACTCAGTTCCTGCATAATATATACAATGGGAGGCCGGGGCTGAAGAGCCAGCCCTTTGGCAGGCTGAAATCTTCTGTGCACTGTATAGGTTTGAAATGATTTGTTTGTGGGAGGATCAGACCTGCTACCCTCAGCACCACGAAGGCCACCCTTGCCTCTGGGAAGCTCAGGAGAACCTCTTGTTTCTCTGGGGCTGGTTGCAGGTTACCTTGCAGCTGTGCTTTGAAGTCATGAATGACTTTTATCTTTCAAAAGAGGGGAATTTTATTGACAACCACGTGGCGGTGGTGGTGGCCACACTGGGCAAAATCTGAGTCTTTTTTTCTAGATGAAGTGGGTTCCAGGGGTGACTGGGAATATTGAAGTCAATATTGAGTGCTGTTGTGTTCAGAATCTCACCTACCCAGACCATCTGTTGCCTATAGGACTGGAGCTGGGCAGGCTGATTGACACCCCTGGATGAAGGGCTCTCCCCACGGGATATCTCCTCTGGCCTTTCTCTTATATAAGATTCCTTTCGAAGAAGATGATGTGTTCATACTTCAGGTAGAACAGTGATTTTTCGATCTTTTTGGTCACAGGGCCTCTTTACACTTCTAAATTACTGAGGACTCCAAGAGCTTTGGTTTCAGCTGGTTTTATCTATTGATATTTATCATATGACAGAGATCAGCAAACTCTGGCTATGGGCCAAATCTAGCCCATGACTGTTTTTTTGTAAAAAAAATTTAGTGCAACACAGTCAGGTACATTTGTTTATGTATTGTCTATGGCTCTTTAGGGCTTCCCTGGTAGCTCAGGTGGTAAAGAATTGGGAGACCTGGGTTCGATCCCTGGGTTGGGAAGATTCCCGTGGAGGAGGGCATGGCAACCCACTCCAGTATTCTTGCTTGGAGAACCCCCATGGACAGAGGAACCTGGTGAGCTAGATACAGTCCATGGGGTTGCACAGAGTCAGACACGACTGAGTGACTAAGCACATGATTCTTTAATGCTCTGCTGATAGAGTTGATTAGTTGCACTGATGATCAGACTGACTGATGCAGTCTAAAATAGTTATTTCAACTGGAATTCCATCACCTCCACTAGCTTTGTTTGTAGTGATGCTTCCTAAGGCCCACTTGACTTCGCATCCCAGTATGTCTGGCTCTAGGTGAGTGATCACACCATTGTGATTATCTGGGTCATGAAGATCTTTTTTGTATAGTTCCTCTATGTATTCTTGCCACCTCTTCTTAATATCTTCTGCTTCTGTTAGGTCTATACCATTTCTGCACACCATTGCTGCACAGTGCATCCCCAGATTTTACCACTCCCAGGGATCATCCTAGAGGGCAGGTTTATGGAGCCCCTCGCCATCAATTTCATTTCTCTAAGTACACTAGGTCAGGGCAGTTGTCTCCTAGACACCCTCCAGGCATTTACTCTTTGCTTACTCTTTATGGAAAACAAGGCCATGTCACCACCATGCCTGACAGTGGTTTGTTCCCTTCCTTTCTCAGAGAGGCTTGACCCATAGCCTTCAATACAAAGGCATAACTACAGCATGAGACCCTTTGCTCAGCCCATAGCTTGGATTGTTCAATCCAGAACCCAGGTCTTCATGGACTCCCTCTTATTAAAGAATTCCATCCACTGTGCTCTCTACAAAAGTCAATAGCAACTTCCCAAGTTACTTCAGGACACCAGCCAGCTGCCACTTTCTCTCTGATTAAGTATCACTACCCAAGAACCCTTACTGCCATACAAGAACTCTTCTAATATATACCTTTTATATCTATGTTATTTGGAGGAGTAGCTCCAATGCAAGAGGATAACCTGAAAGATTTTTTCAGATCATCTTCAGTCTGTCTTTTCCTTCCTGTTGGGTAATCAGAAAGCCTTCAGGTACCCTACACCAGCAATCTCCAACCTTTTTGGCACCAGAAACCAGTTTCATGGGAAGACAATTTTTCCACAGACCAAGGACAGGAGAGGGATGGTTTGGGGATGATTCAAGCACATTACATTTACTATGCACTTAACCTAATGCTGATGCTGATCTGACAGGATGTACCAGTCTGTGGCCCACAGGTTGGGGACCCCTGCCTTAAGCAAGCTCGTCCCATTAGACCCATGTACACTTGATTTAAGTCAGTGGTCCTCAGCTGATGGTAACTCTGGCTCCTGGGACTTTTGGCCATGTCTGAAGATATTTTGGGTTGTCACAACTCGAGTGAGGGATGCTCCTGACATCTAGCAGACAGAAACCAGGGATGTTGCCAATCATCCTACAGTGCACAAGACAGCCCCTACAACAAAGCTGCTAAGCTCAAGGTGTCAGTGGTGCCAAGCTGGAGAAACCTTCATAAATGACTGCTTACAGGGAACATTGGAAGGACTGATGCTGAAGCTGAAGCTCCAATACTTTGGCCACCTGATGCCAAGAACTGACTGATTGGAAAAGACCCTGATGCTGGGAAAGATTGAGGGCAGGAGTAGAAGGCGACAACAGAGGATGAGATGCTTGAGTGACATCATCAACTCAATGAACATGAGTTTGAGCAAGCTCTGGCAGATGGTGAAGGACAGGGAAGCCTGGTGTGCTGCTGCAGTCCATGGGGTCAAAAAGAGTCAAACACGACTGAGCGACTGAACAGCAACAAGGGGGAACAGGCAACCCAATTCAGTACCTAAATAATAAACAGGATCTCTGGTTAAATTTCCAGATTAAGAGCATTCAAGAAAGTTCCTAGAATTTAAAGCCGTGGAGGCATCCTTGAGTGTTGGGTACCTTGGATTGGTCCTCTGAGGTACAAGTACAAGTGGTTCATTTGGGAGGTGATCCCTGGAAACCTCAGTAGGGGAATGCAGATCTGAAACCAGGAAGGGAAGAAAGCCAATAGAAGGTGTTTTCCAGCAAGTTGCTGAGGGCAATTGCAGCTTAATCCCACCAGGGAATGCCAGAAGAGATTGCAGAATATTCATTATCTTCAGTTACCCCAACCAAGAGACAAGGAGGCTGAGGTATTTACTCACACATCCTGTCCATTATTGGTTAAGGGATCCCAAGGGCTATTAATTCCCCAACACTTCCAACCATCCCAAACACAGGAGGAACAGGCTCTCAAGCAAAGTCTGCAGGTAAAGAATCTCTGGTGCTGGTAGTGATGCATGAAACCGACAAGTGTATGAAACTGATGAGTGTGACTGGTTGTGGATGTGGCCACCAAGAGCATCTACTACAATGAGATTGCTGAACGCATTCATTTTACATTGTACTTCTTTCATGTTGAATATTTCAGTAAACATTCATTACATTAGCAGCAAGAATACTAATACACATATAGCTAAAAATACCAGAAAGAAGGATTTTCCAAGTGGCACTAGTGGTAAAGAACCCACCTGCTAATGCAGAAGACACAAGAACTGCGGGTTCGATTACTAGGTCCATTAGATCCCCTGGAGGAGGGCATGGCAACCCACTCTGGTATTCTTGCCTGGAGAATCCCCACGGACAGAGGAGCCTGTCAGGCTATAGTCCTTAGGGTCACAAAGAGTGGGACATGACTGAAGTGACTTAGCACACATGCACACACCAGAGGAAAAATGCAAAAATCAAACTTAAAAGATGAAATTAGATGTAGCTCTTGCAAGCAGCTAAACTGTCTGATTCAAAATGAGAACAAGACAATGCAGAACCATATTTACCCAATACAAACGAGGTGACCCACTGTGTGGTGTGGTATCACAGTCACTATAGACCTGTCATCTCATGTGCCACTAAGGTCTGAATCAGAGGGTCTTCTCAGTCATATTCCTAGTGCAGCAAGCTCCTGGAGGGGCAGAAGAGAAGCCAAGACAGATACTGGTTTCCTAAACTTCATGCCTGGCTTTGGATCAACTGTCTTCAAATTTTGAAAATTCAAAGATTTATAAAAAATATTCAAAGTATTCAAAGTATTTATAAAAAGTATTCAAAGATTTACATAAAGTATTAAGTTTAAACTAAAAACTTATATACGTATACTAGCAACCCAGCAGAGATAAGAATGTTATGAGGAAATTCATTTCAATGGACATTAGAACATTAAAACCACCCAGTCTGTTTAGTGAGGCCTCGGTTTCCAAAGTCTGGTGTGTGTGGATTCATACACAACAAAACTAAGAAGTCTAAGCCTTATCAACCATCAGATACTTTGTTAGTGCTTTTTTTTTCATGTTACTGTTTAATGTCCAATAGCTCAGATGATAAAGAATCTGCCTGCAATGCAGGAGACCCGGGTTTGATCCCTGAGTCAGGAAGATCCCCTGGAGAAGGGAATGGTTAGCCACTCCAGTATTCCTGCCTGGAGAATTTTATGGACAGAGGAGCCTGTCAGGCTACAGTAGTCCATGGGGTTGCAAAGAGTCAGACAAGACTGAGCGACTAACACTTTCACACTTTCACTTTTCTTCACAGTCTGAAACTCCACTCACATTAATACACATAAAAGAAACAACTTGTTTCAATTACATTAACTAATTAATGTAAGGTGAATTAATTTAAACTATAATACTCCTGAGAAAAATGAAATACCAGCCTAGGATTAATTTTAATATTTTTCCTACCAAAAGAAATGCTCAATTATTCTAAACTTAAGAATAATTTAGAGTAAATTTAAAGAAATTTTTCAGATTTCAAGAGTACCTCAGGAAATAATAATTACTATATTTGTTTTTTGTTTGTTTTGCTACTTACCTCCAGTTTAAAAGATTAATCATGAACCTTTGGGAAGGAGAAAGGGCAGAGATTTTTGTGATGCCAGATAAGGATAATAGCATTAAAACCCAAAACAATGCTTTAAAGACACATATACATTTGTCTTTTAAATTAATAAACATGTTTCAGACAGTTTCATTCAGCATAGCATAAATCATTTTAACTAGAAACACACATCCTTTTGAACTACTCAAAAACTAATATAAATTAAATAAAAGGATTCTTCAGAAATAAAACATGAACAGATTATTTCTACAGTATCAACTTGAGAACTTAAAATATTGAATATGTCATTGTAGAGGAAAAGCCCAGTCCAACAAAAATATACCTCGTAGCACAGCTCTTTGGGAGGGCATTCTACCTGCTTGTACTTATTCTTGACACCAGGTATGTGGCCAAGAATCTGTGGATAAACAGTACTTGGAAGAATTCCTTTGAGCTAAAGCTTAAGGCAAAATAACTTGCTAAGAGTGGCTACTCTACATTCTAGAACAGGAATGATCAACATTTTGCTAGGGCTGACCTAGTAGAAAATGTACACAGCAAGCTTGGAGTTCTAACATCCTGTTCCTCCTTCCAACCCGTGGTCAAGACCACACATCTTCAGCCTGACCCTTTCTGGACTTTTCATCTCCCTATGTATGTCTCATAATCATAAAACTTTTGTTCTATGTCATCACGCACTGGATTTCAGCTTATTTCTTTAAGGTATCTTACAAATGGATGATCATTTCAAAAAATTTTCAGGCTTTTCACTCAAGCTGGTACAGTGATTCACCACTCTGCTCCATTAAACACAAAACAAAGCAATGATAAACTATAGACAGAGACAAATTTGGGCTCAAAAACAAAAATCTCTCTGGATCAGAAAAGAATAGAGATGCTAAGGCAGTGAATGGGGCTGAAGCTACAGATTCACTGGAGTTGTGTCAAAAGTATGTTGCAGACAGCTTGAAAAGGTTCACACTGACCTGAGATGGAAAAATGAAATACCAAAAAGAATGATATCTAAAAAAAAACTGAAACTCTGTAGAAGTGAGAAATCCAGAGTTGATACTGACATTTTTAAAAAAATTAGTCACCTTTTAAGAATGCCAGAGAATTAACTCATTATTCTGAACACTGGCAAATGAAATTAGTCAAGTATTTATTCTGCCTTCCCTATAGGAACTATACCTCAGAGTAACAATAGATGATGAGGGAAAATACTTCTTGAAGAATTCCACTTAATAAATAAATGATAGAACTGGAATATCACCACTTTGCAACCCCTATGAAATAATGGATGTGGGCAGATGCCACCAATGACTGTTAAAACCAGTAAGTGAAAAGCTGATCAATCTTAATGTTATAAAAAACAGAAACAGATGTTATGTGTCTTCTCTTAGATGTTCTGGGAGGTATACACTACTGCCTCTGAAGTATTCTTGGAAAAATAAAAAAGTCAAATCTCGTCAAGCTTCATCTAGATCTATTACCATTTTATGGGCAAGGGAGGACATGAAGGTACATATAAACTATATCATGAAGGAAAAGAGAAACTACATTATGTTTTTTAATAAATAATTACAAGAAAACAAGAAGGTAAAATTGAAAACTTTTTATATATTTGATGATTTTTATAAGGTAGTGTCAATTTTTTTAGACGTGGTAACTGTGCTTTAAAAAGATTCCCACTGAGGTATTTACTGATGAAATGATACAATGTCTAATTTTACTTCAGAATAATCCACTGCAGGAAAGGAGGGGAATTTGAGGATATACGACTGACCTTTTGTTGAGAATTGTGAAAGCTACCTCACTGCTGCTGCTGCTGCTAAATTGCTTCAGTCATGTCCAACTCTGTGCAACCCCATAGACAGCAGCCCACCAGGCTCCCCCACCCCTGGGATTCTCCAGGCAAGAACACTGGAGTGGGTTGCCATTTCCTTCTCCTCACTAGTTATTAATAATACTTCAGAAAGAGAGAAGGGAGAAGGTGCTAGAGCACTAGTGGGATTTCATTGAATCTGTAGACCTTAAGTAGCCAAGGTGTGGCTCAAAGACCAGCATCACCTACCAGCTTGTTAGAAATGGGGAATCTCAGGCACACACCAGATCTCCTGAATCAGAAACCCACATTGAATAAGACCCCCTTGGTAATTTGTGTACATGGTAAACTTTGAGAAGTACTTTTGTAGACCACTTGGAAGAGAATGGTTATCTTCCAATCCATTAACAGCTACCTTATTCAATTTATTTAGGTCCATCCTAATGGCTCTCAGTAATTTTTTATAGTTTTCTGTGGAGAGGTTTATTATTCAGTGTAGGCTGAATACCAAAATACCACAAGCTGGGTGACTTAACAATAGAAATTTATTTTCTCACAGTTCTGGAGGCTGAAAGTCCAAGATCAAGGTGTCAACTGATTCAGTTCCTAGAGAGTGTCACTTCCTTGGTTGTGGATGGCCTATTTGTCCTCACATGGCCTTTCTTCTGAGAATGAGCAGAGAGAGCAAGGGAGTTCTCATGTCTCTTCCTATAAGGACACTAATCCTATCAGATCTGGGCCCCACCTTTGACTTTATTTAACCTCAGTTACTTCCTTAGAGTCCCCATCTCCAAATACAGCCACACTGGGGGTCAAGGTTTACACATATAAATTTTGGAGGTACACATTCAGTATATTAACAGAGGTGTTGGGTCAAGTTTTTGGCTTTTATTCCTGGGTAATTAGTATTCTTAACGGATTTATATAAATTATAATAATTTATTTGTAGATTCTTTTAAATTTTCTATGTACATAATTCTATCTTCAAATAAAGGCACTTTTCTTATTTTTCAGTCCTTATACCTTTCACTTTTTTCTTACCTCGTTCCGAAACTCAAAGGGGAATTATGGTGTTGGCCTTAGGCTTTTGCAGTTACCCTTTATCAGACAGAGAAAATTTCTATCGACTTTTAGTTTACCCAGAGATTTTATCATGCATGGATGCTGAATTTCATCAAATGCTTATTCTGCATCTACTGAGATGATCTATGATAATATCCCCTTTTCCATTCCTAGCATTGGTGGTCTGTATCTTATCTAATTTCTTCTTAGTCTGTAATGCTAAAGACTTTATTAATTTTTATTTCATTAATTTTCCTTATTATATTTATTTCTTATTTCATCAACTTCTACTCTTTATTATTTCTTCTTTTTCTCCTTCTCTAAATAAAAATTGATATTTTCTTCTAATATCTTGAGGCACAAGCTTAGATTATTGGCTCGGGGGATGAGTCTATAACTCTGTCCACCATTATTAAAAGCAGAAGACACAACTAATTTCATCCTTTCTTTTTAATCTTAAAGAAGAGGAGCTAGGAAAATAAGAAGCTTTCTAATTCTCCTCGTTTCAAGCATTTCATCTATTTATAATTATTTAATCTGAAGTAATCAAATATTCGGGCTTCCCTGATAGCTCAGTGGTAAAGAATCTGCCTGCCAATGTAGAAGACGCAAGAGACGAGAGTTTGATTCCTGGGTCAGGAAGACCTCCTGGAGAAGGAAATGACAACCCACTCCAGTATTCTTGCCTGGAAAATCCCATGGAGCCCAGAGGAGCCTGGTGGGCTACGGTCCATAGAAGCCACAAAGAGTAGGGCATGAATGACTGAGAACACACACATACACACACAACCAAATATTCATTTGACCAAATTAATATCTTTTAAGAAGTATTAATTTAAACAAATGGCTATATCAGAATACTTTTTCTTTCAATTTTATTGAGATATATTTGACATACAGCCCTGTACAAGTTTAAGATATAGGTTACATCAGAATACTAATTTGACCTCCAATTTCTTCAACCTCTTAACAAAACTGCACTTCAGAGACACAAAGTTTATCATAGTTGAAGTAACCATAGGAATAACTATTAATAGGAGTATGCCCCAGAAGAAAAGCTTCCTGAGAGTTGTTCACTGAGATTACGGTTTTGATAAAATCGGTTAAAAATATTTCAAAGCTTGCTTCAACTTTCACGAATTTTTCAAAATGAAAAAGTATGTTAACCCAAGCACTATCAAATTAATGACTGTCATTCTTGTCTCAAGTTTTCCAACTTTATTCAAATTTTAACCATTTCAGAAAATTCAATTTAAATCAAAAGCATAAACTATGACCCCAAACCACTGATTTTTAGAACCTCTTCAGATCAGCATTTGAGACTGAGAAATTGCCTTTCAGTCTTTCATTCACCATTTAACAAATATTTGTTCAGCACTAACTATGTATCAAACATATAAGTATATTGCTAGGTTCCTTTTAAAAATATGTCAGACTCTTGCTCATGTCCTTTGCTGATTTATGTGTCATATGAAACATTAGCGTCTGTAACATAATCAGTGAAAAGACTGTCTCCCAGTTCTCAGTGTAATGTGTCTTTCTAAGACAGCCTTGAAATTTAATCCGACGTCTGCATTATCTTACTCATAAAAAGGGACAAATGCAATTGATAGTAAATGACATCAACATTCTTTTCTACTCACCCAGCAAAAATTATCACCTGTGGTTGGAATTTCTCTAAAGCATGTCTCCAGCTAATTGGGACTTCATATCTCTATAAGCTGGGTTAATTTGAGAAGTCGATAAGGATCATAGAAGTAGCAGATAAAGTCTCTGGCTTGCCAGAATCACAAATGCAACCCCCTTAATAAGTGAGGAAATTAAAGTTGAGTGAGAATAAAAGAGACGTTTAATGTCCTAGCCAGGACCAACCCAGGTCCAGAATCTCTGTCTATCCTCCAGGTGGATCTTCTTCACACCACAAGATGAAATCAAGAGCTGTGTTCCCACACTGGATATCTCCTGCATGTGTTTCTATTTATGAGTATATACAAATTATTTTACATCATCATTTGAATGCTTCGAGTAGTAACATTCATTTTCTTCTTTCTTTTTAAATGACTCATGTTTGAGTTGGGGAAAATCTTCCACTCTGTGTCAATATCTAAGAATTTCAGCAGTATCTGAGATGGCTTAGATGAATTTCATGTTCATTTTTCAGTTGGTTTTAGTAGAAGAATGGGTAGATAGGCTGCAAGGAATGACTCCCTTCCCTCACAGTGGTGCAGCTGAGTTAGAATTGTCCCAGGAAGGCCCATAGTTAGCTAATAAGATTTGCTGTCTGACTTTGAGCACATCTTTGTTATATGTTGTTTGTCTTCAACTTACAGGTTCTCTCTGGAAAAGTAAGACAACAAAAGCAAGAACAAGTAATGGATGTTGAAGGCTGTTTATTTATTTATGGCTGCGAGGAGACTTCCTTGCTGTGCGGGGGGCTTTCTCTAGTTTCGGCCAGTGGGGAGCTCCTCTTCCTCACAGTGCATGGGCATCTCATTGCGGTAGCTTGTCTTGCTGTGGAACATGGGCTCTAGATGCACAGGCTTCAGTAGGTGGAATGCAGACTTAGCTGCTCCACAGCATGTGGGATATTCCCAGACCAGGGATCAAACCCGTGTCCCCTGCATTAGCAGGCAGATTCTCAGCCTCTGAACTACCAGGGGAGTCCTTGTTCTCTTTTTAAGCCTTTTACAAAATTGTTATTCTCCGCTGCAGTCTCTAGATCAATGCTTCTCAACTTTGGATAGTCATTACATATCCCGTGGACCTTCAGACAATATCAATGCCTGGGCCCCCGTGCCTAGAAGTCTGATTTGCTCTTCCTGGGCCTGAGGATTTCTTTTAAACTCCGAGTGATGTGGAGCCAAAACTCAGAAACACTGGTCTAGACACTGCACTGAAGTCAAGAGAACAATTCCCACTTATGACAAATAGAGAATCTGTTCTTTGTGGTGTGGCCTTCTTTCTCCAAACAAATTAGAAAAGGGCGGACACTTTCTCACATAATATAGTATCTTTTCCTTTGTTAGAAACTGTTCACTGCTTGACTCTTTCAAGGATCAACCTATGATTTTAACAATCTAGGAAAACCTTAGCTATACAGAGTGCCAAAGGCTCCAGGGCCACGTTTTCAGGCAAAGACTCATACGTATGGAGGTCTGAGAACACTTAACATCCCAATAGGAACTCTTCAACTGTTACCTTAGAAACTTTATTTGGGACAAAGAAAAGAAAAGACAAACTAGAAGGACAAACTTTCCATTAAATCTGTCCAGTGTTAATGTAAGTCATGTTAATTTTAATACCATCAACATAGCATTTTAAATAGCCTTTTATTCCAAAACCCTAGTCCCTTTTATTTGAATTTTTATACTTGATGGGGAAAAGTGGGCATGGTTGTGCCCACCTTATTTATGGAAAGATGTAGGCAAAATTTTGGTGACTTATCTCAAAGCTAGCAGTCTCGGACAAAATTAAGAAAATCAAAGCTGTTGTAATGTTTTTATGAAGTTCTATAATTTATACCCAAAAATACTCTATTGAGATATCTACCTCAAGATACAGTTTAAGAACCAGTGGTTTAAGGCCAGGTAAGCAATTCCACGAAATTTGAAATAGCCATAAAAGTAAGTCAAGTAGAATAAATGCTCAAATTTGAAAACTATGTTCCTATGGTTTTAATAACAGCTACAAATTATATTTAGTTTGATCTTTAGTTTTACCTTTGTTTACAAACTTTGTTTGATTATATTTATTTGTTGTTGTTCAGTCACTCGGTCATGTCTGACTCTGCAGTTCCATGGACTGTAGCCTGCCAGGCTCCTCTGTCCATGGAATTCTCCAGGCAAGAATACTGGCGTGGGTTGCCATTTCCTACTCCAGGGGATCTTCCCAACCCAGGAATTGAACTCACATCTCTTGTATCTCCTGCACTGGGAACCACTAGTCATTATATTTATAATTTCCTTTACTATCTTGATAGCCAATACAAATAAATGAAAATCATGTGGCCAAAGATAGACACAGGGGAGATGTATAGGTGACTATTACTGAAGAAGTATGTAGAACATTTTTTCCTAGAAATTTTCCAAGAGAATTTACAAAACCCTCGGCCCCCAAATAGAGCAACCAAGACTCTTTTAGTGTACTACACTGAAAGAGAAACAACATAGTTGTTTAGAAACAACAACTATGAAACAACATAGTTTAGAAACAACATAGTTTCTAAAGAAACTAAAAACATCTTGCACAAACCTGTCTTGCATCAAGATAATACACATGCTTCAATGCTGCCCCTTCCCCTGCCACACACACACACACAAAATAGCTCCAAAAGGAGGGAATGGTGAAAATAAGAATTATTTCTCTCTCCCTGGTCTCGGTTTACAGCAGACACTGACAGCCAGAGTCTAGACCTGGTTAGATTATCAGCTATAGTTTCAGGTTGGGGTTTCAGATCTCAGTACCTGCAAATACCGCTGGAACCTCTTATTTGAATACTGTGAAGGGAAGGTGGCATTGAGAATCTGGTGACAATAAAACTCATTATGGAGGGAAAACTTTCCCATTTTTCCAAAACTTCATTTCCACTAAGAGCTAAGTAACATAAGGTTCAACTTGATCCATATCATACATACATCAAAAGGCAATGATAATGTGCCAATAAGAAATGAAATCAAGAAGGGTTCAGGTTCCAAGCACAACTGGAAGGTCCCAAGTTCAACAGGGGAAGAAACACATAATCTGATCTTCCATGATCCTCTGAGAACAAGCCCCAGGATACCCGGGCTTCACTGGATACTCAGTTTTCTGGACAGAAGTAATCTTTCCATTCTGCACTTAATATTTTAATGCAGCTTATTGAAGCTCTCAGATAGGTAGAAAATATACTTTTGTCTAAAAATTTAAAAATTCTTTTAAAGTATTACGTTGAAAAACGTTTGAAAAAGGGACAGCTATATTTCTACCTAAGCAAATTTCATACATGTGTACAAAATCATATAATAAAATAAAACAAACAAGTGTTACCATGTCACTGCCTCAACCTTATTTCACATTTTCAGTTGGAGCTATCTATCATTTATAAGGTATATTCAGCTCAGAACTAAAGCCTCTATAATTTTATAGATAAGGAATGAAATATTCAAAGAGATTCATTACTTTAAATATGCTTGGTAAGCGATTAAAAAAAAAAAGGAAAACAAATTCTTGTCCATGAACGAGATCCCCAAACTCAATGAATTTTTCTCCAAGAATGATCTTTAAAACAAGCTATCAAGAAAAGGACCCCTTTCCATTGTTCCTTGACATTCTCTGTTCACAAGTTTCTTGCTAAACAAGTTTTTATTAATATCTAGTCTGACTCTTATCCTTCACTTCTATAAATACAAAAGTAATGGCATAGGAATTTTGAAAGATATTTTTGTGACTAAAAGAAACTGGAAAAGAACTTTACAATCTGGTTTTGGTAATAATAAAGCATAAATTTAATCTTTTATGTTACTACAGTAACATACATTCAGTGATGGAGACATGTTGGGGTCTCATCTGCTTTAGTTACGTGTCAAGTTTTAATCACTTTATTTTCTCATCACCCATGAAATCCAAAGAATAGCTGTCTGTTCACTTTTGTGAACGCAAGAGCAAAACAGCTCTTCTGTGTTCTTTTGCTGCCACCCAGTGGCTCTGATCAGCAAGTGCAAGGATGACAAATTTAAAGAGACAAACACATCTTCAAGAAAATGCAAATTCTGAAAAGGGATAAATGTTGAAGCAGGCAGTTACATCAGCAAAGATCCCTTTATTTTGCATTTAAAAACCTCCCCTAGATTATAAATTCAAGCGAGATTGGGAACTCGGCGCTTCACTCTTCCTAGACTCCAAGGCTGACTGGCAGTGAATGCACAGTAGGAACTTATTCAACACCTGTTTAGCCTAACCAACTACATGCTTAATCTGTTTCATTAAAATGCTTATTGTAGCGATTTCCTTGGTGGTCCAGTGGTTAAGACTCAGCACTTCCACTGCAGAGGGCACAGTTCCACCCCGCCGTGGGGGGACTAATATTCTAAGAGGCCAAAAAAAAGAAAAACAATGCTTATCATAATCAAGTGGCAAAATAAAAACACAATGAAAAAGCTATGCTTGCATTTGAATGTAAATGGAAAATAGGCTTAAAAAATATTCTGAATATAAGTCAGTTATTTCAGTGGGGGTGGAGGATTTTCTGTTTGTTTTCTATAAAGAGCATGTTTTATGGCCAAGAGGCCTGGGGAATCAATAAATTCAACCAATTAATTTAAGGAAAGAATTGTTTTTGAAGACTATGCCAAGGGTATCGATAGCATGTTTCTTGAATCGTTTTAAGATGGTCTCTGCTCCACTATCGCCTGGGAAATCCAATGGACAGAGGAGCCTGGTGGGCTACGGTTCATGGGGTCACAAGAGTCTGACAAAACTTAGTCAGAAATTCAGGATGATTTTCCTGTCACTGATACAAGCGATAAAGCACAGGATCAGAGAAGTTATACAGCTCCAAAGTTGGTGCGCAAATTAAACATCCACACTACATAAACCAAAACTGAAGCCCACTTTCCAACATTTGAAAATTCAGTGCAGGTTTAGCCAACCACCAAACAGCATCCACGTCTGACCCAGCTTCTCCTCCTGCAAAGCCCCTCCGTGTAGTTCCTGGGCCGATAGGCACTTCTATAAAGCTTAGGGCAGAGAGAGTGCTAGAGGTGTAGTCTCTAGAGTGAACTCACATCCCAGCCTCACTAATTGTGTGCTCTTAGACATAAATACCCACTTAAAGTTGGCTTGTATGGATCACAGATGAGATAACACAGGTCTGGCCCACTGGCGGCCAGGACCTGAGGTTAGCTGCCATAAATGCCCAGACCCTCAGACAAGCACCAGGCATGACCTTAATATACACACTCACAGAACAATCAATATTCAGAGAGGAAGGGATGATTGGAGAATCTTTCTATTCATTTGTAAATCATTTTTTAAGTGGAATACTCTGCTTTAACTACAGACAGGAGTATAAAAAGAGTAAACACAGACCCAGATTCCAGCGGTGAAAATGTCAATCCAGTGGGAATTTCAGAATATCAGTTATTCTACTTTGTCTTGATAAAAGGCAAAAATATTTAAAACAATTAGAAAGCACAACATTAAAAACAAATCCCTAATAAATTCAATTGTGCTTTCTAACATACGTATCAACACGTACGTATCTTATTTCTCTTTGACAAAAATTATGTTTGGGGAAGAGAATTCTAATGCTTTGCCTCATAGAAATTTGAATATACTGAAGATATCTTCCAATGAGTTAGGAAATTCAAGGGATTTTAAGATGCATTTGAAATGAAAGCCCAAGTCTTACTCAGAATGAAATGTTCTAGTTGCCAGCTTCTCAGGAAGCAGACCCTAGGTACATTTCAATTTTATCATTAAAAAAATTCAAGATTTTTTACATTTCCTTTGATCATTTAAATACTGTTGCATTGGACCTCTACAAAAAACTACAGCAGAATCTACAAATAAAAGCTTCAAAAATAAATTACACCATCACCAGATGCTGCCAAAGATGTGAAAAAAACAGGATCTCTTCTTATTCATTGCTGGTGAGAATACAACAGTACAGCCAACTTTGGAAAAGTTTGGCAGTTTCTTATAAAACTGAAGATACTTTTACTATCTTACTGCAGTAAGTAAGATACTTACTTACTGCAATCATACACTCTGGACAGGAATTGAAAATGTGTGTTCACACAAAAATCAGCACATGGATGGCTATGCCAGCTTGATTCATGACTGCCAAAACTTGAAAGCAACCAAGATGTCCTATAGTAGATGACTGGATAAATAAACCAGAACATTCAGGCAATAGAATATTATTTGGCACAAAAAAAGAAGTGAGCATCAAGCCTTGAAAAGACATAGAGGAATTAAAATGCATATTACTAAGTGAAGGAAGCCAAGCTGAAAAGGCTACGTGCTGCATGATTCTAATAATAAGACATTCCAGAAAAAGCAAAACTCAAGACAGTAAAAAGATCTGTAGTTGCCAGAGGTTGGGGGTAGGAACAGATGAACAAGTGGAACACAGGATTCTCAGGGCAGTTAAAACTATCTTATATAATACTATCATGATGGGTACGCGTCACTACATATTTACCCAAACCCAAAGAATATAGAGCACTCAAAGTGAACTCTAATGTTAACTACGAACCCTGGGTGATAATGACATAGGTTCATCCAGGGTAACAAATGTACCACTCTGGTGGGAGATATCCTTGGTGCAGGAGGCTGGGGGAGGGGAGGGAAAATGAGGTATACGGAAACTTTTTGAATGTAAAACTACCCTAAACATTGAAGTGCATTAATTAATCTATTAAAATTACAAATAAGAGGAAAGGAGAGTTCAAAGCAACAAGCACATCTCATATAATTATAGCTTCAGTCCGTCAATCAGTTCAGTCGCTCAGTCGTGTCCGACTATTTGCAACCCCATGGACTGCAGCACGCCAGGCTTCCCTGTCCATCACCAGCTCCTGGAGTCTACTCACACTCATGTCCATTGAGTCAGTGATGCCATCCAACCATCTCATCCTCTGTCGTCCCCTTCTCCTCCTGCCTTCACTCTTTCCCAGCACCATGGTCTTTTCCAATGAGTCGGTTCTTCCATCAGGTGGCCAAAGTATTGGAGTTTCAGCTTCAACATCAGTCCTTCCAATGAATATTCAGGACTGATTTCCTTTAGGATGGACTGGTTGGATCTCCTTGCAGTCCAAGGGACTTTCAAGAGTCTTCTCCAACACCACAGTTCAAAAGCATCAATTCTCCGGCACTCAGCTTTCTTTATAGTCCAACTCTCACATCCATATGTGACTACTGGAAAAACCCTAGCTTTGACTAGACAGACCTTTGTTGGCAAACTAATGTCTCTGCTTTTTAATATGCTGTCTAGGTTGGTCATAACTTTTCTTCCAAGGAGCAAGTGTTTCTTAATGTCATGGCTTCAGTCACCATCTGCAGTGATTTTGGAGCCCCCAAAAAAATAGTCTCTCTCAGTTTTCATTGTTTCCCCATCTATTTGCCTTAGGATGATTATTTCAATGTTTCTGTAAATTTCGAGGCAGCACATACAGAGTGAAGTAAGCCAGAAAGAAAAACACCAATACAGTATACTAACACATATATATGGTATTTAGTCAATCAGTAAAGATAACCCTGTATGCGAAACATCAAAAGAGACCCAGATAAATAGAACAGTATCATGGACTCTATGGGAGAGGGCGAGGGCGGGATGATATGGGAGAATGGCATGGAAGCATGTAAATTATCACATGTGAAACGAATTGCCAGTTCAGGTTCGATGCATGATACAGGGTGCTCGGGGCTGGTGCACCGGGATGACCCGGAGGGATGGGATGGGGAGGGAGGTGGAAGGGGGGTTCTGGAAGGGGAAAACATGTACACCCATGGTGGATTCATGTCAATGTATGGCAAAACAAATACAATATTGTAAAGTTAAAAAATAGAAAATAAACTAATTTAAGAAAAAAGAGGTAATTTAAAAAAAAGGAACTAAGCCTAACAAGTCACAGTCTAAGAAGATATCAATTAAGCTGTACATAGTACTCCCCCTAAAAGATTAACACATTAACCTATTCACACATTAACACCATTTCCAAAAGCTGATTCTAACACTTCTTTTCAATGTTATATACTTAAATTATTTTAAGTTACTTTAAATGCCTAAGTAGGTGTTAATCACAAATATTTCCAGTATTATGTATTTCAGTATAATATAGCTGCTGCTGCTGCTGCTAAGTCGCTTCAGTCGTGTCCGACTCTGTGCGACCCCATAGATGGCAGCCCACCAGGCTCCGCTGTCCCTGGGATTCTTCAGGCAAGAACACTGGAGTGGGTTGCCATTTCCTTCTCCAATGCATGAAAGTGAAAAGTGAAAGTAAAGTCGCTCAGTCGTGTCCGACTCTTCACGACCCCATGGACTGCAGCCTACCAGGCTCCTCCATCCATGGGATTTTCTAGACAAGAGTACTGGAGTGGGTTGCTATTGCCTTCTCCAATAATATAGCTAAGTATATATAATGTGGGACTTCCCAGGTGGCTCAGTGGTAAAGAATCCACCTGCTGATGCACCAGATGCAGGAGATGTGGGTTTGATGCCCTGACTGGGAAGATCCCCTGGAGAAGGAAATGGCAACCTGCTCCAGAATTCTTGACTATAAAGTCCCATAGACAAAGCAGCCTGGAGGCCACAGTCATGTAGCTCAAATAATAACTTATGCTAAAATAAAAATTTATGTAGTCAATAATTAAGGAAACACTATTATGTTGGTCTTTATTACTGTCTTTACAAATCTAAAAAGTGATAGATAAAAATCTAGCAATTGCAATTCCTTAAGGCTCCCTTTAAATTGTGCTTAGAACAAATTCTAAAACAGGTCTTATATCTTGCTACACTTTTGACATGTATAACTTCTGATACTGAACAATTAATTTCAATTACAACCCAGTTAGACTGCAGTGAGAAAACAGATCTTTAAGAACTTATAAGCTGAACTCCCTTTACAAAAATAGGTGCAATAAGCTCCCTTTTCCGAGTCAGCATTATTAAGACAGTCAAGCAAAGTTCACACACTATCACTTACATATAACCCTATTTTTGTGGCATATAACCTTATCATAAATAAATGCAGAAGTTTCAAAAGAGTATAGAAACAGGCTAGAAAATGAGCCCCTTTCAAATAAGAATTCTCATTTTTCTGACTATATCTGAATGTAATTTGTCTAACATTACAATTAAAAATAAATGGGCCCACATGTAGGAAAATTATTAAATGCTGGTAGACATTTTTATATATGCAATGTTTTTTCTTTAAAGACAATGAATTATCTGCTATTACACTCCAGCATTCTTATGTTACTTCCTTGTCACAGAAGGATTTTACTTATTGCCTTATTTACTTATTGTATTTTTACTTATACAAGCTGTGAATAACTAGCATTTCCTAGATTATCTGATTCTCTTGCTGTTTCTTTGAGCAAATGTTAATCGGCATAACTTTTTTTTCCCTCATTTCTTTTTACCAAAGAAATCGTGTACACAACAAAACAGAAAAGAAAAATCTTCATTCCCACATTACTTCTGTTCATGCAAGGGACTGTATCTTTTAAATAGCTGGTCTTTAACTCTGCTGATTACCTTCACAATACACACCTATATCACCAATTTGCTGGCCCTCATCTATTGACTCCCCATCCTAAAAATGAGAATTTAGTTTATACTACTCCTCTGACCTTACTCCTTCCAAATTTTGACAGAATTAAAGAGAAGGAATACATATATATATATATCCATGTGTATCACTTTGCATGTACACCAGAAACTAACACAATATTGTAAATCAACTGTACTTCAACTTTAAAAAAAGAAAGAAAAAATATAGTTACTACCTTTACAACTTATTTAAAAGCACATTCACCCATCAGTGCTGTGTAGCATATGGGTTTCTGGCCATTTATAACTTGCTTCAGTCTACCATACCTTCACTTTTACATCATCAAGGTTGTCTTCCTTTATATTCTTGTCTTCTGTTTAATCTATTGGTTGATTGTAAAAGCTGAAAACCAGTAAGCAACATTTACAATTTTTTTTAATTGGTCCCAAATCTTTAAGAGTAAAACCCACTTCTGAGTTCTCTAATACCTAACTTTAAAGAAAACAACAACAACAAAAATGAACGGTACACTATAAAGAATTTGCAGGCGGAAAAAAAATGTTTTAGGGCTTTAAAAATATCTGTATCCAGATGAATTCAATAAGCGATTTTTTAAGTGGTTTGTACTCTTGGATGAGAACAAATCACATACAACTTGTGTAAGATATTTTACATATTTATTTTCATTATTTGAGCCTGACTGCTGTGTTATATTAGGAAAAGACCACACGGCACATGATAATAGTCTTAGTGAAAATCTCTCCTCCATGGAAACCTGACAAGGTTTTCTTTCCTGCAGGGAAATGAGTTTCTTCAAACCAAGATAACGTTTACAAATGGTACACTCAAGGGGCTTCCCTAGTGGTCCCGTGGTCCATACTCCACCCTTCCAATGCAGTGGGTGTGGGCTTGATCCCTGGTCTGGGAGCTAAGATCGCACCTGCCCCGTGGTGTGGCTGAAAAAAAAGATGGTATACTCCATCAAAACTAACAATGTCTGCTACAGATCTGAACATTTTGGCTTTAGAAAGAGTATAACAGACCCTTGAAATTTCAAGTTCTAAATTTTGAGACCTTTGTTCATATTCAGAAACAGTCCTAGATAAGTCTACAGTTTCCTGTTTTTCTTAAGAATTACATTTTCATCTTGCATCATGAAGTTCTTACACATACTTTCATATCCAAGTTTTTAAAATTTAATTGGAGGATAATTGCTTTCCAATATTATGCTGGTTTCTGCCATACATCAACATGAATCAGCCACAGGTACACAGGTGCCCTCCCTCTTGAACCTTCCTCCCACCTCCCACCCCATCCCACTCCTTTAACCTTTTATTCATTTCATCTAGTGGCCATTTGTTTGCTAGAGCTGCCATAACAAAGTGCCACAAACTGGGTGGCTTACAAAACAGAAATACATTTGCCTCACAATTCTGGAAGCTAATAAAAGTCCAACATCACTGTTGGCAAGATTGGTTCCCTCTGAGAGCTGTGAATCTATTCCATGCCTCTCACTTTGCTTCTGGTGCCCTGCAGGCAACTTTTTGGTGTTCCTTGGCTTATAGAAGCAACACCCTCTCTGCCTTCTTCTTCACATGGTGTTTTTGCCAGGTGTGAGTCTACATTCACCATATTTGATTAGGGCTCACTCTATTATCTGCTCTTCACAAACTACATCCACAACAACCCTATTTCTGGGTTATATTATGAGGTATTAAGAGTCGGGACTTCCATATACTCATTTTGTAGGAACACAATTCAATCCAGAGTGGCCATTTTTCATATAAAGTTTGATATCTCCTACCTTCCCTGGTAGCTCAGCTGATACAGAATCCACCTGCAATGTAGGAGACCCCGGTTTGGTTCCTGGGTTGGGAAGATCACCTGGAGAAGGGATAGACTACCCAGTCCAGTATTCTTGGGCTTCCCTGGTGGCACAGACAGTAAAGAATCTGCCAGCAATGCAGGAGACCTGGGTTCGATCCCTGGGTTGGGAAGATCCCCTGGAGGAGGGCATGGCAACCCACTTCAGTATTCTTGCTTGGGGAATTCCATGGACGGAGGAGCCTGGTAGACTACAGGCTCTAGTCCATGGGGTTGCAAAATATTGCTGGGATAACTGCTGAACGTCCCATGCCTGTAACGGAAGTTGGCGCATGTGAGGAGCTCAATATATTTATTTGCTGACCGAATGAGTGAATAAATGAACATGACTGCAAGTGAGGAAAAACAACTTTGGCTAGGCTAAACCATTAACTGAACAAGGCCTTCCTGTATGGAAGTTAGCAAGAATTAAGATTATGCCTTGGCAAAATTGCAAAATACTGTACACTCCATGGACATCTAAAGTCACTCACCAATAGTCAAAATCATAAATGCTGAAACTCACAAGTGTCAAAACCCATAAAACCCAGCAACAGCTATACATCCTTTCCCCCATCCTATAATGCCCTTCCCCCTTCCCTCTACCCACTGCAACCACTGATTTGTTCTCTGTATCTGTGTCTGCTTTTTTAACTCACTAGTATATTGTATTTTTCAGATTCCACATTTAAGTAACATCACACAGTATTTGTCTTTCCTTATCTCACTTAGCATAATACCCTCTCAATTACAGTCATGTTGCTGCAAATGGCAAAATTCCATTCTTTTTATGGCTGAGTAGTATCCCATTGCATATATATATACACACACGACATCTTTATCCATTTATCTGTTGACGGACACTTAGGTTCCTCCCATACCTTGGCAATTGTAAATAATGCTGCTGTAGACATTGAAAAACTTAAAAATGGAACTACCATATGACCCAGCAATTCCACTCCTGGTTTTATACTTGAAAAAAACTAAAACACTAATCTGAAAAGAAACATGCGCCCCAAATGTTTCTATATACTTTCAATAATGATTACCTTCTCAAGGGAAAAATAATACGGAAGGATCAGAAAAGTTGTGGTAAATAATTTCCATTTAAAAAAGTTAAGGAATGTGTTATTAGAGAAAGCAACAGTCACTAAATGAAACAGGATCAGCCAAATACAGCACAACATGGTCTACAGGCAACAAAATGCTATAGCACTAAATCAGAAGTGATTCCTTGTTATGATTCTTTTGTTATTTTAATAACCAAACATCTTTGGACAAGGTCCACGATGAATTATATTCCATACTAAATTGCAAATAAAAAGCCTCTATCCTTTTTACAATAACATTTTTCAATACAGCCTCTCAATAGGTAATACCCACATAATAAGGAAGTGAAGGAATTCTTTTCTATTTCTCCTAATCATCTCATTCAAATCCTATCACCATGAATTTCCTGGGTAGTTGGCTTTAAAATATTGTATTACTATAAACTTTAAATTCAAGCCCTGGATAGGTCTACATTCATTTCAGCAGGAGCATCTTGAAATGCTGAATTATCATCTTCAATTTCCTTCAGTCATTTATTGTAGCTGCCAAACTGAAATGGCACACCTTAAAGGCAACACTAAACTGAAAGCAAATAATAAAAAGAGTCTCTTAAATGTTTCATTTATGAAAGCTTATTTTTCCTGCCATCAAATTTTGTGTACTATCTGAAATATATCACTTTACAAAACTGACATCTTGCCTGCAATTATTCTGCCATGACACATTTGCCAGACTTCAAGGTTTATCAGGGGTGGGGGGGTCGGGGAGGGGAGGACTGCCATCTTTTCTCAATCTTTTATAACAGATGAGTAATAAAGAGCTAGGCTTGTTTTGCCTTCTGGCCTAAGGGGGGGAGGGCGGGCGGTAGGAGGTAACAGAGTTAAGATTAAGCCTCAATTCCCAATAGATATCACTATAGCTACCCCCTTTCCTGGACAGCTTTAACTAATCTTTCTGGTTATATTGAAATTATACCATAAAATCAACACTTGAAAAGGGCATGTCAACTCAGAGGGTGGCTGCTCTCTGAAAGGAAAATGAATCTGCAAACCAAAATCATTCAAAGCATTGTCTTGAAATCCTACTCACAAGCAACATAATAGCAAATTAATCAAATAGAACAAATCAGCAGAATATAATAAAACCCTGTATACTTTTCCCCAACATAATTGTTAATGACAACTATAAAATGCTAATATACAAAAACCAACAAAAATGGTTTGTATTTCCAAAACTGATGAGTTTTAGACCAGGATATAGGGAAAAGGAAATGTTTTTGTTAGTTAAGTACATTCAGATCACATTTATATAAAATAGGTTACTATTCAGTTTAAAGAATCTTTGACTTTATCAGAGCAAGTTTATTAACTATGCTATGAAGTGAGAAAATGAGATGCCAATGCCTCTTTTCTCCACTTTATCTACCAAACTTAGTTCAGAATCACTATTCGAACCTTTCTGTTAATGTCACTCACTAAAGCAGAATTTCTGATAATTTAAATGTGTAAAAGTATGGTCTAACTATATCATAAACTGCTTCCTAAAACAGCTTTTTCTCCAATAACCTATATCTGAGAAAAAGCATCTATATTCAGTATACTGTCCATTTTTAAGTACTTCCTACACTTCTAGTCAATTTTTAAAGTTTTATTTAGAAATAACACTAATCCATTTCTAATTGCCAAGTAGAACAATTTTTTAGTCTGCAGGGTATCTTAAAAACCAATCAAGTTGACATAACCTTAAGTTCCAGGAATGTAAACCATAATTCAAGCTTCAATATTCCTCTTAACATATTCTACTTTACAAAAATGACTTCCCATCTTGCAATCATGAACAAGAAGAAAATTGTACTTAAAATATTAAAAGACCAAATCTCATTATTTAGTATTAGATTAATAGTCCATAATTCTAATCTAAAAAACATCTATAGCTATAACCTCTCCAACTTGTTAATTCCCAAAGAGATTAATATAAGATGTAATTAACATCTAAACTTAGAGCAGACTGTCACTTAGAACAAACTATGTTAACAATAACTGTTTCATGGTCAAAGATCAACCCATCACCCTTTATGATTCTGACTAGTTTAATGAGAACAACTTGTCATAAATTTTCCAGTAACTCTGAAAAACTGAATTTAATGAAAGATTAGTTTTTTTGTAATACTTTCTTAGAATAAAGGCTGGAGTTGTTTTATCTGGAACCTAACACAGTATTTACCAATGTAAATGTCATTAGGTATAATATCTGTGAAATGAATAAACAGAAAATAAGCAACCCAATGCACTTACTATCATTCAGCTCTTTACTATGTGCTAAGCAATAGTATTTAAAATCATACCTAATAAAATGGAATACAAACTGTTTTTACTTCTGATAAACACTTAAAAGAATTATTCACTGAAGAATCCCCAGTTTAAGAGAATAAAAAGCAGACCTGAAACTATCACAAAACTGATAATCAACTATACTCAAATACAAAATAACTAAAAAAAAATAAGAGAATGAAGAGTTGGACTTTTACAACCCAATAATTAGGCTGATGATTTTTCTGCAACTGTATGATATTTTTCATTTAACCTTTTTTTCTTGATGAAATGAGAAAACATACAGAAATGCAAGTTATAACCTTCTTTGCAATAAACAATCAAGGCACTACACTTGATTTTAATAACATTTATTTCTCTCATGAAGTTACTTAAAAAAAAAAAACTGGAATTTAGAAGAGATAAAGGTAAAACAAGGAGTGAAATAACTATAAATGTTCTTCTACTTCAAAAATTGCCTGACATCTGAGCCAGAAGACTTTCTGCATCTACCAGTGATTTCCTCTTCATGTGTCATAGAAAGAGTTCAACATGCTTTACAAAATCCATTATATTTTAAGACCATTTCCAATATCTGCTATCATAAATCAAGAAATCCATTTATTCAAGGTTACTTATGGAAAATTAATCACACAGAAAATTTTAACAACTTCTTTTTCAAAAATTAAAGTACAAGTACTTTACTGTATTTGGCATTCCTATACATAATGATGTGAATTCAAAGACTGAAACCATTAAGGGTATATAATTAAAATTCATGGGCTTAGACATTTAAAAAGTTTTAATATTTAGAATTCTCAGCAACAAATATTACAGAAAAATAAATCAGAATATAAATACAATGTACTCTCCTTCAGATTTCTCCTCTGATTAAGTGCCATTATATAACATACAAAGTTGTTCCAAAATACTTGTACATACTTGTTATAGCCTCATAAATATTAAAAAAAATCTGAAAAAATTGAGGCCAAGAGAACTATGGGCACTATGCACAAGGAACAAAACCTCATGAACTCCTCCATTTCTAAGGACCTTCTAAAACCTACTTTCCTAATTTCAAGGAAAAATTTACTCAAACGAGAAAAATAAAAAACAGGTCAGCCATGCATTAACAGCTTTGATAGGGTATAGCTATTATGCCAAAATTCAGCCATCAATATACAACCTCATTTCCCATCTAAAGTTAATGAGAATGTATTTTACTTTAAATGGGACATGGTGGCAAAGTGCCAAGAATTAAAGAATAACCTTAAAGTCTTAATTTCATACTTCAAATATCACAAAAAGCAGTAATTCCCAAAATCATGAAAGCATAATGAAATAACTACACAGAAAAAATGGACATTTAAGTCATTTCACTCTTTCTTAATATTATATAGTGAGAAAAGATGTATTTATAATTTCAGCATACTTCATAAAATCATTATTCATCGAAATAGACAAATGTTTACGAGGAACATTTAACTTCAACTTCATAGTTGCTTATAAAATGGCACTTGAAAGACTGACCTAAGCAAATAAGAGTCTGGTCAAGAGACAGTAGAGTATAAATCTAAAATTTACTACAATGTTGCTTGGGATTACATGCACACACTGCTGTAAATGTGTGCATAAATGTAAAATGCATAACCAACAAGGACCTACTGTATAGCAAATGGAACTCTGTTCAATGTTATGTGGCAGCCTGGGTGGGAGAGGAGTTTGGGGGAGAATCGATACATGTATATGTAGGGCTGAGTCCCTTTGCTGTTCACCTGAAACTGTCACATTATTAATGAGCTATACTCCCATACAAAATAAAATATTTAAATATATATATATATATTACAATGTTAAACACCTCATAGTGTTCTATAGGAAAACCAATAAAGATAACAATCTTTCTGTGGGAAAAAGTTTTTAGCATTATAAATTTCAAATGCAAGTTTTATACATGAATTCAATAAGGAAGACATTTAAACCTTACAGTGCCACATAATCATCACTCATTTTGTGGAAAACAATAAAAATTATGTACTTTTTAAATATGTGTACATCAAAACTGAAAGGTTAATTTTTACTTTTTCCTTTATTGGCAACTTTGGATGCATTTTTAGGTTTTGGTTCCCAGAGGGCATTTTTTACAAATCTTGAAGCCGCACCCCTGTCCAGCTTGCCAGCCTTTTTCTTGTCTGTTATTTCCTTGACTCTGTTCATGTATATTCTGATTCTCTCCTTAAAGATAAGAAAAAAAAAAAAAAGAAAGGCAATAGGTTTACCAAGCTGTTGACCACCACTAAGCTATATTATACTACACCTCAGTTAAATTCAACAGCTATGTATTTATTGCCTACTGAGTGGTGCTAGTTAAGTGCAAAGTGAAGAGGATAAACACACTCCACGTTCTCCTGGAGTCTCAGTCTAGGGGAAACACAGACATCAGAAAGTCCTTTCAGAAGTGTTCTGAGTGTTTCGAAAGAGGAAAACCTCAACACTACAGAGATAAACACTGAATTGTTTATATGTGGTTACACTAAATTTTTTAATTTACCTAAATCCACATACTAACTGTCTTGTATCTGAAGTCCATAATCTAAAATAGAACTTTCACAGGCTTACAATATACAAACTACATTCTCCACAAATTATGTGAAACAGGAAATGGCTAAGGCAGGATTTTAACTATTTGTTTTTTTGTGTTACCTTCTAGTGTCGCAATTCAACTAAGTAGAATGAAAATACAAGATCTTTTTAGCCAATGTCATAGTTCTGACTGATAAACACATGATATTTTCTAATGAAATCTACAGCTCTTATCAGACTTTACACAGTGAGAAACATACTAGGTTTCTGTACCACTTTGAACCTTCTGAGGCCATTAATCAGAATAAAGGCTTATTTCTCTACCTCAATTAGAGAAATAAAGGTGTGAGAGCCACAAAATAGTAAATGATTGATCACCGCTTAAAAGCAAGTTTCATTAAATTATCAAAACAGTTTTATAAACATACACATAAAAATGCAGACTCTTAGGATTTTTTAAGTTTAAAAAACTAACAACTCTACTCAAAACCCTCTCATGAGTTAAAGTCCTCACAACACACACCCAGCCCAGCCCTCCCCAAATTGATCATCCTTCACAAACCCACACCCTCTCTTCCTTCCAATCTCATCAAATGTTCACCTTGTTAATAGCTCAATAGTAATGACTGAAAATGGCAATCCTACTCAAGTACTCCAATGCCCCTTACCCTGTACTATTTTTTCTTTATTCCCACAATATGACTTTCTAACAAACTATATATTCATACATATGTATTATTTGTTGTTTGTTTGTTTCCCACCACTAGATAGCGTGGCACCTGCCACAAAGACAGGGATATTTTAGTGGCTTTATTCACTGAGGAACTATCTCGCTTAAAAATAAAGCCTGGCTTCTAGTGGGCACTCAGATATTTCTTGAATGAATGAATTGACTACTTTCAATGCCTTTCCCCATTCATGATATAGACAGCAAATAGGCTTCCTCTCACACCCTAACTCTGTGATCAATTAGTGACATCTGTCACAAAGTCAGAAAAGGGGAATAGGTTTATGGATGCTGTTCATTTGTCAACCCTTGTCCAAAATATGAATGCACTCCTCCATAAAGTGGATTCTGAGGAAAAAAGAAGACAGATGACAGAATCAAGTACTAAACTACTCCAAATAACTTTGTTTTTAAGAGAAAAAAGAGGAATTTTATAAACGTAAAGTCTACACTAGAAAGTTGAACACAGATGATACAATGTTGTTCTTCCTAAGATTTAAGGCCAATCTCATTTGTCAAATCAAGATCTATGGACCATATTGCTTTATATATTTTGCTTTTAAGCATTTTTCACAATTTCTGTATTTTAAAAAATATTTACTTTTTTACTTTTCCTCCAAGAAATTTAAAAGAAGAAAAGGTCTCAGTATATACATTGAAAAATTGAAGACAACATATCTGGCTTTACTCATTTTCTTAAAATAAATGATCAAGTACTTTACTAAGTTATAAAATACATACATATCAACCACCTTAAGACTTTAGAACAATAATACAGTGTCAAATGTATTTCACATATATATTTACCTTATATTTTATAAACACAAAGAATAAATTTATTAACATTCTTATTAATAAAGCCAAGTCAAGAAGGTAATCTTAAGTTTGATTTCTAAATTTTTTCTTTCAAATTGAATGATTTAATTTTTGAAGTCAGCAAAAACTCCAAGATACCAGACCTTATATACTGTACTTATACATCTAAATGGAATACAAAGACAAACCTAGAAGATTTATTACAGGTTGTAAATATGTCACTAATGCAGAATTACTGGACAGTACACATACAACTGGTGCCAAAAAAGCTTTTAGCTTTGTTGCTGAACTGGATTCTTTACTGCTGAGAAAATGAATTAATGGAAGAATTGAAAAGGTGGAGGAGAAACTTTCCCGTCTTTGCTAGTAAATCAACTAGAATATACTTTTAAGAATTGTGTAAGAGGTTTTTTTTTTAAAAAAAAAAAAAGGCAGTTGTAGAGATGAACAGGATTTCAAGAATTTATAGGAAAAATAATATAGAAGTTATAAATAATTACTAGAATTGTAACATTTTCCCACCCAGAGATTTATATAATATATGGAACACCATTCTCTGACCAAGGTGAGAGAAAGAGAAACTAAAGACACAATGAAATCTGGGTCACTTTCATAATTTCAACCCTAAATAATTTTGTTCTCCACAATTAGTGTGACAAAGGTATTCTAATTTTAACTGCAAGAACACCACAACAGACATGTATGTGAAATAAAAGAAATCAATCTACGGCAATCTTACCAATTCCTGCTTTACTGGATGTTCCTTGGGATTGACTCCCTGAGTTGCCAAATAAACTACAAGAGAAAGATTTCATGGAATGAAATGGGTATATATTAATAAAGGCATTAATTAAAGAAACTTGTTACAAAAAAGAAACGTCACACAAATGATTAATTAAATCTTAAATTATTCAACCTCTTTGTAATTTAAATGTATGTGTGGCTCATAGGCATCTGGTATTCTGATTTAAAAGAAATAAATACTTGACTATTAAAACTGCCATAAAGTATAATTGTACATAAATTGTTGGCATTTTTAACATGTCACCTTTAACACAATAAATAGTCTGCTCTGTAATTAATTCCAAAGTAATATACATACCCCAAAACATTGAATTTAATGTGTAAGCAGAAACTAAATCCACTTTTGCCTGTTCAAGTGGGTCCAACTATTAAAAAAAAAGAGAAAGAAAAGAGAAAATATAACCTTTGAGTACCATCAAATATTTTAAACTTTCACCAAGCACAATGTATCAAAGAAGTGTTTTTTTCACTTCCCATAATCCAATAACCAAATAATCTGGAAATAATATGAGAAAGTAAAGTTTTGTTAACTGGTGATTTTTGCCCACAAATTTTCACTTCAGGGTATCATCTTTGGTTAAACAGGAATGTGTAAAATTCAAAAACAAAAAAAAAGTTCTCTTGAATTACTTTAATTTCAGGAGTTACAATCTGGGCTTTGTATGTCAAAAGTAATTTGTCAATATAAACATTGTACATGATGCATTTATGTATAAGAAGCAGGCTAAAATGCTTAGGCAATACCAAAGACAGAAGAAACATAATAAGATTTGTTTTAGACTGTCAAAGTCAATTACTCTTTCTGTCCTATAGAGTTTCCAGAAACCCTGATAACATCATAGTAATACTTAAAAGGTCAAAGATAAGAGTCTGTCAGAAAGAATGTGGGGAGTGCTTTTTTTAACTCAAAACCAAGTCAAAATAAAAATATAGTTAGGAGGCATTTCCTAAGGTTGGAGTTTTGTTTTATTTTCCCCCTTAAAAACACCGAGTGGGAGAAAGGGGGGAAAGGGGGCATAAATCACATATCTGTTTCTTCTTCTGTATGTTTCACTCAGTATTATGAATTACATTTTTAGAAATTACTTAAAATACCTTCTGCAACAACTCATTTCTAGAAACAGACATCATGGTCTTCAGCATTTCATCCACAGCACCAATGGAATTCTCAAATGTTGATAAATATTCATGAATTTCTACTGGATAGTCTTCATTAATTCCTTCACCTGCCATTACGATCAACTGGAAAAAAATTAAATTCTTAAAATTCATCCTGGAGACAGAGATTGCTCGCTAGATTATTAAAAAATCAATAGGTCATACCATGTGTCTCAAAACTGCTAAAAGAGTTAAAATCTGAAGATAATTTAACAAATCTTCTTAGAATATAATTCTAGAGCAACCATGTTCAACCTTACCCTCTTCTTAAGTTGCCTGGTAGGGTTGGGGGCGGGGGGAGAAGGAGGGGAGTTCCAGAAGGGGACCCACCCAAGTTCATTAATGCTACACATATCAATCCCTCAATGCTTCTCAATAACTGAGACATGACTACCAAATATGTTATATCAATGATAAATACTCTACATTTAAAAAAATTTTTGTTGATGTTAAAGAAAGTAAAGAAAGAAAGTGAAGTCGCTCAGTCATGTCCGACTCTGCGACCCCATGGACTATATATAGTCTACTAGGCTCCTCTGTCCATGGAATTTTCCAGGCAAGAGTACTGGAGTGGGTTGCCATTTCCTTCTCCAGGGGATCTTCCTGACCCAGGGATCGAACCTGGGTCTCCTGCATTGCAGGCAGACGCTTTACCATCTGAGCCACCAGGGAAGCCAAGGGATGGCTGATGTTAAAGACTAAGCAAAGTAATGGAAGTGTGGTAAGTAAATATATCCTACCCTCTAATGCTTGTTGAAAACAATGATAAGCAAAGCTCTTTTTTTTTGGAAAACATATATTTTAGCACTTCTAAATTCAGGCATTGATCTAACAGCATATTAAACCAAAAAATTAGAAATCTTGGGTCTGAAGTAACTTACAATCATTTATTACAAAAATCTCTTTTCAAGCCTATATTTATATTTATATATACATATTCCTTAAGCTTAAAATATTAATAAGAAATTCAAGAGGCCATAAATCACATAAAGCCTATAAGCAGAAAAGAGGAAACTTAGGAGAAATAAACTACACGGTTTTTATTTAGGCCAGAGCTTACCTTGACAGCCCATTCTTTAAAATTCATATTATAACAATATTAAATATTATAACAATATTTAATATCTATATGAGAAAAACAAAACTCCACATCACTGTATTTAATATCATTATCTAAGACCAAATTTCAGAAGCAATTCCAAGCCATATGTACCACCTTAGGTTAAAAAAATTTTATTAGCTGAAAATTCCTCCTTCATTACATCACTAAGGAGAACATCAAGAATGTGTAAAATAGCAAAGAGTATAACCAATTTGAAGTAAACAGACTCAGGCTTTCCATCTTGCATGATCACTGGCTTTGTCACCTTAGATAAATCACTTTATCTCTCTGGGCCCCAAATACCTCATCCATAAAAAAAGACAGTTGGTCTAATGATCTGTAAAGTCCCTAATAGTTCTAAATGTTATGACTATGTCATTTAAGCTTTAAAAGTACTATTTGATTATTTAGTCATAATACATTAACATTTCGATTCAACAAGTAAAGTCCACAGAGACATCTGGTTCCATTTAAAATTAAAAAAAAAAAAAAGATGAAGTTCAGGGGACTATCACTACACATGCTATAAAATTACTATCAACTACTGTGCAAACAGCAATTAAACAAAGGACTATGAGAAAAGAAAACCACACAGGAGAGAGTTGTGACTTCCTATTTCAAAAAGCTAATAACTAAAACCATGAATTTGCCTCTCATCCCACCCCCCCAAAATCTATCCAAAATAACAGAAGAAATACAAAAATAAATCCACAGTAATGCTGGAACAAAGAAGGGCACCTATCCATCAGCAGACCTCAACAGCAGACATTTTTATAAACTAAACAGCAAATGAGATTAGACTGACAGGAAACAGAAGCAAGAAGACTACAACCCCTTATAAACAAAAGAGGAGAGCCCAGGAACAAACCCAAGGTGAAGGACAGTAAGAGCTGAACCCTGAGGGCTGAAAGCAGCTGAGCCAACCTCCAGATCTGTGAAAAGACAGCTCCAGCATCTACTGTCCAGATAAAGCTGTAAGACATAAATACAGAGATGGTATTTTTCTTTACGTAGAATTTTAAACCAATAAATTCGAAAAATCTGACAAATAAGGATGAGGTACCAGGGCGAAAAAAAACCCAGATATCAAATCTAACCTAAAAGGAAGTATATAAACCAAACAGATCATTAACGACAGACCAAAAAAAAATTTTTAAGAAGTCAAAAATCTATGCTCCTAAAAAGTTCCAAGTCTAGAAGATATTACAGGTAATTTCTTCCAAACCTTCAAAAAAACAGTTAATTCTTATGGTATTTAACTGTTGAAGAACACAAAAAGAGATGGAAAACTTAGATACCTATTTCATGACATACACAAAAATAAACTCCAGATGAATTTAAAGGTAAATTCTGTATAAATGTATTAAAAGATCATATAAATATTTACATGATCCAAATGAAACTCAAATGCTATAAAAGGAAATGGCTGACAGACTTAACTACATAAAAACTGAAAAAAAATCTATATTGTAAAAGTATACCTTAAGCAAAGTTAAAAGGCAAGAAACAGTCTGGGAGAAAATATTTGCCAAAACACAACAAAAGATTAGATGATATAAAAACTTCTTACAAAGCATAAAAGATTAAAATAATGAAAATCTCACCCATAAGACCAGCAATAATTTTAAAGACTGGCAAAGTTCAGCGTTAGCAAGGGTTTACACTAGAGGCAGAATATAAATTGGTAGAGATTTCTTAAATGCACACACTCTTTGACTCAGGAAATTCTCTTTAGAAAAGCAGCCTACAGAAATCCTTGTATACATGCATAAAAATTTATTAAAATGGACTCCTCAAACTTTTCAAGTGGGAACTCTGCCTCTCATCCGTTTTTCTCCCTGGTGGAGTCATTACCCATCAACTTAAAACCTTTCATCCTCCATCTTAAACAAGAAACAAACACCTTGACTTCATATCCCCCCTTCAGCTAAAGTCCCATATTCCATTTCCCTTTTAGAACAAACTCGTATCAAATCACTTTGCTATATACTTGAAACTACCACAGTATAAATCAACTACACCAGGTGGCTCAGTGGGTAAAGAATCCGCCTGCAATGCAGGAGACACAGGAGACGAGGGTTCAATCCCAGGGTCAGGAAGATCCCTTGGAAGAGGGCATGGCAACCCACTCCAGTATTCTTGCTGAAGAATCCCAACGACAGAGCAGCCTGGCTACAGTCCATAGGCTCACAGAAAAGTCGGAAAGGCTCACAAAAGAGTGACTGAAGCAACTGAGCACACATATACTCCAATTAAAAAAAAAAAACACAACTAATCTTGCTTACTGCGGTCTTCCTCTTTTCATTTCATGCCAACTCCACCTTTTCAATTGCTCAGACTGAGCGACTTCACTTCACTCATTTCATATTTTATCACTGGAGAATGGGAACCCACTCCAGTATTCCTGCCTGAAGAATCCCATGGACCGAGAAGCCTGGCTGGCCATGGTCCATGGGGTCGCAGAGAGTCGGAAACGACTGAAGTGACTAAGCACGCAAAGTTACAGAATGATCCTAGGCTCTTCTCTCCCACCCTATCTTTAAAACACATTCAGAATCTAACCACGTCCTACCACCTTCACCGCTACCACCCTGGTCCAAAGTAGCCTGAGCCATCATTGTGCCTTGCTGGGATTGTTTCCACAGCCTCCTAAATGGGCTCCTTGTTTCTATTCCAATAGTTCATTATCAAGAAAGCAAATGATCATCCCAAATCTAAGTCAGACTCCTACACGCCTCTGCTTGGAAACCTTTAAAGGCTTGCTTGCTGCACTCGGGAAGAGACGAAGTCCTTATGTTGACTGAAAAAGCCCTGACTCTCTGCTACTTCTTCTGTGACCTTATCTCCTCTCACTCTGCCCCAGCTCACTCCACTCCAGCCATGAAGGCCTCACTGCTCTTCTTATGGGGCTCACCCCTACCTCAGGGCCTTTGGACTCCTCTCCTTCCTAGAAACGTTTCTCCAGAACCAGTGGCTTCAGAGCTCACAACTTCACCTTTGCTACATCTCTACTCAAATGCTGTCTACTGGTAAAGCTTTCCTGACCACCCTATTTAAAATGCACACCCCTCCTCTCATTCCAGAGCTTCCTATCTCCTTCTCCTACAGTCCCCAACAGCATCTGACATATTTCATTTATTGTCTGTACACCTCCAAAAGACAGTAAACATTGACACATGAGAGCAGCAATTTTTTGTCTTGTTCACTACCACTGCCAGGCAGTCAATACACATTTGTTGAATGAAAAAACTATATAGAACAAAAACTGAGAATAATCTAAATAGTCATTAACAGGGGAACAGTTAAGTGAATTACACCACATCCATCTAAGATAATAGTAAAAACAAAGAAGTTAATCTTTATATGCTGCTGCTGCTGCTGCTGCTAAGTCGCTTCAGTCGTGTCCAACTCTGTGCAACCCCATAGATGGCAACCCACCAGGCTCCTCTATCTCTGGGATTCTCCAGGCAAGAATACTGGAGTGGGTTGCCATTTCCTTCTCCTAATCTTTATATAGTAATACACAATAAGTGGTGAAAAAAGTCATAGAACATAGTATATAACACATAACACAGATGCCATTATATATATGTAGATACGTGGTGCTGAAGGAGACTCTTGAGAGTCCTCTGGACAGCCAGATCAAGTCAGTCAATCCTATAGGAAATCAACCCTAAATATTCACTGGAAGGACTGATGCTGAAGCTGAAGCTCCAATACTTTGGCCACCTGATGTGAGGAGATGACTCACTGGAAAAGACCCTGATGCTGGGAAAGATGGAAGGCAAAAGGAGAAGGGGGTGGCAGAGGATGAGATGGTTAGAAAGCATTACTAATTCAATGGATGTCAATTTGAGCAAACCTCTGGAGACAGTGAAGGACAGGTGTGCTGCAGTCCACAGAGTGGCAAAGAGTAGAACATGACTTAGTTACTGAACAACAACAACAAATGCTGAAGAACCTCTGGAAGGAGACATACAAAATCAGACATTCTCTCTCAGAAGGGGTAGGAATTAGGGAATGGGATCAGCGCAGACTCATGTTATTCACTCTTCATTCTTCATTGTTTAAATTTTGTTATTTCAAAAAGCATGTTTAAAATCATAATAAACAATCATTAAATTTAAAAAGGCATACTTTAATAATGTATTTTGGCTTTTAACAAATACTGCAAGTATAAAAAACACAAAAAGACATTTATTTAAATGTGAAATTTTTCATCTGATTTTTCTATTAGAAAATATTTCCCCTCAAGAATCATGATGGGGATTTTTCCTGCAATTATTCCCTGTCCCTAAGCCCCAATAAGCAAGTAGTTATTTATTGTTGAAATGGGTTAGGGTGAACACTGAAAGCAAGGCAGTAAGTAAGAATAATGACTCTCATTAAATCTGAACCAAACCACTTGCCTTTCTCCTAACTAAAAAACAAAGGCAAGGTAGATTGGAAAATAAAGATTGTTCTAGTACCAGAAATTACCTCCAATTCAAATGATTTCTTCAAACATTTTACACAGTTCCTGAGTATCTGCTCCTTCCACAGGAAGCACTGCAAGGAAGGAACTGCAGTCACTGCCCACTGTCCCCTTTGTTACTCAGATGCCATGATGAAGCTGTGAATGGACAGTATCAGGAGCAACAGCCGACATCTGAACTCCACTGCCTGTGAACCGGGCATTACTCTAAGCATCCACACACATTTCTTCATTTACTCCTCAGAGACTACAAATGGAAGCACAGTGAGGTTCCGTAACTTGCCCAAGATCGTGCATGGTAAAACTCCAAAGAAGAGAAAGAAAAACAGAACTCACCCACTGCTCCTCGCTCCCTGCCTGGTGCCACAGGCATTCCTCACCCCTCCACGCTCCTTCTAAAGTGACAACCGCAGAAGTGGAGAAAGTGGAAGAGAGCCAGAGAGAAGCTGCCTCTCTCCATCTCTCAGGAGTGTCTGGCCGAGACGCAGGGACAGAGGGGAGAATCCCTACCTGCAACCCCTACAGAATGGAACTACCATTCCTTCCCTGCCGTCCCTGCCAGTGATGAGAGCTGCAACACCCACCAGAGAAAAGGAGGGGGACAGGACACCATCCCTGACCTCCTCCCCTCCATCCTGTGCTTCAGGGAGCTCAGTGCAGCCAGGAACCTGGGAGCCGTCCCTCACCCCTTCCTCAGGCCCCAGTCCCACCAGTCCTGTCAATTCGGCCTCTTAATCTCCTTAAGCCACAAGCTCTCCTCCATTCTCACTAAATTTCACTAAGTCACTTAAGGTAGTCTCTCTACTGTCACTTTTTCTCCTCTTTCAATTTTAAGATGTTACAAAACATGACTTTTCTGTAACGATAGTCTGGTCATGGTACACCCCTGCTTCAAATACTGCATTAGCTCCCGGCTACCTTGAAGATAAATTCCAAACCTCTTACATGGATGTCAAGCTCATTTCCAGTGGCCCCTATTTGTCTGACTAGCCTCATCTTTCATTTCTCCCCTCTTCCAATCCTACGGCTGTAGCCACCATGGCAGCTTTCCAAATATTCTTTGCCCGTCTGGTTCTCGACACAGGAACCACCCTTCCCACTTCACTCTGTACTAACCCTGCTTACCTTTGCAGGTAAGATTAGGTTTCCTTTAGTGGATAAGACTTCTCTGAGCAATATCCTTCCATTCTCTCTGTCTAGGTGAGCACGACTACAAGTTCTCATGTCACCTAAAACATGATCTGGTGACACGTGTTTATTTACTTAACTTCACTTTGATTACAAGCTCCCTGAGGAGGTGGTGTCATACTTAAGTGTCACCAGAATGGCTTTATGTCCCAACTTGCCCAAGACAGTCCTCGTTTATGCCTGCTCACCATCTGCTCTGCTCCCCATTTCTCTCTCAGAAGTCCCAGTTTGAGCAACAAATTATAGGGTCACCCTAAACAAAAGGAGATTCTCTGACCTCTGCCACTACTCCTCACCTGACTTTGTCAGAGAACAGGAGAGCTGAGGAAGTGGCTCCCAATACCAGCTGGGGTTCAACCACAGCAGCAGAACCAGTAGGAGGTACTGTGAAGAGATGTACTGCAAGAAACTGGTTCATGCAATTGTGGAAGCTAGCTAAGTAACACTGAAATCTGCAGAGCAGGCAAGCAAGAAAGAACATGCTGGAACTCTTGGCTGCAAGCCGAAACTGCTGTACACAGGTGGAACTTTTTCGTCAAGGAAGCCTCAGCGCTGTTTCTAAAGCCTTCCAATTAACTGGATCAAGCCCACTCAGATTATCTAGAATAATCTCCCTAATTTAAAGTCAACTGTTTGTGTATTTCAATTATATCTACGAATACCTTCAGAGCAATACCTAGTGTAGTGCTGGACTGAATGTCTGGGGGCTGCAGCCTAGCCAAGCTGATGCATCTAAAAGACCATCGCACTGCGGTAAGCCTCCAGAACTACAGCCAGGAAAGGTATATTCCTGGCATCACAAATTGCTGCTCTGACAGCATTTTTCCACAATAGCCTCATTATTGATGACCATCGGGTACCCAAGTAACAAAACTAGAGTTCAAATTCCAGTTAACAAATGTGGAAGAAATGATAACTTAAAAAAAAAAAATCATCATTTTGTAACCCCTAGTGAAATTACTGACTCAGGTAATGATCACAGATAAAAGGGGACGCTTACAACAGAAGAGTAAGACTGTCAATACCTGAACCCACAGATGAGTCTGCACCACTCCAAGTAGGACATAAACATATCATGAACCTCCTGATGTGAAGCAATGTGACAAACACAGCACCATCTGCGTAGCATTTCCGACTCCCCTCAGAAAAGCTGAATTTGAATATAATTGAGCCTGTGGAGCTAACTTCCAATTTATAGGAAAAATGGAAGATAGAGAAGTTCACACCACAAGAAAGCAAATACACAAATCTGGAATGAGAAATATTGTACAGGAAAACTGACCTGATTTCCATAACAGGTAAATGGCATCTGAAAAACTAAGAAAAGGGAGAGCAGGGAGAGAAAAAAGAGATCTACCTTTAGATCTAACAATCAAACGGAACGGGCAGACCTTGTTTGGATCTTGATTCAAATAAATTGAGTGTAAAAAGGTATCTTTGAAAGGAAGAATCCTGAATCTGGATCAGGTATTGGATGACACTAAGAAATTATTGAGAATTTTCCTATGAAATTAGAATTCAGCTATAAAAATGGCATCACAGTTACATAAGGAAATACTCCTATTATTTGAGAACGGACACTGATACACATGGGCTTCCCAGGTGGAGCAGTGGTGAAGAATCCGACTGTAATGCAAAAGATGCAGGTTCGATCCCTGGGTCAGGAAGATTCCCTGGAGGAGGAAACGGCAACTCACGCCAGTATTCTTGCCTAGAAAATCCCATGCACAAAAGAGTCTGACAGGCTACAGACCAGGGGGTCGCAAAAAGTCACACACAACTGAGCGACTGAGCACAAACACACAAACACACTAACGGATATAGGGTAAAATTACAGAACATGTTGAATTTACCTTAAAAAAAAAAAAGTCTTCACGGATTAATCATGCTTTGAGAACAAAGATAAGAACCCATGTACAATATTTCTATTAGAAATATTAGATGGTCAACCTATCAATTAACTTTTTGAATATGACCTAGTCCATAAATTGGGGAACACCTACATAGAAAGTACAGTCTAGAATACTCGACTACAATCTCATTTCAATTCCAAATATCATCTGGGGTCAGGGGAACATAGGTTACTGGGTGTTCACCAGCTGTGATAGTTGCCGAACAACTTACAAAAATAAGACAGAGCCAGTGGCCTCAAATGAGGCTTGTATTACTAACATTTCCAACAAAGCCTTTGTTCCAGTATCTATTATTTCCATAATGTCACAAATTTCCTTCTTAAAAAAACCCTGATGCCTTACATTTTACCTGGTCCTTACAAAAATGTATGCATGCAAAAATAAACAAACCGAGCCTACAGTCAAATGAAAAACTAGGGGAAAATATTTGCAACATAAAGACAGATAAAAGAAGCCTCTGCAAATCAACTTAACAACAACACACAAGAATACCTGCAATTTTAAAGCAACTATACTCCAACAAAAATAAATAAAATAGGGGAAAAAAAAAAACCTTCAACCCAAAAGAAAAATGAACAAAGAAAATCAGCAGTTCACATATAAAGGAATCCAGATGACCAAGAGGCATAAAGAAAGCTACTCAATCTTACTCATAATTAAAGAAACATAAATCACCAGAACAAGACGCCATTTTTCACCTGTCAAACAAGCAAAATTCAAAAAGATTGATAGTACTTAATATGGGCAAAGGTGAGGAGAAACAGCCTCTCATTCACTATTAATTGGAGTGTAAACCAAGCATTTTGGGGGGCAAGTTTGGCACTATGCTTTAAAATTGTATATGCACAAAGTCTTTGACCCAGCAATTTTACTTCTGAAAATGTACATTTTCACACAAGATAATGTTTAAGGATGTCCACTGCAACACTTCCTAAAATACATTTTAAACCAAGAAACAACTTCCATGCTCATTAGTAGAACTGGCTACATAACTTATGAAATATTCATTCAATAAAATACTGTGAAGCTGAGAAAAATAAGAAGCAGAGCTTCAATTCCCAAAATACATTAAGTGAGCAAAAATTGAAGAACAGCATTTATAGTACAACCCACTTGTTTTTAAGAAGAAAAGAAATGAGTGTGGAGGTATAGTTCTTTATGTAAGTTTCTTAAAAAATACAAAAGAAACCCTTAACTAGGGTTACTTCTGGGAAAACAAAGCAGTACAGTGAAGGAGCACATTTTATGTTAGTTATACTCTCAGAATTAAGATTTCTAAATAGTATCTGTAACACAATAGCACATATGTATATAAACAAAAATTTCAACTATCTGAAATTCTGATTTTACTTTAGTCCCAAATATGCCAGATAAAATGTCATTTCCACCCAGCTTAGCAATTACAATCAAACCTACGTTCTTTAGCTCTGTTATATTCAAAGAACCATATGAATGGATTGTCTTCCCTACACCTAAATTTTCTAGCTACCATAAGACCAGTTTCTCCCTGTTTTCAAGGTACAAGAGCCTTTCTAGCCTCGTTCTCTGTAGAAACTCCTCCCTGAGTTGTTGGGGGACTCCCGGCCACCACCCTGTCTGGCCTGCTCCCTCATTAACAATGCTTTCTCAAGGAAGCATTCTCTCTTGCCTTAGATTAAGTTAATATCCACTGCTGATACAGTCTCACAGCACCATGTATTTCTCCAGATCATTGTTGTTATTTTGTATTTCTGTGATTTGATTATGTCCATCATCCACACTGGACTGTAAGCACCTTGGTGCAAGGCAAGTCTGCTCACTTACATTCTAAGTATCAGGGCAGCATGTCACAGAGGCTGAATAAGTATCTATTAAATAAATGACTTCTGAGTATCTGGCTTAGAGTCAATGCTGTGCTGTGTTTAGTTGCTTGGTCATGTCCGACTCTTTGCGACCCTATGGACTGTAGCCTGCCAGGCTACTCTGTCCATTGGATTTCCCAGGCAAGAACACTGGAGTGGGTTGCCATTTCCATCTCCAGCGGATCTTCCTGACCCAGGAATCAAACCAGGGTCTCCTGCATTGCAGGTGGATTCTTTACCACCTGAACTACCAGAGAAGCCCATAGTCAATGCTAAGTAAATGTTAAACAGTTACATGGCATTGAGAAATATGTGGTGGGAAGAGAGTTCGTGTGTTCATGCACATATGTTTGTGCATATGTGCTCAGTCATGTCCAATTCTTTACGAGCCCATGGACTGTAGCCAGTCAGGCTCCTCTGTCCATGGGATTATTCTAGCAAGAATACTGGAATGAGTTGCCATTTCCTCCTCCAGGGGAGCTTCCTGACCCAGGGATCGAACCCGAGTCCCCTATATTGGCAGGCGGATTCTTTACTACTGAGCCACCTGGGAAGAAAATAGGGATAAATAAAGCAACTGTCAGGCAACCGAGAAAGGACCCAGTTGAAGAAGGGTAGGATTAATTTGGGTCTTTTGTGAATTTATTTAGCAGGGTTCAGTGGGCCTGGAGCAAGAATGGTAATACAAAATGAGGCAATGGCTAATGGACACAAGAAAAAGGACTTGCAAAAGCATCTTTAACAGCTGACTGGGAGGTATGGCCTTGAAGGGAGAGAAGTAAGGCTTCTTCCTCTGCTTGAAATACCTCCTCCCCTGATTCCTCCCCTGTCTTCTGGGCCTAATAAACCTATTAATCTTTCAAAACCCATGTCAAATGCCCTCTTCTCTATAAAGGCTTCCATATCTCCCAAGCAAAAGTAGTCTCTTCTTCCTTTTTGTGCCGAACATTTACCATACTGTTGTCATTTATCCATCAATAACACTCCTTCTCATGTTTATCAAGATAAACCTGAAAATGTCAATCCTCACTTATCTGATCCATAACCTGCATCTGACAACAGTGAACACATTACTCCACCCTGAATTCCAAAACACTAGACTCTCAAAATTGTCCTTGTCCCTGGATGGCTGTTCTGTCTACTTTGTTGAGTCCTTATTGCCCCAAACCTATAAAGGCCAAAATGCCTAAGGACTCAGGTCTACTGCTTTTCTGTTTACAGTCCTTTGGCAACTGCCTCTAGTCTCACAATTTTAAATACCATCTCACTACTCCCAACTGACCTTTTCCACTAATGACTTCCCCACTGAATTCCAGACCTGGTACTCAATTGCCTATAGCATCTCCACTTGGATAACTAACAGACATCTCAACCTTAACATATCATAATAAACTCCCAGTTCTTCCTCACCAAGCTGCTGCTCCCATCGTTTTCCACTTCTTGGTTAATGGGAATTAACCCTTCTAGTTGCTCAAAGTCCCAAACCTGGGCAGCTCTTTTACAACCCACACTCAATCCATAAGCAAATGTGTTAGCTTTACCTATGAAGTACATCCAAAATTGAACTGCTCCTACCAGTCACTTCTTTCAGCTGTGAAGACACTATCTTCTCATCTGAATTATTACAACACTTTCTAATTAGTCTCCTGGCTTTGCCCTACCCTTCTCTCCAACAAGCTGCTCTTAACACAGCAAGCAGACTGATCCTGTTAAATACCTAAATCAGATCATATCACTCCTCTGCTCAAAACTCTCCACTGGTTACTTCCCAATGTATCTCCACATGATTAACATAAAGTCTTGCCACATATTAAGTATTTGGTAACTATCTGTTCACTAAAAACAATGAAAGTAAACTGGAACCAACTTTTGGAGAATCTAAACACCAGATTAGGATAGTCACCACGTGGATTCAAAAGAAGATATACAATAATGTACATCCTGGGGCTGTTTTCATCCTTATGCCAAGCAGAGTTAGATACAATTAGGAACTAAATCAGAAACAAATCAATATACTATCTGGGGGAAAACTAGAGAGATCTCTGCAGATGCTGCATCAGAATTCTATTCTATGATGACTTTTTTGCACAGCATTACCTTCAAAAATAACGGTGAAATGTCCATACAATAATCTCTCCAAAAACATTGTCTTTAGCAGACAGTCCATGCTAGTGTCACTTGGAACTCTCCTTCATATTTAGAGTAAAATCCCAGAGAAAAGGTAGAGATGCTAACCTCTAAAAACAAAATTATCCCCAGGTCTCATAATAGAAAAAGATATAAGTTACAAAGATGTTGCTTAAGATTGAGACAAATAATTAAATCAGATTACAATGAAATTAATTCTATTGCTAATTCCAAAGTTTTATTCAAAGTGTTTTCAAAATTATTCATGTGAAGCAGCAAAATTACCTTCCAAAACTATGGAATTTGCTTATGACAAGATTCTCATCTCAGGTGTACTGTGCAGGTTAAATGAACAATACAGGTAAAGTTTTTAGAACAATGCCTGTCTCAGGACTCAATATATTAATTAGTAATATTAGTTATTATTTTACTAATTGTGAAAATGTTCAAACACCCAACCCACTGGGGGCTGCTTAGAGCCATACTTGCAAGGTCAACAGTTTGGAAACAGTCACTGACTGAGATATGACATATAAACTGTTTTGATTATTTTGAAAAACCACTGTTCACACTACCATTATTTTCTCTTTCAAAAATATTTCCATCAATCACAAACGGTTCCCGGGGTTTCAGTAGGGATTATCTGGTTATTTCCGGATTCAAAGTCAACATTCGGCTAAGTCTCAGGTCTCTCTCTCTACTATCAGACAGTCCAAACAGATTAACAGGTGGGCAGCAAACATCTCATTGGGACAGAGACATCTTTATCAAGCCAAAAATGAATTGCAGTCAACAAACAGCAAGACACGAAAGATATTTTCAAACAGAAGTTTGAATCACACTATTCCTGGACCTGAAATGGCAACCCACTCCAGTGTTCTTGCCTGGAGAATCCCAGGGACGGAGGAGCCTGATGGGCTGCCGTCTATCGGGTCGCACAGAGTCGGACACGACTGAAGCGACTTAGCAGCATTCCTGGACCACAAAGAAAAACCACTTTTAAAAGATTCCATTAGATTTCAACTTAGGATCAAAATTAGCTTCCCATCTCAGGTGGGTTAATACTGCAGCAGCAGGCAGGGCATGATCATGTACCTAAATGATAAAGGCGGATGGCAAGGGAAAGCTGCTCTCCTACATCTTCCCCTTCGGCCTTCCTCTCTCAATCGAGTTTGAAAGCAGCAGAAAATTAACGGAGAAGTCACAAGCTTTTAATTTCTCCGCCCACCAACACTTGAGAGGCGGAGCTAACAGACGAAGAAAAGCGAAAGGCCGGACCCAAAGAAACGAGAGGGGCCGAGAGAAGCCGAAGCCAGCAAGCGGCCTTAAGAAAGCGGAAGTGGGGGTCCTGCAATGGACCCCCATTGCAGGTTACCCCAACACTTGCACTCGCGGAAGGCTACGCAGCACGGCCCCGCTCCTCACAGTCAGCCGGAGGGTGACAGGGGGCTCCCAGGAGAAGCGGACTTAGACAGAAGCACGAGAAAAATTCCAACCCCAGTTCAGAATAATACCTCGAGGGCCCTCCACGTCTGCCTTCCGGAAAGCAGTCGGCGGTGGTGACGTCAGTGGCGCGCCGGCTCTGCGAGCGGGGCGAGCGGCGCTCTCCGATCACCTCACGCTTCTCACCACACCCCTTTAGCCCTTTCCCTTCCGCCCTCAAAGGCGGTGTTCTCTGTCCCCACTGACTGGAGCTGTGGGAGGAAACGGGTATGCTGGGGATGTGCGGGACGCCGGACCGTTTTTCTAGATTTGTATCCCTGGTTGTTCAGACCGTAGAGAATCTGCCTGCAATGTAGGAGACCCTGGTTGGATCCCTAGATGGGGAAGATCCCCTGGAAAAGGAAATGGCAACCCACTCCAGTATTCTTGCCTTGAGAATTCCATGGATAGAGGGGCTTGGTGGGCTATACAGCCCATGGGGTCACAGAGTCGGACAGGTCTGAGCGACTAACACTTTCAACGCATACCACAATACAAGCTGAGCCTATTTAACCAGAAAAAAATGTTAGTTACTAAAACTTTGTCCTGGTTTTTATTTTACGTCTGCTGAAACTCATTTCAGGGCATAGGGTCTTATTACATTGCTATTTTCCGCCTCTATTAGCTTCAACAGCAGCTTCCCAAGTTATCCGTGGTGAGAGGACGGATTTCCAATCCATCCATCACCCAGAGATACTTTTGTAAAATACAGTAAAAATAAGTTATTTGAAAAATTGGGGGTGGGGTGGGGATAGACAAAATACAAGCCCAGACTTCAAATTAATTCAATAAGCAGAAAACTACATTTCAACAAATACAATCAAACCTGTGTAGGGGAATTGCGAAGACGGTACATATTGTTCATTCTTACATTCCTGATTTCATTACTCCACAATCATGATTAACAAATTTATGTATGAAATACCGATTCCGTATTTTAAACGCCTATAAAAGCACTTTGAACAAACGAGGTGTGTGTCAAAATCTAAAGTTTTTTAAGTCGCAACTGAGCTTTCTTCTGATTTGTTATTCCAATCTAGTGGGAGAAAAAAAAAAAAAAAGGCTTCTGTTTGAGGGTGTTGAGTATCCAAACTGTTCCTCTGTTTTGTTTTTACACTCAGTAGGGAAACTAGTTTCACAGAAATAAGTTGATGGGAATAGAAAGAGTTTTCACATCAATCTATGCAAGCTAAGAATATTCATTTTTAACTTTTAGCTAAAAACAAATGGTGACATTTTCATAATCCTTCAATTCTTCATTTATTGCCAGTTCCAACAATTTATTCTTTAAACAATTTATCTTTTGAATTATCTCAAAAGATTACAGATTTTATATATTGTTAGAGTCATAATTACAAACTAACCTTAAAATATCACAAATTGTAGTGTGGTCCTACAACACATGACTAGGACACAATTCACACAACACATGACTAGTACACAATTCACACAACATGGAACTCACAATGTGAGTTCAACAACATCCAGACTAATCTATACTGTACTCAAGAAAACCAGTTCTCTGATCTTGGTTGCTGGAGGGATGCCAAATTGTCATAAAAAATTTTTTAACTATTATTCTCAGTTTTTGCCCTCATCTTATTGTGGACAGATAATAACAAATTGTTTGGGGATTGGCACCAGTCCAGAAATCACATTTTCAGTAGCACTATCCTTGAAAGTTAGAAGTCTGTTGAGATTTGGAAAAACTGAAACATCACCCAGAATAACTCAGAACCTGATAGTTCATCCTGCACCAAAGTGATAACGAGACGTCAAGGCAAAATGTCACACCTTTAGTTCTAAGTCATGGAAGCAAACACTGAAATGCAGTTAGTACAAGAGGTTTGGGAATGGGGTAAGTAGGGATGTCTCTGAAAGATAAAGAGGGAGGAAGCAGGATTGAGCAGAGTCTCAGACCATGATGTACGTCTGATAGGGTCTCGGCCACCCCGACAAACGATAAGTTCCAAAGCAAAGAACTCTCCAGAAGAGACCACATTGGGCAGAGATGGCTAGGAACTGGCACCCACTTCTTTGGTCTGTCATTGGCAAAATTGTGCCTTCAACTTAAAAACTGAAGCAGAGCCTAAAGATTTGGCCAATTGGTGGTTCTCAGTTAAGCTGTACAAGTTGTGCACTTGTACGACTGAATGATAAATTCTTTCTTAAAGGGAGATCTGAGGGGTGCACCTCCTGAACTGTACACCCAACCATCCACATCATGGTAGCACCACAATCCCATGATTTGTTCAACAAATATTTACTGAATCTCTATTAAATGACAGACTCTATTCTACATCTTATAAGCAGAGCAGTGAAGAAAAGACCCTCCTCGGTATGGAGCTTAGATTCAAATTTACAGCTGGGAATCCTCCCCCTCTTCTCTTCCTCCCTTTTCATCCACTTTTCTTCCCTCTTCTTTTCCTTCACCACACTTTTTTCTCCTATAATTCCCGATTTCAACATTTAAAACTTCCAGATTCATGCCTGGGTATTGCTGCCAGAGAACACCCAGATAGTGAGATTTTCTGTCTTGAAACCAACAAAAGGAGTTTTTAGAGGATGAAGAATTGATGCCTGACCATCTCTACTGTTTGCCTAGATAACCTCAGTATATAAGCCACTTCCTCTTTTTCTTTCTATTGCCTGGTCCTTCTTTCCTTCCTTCTCCCCACCCCAATGCCCTGTGTTAGAGCATTTGATTGATCAGAAACATTCTGGTGAGATGGGAATATTTAAATAGGGTGTAAGCTCATAAGGCATTCCAAAAACACAGAAGAGTGATAGTTATTCCATTGTTGTCTTAGTCCCTTTGTGCTGGTATCAAAATATAGTAGACTGAGTGGCTTATAAATAACAGACATCTGTTTCTTACCGTTATGAAGGCTGAAAGTCCAAGATCAGGGTGTCAGTATGGTCAGATGAGGATTATCTTCCAGTCGAGGACTTCCAACTTCTTGTACTAATATCATCACTTGGGGAAGGAAGAAGGGAGCTCTCTCGGGCCTTATTTATGGGGGAGATAACTCCATCATGAGGGCTCCACCCTTAGGACCTAATCATCTCCCAAAGATCCCAAGCAGCTCCTAATAACTTGACCTTGGGCATTAGATTTTCAATGTATGAATTTGGGGAATATGTAAACATCCAGACCATAGCATTCATCTGTATCTCTCTGGGCTTCATTATCCTAAAAGATTTACACACAAAAAATGGGATAAGACAGGATTTGGAAACTTTCCTAGAATTAGCCACTTGAAAAAATAATTGTGCTAAGGCAATGCTTATTTTAAAAAATGTATTCCTGTCATAGTCCTTTAAACCTAGCTGTTTAATAGCATTCTTCAAAAAAATTGATGTTAATAGAAATACTGAAAATATATATATATGTATATTTATTTATTACTCAGAATGAACCCTTCCTGTGAATTGCATCCCCGTGAAATGCAATTCCTCTGTTCTCTGATTTCAAAGCTATCTCCTGCCATTACCACGTGAAGAATAACCTGAGTTTTCTTGATTTATGATCAAGGATTCAGGTTTATATATTCCTTTTTAAAAAGGCTTTAATTTTTTAATTTCATTATTTATTTATTTATGTTTGGCTGTTCTGGGTCTTTGCTGCTGCTCGGGCTTTTCTCCAGTTGTGGTGCCCATGCTTCTCATTCCAGTGGCTTCTTTTGGTGCAGAGCAGAGACTCTAGGGTGAGGGCCTCGGTAGTTTCAGCATGTGGAGTCAGTAGTTATAGCTCCCAGGTTCTAGCGCACAGCCTCAATAGTTGTGGCACATGAGCTTGGTTGCCCCACAACATGTGGAATCTTCCTGGATTAGGGATCAAACCTGTGTCTCCTGCATTGGCGGGCAGATACTTTACTACTGAGCTACCAAGCCCCCAGATATATATATTCATTTTCATATTCTTTTCCATTATAGGTTATTACAAGATACTGAAGTGCTATACAGTGAAAGAAAAGTAAAGGAAGTGTTGGTTGCTCAGGTGAATCTGACTTTTTTGCAACCCCATGGACTGTATCCCACCAGGATCCCCTGTCCATGGAATTCTCCAGGCAACAATACTATGGGTAGCCATTCCCTTCTCCAGGGGATCTTCCCAACCCAGAGATTGAACCCATGTCTCCTGCATTGCAGGCAGATTCTTTACCATCTGAGCCAGCAGGGAAGCTATATAGCATGTGCTTGTTATTTATCTATTTTATGTATATAGTAGTGTGTATCTGTTAATTCCAAACTCCCAATGTATTCCTCCCCCACTCTTTCCTCTTTGGTAACCCTAAGTTTGTTTTTTATGTCTGTGAGTCTGTTTCCATTTTGTAAATAAGTTCATTTCTGTCATTTTTTTTTTTTTGGATTCCACATATAAGCAATATCATATATTTATCTTTCTCTGTCTCACTTCACTTAGTTGAAGTAAGTATGATAAGTAAGTTGAAGTAAGTAGTATGATAAACTCCAGGTCCATCCACGTTGCTGCAAATGCCATTATTTCATTCTTTTTTATGGCTGAGTAATATTCCACTGTATACATCTTCTTTATCCATTCATCTGTCAATGGACCTTTAGGTTGTTTCCAGGTCTTGGCTATTGTAAACAGTAATATGCTAAAGAGATGACACTGGTTAAAGAGTCATAGGGCTAAGATTCCTTCCCATTGACAGCACCTGTTTGCACTCACTAAACTTTGCTATTTTCCTTAAAGGTTTAAAGGAGCTTGACAGCCCCCTTCCTACCCACACTATTCCTTAAATTCTTTCAAGGAAGCTATGGTGTGTGCAGACAAAAATACAAATCTACTTATGATTCGATTCTATCATAATCACATTACCAACTTTATAAGATGTTGATTGAGGAATGAGACAATCAGTTGCATTTTATGAGGCCATTATGACAACCTCATATGCCCAGTGAGTGAGCCAGCCATGAGGGTGAAATGCAAGTGTTTCCAGCTGCTCCTCACTAAGAGTTAATAGCTCCACTAAACATACCTTGATGGGGAGTGTGTCCCATCAAGGTGTTTAATCATTTATTGGGGAATTTTGCCCCAGTCACCCTAATCAAGCATATTGTTTTATAGGATTATAAACCACAGTAAATATTCGAAAAGGTGCTGAGTCCTGCCCTTTCCCAAAGAAAGGCTGGGGGACTTCCCTGTTGGTTCAGAGGCTCCTCATTCCCAATGCAGGGTGCCCAGGCTCAATCCCTGGTTGGGGAACTAGATCCCCATGCCCCACCTAAAGATCCCACATGCCACAAGGAAGATCACAGATCCTGTGTGTCACAAATAAGACCTGGGCAACCAAACAGATGAATAATATTGAAAAGAACGAAAGGCTGGGACCCTGTAAGCAAAAGGAACTTGGAAGGTTAAAAAAAAAAAAAACATTCAGATAAACTCAAAAACCTGTTTATGCTAACAAAATAAGCTAGGAATGCAAACAATTATCCCAGACTCAAACGAGACTGGAAATGTTTGAGTAGAGGCATTTCTAGTAATTTTCGCTATTTTGGACTTGTTCTATGCCATGACTTCCACTAATCAGAAAAAAAACCATTCTTCATGGAGAGGGCCCCATTTTTTAGTAAATCTATAAAACCTCTGTCCCTCCAATGAAATATTAGCATCTGGATAGAAGAGGTCATGAGCTTAAAAATCCAAATTAAAAAAATGGACTTCATCTCATCAACAGCATAATTAATTTTCCACATCCAGAAATTAAGCATTTAATGTGAAAGAAGGGTAGGTGTTATGTGATTCTATTTGCTGCTTTTGCTTTGTCTCACAGGGAAGGTAGTAGAAATTTGTTTTTCATTAGCAGCTGTCAATGTGAGTTTCTGTCATTTCAAATGGAGAGGAATCTCTGTTTTCATATAGTATGTCAATAACATATTTTTCCTTTCATATTAAATTATAAATGACATCTCACTAGCTTATTAGTATTATTTTCACACATTCCCTCAAGCACTTGTTTAGCTTCATGAGCAAATATCTTGTAGAGATCAAGTCACACTAAATCTTTTCCCTTGGCAGCCAACACACAACGGCCCTGGGGGACCTTCCCCAAGCTGACACCTCTATTGTTTCCTTTTCATGCTGACTTTCATCAGTGTCTTTGACCTTTAGCTGCTGTCGTCTAATAGTAGTTCAGAGGAGGTGGCAAAGGAGTATACTGTGCAGATAAACACAGCAGGGAATCTGATCAGCACGCAGATCTGACACTTCTTTTGTAAACTCCTCAGCTAGATTTCCCGTTCTTAAGGACAGTGACCTCTTTTCCCCCCTCTCTAATTTCTTTTCAGTGCCTGGAACATTATTATAATCCCATCTAGTCGTTGATTGGCTAGTTGATGATTAGATTCATCTTTTCAGCTATTATATAAAGAAAAGGCTAGGAAATGTGTAAACCAGGTTCATCTGAAGAAAGGAATCTGACATTGTTTTCCTCTCAATGAACAAAACTGCTGTGGAAATGTTATACTACTAACAAAGTAGCTAGCAGGAAGAAGAACATCTATATTATGAAGGAAAAAAAATATGTTCAATCAGTACATCTAAATGGAGTGTGTACAGAATTTCAGAAAAAATACAGTTACATTTGGATGAACTTTTCCTTCTATTTTCCAATAGAATTATTCTATTCTGTGAAAATTTTATATTATGTCGAAATTAAGAGATGCAAAGATAAAGCAAGGGAGGTATAGCTTTGTCCATTAAAAACAGCTTAACTCTTTCACTAGAGAATTATAGAGTAAGTGTTCTAGAGCATTTTGTTTAAAAATAAATGGACAAGGAAGAAGTCAGCCTTAGAAACTTTCCACTCTGAAAAGGGAAGCAAAATATTATTAATAGAAATGATTTTTACTATTGGTTTATTGGTCACACGTGTGGCTATGGCAGATTCAGAAGTCTCAAAAATAGACTTTGTAAAGGCAGCTACAGCTGCAACCATACTATTTTAGGTAAAGCAACCTTTCTAAATAGGTAGTATTTACTTTAAAGCCTTGATGTAAATCAATGAATGGGTTAGCTGCATATTGAATACATATGTTTGTCTTTTTCTGTGTAAATGTTTGCCTCCTCCCAAATCAATTCAATTATGCTTATCCTGTAGAACTTGGCTAGATCAAGATAACATGATAGGCAGGAAAGACGCGCAAAGATTCTGAAGACTTTTGGCTTAAGGAAAAGAGGAATTTGTTGAGATGACCGAATTCATGAGGCCAAGTCCTACACCTCTACATTAATTTGCAAACAACTGTCAATTTGTGATTGAATTGTGTCCCAACCACCACCAAAAGATGTTACAATCCTAACCCCCAGTACCTGTGAGTGGGACCTTATCTGATAATAGGATCTTTGCAGATCATCAATCGTTAGGGTGAGTCCTAAGCCAGTTTGACCAGTGTCCTTATGAAATGGGGGAAATTGGGACCAGAGACAGAAACATACAGGGAGAAAGCAGCAATCAGAGTGATACATCTGAAGGCAAAGAACACCGGAGATTGACAGCAGACCACCATAAGTTAGGAGGGAGGCACAGAACAGGTTCTCTCAGAAAGAACCAATGCTGCCAAGACCTTGATCTTGGATTTCTGGCCTCCAAAGTTATGGGACAGATTTCTGCCATTTAAGCCCACCCAGTTTGTGGTACTTTGTTAGAACAACTCTAGGAAACTAATATAGCAACCATTGCCGTGTAGGTTACACAGGTGGCCTAAATAGGAAGTTTAGGTTTTAAACCAATATGTATATGTGACTTTTTTTCTAAGTCAGCTTCTTGGAGGTATAGGGCTTTCCTCGTGGCTCAGATGGTAAGAATCTATCTGCCTGCAGTGCAGGAGACCCGAGTTCGATCCCTGGGTTGGAAAGATCCCTTGGAGATGGGAATGGCTACCCACTCAGAGAATTCCATGGACAGAAGAGCCAGGAGGGCTATAGTCCATGAGATCACAAAGAGTTGGACACAACTGAGTGAATAATGCTTTCATGGATGTGTAATTTATGCACCTTAATTGTTCAGGATTTTGGCAAATGTGAGACCTTTTCAATCAATCTGTTAATATACAACGTTCCTTGGGCTGTTCACTCAAGCTCTTTTCAAGTCAACACCCCACTGGCCTCCCAGGCAACCAGCACTTTTTCTGTCACTAGAGATTGATAAGAGGAGAAGGCAATGGCACCCCACTCCAGTACTCTTGCCTGGAAAATCCCATGGATGGAGGAGCCTGGTAGGCTACAGTCCATGGGGTCGCTAAGAGTCGGACACGACTGAGCAACTTCACTTTCACTTTTCCCTTTCATGCACTGGAGAAGGAAATGGCAACCCACTCCAGTATTCTTGCCTGGAGAATCCCAGGGACGGCGGAGCCTGGTGGGCTGCCGTCTATGGGATCGCACAGAGTCAGACACAACTGAAGCGACTTAGCAGCAGTAGCAGTAGCAGCAGCAGCAGAGATTGATATCATCAATCCTGGAACTTCTTATAAAAGGAGTGGAAATCATACAATATGCGTTCTTCTGTCTCTGCCTTCTTTCACTTTGCATAATTTTTTTCATGTTTTTCTGTGTTGGGTATCAGTGGTTAATCCCTTTTTATTCTATGAATGTATCACAATTTATCTATCCAGTTGTTAATGGGCCTTTGTGTTGTTTAATTTTTTGGTTATTATGAATTAAATAGCTATGAACGGTTAGGTACAAGTCTTTGTACAGACACGAATTTTCGTTTCTTTTCAGTAAATACATAGGAGCAGGACTTCTGGGCCATATGATAAATTTGTGCTTATGTTTTTAAGAGACTGTCTAACTGTTTAAAAAGTAGCCATAGCATTTTCACTCCTACTTTTCCTACAAGGGTCAGTAAACTTTTTGTAATGGGCCAGAGAGTAAATATTTTCAGCCTTGTAGGACATATTTGGTCTCTGTCACATATTCTTTGCTTTATTTTACAACTCACTAAAAACATAAAAGACATTCTTGGCTCAGGAGTCATACAAAAGCCGGCCTTGGGTTGGACTTGACACTATTGCCAATTTGTATCAGTCAAGGTTCAACCAGAAAAGCAGAAGCCCTGCATGATACAAACATAGTTAGGGATTTAGCCCTTTGAATCTGCAGGTTCCACATTTGAGGATTCAACCAATTGCAAATCAAAGGGGAAAAAAAGTTTTTTTACTTCCAGAAACTTTCAAACACCAAAACTTGAATTTGCTCCCTAGTGGCACGTGTTTACATAGCATGCTGTGTGCTAGGTCACTTCAGCCATGTCCTACTCTTTGCGACTCTATGGACTGTAGCCCACCAGGCTCCTCTGCCCATGGGATTCTCCAGGAAAGAATACTGGAGCGGGTTGCCATGCCGTCCTCCAAGGGATCTTCCAAACCCAGGGATCAAACCAGAACCAGGGATGGAACTTGTGTCTCTTATGTCTCCTGCATTGGCAGGCAGGTTCTTTACCACCTGAGAAGCCCATTTATATAGCATTTACGTTGTATTTACAACTATTTACACAGCATTTACATTGTATGATGTATTATAACTAATTCGGAGATGATTTAAAATGTAAGAAAGAAAATGCGTGCAGGATATAGGCAATGTTATATGTCATTTATATCTCAACAAATTTTGAAATTAGAAAAGAATGCTTAGTAAGGATTTTAATAATGACTGATAATATGACCCATATGCTAGAGTTATTCTGTAGATTGCAAACTCGGCTGCCACCAGAGGCAGCATCAGGCAAGATGTGACCAATCTTTGAAGATTGAGTGAACTTTTTAGTTTAGTTGCCTAGTTGGTAAAGCCTGTCCTTGTGATAAAACAGCATAGTTAGGAAATAAAACCACCACTGTGGATATATGAATGCGGTGATTTTCAAAGTTGCCTATGCATCAGAATTACCCAGAAGACTGGCTGTGATACAGATTGCTGCCCCTTCTCCACTCCCCCCCACCTCCGCCCCACCCCAGAGTTAATTATTCAGCATGTCTGGGGTGGGGAGCAGAGCATTTTCGTTCGGGCAGGTTCCCAGGGGACAATCATACTGCTGGTTCCAGACCACACTTTGAGACTCACAGAACTCCCAGTATTTAAGTAAACTCTGACAATCTATCTATGCTAGTTGCAGTATATGGGATCTAATTCCCTGACCAGGGATTGAACCCAGGCCCCCTGAATTGGGAGCTTGAAATCTTAACCACTGGACTACCAGGGAAGTCCCATGCTGATCGTATTTTAATAGATGTAAGTTCTTTTTGTCTTCAGAATGTAGATGATTTTTCTCCCTGATATTGATGATTATTCAAAAATAATAGGAGAGAAGTTTTCTGAAAGACAAATCTTTTTGCCTATCTGAAAAAATTATTTGAAACCAGTTGAAAGATTTGAAGACCAAACTGCTATTTGGCGACTCCCAGAGCACAGTTATAAGAAGCAGTCAGGAAGAAAATGACACAGACATCTAACACTAAATGAATTACTATAAAAATCAGTCTGTCTTTACCACTTAGCCTTGTCTGGATTAAATATTCCTAGGCTACTACATAACTCAGGCCCAAAATAGGTTTAAAAAAGATAAATCAACAAATCCAAACTGAAACTTGTTGTATTTCCCTATACTTTTCATTCCTATTTTTTTCCTTTCTCATCCTGATGGATTTATTTTTTTACTCTTTCTGTTTTTCCTTTTTTCAACAACTTCACTTTACTGAAAACCTCCAAATACTTTTTCCCTTTTTGCAGAGCTGCTAAGTATACTTCATAGTTCATGTCAAGTGTCCAGAGACTGCATAAAGGAATCTATTATAAACAGCTGGACTTAGTGGGTTTGAACTAAACCCAGTGTATTCTCTGTGTGGCTCCAGATAATTTTCCAAGCCAACGCTGTTATGATGTCAAATGGAAATGGCTCCCTGGACCCCAGTCCGTCTTATGAAATTATCACCCTCTGTCTTTATTTAATAGTGGGTATAACACAAAGTTAAGTTTTATGTATTTAGCCTACCCCACTCATTCAAATAAGAATAGTGAAGTCATTGGGGCATGACTGACCTGTGAAAGAAATATCAATTCCTCAGGTTTAGAGGAACCCAGAAATTATGTTGATTTGCCAGCATGAGGCTCTGGTGACTACATTTTACCACTATCAAAGCCAACTCGCAGAAGCTTAGTCTCTCCTGTGGCAGAGGAATCACTGAAAATACAATACTTTATTTCCTTTATGTTGTTGTTTAATCACTAAGTTGTGTCCAACTCTTTTGGGACCCCATGGACTGCAGTCTGCCAGTCTCCTCAGTCCATGGGATTTCCCAGGCAAGAATACTGGAGTGGGTTGCCATTTCCTTCTCCAGGGGATCTTCCCGACCCAGGGATCAAAGTCAAATCTCCTGCTTTGGCAGGTGGATTCTTTACCACTAAGCCCTCCTTTATGAATTTGATGTCTTTACAATGCCTTGGTGTGTTTCATGAGACTCACATCAGTGTGATTGTTGGAAATGATACAGCTAACTTTTACAAAGCCATGTCGGAACCCAACCAACTCAGTTTTCTAAAGACTGATGGGGTTCTCCAGAAATGGGACAGTCGTAGGTGAACTGGAACAAATCGATCATCCTAATAAATTTAGCACATGTGGGTGCTGAGGCATCATTTCTGAAGGTCGGTATCCTCTTCTACAGCACTCTGAGACCCCACCAAAGGAGATGGCCTTTGTGTGAAACCCAGAGCACTCGAATAAGGAAGGTGGCTTCTGCCTCCTGAGGGACTAACCTGAGGACTCCAACATCATTCGTGTCCTCCCAGAGGAGGTGACTGACTCCTGTCACCCTGTCACCCCTTGTAGATACACAGCTCTTTCCTCACAAAGCTTTTAGCCATATTTTAGTCCGCCATTGGTCCTCCTCACCAGAAGCAATGGGGTCAGAACTTCAGCTGCCTCAGTTCTCACTTGGAAGGTGAGGCTGATACCAGTCAGCCCACGTTTGCAGTGGAGTAAGGAGGTGCTAAATGAAAGCACCCAGCAGCATGCCTACAAACGTGAGGTTTACCCTCCTTTGAGTTTCTATTACATCTATAAAGGAGAAGAAAACAACTCTTTTAGAAGAGACAACCTTTAAATGATCATTTCCTAAGAGCCTAGTATTTATTTTTGTCAGTTTCAGTGGAAGCTTTCTGTGAGAATATCATAACTGAACTTGTATATTGAGAAGGTACTGACTTACTATGGTAACAGATTGTTTTCCATCCTACAGACATAATCTGAGACAGACCTGAACAGAAGCTGCAACTTAGGACACAGAACCTGGCACTGAGATGACCCAGATGGCGTTTAAAGGGTTTGCCTCAAAGTATTAGACATGAGAGACACTCTCTGATTTATTTACTATGAACAATAAATTGGTGCAGTGGGTGGGAGGCTTTTAAATTTTTTTTTCTATGAAAAATTTTAAACATGCACAAAAGCACAATAGTACAATGGAGGGAGTTGTTTTTAACATAGCTGAAATTATATTGTTAACATAGGGAGCAGAGTGATTAAAGGAAAATGTTCGAACCCTAAGTTTATGCCTCCAATAAAGAAGTAACAGTTTATTTAGCAGTTGTAAGATTCTGTTTAAAAGTCGTACGGTACTCTCTCTCTCTCTTTTGGGGGCGGGGTGCGGTGTTGTTGTTTGTATGATACTCTCTTTTAAGCAGTCATTAGCGCAAACCACTGTAAAAAGAAATCCATTTTACCTTGTGACTCATACTTAATGTATGACCAAGATCAAAGTTTTCTAAAAGAATCCTTACCATTTGCAATGAACTCTGATTCATTTACTTTTTCCTCCATTTGTTCAGTATATGTTTGTAAGGTTATATAAAATAGGTGGAGTAACACCTGTTTAAAGAACAGGAATATAGACAAGAGAAGAAATACCCCATTTGTCTCACTTAATCTTCTTTCTGAGGATGTAACCAAAATTATCCAAGGGACATAATTTCTTTTCTGCCATAGGAAGCCCACAAACCTAATGTTCAGGGAGCCTATTTATTATAAAGGAAATTTTGAACATTTTCATTTTGAACAATTTCAAAGGAAATTTTGAACAAATTTTGAACATTGACCATCTTGAAAACTGGAGAACCTAGGGACATATGGATCATTTAGATCCTGTGATCTCCTGGTGGATTTTCTGCAGCAAATTACACACCCAGACAGCTCATAGTCCCAAATCCTAAACAATTAAACATATCCTTTGCTTAAGTAGTGGTCAGTCTACTTGAACTTCTGTTCACCCTGGACCAGGATGAAAAATGAAAATGAAAAGTATGAAGAAGAAAAAGAAGAAAGCACTTGGATATGTCTAGCTTTGGTAATTCCCATTAAATTAGAATTATCCTTCATCTACCCATCTACCACTTAGTTCCTTCTTCTTTTCTTTTCCTTTTGTTCATTTTTCAAGAAATAAACACAAAATAGCTCATCAAAATAGCAACCACTAAGGGGTTGGGAAGAAGGAGCCCAAGTTTGATGTTACTTTGTTTCTAATAGAATGAAAAAAAAATTCTAAACCCAAAACAAACCCTATAATTCAACCCAACTTGTTGCTACCCTCTGATTAAAGCCTTTTTAAAAATAACAGATAGGAAGTTGAGATCTGCATTGAGATAAGGATGGTTAGCATAGATCAAAGGGAATGATACATGTGTCAGTTAGATTAAGTGACAGGATGTGGAGAAGTGGTAGGTCCCATATCCAGTTACTTCAGGCACCAGTACATTTGCTGAATGCAGGTACTCTTAACGGGAGCTGCTCATAGATGGAAACCAGGGAAATTAATGGAAGGCAATCTATAAAGGTTAGAATGTTTGTTCTAATACAGCTCCAAGGCCACATTTCTCCTAATTAGTAGTATTACTGTAATTTTTTACAACTGCCTATCTTGCACTGCCCAGGATAGTAAATTATCTTGAAGCTTTCATCTGGCATTTCTGGGAGATCAGCATTATGTTTTAAGTATACTATAGCCCACATACATAAACTTAGTCATTAAATATAGACAGACTATCCCCCCAAGGCTATTAGAAGGAAAAATATTTAAAATCTGCCCCCCCCAAAAAAAAAACACACACAAACACAAAACACAAAGATTCCATCCATGGCACTTGGGGGAACAAAAGGAGCAAGAAACGTAGAAGAATGGCAATATCTGTGTATCCCAGAAAATAATAGTATGTAGGTTTGGGGCCTGCGAAGGGGAGAGGATGAGAAATAGTAAAATGGGAAAGTCACACCACAGTTTTTCCTGGCAGGGAAATTTGCGATAGAAGGGTGTTGCTAAAGACTACAGTTAATGCCACAAATTTATTTGAGATGCCATCGCACATTACATTTCATAACAAAGATGATCTTGGCTAACCGAGGCCATGCTATAAATCAGAGAAGTTAAAAAGCCATGTTACAAATTCTATGCAGCTTAACATGAGGGTTGCTTCCTCATTTAACTTAATCACCAAAATCTAAAATTCTAGAACCAGAAAAGACCTTCTCATTTACCTCCTACGAGGCTTAACTGGTGGCTCAAACAGTAAAGAATCTGCCTGCAATGCAGGAGCATGTGAGCATGAGTGCTCAGTTGCTTCAGTCATATCTCACTCTTTGTGACCCTATGGACTATAGCCCACCAGGCTTCTCTGTCCGTCGTATTCTCCAGGCAAGAATACTGGAGTGGGTTGCCATGCCCTCCTCCAGGGGATCTTCCCCACCCAGGGATCAAACCTGCGTCTCCTGTGTCTCCTGTATTGCAGGCAGATTCTTTACCCACTGAGCCACCTGGGAAGCCCGCAATGCAGGAAACTCGGGTCCAATCCCTGGGCCAGGAAGATTCCCGGGAGAAGAGAATAGCTACCCACCCCACTCCAGTACTCTTGCCTGGAAAATCCCATGGACGGAGGAGCCTGGTAGGCTGCAGTCCATGGGGTCGCAAAGAGTCAGACATGACTGAGCGACTTCACTTTCACTTTTCACTTGCATGGTTTGGAGACGGAAATGGCAACCCACTCCAGTGTTCTTGCCTGGAGAATCCTAGGGACGGCGGAGCCTGATGGGCTGCCGTCTATGGGGTCGCATAGAGTCGGACACGACTGAAGCGACTTAGCAGCAGCAGCAGCAGCAGCACAGTATTCTTGCCTGGAGAATTACTTGGACAGACGAGGCTGGCGGGCTACAATCCACAGGGTCACAAAGAGTCGAACACAACTGAGTGACTAACACTTTCACTCAGGTTTAACTACCTCCAGCTTAATTACAATCAAATCAAGTCACCTTTAAGCTGAAATAGTTCCACACCCTTGATAATCAACAGGCCAGGACTAGAATGAGACTGAGGTCCTTGCCTTCCTCAGTAATCAAGATAAATATTATATTAACTTCCTCTATTCAAATCCCATCTCTGTTGGATCCTGTCTTTATTTAAAATTTTGATACCCTGATCATCATGGATTTTTTTGCACTGATTTTTTAAAAATATCATTTTTCTTGATTACTAGGGCTTTTGACATTCTCAAATTATGCACCCTGAGGCTGGTGCTTCATTCACCCCACAGTAGTCGTGGAGCTGTAAACCCATTCTGAGATTTATACAACCTCAGGTTCAGAAATTTCTTTCTTCCATCTTGCCCAGGGTTTCTCAACCTCAGCACTATTGACATTTCTGGCCCAGATAATTCTTCCTGTGGGAGTTTGCCCTGTGCCTTGTAGGATATTTAGCAGCATTCCAGGCCTCTCCCAGCTAGATGCTAGTAACACTCTGCCTTTCCTCTCTCCTTACCAGCATTGCCAAGTCATCCTTGGTTGAAAACCACTGACCTAACCAAAGTCACCTCATTTCTTCACATTGTGTTCTCAGCAGAGACAGAAAGCAGCTTTTCATCATCCTCTAAATAATCACCCCAAGAGAGTCTTTGCTTTGTAGAATGTGTGTTTACATTCTAACTTGATTAGAGTGATGATAATCATATTAGCGTGTCTAGACTTACCAAGGTCAAACCCCTGGCTTCTGTAAGGTTTATTCCCATCTTACATCTGACATCTCAGTAGACCACTTGGCCATCTGCAGCAGTAGCTTCTTCCAGAAGTTCAGTGATGCTTTGTAATTGTAACCCCTTTGTCAAACTGCAAATTCAACTCTTTTATTGAATAAGGTCAGAGAGATCCGTTACCCACTAACCACATTTCACTCTCTTCAAAGTGAATTCCACCTTGGAATTTATCAGTAACTTTTTTGTAAGCTATCGTATCTTCTTCCATCTCAGAAGATAAGCCTCCAGTGAGTCAGATTACTTTAAATAATTCAGCAGTTCAACTTCCTCTGTGAACTTACTTTTGTAAGTAGTACAATTTTGGGAAGCCATTTTGCTTATAATAGCAGGAAAGATATGTATTTAAGTAATTTTCTTTGTTATTATGCAAAGGCCAAATTCATCACAAAATTTTTAAAGCTCAGAGTTAGACTTGGAAGTCAAACTACACTTGAAAGGTAAAAGTCCACTTCTGGATCCCAGTTTTGTAAAACCACACTGAAAAGTCCCATAATCATCCATGCAAACTGTAACATGAATCATAAATAGATCAGTGAGCTAGAAATTGTTCCCAATGACCTCCCACTGTCACCTTCCACTCTGTTGAACTTTCATAAAATTCTGTATCCATGTGTGTTTTTAATTCCAGGTAGAAATGATGTATGGCAAAGTCAACCTACATTCAAGATTGTGAGTGTATATGTTATATCAGTCAGTGTTGTTGGCTGCAAGCAACAGAAACTCATTCTGGTTGACTAAGCAGAAAAAAAGCATTTGTTGCTGAGTTGTGAAATACTTTCAGGACTTTCCAAAATGATTGAAACCAGACTAGAAAAGGAGAACAGATGAGGGAAGCTGTGTCACAGGTGGACTCCAGACAAAACACATCACCTAACCCACCTAGTGGGAACCTCTACACTGACCCATCTCTGAAAAATGGATGCCACAAAAAAAAAAAAAAAAAAAAATGGATGCCACAGTTTGCCCAGCAACCACAGACACCCAAACTTTAGATAGTGCTGCTCCTGCTACCACTCCCTCAGTGCCTCTGGATTCTCCGCTCTCTCTGCCTGTTTATGTCACCAGCTCTCAACTCAAAGTCTGTAGCAGAAGCATCCATTTAGTCAACCCCAGGTCATCTGACTGTGTTTTAGCTGCAAGGGAGGCTGAGACAATGTCTGGGCTTTTCAGCTTCTAAAGCAGAGGCAGGCAGCCAAGGGAATGACAACTGTCCATTAGAGCTGTGATGAAGGGAGGTCGTTAATAATAAATGAAGCCTTGGGCTTTGGAATCAGACTAAAACTGAATTTATGCTCCATTACTAGCTATGGGACCTTGGGCAAATGACTTAAACCCTTAATCATGTCTCTTTCCTTGCTTCCAAAACAAGTCCTTGTGAGGATTGAATTAAAATGTCCATGTAAAATCGCCTAGTACAGTATATGGTACATAGTAAATAGCTCACTACATCTATATGTGTGTATGTGAATATATACACATTGTGTGTGTGCATTCCAGCATCCAACAGTGATAAGAGAGACAGAGTTTCTCCACTTCCATTCCCTTCCCCCTTTTATGAACCCCCACCAGATACTTGGGGCTTCTCTTGTGACTCAGCTGGTAAAGAATCTGTCTGCAATGCAGGAGACCTGGGTTCGATCCCTGGGTTGGGAAGATCACCTGAAGAAGGGAAAGGCTACCTCCTCCAGTATTTTGGCCTGGAGAATTCCATGGAGTGTATAGTCCATGCGTTTGCAAAGAGTTGGACTGAGCGACTTTCATTTCACCAGATACTTGCCTATTTCAGACTTTTCATTTAGTTTAATATAGGGCAAGGCAATTAAGTTTAGCTTTGGTCTCCACAGTGAAAGCATACATGATCTAGCAGAGCAACACTAGTGAAGGAATAATTATTTCACATATGCTATAGTACCATAAAGTGAACGTTCAGGGATTTCTCTGGCAGTCCAGTGGTTGAGACTTTGCCTTGCGATGCAGGGGGCTGCGGGTTCGATCCCTGGGTGGGGAGCTAAGATTCCACATGACTCAAGGCCAAAAAAACACAAAACATAAGACAGAAGCAATATTGTAACAAATTCAATAAAGACTTTAAAAAATGGTCCACATCAAAAAAATTGCAGTGGATAGGATAAATTTCATCTGAGGAGCTAGAAAAACCATTATAGAAGCAACTTGACTGGGAACATGAAGAACAGTTGATAAGACTTTTCCAGAGAACAGAAAGGGAAGGACTTCTACCAGACAGAATCCTCTCAGCGCAGCTGTGTGAGTGCAGATTGTACCTGGAAATAGGGAAGAGTTCAGAAACACAAAAGCAAGAAATTGGTGGGAAGGTGGAAAAGATGAACAGGGAGAGAGAAACTGGAGCTGGATGATCAAAATCCTAGGGTCACACCAGACTGGTGTCTCTTCCTCTGCTAACACACATGCCAGCAAGACTGCTAAGAACTGATCAGTAGCCCCAGCAATGTGTCTCATCACTGATACTACTATCTTAGGTCACTATTTACTCCTAGCAAAATTTTTAATTCATTATTCAGATGTTCAATCAGTCAACTGAAAAAAAAAAAAAGCACAACCTAAAAGTTGAGAATTTTATTTTATTCAGCAAACTTGTCAGGGACTTAAACTTGGGATACAAACTCATAGATAGCTCTGAGGGGCTGTTCCAAAGAGGCAAGGGAGGAGCCAGCATATATAGGAGGTTTTGCAAAAAAGCCAGCTAGTCAAAACATCAATAGATAGCTGTTAAAGGAAAAAGCAGCCGTTTCAAGGTAATGAACTTAGTGTTTTCTATGCAAGAGTTTGGGCTCAGTAAAATCATTCTTTGATATGCTCCTCAACTATGTGGGGCCAGTATCCCTTTACGACTTGAGGGCCACATCATCCTTTGTTTACTGATATGGCAAGTGGCATTTTTCGACCACAACCCCCAGGAATTAATGTTGGCTTAAGTGAAACAAGGGAACAGGCAAAGCTTTTCCCAGTCCTTCATTTTGTTGAGTCTCCCCACCCCACCAACCAGGGTCTCCAAGGCCACCTGGAAGCCTCTACCTGTACAGGACACCAAATGGTATACAACTAGGGGCTTCAGGCCCTCACTTGTGTTTCCAGCTCCATACTCAGCCATTCTTCTGCCCTCACCATTCATCAGAATCCCAATTTCTACTTAGGATGAAACTGAGAATGGGCCAAGCAGATAAACCAGCCTCCGCTGCCTCGCTGGTCCATGGCCCTTCTTAGTAACACAGTACGTTAATGGTTGCAGGGAGTCCCTACACTATTAACAAAGTTTTCCAACATCAATTTCTGTTTGCTCCTAGACATATATTTTTCCCAACCTCTCCACCTCTCACCCCTGCCACAGTTAGAACATGTCTTCTCATCAGACAGAAGAACTTTTATCGATCGCAAGATAAGGATGCTCAAGACATGGTTGCTCCAGAAAATCTGAGGTGAGTGGTTGCTTCCTCTTTCTTCTCAGGAAATAGAGGCAGCCTTGTTTTGGTGCTGAATCTTCTTTTTCCTTCTGGACCTGGAGTTTGGTCTCCACTTCTCCAGGCCCATTAACCCGGGGATCTGAGCCCAGCAGCTCCAGCCTCTGCAGGATGAAAAATGGAAGGGTTTGGCCCCTTGCTGTGGATGGGGCTACAGTACACTGATCTCAGATCTGAGTGGGTTTCTTTCAGCTTTTGTTTCAGCTGCCAACAGCACGGGAGCTCAAGATCTGTGAGAAGGGACTTCCCTAATGCCCCAGTGGTTAAGACTCTGCAGTCCCAATGCAGGGAGCCTGGGTTGGATTCCTGGTCACGACTAGATCACGAGTGCCACAACAAAGGTGCTGAGTGCCACAGCTAAGACCCTGTGCAACCAAAAACAAAAAAGGATCTGAGAGAAGCTCCAGAATGTCAGGGAGGAGGGGTCTGCCTAGGGGAGGCAAAGAGGCCTGGGGATGAGGCCCATCCCACAGTACTGAGGCTGAGAGGCCTCCACGCTGCAGGGCCAGCCTCTTTAGTAACCTATTCTGGTAAGACACAAGGGGTGGATAAAAATGAACTATTATATGTGGGACAGACCCGTTCCTGCAGTAGCAATATATTTTCCTCACATGCTTTTCTCTTCACAGCAAGTAAATGCATGTGAAGCCAGTGACTCTGAAGTTGGTCATATTGAATTTACTCAGTTTTCATTTAGTCTTCAAGCGTGAAGCGTTACAAACCTTCATATGTACATCGGGGAAAGAAAAAATGAAGGAAAAAAAAACAAAGACTCCCCAGCAAGACCTAAGGAAAAGCCTGTGAAAGAAAACTAAGATAAAGCAACACAATTTCGAGTCTTAATCTCCTGAAATGATGCCTTGAAAGCCGCCCTCTCCACTTTTCCGAGTGGGGCCTTCCAAACTGCGTGTCAAATCATGTTATAACCTTGCTTCTTATGTGTTGGTGAGAGCTTTCAAGGCCCAGTAATTCCCCCAGATATGGCAGGAAAGTTCACAGTAGAGATTTGCGCACTTGACTAAGCTTTGCACAATGCTTTTTGTGGCAGGCTGGTAGAGGAAAGAGATTTGTTTTCCCTTTCAGAACTAAAGCATGCCACTGCCAAGGACACAGTCTTGAAGCCAAGCGGAATCACTCCCTTGGTCAGATAATCTCCAGGACAATGACTTAATATTATATACTCTCTGTTTTGGTCCAATAAGACACATAGCCAAGGGGAATGCCCCAGCATTCCCATACAAGTGAAAACTAATAGACACAACCCCACCGATGAGGGAGGCTCTCTGTGGGCCCTCTCCCCAGACACCCTCCTGTGGTACACCATCCCATAACCAGTGAGGGCCTGGCTATGTGCGTGCTGGCTGGAGGCGGGGATGACGACAGTGCAGGGGACTCAGGAGAGAAGAGTTACAGAAGCACTAACAGCTGTGGAGAGAGGGTGTCACCTGACATAGGAAGGGTGGGGACGACTCACTTTGTCTCCTCCTCTACTCACCTGCTGGCTCTTTGGCCCGAGGCTTCCACAGGAAGAGGCCTGATGAGCTTTGAACAGCACCCTCAGGATGAGGGGTCACAAGCACAAGTGTGGACTGGGGTCAGGCTGGTAATGTCACTGAGTGACTCACCTCAGCCAGTGAGGTGTGAAACTGTAAAGACAGTTGGGGTCTAAGAAAAGAAAAGCAAAAGAGACACCATCTACTATGTGGTTTGTTTTTTAAAACAAAGTCTTTTGTTTTAAAAAAATTAATTCCTCTTGGCAAACTAATATGCTTTCTTGTATTAGGCATGAGATTCATTGTAGCTTTCTTCCCTTGACTGTCCTGAGGCTCAGAGCTACATTTTGTATTTCTCTGATTTTTTTTTTTTAATTTTTCCCTTTGATTTTTTTCCCTCTCCTTCCTATCCTTTTCCTCTTCCAAGACACACATTCAGACACACATGTGCTTAGCAGTCTATAGGATATGACATAGATAACATAAGAGTAATACTGGTTAAATATTTCAGAGTTATTAATGACTTATTATCAAGCAGTAATATATGCCACGGTCCTGTTTTTTATTTTCTTCTATTTTATGTATTTTCATATAAAATGCTCTACCAAATGTCCAAACTCAGTGGAAAACACCATTTGGTTAATTCTAAATTCTGGCTCTGAACTGCAAAGGATCCTAATTTTAAATACATTCTGTTATCCTCATTTAAGGACTTAAAAAGTATTTCCCTTTTGGAAGGTTTTTTTTTTTTTCTTTTCCTCACTACCATCTCTGTCTGTAAGCCACGATTATGAATAGAGATGATATATTTTAGGAAGGGGCCATAGATCCAAAATTAATCTCTACCAAAGTTAATTCCTGCATAATTTGGGTTGAATGTGTTTTTCAACTCCATAAATCAAAGGTAATAGGTATAAATAAAACATGAACCTAGGTTTCCTCATTTATAACTTGATATCTATGATACTTCAGTGTAGAAAGGGCAGGGTTATTTTTTTTTTCTTTTTTCAGAGCTGTTGGGCTAGCCATCTCAAAGGTTGTGGTAGACAGTGTAAAATTAAATGTATTTCCTCTCTATGGCTGAAGCAGCTAAGAATCAGAAACCTACAGAAAAATTCCCTCTGTGTACTTGTGCAATACCTCATGACGCTCCTCTTGGGACCAGCAAACCAGTAGAATTGCCAGGGACAATTTGAGACTGAGGTGGGGGAGGAACCAGCAGCTCTGGGGACCAGGGAACTTGCTCTGTTGCGTGAAGCCGGTGGCCGGGTGTTGTCTTCAGGTTATTCTATGGCTATAATTCAGTTCTCAAAGAATCTGTGGGATGGGAATAAAACAGGGTGTCAGGGTGACCCAGTGGACTATTCTGTGATCCATAGGGGACATGCAAGTGTCTAATCCTCTCTACTTGACCAGTACGCACACTCACACACCCTCTCAACTGTCTGAATAAAGTGAAGTCACTCAGTCGTGTCCGACTCTTTGTGACCTCATGGACTGTAGCCTACCAGGCTCCTCCGTCCAGGGAATTTTCTAGGCAAGAGTACTGGAATGGGTTGCCTTTTCCTTTTCCAGGAGATCTTCCTGACCCAGGGATCAAACCTGGGTCTCCCGAATTGCAGGCAAGTGCTTTACTGTCTGAGCCACCAGGGAGGCCCCTAACTGTCTGAATGTCCGCTGCTAAAAGTTTTTTTTTTATACAAATATAGTTGATTCACAATGTTGTATTAGTTTCACATGTACAGCAAAGTGATTTCATTGTTGTTGTTGTTGTTCAGTTGCTAAGTCAAGTCCGACTCTTTGCCACCCCATGGACTGCAGGTCAGGCTTCCCTGTCCTTCACTATTTCCTGGAGTTTGTTCAAACTCGTGTACATTGATTCAGTGATGCAATCCAACCATCTCATTCTCTGTCACCCTCTCCTCCTCCTGTACTCAATCTTTCCTAGCATCAGGGCCTTTTTCAGTGAGTCAGTGCATCACATCAGGTAGCCAAAGTATTTACATGCATATATATATATATATATATATATATATATTTAACATTCTCTTCCATTGTAGATTATTACATGATATTGAGTATAGTTCCCTGTGCTATACAGTAGGTCCTTGTCAGTTACCTAGCTTATATACAGTAATGTGCATATTTTAACCCAAAACTACAAATATATCCCTCCTCCTCTTCCCCCTTGGTAATCATAAGTTTGTTTTCTGTAACTTATTTATAAAAACATAAATAGATTCACAGACACAGAAGAGCATCTATTGATTAAGAGGAGAAAGGTAGAGAGAAAAGCACTGCTAACAGTTTTGCCTGGAAAATTGTGCCTCACCTGCCCTCCCACCAAAGCCAGGGCAGCCTGCCATCAATGAGACCACAAGAAGCTCACTCCCTCTTCTCAATTCTGACTTGAGGTTCATACTCCAGAACTGCATTGTCTGATAGTAGCCATCAGTCATACATAATTATATGATTTATTTAAAATTATGTAATTTATTTAAAATTATGTAATTTATTTAATTAAAGTACACATGTAATTTAATTAAAAATTATATGCCAGTTACGCTAGTCATATTTCAAATGCTCAATGGCCCTATGTAGATAGTGGTAACTGTACTCTATTGTGCCAGTTGCATAGACCATTCCCCTCTGCAAAAACTTCTACTGGACAGCACTGCTCCAGAGTCTACCCCTAGGGATCACACAAAGGCCTGTCTTGCTTCCCTATTTGACTGTCTTGTCTCCTTTTTATTTTTTTATTTATTTTCTGGTGGGCACTCCGTCAGTGACTCATATGCACTCAGATCCCTGTGTCAAGCTCTGCTTCCAGGAAATTTTACCCAAGACACCGCCTGTGTTGTTTTCAGCTCTAGACTCATTGTAAACCAACAACTAAACATTAACATATGGAAGCCGTAGAGGTCCTTACCCTGAAAGATACTCATATGTGCTTGCTGGCTAAAGCATAGGCCCATAGACAGGGTCAGTGGGCCAGGTTTTTATAAAAGGAAAAGGGTTCTGGGACCATGGTGAAGCAGTTTTAAATCACCCAAGATTGTGACTGAGGAGGGTGAGTCTCTATAAGAGGCATGAGATGCCCAGATGTGTGTGGGGGGCGGGGCCTGGGGTTGGTTGCCTAGGTGAACAGTGCTGGGAGCATAGAACAGTAAGTGTCCTGGATGTGAAAGCAAATACCGGACTGATGGCTGAAGATGAGTCATCTCAGTGTCAACTTTTTCATCTTTGTTGTTGTTGTGTTGCTAAGTCGTGTCTGACTCTTCGTGACCCCATGGACTACAGCCTGCCAGCCTCCTTTGTCCTTGGGATTTCCCAGGCAAGAATACCACTTGCTTCTCTGGAGGATCTTCCTGACCCAGTAATGGAACCCAAATCTCCTGTATTGGCAGGAGAATTCTTTACCACTGAGCCACTTGGGAAACCCCCAAAAGTCAGAGAGAACCATCCCAAAACATTTTGAAGCATAAGCCACATCTGTTGGACCCTAACACAAAGATTCTGGCCCTTTATACTTAGGATTCCATTCTTAGCATCCATATATGTGCTTTTATTTATTTTTTTAAAAAATATTTGGTCACACCATACCACATGTGGATATGGTTCATGCTTATATTTGTGAGAGAGGTAGGGAAGGGAGAGGGTCAGGGTGCTGGCATCAAAGCTGAGATATACTGGGGACCTAGAGATGAAAGTGAGTGGATTATACCCAGACACATGCTAATCAGTGGACTTGATTGCACACAGTGACCAGAGGGAAGGAATATCCAGGAATAAAAGTAATAATAATAATTACTTCTTGCATTTACTGAGCATTTACTAAGTGCTCTATAAGTTTGATATCTTTTATAAACCTCTAGGGGATAAGAACTTATTGCCCCTATTTGAAAGGTGGGAATACTGAGGCTTGAAGAGGCTAAGTGATTTACTCAAGGTCATACAAGCAATTAAGTAGCAGTGGCATGACTGAAACTGTTTGGTAATTTCTAATTTTGATCTTTTATTTAGTTGTCTTTAATCTGTGGGAATCTTGAAATCCTGAATTATTGACACCTTCCTGGCACAGTGGTAAAGAACCTTCCTGCAGATGTGGGAGATGCAAGAGACACAGGTTCTATCCTTGGATCAGGAAGATCCCTTGCACAAGGAAATGGCAACCCACGCCAGTATTCTTGCCTGGAGAATCCCATGGACAGAGAAGCCTGGTGGGCTAGAGTCCATGAGTCACAACTAGTCAGACACAACTGAACGACTGAGCTCTCCGCCAAAAGGGATTTGCCTTTACTTTTTCCTGGAGTCGTGTATCCTACCAACAGGGGATGCTTTTAAACTTCATAATGAGGTATGGCCCTGGCAGCAGGCTCAGGGCTTAGCTTCCAATCCCTGCATTTGAGGCTGCCACTGACATTGATCCTCCAAGCCTTGCAGTTTGCTTTTCTCCCTTGATTCTAGTTTTAGCTCACTATGCATGTATATGTATGTCCTATTGTTTTGTTACTGCTGGAAATTTCCTTCTGTTTCTGTATTTTTTTGACCTCACCTTGAGGCGTTCGAGATCTTAGCTCCCCAACTAGGGATCAAACCCCTGCCCCCTAGAGTGGAAATACAGGGTCCTAACCACTGGACCGCCAGGGAATTCCCTCTCTCTGTTTCTTGTGAGAGTTCAGTGTATTACAAAGCCTATTATTATCCCACGCTAATGCCATCAGAATATCACATCAGGGCATCTGTTCACCATTCTGCCAGCAACATTCCAGTTTCACCCTTAAAATGTGCTGCAAAGACTTCACATCTGATTGGCCCATCCAACACTTTGGTGCAGACTTGGTTCCAGCAGAATTCTTCTGGAAACCAGATTGGTTCCACTTTCTCTGACCACAGACTTGATTCTTTTATTTTTATCAGGAGTTCAGCTCACAGTTATTAACTGATTTTTAGCATTTCTGGCAGCTCTTTCAAATCACACAGGCTCATTTCTCTGTCTACAAAGACTCTGATACATTTCCAGGAACATATATAATACAGTGTTACTAATGGAATCATATTATACTTATTACAAGATGTATAATATCCTGAAGCTTACTTTTTGGTTTAAGAACATATCATAGTCCATCCCAAGGAGCCTCCCAGGTGGCGCTAGTGGTAAAGAACTCACCTGCCAATGCAAGAGACATGAGAGACGTGGGTTTAATCCCTGGGTCTGGAAGATCCCCTGGAGGAGGGCATGACAACCCACTCCAGTATACTTGCCTGGAGCATCCCATGGACAGAGGAGCCTGGCGGGCTATGGTCCATAGGATCACAGAGCCAGACACAGCTGAAGCAACTTAGCATGCACATAATCCATCTCAATACTTACAGTTGCCTCGTTCTTTTTCATAGCTGCATACTACTCCATAACATTATCACAGTGTTTTTTTAACAATTCAGTAGTCAATGGACATTTAGGTTATTTCCAATTTGCTTATATAAATAGTGCAGTGATATAATAATCATGTGTATATGTGTGTACATATGTGAGAGTAACCTATAGAAAAGATTAATAAAATACATTTGGGGGTTTAAAGAGTATGACTATTTCACATTTTAATGGATGACACCCATTTGTCTCTCTCCCAAACCATGCTAATATAACAGTGTTTATGACAGTAACTATTGATACTAACACCAGCACAATATCCATTTCCCCCTAATTCCTTAGTAAGAGATTCCCATTTTAGTTTCAGAGTGGTGGCATACCTAATGAAAAACTGCATTTCACAGCCCACTTTCAGTTAAATATGATCACAGGGCTACCTTCTGGCCACAGAATTGTGAATGCAAGTGTTGTGTGGAGCGTTCTGAAATACTGCTTCCTGGAAGTTACGCCTCTTCCTTCTGCCTTTATTTCTCCCTCCAACCTGCATAGTGGTTAGATGGCTAGCATCCCAGTAGCCGTCTTGGACCATGAAGTGATTAGAAGAGAAACCATACACAGGCACGGTGGAGAAGAAAGGAGGCAGAACCATGGACTGCCCTGCAGTCCTAGACTGCCTTCATCTTGACTGCCACTGTGTTGAGAATAAACCCAGGACTTTCTGGGTCTTTGTTACATGCAACTGAATGCAATCTCTAAATGACACCATTGCTTCTAAACATTTAACCAATAAGCCAGTCTTTACTAGGTACTTACTATGATGAGCCCAGTCAAGTGCTATGGATAATCACCACAATGCCCTTGCCCATCCCCAAACTGGCCTGTCCTTCTTACAGGGGTCAGTGCCACCAGGTATGTGACCTTGTATTAGTACATTGACTCCCCATCCTTTCTTCCCCATAAGTGATCTCAAACCACAGGACTGATCGACCAAACTTGACATTCCCATCTCTTTGGCTCAGATCATCTAAGGAAATCAGTCTGTGGACACACACACACACACACACACACACACACACCAGTGCATACAAAAAACAAAACAGCTTTTCTTGGGATCCACAAACTTCCTTATCTTCCAGTCTCGGGAATTTTCCAGGATAACCCTTTGGCCCCCTTTAAGAGATGACCTGCCTGATGAAAAATGTGACAGCTCCATGGAATAAAAATTTGTAGAGTTAATAATTCAAAACTACTATTAAATCAATGCACTTCTTTTTGGTTTGTCAATACGAACTTTTTCAATTAGACAATTTTATTACAGTGATGAATATCAACAGCACAATTAAGAGACTACTGTTCTAACTTATGGTCGGCTTCACCTAACGATCCATATTTGCTCTTGAATAAATGTGGTGCCTGTAGCCCTCTGAAGATTGATAGACCTTTATCAGCAGCTGAGCCTCTCCCATCCCTGGTGAGGATCAAGCAGGAGTGACTTTCTTTTTTTCCCCTTTTTTTAATTCTTTAAATTATGAAAATATGATAACACATTTACAGGAGACTTGGAAAATACAGAACAAGGTTACATATAGTTCCACTATATATTACAATTATTTTTCAAGTAGATAAATTAAGATTTTTAGTTCGAGTTTCAATATCAAACTAGGAGTGACTCTCTTCACATTTCCTGGAGGGGTCCTGGCAGGGGCTTGAGCCCTTCTGGTGACAGATGTTACATATAGCGTCTGACAAGTAAGCTGAGTCCCCAACCAAATCCCACTTTTCCTAGCAAATAAAGACAGCAAATAAAATTCCTTTTTAATCTCCATGGGGACCTGTAGAACCTGTCAATTGGGAATCAAGTATGGCAAAAGCTCAGTTAAACCCAGGGCATCTCTCTGTTCTAAGTAATGATTCATTGTTACCCGAGTCATTTAGCCTGCTTGTAGGAGAAGGAACATGGGATATGGAGCCAGATATCTGGGGACCAAGGCTCACTGGCCTGGCTGGGCCCAGGCCCCCCTGAGCTAACCAGAATGATCAGGGAGCAGGAGTGCTCCCATCTTAGGACTCAGGCTGATAAGAGAAAAGTTCACATACTGAGATCTGAGAGAGTTATTCTGGCTTATCGATGAGCTCACTTGAATTTCATGTCAACTAAAACAGCCTGTTTGTGGCCTTTCAAGAAACAAAGTGTGGAAAATTCTTAAAGAGATGGGAATCCAGACCACCTGACCTGCCTCTTGAGAAATCTCTTTGCAGGTCAAGAAGCAACAGTTAGAATCGGACATGGAACAACAGACTGGTTCCAAATAGGGAAAGGAGTACGTCAAGGCTGTATGTTGTCACTCTGCTTATGTGACTTATATGCAGAGTACATCAGTCGAAATGCCGGGCTGGGTGAAGCACAAGCTGGAATCAAGATTGCCAGGAGAAATATCAATAACCTCAGATATGCAGATGACACCACCCTTATGGCAGAAAGCAAAGAAGAACTAAAGAGCCTCTTGATGAAAGCGAAAGAGGAGGGTGAAAAAGTCGGCTTAAAACTCAACATTCAGAAAACCAAGATCACGGCATTTGGTCCCATCTCTTCATGGCAGATAGATGGGGAAAGGGAAACAGTGGAAACAGTGACAGACTTTATTTTGGGGGGACTCTAAACACTGCAGATGGTGACTGTAGCCATGAAATTAAAAGACACTTGATCCTTGGAAGAAAAGCTATGACAAACCTAGACAGCATATTAAAAAGCAGAGACATTACTTTGCCAACAAAGGTCTGTCTAGTCAAGGCTATGGTTTTTCCAGTAGTCATGTATGGATGTGAGAGTTGGACTATAAAGAAAGCTGAGTGCCAAAGAATTGATGCTTTTGAACTGTGGTGTTGGAGAAAACTTTTGAGAGTCCCTTGGACTGCAAGGAGATCCAACCAGTCCATCCTAAAGGAAATCAGTCCTGGGTGTTCATTGGAAGGACTAATGCTGAAGCTGAAACTCCAATACTTTGGCCACCTGATGCGAAGAGCTGACTCATTGGAAAAGACCCTGATGTGGGAAAGATTGAAGGTGGGAGGAGAAGGAGACCACAGAGGATGAGATGGTTGGATGGCATCACCGATGCAATGGATATGAGTTTGAGCAAGCTCTGGGAGTTGGTGATGAATAGGGAAGCCTGGCGTGCTGCAGTCCATGGGGTCGCAAAGAGTCGGACACAACTGAGTGACTGAACCGAACTGAAGCACACACTGTACATCTGCCTCAGTTACTAGAGAAAAGGGCACATTGACCAAAAGTAAAGAATGTCCATGTAAAATATAGTGGTGACACACTGTACGTGCTGATCTGGCTTTTTTGACATCTTGATGGAATGTGTACCTGACTTATTTAATGTTCTTTGTTCTGACAAGATAAAGAACCGTGCTGGAAATTGTGCTCCTCCGGAGGAGTTCCTCAGTCATCTGAGAGCTGTCTCCAGGCTATAATCCTTCTCTGATGGCTCAGCTGGTAAAGAATCTGCCTGCAATCCAGGAGATAAAGGAGATGCAAGTTCAGTCCCTGGGTTGGGAAGATCCTCTGGAGCAGGAAATGGCAACCCACTGCAGTATTCTTACCTGAAAAGTCCCATAGACAGAGGAGCCTGGTACGCCACAGTCCAAAGGGTCACAAAGAGTCGGACACGACTGAGCACAAGCACATAGTACTCAGTTAGCTCAAATAGAACGCTTGCATTTCTATTGTAGAATTATTATTTATTGATTTATTAATTATTTTCATCAACAAGGCCCAATCACGGGCCCACAAATTCCAAGCAAGATGAAGGTTGCGGTAGTTCCCACGTCGAAGTCAGGCTATGTTGGCAGAGAAGCAGGCCAGCAGCTGGGCAACCGAGGCTGCAGATGTGTGTAGACAGGTGGGTCCCCGTCTGCCCTGCAGACAGCAAGCTCCAGCATCAGACCTGAGGACAGGAGCCTTACAGACTCTACTTAACCAGCTTAACCAGTTCCCACAATTGCAAGTCAAACCCCTGTAATAAGTCTGCAGTCACTGTGCTTCTCTGGTTGAACACTAACTGATACCCACACCAAATCCTCCTAATAGAGTGCTCTTTAGTATAAGTTATCTAGAGCAGCGGTCTCCAACTGTTTTGGCACCAGGGACCAGTTTTACAGAAGACCACAGCCAGCAGGGCCAGGGGGTGGGTGGTGGGTGGTTTTGGGGTGATTCAAACACATTACATTTACTGTGCACTTTATTTCTATTATTATTACATCAGATCCACCTCAGATCATCAGGCATCTCAGACCCCAGAGGCTGGGGACTCCTGATGGAGAATCTATTTCTGTTGCTTGCAGATCCTAAATCCCAAACCATACACTTTGCCTAATGTATTTTTAAATGTTTTCAAAATATTAAAAAAAAAGTTTTCAAATTATAAAGCACTAAATATATGCATGTTACTGTTCCTTTTGCTAGTATAGACTGTGCTAGAAAGACAGAAACTCTAGGGTCAGATGGACAGAGGTAAATCTGAACTCTGCCAGGTAATACTCATACAACTTTGGATTAAGATACTTACTCATTCTGAGCCTGAGTCCCTCTTTGTAAAAAAGTGGGTGAAAGTTAGCAGTAAGCGCTAGTATCCGTGCATACAAGAGAATCCTAAGCTGTCACTGGCTTAAACAAGAAACACGCTCATTAGTCTTCAGGTAGAAGCAGCTGAGGTAAACAGACTGTGTGGACCTGGGGGCTCCAAGGTCATCAGGGCCCAGGCTCCTCACCCTCTAGACTCGACCCTCTTCCTCAGGGTCCCCCTCCCCTCTCCTATGGTGGCCACATCTACCTGAAGGGGAGGCCGGCAAATGTAATCTTCATCATGGGCTGTGATACAGACTGGGCCTCTGTTACTGATGAAGGAGGTAACCCTGGGCGTGGACTGTTGCTGTGTGTGGTGGAAAGCGCTGCTCAGCCCACCTGTGAGCGGTGCTTTTCCTCCTCCCCTCCTCCCCTTACAGTGCTCCTTGCCTACTCCTCCCCCACCAGAACTCCTCCCAAATGCATCAGCACCTTCCACCCATACAACAAAAAGATGAAGTTCAGAGTCTGGGTTCCAGAAATGGACAAGCTACATTTATTTCCTTTTTAAATCATTTCTTAAAATTGAAGGATAGTTGATTGACAATATTGTGTTATTTTCAACTGTACAGAAAAGTGATTCAATTATATATATGCATATGTCTATATATTTTTTTCTGATTCATTTCCATTGTAGTGTAGAGGGAGCCTCTTTAAAAGTAGCTAAATCACATTGTAATTTGTTAAATTAATTTTTATTGGAGTATAATTGCTTTACAAGGTCACGTTACTTTCTGTTGTACAGCAAAGTGAATCAGCTGTGAAAGTGAAATTTGTTCAGTCGTGTCCGACTCTTTGCGATCCCATGGACTGGGGACTGACAGGCTCCTCTGTCCATGGAATTCTCCAGGCAGGAATACTGGAGTGGGTAGCCATTCCCTTCTCCAGAGGATCTTCCTAGCCCAGGAATCGAATCCAGGTCTCCCACATTGCCGGCGGATTCTTTGCCATCTGAGCCACCAGGGAATAGGCTATACATATACATAATTCCCCTCTTTTTGGATTTCCTTCCCATTTGGGTCACCACAGACCACTGAGTAGAGTTCCAGTATATTCTCCTTAGTTTTCTATTTTATACATAGCATCAACAACGTATATGTGTTGATCCCAATCTCCCAATTCATCCCACCCCCACCCTGAACCACGTTTCTATACTTCTGGATCTCCTGCTTCCTGGCTGCGGGGCTCTGGGTAAACCTCCTAACCTCTTGAAGCCTGTTGCTCGATTGCAAATGTCCACAGTAATAGTGCTGACCTCAAAGTTTTGTGGTGAAGAGTGAACAAGTTACTGCGAAAGGGGAGACAGTATAGCACCTGCCACATAGTTACTAAGCAGTAAATATTAGCTGCGATTATTGTCAATGGGATTATTTTTATGTTACCTTGGTCAAGTCTCTCCGGAGACAAACTCATGGTGTTTTTTTTTCCCCCTGGGTTCGTTCTTCACAGCTTTCTTCAGCTTCGGGAGCCCGAACAGTGAGAAAGAGGATGAGGCTTAGGACGTTTCTCCTAAGAAGCTCTACTGAGCAGTTTTGAGAAGTCCAGTGCATGCCTGATGGCCCTTCACAGATGAATACGGAGCCTAGCTGCCAGGACTCCCCTCCTGAGCCCTCCCAGGAGTTCAGGGCCCCCCTAGGCGGGTACTAACAGTCTCCCCTTGTCTATCCTTCCGAGCCTGCTGCTCAGTGGCCGTGAGGACCAGGCCAGCTTCTTACCATACACAGGAGTGTGACTGTTATCTCTCACCAGATAAGCAATGTGCTCAGCCCAGGTCAAACACTCACTTATCTGCAGGTGCTAAGCACCAAGCCTCTGCCTTTCTTTCTCCAGTCACTTCTTTGCTCACTCTTATCGCCTCTGAGCGTGGTGTGGTTTGCATACCTGATCTCAGCTTCTGGCTTGAAGCCTGAGAGGTGTCCTGGTTCCAGGGGACTGGCGTGTGGAGTGGCCTCCTTGGGCAGTGCGCAGAGAAGAGCCCTGGGCCGGGGTCAGGGGACGCAGCACCTAGTCTGTATCCAAATGAACCCATCGGTTAGCCGTTTCTGATGCCTCTTCCAGAGCTGACAATTCTGATTTGCTACGAAAGGCCCCTGAGTGAGAATTCTTAGGGCCTGTGGATGAAGAATGTCGCCTGCCATATCAGGAAACAAAGAGTGTTGTGGCCATCAGCTACTGCAGCTGCCCTTAGAGTGCACCCTGAGGGAATTCAGGGTGGATAAGAATAGGATACTGGCCCTAGATAGTTAAGGTGCATATCAAAGGGATGATTTTAGTGACTACTGCATCCTCTCATACAAAAAAAAAGTGCTAAATTCAGTAATTCAAGATGTCTGGTTTTCTTTAATTAACAGTAATCTTTTGATGCTCCAACAACTGGTTTTTGTTTGTTTTGTTTTTTTAATGTTTGGCTGAGCTGGGTCTTGGTTGCTGCCCACAGATTTTCTCTAGTTGTGGCAAGCAGGGACTACTCCCTGGTTGTGGTGTGCAGGCTTCTTATTGCGGTGGCTTCTCTTGTTGCGGAGCACAGGCTTTAGGCACGCAAGCTTCAGCAGTTGCAGCACTCAGGCACAGTAGTTGTGGTGAGTGGACTCAAATGCAGCACTCAGGCGCTAGAGCACATGGGCTTCAGTAGTTGCAGCTGGAGGGTGCAAGAGCAAAGGCTCAGGAGTCATGGTGCCCCGGCATAGTGGCTACACAGCAAGTGGGATCTTCCCAGACCAAGGATCGAACCCACGTCCCATGCATTGGCAGGAGAATTCTTAACCACTGGATCACCAGGGAAGTTCGACAACCTGGTTTTTGTTGCAAAACTCCTATGTGTCCTGCCTCCTCCCTTACTACTTCTTAGAGCACTCCCTCAGAGCTATCTCAGAGGCCGCCCCTGGGGCTTGAGTCCACAGCAATCCACCAAATAAAACATAATTCTCAACTGTGTATTTTTTTTTTTCAATCTACAGTCAGACCAAAGAAAATTTAAAATGAGGAGCAGGAAGTATGTCTTCAGCCTTCCGGTGAAGGAGAACCGTGAGTCTCTTGACTGCACTGTTGATTTGATATTGCTTGTGTGGCTATGTGGTCCACGGTGCCCACAGTGGGCGGGTGGAGGCCTCTTGCTCATCAGCTTGTTCATGCAGAAATAGCTTGTGAGAGCAGTGACTATCCCATGCAAATCCTGAGCAAGAAAGGTGGGGGAAAATTCTAGAATATTTGCAGAAAGTTAAGTAATGACATAAAGAAGTCTTTACTTAAATATTTCACATTACAATCAGCACTTACAGAATGAACTAGTGGTGGGCAGGGGAAGCACATATTATTTATTTACTCTACAAGATGATTTCCTCACTTTATAAAAAACCAAATATTTCTTCTTGGAAGTCAGCACTCATGGTGCACTAAATGTAAAGTTGACACATGTAATAAAGCTAATTAGACAACTTTTGACTAATAAACCTACTGTTTAATAAGCATAATAAACATAGCCGTGCTCTGCAGTGTTACAGATAAAGTGTTTTGTTTTGTATTTTAATAAACACACATTTTGGGGATAAATTTCCATAAGTGTAGTACAGCAGAAACTAACAATTGCTGACAAAGTTCTGTATAGTCAAAGCTATGTTTTTTCCAGTAGTCACGTACGGATATGAGCGCTGGACGGTGAAGAAGGCTGAGCTTCAAAGAATGCATGCTTTAGAACTGCGGTTCTGGAGAAGACTCTTGAGAGTCCCTTGGACAGCAAGGAGATCCAACCAGTCAATCCTAAAGGAAATCAACTCTGAATATTCATTGGAAGGACTGATGCTGAAGCTGAAACTCCAATACTTTGGCCACCTGATGCAAAGAGCCAACTCATTGGAAAAGACCCTGATGCTGGGAAAGATTGAGGGCAGGAGGAGAAGGGGCAACAGAGGATGAGATGGTTGGATGGCATCACCGACTCAATGGACATGAGTTAGAGCAAACTCTGGGAGATAGTGAAAGACAGGGAAGCCTAGTGTGCTGCAGTTCATGGGATCACAAAGAGTGGGACACGACTTAGCGACTGAACAAAAAAAGACAACAACAAAGTAATCATACTCCAATAAAAATTAATTTAAAAAAGAAAATAAAGTTAGGTCAAAAAAAGTCTGTAAGATAACGTCTTTCTCAAGGTCCAATGTAACGTGTGTGCCTGCTGCTGCTGCTGCTGCTAAGTTGCTTCAGTTGTGTCCGGCTCTGTGCGACCCCATAGACGGCAGCCCACCAGGCTCCCCCGTCCCTGGGATTCTCCAGGCAAGAACACTGGAGTGGGTTGCCATTTCCTTCTCCAATGCATGAAAGTGAAAAGTGAAAATGAAGTCGCTCAGTCATGTCCAACTCTTAGCGACCCCATGGACTGCAGCCTACCAGGCTCCTCTGTCCATGGGATTTTCCAGGCAAGAGTACTGGAGTGGGGTGCCATTGTGTGCCTACTGTGAATTGAATAGAGAAGGCTTGTCAGTTGCCTTTGAAGGTGAAATCCATTATCTGCGATGAAAGGTCTGTAATACCCACCTTTTACCACAAGGGGGCAGCGCACCACAGGGTAGTTAACAGCAAAACCTGCGATTGGGAATGCACAGCCTTGGGCAAGACTGCCTCCTTCCTGGGACCGGGGGTGAGGGGGGGCGGGGACAATTCATTTACAACTGTGATGAGGCGGATCTGATGGTGCCTTGGCATAACCGAAAGCCCTAAGTGTTTGCCAGAAACCTCTTGGCTGTTCTCCTGCAGAAAAAGGATGAAATCATTTTGTGTGATGGACAACACTTAAACATTGACAGAAACAATGTTTCCTATATACATACAAAATTTGTCCACCGACATCATCCACAAATGTGATTTTAAGCAGGTACCAATACACATTGAATCGTAAACATACTGTTTTCCCTTCAAGTTTCTTTCATGAGCTTATAGAAGTGCATGCTCTCTCACTCACGCCGTTACTCAGTCGTGTCTGACTCTTTGGGACGCTTTGGACTGTAGCCCACCAGGCTCCTCTGTCCATGTGATTTCCCAGGCAAGAATACTGGAGTGGGGTGCCATTTCCTCCTCCAGGGGATATTCCCAACCCAGGGATTGAACATGTGTCTCCTGCATTGCAGGTGGTTTCTTTACCGCTGAGCCCGCGGAGAAACCCTAGAAATGCATGAAGTAAAATAATTCATTCATGTTCTGCTGATCATGTCTTTGGACTGGCCCTAGATGGAAATAGTGCTTAGGATTTATAGTAAATTATCCTTGAGTAAGGGCTTCCCTGGTGGTTCAGACAGTAAAGAATCTGCCTGCAATTATTGAGTAAAAATAAGTTCCCAAGAAATTTAGGATAGAAAATTAGAGGTGTTTTTGTTTTGTTTTAGGGAAAATTGGGAGTTTACGCTTGACTATGTGGCAGATCCACGTATGTCTTCTGATACTCATTTCCCTGTCTTCCTCCATACCAAAGCTGCCAGCTGTCAGCTGAGTATATCACTGTACAAAATAAAGTCTATGTTGCTCAGACTTACTTTATAGGTATGACCAAACCATGGCCAACGGGATGAAAGCAAAAGTGGTGTTCTTTAACATGGCAGGGCATTACTTTCCTGATGGCTAAAATGTGGATGTGATGGTTGGAGCTGGAGCAGCCACACTGGGTGTTGTGGAGAAAGATGGATCATGAGGAGGGTGGAGAAACAAGACAGAGAGAGCCAGGTCTCTCATTATTATGAGCCACCATAGCAGCCTGGATTACCTCCCTGGATTCCTATAAGAAAGAAAAATAAAATAGTTTGTGTTCTCGGTTACCTGCAGCTGAATCTGTGTATCAATAGAGGTATCTTGAGAAAATAGGTGAGAGGTAATAAGATGGAATTTTTACTCATTTTGTCATTGTTTCATATTTTTTTTTTATCACCAATCAACATTTAATTGAACGTTGTATGAGGGACAGAGCTGGGTGATCTGGTATTATCCTTAAAGGACAGAGTTGGATCAAGTCACCATAAGCAAAGTTCACTTGTTAAAAAAATCCTTCAGGAAAATTGCTCCAGCACTACTGTATAAATGCAGCAGTATTTGGTCAGAGCCATAGCTGCTTCTGACATGTATGCTTTCCCTCCTGGGAGCAGAGGTTGTGTTTATCTTGAATTTCCCTTTGTGATGCAAGAACACAAAATCAAAATCCTATTTCTCCCTTCAAACCTGACGTTTGATGCAAAACATGCAAAACCCGTGGACACTGTGTTGATGACCATGGTACTGTGAGTCTAACCTGCATCTGCTCCCTCTGTGCTATTCTGATAAAGAACTCTTTAGTGGGAGTTCCCTGGCAGTCCAGCGATTAGGACTTGGTGCTTTCACTGCCGTTGCCCAGGTTCAATCCCTGGTCAGGGAACCAAGATCCTTCAACCTGTGTGGTGCAGAAAAAAAAAAAATCCCACCATTTTTCTGGTTCAAGATTGAGCAAAGGCAAGCTCCTTTCCCCCTAGATCCATACACAGTGTCACAGATTCTAGAGAAAAAAAGTTATCATGCTGCCCCTTGTCTGCCCAGTCCCATAGGGAAGATGGAGGGGGGAGTCCACAGGCCAAAGGACTTCTCACCACTCCAGGCAGCATTCAGGGTGTGGGGTCAAGTGGGGTAGGGGACATTTTTTGGCAGCCCTGAGTCCTCACCTGGATGGTTGAGGGACAGGACTTCTGTCAGCAGGTCCCAACGGATCTGAGAGCAGCATGTACCCAATGCCCCCGGCTCTCTCAGGAGCAGCATCGGGCCCTTATAGGGTCAGAGCCCAGCTCTAAGGAAGAGTTCCGTGGAAAGAGAAGCCTGGCAACCTAATCTCATCCAGAGTAAGGAGGGCAGCTACATAACAGGATGAGGGTAGCAAGGCCTTCAGTGATGGGGGCTTTCTGGGTAAAGCCGATCCTTTTTAGAAACACAACTAAAAGCCAACGGCCAATTTATTTTCCAAATTAGACATAGTATCTGATGCAGATGGTGATATTCTACTCATGTTGCACAAGCCAGCTTTGTACAATGCAAAGCCTACGGGCGTCAACTACTTCAGGGGACCATCTGGTGACCAAAAGGAAAGCATCTCTCTCTCTATGAAGCAGCCCTTGCCGGAAAGGGCCTAGGCCCCATGATGAGAACTATTCCTGGATCCCTTATCAAAACAGTCCACAATTTACCACCACACCCAGCAAAGAGCCATATGTTAGCACAAAAGCAGAGAGGAACTGGCAGTAAAAATGTGCCCAGTATTCAAGGCACTTGCTGCTCTGTGATGCTCTGATTATTTTAGGCTTCATTAAGGCCAAGAATTGATGATTTTGAACTGTGGTGCTGGAGAAGACTCAAGAGTCCCTTGGACTGCAAGGAGGTCAAACCAATCAATCCTAAAGGAAATCAACCCTGAATATTCATTCAAAGGATTGATGCTGAAGCTCCAATACTTTGGCCACCTGCCTGATGTTAAGAGACAACTCATTGGAAAAAGACTCTGATATTGGGAAAGACTGAAGGCAAGAGAAGTGTATGACAGAGGACGAGATGGTTGGATGGCATCACGGACTCAATGAGCTAACTTTGGGAGATAGTGAAAGATAAGGAAGCCTAGAGTGCTGCAGTCCATGGGGTCACAAAAATTCAGACACATCTGAGCGACTGAACGAGGCCTGGATGAATTCTTTCTAAATGCTTTCAAGAATGTCTGTCTCTAATTCCACACTCACAGGAAGCCTCCAGAACAACACAGCACCTCAGAGAAGTTGACACGAAAAGAGGAAGGTGCACCAATTGGCAATCTTAAGCACTGTGGTACTTAAAGAGACTCAACTCTCACTGTATCATAAGGGAAGTGCCATCCTGGTTTTTGCATGGTCAGTTTCTACTGTCTAGTGCAGGAGAGCCTCATTTCAAGTGGGGATATTGACAAAGCTGAGGATCAAGGTGGGGTCTACACTAAGGTAATGATCCTGGTCCAGGAGGCTAGCTGGCTCCATGGTGCATCACTCTCTAGACTCAGGATAGTAAGTTTGGGCTCACCTGCCAACAGCAGGGAGTGGCTACTAATAGTGTGATAAAGCTTGTGAAGCTCAAGAGAAAACAAGTACCATGATTGATTAGCAATGTCTGCAATAGATCAGGGGCAAGGAGGGGTGTAGATAGATGAGTGGGATGGGGTACCACATAACAAGTACTGTGTTTCATCACTTTTAACAAGCACATCATCCCCACCCTTCATTTTTCCATCTGAAATTGGGATGCCTCTTTTAATCACTGTGCCAGATTGTATTTCCAAAAATGAATACGATATTTCAGTCTCTCACATGTTCTTCCAGAACCTAGCCAAGCTCCCATCAGAAAGTGGGATGTCTGTCCCCTCCCCTTGCATTGGTTGGATGGCTGGAGGGAGTGGGTATGACTGCCTTAGCTGATACAATAGTGAGGTAAAAGTGATGCTGAGTGAATTATGAAGGTAGGCCATTAAAAATGTTATTGCTTCTACCTGGCCTTCTCTTTGGGGATGTTCCTTCTTGGAAACCAGCCACCATGCTCTGAGGAAGCCCATGCCATATGGAGAGGCCCCGGGTTCTCAGGCCTAGCTGAAGTCCCAGGGGACAGTCAGCACCACCTTGCAAGCCATCTGAATGCTGCCTTGGAAGTAGGTCCTCCAGCCTTGAGCAAGACTGCCAGACTGACTCTGGATGCAGCACAGATGAACCTCCCTGCTAAGCCCTGCCCGAACAACAGACCTTAAACACAGTAAATGATGTTGCTGTTTAAGATACTAAGGTTAGCAGTGGTTTGCAATGGTAACAGTTGTCATGGCCTGCATATGTACACCAAAACTTGTAGGGTAAGTGTCAGTTAACTGAAGGAAAACTTGAAGACAATAGAGAAGCATGTTTTAAAGAAACGTTGCATCATCAACGATGTTTATGATGGTGTCCTTACAAAGGACAATACTGTAAGGAAAAAAAGAATAGTAGTGACTCAATTCAAAAAGTGACTCAGAAGGATCAGACTCTGAATAGGAAGAAATCTGAGGAATATCATACCAAATTTATTTTGAATGTATTTTCCTTTTAAAGGACATACAAGAGTGACATATAATGAAAAAAACTAATCTAAATAAGTTTGAAAAAGCATTCAATGAATATGAAAGAAACATTAAGTGATAAGAATGCATTGTATCAGTTTCACTGGCAACATTTTTCTTTCTCAGTGGTGTAAGATAATCTTATAATCAAGGACATCTTAGGGCCTCCTTGGTGGCTCAGTAGTAAGGAATCCACCTGCCAATGCAGGAGACACAGGTTTGATCCCTGGTCCAGGAAGATCTCACATGGCGTAGTGCAACCAAGCCCATGAGCCACAACTATTTAGCCTGTGCTCTAGAGCCCAGGAACCAGAACTACTGAAGCCCACGTGCCCTAGAGCCCATACTCTGCAACAAGAGAAGCCACCACAATGAGAAGCCCGCAGACTGCAACTAGAGTAGCCCTCACTTGCCACGACTAGAGAAAAGCCTGTGAGCAACAAAGACCCAGCATAGTCAAAAGTAAATAAATAAAATTTTTAAAAATATGTTTTATCATTCTTGACTTAAATCTATTTATACCACCAAATATAAGTGTTCTAAGAAATTTCACAAATTTTTCATTTTTTTCTTTGAAAATTAAAAACAAAAACAAAATACATCAAAGATAGTCCGTTTTAAAGTTCAGTTTAATTTTTACTTTAATAATTATGTCCGAAGCTTGGTTCTATAAGCATTTAGGGAATTTTTTTAAGTTTAATTTTCTGAATTTAATATTATTCAAACAAGTGACTTTTCAAGAACCCCTGAAATCACATGAATTTTATGAGTGTTTTAGGTGGTGCTGTCTCTTGAAGGAGGGGGAGTGGTTACTGAAAGGGTGATGAAGTCAATGTCTCTTGAGCTTAGTTGCAGATGTGGGCATTGGAGAAACAAAGTGACTTTAAGAGATACTTATTAATGAGCATTTACAAAGCAAAAGAAGGGATGATGTTGGTTTTATTACTCCTGTTATAAGAACCAAAACTTCTACAGACTTCAAAAACAAAATTTATTCACAAAATATGTTAAAAAGTTTGACAAAAAACAAGACTACAAAAGCCCCACAGTCTTATACATCTCAACATCATCACAATCAGCAACTGAAAAGTCTCCAGTATTCAACTTGTTTTTGAAGATTAAAAAAATTTTAAAAAGAAAAGTCTTTGTCAATCACAGCATTTCATTCTGAGTTAAATTGCTGAAAACTGATGACCATGTCACTTTGGTATAGAGTAATGTTCTTTATGGAGATTTACTGACATGGAAATCTCAAAGTGTATTTATTTATGAAGGTTAATTTACAATAGTCTTACCAAGGTAAGCTATTTTAAAACAAATTAAATCACTACTACAAACCTGTAAAGACTAAAATGCAATACAAGCGTAATTACAGATTATGAAACTCTGAGGACATCGAACAAATTTAAAATAATTAATTATAGAAAAGTTTTAACTTTTTATTAGAAATGGAGGGGAGAGGAACAGAGTTGGCTCTGGAGACCTTGGTGCCCCGAGTGCAACAGCAAACCACCCCCCAGTCAGGACGCTGGTCAGGCTGTGTGACCTTTCAGAGCCAGAGAGAAGCTGGCCCAGAGGTTTGCGTCTGGGCCCTTTTTCCATCAGTCAAGTTGCACTTTGTTCAGTGAGAGTCAGAGGATCCCAGAACGTATTCTACATTCTCTGAGTATTTGCTCTGGAGGGTTTCAAGTCCAAAGATCAAACTTTGTGGAGTTTTGTAATGATCAGTACTCTCACCATTTGGTCAAATGAACTACAGATGCACAGACCCCTCTTATCTGGACTCCAGTCCAAACTTGAAATGGGCTGAGTAGACAACGTAACATTCTGCAGAAGGCTGACGGAACCCGCAACTCCCATCTCTACACCCTCAGAATCTTTCTTTGATCGCTGAATCGGGTATTCGCTGAAAATAAGATCAAAGTGTAAGAGGAGATAAAACTTAGTATTTATCATTTTATTCTTACACATGTGCTCCAACAGCTATTTTTATTTCTCACTTGACTACTAGAACTGATAAATACTAAGGCATCTTTCTTGGAGAAGGAAGTGAATACACACTCCAGTGTTCTTGCCTGGAGAATTCCATGGATGTGGGGAGCCTGGCAGTCTATTGTCCATGGGGTTGCAAAGGGTCGGACACGACTGTCTGACTAACACAAGGCATCTTTCTAATGTTAAGCTGTATCGCAATAAGGAGACAGTATTTCAACCTCAAGCCCAAACCCCACAAATCTCATAAAAAGCCATTATTTCTACTAAAAACATTGAAACATCATTTCTGTTCAGCATGAGTATTTTTTATTTTACTATTAAAGTTCTAGATTGATCTAGCATCTTTAATAAATTGACCTGGTGCTCTTAATCATCTTTTACTATAATTCTCCTCTAGATGTGGATTGTTAGATGCCGCAAGCACCTTTTGCCGTACAAGTAACATTTGCAGAACCTCATCTTGACACTTCCAGAAAGGGAAACTGATGCTGGTTTCTAAGCCCAGGGTTCCTCCAAGCTGAGGGACCTTCTATGTACGATTTCTAAGGGAAAGTGCTATTGGGAGGAGATTTTAGACCTCGACATCATTGCCTCAAAAAAGAAAAGAGTGAGTTCTAGAATGTTTGATCTTCTATCAGCTAAAAATATAAAATTATAACATAAAAAGAGCTGAAGGTTAACAACTCATAAATACCATTTGGTCTAGATTTGAGAAAGTGAAAAATGAAACACCTGTCCCCCATGGAGATGTGTTCCTAGTGAAACACAGGGGTATTTCTCCAAAGGTCTTTTAAAGCCTGTTAGGTATCAACTATGACTACCTTTATTTCAAAAGTAGTAATAAAGACCAAGACTTTAAGAGGCATGAAGCAACTCAGAAGCAGAACAGAAACAAAGAAATGATAAGCACATAACCGCCTATCCTTTCTTCCTCTCAGACCCTACACCTTTTGATTTTTAAAAAGAATACAACATTCAGATGAATAGACAGATTACAGAACATTTTCCATGTCTCTTGGCAAAGGCTGCAGTTGTTTAGTATTTAAAAGGTAACAAAGATCTTTTTTTTTCCCCTTCTAAATCCCCCATAACACCTATTCAAATTTTAGAGTGGAAACTGATCAAGATGGCTGAGAATAGGATGTGGAGCTCACCTCTCCCCACAAACACATCAAAAACAGGAACAATTCTCATTGAAAACTAACTGGAACCTAGCACGAGGATTTCTGTACAACCAAGGCTGTGAGGAGAAACACATGGAATTGGGAAGGGAAGAAAAGAAAAGTGACCGGGTCAGGACCTGGGCCCCTGGGAAGGGACTCAGAGGAACAGGGAAGATACACAGGCAGACACCCACCCTGGGGAGTAGGTGATGAGAGCTACAGAGTGGGTGCCTCCAGGTCCTATGTTGGGGACGCAAGTCCCCTTGGCTGGTTGGAGGGCCACTGGGACTCACAGGAAGGCTGTAGCCTGGGCCCACCTCCCTGGCTTCTGTTCAGCAACTTGGGATCAGACCCCTACCCTAATAGGGCAATAACGGCCCCTGATCAGATGGGAGGTCCCACCACATCCCTGGCTCCAGCTCGAGCCCCTCCATCTCCAGCCACACCCCCTACCACAGTGACAGCTGCTAGCTACCCGGAGGAAAGATGCAACTTGTGTCCACGTCAGATCCCGCTCTCTCACCAAAGGCACTGGGCACACACAGTCTCCCACATAAGAACCCCCTTTAAGACTTATATATAGGTACAGAAGCAGAGAAAGTTAAGCAAAACAAAACTGCACTCAATTGAAAGAGCCAGAGAAAATCTCTGAAAAAGAATAATTAAACAGCCAGGACATGGAAGCAACCTAGATGTCCATCAGCAGACGAATGGATAAGGAAGCTGTGGTACATATACACAATGGAATATCACTCAGCCATTAAAAAAAATACATTTGAATCGGTTCTACTGAGATGGATGAAACTGGAGCCCATTATACAGAGTGAAGTAAGCCAGAAAGAAAAACAACAATACAGTATACTAATGCATATATATGGAATTTGAAAGATGGTAACGATAACCCTATATGCGAGACAGAATAAGAGACACAGATGCATGGAACAATTTTATGGACTCTGAGGGAGAAGGTGAGGGTGGGACGTTCTGGGAGAATAGCATTGAAACATGTATATTATCATATGTGAAACAGAACACCATTCCATGTTCGATGCATGAGACAAGGGCTCAGGGCCGGGGCAATGGGATGACCCAGAGGGATGGGATGGGGAGGGAGGTGGGTGGGGGGTCCAGGAAGGGGAACACGTGTAAACCCATGGCTGATTCATGTCAATGTATGGCAAAAACTATTACAATATTGTAAAGTAATTAGCCCCCAACTAAAATAAATAAATTTATAAAAAATAAAAAAAATAAAAAAAAAAAGAATAATTAAACAGAAATAAACAATTTCTACCAGATAAAGAATTTAAAGCACTGGTAAGAAAAATGTTAACTGAATTAGGGGAAAAAAACAGATGTACATAGTGAAAATTTTAACAAAGAACTAGAAAACATATTAAGACCATTAGGAACTCAATAGGTGAAAAAAAAAAAATACTAAAAGGAACAAATAACAGACAGTGATACAGAAGAATATATAAATGACCTGGAAAACAGGATGATGAAAATCACCCTATCAGAGGAGCAAAAAGAAAAACAAATTTTCAAAAATGAGAACAGTTTAAGAGATCTCTGGGATGACATTAAGTATACAAATATTCTAAAGGGAGTAAGAGAAAAACAGAAAGTCACACACAAAGGCATCTCCAGAAGGCTAGCTCATTTTTCTGCAGAAACTTTGCAGGCTGGAAGGGAGTGGCACAATAAACTCAGAGTGCTGAAAGGGAAAAATCTGCAACCCAGGATGTTTTGCCCGGAAAGATTATCCTTTAGAATAGAAGGAGACATAAAACAACTTCTCAGACAAGCAGAAACTAAAAGAACTCATCAATACTAAACCTACCCTAAAAGAAATGTTAAAGGGTCTTCTCCATGTGGAAAAGAAGAATCTATAGGAAAGGGGAAAGCCCACTTGGAAAGCAAATATATAGTAAGAGCAGACTCGCAAACGCAACAACAAAGTTCTTCCCAGAGGTCGGTCAGCATCTTCAAGCTCTGTTTCTGTCCTATCACAGTGATGTCACCTGAACTTGGGCAAGTCAATTATCAGGATCTAAAACTAAGGATTTCAGTCCCTTTCCTTTCTTCCAGAGGTACTGTTCTGATGACCGAATAATAATATTTCACAAAAACCTTCAGTCAAAGTCTTCCTATTTAAAAAAAAAACAAACTAGCAAAAACTACGATTTCAAATTTATGAAATGAAGTGTTCATGAGCTACTCTACTGTATGGAACATACCACTAAAAAAAATATTTGTTGTGTTAAAAGGTTTATATTGATATTTATAAAATATAAGTAAGTATATTAGTAAAAAAAAATGCTTAGAAAGTAATTCTTATGTAATACCATGAAATTTAAAATCATATCAAAATGAACTAAGTCAAAGGAGGAAAACCAGAGTTCAATCGAATCCTACTTTACGCCCACAAGTAACCTAAAACGGAGCGCTGTGCACTGGGAGAGACTTACTACTTCCAGAGGTGCAGGCTGCCGGCGCCTCCCGCTGTCAGGAAGACCTCTCGGTTCTGTGGCAGGTGTCGGACCTGCCACACAGTAGATTTATGAGCCTGAACAGAACAAGAAGCACACAAGCAGTGTATAAGTTTTTAGGATAAAGAAAGACTACCCTACATAGAGAACAGACTTGCGGTTGCCAAGGGAGAGGAGGGGTGGGGGTGGGAAGGACTGGTAGTTTGGGATTAGCAGATGCAAACTATTATATACAGAATGAATGGACAAGGTCCTACTCTAGCACAGGCAACTATATTCAATATACTGTGATAAACCATATTGGAAAAAGAATGGATATATGCCTATAATGAAACACTTTGCTGTAGAGCAGAAATTTATACAACATTGTAAATCAACTATACTTCAATAAAACAAATTAGAAAAAAAAGACCGTCCTAGAAGAGAAACCTGTAAAAAAAACAATTTTTACCTCTATCAATGACCATTTCAGTAAATTCGATCATTTCAATTACTGTATAAAAGTAATTGTTTTCTGGCATGTCTCTCTTTTTAAACTTTCTTATTTCTTTTTAAATTAAAAAAATTTTTTTGGCTATACTGCATGGCTTGTGGGATCTTAATTCCCCAACCAGGGATTGAACCTGGGCCCTGGGCAGTGAAAGTACCAAGTCCCCTGGCACTTTTCTTTATAATGGCTACAGAGATTTGTAAGGGCCCATCAGAAATTAGGAAAAGAATCATTTTTCTTGTTTAATAAAGCAAAGTTCTGCTGGAGCTTAAAAAAAAAACTTATCAGATTAAAAGTCTTAACATTTAGCTTCAGAGTATCATACAAATTATGCAAATAGATTTTATACATTTAAATATCTCTAGCTCACTCTAAGGAGGAAAATAATCTCAAAATATAATAAAAGAAAAATATTTTCTAAAGGGAAAAAAGGATGGACTGAACTTCTTTTTAACAAGTTTACTTTTTTAGAGCAGTTTTATGTTCACAACAAAACTGAGTGGAAAGTACCAAGAGTTACCATAAAGAGAATGAATTTAATGTAAAGCTCCAAGTCTTATCTGTAATTTACACCACTGGACTTGTCTTCAAAACAAGGGTCAGGAGGACTGACAGACAGTGTTTATGGTTATAACAAGCCCAGCCGTTTATCAGTCATATTAAAGATAGAAAGAACAACTGGATGACTGTTAACAGCCTGTAAATCAATCCTTATAGTGCTACACTCACTGTGGGGAACTTGAGAGAGAGAGTGGGGGAGGGTGAGACAGGAGGGTGGGGGAGGGTTAAGACTTCTGCTTCGTAGAAGTAGTGAGACCAGCTAACTTGATTTAAACCACACATAGGACATCTGCATTTCAGTTAATGATCAGTCTTGACATATGATTTTAATAGCCTTTTAAGAGAATTGCCGTTAGCAGAGAAAAACACATATCTCAAAATACACACTTTAAGTATGTGAGAGTCCTCAAGTGACTAGGTTCAAGCTGTTAAACCTTAATTTGTTTTGCAGCTTAAACTTCTCTTTTTCTCCTGGAAGCTGATAAAAAGCAAAAAGTAAGAGGGGAAATGACTAAAATACACCAGTCTTTTATTTGACAGATTTAGGAATTACTGGATTAACTAAATGTAACAAAAAAATATATTTTTGGAGACACTGTAATTTCCAGTTAAGGAGAAATGTGTTACGATTGTATTTGGAACAATTTAGTAAGTGCTTTATGTTGCAGATGGGCTTCCCTTGTGGCTCAGCTGGTAAAGAAACCACTTGCAATGAAGGAGACCTGGGTTCGATCCCTGTGTGGGGAAGATCCCCTGGAGAAGGGAACAGCTGCCCACTCCAGTATTCTGGTCTAGAGAATTCCATGGACTGTATAGTCCATGAGGTTGCAGAGTCGGACATGACTGAGTGACTTTTATTTCACTTATGTTGCAGATAGATACTTAGTATATCCTGGAATGACAAAGGCAAAACAAAATTACAGTGGATAGCTAGTTACCTTAAGATTACAGTTCATTGAGCAGTAACAGTAATTTGCATGTAATAATAATTAGTTTAATAATATTAAGACAAACTATGAAGGTCTGAGAAGTACTACTGACTCCATGATAGAGGGAAAAGGAGCAAGGGAGTGAATTTTTATTTCTTGAGCAGCTTACATAATTTAATATTATGGAAACTACAAATCTGAGACTGATTTTTCTTTTCTTTTATACTCGAAGAAGCTCAGAGTCACATTTCCAACTCATCTCTCGCAAATGACGGGATATTTCAGCAAGAACTTTATGCCATCCCCTTACTCCAGATGGCAATTTCATTTTTTCAAACCAGTGCTTTCCACTTGTGCTGCTTTCTTCATCAGTTTTTCTAATGTTGTAATACCAAATGTTTCCCGCTAAGTTACCTCAAATACTATTTGGAACAAGGCAAAGTATATATATGAGGTTTCTCTGGTGGCTCAGGGTAAAGAATCCGCCTGTAATGCAGGAGACACGGGTTTGATCTCTGGGTTGGGAAGATGCCCTGGAGGAGCCTGGTGGGCTATAGTCTGTAGGATTGCAAAGAATTGGAGATGACTACGCACACATGCATATATGTTGATACATTTTTGAAAAGTATATAATTAGTATTATGTTAAGGTGTATATTGGGCTTCCATGGTGGCTCAGATGGTAAACAATCTGCCTGCAATGCAGGAGACTGGGTTTGATCCCTGGGTTGGGATACTGGCATATACCTAAAAGTATATAATTGGGTATTAATACAAATATATTTATTAGGAAACACCAGACTATGTTTTGTTAACCAAATTCTTTTTTTTTCTCAATTTTTAAAAAAAAATTCTGATAGTTGATTTACCATGTTGTGTTAGTTTCTGCTGTACAAAGTGAATCAGCCACACATATACATACATACTCTCTTTTTTTGGATTTCCTTCCCATTTACTGTTGACTAATTTCTTAAACCAGCTAGTCTTCTTGTGATTGCTCTTAAACTACAAAATAAGAGTCATTACCAACGAAGGCCTTTATTATTAATATAATCAAGAAATATGAAACTGACAAACTTTAGGAAAGTATTCTTTGCACAGAAAAACTTATCAAGATCCTACAAGAATATATTAAAAATAGCTCCCTTCATGCAAAAAACCTGGAAGGAACTTGGTGACTCATTCTATTTATCAGTCTAAAGCAAGCTATTAATATGAATATTCCTCTCATGGAAAGGTATTTCCCTCATCTTTACCTTTTCTGAAACAGAAGCAAAACCTTTAGTTGGATGCTGTGTTCTCATGTCAAAAACATGAAACTTTCCTTCCAGAGATGTAGCTACTAACTTATTCATACTTATGTCTTTTCTGTCAAACTCCAAGCTACACACCTGAAAATGGAGAATATTTATGAGTGATGCTCCAATGATCATATCCAAGAGTTTCTTTCAAACCAAGTAAACTAACTTTAACATTTTTGGCTCATGTGAAAGCACTTAAAAAACAATCATTTTATCTTTTGAATCTGTATACCAAATACTTGTAATCAGAAAATTTTCTTCTCAGTTAGTAAGGTCCCAAAATCATCTAAGGCACTGAGGTACATTTGGAAAGCCATAATTTAACATTTTACCATTATTATATAATGATTTTATAAGGTTAAGTCAAGGCTGACTAGAGGAAACAGGAAGGAACCATATTCTTCACTAAAGATGTACAATCCGAGAACCAAAAACCTGCAAGTACTTGGGAGTCAATTACAATCTCAGGCTTCCTGATACTACCAGAAAAGGGCCTGGTACCAGCTCACTTTAACATCACACTGCATAGCCCACAGGTGTCCAGAGGTGGGCTACAGGGATGGTGACCCACCAGGCACTGTCACACCACACCTGGGTGTGTGTTCTCCTTCTGAAGAGAGCATCCCTAATTTTTAATCAGATCCTCAAAGTACTTCACAGACCCTAAAGGTTAAGAACCATCCATCCATAAAGGGGTTTTACTGAGAAGAGTTACTAGGGGTGCTTTCCTTCTGTAATTCAGAGGTACATGGAAAAGACATTCAGAGAAACTGCAAAGAATGCAAATGCACATTACCCCATTTTTTATATTTGTCTCCCACCGTAAGGACATATTTCTGAGATCAAATAGCTTGATGTCTCCGTTGTCATAGCCAGCACACACGACACGTTCCTCTTGATTATAAGCGTTGCCTGGAAATCAGGACATGACATTTCAGATCTTTTTAAATGCTGATTTGAAGGCTGCTTAAAAAATCTTATGGACATTTGAAACTAACATAACACTGTAAATCAACTATACTTCAATTAAAAAAAAAAAATCTTACAAAACTACACAGGTAACTTGTACCAAATCAGGTAAAGAAGTAACATTGGGTAGAATCCTATTTTACTAATCCTACAGGACACCACGATTATTAATTTAGTATCTGATATTGTTTACCAAAAAAGCTCTTTATTAAGAGTCTGTGCTCAAGAGATATATGAAAGTGTTTACTGGATTTTAAATTAAAAACAAATATTCTTTCTATACTCTATTTGCAAAGACTAACAATTCAAGCATAGCAGAGTTTGGTAGAATAAATACAGTTACACTTCCATTGCTTTCTTTGAATGCAAATGGAAACTACTTTAAACTTATTTATTTTGCAAAATGTTGTTCTGGTGTTATCTTATCAGATGCTCACAGTTGAAGTAAATCTACAACCTGCAGTTGAATTCACCTTGCTCAGATCCAGTAATGTTTTGGATCACTCCCTTTTCTTATAAGCTCCAGCCCTGCATTTCCACTGGAGGGCTCACCGAGATGACATGACAGCAGCTGAAACTCATGGTGTCTAAAACGGATGTCACTGTCTTCCTTTAAAAACTATCATATACTCTGTGGAACTTTTTCAGTTAACATCATTCACTTCATAGTCAACCTCAAAATTCAGTCACCTTGGACATAATCCTTTCCCTTGTTCCTCATCTCCAAAAAAACTGCCAAACTGTATTTATTTTGCCACATTATTATCTTCTGAATTTACTCCTCTGTTCCATTCTGTTTCTTAAACCTACATATTTCCTGGAATACTGCAAAGAGCTTCAGAATTCACATTTCCTCTGCCACTCCTCCTGCCCACACGACCACAGTGTAAAGCTAAAGCTCTGATCATATCTCATCCTTGCAAAAGCCTTCAAAGGTTTACCGCTACCTCCAGACCATCTAAACACCTCTAGCTGTGGCCATGTGCCATCTTTAAGGCTATTCCTACCTCCATTCCTTCTACATACTCTTCTTCCAATGCTTGAAATCTCCTCCCAATTTCAGTGTTTCAAATCCTACATATCCTTGGACTGAGGTCAATATGTTCTTTTAGCTCCCTTAGAATTCCTTCTATATTGATCCATGCCTCTGTGACCTTTTATCACTCTGACCTTCTATGAGTGATACAATTAATGTAAATAGCACTTTTTATTAAAATTATCAGCTTCTTGAAGTTAAAATAAGAGTCTGCTTCGGATAAATGTCCTTTCTTTAAATTTAATGTCCTATATTTAAAACAGGACTTACATTCCTTAGAATAATGATTAAAAAGCCTTTAATGGACCCAAAGTTAATTACTTTTTAATTATTACATAAATTTTACATGATGATTCTAAACACTAATTCTTAAATTTCTTCCCAAGTGTGCATGTTTTTGGTTTATATATTGTTACTTATACACACACATAGAGTAATTACAATATATACACATAGAAATATCCCAATTTCAGTGGTAATTTAGTTTTAAAATGGGAAATCTAAAAACTTTCCTCTGATGAAGCAACAATCCAATTTAAAAGTAACATAAAAAGCTAGACAGGCCACATACATTGTTAAATCTCATTTTTAACGTCTGTTAATCTACACCGATTATACTAAGAAAAAGGGGAAAGAAAATCAAGGTTTAAAATTAAATATGGCTCTTATCTTTATTATTAATAGCAAAAATGATTGTAATTTTGGTGCTCAGTGAGATACACAAGGGCAAACATCAATGTTCATTTTAAGTATATTAATAGAGGAACATGGTAATAAAATTTGTAAGATATAATTTTGTAATAGTATAATTATTTTTAGAAAATAAACCCACAATGTGTAGAGTATAATGTAAGATTGGTTAGGTTACCATCTAAGGCTCTACTTAATTTCAGTAATGGCATTTGGTTCTAAACTAGGTCAATATTACCAAGTTAAACAGAAATAAATAATAATAGTCCATATTTTTGAACACTTGATATCTAAGCACAATTCTAAGCATTTTACGTGGATTAACTCTGAATCCTCATATCAACACTATTAAGTAGATTCTATTCAGTTCAGTTCAGTTGCTCAGTCGTGTCCGACTCTTTGTGACACCATGAACTGCAGTACGCCAGGCCTCCCTGTCCATCACCAACTCCCGGAGTCCACCCAAACCCATGTCCATCGAGTCGGTGATGCCATCCAACCATCTCATCCTCTGTCGTCCCCTTCTCCTCCTGCCCTCAATCTTTCCCAGCATCAGGGTCTTTCCAAATGATTCAGCTCTTCACATCAGGTAGCCAAAGTACTGGAGTTTCAGCTTAAACACCTATTCTATTTCTATTCAAATTCTATTATGACTTCCATTTTATAAGTGAAGCAAGCAAAAATCAGAGCAGCCTGATAACTTGCCCCAGGTCACAAAGTGAAAGTGAAAGTGAAGTCACTCAGTCGTGTCCGACTCTTTGCGACCCCATGGACTGTAGCCTACCAGGTTCCTCCATCCATGGGATTTTCCAAGCAAGAATACTGGAGTGGGTTGCCATTTCCTTCTCCAGGTCACAAAGCCAGTAAGAATTCAAACCCAGGCCCAATCACCATGTCTATGTGCCTTGATAAACTGCCAAAATAATGTACAGAAGAGCTTCTAAACCGACTCTAAGGACTTTCCTGAAGCACTGTGCTTTTATAGTCTGGTATTTCAGGGGTAAGTGTCCTTCAGCAATTTACCAAATGCCACAGTCCAACAGTCTCTCTTGTTTTCTCCTTGTACAGGCTCCATATTAGCAACAGGATCGTCTTTCTGCCTTGGGTCCCACACCTTTACGGTTCCTGACATGAAAAAAAAAAGGAGTTGGTGAAATCCAATAGTGAATGATGGCATTTCTTTCTGCATTCTCTTCACATGGCTTCCTATGTACATGGAGATATTATAGATGTTACAATATCTGAAAAATAGTCACGTTTTTCTGACTTGTTATTGGGCAAGCTGCACTTAATACAAGAGATATAACCCACATGTTATACCGTCTGACTTGATTTCCAACTAGTAGATACACAACAAAGCCAACAACTGTTCTTAAGTCATCAACAGGTATGACTGACAAGGCAAACACAAATTTCATGTAATTTACACCATGCCTTATGTTCTCGATTTAAGCCTAAAATAAATGTACTATTTATTTAGAATAAAACAAGTGCCATTTTAATGTTTTCTCCTTAGTACCCATATAACCATTGGCATTTTTCTTATACATATAAACAAACTAATTTTTACATCTATGATTTCTTATATGAGGCTTTAGAATACCATTTCATATACAATTCAGTTTAATTTCCCCATGGCAGTAAAGAAGAGGGAAGAAGTTAATAAAAGTAACCAATAATTCTTCTCAATTTAAACTCCCTCATTTTAATGCAAATTATGGGAAAACTAACTAGTGTCACTGATTTTGAGAAACACAAAGACATGTAATAAACTGGTTAAAAGGCAAGTACCCAAGTGAGAACAGAAAAAGGGTAAGAAAAATCCTTGAAAAGGATAATAAATGCAGGAAAGGGGGAGATATTTCACTAGATTTATGGTCAAGGATAAAGTTGGTCATTATAAAGGCTGCTTCAAGGAAAAATAAATTTCCTATAAATGTGACAAGTTATTACAATTTCTCTATGGACTTCTCTGGTGGCTCAGTGGTAAAGAATCTGTCTGCCAATGCAGGAGACACAGGTTCAATCCCTGGGTTGGGAAGATCCCCCAGAATAGGAAATGGCAAGCCACTCCACTATTCTTGCCTGAAAAATCCCATGGACTGAGGAGCCTGGCGGGCCACAGTCCATGGGGGTCTCAAAGAGTCGGACATGCCTGAGCACGCATGTTATACATGACAGAACTCGTAAAAATTGGTAACATTGATTATTCCAAAAGAGCTACATACATGATGATACTTGTTTCATTGTCACTCTCCCAAAACAACAAATAAAACCTTAATGCAAATCGGATGCTCATTAACAGGGGCATGGCTAAGGAACTGTGATACGTTCATAGGATGGAATATTATAAAGCATCAAAATGATAATTATGAAGACCACACCAAAACGGCAATATCATATGACAAAACATTAAATATAAAAAGATTAAGATACAGAATTAGAAAACTGTGAATTCCCTGGCGGTCCAGTGGTTAGCACCCCCTACTTCTACTACTAAAGACACAGGTTCAACGTCTAGTCAGGGAACTGAGATTCTGCATGCCCTGGTGAAGCCAAAAAGACAAACAGACTAAGAAAGAACAAAACTAAATCATATTAACCCTGATAACACAGTGTTAACTAATAAACTGTATCTCAGACTGGAAAGGAAAACCAACCTGATATTTATGCTAGTGTGGTAGACTGTAATTTTTCCTTCTATATTCCATACTGCTTCTAAGATTGGAAAAAATATTTGATTTCTAAAACACAGCTGCTCTTGAGAAACTGTTAGAAAATTAAATTCCACTTTTCTGTGAAAAAAATTTCTTCACGGTCTTGAGCATTAAAAAAAACTAGCCAAACCAATAAAGGTACCAATCACTTAGGTCCCCCTTCTGCAGCAACAAAAATTCTCACTCTGTTATACTCACAACAGCTCAGGACCCCAAAAGGCTTGTCGCTTGTTAGTCACTGCGGGGGAAAAGCAGAGCTGGAGCTCCGGAAGCTTCCTGCAAAGCTCAGCGGAAAGACCACAGACTGCAGTGTTCAACCAGCTGTCAATACGACAATTTTCACAAGTACTAATTCTGCTTTTTAAAAAAAGAAAATGAAAAGCTGCCACCCACAGTATATCGTCAGCTACCTCAAAAATTTCTAGAGACTTTTTAAATCCTCAAGGTTCAGAGGAAACTATGGTTGTTAATAGTTGAACTAGCTCAAGACTAAAATAGTAAGTGCTATGCCTCTATCTCGAAATCTCCCAAAAGCCTGAAACAATTGAGGGATATACAATCAGACTTGCCCATCAAAAAAATAGAGAGTTAGATTTAGGGGGTCAAGGATTGAGGAAGACTTTCACATAGAATATATTGTTGCACAGAGACTTAACTAAAAAAAAAAATTAATGTACACAGAATATTCTGACTTACCATCTCGGCTGCCAGTCACAATTTCAGGTGCCCCTTCCCCAATTCCAAGTCCACCAACACCATCTATAGTATTTATAATTTCTTTATGGCCCTTTACAGAATACACTGGGACTTCTGGAGCTTCCAAATTCCTGAACAACAGAACACAGCTTCTTAGTTACATACACCCCAAATGTTTAGCTCACTACTCAAATCTAAGAATGCAGGCCATATTGGGATTTTTGATAAAAAATAAGGTTTTTCAATTAAGTTAATTTATACATTTACTTCTAAATTTTCCTCTACACTTTAGCTTCTTTCAAGGCCTCCCATGAGAGTTGTCATCATTCAACTTGGAATTCTAACTCCTGAGCCCACTTTACTCAATGGTCCTCAAAGACGATTGATCCAGGACCTCTGCACATGAATCCACCAGGGATGTTTCTTAAAAAACACAGATTCACAGGCTCCTCCCCAGACATAATGAACAAGTATCTCTGGGGTGGGGCTCCAAACCTGTTGACTCTCTAGTACATGGAAGCTGGTAATACTGCTTTAAATACAGAGTAAATTCACAGTGATTTAGAATGTTTCCAAAGTGGGCCTTGGTAGTTTGATCTTGAGATCTTTTGAGAGATAAAACATGAGTAGCCTTTGCTTTGTATACATTTCTTCCTTAATATTATTTTCTGAGTTCCACACTGATTTTCATCTAGTTACATTTTTCAGTTTGTCGTCATGCTGATCACAAAATATTACAGGCAAACTAGCTGAAGTCTCTAATTCTAGGTTAGTTAAGTGAAGGAAGTACTGGAAAGCACCTACTTTTATGTGTGTCTGAATCTATGGCTGGGTGAGTGGCTCAAATAGGTTATGCTAATGCACCTTTCTCCTTTCTCTTCATTCCACACCCCTCCTTCTGCTTTTGTATTAGAGCCTCTATCCACATTTCTTTTCAGCAAGTCAGTTTTCAACAATACTTATACTTTTTCTCTTTAATGAACTTAGCTCTTCATGACATGTAACCTCAACTTACTACTAGGCCTAGATTTATCAGTAAAATCTTGCAAATAAAAGTTAAGAAGTTCACGTGGTTCGGAGGTGATGTTTATCTTTGTTGCGTTCATTGTGAAAGTGTCAAGAGACTAAAGAGGACTGAGGTTCTGTTTAAAAGAACTGGTTTACTCTTTTCACAGACTTTGAAACATCAGTTCTTTTAACATGAAATTATGACTTACCAATGAAAATAAAGCAGTAACACCTATACCAGGAAGCTCTGTTAGGAAGATAGTCGACTGTTACATTTGTTGCATACTTTTGTGCTGAAATGTATCTATTTTAAAAAATACCACTCAGACTGGTCTCTCTCTCAAGTTCTTTGAAAGGATATGACACAGCAGGTAAAAATTGATGCATTCTGCATTCCAGCTGCAACCCTGTGGACTGTAGCCTGCCAGGCTCCTCTGTCTGTGGAATTTTCCAGGCAAGAAAACTGGAGGGGGTTGCCATTTCCTACTCTAGGGGATCTTTCCCGATCCAGGGATCGAACCTGCATCTCTTGCATCTCCTGCATTGGCAAGCAGATTCTTTACCACTGCTCCACCTGGGAAGCCTGCTAATTATTAAGAAGTTAAAGCAAATGGAATTAAAATCGCTTCATTCTATGTTATATTATGACTCTAAGACAAATAAATATGCCAAAGTAATTCAGTTACAAAATAGCAGATTCTAAATTAGAATCAAAAAAGATCACAAGGTAGGGAAGACAGTTTCTCTAGAACATTATTGTATACATGATTAAAAGATAGTCTTAAAAAGTTTTTACAGAGGATTTTCAATTCATTCAACTCTAAATTTGAGGAAATAACTCTAGGTAAAACATGAAAATTAAAAGCATTTGGTACTATTGAGATTTGGCTTATTCAAAACAGGTTTGTCTTGATTTACTCAACAGATGTGTTCCTAAAAAGTTGTGCTCAGATGTAAGTTAAAGCATAAAAAGAAAAAATTTAATGAACTGGGAGTTCTATGTTAAAAAAATTAAAACATACAAAAATATATTATTGTGTAATACCAAATATCTTCTTAAAATGTAAACAACATCTAATTTTTCAGTGTTATACATGAGCATTGTTATAAACTGTATCCTTCATGGTGGAGGGAATAGCTCTTTATTACAAATATGGGTGTTAAATACTAGTGCTAAACAGCATGTATGGAAATAAATATTAATGTTATTTGAAAAAGCTAAAGAAAAATGTATTTTAAAATAGATTTGAAACGTGAAATTTAAAAATAGATATTAAAAGGTAATTGCAATATTCTTATAAGTAGTTAAAATTTAACAAAAAACATCTTAGAATTCTTTCAGTGGAAGCGTAACACAACTATCAAAGAAATTGCTTGTCTTCACACTGATGAAATAATCTTACCATATATGAAGGTTTCCAGCAAAATCTCCAGTGGCTAGATATCTCTGCTGTAAAGATGTTGCGCCAAATGTTCCACATTTAATGGGTTTGGCCTTTTCAATCTTGATAGAAGGGAGGGAGAGAGGATACGTTATTTAGGTAAGCACCTATTTGTAATCCATATTTATGGCTCTATTATGGGAATTAAATAAGGCACACAATTTTAAAAAGCAATTAAAATGTTTTTTGATAAAAAAATTATCATGCTTTTCCTTCAGTAATTTTTGTATAGTCAAAAAGTACAGGCGGACTTCCCTGGTGGCTTAGCTGATAAAGAATCCGCCTGCAATGCAGCCATGAAATTAAAAGATGCTTGCTCCTTGGAAGAAAAGCTATGACAAACCTAGACAGCATATTAAAAAGCACAGACATTACTTTGCCAACAAAGGTCCATCTAGTCAAAGCTATGGTTTTTCCAGTAGTCATGTATGGATGTGAGAATTTGACTATAAAGAAAGCTGAACGCCAAATTGATGCTTTTGAACTGTGGTATTGGGGAAGACTCTTGAGAGTCCCTTGGACTGCAAGGAGATCCAACCAGTCCATCCTAAAGGAAATCAGTCTTGAATATTCATTGGAAGGACTGATGCTGAAGCTGAAGCTCCAGTACTCTGGCCACCTGATGTGAAGAACTGACTCATTGGAAAAGATCCTGATGCTGGGAAAGATTGAAGTCAGGAGGAGAAGGGGACGACAGAGGATGAGATGGTTGGATGGCATCACTGACTCGATGGACATGAGTTTGAGCAAGCTCCAGAAGTTGCTGATTGACAGGGAAGCCTGGCGTGCTGCAGTCCATGGAGTTGCAAAGAGTCGGACACAACTAAGTGACAGAACTGAACTGAACTGAAAAGTACAGGCAGATCTTGGGAGATTTTTGCAAGTTTGGTTCTAGACCACCAAAATAAAGCAAATATTTGCAATAAACTGAGTCACATGAACTTTTGTTTCTCAGTGAATGTAAAAGTTATATTTATACTATCCTGTAGCCTATTAAGTATGCAAATCATTATGTCTAAAAGACAATGTACATACTTTAATTAAAAAATATATTATTACCAAAAAATTGCTAACTGCTTTGATCATCCATGAAAAGAAACTCCTTATCCGTTACTGTTTTCTCATGAGACTGCGGCAATTCAGTCCCATCTTCAGGTTCCACTTCTAATTCTAGTTTTCTTGCTGTGTCCACCACAACTTCAGTTACTTCTTCCACTGAAGTCCTGAACCCCTCAGGTCATCCATGAGGTCTGGATAAACTTCTTCCAAACTCCTATTCATGTTGACATTTTGACCTTCTTCCATGAATCACCAACGTTCTTAATGGCATCTAGAATGATGAATCCTTTCCAGAAAGTTTTCAATTTACTTTGTCCAGATCCATCAGAGGAATCACTTTCTTTGGCAGCTGTAGCCTTAAGAAGTGTATTTCTTAAATAACAAGACTTGAAAGTTGACATTATTCCTTGATCCATGGGCTGCAGAATGGATGCTGTGCTAGCAAGCATGAAATCAATGTGAATCTTATGGGTACATCTTCATCAGAGCTCTTGGGTGAGCAGGTATATCGTCAGTGAGCAGCAATATTTTGAAAGGCCTTTTTATCCTGAGTAGTAGCTCTCAACAGTGGGTCTAAAATATTCAACAGTTTGTTGTAAAACAGATATGCTGTTATCAAAGCTTTATTGTCCCATTTATAGAACACAGCCAGAATACTTAGCATAACTCTAAAAGGAACCAGGATTTTCAGAATGGTCAATGAGCATTGGTTTAAAATTAGTCACCAGCTGTACTAGCCCCTAACAAGAAAGTCAGTCTGTCCTTTGACTCGAGGCATTGGCTTCTCCTCTCTCGCTATACAAGTCCTAGATGGCATCTTCTTCCAATAGAAGGCTGTTTCATCTACACCAAAAATCTGTTGTTCAGTGTAGCCTCCTTCATGAATTATCTTAGTAGATCTTCTGCATAACTTGCTGCAGCTTCTGCAGCACCTGCTACTTCATTTTGTACTTTCATGTTAAGGAGACGGCTTCTTTCCTTAAACCATATGAACCAACCTCTGCTAGCTTCCAACTTTTCTTCTGCTGCTTCCTCGCCTCTCTCAGCCTTCAAAGAATTGAAGAGAGTTAGGGCCTTTGCTCTGGACAAGGCTTTGTCTTAAGGGAATGTTGTGGCTGATTTATTCAGGCCACTAAAACTTTCTCTGTATCAGTAATAAAGCTGTTTCACTTATCATTCCTGTGTTCACTGGAGTAGAACTTCTCATTTCCTTCAAAAACTTTCACTTTGCGTTCACACCTTGGCTACTATTTGATGCAAGATGCCTAACTTTTGGCCCATCTACGCTTTCAACATGCCTTCCTCACTAAACGTAAACATTCTTGGTTTTTTATTTAAAGTGAGAGACCTGTGACTCTTCCTTAGAGGCCACTGTAGGGCTAATTTCAATATTGTTGTGTCTCAGGGAACAGGAAGCCCTGAGGAGAGGAAGAGGGTTGGAGAAAGGTCAGCAAGTGAAGCAGTCAGAACACATACAACATTTACCAATTAAAGTTTGCAGTCTTGTCAGGGTGTGGTTGATGGCATCCCAAAACAATTACAACATCATCATCAAAGGTCACTGATCAGAGATCACCAAAACAAATATACTACAAGAATTACCAAAACATGATACAGAGACACAAAGCAAGCAAGTGCGGGTGGAAAAACAGTGCTGATAGACTTGGTCAGCACAGGGTTACCAAAATCCTTCAATTCGTAAATGATTCAGTCTCTGCGAATTCAATAAAGAGAAGCACAATAAAAGGAGGTATGCTTGTATGTCAAATGAATGAGTTTTGCCTTTCTTCTCATCTCGATAATAAGACATTAAAATGCTGACACCTCTAACATCTCCACTGGTTTGCAAATATGCAGATTTCAGCATTTAATGTGGTATTCTTCTTTAAGAGCCTCTAAAGAAAAAGGATATAATGAAGATATTACTCTTCCAGGTGACAACAGGAAAAAAAAAAACCACTTATGTGTCTTGTATAGTTTTCCCTGCAGAATCCTATAAACTGAGAATGGTTATGTCCGAGTCTCTCTGAGACTGTTTTAGTGCAAAGAGACGTGTATACCTGTGTGCACCAAAGGCACAGCTGTTAGCATGGGTTATCCAATGTTTCGATATTTCTTTAATTTAAAAGACTGTTGGGAATTCCATGGAAGTCCAGTGATTAGGACTCTGAGCTTTCACTGACAAAGGCCTGGGTTCGATCCCTACTTGGGGAACTAAAATTCCACAGCCACTCGGCCAAATAAATAAACGTAAATAAAAATAAAAGACTATTGTTAACAGTTGATCCTTGAACAGTACAGGAGTTAGTCCACATGTAACTTACAGTCAGATCTCTATATCCAAGATTCCTCTGCATCCGTGGATTCAACCAACCATGGACTATGTAGTAATGTAGTATTAACTCTTGAAAAAACACCTGGGTATAAGTGACCCATGCAGTTCAAACCCATGCTACACAAAGGTCAACTGCAGTCACATCAGTAAAACAGCCATATGCAAACTCCACCTGCGCATGTCACTGAAGTCCATCTTGGAGTCTACATGTCCGGCTGCCTTGGCCCCCAGAAACTCTAGAGGACATGGAATTGAGGTTCTATGGGGTCACAAATAGCTGGACACGACTGAGTGTCTGAGTGCACACACATATATACACACATCCACACATCCACTCTAGCTGCAGAATAGCACTGTCAGCTCAACAGGGCAAAACTATTTCTCTTATTTAGTCTCTTGCAATCTTTAACTTTTTTCTTTTTTGAATTTTCACTGCAGTTGATTTACAATGTTACGTTTACTTATTCATTTTTAATTTTTGGCCATACCCTGCAGCATGTAGTATCCCAGTTCCCAGACCAGGGATCAAACCCGCACCCACGGCATTGGAAGGTGGAGTCTTAACCATGGGACTGCCAGGGAAGTTCCCTTTTTTTTTTTTCTTTTATTCTTAACAAAAATAGTACATGTTCCCTATAAAGATGCAAACAAAACCAAAGACCTGAAGAGTGAAAAGTAAGTTTCCCTTTGACACGCCCCAGAAGTAATCCCCATTCTCTTAGACCCTTTGCTACCTATTTACAACTACATATAGATTTGGTTTAATACAGAGAGCATCATAATATCAATATATTGTCCATTGACTTGATTTTTTTTCACTTAGAGATATATCTGGATGAATTTTTTTCCCTCCACAGAGTTCCCCAGTTTCTAGGGCACTTCCCCTGTAATCTTTGAGTTGCTGGGCCAATCTTCAACCCTACCACTAGGGTTGGCGTGTTTCATACACTTTGTGAAAACAATTTTCCTACCACTTTCAATGTTTGGTGGGGTATTTCCACATAGGATATATGTAGCAATTTTCAAAAAAGAAAATAAAATTCACTTAACACAAACTATAACTGAACTTCTCTTTCATGATTCAAAAGAAATCATCATATGCTCCGGGGCTTTGGAAACTCCCAGCCTGCTGAGCTTTGTGCTTGGGATCTGGATGAACTAGCAGTAGGCTTTACCTACTAGGTAGCCTGGCCTAAAATAAAGCCGGGACTCTTTGGAACTGTCCAGGACCTTTTGATTAAATTTTGTTTAATCAGACATCTACAATAACATGGTGGTAAAAGACTGTATTGATGAGAATAGAACACAGAATGTTAATTTTTTCTCCTTTTTAATGCACTGGTGATCTGAGATAGCATCAGTTATATTTGACATCAGAAAACTGATATTCATCTATTTCAGCTATTTTTCCAATTTTATGGAAAACGTATCTTACAATGGGACACCATGGCGGATCAAAATTTTGTCAATTTAATAAAGCAGTTTCCAATTCCAAATCATTTACATCCTCCCCACCATCCCCTTCCCCCAAATAAAATACCTGAAACAATATGTTAATACTGATATAGCTAATCACTCAATTAATTAATTAATCATTGTAGCTAATCACCTAATCACACTATTAGAGCACAATTTCTATAGCTAAACTAATTCAGACTTCCAGCCTGGACCAACTGAAGAAACAGCTCCCCGCTCCTTCCTACCGTTTGCCTCACATGGGGCCTGGGTCTCCCCCAGCTCTGGATCACTGTTAATGAGTCCCTCAGTCTAAGACAGAGGATGTGAACAGGCCTCTCAGGTAAGAAATGGGTGGGCCCTGAGCAACAGGAACAGGCCTCCAGGGACTTGAGTATTAAGAACTACAGGAGGGCTCGCACCACATATTGATATAACTCTCTGGGAAAATTCTTCCCCAAATAGCCTTGGGAAGACTGGTCACCCACTGTCTTCTCTTCCACCAGCTAAAGATTCTGCTTCCCAGAATTCCACTGCTTTCCCCAGGAGTCTCTTCCTCCTGGGTCATGGAAGAGAAAAAAGGTGATCCCTACTTTTCAGTCCCTGTAGGAAGCACACAGTTCTAAGTGTTTACTGCTACTAATAATAAATTGGGGAGCCAAACTTTTCCTCTGTTATGGCTTTACCTAACTTTTGCCTTTAGACCCTGTGGAATAGAGAAACCAGAAAACTGCAACCACTGATCTTCCAGTACCAACATAATTTCACAGATACACAGAGAGATTCATACACACACACACACACACACACACACAGAGCTGATGGATATTTTTTCCTCAGGTTTAAGTTTTCTTCAATGATTTTTTTAGTTTGTCTGCTACGAAATACTAGCTAATAAACACCAATAAGAAGACCTGGAAATAAGGATTAAAATTTTTATGCATGGTTACTTCTTGTGTTGCAAATATCAAAGTATATATAATATATATACTCAGAGTATATGTATTTTTTTCTACTGGGAAAACATGTCCTTGTGCAGAGGTGGAACTGATTATTACAATATTTCATGTTGTTCTAAAAACCACACCACGATGTCCATATGTACTGACACCTGAACACATCTGAGAATTCTTACCTTAGGAGAAAACAACCTGACTACTACTCTATTATTAGGACATGGTGGGGCCTATACTAGATAATTTAACGTGTGTCATGGCAGGGATTCTAAAAGAGGGGTTTACTGCAAATAATGAGTGGAATGAGATAAAAATGTATCTACATTTAGAGACATAGACCCACAGGAGTGGCACCAAGGCCTGTGGTATATAAATGTACAAAGCCCTTTGAAGGCTGACCTTGCCGGTCTCTCTGACCTCATTTCCTGCTTCTCTCCTTTCACACTCCAGCCACACCTGCGGCTGCATTTTTGTTCTTCAGACTCACCAGTCATGCGGCCTCAGGGTATTTGCATTTGCTGTTCCTGTTGCCTGGACTGGTCTTCCCTCACGTCATCATGTCTTCTACCAACTCCGATTTCAGCTTAAATGTCAATGCCTCTAAGAGATCCTCCCCGCCCCTCCCATCTTAAGTGAAACCCCCAAATCCCAATCACTTGCCCTGTTTAATCTTATTTCACTTATCAACAAAATTCTTTTATTCACTCAGTTATCTATTTCCTCCCTTCCTAGAATGAATACCACAGGAATGGGGCCCTCAGCAATTTGTTCAACACCTAACTGGCGCTCAACATTTGTTAAATGAAAGCATAAATGAACATGGATTAACTTCTCAGTCCCGGTGCTGGAGAGAGGGAAACCACTGCTGGAGGTCATGTTCCCTTTTCTCCCGTCATATTTTCACCTGACAGACCGTAGTTTTCGGCGTCACTTTATATGCAATAATAAAAACAGCATCCATATATGGAACACCAATGTAGCAGATACTGTTCTAGATGTCCTTCTGTACTAGTCCATCCCTTCTCTTTCTAACACATGCCACTGCAAACTAAGTGTTTGGGACACCCCTTTCCAGATGACAAGCAGGTTCAAAAGATGAAGAGACTCGTCCAAGGTTCCTACAGTCAGGTAGATTTCAAGCTCTTTCTACCACGCTAGGCTGTCTCCAGGACTATATGTAAACCAGTTAAATAAACATTTCCTATGTAGTCCCCATTCTGTAAACCTGAGCCCTTAGAAGTCCCAAAGAAATGCTCCAATCCTGAACTAGACTGGTGAGGTAAGTAAGGCCTGACTTAAACCTACTTTCAGATTTGTGTCCTTTGGTTTTTACCTTCATTTTATGTCTTCATAAAATGTAAACATGATATTTATGCTTCCTGTTATTTTTTTATCCTTGTATCCTTTCATCAAAGGATAGCCATATATTGTTACATCAAAGATTTAACTAGTGGTCTGTCGCAAATGATGTTTAAAGAATCAAATTAAAGATCAAGAATCAAATTAATCTCAAAATACAGAAACACATTGAAAAATAAACTCAAACGTATAAACATCTTGTTATCTGCATAGCAGGGAGGGCTGCGCTTTGCTCAGAAAGGCTGAGTTAGGTTGGCAAGTGGACTTAAAAAAGCAGAAGTGTTTGCTCTTTCCTTAGACATTCATGGAAATGATAACATTAGCTAAATTAAGAGAGGACATTGGAGTAAAGTTAATTTTTCTTTTTAATAGTTCATAAAAGGGACCCCTCCTTGTCCCTGTTAAATGTTTTACCTTTGGAAAAGAAAAGATGAAAAGAATTCAGAGGACACTTAACTTTTCCTGCTAGAAAAGTGGTTAAAAAAAATGGAGATCTATTTTGCAAAATGTGTTCCACAAAGTAAATTAGAATATATTAACTTTTGCTATGATACTGAAAATGACCGTTGATGACAGACATATTTGACCCCTAGTTGTTGGTTCTCTTTGCTCTGTTAACGGGTGATTAAGGAAGCCCATGATCGATAATTCCCAGCAGAGCTATTTTTGTTCTATCTGTGGGTGGGTCTAGTACAGCTTGTCAGTATTTCCTCCTCCACATCCTGGCACTACTTAATTAACATTAAAAGGTTTAGTCAACCACATGTTAACAAGCAGTGAATTCAGTGGCACAGGGGCTAAGAAAGCAGAACTTTATTAGATTATTACTAATTTTTAAAGTGTAAACATCCCCAACTGTGGCACTTTTCAGGGCCACCCCTAGTCCTTTGGGCCAAGTTGGCGGGTGGAGGGGGATGGGGGTGGAAGGCGCCCTCTACAGGCTGATGGAAGTCTCACACAAGAGGAGAAATGCTGGAGAGAGATGGATTTCACCCTTCACTTGAACCCTTGGCCAGATAGCTGTGAGCAATTTAACAAACTACTCAATTGTATATGAAGACCCTGCCTTCATTCCTTATCTATCTGATTAGTAGTAAGGAGGCAACAACAAAGACTCATTTTCTTCCTTCCTTTTTATCCTACACCCATGGACTCTGGAGCACAAGGCTTGAGGTAGTTCTACAAGGATAAAATCAAGTTTCCTAATATTTTATGTTTCCTCATTTTTTAACCAATAATTCAACTAGCACAATGATAGCTAGAAACTTACTTAGCTCTAGAAGAGGGAAAAAGAGGGAAAAGAAAGGAAAATGCATTTGGGGAGCTCCAAAGGTACCTAAGTGGCTCAGTGGTAAAGAACCCACCTGCCAATGCAGGAGACTTGGGTTCGATCCCTGGGTGAGGAAGACCCCCTGGAGGAGGAAATGGCAATCCACTCCAGTATTCTTGCCTGGGAAACCCCATGGACAGAAGGAGCCTGTCAGGCTGTAGTTCATGGAGTCGCAAAAGAGTAAGACACAACTTAGTGACTAAACAGTGAAGACAGTCAACCCTACTACTCATTACAATCATCTGGTGGAAGTTTAAAAAATACTGATGTCTGGGACTCAAACTAGTCTAGAGGCAAGAAAGAGTCCCAGTGCATCAGTTTTCAGGGGTGGAACCAAAGCATGAATATTTTAAAACATGTACACACAAGTACACACAAAACAACAGGAACGATACACATTCAGATGCTCCTGGTGCACAGTAAGAGCTGAGAATCACTGGGACTGTTCTTAACCTATATTCTTTTCCACAGCATCATCACAGCCAAACACAATGTAAGCTCTCAAATCTGTTTGTGCATTTGTTTTACCCTCACTTTAGGCAGTAGGCTGTTTAGGAGGAAGGACTCATCTTGCAAATATCTTCGGTCCTTCTTTATCATAGTACCCTGAAGTTCTCAATAGAAAATTTATGGTAGAAGAAGAGAAGAGTCAAAGGATACAGGTGAAAATACAAAAAAGTGGATACTCCTAGTGTTGAGGTGGATGACATCAATTTACTTCTTTTCCCTATCTATATTTTTGGTATATTCTATCATGAACATACATTACTTTAGCTAAAAAGCAAAATTATTCAAAAAAAAAAATACTGCTACAATCTTCCAGAACTCTAGAAGAGACAAAGAACACTATTTCTCTTTACAGAACAAGTGTATTCACGAAATGTACACAAGTCATAAACCCTTACTAAAAAAATGTTACAAATCTGTAGACGCTCTCTGGTTGAGTTTTGACTAGTATTTATTCCTAATAGTTCACCATTTTCTTTCTCCAAATTTCAATGTTTCCTACATGTTCAAACTCCTGGCCTCAATCAATTAATGATTAATAAATCAATATTTAAATGTTCCAAGTTATATCCTTTTACAGACATAAATTCACTCATTCTTTTAACAAGTCATTTATTGAGTGGCTGCTCCTTTTATACCACACTCAAGAAAGAACTGTCCTTACTCTCTGGGAGTTTACAATCTAATTAGAGATACATAGGACAGAAGGATATATTTCTAGCCCAGATAATAAGTACCATAGGAAAGCAATGAAGAAAAGTTACTTTATGTGGGGATCAGGAATGAGATGTCAATAGTCAAATAATCTGAACTGGATCTTGGAATAGCAACAGGTGACTGGAGGCTAAGTGATGAAAAACATAAGGAAAGGTAGGAAAGAACAAGCCACGTTTAGGAGCAGAGTGCCTGGCTAGCAGAGACAATCTGAACAAGAAAAGTGGCATTCATATAAATTTAAAATGGGATGAGGCCTTACATACTTTCTAATCTAAGCTTTCCTAGAGAAAGTGTATGCATCCTTTGCCTATCAGTTGAGGCCCTAACTCCTCCAAGCAGATTCTCTCCATAGTTTTTGGTCCCTGGAGTTAACAAACTTCCCCGTAGTCTATGACAATGCTAACATCTGAGTATAACTGATCTTTTTTTTTTTCTAGGCAACCCAAATAAAGGCATTTAAAAACTGATAAACAGATATAAAAATGTTAGTATCGTCATTCTCCAATTCTTCCATTAGTGTAATCTTTACAAAACTTGTAAACCTAACCTTGCCACACTCTGCGTAAAGCCCTTCATTGATGTCCCATTTTTCTTACAAAAACAGGCATAAATCTTTTAAATGATCTGCAGCATTTGCAAGGCCTCCTCTCTGCTGTTTTGTTTCAAAAGCAGATACTCTCTCTCCCTCATTGCTGAGCTGTTTCCTCTTGGAAATCTCAACTCCTAATTTGACCTAGTTAGCTTTTCCTCAATGCAAATGTGGTTTTCTGGTTTTGTTTTTACTCTCATAGAACCATGTGCGTTTACATTAGAGAATTCATCTCAGTTTGTGTTTTATGTATTGTTGGTTTGATTATTTAATTGATTCTCTCTCCCACTAGAAAAAAACAACTCCATAATAATCAGGGACATAGTCATTTACTAGCGGGAGAATACCAGACAATCAATTGACACTTGTTGAAAGAAGAATTGTTTTGGATTGTCTCCTCCAATTACATAGCAGGCATCCTAGTGCCTGCTTTGGCTCTGCTTGTATGACCAAGTATTTTACTATCTTGTACCTATTAAAAGACTCTCCACAAGCAACTGCGCACTGCCCAGAAACGCCTCGAATTTAAATGTGAAGTCATAACGTCACCTCCAGGGACCTCGCACTGGACTGGGAGAGGGATGGGGATGGCTGGAGGAAGGGACCAGCAAAGCACGAATGAATTAGCCCGATGAGAATTCAGGTCTCGAACCGAAGCGTTTTACGTCCGAAGTGTTCCTCAATCTGAGGTCAGCTTCGCTACTCTCGCGCAGCTTCAGCAGCGCTTTGGGCGGACGCTGGACAAAGGCTTTGACAATAAGGAACGCAGAACTCCCGCCCCCAGGATCCGCACTCCCCTCCAGCAGCAGTCCCAGATCTTGGAACTGGGAGGTCTCGACCCGGCACCCACCTCCCGCAGCAGCTTTAGGTCCCCTTGCTGGATCTCGTACAGCTGAATGACGCCGGTGCCCCGTGCGAAGTTGCCCATGGTCACAAATTTGGCGCTGCAGGGCATCCACTTACAGTCAAACACCGTGTAATTGAGGCCCTTCTGGATGTGGGAGATGATCTGAGGCTTCTCGAAGGCCGACATGGTCAAGCTGAGAGATTTCGCCTCCGCCGAGCGGGACACAGCCCACAAACCCTAACGAAACTAACCTGGAAACCAGAGTCCAAACGTTAAGGATAGTTTGTCCCTCCCGCTTGCCGTAGACGCCCCTAGAAGCCTAACAAGTACTTTTAGGTTTCTCAGATAATGCCGGATGCTCTAGTGCAGGCACACAAGAGTTTCGTTCCCCAACAACACAGATTTGTTTATGGATTTACCTAGTGCCTTTCGTACAGATACAGATTATGGGTTATAAAGCGTGCTGACTGAGAGAGGTGGAAGCAGAGGGCGAACCCAAGAACCAGGCATATTTTAGGACAGCCCTTCCCCCGCCCCAACAAACACGCACAAACTCCAGCTTTAGGTCCCCCGCATGGGACGTCTTAGGAAAGTGGGCGGAGCCCTGGGGCTGGTTGGCGGAGGTTGGGGGCCTGCGAGGCGCGCCTGCGCGGTACAGCCCCGCACGTGTTGGAGCTGGAAACTGAGGTTGGGGCTGGAGGTCCTGAAGAGTTGAGAGCGTGATGGAGGTCCAGAGCCCGTTGGCCGAGGACGGCTTCAGCCAGGTCACCCGCAAAGGTGGCCGGCGGGCGAAGAAACGGCAGGCCGAGCAGCCGTCCACGCCGGAGGAGGGAGGCGACGCGACCTGCATGGACACCGAGGAGGCCCGACCCGCAAAGAGGCCCGTCTTCCCGCCCCTCTCCGGGGACGGGTTCCTGGTACTGGCGGGGACCGAGGAACACGAACGGGGCTGGAGCCAGAGACCGGTCGGGCTGGTGGCCTCTGGGTGATGTTGACGCTTCTTCTGGAGTGAAGCTCAGAGAGGCGACTCTCCTGGTGTTTAATCTGTCCAATTAAAGGAGGCTTTTTGAGGATCAGTTGTCGTTTTACAACTTCACTCTCATTCCTTTAGACCACTGCTGAGTTGTGTTTTCTTTTGTCATAGAGTGGGAAAGAAGAAACCAGAAGAATTCCAGTCCCAGCTCACAGATACACGCCATTAAAAGAGAACTGGCTGAAGATATTTACTCCTATTGTGGAGCATTTGGGACTTCAGATACGCTTTAACTTGAAATCGAGGAATGTTGAAATCAGAGTAAGGAGAATATTAACCACTTTAACTTATGCTGGGGTTTTTCTGTCCTAGGAAGAAAGAGCAGACTTTCTAGGAATTCTTAATGGGACTTATCTTGTTGAATGAGTTTCTTCCAGTTTGATCTGAAATTATACTAAAATACTAGCTGCATCTCAGCACATTTTTAATAGTGTTCTGTGTTGATTGATGAAAGGGTTAATAAAGAGGTTATCGTAAACAGAAGTATGTAAATGAGCAGCCGAAGTACTTGCTGCAGTACAGGTACTATATTAGACTTCCCTAGTGGCTCAGACGGTAAAGCGTCTGCCTACAATGCGGGAGAACTGGGTTCAATCCCTGGGTTGGGAAGATCTCCTGGAGAAGGAAATGGCAACCCACTCCAATATTCTTGCCTGGAAAGTCCCATGGATGGAGGAGTCGGGTGGGTTACAGTCCAAGGGGTCACAAAGAGTCGGACACGACTGAGCGACTTCACTTTCACTTTTTAGGAAAAAACAAGTTTTGAGAGTAAGTGTAAATTATGTAAAAATGTTTATTTATTCATTCCACGATGTCAGTCTAGGAGGTGGACAATTAAAATTAATAGACTTTGGGGCTTTTTTCCTGTGGGTTCCAATTTTGCATCAGACTCAGTGACCAAAATTAATTATATTTTCCATTTTAAGGATTCATTATCAGGGCTGTTATAGACTTATCTCTGTTGAGGGATTAGAATAATGGAGCAAAGCAGAGAGACACTGTTCTAACTAGTTGGCAAAGTTTAAAATAAGAACTTGACAGAATTTCTTTGTTCTCACTGTCAGTTTCCCTTAGGTTTTTATGGTTTTCTGCCAGAACTTCTTGTTTCCTTATAAGTTTGCTTTCTTTCATCTCTTTAAATCTCATTTCGCTTTCCCATCCTCTTTGCCAGAGTCAGATCAATTTTCCCAGACCACACTGCTTTTATTGATATCTTGATATGATATCTTGATATCTTCAGTATCTCTGAAAGATAAACGTATTTGAATTTGCCTTTGAAGTAGGTCCTCTTACCATCACTTTGAACATTTTTGTTGTCCCTCCTTATGGATGGATTTGCTCTGTGAAGACCTTCTCCTCCCTACTTCCTTTTCCTTCCGACTTCAATTTCATCATCTTTTAGAGTCTAGCTCAAGTTCTTTCTCCTTTACTGTCAGTCCATTTTTCAGTCTAGTCTTCAGGGCTTAAACTTAACGTTTTGCTGATTGATAAAAGGCTTAATAAAGAGGTTGTCAGAATCTCTTTATTATGTATTGCCGCACCATCAGTTTGGACTCCTCTGACATTTCTTGATCCTGCTCTGTGCCAGACACATAGTGGTGCTTTGGCAGGCATTACATCCTTTTGGTCTAGAGAACAGTCCTGTGAGGTAGATAACATACCCCATCTAATAGATGTGAGGAAACTGGCCAAGGAGTATCTTGGGCAAAGTCATCAGTGCTAGTAGGGACCTCTCAGGCTCTTCTGTTCCAATTTTTTTACAGATGAGAAAACTTAAGACTTAGAGCATTCATGAGACTTGCCTAAGGTCACATATGGAATTGGGACTGGGATCTATAGTTTAAATGTGCCGTTACACAACCCTACATGGTTTCAAAGCTGTCAAATATGCAGTTTCCTCAACTCAATTGTGAGTCTGTGTGGGAGAGTAGAAGTCATGGTTTTGGAATCAGATCCGTTTTCAGATTTTACTTTTTCATTTTGGTACCTGAGTTTCCTCTAATGTGAAAGTATTTATCTTGCTTAAATTTAGGTTGACATGAAGATCAGAGCTATAGTGTGTCAAGCACCTTTGCAGTGCATGTCATTTACAGGGGTGGGCATTTTATGAAGAGGGCCTATTTCTGTGACTATCAAATAAAATCTTTGAGGGCAGGATCATTGCTTAAACCATTCTTGGTAGTTAGCATTAGAGTTGTTGCGTTGGGAAGGAAACATCAGCACAGGAATGGTGGTTGAAGTCAGGAGGTTAGATCGGGACTCCCAGGGAGATGGCACTGGAGAAGAGGACCAGCCTGGGGGGAAATGAACTGAGGATGGACGTCCTTCAGAGTGGGAGTGACTGGAGGAGTCGTGCCAGTAGCTCCAGAGTCAGATCAACCGTGGAGTGAGTCGGTCTTTCGACAGTGTTTGAAAACTAAACACAGTACTTACCTCACCAGAAACTGGGTCACAGAGAATATATCGGGAAGGGTGGTGGTGAAGGAAATTACAATAATGGGAAAGGTCAGTCCTAGTAGTTTGCTAGAATGTTGCCGTTTTCATTTCCAGCTAAAATTTGTGCCTCTTACCGCACCTTTTTTTTTTTTAAACAGACTTGTAAAGAAACCAAAGATGTTAGTGCTCTGACAAAAGCAGCTGATTTTGTGAAAGCCTTCATTCTTGGGTTTCAGGTGGAGGTGAGTGATTTCATGATATCTGAAATGGGGGCTCAGAAAATACTCCACGTGAATGTTTTGATAGATTTGGGCATTTTTTTGTTTTTTAATTTGAGTGTTCTAGTTTTACAATTTATGAGTTAGCTTAACACTCACTCACATAGGTACTTGAATGGAAGCACTTCACAGTATGTATTTCTGTATTGTAGGACGCACTTGCCCTTATTAGACTGGATGACCTCTTTCTAGAGTCTTTTGAAATTACAGATGGTGAGTGTATGGTGGTCTTTTTGTATGAACTCCTGGATGGTACTTTTGTACTGCTGACTTTATATTCTGCATGACTCTCAGCTTTCCGGTAGCATCAATTGAGCCGTATTCTTAGCAGCTTTTTAAAAAATGCATGTTTTGTGTCTTTTAGGAGGGAAATTTGGCTGATGATTAAACTTCCTGTGGAAGTGGGTAATGCTGGAATGGCTTCCTTCCTGAGGTCTTGCTTTTCTCATTTAGTTAAACCTTTAAAGGGAGACCACCTGTCCAGGGCAATAGGCAGAATTGCTGGCAAAGGAGGAAAAACCAAATTCACCATCGAGAACGTGACCCGGACGCGGATAGTTTTAGCTGACGTGTAAGTATGTGATCTTGAGAAAACTATTGTCATAATTTACATTTGGTCTTTTGCTGGTTTCAAGAAGTGATTAAGATTGTATTTATGCATGATGTAACCCCTACATCCTTGTGAGGATATGCTTTTGGCTGAACAGTTACCTACTCTGAGAGCAGATTTAGTTGAGAAAAATCTTAGATGTTATATATAGCTTTTTTCTTAATTTGCACTGAAGGAAATGTTGAGAATCACTGTTAAATTACATGACAGGGATATATTTAAATAGTATCACGGGAGCCTATTTAATCAGTAGAGGAGAGCAAGAAGTACGTGTGTTAAATGCCATCATGAGTCTTTGCTTTAAAAAAAGAGAATAGGCTTATGGACATGGAGAGAGGGAAGGAGAGGGTGAGATGTATGGAAAAAGTAACATGGAAACTTATATTACCATATGTAAAATAGATAGCCAATGGGAATTTGCTGTACGGCTCAGCAGACTCTTTAACAGGGGCTCTGTATCAACCTAGAGGGGTGGGGTGGGAAGGGAGATGGGAGGGAGGTTCAAAAGGGAGGGGATATATGTATATCTATGGCTGATGGATGTTGAGGTTTGACAGAAAACAACAAAATTCTGTAAAGCAATTATCCTTCAGTAAAAAAATAAAAACATAAATGTATATATACACATGTGCATGCATGACTATATAAAGGCCTTTCATAAAGGGACGATGAGTGTTGCACATTGTTGGGAAAACTACAGAGCAGTTATATATGAACATCAATAAGATGATATGGGCTTAAAATAAGGGTGCAGGAAGTCAAGCTGGGATTACCCTTCTCTGTCTGTGGGTGAAGCCGCTCCGTTACCAGCTTGGGGTTACTGGCAGATGGCGCAGAGATGATACAGTGCCGAGAAGCTGGGAGATGAAGCGGTTGACTGTGAGGAGGAGGGATCTGCCTGCTACTAAATCCGGAAATAATTTTGTTTAAAGTCATCTCATCTTTGCTGTGAGCTGAGGGGCTCACTATTATTTTCAAATCTAAATTTTAGACTATTTTTTATACTTAAATAGAAAACTGTTAACACTGCATTGGTGGCCCTGTTTGCCTGAAGGTAAGTGTGTTACAGCGTTTGACCTTTCATGACTTGAGCCTGGAGATGGGGCTCCAGAGTCATGGGAAAAGCTCTCTTGAACTAGAAATTTCAATAATTTTGAAATGTGTGCCATACTTTAAAATATCATATACAGTCCTTTTAGTTTTTTGATTTAGAAGTTTTAAAATGTAACTGATTTGCTGTCATTCTAATTATTGTTAGTACCTTATATTAAGTTTATAATTTTTAAATGTATAAGCTTCCCTCGTAACTTAGTCGGTAAAGAATTTGCCTGCAATGCAGGAGACCTGGGTTTGCTTCCTGGGCTGGGAAGATTCCCTGGAGAAGGAAATGGCAACCCACTTCAGTATTCTTGCCTGGAGAATCCCATGGACAGAGGAGCAGGGCAGGCAAGCCCATGGGGTTGCAAGAGTCGGACACAACTTAAGAGACTAAACCATCACCAAGTATTGTTTCTAAGGCTTGGCTTAAAATTTCCCTGTCAAGTCATTTTTTAAACAGCTATATTACAGTATGATTTTCATTCGGTTAAAGTCACCTGTTTTAGGTATGTAATTCAGTGAGATTCTGGCAAATACTCTATATAGTCCTGTGATCCCTCCACACTCAGCTGTGTCACCCCAAAAGTTCCCTGTGCATCTTTGCAGCCCCTCCCGATTCCCAGGCAGTCCCTCATCTCCTTTCTGTCACTAGGGTTTTGCCTTTTCTTGAAATTCACATAGATAAAAATACACAGTATGTAATCTTTAGTGCATGACTTCTTTTAGATAGCGTGTGGTTTCAAGTTGCTCCAGTTTGTTGGTGGTTAGCAGTAGGTTTTTTTCCAGTGCCAAGTACCAGCAACGAGATGTACTGTCTTGCAGTTTTTACTGTAGGTAGGCTAATTGGAAATCCATGTGTTCAGCAACTCATGTTAATTATGATATAGCCATAAGATGGACTGTTATGCACCCGTAAATGTTCTTTTTGATGAGTTGCTGAAAATCTGGCAGAGTAGAATGTGAACACGATATAAAACTAACATCCATTTGTTCCAGATACATTCAGTATATCGAATGGGAAAGAATGTTGCCTATGTCTGGAGACCTATATCACATCCCGTTCCAACTACTGCCCTGAAGCTTTGGTTTTAGTAGCTAAACTACTCACCCTGTATGCGTTTTTGCTTCTCTATTTCCTCATCTTTCATGCCTGACTTTTACAGAATTTTATTTTTATCAAAGTTACATATACACATACTTAAACTTGCCACTGTCTTCTATTTCCATTTCCACCTCCTCTGAGGGAGGGAATTTCAAGTCTTCAAATTGAGCTCTTTTAGCTAAATTTTAAATGTTATTTATCTCTGTATTTCCAAATATCTCTATATACCAGCTTCATTTTTTTTTTCTCCCAGATTCACTGTTGATTTTCTCCTGTGAAAGAGGAAGACTTGTACTTTTTCACTCCCCCATCTCCATCTCCACCCTTAGTCAACCTTTCAGCAGTCCTGTTGGCTTGCTGCTCCCTGTACCCTGTGGGTTTTGTTCAGTTCATGCTCAGTATTGTCTGAGGATGAAATTGGTACTGGGGTATTAACAGCTGAACCAGATAGTATACTGTGTTTACTTTATCTGTCCTTTGCAACTTTGTTGTCACATGAAGAAATAATTCTTACTGTGTCTCTGTGCTTCCTCAGCATTGCAGTGACTAGAAAGCTATACTTGTATCTCCTCTTGGTGGACTCAGGCATATCAGACATTTTAGAAGTCTCTCCTGGAGGCTTCTGTTCCCAAAGCACTATTCCCTTCTACCTGGCACACAGCTGCCATCCTGGCTTCTTTCACCATTTCCCCTTGGCGTCTTTGGTGTTTGAGCCCTTCGGTTCTTGGATTCTTTGTCCTGCTTTGTTTTGGTGGCACAGATGGTCCTGGAGCTGGCTTAGCATAGGAAGGACATTTGGTGAGACCTGGTTTTGAAGATGTCTTCCACTCTGTTGTAAATCATTTTCATTCAGAGCTGCTTCTAGTAACTTCATCTTCTAATCTTTGTATTCAATTTTCTTAGTATCCTGTCCTTGATTCATGAGTGAGTGAAAACTGCTTTTCTCATCTCACTAGTTTTGTTTTTCTTTTCTCCCTGCAGAAGTTTCTGTACTGCTTTCTTCGCCTGCTAGTCACGCCGCCTACTCTTTTGTATTAGATGCTTTCCTCGGGTTCTGATTCCTTATAGTGAGAGCGTGCTGTGTAAAAGTGGGACCCTAAAGAGCAGACTAGAAACCCTGGGCTCGGGGTGCTTGGGGGTGGGGGTGGGGGAGACTGGTGGACTGTTGGCTTCACTTGGGTGATTGCCGGGCTGTTCCTTTGGGGAAGCCCTGATGTCAGTATCTTTAGTCTTTCCCATTGAGGCCAGTTTCCCCTGAGAAGTATTCTCCTGTCCCTCTGCTGACAAACATCTGGAGCCCAGTTACAGAAGCCAGTTGTCTTGCACTGTGCAGATATTCACATGACATTGCCTCTGTTCTAGTCACAGTCTTCCTACTTCTGCTGTGCCTCGTGCCCCTGGCCGAGACCCCAGGTCTTTCGCCTTCTCCAGTGAGCAGATTACCACCTTAATTTTACTGCAGTAAAAGAAAGGGTAGTTGGGTGGTTGCCTGTTGCCTAGAGTGGGGAAGAAAACCTGAGGATCATCTTGAACTGACTTTAACTTGTTCTCTTGTTTTTAGCCTCAGTTTTACTCCAGTTTCAGAAATGCCTGAGCCTGTGGTGTGAAGAGGGTTCTGCTTTGGGAGAGGGTTCTTCCCCTGTAGATTTCGGCGTCAGTTTCCTAAGTTTACTGATATTTTGGAAGATGAGCTCAAAAAAGTAAAATGCTATAATATTAGTCTAATTGGAGCCATTCAGCAAGGAATACACTGTAAAAGGGGTCTGGATAATCCTCAGTGATGAAGCAATTTAGATCATTTTTAGAAATATTTGCATTTGAAATCCAAATATATTTTAATTAAGTACAGTATCTGCATCTAATCTCAGTTCTGCCAGTGTGTCATCTTGGACAGGTGTTTTGATTTCTCACAAACTTCTTTCTCAGCTGTAATGTGGGAATAACTTCTGTCTAATAAAGCTTGTGTGAGGATTAAATGATGAGAACATGTATATAAAGCCCTAGTGTGTGTATGTGGAGTACTGAGTGGAGGGAAGCCATTATTCACCAAGAATCTTGAAGAACTTAGGTTTTAATTCACTTCCTATAAAATCCTTCCTTTCAGAGTGGATGGTAGTATATTTACAGTGTTGGGCAACCATCACCACCACCTTTATTTAGGAATCCATCTGTCATCTTTCCAGAGTTTCTGGATCATGGGACTTAGTTAAGGAAATGCTTTTTGTGGCTAACCTGTCTCACTTTATCTCTTGCAGGAAAGTTCACATCCTTGGTTCTTTTCAAAACATCAAGATGGCAAGAACCGCCATATGCAACCTCATTCTGGGTAACTGCAGTCTCTTCCTCTGCTGTTTTCTCTGAAGGAATAGAGAATTTAGGAACTAAGATCACATTGCATCTCAGTTTAGGGTCCAGCTGACAAAAGTAGCAGGCAGAAACTCTTGGGGGTTGGCAAGTGTTGGCCCAGAGAGGAAGCTGGAATATTTTTGCTTGGATTCCATCTGCGAGCCCAAGAGAAAGGGCTTATTGGATCACGTTGCTTACATCATGACTGTGTCCCCCTGAGGAGACACTCTGGGAACCCTTCCAGAGTAGCAGGGGGCAGTGTTTTAGGTTCAGCCAAAAGGGAGCTGCTGATTAGCATCAGTCATCTAAATTACCCACTTGGTCCCATCTTCAGACCACGAAGTACTGTCACTTGTGGTCAGAGATGCAGGCTGTAGCGCTTGCTGGGAAAACACATGGAATTCACTCTGGTGTCCAGGTTTGGGGCTTCCCAGGTGGAGCTAGTGGTAAAGAACCTGCCTCCCAATGCAGGAGATGTAAGAGATGCGGGTTCAGTCCCTGGGTTTGGAAGATCCCCCGGAGGAGGGCATGGTAGCCCACTCCAGTATTCTAGCCTGGTGAAGCCCATGGACAGAGGAGCCTGGTGGGCTACAGTCCATGGAGTCACAGAGGCAGACACAACTGAAGTGACTTAGTACGCATGCCCACGTCTGACTGACTAGCTGCTTTTCAAAGTACTTTGACAACCTGGTGTCTTTGGCACTTAGGATTTAAAAAGTTTTGGGAGAGTATTTATATGGTTTCCTTTATGGCTCTTTTGTTGATTTAAGGAGGATCCAGTGGGAAAATATCCTGTGCAGTGTTGCAGGCTATTGTCCACATAGCATCTATATACGTGTATTTGTGAAGATGAGTGTTTTTATTTTCTCCCGCAGGAAATCCTCCATCAAAGGTTTATGGCAATATTCGAGCTGTGGCTAGCAGAGCAGCAGACCGATTCTGATTTCACAGCAAGGACTTTTCATTTTTGACCTCTATAGAGAAAAAGACTTTACTTCTACACATGGTCACCCGACACCATATGAAGAACTTTTCAGTCATGGGTACCATTATTATACTAGCATATTATGTATAATTTATCATTGTTTCCATTTTAAATCACATGTAGCAGGTTTGCGTAGTTTATAATCCTCTCATTTGGGGGGAAACCTTATTTTAAGCTACAATTGTTTATTTTCTGAGTGTTTTATTTATAAATTTATAATGTTTTCTAAATTTATAAACATTTCTTCTCTGTCAGTTGTAATTAAAAGAATTAGCTCAGAAAATCTCTCTGAATTGTGACCCTTAATAGTAAGTGGTGTGTGACTATTTCAGACCCATGTCATAAACAGCAGTTTGAATATACTCTGAAATAAGAAAGACTAATCTTTGTACCTATTTTTGCAGTTTGTAAAAATAAGTGTTCAATAAAAGCAATCAGACCTTACCAGTATTGGGTATATTTCTTCTAAGTAGTAAGGTGAAATGTAATAAAAGAATTTTTACCCCTAAGAAAACTATATTCTGCAAATGTAATAGGTTGTTTTTAACAAGCATCTTGCCTACATGTTCTTTGATTCATATTACACATTTTTTTAATGAACTCACTTCATTAAATAGTGACTGTGATGATAGTATTCTCTTGTATATTATCTCCACAACCCTTGACCAAAACTTTCAACTTTAATTAGAAAGTACATGTGAGAACCAGAAAAAGTATTAAGTATTGCTAGTAAGAGTTCTATCTGTTACATATGCCACTGTCCCAAACTAGCCTGTACATTGCATTGGGATTAGATATACTTACAGTGGGAATCCAGTGGGAAATGGCTGGAAATGTCCCAGCAATATTTTTTTTTATCCTTTGGCAGCACAGCAGCATGGAGAGAGTATGTGTATGATACCATCTTACTCCTATCTTTCTGAAAAGTTGGAATTTGTTGGCACTTTGTTATTCTAGTCTGCACAGGCTTCAGCAGGTACTTGCCTACTCCCCAGGCATTGTCTAGGAAATCAGATACAAAACTGTGACCACTGAGGGAGTCCTTTTCTGAGGTATGGGTCCACAGTTTTCAGAGCGCTTGGACTGGAATGAACCATTGCTTGGTAGCCATAAACATTTTATGTTGAATTTTTTTAAAAAAGCATAATTTTGATTCGGACAACACAGGTTCTCTATGCTAAAGTGAAGTTATCTTTTGGTATTATTTGCATTTCCTTTTGAAGTTTTCTTACACAGAATTATCAGTAATAAGAGAGCAAATGTATTTCTCTGGCAGTTGCTAAAATCTGGGATACTGTTGAGCTTCTCCCTGATCAGGCATCCCCGCCCAATGGGGAATTAGTACTGCTTAGGGCTTCAAAGAGAAACAAAATGTTAGAGGCGTGTGTGCTCAAAGTGTTGGACTCTGACCCCATGGACTATAGCCCGCCAGACTCCTCTATCCATGGAATTTTCCAGGCAAGAATACTGGAGCAGGTTGCTATTTCCTACTCCAAGTTCAGTTCAGTTCAGTCGCTCAGTCGTGTCTGACTTTTTGCGACCCCATGAACTGCAGCACGCCAGTCCTCCCTGTCCATCACCAACTCCCGGAGTCCACCCAAACCCATGTCCATTGAGTTGGTGATGCCATCCAACCATCTCATCCTCTGTCGTCCCCTTCTCCTCCTGCCCTCAATCTTTCCCAGCATCATGGTCTTTTCAAATGAGTCAGCTCTTCACATCAGGTGGCCAAAGTATTAGAGTTTCAGCTTCAACATCAGTCCTTACGATGAATATTCAGGACTGATCTCCTTTAGGATGGACTGGTTGGATCTCCTTGCAGTCCAAGGGACTCTAAAGAATCTTCTCCAACACCACCGTTCAAAAGCATCAATTCTTTGGCACTCAGCTTTCTTTATAGTCCAACTCACATCCATACATGACTACTGGAAAAACCATAGCCTTGACTAGACGGACCTTTGTTGAAAAGTAATGTCTCTGCTTTTTAATATGCTGTCTAGGTTGGTCATAACTTTTCTTTCAAGGAGTAAGCGTCTTAATTTCATGGCTGCAATCACCATCTGTAGTGATTCTGGAGCCCAGAAAAATAAAGTCAGCCACTGTTTCCCCATCTATTTGCCATGAAGTGATGGGACCGGATGCCATGATCTTAGTTTTCTGAATGTTGAGCTTTAAGCCAACTTTTCACTCTCCTCTTTCACTCATCAAGAGGCTCTTGAGTTCTACTTCACTTTCTGCCAAGGCCTCTTCCCAATCTACGTCTCCTGCACTGGCAGGCGGATTCTTTACCTCTGCACCACCATCACCACCTTACCCGTTCTTAGAATGGAACAGTAAAGGAATGTACTCAATTTGACTACATGACAGTGGTAGTTGATCTGGTAGTTCAAATCATTTCTCGAAATTCTCTAAGGCATGGAGACTAATACTGAAAACCTTAGCCATGCTGATCCATATTTCTATGGTATCTATCATGCTATCCTGCTATTATTTTAGTGTCTGCCTCCCACCCTAAAGCCTCTTATCTTTCAATTCTCAGTATGTAGTACAATTTCTGATAACATCATGTAACAGTTTATTAACATATTAACTGCTGCATTGGCTAGGAGTTATTTTCTTACCCAGTGGCCGATAAGGGAAGAGACCTTGGTGTTTCCTCCTATTGTTCCAGAAGATTTGGACTCCAGTTCTCATCCTATTTACAGAAGAAAGCTTATGTTCACTGAGCCTGGGGAAGAGACATAACTTTCCTGATTCCAGAGCCATGGGACAGCACGCTTAACGTTAGATAATATTGAGTATACAGTGATGATGAACATAACCATCCTATAACTTGCAAAATGCTTGTATTCTACAAATGTCAATGACTTAATTTGGTGGAAGAACCCAGTATTATTCAGGGACACCAGTAATCTTGAGGTTTGGGAGAGCAAGGATTCACTATTTTGATCCACATAACTGTCAGATTTTGATGACCGAGGGCTTCCCTGGTGGCTCAGCAGGAAAGAATCTGCTTGCAATGCAGGAGAGGCGGGTTCGACCCCTGGGTCAGGAAGATCCCTCGGAGAAGGAAATAGCAACCACTCTAGTATTCTTGCCTGGGAAATCCCATGGAAAGAGAAACAGTTCATGGGATCACAAGACTCGGGCACACCTTAAGTGACTAAACCAACAGGCTTAGTGAAAGGTTGAAGTGGCAATGGACCTTAGCTTAAAATGTGAGCTAATGTAATGAGAGATTTTTGAGCAAATGGGAATCTTTGAAGACTAAGAATTGTTTCAAGACATATGATGAGCTTGAATACCATTTCTTTCTTAAGTCCTGGATAGTATCCAGAAAAACCGAGCTTCTTTTTCTACTATCTTGTCTACTCTTTTAAACGGTGGCAAATTATACATGATTCACCATTTAACCATTTGTACAGCTCAGTGACATTTAAGCTCCTTCTCCTTCAACCATCAACCACCATTCATTTCCAGAACATTTATCTTCCCCATCTGACACTGTACCCATTCAACACCCAACTCGCTATTCTCACCTCCTCCCAGCCCTTGATAACCACCATTGTACCTTCTGTCTTCATGAATTTGATGACTCCAGGAACTTGCATAAATAGAATACAGTATCTGTTCTTTGGGAACTGGCTCTTTTATCTTAGCATGTCTTCAAAGTTCATCCAATGTTACATAGCCTGTGTCAAAATTTCCTTCCCTTTATAACTGAATATCATCCCACATTTTTCTTATCCATCCATCACTGATGTTTTGGTTGCTTTCAAATTTTGGCTATTGTGAATAATAGTGCTATGAATGTGGGTGCACAGATATCTCTGCTAGTCCCTAGAACTTCTTGGGTAAGTATCTAGAAGTGGTATTGCTGGGTCATACCAGGTTCAATCCCTAGGACGAGAAGATCCCCTGGAGAAGGGAATGGCAAACCACTCCAGTATTCTTGCCTGGTCAGAAGAACCTGGCAAGCAACAGTCCATGAGGATGCGAGGTCAGACATCACCGAGTGACTAACACACACGGTTAATTGTTTGATTTTTTTGAACCAACCATTATACCATTTTCCACAATGACTTCACCATTTGATATCCACACCAGCAATGCACAAGCATTCCAGCTACTCCATATATCCTTACCAACACCTTTATTTTGCTAATGGCAATTCTAATGAAGTAGTATCTTGTTTTTACTTGAATTTCCATGACTAGTGATACCAAACACCTTTTCTTGTGGCACTGGCTATTTATGTTACCTCCTCTGGAGAAGTATCCAAGTAATTTGCCCATCTTTTAATCAGGTTCTTTGTTTCTGAGTGAAGCTCTTTACATAGTCCAGCTAACAATCTCTTAGCTGATATGTGATTTACAAGTATCTTCTCCCATTCTGTGGACTGCTGTTTCACTTTAAGTCATTTTTTCTACTCTTAAGACCATCAGAACTAAGGAAAAAAGGGAGACCTAGAGCTTACATGTTACCTATTGATTTAAGCTTAACTAACCCATGAAGAGTCATTGAACCCAGTGTTTAGTATCTCATAACTAGTGCATGCCTGACAACATAGGTGTTCTGGGTATAAAACACCAAGAGCCGATAGTTCATCTGGGCCAGGTGCATCATTTACCTGTCGCAAGACTCTCAAGTGCTCATTATAGTGCAGGCATGGCGTAGGAACCCTTCGTTGAATGAATAAAAGTCCCAATACTAATGCTTACAAAGAGTACAAAAGTACTGAATAAAACTTAGTATCACAACCTATAGAAACAAGGTGTTTCCTACTTCATTAAGTATTTATTGAGTAAACACTAAGAGCTAGGCAGAATCTAGACAACCAGGTCTATCAGTGAACAAGGGACAGAAATCCCTGCCCTTAGGGAGCTTTCATTCATGTTATTTGAATAACCAAGGAAGACAAAATGAATCAGACAGGAGGTTAAATGTTATGGAAGAAGACTGGAGTAAAAGGAGAATCAGGTGTTACCAGTGTGTTTAAATGGTGGCCAGGAGAGTTCCTGTTGAACCACGACATGGCTGAACCCCTCAGAAGCATTCCTTGTCAGGAAAGAGGGTGTAAAGGCCTACAGAGGAAGTGGGAGGCTGAAGTAGAGGAAGGGTGACAGACTGGGTTCAACAGGTCATACTGACCTGTGTTTTCACCCAGTGACAAAGCAGACTTACTTATGGCTTATAGTCAAAGATCAAACATCAACCTACCAAAGCTTTTAAAAAATCTAAAAGAATGAAGAAAGACCATCCAATGGTGCTAGTGGTAAAGAATCCACTTGCCAATGCGGGAGATACAAGAGAAGCAGGTTTGATCCCTGGGTCAGGAAGATCCCCCTGGAGGATGAAATGGCAACCCACTCCAGTATTCCTGCCTGGAAAATTCCATGGATAGAGGAGCCCAGTGGGCAAAGAGTCCATGACGTAGCAAGAGAGTCAGATGCAACTGAGCACAAGCACTCACACACCATGGCTGGGGAAGCCTAAAGACCACTGCAAATACACTCAATCAAGTTTCAAATATTTTATTTTCTTATTCATACAGTATGAAGTTTCCTAAAGATCCCACAACATGATGTTTCATGCAGAAGAAAAACTAAACATTCAACATAAACCATCCCCCACCCACCCACCCACACACACTAAAAAAAAAAAGAAAAAACCCTCATTCCCCAGTAAGGAAATAATGTTTGCACTATTTTTCTGTAACGCCAGCCAAGATATGCACAAGCAAGAGAAATAGAAAGCATTTGCTAAAATATCTGTAACAAATACTTATGTACAAAAAATTCACAAAAGACAAGTTCCCCTCTTGAAGCAGAGCACATGGCAGTTGACACTGGAACAGATCAAACCACTGCCTGGGATTATAAGCCACGTACTGATCCAGAGGAAGAAAGTTACATGTGGAGATTTTCAGTTTGAACATTAACATTTCCAAAGTTTGGCAACATTATGTTTTAAAATTATGCAAATTATGTAAACAAGAGGTACATTTTAAATTGATCTACATGCAAAACTCCATGTCATGCAAGGACACCAAGCACCGGGATTTCTCTCACAGACAGAGCCCATGGCGTGCAGCACTCAGTTGAAGGAACAGCGGTGGCGGGCGGGTGTGCCCAAATTAAGATGCTTTCAACCTTGATTCAACCTGCCCTTCCTCACTCAGAGTATAAAACCAATTTTCTACAAAATCTATTGTAGGGAAAGACTACAGTCCTACATAGCTAACCAGAATGTTTTCTTCCAGCCAACAGTACCTTTGCAGAAAAGGGAAGGGATAATAACATCAATTGGCGGAGCGTGGTACACTACTTTTAAATCACACAAAGTATTGTTACCCGAGACATCTTCGGGCAAAGGAAGAACACCATCATGCACTCTCTATGCCTTGTGGTAAAGAAATTTAAGAGGTATAAATTTGGATATAATTTTGCTCTTCTGTGGCAAACAGCTTAATAAGGTTTCTCCCAGGTAAGTCATATATAAGTATATGTGGGTGTATAGATACACACATGCACATTAAACATCACCAGTTTTTAGATTAGCTGCAAGTCTTCTGAAACAGAGAAGGGAAAATTTATGGTTTAAAGGTAAGTTTAATGACAATTTACCACCCATGTAATGAAACATAAACGGATATCCTGAGCTATTACATGATTATTTCTGGAACTCTTCATTAAGTCATGTCTGAGATCAAATCAGGACTGCCTCACATAGCTTCTGTCCTTTACGAATAAAATCACAACAAACTGACACTGACTCAGGGACACCTAATGAACGCAATGGCTCCTAGCTATGAAGTAACAGAATGAGGCGTAAGCTCTGTGCAGTGACTGCATGAACACAAGAACGAGCTCATGGCAGCAGCGCTGGACTCTACTTTCTCCTCAAGCAGAGACGTCGTCAAAGCTGCTCAGCAATGAGACCCAGTCCCTGGAAATATATCATAGGTATAAATTAAGTTACAAACTCCTTTGTTACAAAAATGTAATCAAGGTAAATAATAAGATGTTAACAAATGCTTTGTCAATCTCTCAAAGGAGAAAGAGCAGGCAAAGGAAAACAGCTGGCCTAACACCCGGCTCAAACTGTACAATCTTCAATCTATATATAAAACTGTGTGAAATAAAAGTAAGGATGTTGAATGTTCTGCTTGGCACTTTTGTACTCTTCATCATTTTTGTTTCTGAATCAAGTATATTAAATTAAAGCCAACCTACTACACATATAGAAAGCTACATATATCTATATATAAATATTTACATATGTATATATAGATACTTTCTTGTTATAAAAGATGAAGAAAAATAAATTAAAAAGCCAACCCCTTCCCTTTCTTCGCCACATTGATATGCTCTTTTCATGCTGCTGTCCTTCAGCTTTAAAGTGCTACACCGAGTTATTGAGAGAATAAGAGTTCAATAACACTTAGTTGGGCTTCATGAGGCTCATGTTGGAAAATGTGGCTTCACAGAGAAAAATACTTCCATTTAAATACACAGAGAGCATTGCTGGACGTCTTGAGCAGATCTTCAGAGATGGAGAAGAAAGCAAAAGTGTTGGGTGGTACTCCTTACACAAGAGTCACACGTCTACCACCATCTTTTTGTGGATATCTAGGCCGCCTACAACCTGCAACAGACAGAACAGACCACACTTGACCAGGTTTGAGGGACTCCGTTGTACCAGTCTAACCACCCTACCAAAACTGCAGTTTAAAAAAGCACACTACTTTAGCCATTTCCAGAAGCTGCTATTCCTTTTTTAAAACTCACACTGCCTTTTGTTAGAATTTTCATGGCTTCTTTCTCCCAGGATAACAAGCATTTTCTTGCGTTCTAACACAAGAGATGGCAAATTTTTCCATAAAGGGCTAGGCAGGAAATATTTTAAGCTTTGTAGGCCATGTATAGTTTCTCTTAAATTTTCTTCTTCCATTTTTTTTTAAAACAACACTTTCAAGTGTAAAAAACTTTTTTTAGCTCAAAAACATAAAAAATAGGCTCCCGATAGGCCCATTTGGCCCACTCTTTCCTTTACATTTTGACATGGACTTCAGTAGTTTAATATCAAATGATAACTAGGTGTTACCATAAAAACTGTCAAAAACCAAATACGGGCCTCACTGTCACTCTGTTCTAGAATGAATCAAAAAGTAATGAATAAAATTTTCTGCACATTGCTCTTCCATGGAGTCAAATACATGTAGAGTTGTTACAGACACCTTCGTGAATACTGACATGGCTATGTCGAAGTGAGATTACCTGTAGCATTATTTGGGGGTAACTTTTATTAAGCAAAACCTACATAAAATGAGCAAATCATAAAGGTTAACAGCTTGGTGAATTTTCAGAGTGATGACCCAAGTAACCAGCACCCAGGGCATTACCACGGCTCTTATGCGGCCCCCCCTCCCACCACTACCTCCCTCCTCCCAAGCCACCACCTACACAGAACTAGTCACTACGACTTAACACCATGGATTGGTTCGATCTGTGTTTACACACGTTACAAATGAAATCTTCCATGTCTGTCTCGTTTCACTCAACATTATGTTGGTGAGATTCATCCATGTTGTACATAGTTGCATCTGCTACTATTTTTGAACTTTTTAATTTTTATTTGAAAAATAAAGCTTAAACGGCCAGCTAGTTCTATAACTGGGTCATGAAAACAGCCGTTTGATATCCTGTCCTCAAAATTTCTTTTTACTTAGCGCAATCATTTAGAATTTTCAGCTATGTTCAGTATTTGCCTACAACACTCCAAGTAACATTCCTACATTGCTTCTTCTTGGATTTAAAGTTTTAGGCATTATCCATCAACTTCCCATCACAGAAGATACAGCTTTCACTTCCACACACACACCTCTTCCCTTTCATCTCCTATCCTACATCATCTCCTACCCCACATACCTCCCACCTCTCCCATGCTTCAAAGAGCTGCAAGTTTGTGTGTTTTTATTAGACAGAAATTCAGTATTTTATTTATGACTACATAAAATACTACTTACAGCAGAAGAGAACTGTGTACTATGTTTACTTTTGCTTCCCTGCATATTTGTTTTGCTACAGTTAATAACTGATCTTTTTCTTCACTGGGTGTTCTATGCATTTATCATTAATTCAACACTAAACTTTGCTCTAAAGGCACTCAGATGTATTATATCAAGCTATCAATTTTATTATTTTCAAATCACTTCCAGAGCTTTTGGACTTACTCCCATCCAGGCTTGGCATCCATGTATCCTCCTAGAGACTGCTTTCTCTCCCACCTGACCCTCTGAGCTTCCTGGATCCCACACTGACTTCTTCTTTTTTGATTTATAACCTTTTCATAGTGGAAGCACATCTAGTAATTTGCAAAAAAGGGAGGAGGACTTGCATACCTGAAAATGTCTGATTCTACCACCCAGTTTGAGTTTACTGAGAATTCTTGTTTTGTCTTCTATTTTCCAAGTTGCTAAGTGAGAAATCTGTCACCATTACGATTCTTGACTCTTTGTATGAAGCCCTTCCCCTATCCCTCTACCTTAGCTCTTTGGAAGCTTGTAAACCATCTCTTTGTTTTAAAATTTCATGACAATGTACCAAGGCCCAGATTATTTTTATATACTATGCTGGGTACTCAGTAAGTCCTTTCAGTCAAGGAAACTCATTACTTTTGATTCTGAGATAATTTTCTGATTCATTTTTGATGATTTCCTTCCCTCCAATGTCTTTCTGGGACCTAACATTCGGATGTTAGACCTCCTAGAATGAATCCCAACATTTACATTTCCTAGAGCTCTTTTAAACACTGTCCAATTTTTGTTTCAAAGATCTAATATACTATATCCCTGAGGGTAATGACGACAGATTTCTGTTCTACTTTTAAAGTGTTTATTGCCCTTGCATAGCCTGCTTCAGCGTGCTTCTTTTTCAGGTTTGATTTCATCTCTATAATCCGTATCAGAGGTTTTCCTTGAATGTCTGGTGATCCTGGGCTCTTTCCTCCTGTGGAAAGTGCCACCCCAGGGCCTCCGGGCACAGGGCAGGGCTGTTGACTGTGCGCTGCGCTTTGAACAACTGGGTAAACACCATTTCTAGAGGTCAGCTTTCCCAAACAGGGCTGTTCCCACCTCTTGCCTAGAGGGTACAAGTGTAGCTGCCAGGGAGTCAAGTCAGAGAAGGTGGCTACAGGTGTCAAAATGCAAATATGCTTTTCTTCACTTAATTTCCCCAACACACACACACAGACACATACACACACATACACACACACACACAGCCCTATTTCACTCTTGCCAATCTCCCACTACAGTGCAGGAGAGACTGAACAGAGTCATGAAGGAGATCTTGTGTTCTACTTGCTTCTTAAACAGACTTTAAGCAATTCTCCTGTTAGCTCCACCTTCACACCCACTTTCAGTCATGTCTCCACTTTCTGAGCCTTTTAGGGGTTCCACATTATACACCAAGCTGCTTCTCCGCTTTCCTAGTTGATAGCTTAGAATTTTCACTCCTGTCTAACCACTCAACTTTATAAATTACCAAACTAAGTTACTATCCTCTCTGCTATTCACTTGGTCCTTGTGGGTTTATAACCTTTTCTTTTTAACCCATTTAATTTCAGTGAAGTTTTCAAAGGAAACAAAAGTAAATACATGCGTTCAATCCATCAATGTTAATCCTGTCACTGATCATTTATAAGATTTGTGTATGGTAAAGTATTCTGAAAATGTTAAAACAGATACATAGTATGTGATCTTTTAAGATAACTCTCTTTTCTCTCTGTTACAGCTTAAGAAAACAGAATAAAGAGAACTCAATGAAGCCCAAGTTATGAGCCTGATAAATGTTCCCAAAAGTTGGCTTACTATACAAACATTTTTGTTCATTCCTGAACTATGCCCTCCAAAAATACAAGTATGGGCTATTTATCACAAAGGCTGAAAAATAAACTCAAAGCTTAGCTTACACCTTCAGTGTACAGAGCATAATTTCTATACCTAGGGATATATTTCCTTCCACTAGTAAAGTGATTTACATGTAATTTTAAGTTACAGTTTATATTTACTAAATGCAAGTAGTCTTTCACTTATACACATCCCTTCACATCTCTCCAGCCAAATTCCTCATTTTTGTTTTGTTCCCTCAAGTCTTGGAATCTTTTTTTTTTTTTCCTACTTTTGAAAACTGGCTGCTATCTACGATGCCACTACCAGGCTGGTCTCATGTCACGCACAATCCGATGCCTGCCCACGGGAGTCCTTCAACACGTGCTGGCAACAGTGGAGGAGACATGGCGGAGGAACAGGACACTTGCAACAGCACCACCTGGCACTGGTTCCAAATCTCAAGAGTTCAGCCTGTCTAACTCTCTTCCAAGAAGAACTAGCCTGTTCTTTAAACTAGAGCACCACCTACTTTTTTGAAACACAATGCGAAGATCTCATTCCCTTGAGATGAAAAAAGATCCTTGAAGTATAATGTGAACTTCTACTTAAAAGCCAAAGTAGCTACTTAAGTCCTTACGTAACACATGACAAACTAATCTGTTTTCCCTGGTGTCATCTAAGTAAAAAATGAAGAGGAGGAAAACCTTCTATAGAAGCATCCAGTAATGACTGAAAATTTTCAAAACGTTTTATTTTCTTTGCATTTCCTTTGGATTGTCCAGCATCTTCAGTTTACCATTAAAACTGCTTATGACGCATCAGAAAGTTCCTATCTCTGTTTTAGGGGCAGCAGCCACAGAAGAGAAGCAATAAACACGAAGCTGAGCCAGTGCCCCAGTTCCCACCAAGAGCAAGTCCTCCAGGACTTCTCACAACTGTAGGCTATGTCTCTATGGAGCCCTTGCCCCAGATCACAAAAACTACCCATCAGTAGCTTAGAAAAAAAGGAGAGGGGAAAACAAATCACCTTTCTACACTACCTCGCTGCTGAGTTTATGACAGATGGGGATTCCATTTCTGTCGTCCTTGTGACCAAGTCTCTGAATTCCTAGCTTAAATTCATGAACTCTTATTTCCTACAAAAGTATTTTCAAATAACCTAGTTGTTAACTTGGGAGGCTACCAATAATAAGTAAAAGTGACTAGTACCATTCTTGTGGCATTTTATCGGACAATCACTGAGAATATATTAATTCTTGAGAATAATTAGTAATTAGTAACAGTTAAAAACAAAGAACATTTCAAAACTTTGAATCTGGGGCTATCAGGCAAAATCAAACACAGAAATTTCTAGGGCAAAATATAATTATAAGGAATTCTCTACTAAGTGATATTAAAAATGTTTTTATGAAACACAACTAGTGAAGAACTAGCTTTTTTGTACTTACAGCACAGAATTCTTCAAAGGATATTCTTCCATCCCCATCCTTATCTGCATTTATTATGGTTTTGTCTACGATTTGCTGTAACTGTGTATCTTTCAGATTGTTCCCCACCATCATCTTTAGCACCTGGAAGAGTTCCCCATTGGAAATATAGCCGTCTTTATCCATGTCATAGATACGGAAAGCAACTAAAAAAAGAGTAAGGAAAAGTCAACGGCAATTACATGGTAATCACGAACACTTTCAAAGAGAGAGAAGATAGTAAGTTGTCCAGCATTTAGAATTCTACTATGAGGACAGCTCCTTCCTACATAGAGATGTTGTTTTTAGGTGAAACAAGGTGGTTACAAGTATATGGGCCATGGAGTTAAGACTGCCTGGGACAATTAACGTAGCCTAGAGTTTAAGTCATTTACCCTTTCCTAAGCTTCAGTTTCTGCACATATAAAATTGGGGCTAATAATAGTTCTAACCTCCCAGGTTCTTTACAGCAGGGGTCCCCAACCTCCAGGATCTAATGACTGATGATCTGAGGTGGAGCTGACGTAAAAATGATAGAAATAAAGTGCACAATTAATGTAATGCAGCTGAATCATCCCAGAACCACTCCCTACCCCGAGTCCATGGAAGAACTGTCTTTGTGTTAAAAAGGTTGGGGACTGCTGCTTTACAGTACTGAGTGAGATAATATACAATCAAAGACAGCAACTGTTATTACTATTAATATTATTCTCATTTATATCAAGAGTTCATTTGCAAAGGATGTTAGCATATAGCGTGTGCCTCAGAGAATTGTTATTGAGTATGTCTCGCCAGTTAAGAGCTGAATATTTTAAAAAGATACCAGATGTTCCCTGAAAGAGAGACAGCCTACATAAACAAAAATAGTAAACTTCTGGCTAAATAATTCTGAATACAAGTGTAAACGAAGTTAGGCTAATCATATTAAAGCATTTCTTCTCACTTTCATGCCAACATTTTATATTATTTAACCACAAATGGAATATAATCCTTAAAAATTGTGAATCAATTCTGTGTATTGTACACCTGTAACATAAGCAACAATGACACATCATTAAAAAATACAAATTGCAACGTCCAAAAAGGATTTTCCCCAGAACGTAAAATTTCTGTTATGTCTACTGAGGATCTAGAATAAAAGATACCTTTTAGAATATTTTAAAAGGAGGTTATAATGCAGTATGGGGTAGTAGTCTAAGAGGAAGAATGAACTCAGTGAAGAAAAATACTTACACCTCAACTTCTGTTCCTTATCTCCTTTGACACTGAACTGAGAGACTCCCTCAATGAACTCTGAATAAGAATAAAAAACATTTACAAATCAGAAGTTTCAATTTTTTACAAAGAAGAACAATACACACATGCACATGGACACAAACCCTACATGCTCACAATAGAATATTTTCCTGTTCCAAAAGAAAATATTACTAGTGATGTTTACAACTGAAAAAGCAAAATTGGAAACTTCAACAAACAAGGTTCTGTATATAATTTGAACCTGGAACTCTCTAAAATCAGATCAACTTGAACAAGTTGATTTATTATTTATTATTATTTATTAGTTGCTACAGAGCATAACATTCAAAAAACATATTCTTTAAGCTATTTAACTCTATATTCTTAGAATATGACTATACAAGAGGGCTTTAAAAAAATATTTACATTGTTTGGCAGAAAAAATTGGGAGGTTTCTGGTTCCAAAATTCAGAATCATTTACATAAACTGTTCGAAGTTTCATAACAAATGGTCATTTTTCTTCACTGCTGCTGAACACTAAATCACAACCAGTTTAGAGCCCTTCACTTGGACAATTCAATTCTTCAAATGAAAATAACAAAAACTGTTGATTTTCTGATGAAATGAAAGATTTATTTAAAGTGTAGAATCAAATGGTTGACATTAGCAAAAGCACTACTGTCTTTGTAAAATCTAGATTAACTAAATCCCTTCTATGATAATACTCCTATCCTTCTTACTTCAGCTTATTTTTTATTGCTGACTTATTTTTAAAGTCTCATTCTTTTAGAAAAAGTTTTTAAAAAATGTGGCTTCTAATATTTTAAGTTTATCTAAAATTTTCTAACAACAAAAGCAATACTAAATCCCATTTTTTAGATTACCTAAAAGGGCACTTCGATCATTTATGTCCCAAAAAGTACAAGGTCTTATTAGTTTATTAAGGTTCATTTATCACAGACTTTTGAGTTTTAACAATCTATTATTATAAGAAAACCAGTACTTAAGGACATTCAAGAAAACGTCAACTTTTCAGACATTTTTGTACATAGAGATATAAGACTATTCATAGATTATCTAACTTGCAGTTTAACTACAACTACATTCTTACCTTTAAAGTCTACTTCTCCATTCCCATCTGTGTCGAATATATCTATTACTCGCTGTACTAAGGGATTCTGTTGTAATTCAGGTAGAGACATGAACTCTTCCACACTCAAAGAACCAGAATTGTCCAAATCGAGCTTCTTAAATCTCTTTCCTAGCCTTTTAATTTCATCAGCATCAACTAAAAGCAAAAAGAGGCAGCATGATTTACCAAATGATTGTATGATAACTACAAGAAAAAATTCAGCAGTTATCCAATAGTTTAATTTTCAATTTAATTTAGAGTTGAACATACTATGGACTAACTTCTTATAACAAAGAAAATATATCATGAAATTTTTTTGTTACCTCTTTGCTTGTCTGCACCCGCCATAACATACAACCAACTGTATGCTGAGTACCAAGATATTACAGGATTGATAATGCTAAGCTGATCATGAAAGTCAGATGGTTCATACCAGGCGGACTAAATCAATCTCTGCTATGTACACCAGGCACTCTGATTTTCATTTCTCTTTTAAAATTTTAATTTAGTTTATTTCTAACAGTTCATGGTTCAAAATCTGAACAAGGTTTGAATACAGTTCAATATTCAAAGTCTCCCTCCAATGCTGCCAGCTTCTTGAATATTCATCTAAAGATCATCCTTCACAAGTATGAACAAATAAAACTCAGCACTTTAAAATTTTTAATTAAATTTTAAGAAAAATATTTAATAAAAGTTAAATATTTTTAAAGATTACTTTTTATTTACAGTTATTACCAATCTCCTAAAAATTAGGCACAGATCAAATCCATCCTGGCAACACCACTGAATGTTTCAGATCTGTACTTCTAAATATAAAGAATTCCAACTTTTGGCACCATCTTTCATTGAAGATTTTATTCAGCTACTTGGAATCACACTCCCTTTAAAACAGATGAACAAGGAAAAACAAACAAACCTCACCCTTTTGACTCATCTTGTGACTCAGAGATACTGTTTTTCATGTTTTGCCAAGTTGAGACTCATGCTATTTTTCCACTTTTTTAAGGATACCTCTGGGAGGGACTATCTTTTCTAGTAGTTGAAAGTTCCTACATATTCAATTTAAACTATACTATACAAAGTATTATAATAGATAATCTTATAATCATACATAAATGTATGCCTCTAAAAATTAAGATATTAAAAACAGATCTTTTAGTCTAAGTTTCTAAAATACAGCTACTACTATGGAATGTTAACACAGAAAACAACCAAATTAAATTATTGAGACCTTACCCAGATCAATGCACCCTTGAATATACTCAGGAATAAATGTGCAATCTAGATGGTTACTTATTTAAAGAAGTGATTTCAAGAATCTTATTAGTATTAACACATAGAATAATTACGAAGTTGCTTTCAGAGATCTCATGATGCTACTCTAAGTTTGAATAAGTATTTCTAATTGGACATAACAACACTAAAGAATATATAATATTAATACATAGAAGGTTGCTTATCTATTCATCATTGTCTCAGATAAAGAAACACCAACAATTTATTATATATATATTTTTTCTCATTTAGAAAAAAGAATATAAGAGATTTCCAACAGTAGCAAAGAGATGTAGGCCATCAAGCACTGTTATTACTATACACACAGACACACACACACTAAGCTGCTACTCCACTGTTAGGTGGTTTTGAGGTTTTTCAGAATGTAAAGGAAAAGAAATAAGCAGAATGGTAGAAAAACAAACTTTCCTCAAATTTTAGCCAATTCCCAAAATTTGTATATTAATAATCAGGAACAAAAAAACTATTCCTTCAAAAAATTCTAACAGCCACTTTATAAATAATTTATTACCTATTGGTTTGTTAATGATTTAAAAACAAAATAAAGCAAGTCTATCAAATCCTCCGAGCAATAATAGTATTTTCAAAGAAACAACTAATGTGATGTGGTATCCTGAACAGAATCTTAGAAAAGAAAAAACTTCTCAAAGTCACCATTTTTTTCCACTAAAATACAGAGCTTACAATGTTGTAACAATGATTAATTTCTCGATTTTGATAACAATAATTGCATTTCAAGCCTGTGAAATGTTAACATCAGAAGCTGGGTGTGTGATAACTGAGACTTCTGTTATTTTTGTAACTTCTTGGTAATTTTTCCATAAGTCTCCTCCAATTTGTGTCAACTCAATTTTTATCTTGTCTTTCATGACTTTGAAACTTTTGATCCAGTATTTTGTAGAATATCCTTCAGCATAAATTGCTGATTTTTTTTTTTTTTATGATTAGAATGCATTTGGGGCAAGAATACTGTAGAAATAATGTGCCCTTCTCACTTCATCATTGTCAAGGGTGGCCAAAGGGGTTTCTGTCAGATTTCTCCACTATAAATCTACTATCTTTCCCTTTGCATCAAAAAATACTGGGAGGATTAGTTTGAGACTATTCAAATATCCTATTTTCTCCTCAAACTCTGATCTAAATTTAGCATCATCTTAGGTAGGTCTTGTTTGTAAAATTTTATTTCTGTGGTATTGCCTAATAATTTTTTCCCTCATTATTAACTAGATTGTTACTGTCAAAAAAAAAAAAGCCTTTTTTTTTTAAGTAAAGCCTTATACTATTGTCAACAGAAGCTAGTGGGTAGGTTTTCAAGGTAAAGACTAGTTTTAAAGTTTTAAAAGTTTAAAGTAGATTGTAAAATTCAATCTACAAAAGTAATGACTGTATTTCCAATGTTATCCCAAATAAGAAATCAAAACCACCAGGGGGCGCAGAAGAGACCATCACAGATAAAAACCTTCATAAGCAGCTCGATGGACTACAAAGAAAGCTGAGCACCAAAGAATTGATGCTTTTGAACTGTGGTGTTGGAGAAGACTCTTGAGAGTCCCTTGGACTGCAAGGAGATCCAACCAGTCCATCCTAAAGGAAATCAGTCCTGAAAATTCATTGGAAGGACTGATGATGAAGCTGAAACTCCACTATTTTGGCCACCTGATGCGATGAACTGACTCATTTGAAAAGACCCTGATGCTGAGAAAGATTGAAGGCGGGAGGAGAAGGGGACAACAGAGGATGAGATGGTTGGATGACATCACCGACTCAATGGGTATGAGTTTGAGCAAGCTCTGGGAGTTGCTGATGGACAAGGAAGCCTGGTGTGCTGCAGTCCACAGGGTCACAAAGAGTTGGACACAACTGAGCGACTGAACTGAACTGAAGCAGCTCCAAAATACACACCTAATTTTATAATGACCTTCTCTATAGACTAACAGTCTAATATTTACGTTCTGCACAGAACAGTTTGACAATGAAACAAAACAAAGAAAACTCCCTATTAATATTGAAAGAGAATCAAAAAGGTATATTATGAAACATGGACATTTGTACTGTGTCTTTTTCTTACAAGTGAAAAACTTTCAACCACTTTTAAATATCTAGATTTTAGGGGGTATATCACAATTTTCTAAAGCAAGATGAAATATGTGCTTTTGGTGTTTCTAGGTTAAATTATTACACATTTTAAAATGGTGGTGGTGGTTTAGTTGCTAATTCGTGTCCAACTCTTGTGACCCCATGGACTGTAGCCTGCCAGGCTCCTCTGTCCGTAGAATTCTCCAGGAAAGAGTACTGGACTAGGTTGTTCTCCGGGGGATCTTCCCGACCCAGGAATCAAACCTGGGTCTCCTGCATTGCAGGCAGATTCTTTACTGACTGAGCTATGAGCGAAGCCCACTTTAAAATATTAATTATCAAATATACAAAAACAAGACATTAGCACCAACAAAAAGGATTATCAAGTTGTAAATAAAATGCTAAAAAGAAATTTTAAACCAACTTTGGGAAATAAATGATATTCCAAAAACACATGATCATATAGTTCTACAGGTTTTGACAAATGTATACACCTATGGAAGTAGTGCTGCAATCAAGACAAAAAGCACATGTCTGTCATTCCTAATGTTTCCTTGGGTCCCTTTCCGTCAATCACAAACACACCCCACTTACTCCCCACCACAACTCTAGGCAACCACTGATTTGCTTTCTGTAACTAAATTCTGTCTAGAATTTCATGTAAATGGAATCATACGTATGTACTCTTCTTTTTCTCATCAAGTTTCTGACATTAATCAGGTTGGTTCATATGTCAGTAGTTTCTTCCTTTTTATGGCATAGTAGTATATATATTCCATTGTATGAATACTTCCCAATCAGTTTAAGCATTCATCTTTAATAGACATTCCTATTATTTCCTATCTGAAACTATTAGGAATAAAGCTTCTAAGAATATGCTTAATCTTTGTGTAAACAAATGTTTTCCTGGAATTGCTAGATCATAGGGTAAGCACATGTCTGACTTTCAGAAACTGTTAAGAAGTTTTCCAAAGCGGGTGTGCCATTTTACACTCCCATCAGCACTACCTGAGAATCCCATGGGCTCTCTCTGGCAGCAGTATGTGATCGTAGTTTTAACCTGTATTTCTCTGAGGATTAATGATCTTGAGGATATTTTTCATGTGATTATTAGCAACTCATATATCTTCATTTGTTACGTGACTTCAAATCCTTTATTTCCTTAAATGTGTAAGGGAAAATGTTAGTTGCTTAGTCATGTCTGACTCTGCAACCCCATGAGTCTGCCAGGCTCCTCCATCCATGGAATTCTCCAGGCAAGAATACTGGATGGGTAGCCATTCCCTCCTCCAGGGGATCTTCCCAATCCAGGGTCTCCTGCATTGCAGGCGGATTCTTCGCTGTCTGGTTGTCTTTAAAAGTTGTGTGATTCTCTTTTTAGACTGATTGGTTGAAGTCCTTTGCCAGGTGGAGGTATTTCAAGTATCTTCTTTTACTTTTTAAAGGCAGTCTATAAGCTGCCTTTATAGAGCTTATAAACTGCTTTAAAGAGCAAAAACTTTCAATTTTGATGAGACCCATTTTTTTCTTTAATGATTCACGTTTTGCAGATCAACTAAAAATCTCTGCCTATAGTAAGAAGATTTTGGCTGATGTTTTCTTCTAGAAGTTCCATAGTTGTAGCTTTTATGGTTTAAATTTATGACCAAATGTTTTCTGTAGGTAAGTTAAGGGTAAACTTTCATTCCAGCTATTTGTTTAAAAGGCTCCTCTTACAATGGTACCTTTGATGTTTTTGTCAAAAAACAATTAACTGTACAAATCAACAAATTGTACCTTAAATTCACAATATGTTACATGTAAAATATCCAATTAAAAAATGTTTTAAAAAAATCAACCAAATAAAAACATACAAGGGTTTATACCCTCTACTCTGGTTCCACTGATTTGTTTATCTATCTTGTGTCAACACCATAGTTTTATGTTTTATAGTAAGTCTCTAAATCAGGGGACACTGTCCTCACACTTTCTTGTCCTTTTCCAAAACTGTGCTGGCTCTTCTAAGACCTGTGATTTTCTATATAGAATTAATAATTATTTGGTAGTTTTTATTAAAACCCTGCTGAAAATTTGACTGAGATTGTCTTAACTCTATAGATCAATCCGAGTCGAACCAATACCTTAAGAGTATCAGTCTTCCAATCTAGGAATATGGTACCTCCCTCCATTTATTTAGGTCTTTTTAAGTTTCCTCTCAGTGATGTTTCATAGTTCAATGTACAGATCTTAACATCTAGTTGGTTAAATTTACACTTGAATATCCCTATGTTTTTATTCTACTATATAGTATTCTTGTTAATTTCATTTTTTTTTTCAATTGCTCACTGCTGTCATAATAGAAATTCCACCGGTTTTTGTATACTGTCCTTGTAGCCTACAATCTTGCTAAATTCACTTCTTATTTCTGGTAACAGGATTTACTACAAAAACAACCATGTCATCTAAGAATAAAAGCGATTTTACTCCTGCCTTTTCAATCTGAATACATTTTATTTCAGGCTTCCCTCGTGGCTCTGCTGGTAAAGAATCCGCCTGCAATGCATGAGACCAAGGCTTGATCCCTGGGTTGGGAAGATCCTCTGGAGAAGGGAAAGGCTACCCACTCCAGTCTTCTGGCCTGGAGAATTCTATGGACTGTATAGCCCATGGGGTTGCAAAGAGTCGGACATGACTGAGTAACTTTCACTTTCATATTTTATTTCTTCTTCTGGACTTAATGTACTGGCTAGAACTTCTAGTACAAGTTTGGCTACAATTAGAGTGAAAAACTGCTTTTTTCCCCCAATCTTACATAGAAAGCATTCAGTCTTTTATCATTAGATAAGTATGATGTTAGCTGTAGGGTTTTTTTGTAGGTGCCCTTTATCAGGTTGAGAAAATTCCTTTCTGTTCTTAATTTACAAAAAGTATTTATCATTAACAGGTACTGAACTCTTCAAACAAATAGTCTGCTACACCTATTGAGATTTTTTTCCTCTTTTATTATTTCAACATAGTGAATCACATTGTTTTTTTTTTTAGTTAAAATCATACTCCTGGGATAAACTCCACTTGGTCTTGCTTTACTGTCCTTTTTACATATTATTTATGTGACTTAAAAATATTTAAGGATTTTTGCATTTATGTTCATGGTGAATACAGGTCTATAGTTTTCTATAGTATCTTTGGTATTGCTATTGGTGTAATGCTAGCTTCTATTTTCTGAAGGACTCTAGATTATGACTGATTTTTTTTTTCCCATTAAATGTTTGCTAGAATTTACCAGTAAAGCCATCTGGGCCCTGGAGATTTCCTTGTGAGAAAAAATTCAATTTCATTAATAGATATAATGCTATTAAGATTTTCTATTCCCTTTTGTGTCAGTTTTAGGAACAGGTATACCTTGAAGATATCACAGATTTGGTTCTAGACTATTGCAAAAAGAGTAAGTCACATGATTTTTTGGTTTTCCAATGCATACATAAAAGTTATCAATGTTTACACTATTCTGTATTCTACTAAGTATGCAACATTATGTAAAAAAAAATCTACAGATACTTTATTGCTAAAAAGTGCTATCATCTGAGCCTTTGGCAAGTCATAACAGAAACATCAAAGATCACTGATGACAATCACCATAACAAATATAACAATAATAATGAAAAAGTATGCAATATTGCAAGCCTGATAAAGTGAAATACAATAAAAAGAGGTCTGCTTGTATTCGTTTTTCAAGGAATTTGTCTGTTTCATCTAAGGTGTAGAACTTACTGGAATAAGACTGTTTACAAAACTGCCTTGTTATTCTTTTAACATGTATAGGGACTGTAAGTGACTTCAGCTTTTTCATTACTAATACGGGAAACTGTTTCCTTTCTTTCCTCTAGAATGTTCCTTCAAAATGTGAACGTTACGTTAACACTAACTTCTACTTTACATAAAAGACACAGTCAAAAATGATCCAACACATCAAAATTCACAAGGCAAATGAATACTGTCCAAAGATGTCACAAAAGAAGCTACACACTTAATCCTAAAAAAGCATTCTTAGAATTTTCAGAGCTCCGAGTTTGAGAAGAAAATCTGTCATAGAAAAGCCATGTAGTACAAAAAGCTGGAAGAAGCCTTGGAAATGAAAAACTCCAGATGAGAAAAAAAGACCCAGAGAGTTAAGTAAAACTGCTTAATCTGAAAAGCTTGATGGTAAAAGTGGGATGAAGGGATTTCTTGAAGTACTTTATAATTTGTTTTCCTTGTTAGTTTCACCAGAAGAGTTAACATGGAACACTGGGCTAAGAGATACTAAATATTGCTGTTCCTCAACTCAACCTGTACCCTTGGGCCAAGTGTGGAGAAAAGGGAATAATGACAGTATTTCCACAGTGCAGTTAGATAAAAACAAAAAAACATATTTCTAAGATGTTCTCCAACTGGTTTTCCTGCTGAAGGTGTTTGTATTGCTATTGTTTTTTCTCCTTTTGGTTTATTTACACTGTGGTTCAAATCAAAATATGCACTAAGTTAATGAAAAAGCATACATTTATATGGTCAGATAACACATCTTCAAGTTTTCTAAGTTATTAATAACTTGGCTTGTAAGTAAGAGGTTCAGAAGGGAAGAGGACATACATATACCTAAGGCTGATTCATGTTGATGTATGGCAGAAACCAACACAACACTGTAAGGTAATTATCCTCCAATTAAAAATAGTTGATTTTTTAAAAGTCATATTCTTTTTTTCTTTTAACCTAAGTATACTGTGTAGGTCAGTAACATACCTTATTCAAAAGATTGGCTCTCAATGATTTCCATTGTTTTGTAAATCAAATCCAACCCTAATCCATTACACCACATTCTCCAAGCTTTCCTTTTATCTATTCCTATGATATGTTGTGCTTGAATATGCTAGTTGACCTTCTCTTTATAGCACTGTTATCACTCCCCACCACCAACTCCCCCCAAAATATGGTATTTTCACAAAATCAAGCATATTCAAGAGTCTTCTTTTACTTTCAGGACCAATTAGTCAAAAGATTTATTTCTGGGTGCTCCAGAGCTGAATCTGGTTTATTACCAAGAATGTAATACTGCATACTGCAACCACAGTCTCTGCTTTCTTTTTTTTCTTATTGACTTGTTTTTTATTTTAATACTAAGAAATTCCAGCATACAATTTATGTAATGGCTTTTACTTTCTTCTTGATGATGTCTTCCACAGACAGTTCTGGCTTCTTGCTCTAACTTGAATCACCTGCTTTCCAGGCCCCCTGGCAGAGCTGGGATTTTCACTGGTGTCTTAGAGATTTAGTTTCTTGGATCTTGTTTCTTCCTTTTTTCTCTAACTTCTATTTCACTCTTCTGGGTGCATATTCACAAACTCAGGAAAGGTAAATTTTCCAAGTCCTTAAACTTCTGGAAATGTCTTTAATTTGATCTCTCACCTGAGTAACCATTTGGTTGATATCCAATTCTGGATTTAGGAACTCAGAACTGTGAATTAACTGCCCTATTGCTTTCTAATACCTACTGCTGCTGCTAAGAATTCCAATGTCAGCAGACTCTCATTCTTTTGAGAAAAAACTTTTCCCTGTCAAGCAGCTCCTAGGGTTTTCTTTTTTGCTTTTGGACTTCTAAAATTACAAAAGAGGTTAACACCAAATATAGACCTCTTTTCATCTAAACTTCCCAAGTATCAGAATGCTTTTCCAATTAGAAGGTAAGATTTTTCAGGTGAAGAAAATTTGCTCCTACTAATGCACTGATTATTTTTGCTTTTATCTACTACATCTTTTGAGATGTCTTTTAGGCAGATGCTATTACATTCTGTATTGTTCCCCAAGTTCCTTGCATATTTTTCCATATCTTTTGTTCTAATATTATGAGAAAGATACAAGAATTTATAGTTTTGCTAAATGCCTAGATAGGCTTTCTCACCAGCTGATGTAACTGTCTTCTACATACCAGCTACAAAACAATTCAAATTTGCGGTAGACTCAAACTACTACATGTCATGGACTTTTCACTGCTAAAACTAAAAATGTGTAAGTGCTACCACGATGCCAAAATCTGACAGTACAGATAAAGAAAACAGAGGTAGCACTTCATTTTTCTTAAGACTACTCACCTAAAAATCTGAAATATTTAGAATATAGCAGACCATCCAGGGATTTTTTCTTTTTTTTTTTTAAGGTATTGTAACTACAAAACAAGGTAGCAAATTCAAGCCTAGGTGTTCAAGTTTGTGCACTATACTTTATTACTCAGCAATAAAGCTTTACTGAAAGAAAAGAGAATGCAAGCAATTCTCAGTGGACTAGGTGAAATAAGAGTTCAGGATCACTAAGTAACTGATAATCTTGGCTGGTGGACTCTTTAAGAAGCATGAATTAAAAAAAAAAGAAGCATGAATTATAGGATACTTTTATGAAGATTTTAATCTAAAGTAACAAATGTATCAAAGTTAGTGACACAATTTTTGTTGATGTTAAAAGTTTCCTCCAAAAATTTTCAAGATGATGAATGATTTGGGAGTAAACCAGATATTACTCTTTAGAATACACAACACTGAAAAATTATAGTGAGTTAACTAGTCCATATAAGAAAGGAAACATAAAGGAATGCAGAAGTGAAAGAGGAAACCAAATTAACTTTAGATTAACTTTTTCTGTGAAAAAGTTTTGTTTTCAAAACAAAGAAACATCCAAGTCTAAGTAAAGAATATGAACACGTAAACCTCCCTGAGACAATCTGACTGTGAGCAGAAATAGTCAAACCAGAAACAAAACTACTTAAAATATGAGACTGGTGACTTAAAATGAGAGCAGTGTCCTAGTGGCTAAAGGTATCTTCAAGGTTTCTACAGATAGTTCATTATACAAAGGGAAATGTTCCTTCAGAGCCTGCCAAGCTCCTCTTGGGTCACCTTCTAACAAAAGAAAATTGAGAAATCTCTTTAGATAAAACTTTTTTTTAGTCTTTCATCTACATTCAATCTACAAAACAGGCCCTATGTTTACCAATTTTATCAAAATTATTCAGAGTTATACTGGCTTTATCAACAGTAAAAAAAATTGGTTGAATCTGACTTTCTACTCACTTCCACCTGTGCTCCAATCCAGCCCTCTGCTAAACTATCTAACCTAGTATCTTGTACTCAGCCATTTTTCCAAGTTATCATGCCAAGTTACAACCACAGTCTTTGAGCAAATCACCGCAACAGAGTATACATTTCCTTCTCCAGACAGGTTAACCAACAGAAAGAACAGTCACAATGGCCAAGAATAACTTAATTCAACAAAAAGCAAATACTGAATTAAGAGACACTAAGAGACAAACACACACAAAAATCAGAATACCTAAATATATCTTAGACAAGTCCCATTTTCCATAAAAATCATTCATGTTGGGGGCTAACCCCCAACTAAAATAAATAAATTTATATTAAAAAAAAAAGAATCAAAAAAAAAACCCCTCAACATTCAAAAAACAAAAAACAAAGCAAAACAAAAAAATCATTCATGTAGACAAACATAACATTAATCTGATAAGAGTTACTGTAAGAGAGGCTGTACAGTATTCATTAAAGATACAACTCTGGAACATGACTGCTTGATATAAAGCACAGCTTTGTTACTTTACCTGCTGCTACGTGATCTTAGGTCAGTTATTGATGTCTCTGTTTTTTCATCTATACAATGGGAAAAGTAACAACACCTCTTTCATGAGACTACTGCAAAAGTTAAAAAGTAAATCTATGTGATGTGCTTAGAACAGTGCCTGGTATATGCTAAATGCCAAATGCCATGTGTTAAATGCCATTATTTATGAAAACAAATGGAGTGACTGGTAACTACTGGGTTTTTCTAAAGATACACCCTTTAAAATTATCCAACTAGCTGTCTATACAATCCAGCACTGAGCTCGTACTAGCTTATTCAGTCAACATATACTTATTCAGCATCTGCTCTATGCCAGGCATCACACTTCCACTTCTATTGTCAACACCTCAATTCTTTTGGTGGTGAAAATGAGCTTGCTAACTGCTAAGTCACTTCAGTCGTGTCCGACTCTGTGCAACCCCATAGACAGCAGCCCACCAGGCTCCGCCGTCCCTAGGATTCTCCAGGCAAGAATACTGGAGTGGGTTGCCATTTCCTTCTCCAGTGCATGAAAGGGAAAAGTGAAAGCGAAGTCGCTCAGTCGTGTCCGACTCTCAGCGACTCCATGGACTGTAGCCTACCAGGCTTCTCTGTCCATGGGATTTTCCAGGCAAGAGTACTGGAGTGGGGTGCCATTGCCTTCTCCAGAAAATGAGCTTAACCACTTCTTATTATTATTAAAGCTGGTTGTGTTGCATGCCATACTTAACTATACTTAAATAATAATTTCTCCTTGGTATTACTCAATTATTTTCCACTTTTTTCACTTATTAAAAAAATACATGTAAAGGAAACTCTAGACAAATATAACGATGGAGAGACTCATAACGAATCCCACATACCCATCACCCAGTTTCAATCATTAACACATTAAAAATCTTATTTATAATCCACTTCAAGTATTTTAGAGCAAATCCCAGATGTAGTAGTACCATGTCCATGTAACTGTTCAGTATTTACCATCTATCTCTAAAATATTCTTTTAAACACCACAATATTATTCTAACTAAAACTGTAATTATTACTAATTAATTCCTTGATAGTAAATAATCAGTGTTCAAATTTCCCCAAATACCACAAATGATTTACAGGTTTTTTTTTTTACTCCATCGGATTTAGCAACTGGGCACTGTCTCAATAAAATGAAGGTGACCTTAACAGTAACACTTTCAATAAAAGTCAGAGATGAAAGTCAGATTTGAGCAGGCAAAGAAATTAACAGAAATAAGGAAATGGAGATCACTGTATATGCTCTTGCAAAGCTCAAATATGACCGAGAAGGGAGAAAAACTGGGAGATACATGCAGGATCAGGATCAAAGGGGAGCTGACTATGTAAACTGAAGAAAAATGAAGAAGCTGCAGACATAGGTAAAAATGGAAAGAAACTAAAAATATAAGGTCCAAGAGGTGAGAGGGGATGAGACCAAAAGCACAGGTGCAGAGGCTGACCTTGAATAAGGAAGGTAACCCAAACTTTGACACTGAAAGCAAAGAGCTATTAAGCCTAAGAGAATGGGAAAATTTCTGTGTGTGGCAGGCAGTGGGGTGATGGAGAAAGGAGGTAATGAGGTTAACACTTTGAAATGGCCTCAAGTTTTCTCAAACATTTCTTAAAGCATTGGCATTAAGTCACTGATTAAAAGTAGGGTGCTAGAAAGAATAATGCATGGGGTTAGATAAATGTCAAAGATCTGGATGGAATTTAGAGACTGAAAGAGACAAATGACCAGACAGCTCTAAGAACTAATCAGCATTCAAATCTTATGCAGATTTCAAAAAACAATTTCAAACATTACCCTTTCCATGAAGCTTTTCTTAATTTTCTTAACCAATGGTAATTTCCCCTCTTGGAGCTTTTGCTTTTATTGCTCATAATGGTTTATTTCCACTGGAAAAAAAAATGCATTTCTCTTTCTCCCTGTGGGTCCTTATCTGTGTGTCACACACATTATAAACAGTACTTTACAGTATATAATTTAGAATCTTATTACCTTTTACAAAACAGTACAATTTAAATACTAAAAGAGCAAAAGAGACGGTAACTACTGATGATGTGAGAGGACTACAGAAGGTCTCCCAGAGAATACAGAACCTGAGCTAGGTCTTAAAAGGGAAAAAAAGACACAAGCTGAACAGGGAAGAGTGTAAAGTCAAATGCCTCAAGGATTGGTGTTAACACTATACATGGTAAGAGCTGTTTACAAATAACACTAAGCTCTCTCATTAATAAAGTTTTGCAAATGAGCAAAAAACAGACTTACTACAATGTGTGCGTGGGGGAAAAGTTGTGGTTTTAATATGGATAAATTCAAATTCATCCAAATCATGTATAAAATATATTATATTTTAGTGAACCAATTAAGAAGGAGGAAGACTACATTTATACTGGATGACAGAAGAGTTCAGCTAGACTCATACCTAGTTGAACAATCACTGACAAGTACAGATCTTTGGTGACAAGGTTCAAGCCTTCTCAAAGCACCGATGAAGTCAGAAGAAAGAAGACTTAGTTCTGAGGATAAAACTGAAAGAAACAGCTTTAACAGTGTATGAAATCTATTTCAAATACTTACTATTTTAAAAAACTTGGCTTTCAACATCTTGGAAACACTGAAGGGAACACCATCTTGCCTTCTGCCCTGGTACATTTTTCTCCACAATCAGGTAAATGACCCTCAGTCCCAGATTTACAGGGAGAGCAGAAGGTTAGAACCTGGGATGTCCTGTCCCCTTAGGACCTCTGCTCTCTGATCAAGAAACAAAAACTAACCTCCCAGTACCTCATACCTTTCAGACTTGTACTATCCACAGCCCACCCCAACTCTATTTACAGCCTGAATCCTAGTTAATTACAGGCTTCTACAACCCATTCTTAGCCTACTAGCAACAGGAGGAATGAACACACCACAGGCTCAAGCTGAACAGTAAGTGGCAAGGTACAATTCTGAGCAGAACCTTTTCAATTCTAAAGAAACTATATAACTAACACATTAACTATGGCACGGACAAGAATTATAGATCGAGGTAACAGTTGGAGCACCAGTCTGTTAAGTTACTCTACCTTGACCACATTTCACAGGTCAGACAAAAATAGCCACAGACAATATGTGAACAAATGGGCATGGCAGTGTTCCAATAAAACTTTATCAATAAAACTGTTGGTAAGTAGTAGTTTACCAACCTCTGGTCTTAGACGGTCATGATTAGTTATGGTTTTGGTCTATTCTAACAATACACTGGATACAACATTTTACCTTCATGTTTAAAACAAAAATATACAGCTATCAAAGTTATGTAAGAAATTCATAAGGGAAAGCATGGGAGCAAACAGTACAATAAAATGTAAATAGCAGTAGAGATGGCCAAATTATGGGTAATTGGTCAGGGTATCAACACAAAATTTTTTTTTAAATTGTAGAAGTTACAAAATAGAAAATAAAATGGATTACAATGTATTAATAAATAAGTAATTTAAGCTTATGGTAACTGCTATAAAGAAAATAAACAGGGTACTATCCTTGTTAGAGAGACTATGAAGAGAATAGAGAAAGAGAAAACATCTCCCAAGAGAGGACATTTATGCTGAGATCTGAAAGACAATGAAGTCGGTCAAGAAAAGAGCTGATGTAACAGCATTTAACCAGAAAGCAAAAGATAGCAAAGGTGTTGATGAGAATGAAAAGTGAAAAGAAAGTGTTAGTCACTCAGTTGTGTCCAAGTCTTTGCAACCACATGGACCGACACCTGATCTGAGAAAAGAAAGGAGACTGAAGAAATGATGAACAATGGAAAAATAGTTTTAATAAGACAAACCTCATTGCAAAGTAAGTTGTCTCCAAATAAGGCACGACCAGCTTCATCACACAGGGATGGCAGAAAAGGCAAGGAAGGTTCAGAAGAGTTTGGGAATTCTGGAACCTCAGGATTGTATCTAAATCTACCAAGTGTCCCCATTCCAATTCCCATGATCTCCCTTCTTCCCTAATCATTGTACTTCCACACAAGAGACCTTATGATTTTTATTTAAGCTCCCTGGTCCTCTGATCCTTGAATCAAGAATTTGTAAGACTGCCATGTTCTTTATATTCTCCAGCGTAGTCAGAAATAACCAGCCCACTCACATTTCTTATACTCCTCATTCTCCCCAAAAAGGTCTTATGCAATAGCTGCTTGGTCTACCAGAGTTGTGCCTCCAATAAGCATTGATTTTACATAGCCACAGGCTAAATAAATTGTTTACTTGAAGCTTTGTTAATCTGAAAAACTTCTGTTGGGTTAAGCCACTGAGATTGGAGGGTCAGTTTGTCATTACAACACAGCACAGACACTAACAGTAAAGAGATCTATAAAAAAATATCTTTCACTATTCTGATAACTCAGAAAGACTCTAAGTCAAATTCACTACCCATTTAAAATGGCTAAGAACTAACTCTGCCATACAAATACACAGAGGTGTATGATTTATATACATACATATACAAAGATGTGAAAATAAAAGAAATTCTTGATAAGAATAATTTCACTTACAGTGTGAGCACATTTCCAAAGGATAACTTGCCTCATTTCCCTGGAGAAAAGAAATAATAATAATTAGTCACAAAATTGGCACAAATGTCTTTAGAAGATTGAGCTTGAGTATTTTGAGTCATGAAACACTGAGAAACAGCCATAAACAAATGTGGCTAGACTATAAACGTTTTTTTATTTAAAAAAATTATACAATATGATAGAAAGAGCTCTTGCATCAAACAGGCCTGAGCTGTAGCTCTGTCACTTAAGACATACAAACATTTGATTAAAATTTATTTTACATATTTTTAACACCCTAAACATACTGTATATATCAAATTTTACACACTACAGGCTGTCAATGCTCTAACTTGTCTTGCTGGATGAACCAATTTCTGGGTAGAGTTCAGAATAAAGCTTCTCCTGCCATCTCTCTTTAATTGAAGAGTTTACTGAGACTTCAAAGCTGTTAAGAAAAATCTGTTACCTTTTATACCTGCATTGAAACTGAATTTTCTATATGCTATGCAACTAAAATAAGAAAAATAATAGGAAGGTAAGTCCAATGCAAGACGGCCAGCCACTTGAACTCGTGTTTTTTTTCAGGAGAAGTCTTATCTCGTGGATAAACTCTAAGTTAACACAATTTACCCAGATTCCTAACTTAAAATTTTATTTAAGGAAAAAAGTGCTGAAGAAAAACTACAGACCTGATCCAAGGCCTACATTTAACAATTCTTGATGACTTGGTACATGGAGGTCAAGTAAGTTGGTGAAAATCAGACCATTTGATTAATAATAGAACCAGGTATGTGTGCGTGCGTGCTAAGTTGCTTCAGTCGTGTCCAACTCTTTGTGACGCTGTGGACTGTAGCTTTCCTGGGTCCTCTTGTCCATGGGATTCCCCAGGCAAGAATACTGGAGTGGGTTGCCATTTGCTACTCCAGGGGATCTTCCAGACCCAGGCATGGAACCCACATCTCTTATGCCCCCTGCACTGGCAGGCAGGTTATCACTAGCACCACCTGGAGTAGCTCTAAATCTAAAACGGTAAAAATTCCAAGTATAACAGGCTCACATGAAGTAAAAATGATGAAGAAAATTTTTGAAAAAGTCAACAGAACTTAAAAGTAATACAAATTGAATTTTTAAAGTTCAGCAATAAAACCGAGTATACCTGGCATCCTCTATCCCAGCTATCTAATTGTGACCCTGTCTAGCAGGAAGTGTACAGCAGGATTAACACTCAAATATGTGAATACACCAAAGTATTCCAAGAAGTTACTGAACACAGTCTGAAATGAGAAATATCATTTTAATCTGGCAAGCTAGCTTTTAAACTCTTACAAGTATTCTGAGTAAACTTACTCTAAAAGTATTCTGAGTAAACCTAAGATCTAAGAAAAGTATATCAGTAAATTAGCATCTGTAATTCTTATCTTGCCAACAATCTTTTCCTTGAAAATTATAGCAACTAATTTAACTGGTTAGTCTAATTTTAGGTCAATTTAAACATCAAATATATATTAAAACAGAGACAGAAGTAGCAAACATTGATTAAAAAAATGACATTATTAATGAGCAGAGATAGAATTCTACTTATTCTGTACCTTATTCAATTAACCTTAAGATTCTTACCATGATTCTTCCTTATCTTTTACTGTCTCACGTATTTAAAAACTCCACTCTACCTTACAATTAAGTATGTTTCTTATGAGGCTCTCAAAAAAGTATAGTGATCCTTATACTGTCACTGTGAGGTGTTTTTAAAATGATGTAATTTTTTAAAATGTTGTTTAAATGTTAAAATGTAATTGTTTCATACGTGAAGGCAAAAAGGTTATGTAGTAGTTTCAGGAGGACTTAGAAACCATGTCCTTGTTTCTCCAGCCCACCGACCTTCACAGTGTCATCAATTCTTTATAAAGGATACCATCCATCCTCTGCCTGTATCACTTCCTTCTAAGCAATCACAAGACCCAAGCATCAATCTGGCTGGGTTTCTTGGGGCTTTTCCATCAACAATGAATGCTTCATCTCTCTCCTAAACTTATTTCAACCTCAACCTGTCTAATTTTATACCCAGAAAAGTATCTTCCAAATATTTAATATTAAGGTAAAATGTCTTTCCAAGATATCCCAAAATTAAGAAAAATATACATTTTCCTCATTTTTAAATGTCTTTCAAATAAACTTTCACTACTTAACACAAACATAACCATGTACTGTAGAGTATATAATATGTAAAAGTAAAACATGTAACCAAAAAAATGTAAAAAATTAATATATTTGTCAAGATCTTATACTACAAGGGAAACATTACATTATTTGAAGGTAGAGCATGATGCTGAAAGATGCATATTGTAAACCCTAGAGCAATACTTTATAATAAAAAAAATATAATGGCATCATAAAAACAACCCAAAGAAAGGTAGATAAATAGGAAGCAAGGATCAAAAATCAAATGAGAAAAAAATAGTAACTAGCAATTTAGATTTAAATCCAAGCATTCTGAGAATTATATTATGTTTGCTATAAATGGCCTAATAACTCCAACTAAAAGAATATACAACTATATGCTATCTACAAGAAGCCTACTTTACAGATAGGTTGAAAGAAAGAAATATACCATACAAGCAATAATCAAAAGAAAGATACAGTGGCTAGTGATAATGGACAATGTAGAGTTCAGAACAAGGAATATTACCAGTGATAAAGAGAATTATTTCATAACCTTAAGAGAGTCATTTAGAAAGATGTAACAATCTTAAATATACTGTGATATGTAATGAGAAATATCCTTGGTCCTCATTCATTTCTAGCATAAGAACTCCTTAGAATGTTTTAAGTGAGGAGAGCTATGGAGATTTCTTTTGCTATATTAATGACACGACTATGGGAAAGGACCAAGGATAGGGGCTGGTGGCCAGGGGAACCAATCACGTGATTAGACACTGGACCTTTCAGGCCCACCCTCCAACCTCTGGGGAATAGAAATGGGCTGGGGGTTAAACCACTCACCAAGGGACTTTCCTGGTGGTGCAGTGGATAAGAATCTCCCTGCCAACGCAGAGGACATGGGTTCGATCCCTGGTCTGGGAAGATTCCATATGCCGCAGTGCAACTAAGCCCATGCACCACAACTACTGAAGCTCGCACATCCTACAGCCCATGCTCTGAAATAAGAGAAACCACCCCCGATGGGAAGCTGGCATACCACAGCAAAGAGTAGTCCCTGCTCGCCATAACTAGAGAAAACTTGCACAAAGCAGTGAAGACCCAGAACAGCCAAAATTAAAGATTAAAAAAAAAAAAAAAACCCACTCACCAATGGCGGATGATTTAATCTGGGCTGGAGACTGAACTCAATCACCATTGGTAAGTGGTTTAACAATCATGGCTATGTAATGAAGCCTCCAGAAAGGGAAAAAAAAAAAAAAAATATGGGCTGGAGACCCCTTCTGGGTTTGGGAGCACCTGTAAACAGCATGGAAGCTCCACACGCCTTCCCATGTACCTCTTCCATCTGGCTCTTCCTGAGTTACATCCTTTTATAATTAGCCAGTGGTTTAGTAAGTAAACTGTTTGAGTTCTGAGATGCACTAGCAAACTAATCAAACTCAAGGCGGGGGATGTTGGAACCTCCGATCTGTAACTGGTTGGTCAGAACCTCAAGGAACAACCTGGACTTGGAATTCCTATCTAAGCTGGGGGGGAGGAGGCAGAGGCAATCTTGTAGGACTGAGCCCTTAACCTGTGGAATCTCATGCTATCTCTAGATATATAGTGTCAGAATTGAGTTGAATTGTAGGACACCTGGTATCCAAGAATTTTGTGGTGGTGTAGGGAAAAACTCATTGTAACTGGGTCCCAGAACCCTTTCATATATAGTTATCCCACAGTAATCACAGGGGATTGGTTCCAGGACCCTCACAGATACCCAAATCCATGGATTCACTTCAATCATGGGTACTACAATATTTGTTGGGAAAAAAAAAAATCCCTCTATTAGTGGACTCTCACAGTTCAAACACATGTTTAAGAGCCAACTGTATGCTTAATAACAGCTTCAAAATTAAATGTGTCAAACAGAGAACTGAAAGGAAACAGACAATCATATTTGGAGATTTTAACATTTCTCTCACAGTAACTGACAGAACACAAGCAGACCAAAGGATAAAGTCAACAGAATCATGGAAGATCAGAGTAAAACCAAGATGTCCTGAAACAACAAAATACTCTATTCTAGTGCACATGAACATTCATGAAGATAGACATTATTCTGAGCCTCAACAACAATAAAAAAGTTTCAATAGAGGACTGAAATACAGAATGTATTTTCTCATTACAATGGAATTAAACAAAGGTATTTGGAAACATTCAAATATCTGAAGATAAACAACACAATTCTAAATAACCCAAAAGTCACAGAAGAAATGATGAGAGACATCAAAATATTTTCAACAGAGTGAAAGCTGAACCGATCAGAATTTAAAGGCTGCAGGTTAAGTAGTCTTTTGAGGAAAGTACTACTGGAAGAGAAGTCTAAAACGCAAAATTTGTTCCCACCTTTAAAAGCCAGAAAAAGAATAAATTAAACCCAAGGCAAGGGGAGAAAGAGAAAACTAAAAACAGAAATTAATGAACTAGGAAGTAGACAAACAGAAAAATCAGTAAAATCAAAACTTCACTTTTTGGAAAAGATCAATAAATAACACTCCAAGCAAATCACTTACAGATCCTACAGACATTAAAAGAAAAATAAGTGTATATTCAAAAAAAGTTTGAAAATAAAATGTTTAAATCAGATGAAATGGACAAGTTTCTTGAAAAACTGAATCTACCAAAACTGACTCAAGAGAAAAAAGAGGTAAGTTGAATATATCTATTGCTATTAAATTGAATTTGAGGGGGGAAAAAAAATACCTTTAACAAAAAAACTAAAGACCTGATGCCTTCACTGGTCAATTCTATCATATGTTCAAAGTCCAAAAACATACAAATTCATTTAGAAAGCAGAGGAAATAGTTCCTAATTCATTTTATGGGGCCAGCATTGCCCTGACAGCAAAATCAGACAACTACATTACAAAAAAGAAAACTATTCTCCAGTATTTCATGTCCATGGACACAAAACTCCTTAACAGTATTTGAACTGTGGTGTTGGGGAAGACTCTTGAGTCCTATGGACTGGAAAAAGATCAAACCAGTCAATTCTAAAGGAAATCAGTCATAAATATTCATTGGAAGGACTGATGCTAAAGCTGAAACTCCAATACTTTGGCCACCTGATGCGAAGAACTGACTCACTGGAAAAAACCCTGATGCTGGGAAAGACTGAAGGCAAAAGGAGAAAGGGGCAGCAGAGGACGAGATGGTTGGATGGCATCACCAAGTCAATGGACACGAGTTTGAGCAAGCTCGGGAAGTTGGTGAAAAACAGGGAAGCCCGGCGTGCTGCAGTCCATGGGGTCGCAAAGAGTCGGACACGACTGAGCAACTTTCACTTCATTTTCAGATTTTAAAAGTCTGTGAAGACAACAATTATCTTATTATGTTTTGATATCCCTTGCCATGTTTAACATTATCCTAACTTGATTGAAGGGTTTTATAGGTACACAGAAAAATCTACATAGCTTAACGAATTTGGTTTAAGTGGACTTTAAAGCATCAGTGTGTTGAACAGTGAGCCTGTCGCATCAAGGAAAGCAACTGATACATGAAACATGAAAAAGAGAAAACCGCAATAAAGAAATAAAAAGATATAAAGAACCACCAAATAGCAACTTTAGAACTGAAAAACTAACTGATACAGTAATGCAGTGAGTAAACTCAACAGAACGGAGCAGACAGAGGCAAGAGTCAGTAAACTGGTAGATAGAGAAAAAGAAATTATCCGGTCTGGACAACAGAAAGAAAACAAACTGAAAAACATAGTCTACAGAGCCTCGGGGAATTATAAACTGAGGGATTATAAAAAAGGTTCAACACCTGTCATACTTCTGAGAATGAGGAGTATGTTTCAGAAGTTATTAAAATGGTCTGACTTTATCCTAGAAAAAAACTGATTTGTGAGAAGTTGACAGATTTGTCTTTCAACAGATATAGACACTTGAACTGATTCTAACTTTCCCCTCAAGTCTCTACTACTCAGCATTTAAAAAATAAATTTATTATGATTACAATTTTGGTATACATAAAAATCAGTAAGAACACTAAAATATTTTCTAAAGAAATTTTCTAGCAAAGAAATGCAAATATTTTTGGATCTCTTTTATCTCATTTTGTTTTAGAGTTACTTTGATCTTAAAGTGTCAAGATGTGAGAGAAGAAAAATAAATTTTATAGATGCATACTGCAAAGTTTAGAACATTTTCAAAGGGCATGCTGTCAGAATATTTAGACATTCATCTTTATCTAGTAGACTTTAAGATGTGACAACATTGTCTTATTTGGTTACAGGCTCTCCTTGTGAACTATAAATATTATTTCAGTATTAAGAGTACATGCTTGTTTACATGAAGTACATATAAATGCTTAAAAGATAGCCAGTATGAAAAGTGTGCATCAAGGAAAGTAGAACTCTAAAGTTTTTTTAATCACTGAACTTTTAAGAATTTGATTCTCCCAATATTCAATTAAGGATAAAGTAGGTCTTCATAAATGTTCCTTATCCAACTGAGTTAGTTTTCCCAAAGTATATTTTTCTGAAGTTTTGCTTTTTTTCCCCATCAAATTATGAAGGGGTGGGACTTCCCTAGTGGTCCAGTGGTTAACAAACCACCTTGCAAACGCAAGTGACAGGGGTTTGATCCCTGGTCGGGGAACTAAGATCCCACGTGCCACAGGGCAACTAAGCCCACACCCTGCAACTACTGAGCCGTGTGACACAACTAGAGAGCGCACGTGACACAACTGGAGAGTCCATGGCCAGCAACAGAAGATTCTGCATGAGGCAACCAAGATCCCAAGAGTCTCAAGTTTAAGGGCCCAGGCAGCCATATAAATCAATTAAATACTTTTTTTAAAAATTATGAATGGGTCTCGAATTTTACCAAATGCATTTTCTTCATCAACTGATATGATCATGTGATTTTTGTTCTTCAGAATGTTAATATGGTAGATTATATCAATATTAAAAAAATTTTTTTTCTTTCAAAGGGAGTTAAGAGCAGAATGAAAAATCTGGCTGAAAACTCAACATTCAAAAAAATGAAGACCATGGCACCTGGTCCCATCACTTCATGGCAAATAGATGGGAAAACAATGGAAATAGTGACAGACTTTATTTTTTTGGGCTTCAAAATCACTGAGGATGGTGACTGCAGCCATGAAATGAAAAACGTTTGCTCGTTGGAAGCAAAGCAGTGATACACCTAGACAGTATATTAAAAAGCAGAGACATTACTTTGCCTACAAATGTCTGTACAGTAAAAGCTAAGGTTTTTCCAGTAGTCATGAACAGATGTGAGAGCTGGACAATAAAAAAAAGCTGAGTCCTGAAGAACCGATGCCTTCAAACTGTGGTACTGGAGAAGACTCTTGAGAGCCCCTTGGACAGCAAGGAGATCAAACTAGTCACTCCTAAAGGAAATCAACCCTGAATATTCATTGGAAGGACTGATGCTGAAGCTGAAGCTCCAATACTTTGGCCACCTGATGCAAAGAGTCGATTCATTAGAAAAGACCCTGATGCTGGGAAAGATTGAAAGCAGGAGGAGAAGGGGATGACAGGATGAGATGACTGGACGGCATCACAGACTCAATGGACATGAGTTTGAGCAAACTCCAGGAGATGGTGAAGGACAGGGAAGCCTGGCATGCTGCAGTCCACAGGGTCACAAAGAGTCAGACACAACTGGACAACTGAACAACAGCAACCTCAAATGAATAAATCTCTGGATGGTTATTTAGAATGGGGTAAATAAAATAGACATTCACATTATTAAACAAGATTTGATATTACTATACTACCTAACTGGGGGACTTCCCTATAGATGGTAAAGAATCTGCCTGCAATGCAGGAGACCCTGGTTCGATCCCTGGGTCAGGAAGATCCTCTGGAGAAGGAAATGGCAACCTACTCCAGTATTCTTGCCTGGAGAATCCATGGACAGAGGAGCCTGGTTGGCTACAGTCCACGGGGTCCCAAAGAGTCAAACACGACTGAGTGACTGACACTACTAATGTTCTGATTTTCAAATAGTGAAGCAGCCCTGCTGCATCCATGCAATGAGCCATACACGGTTATGATATTTAAAAAAAAAAATCTTTTACCTAATGTTTAATTCTATTTGCTTATATTTTGTTAAGGATTTCTGCATCTACAGTGATATGGGAATACTGACCTATAGTTTTCTTCTTTGTACCTGTAAAAAATTTTTGGTATCAAGGCAATAGGACTATTTAAACTATTTCACTGGGTGAGGTGTGGTGGTTTGTATTTTTCAAGAAACTGGTCCATTACATCAAAGTTGTCAAATTTAGGTGTGCAGAGCTGTTCATAGTATTTATTATCTTGTTCACATCTTCAGGGTCTATGATAATACTATTATGTTTTATTCTTAACACCGATACTTTGCTGCTTCTTTAATTTCTCCGTGTGGCTAGAAGTTTGTTAGTTTAGCGATCTTTTTGAAGAACCAGCTCTTTCTTTCACTGATTTCCTTTACTGTCCTGTTTTCAATTACCCTGATTTCTGTTTTTATTTCCTTTCTTTGCGTAGATTTTTCTCTTTCTTCAGTTCTTGAGGAGGGAGCCTTTTTTCTTCCTCTCCTAGGAATCCAATGACACAAGTGTTAAATCTTTTTTATAGTCCCACAGTTTCCTGAGGCTCTGTGGATTATTTTTATCATTCTGTTTTCTTTCTGTTGTTCAGACCAGGTAATTTCTTTTCCTCTCAGTTCAGTTCAGTCTCTCAGTCGTGTCCGACTCTTTGTGACCCCATGAATCGCAGCACGCCAGGCCTCTCTGTCCATCACCAACTCCCGGAGTATACCCAAACCCATGTCCATCGAGTCAGTGATGCCATCCAACCATCTCATCCTCTGTCGTCACCTTCTCCTCCTGCCCCCAATCCTACTCAGCATTAGGGTCTTTTCCAATGAGTCAACTCTTTGCATGAGGTGGCCAAAGTATTGGAGTTTCAGCTTCGACATCAGTCCTTCCAATGAACACCCAGGACTGATCTCCTTTAGGATGGATTGATTGGATCTCCTTGCAGTCCAAGGGACTCTCAAGAGTCTTCCCCAACACCACAGTTCAAAAGCATCAATTCTGCGGTGCTCAGCTTTCTTCACCGTCCAACTCTCACATCCATACATGACCACTGGAAAAACCATAGCCTTGACTAGACGGACTTTTGTTGGCAAAGTAATGTCTCTGCTTTTAAATATGCTATCTAGGTTGGCCATAACCTTCCTTCCAAGGAGTAAGCGTCTTTTAATTTCATGGCTGCAATCACCATCAGCAGTGATTTTGGAGCCCCCCAAAAATAAAGTCTGACACTGTTTCCACTATTTCCCCATCTATTTCCCACGAAGTGATGGGACCAGATGCCATGATCTTAGTTTATTGACTCCTCTGCTCTCTTCTGTTGAGTTTACCCACTGTATTACTGTATCAATTATTGTTTTTCAGTTCTAAAACTGCCATTTGCTTCTTCTTGGTTAGATTTAATAAAATTAATACTTTTTACTGCTTTACCAGCGATACTGAGAGAAGTTGGTGTTTTTTTAAACTGCAACTGCATGGCAGTGAATATAATGACTACTGATACAGTACAGTGTCATTGTTTTCATTCATGCTAAGGTAGCAGCAGTTTTACCAGTCACTGCTTTTGAACCATCAATGCAAATGTAAACAGAGTGAATAAAACAAATATTATTTCTGTGTTATAATGAAAACAGCTTTTGCTTGTGGACCCCCTGAAAGGGTTTTGGAGATTTCCCAGTTATCATGAACCACTCTGAAAACTAATGATCCAAAGATCTTATTTAAATTTTGCCAACTGAGAATAGCAGCATTTGAAGAGAAATTCACCAGTGAAAAAGAAAATCTAACATAGCAACAAAACCAGTAGACTATGCATCTGTTCTACTTTTTCTAACATTCTATTACGGTTCCATAATAATAGTCTATACTATTCTATAATACATAAATGGTCTCAATAGCATTCTTTATGGAAAAAAAAAATCTTGGATCATGTATTGTGGTTAATAGCCATGTTGCTCTTAATTAAGAGTACTTTAAACTGGAACAATTCTTCAGTCTGTTTATGTCTTTTGTAACTTTGATATTTATAAAGAATATTTGCCAGTTATTCTGTAGACTCTCCTTCAAAGGGTTTACCTAATGCCTCCTCATGATTTGATTTGGGTAAAATACCAAAGAGGTGGTAATATGTTCTTGCCAGATAGTGGGGAAAAGATAATGTTGGTTTTTCTCATTACTGGTAAGTCTGATCACTTAGGGGCTTCCCTGATAGCTCAATTGATAAAGAAATGCCTGCAATGCAAGAAACCCCAGTTTGATTCCTGGGTCAGGAAGATCCTCCAGAGAAGGGATAGGCTACCCACTCCAGTATTCTGGCCTGGAGAATTCCACGGACTGTATAGTCCATGAGGTAGCAAAGAATCAGGCATGACTGAGTGACTTTCACTTTGATTGATCACTTTGACTGATAGATTTCTCCTTTGTAAAATTACATTTTTCCCTTTGTACTTAATAAGCACCTTGTAGGAAGATATTTTTTGGTCTATGTAAATATCCAAGTTACTCCTCAAACTTTCATCCACTCATTTTAACATCAATTGATGATTCTTGTCTGAGTCAATTATATCATGATGGCTGCTGAGTTAGCCAGCCTCCAAGATGATTTCCACTTCCTGATATTCCCCTTGCCTTGTGTGACTTGTATAATCCCCTTGCCTTGCGTGATTTGCCTTTAACCAACCAAGTATGACAATATTAAGGGGATATCACTATTGTGATTAGGTTACAAAAGACTATGACTTCCACCTTGCCAACAAGTCTCTTTCTATAATCTCATCTTGCGCACTTTAATGAAGCTCACATAGCAAGGTGACCTCTAGTCAACAGCCCACAAAGAACTAAATGTTGTCAACAACACTGTGGAAGTGTGGGTGTCAGATTCTTCCCCAATCAAGCATTCAGATGAGACTACAACCCACAGACTAACACCTTCATGTCAGCCTTTAGTTTTCATGAAGTGGAAAACACAGCTAAACCCAGAGAAACTGTGAAATAATGTGTGCTATTTTAGGCTACTACCCTGCGGAGTAATTTGTTCTGAAGTAATAGGTAACTGACACAATTGCCATATGGTATATTTCTCATTTCATCAATCCTTCAATATTTGGCTTCCTCCTGTAGGAAAGATTTCTTTTTCCTCCATATCCACATGTACTTATGTATTTCAGCATGGACTTAACGGGTTTATTTCAATGGGTTATAATCTTGTGTCATCATATCTAACTCGATGTTTAAATTGTCCTACATGTGACCAGTGGGAACCTTCCCCTTTAGGCTAGTTCCTGTGTTCTTTTAATATATTCCCATCATTTTATGAGCCTTCCTTACCTTCGGGCACAAGACGCTGCCAGCATACACTGCACTTTGCCTGTCCCAGTCCTGAAATCAGCTATTTCTCCAAGAAGCCCAAGATCCTTTTAGTGGAGAATGGTTAATAGTAACACTTCATGAAGAAAAGTTCTTAATTTTAAAGCAGCCTAGCTTATTCATCTCATTTTACACTATGACTAATTCATAACACACCTGATTACTTTTTCACTGAGCTGTCTGAATCTAAGTGTAACTTTGCTATATGAATTTATAACTGTTTATACTGCTTTATTAATATTCTGAAGTATTTTTCTGCATGTAAAGAGCCTCCTATTTATACCCTTTAACAGAGCCATGAGTGAGGAGAGAGAAAAATACCAATACGCAAGGCATGATCAAAGTATAAACACTGCAGGTTCTCAAGTCCCCTAAACACACAATCTGAAACTGCAGGGGGACTATGGACATGAAGGTAGATATATCCACCAAGTACAGAACCTGCTCTAAGAGGAAAGATTATAAAGATATGATCTTGGACATTATCAGCATACAGATAGTAACCTTCACCACTCAAAGGGGAGTTCATTAAAAAAGGAAAACAAAATAAAAAATAGCAAAATACTAACACTTAAAAAATTAGACGAGAAATTCACTAAGAACCAAAATTATTTAAAACAGGGAAAAGAGTCAGTAGAATATGGTCCTATTCAAATAGTTTAATATTCCATCATGGCTTTATCATAATCTATATTATTCCATGATGTTTTCTTAAGACCATAATAGAACATATATAGTGTTTTCACTCTATCATGGATCATATTCTAATACGGTTCTAAAAATTGTACAAGAAAAAATTTTAAGTAAGAGGGAGTTAAGAATCACAAAGGGGGGACTCCCCTGGTGGTCCAGTGGTTAAGACTTTGCCTTCCAATGCAGGGAGTGCCTGGTTCGATCCCTGGCCGAGGAGCTAAGATCCCACATGCCTTGCGGCCAAAAAACCAAAAGCATAAAACAGAAACAATATCGTAACAAATTCAATAAAATTAAAAAAAAAAAAAAAAGAATCACAAAGGGGACAAATAACAATTATTTCCATGGCAGGGGTAAGTTCAGATTTCAAAACTCATATTATTAAAAATATGATATAACTTTAATTTGATCAATAATAAGTCTTAAGTTATGCAAACTGCTACAAAAAGAGTTAATTACTAACACTACCCCTAAAAAACTATCTCTAAAAGTATCTTAATGGGTGGCATTTTCATCTGGTTTTATTCTAACAATAAAATTAAGACTTTTCTTCAAATTAAGATAAGATACATAGAACTTCTAAATCCTTCAGATACTTTAAATGTACTCACCTAAATTTCAGTAATTACTTTAGTTCAAACTAAACATGCAATAGGGATTGACATGTACACACTGCTATATTTAAAATAAAATGTCTTTCCATGGGGGAAAAAAAAGACTATGCAGTACAATAAATGTTGTTCCTTTGTCAAGTTCTAATGGACTGCTTTTAAGGCAGAAACTGATGGATCTAGAACATAACCTTTAAAAGTTAGCTTTGTGAATATAAACGGGGATGGAAAAAGAAAAGTTAACTTTATGGAATACAAAAAAATAAGAAGAAATACTATGTGCTGTGTACTCTGTTAGCAACTTCATGTACTTTATCTCACTTATCTTCCAAACTTCTGGGTAAATGAAGCGTCAAGGTTAAACAGTTTGCACAAGGTCACACAGCTGGTGGTAGTGAAGATCAAATTTGAACCCAACCTAATATAATTTCTATAGTATTCTTACCAATATATCATAAAGCCACACCCTTTCTGCATTATACAAGAGAAATAAGTCAGTGAAACTATTTTCATCACATCTTAGAACACTTTAAGTTCAAAGAGGCTTGTTGCTAACAACTCATACTAGCAAAGCAATGTAAAATATGTTGCTCATGTATCTAACACAACGGTAACAATTGCAGAAACATGACAGAGAGGGTGTGAGATAGGTGGAGAGAGCTGAGAAGAGGAGTAAAGGAATGCAAAGTATAAAATAAATGGAAATGGTCCAACAAATTCTTGTAGGGAACAGTACTAATTTGGTACTATATTTTACTTTAAAAACACACACAATCCCAAGACAAAACAGAACGCGCTAAAGTCACAGCATGTTCAATAATTGTAATTGAGAAAATAATCTCTAAACAGAGGAAACAAAGTCCCAGTAGTGGAAGAGTTATGGACTATGATAAGAGACCACAGGATATAGTGGCTACAAGATACCGTTTTAGTAAAGAGGAACTATGGTGATTATGGAGAAGGCCAAGGAATGCTAAAGCAAGGGTGAATATGAAGAAAACACAACAGTGGAACCTAGAGGGGCAACAGGGCACAGGTACTTAAATTCTGAATGAAAACTGCTTTATCCAGAAAAATGTTAGATGATAACAATGAAAAGAAATAAAGGAAGGTTCAGTCAGATAGAAGGAAATGATTTTGCAGGAGAAATCAGAAGCAATAACCTGTTAGGTAGCCAAATCAGGTCTACCACCTCAGGTATTTTTTTTAATTGAGATATAATTTACATACAACGTTGTATTAGTTTCAGACGTATAACACAATGATTCAATATTTGTATATACTGCAAAATAATTACCACAGCAAGTCAACATTCAACACCTTACATAGTTAACAATTCTTTTTCTTATAATGGGAACTTACTTATTTTTAATTGAAGGATAATTATTTTACAATATTGTGTTGGTTTCTGCCATACATCCACATGGATCAGCCATAGGTATACATATGTCCCCTACCTCTTCAACCTCCCTCCCACCTCCCACCCCACCCTACCCCTTTAGGTTTTCATAGAGCACTGGTTTGAGCTAAGTCATGTAGCAAATTCCCACTGGCTATCTGTTTTACATATGGTAGTGCGCATGTTTCCATGCTACTATCTGCATTCATCCCACTCCTTCCTCACCTCTCCATGTCCAAGTCTGTTTTCTACGTTTGTATCTCTACTGCTGCCCTGCAAATAGGTTCATTAGTACCATCTTTCTAGATTCCATATATATATGTTAATATATATTTTGCTCTTTCTGACTTACTTCACTCTGTATAATAGGCTCTAGGTTCCTCTACCTCATTAAAACTGACTCGTGTGTTCCTTTTTATGACTGAGTAATATTCCATTGTACATATGTACCACAGCTTCTTTGTCCATTCATCTTTCAAAGGATATCTAAGTTGCTTCCATGTCCTAGCTACTGTAAATAGTGCTGCAATGAAAACTGGGGTATATGTGTCTTTTTCAATTATGGTTTCTTCAGGGTATAGGGCTTCCTTGGTAGCTCAGATGGTAAAGCGTCTGCCTGCAATGTGGGAGACCCGGGTTTGATCCCTGGGTTGGGAAGATACCCTGGGGAAGGAAATGGCAACCCACTCCTGTACTCTTGCCTGGAAAATCCCACGGACGGAGGATCCTGGTAGGCTACAGCCCATGGGGTCGCAAAGAGTCGGACATGACTGAGCGACTTCACTTTCACTTTTCTTTCTTTCAGGGTATATGCCTAGTAGTGGGATTGCTGGATCATATGAGATTTACTCCAAGTGTTTTAAGGAATCTCTCTCCATACTGTCTTCCGTAACTACTGTTATCAATTTACATTTCCACCAACAGTGCACAAGGGTTCTCTTTTCTCCACACACCCTCCTCAGTATCTACTGCTTGTGGATTTTTTGATGTGTGAGGGGATATCTCATTGTAGTTGTGATTTGCATTTCTCTAGTAATGAGTGATGCTGAGCATCTTTCCATGTGTGTATTAGTCATCTGTATCTTTGGAGAAATGTTTGTATAGGTCTTCTGCCCACTTTCTGATTGGGTTGTTTGTTTTTCTGGTATTGAGTTGCATGAGCTGCTTGTGAATTTTGGATATTAATCCTTTGACAGTCATTTTATTTGCTATTATTTTTTCCCATTCTGAGCATTGTCTTTTCACCTTGTTTAGAGTTTCCTTTGCTGTGCAAAAGCTTTTAATTAGGTCCCACTTGTTTATTTTGGTTGTTATTTCCATTACTCTAGGAGGTGGGTCAAAGAGGATCTTGCTGTGATCCTCATGTGATCCACATGTCATACAGTGTTATGCCTATGGTTTTCCTCCAAGAGTTTTATAGTTTCTGATCTTAAATTTAGGTCTTTAATCCATTTTATCTCTGTGTATGGTGTTAAGGAGTGTTCTGATTTCATTCTTTTACATGTAGCTGTCCAGTTTTCCCACTACCATTTACTGAGGAGACTATCTTTTCCCCATTGTATATTCTTGCCACTTTTGTCAAAGAGAAGGTGCCCATGGGTTTATGGGTTTATCTCTGGGCTTTCTATCTTGTTCCACTGGTCTATATTTCTGTTTTTGTCCCACTACCATACTGTTTTGATGATGTTTTAGTATAGTCTGAAGTCAGGAAAACTGATTCCTCCAGTTCCATTCTTCTTTCTCAAGACTGCTTTGACTATTCAGGGTCTTTTGAGTTTCCATAAGAATTGTGAAATTTTTTGTTCTAGGTCTGTGAAAAATGCCATAATGGGAATTTTTAAGAGCTACTCTTCTAACAACTTTCAAATATACAACACAGTATTACCTATAGTCGCCATGCTGTACATTTCCATGACTATTTTATTTTATAACTGGAAGTTTATACCTTTTGACACCTTTACCCATTTCCCCCACCTACTAACCCTTGCCTCTGGCAAACACTACCTGTTAATCTGTCATGTGTAACCTTGGTTTTGTGGTTTTGTTTCTGTTTCCAGGATTCTACATGTAAGTGAGATCATAGGGTATTTGTTTTGCTCTAACTTATTTCAATTAGCAAAATGCCCTCAAGGTCTGCCCATACTGCTGCAAATGGCAAGACAGTCTTCTTTTTTATGGCTACTTTACATTGTATATGCAAATATATATACCACAATTTCTCTAACCATCCATCCATCCATGCACACTTAGGCTGCTGCATGTCCTAACTACTGTAGATGCTGCAATGGATGGGGATGCGTTCTCTTTCTGAGAAAGCTTTTTTTCTTTCCATTTCTTTTGAATAAATAACCCAAAGTGGGATTGCTGGATCATATAGTTAATTCTATTTTTAATTTTTTAAGGAACCACCATACTTTTTTCCAAAGTGGCTATACCTATTTACATTCCTCCAAACAGTGCACAAGGATTTCTTTTTCTCTGTATCTCTGTCAACATTTGTTGTCTCGTTTATATATATGTATGTATTAGTCATTCTAACAGGTGTGAGAACCATATCTTGTTGTGGCTTTGATGTGTGTTTCCCTGATATTAGTGATGTTGAACATCTTTCCATGTACCTACTGGCCATCTGTCGGAGAAGGCAATGGCACCCCACTCCAGTACTCTTGCCTGGAAAATCCCATGGATGGAGGAGCCTCGTAGGCTACAGTCCACGGGGTCGCTAAGAGTTGGACATGACTGAGCGACTTCACTTTCACTTTTCCCTTTCATGCACTGGAGAAGGAAATGGCAACCCACTCCAGTATTCTTGCCTGGAGAATCCTAGGGACGGTGGAGCGTGGTGAGCTGCCGTCCATGGGTTCGCACAGAGTCAGACACGGCTGAAGCGACTTAGCAACTTAGCAGCAGCAACTGGCCATCTGTATGTCTTCTTTGGAGAAATGTTTGTTTAGATTCTCTGCCCATTTTTCAGTCAGACTGTTTTTATTCAATTGAGCTATATGAGTTCTTTATATATTTTGGATATTAACTCATCAAGATACATAATTTGGAAATATCTTCTTCTGTTTGGTACATCTCTTTTTCATTTTGCTGATGGTTTCCTTTGCTATGCAGAAGCTTTTTAGCAGTCCCAACTTCTTTATTTTTGTTGCCTTTGCTTCCAGTGTCATATCCAAAAATATCATAGCCAAGATGCGTGTCAAGGAGCTCATCGCCTATGTTTTCTTCTAGAAATGTTATGGTTGCAGGCCTTATGTTCAAGTCTTTAAACAACTGAGTTAATTTTTCTGTTATGGCATGTAAGGCAGTGGTCCAGTTTTCCCATCACCGTTGAAGAGTCCGTCCTTTCCCCAGTTTTATATTCTTGGCTTTTCTATCATAAATTAACTGACCAAAGATGAACAGGTTTATTTCTGGGCTCTCTATTATGTTCCACTGATCTGTGTTTGGTTTTATGCCATCATTGCACTGCACTATAGCTTTGTGAGGGTTTGTTTGGCTGGTTGGATATTTGGGGTTTTTTTGGTCACACCTTGTGGCATGTGGAATCTCAGTTCCCTGACCAGGAACTGAACCTGTGCCCTCTGCGCTGGGAGCACAAAGTCTTAACCACTGGGCAACAGAGGAAATACCAAGGATTTCTTTTTAACAATAGCTTTATTGAGATAAAATTAACAAACCACATAATTCTACTAAAGCATACAATTCAGTGGTTTTTAGCACACTGACAGAGCTGTGTAGACATTACCACAATTAACTTGGAGCATTTTCATCACCCTAAAAAGAAAGTCTATATCCACTGGCAGTCACTCCCATCTCCCAGCTTCACCCCAGCCATAGACAACCACTAAGTATTAACTTTCTGTTTCTACATACTTGCCTATTCTGTATCCAGGATATATATCAGTAGAATCATAGAATAAGTATTCCTTTGTAATGTTTTTTTACTTAGCAGATATTTTCTAGATTCATCCATGGTTAAGCAAAAAATTTCTTTTTACTGCCAAATAATGCTTTACTGTATGGTATATAACTCACTTTATTTATTTATCCATTCTTCAGTTAATGGACATGCAGACTATTCCCATTTTGGGGGTTATTATAAATAAGGCTGTTATGAACTTTAGTAAATGTTTTTCATTTTATGTCCTATAAGTATATACTTAGGAATGGAATTATCAAGTCTTACAGTAGCTCTCCAGAGAAAGGAATGGCTACCCACTCCAGTATTCTTGCTTGGAGACTTCCACGCACAGAACAGTCTGGTGAGCTACAGTCCATGGAGTCGCGAAGAGTCAGACACAACTGAGCTACTCACGCTGACACTCACGCGCGCGCGCGTGTGCACACACACACGTAACCCTATGTCAAACACTTTGAGGAACTATTTTCTAGGGCAGGTACAACATTTACATCCCCACCAGCAATGTTATAAGGGTTCCGATTCCTCCACATCCTCAACACATACCTGGTCTTTTTTATTATAGCCATGCTAGTTGGGTGTTAAGTGGTACCTCACTGTGGTTTTGATTTCCACTGCCATAATGACTAATGATGTCGCACATCTTTTCATGTGCTTACGGGTCATCTGTTTATATTCTCTGGAGAAATGTCTATTCAGATCCTTGCCCATTTTTTAGTTGGGCTGTCTTTTTATTGTTTAGTTTTAAGAATTTGTTATAAATTCTGGGTAGAAATAGGAGATCTATGGTTTTGGTTATGGAAAACTAGATACAGAAAATATTTGTGTTAAGAGGCTGACAATACTGGGTGACAGTTATATATCGGGGCGGGAAAAGGTACAGTATACTATCAGAAGTCAGGTATAATTCTCTCTGCCAAAATTCCCATCAAAAATCTGTGACTTCTGCTAGAGTACCAAATAAAATATTGATAAGGTTGTTTTTAAGACTTATAAGGCCTATCCTCTGGTCATGTAAAGTAAGCTAGCCAGCTAATAAGACCTTAGCTGCCTGAGTAAGGAATCTGGTCTTTTTCTGGTATGTAAGAAACATGAAAAACACAAGGAGACCTAAGAACCCTGCTGTGAGACTTGCAAGAAAGTTTTTCCTCCCTAATAGACACTTGAAGTGTTACCTGCTCTTCTTTAGTCAGATAGCAGTATCTAAAATTATGACAGCCCTCTCCTGACATGCAGAGCTTTAAAGTACACTGGACCTATGTCTCTGGTGAAACTGATGAAAACTGCTGAACTACCCTGTAACTCTGGCTCTGAGCTTCTTATTCTGTGAAATAAAACATTCCTTATTAGTTGGGAGGGTCTTGTTACTTGTATTTCAAAACATTTTGATTCATTTTCTGCTTTGTCAATAAGCAAATTACTGGACAGAGCTATTACAAAAATAAGGATGAAGTAATTATGAAATCTAGACCTGCCTAGAACACTACATACTAGTTTTCAGTAGTTTGATTTTTAAAAATGTGAACAGTACTTTGCACTGTATCAAGCATCCTAGGTAACTACCTTACCCAATACCCACCAGAACTCTAAATCAAGCAGTCTTAAGGCTATTTTACAGATATATATTTCTCCAGTATAGGTCTTCCAATTCTATAGCCCACATACCACATCATAGTATGTCTCACAGTATCAAATAAGATGCATTAAAAACAAAATAACTGATAAACCATAATTGAAAAAGTAAAGAATGTCTGTGAGTATAACTGAGTCCCTGTGCTATACAGCACAGACTGGCACAACACTGTAAATCAACTATACTCACCAAAAAAAAAAAAAAAAAAGCAATACGGTCAACAACAAAATGATTACAGTATTCTTTCAGCACTTAAATTACTTGACATTATACAAGTCTACTAGATGAGTAATATGACTAAAATGAATTTTTTAAAATGTCCAAAGAGCTGCTCTATGTTAAGTTTAAACTGAGCAAGCAGAGTGACCAGAGAAGCCCAGCACCTTCTAATGGCCCTACTGAAGCACTTACACTGCATTAAAATTTTTCCCTCTACATGCCTGGCTCAATTTATGCTGTGAAGTCTTTGGGGCTATATATGTTTTTCCTGCCATCTCTGCACGTAACACTATACTTGATATTTCAACATATGTTGTAGGTGAAGATAGATGTTTGCTAAATTAAGAAATCAAAGATCTAGAGTCACAGTTCCTCTTTACCAGTTGTTCTAGAATACATCTAGAAAATGTTAAGGTAAGTCAGTTTAAGTAAACAAAACTAAACATTATTTATGAATTTTGAATGTTATTTGTGAAAAAATTTTCTTACTGTTTAACAAATGACATGTAACTGACACTTTACTCAGATATGTAAAAAGAACCTTAAAGAATAAAAGAATCTGGTAACTTTTAGAATCAACAGCAGTTTCCATTTTGGTAGCTTTCCAATTGTGCCTAACCCTTTGTGCTTACTAACTGTTTATTCACAGGACTTTCGAAGACCCCCCTTGGCCCTAGAAGATAGATATAACTCATTCAGCTGCACCTCTGCTGGCTTCCCAAGTGCCTACCTGCCCACCCAGCATTAGCATTTATATTCCATGAGCATACCACAAAGGCAACTGGCTAAACAAAGATGAATAAAAATGCATCCCCTACCCTAGAGATTTCACAGCACTTAAGAGGGAAGGCAATGAAACACAAAAAAATATGGGATGTACTATAATGAAAGTTACTTACAAACGGCCATTAATTACCTTGAGGGGTTGGGAATAGGATCCTGAAGTTTGCCAGACAGAGAAAGCAAATAGAAGGACATTGCAGATGGAATAAATGTATATACAAAGGCACCAATAAGTGAAAAATGAGGCATTTAAGAACCAAGAAGTTTGACTTGGTTATAGCATAAGCCTGGCTAGAAATAAGGATCGGAACATAAGTGCCATGCAAAAGAGTTTAAGTGTTGAATTCTGGAAGATGTGGCATCGACTTTTAAATAAGGTAGTAACACTAGATTTCTTTTTCAGAAGACAAACTCTAGTGGTAGTTTGGAAGACAGAATGAGGATCCTAGAAATAGGTTACAGAAATAGTCCAGGTAAGAAATAAGTGGAATTGCAATGATGCCAGAAGCATAGGGATAAAGTTGATTCAGGAGATATTCTGGGATCTAAATGACAGGATACATTTACTATAACATGATACTTATGTTCCTGAAAAATCTTCATGGTCTAAAAACTACACCTTAAAACAAAGATACAATCAATCACAATTTAAAAATAACATGGCTTAAGGAAAACAGCTGGAAGCAAGACACTCAAAATCCGGGCAACTCTAACCAGACTACTAACAAAACCAAGAAGAATCCTAATAAGCAAATTAACATAGTTAAAGATGTGCTAAATAACTAACAAGCATGGCAGTTTCTAGAAGTACAGCTCAAAGTATAGGAGTGCTTCCAGAACCTGCCAGACACCAAAATCTGCAGATGCTCAAGATCCATAGTTCAGCTCTCTTCATATGCAATTCACACCTACAGATTCAACCAACCCCCCGCTCTTGCAGCACTGTATTTATTGAAAAAAACTTGCGTGTAAATAGACATACCACGTTCAAATCCATGTTGTTCAAGGGTCAACTGTAACAGAAAAAAGTGTAAAAGGTATCTGAAGCTAAGTTACAGAAACAAAGAAAAAACAATGCACAAAAACCTGGGAGATGGAGAAGGAAAGGGCAACCCCACTCCAGTATTCCCGCCTGGAAAAGTCCATGGACAGAGGAGTCTGGCAGGCTGCAGTCCATGGGGTTACATGACTGAGCAACATGTGCATGAGGGTGGAGGGAGATAGGTTGATAGCAATAAACTGGTAGAACTAAAAAAAAAAAAAAAAAAAACCTGAGGGAAATGTGCAATAAAATCTTCCGACACAGATAAACTGCAAATATCAATCGAGAGAAAGAATACAGAATACGGACAGAGTATACAGAACTCTTTGCTTAGTAGAATGCTGCTTTCAGTTATGTTATTGTATTTTAGATTCAGCTGCCATTATTGATGGCAGGAAGCATTAATATGCTGGGAAACAGTCCATTTTCCTCTTTATGGATAGTATGTGAGCCAGTCTGGAATGCCTTAGAAGTCCATTGAGTGAGTGACTGAGTTTCCCATCCCCAAACCACATCAGGTGATGTTCCTGTGTCACACTCTCTTAGTACAGACTGTAACGGACGACTGCTTAAGACTTAGGTAGCAGTGAAAATGAAGGTTGCTCAGTCGTGTCCAACTCTTTGGGACCCCATGGACTGTACAGCCTGCCAGGCTCCTCTGTACATAGAATTCTCCAGGCCAGAATACTGGAGTGGGTGGGGATCTTCTCAACCCAGGGATCAAACCCAGGTCTCCTGTATCACAGATGGATTCTTTACCATCTGAGCCACCAGGGAAGCCCAAGAACATGGGAATGGGTAGCCTATCCCTTTTCCAGGGGATCTTCCTGACCCAGGAATTGAACCAGGGTCTCCTGCATTGCAAGCAGATTCTTTACCAGCTGAAAAAAAGGTATACTGGGTTTCCAGAAAAGAGCAAATGGACAGATACTGTTTCCATTAAGAAAAATTGAGGAATAATGAAGCATGACTATGAAGATAATATAATGAATGTGGTTTCAGTTACGTTGAATTTGAGGTGTTTTACAGACATCCTCATTTAGTATATATCCAGTAAGCAATTAAGAGAAGAGGAGAATAATCTGGGCTAAAAATACGAATCATCAATACACAGAAGATGGTGATACTCTGAGAATAAATAAAGAATTCATGAACTCACTCAATTTACTCACTCGACAAGTATTTACTGAATTCCTATAACATGTAGGAGCCTAGGCTGGTAGTGATTTCCAGACTCTCCAGGGTCACCTCTCTCTCAGGTGCAGTTATTCCCACTTTACACACATACTAAAGAAGGTCTACAGAGTTTAGGACATTTGTTCAAGGTCACTTAGCTAGAATGTGGCCACCTGATGAAATATTTTGGCCACCTGATATGACGATCCAACTCGCTGGAAAAGACCCTGATGCTGGGAAAGACTGAAGGCAGGAGAAGAGGGCAACAGAGGACAAGGTGGTTGGATGGCATCACCGACTCAACAGACATCAGCTTGAGTAAGCTCCAGGAGATGGCGAAGGACACAGAAGCCTGGCACGCTGCAGTCCACGAGGTCGCAAAGAGTCAGACACAACTGAGCAACTTAACAACTTAGCTAGAAAATGGCAGAACCAGAGTCTAAAGTCAGATCTTTTCAACCCCCAATCTCAGGTTGATAATTAGAAGATTACTGCCAACATAGTAATTTTCAGTGACATGCAGATGCATAATCATTCTAGACCAGCACTATCTAACAGGCATTTATGCAATGATGAAAATCTTCTACACCTGCACCAATACTGTAACCACAAGCTACAAGCAGCCACTGGGCACTTATAGATATTATGACCAAAGAACTGAATTTAAAATTTTATTTCATTAAAATTTTTTTAAATAGCCACATGTAGATAGCAGCTACTGAACAGGACATCACAGATCTAGACTGCAGTAGACTGAAAAAACAAGAAAATGAGCAAATACAGATCAATCAAAAGTACGATGGTCAGGAGTGACAGCTAGATACTGAAGGCAGACCCGAAGTGTACCTGTACATTCATAAATTCACTATTTGAGAAAGATTATTATGAGCTAGTTTATACTTCATGAAATTCTATTTGTTAGGAAAACAGATGCAACATAAGCACACACTAAATTACAGGTTTCCCTTACTACCTATTAGCACTGGTTTACCTGACATTCTAGTTTTTATTAAAAATTGTGTTACAAGCAAATAACACTACAGGCTGCAGCTTACAGCCTACCCATAACAGGAGGATGGATGTGGCACTGCACTCAGGAGGACATGAACGAAAACTCACCCCGAAAACTACAGACAGATTAAGGAAAAGGTCGTAAAAGTGCTAACAGACAGCTCTAATAATGCCAATGGTAAAGGCTGGACTCTTTTTGTAGGTAGTTGTGCTTCACACTCTAGTCCCTAGGTTTAAAACTGCATACCTAATTCTAATATACAAGTAAAAATGAATTCTCTGTAATTGTTCACAAAAGTCAAGAGACCTGGCTAGAGCACAGATGAGCTTAATAATGCTCCTGGAACACAAGTCAAAGTGCTATCTTCTTTCCAGAAATGCTTCTAGGATAGCAGTGGGGCTACCACATGACCCTGCTGTCGATACTGGTAAGAAAGAGCTTTAACTAACAAAACAGAACTCTGAGAAAGTAACCTGTAAGAACCCATGACTTGTTGAGGTGCCTGTGCTAAATTTTAAAGGATTTCCTATAGAAATCGTCTAAAGTTTTAAACATTTTTTATAGCACACGACTATAAAAACCAAAGACAAATCCAGAAACATTAATTAGTCACACTTCATTTCAAATTTTTATTCCTGCACCAGATCTATACATTAGTTATGTGCTATGTGTTTAGTCGCTGGGTCATGCCCAACTCTTGGCCATCCCATGGACTGCAGACCACCAGGCTCCTCAGTCCATGTGGATTCTTCAAGCAAGAATAATGGAGTGGGTTACCATGCCCTCCTCCAGGGGATCTTCCCAACCAAGGGATCGAACGCAGGTCCCCCACACCACAGGTGGATTCTTTACCGTCTGAGTCACCAGGGAAGTACATACATTAGCTATAATTACTGTCAACCCGAGACCACAAAGGAGGTGTGGGACTCTAAGGAGAAAACTCAGAAAGGGAGAGGGTGAAGACGGACTGCTGAATAAACAGTTTATTTGGAAGGGTAAGAGAAAGAAATTTAATTTGGCAAGCCTGAAATAAAATGAAAGCTTTCTCCACTACACTTTGAAGATCATTTTCTCTTTTTAATTTAGAAAATGGCTATCAATGTTGTTGACACTTAATAAGATGCTAGGTGGGAAAAATAAGTACAAAAAATGTTCTAGTGAAACATTATTTTCCCTAAGAGTAATTTTTATAAGAATACTGTCATAGTTCATGCTGAAGTACCAAACTCAACCATTATGAAATTGCTACCTAACTTAAAGTATGCTGAATTGTTTTTGACTCAATGCTTACATCTGAAATATCACTAAAAACCTTGGAATAAAACTGATTGTAATGAGTAAACTAGAGCATGGCATCATTAAAAATCTCTTTAAGTCTTAATAAGAGATAAATTACAAAAAAAATTAATAAATCCACACACTGGCATAGCTTTAAAAAAGGGACACACACACAAACTCCTTGTAAGAATATACAAGAAACTTAACAATGATCAACGCAAGAAGAAGGAATGACCAGGAAAGACTTCTTTTCCACTTCGTAACTTTCAGTATGGTTTTATGTTTTAAGTAAATGTATCAATAGTGTGTTTAAAACTTTAAAAATGTTTTAAGAATATTAATCTACAACTAGATGTTCCCCTTATCATAAAATCTAAACTCAGAAAACAGTTCCTCTTAGAACTAGGTAATTTGATTAGAAGTTACTAACACAAAGACTGACAATTAACCTCTTTTCCTGTTAAAACCTGTTTCTTAGATGAACTTTCTAGATCTTGGATCCATCTATTATTTAATATTTACCTAATACCCTGTTAACCACCTATCAAATCTTTCACAATCAAAATTATAATTGTGTCCCTACTTTTCATCCTCAACCCACCCCATTCACCTCAGCATCAGTCTCAACTTCAGCAGAAGATCTTGCCTCAAACTATCTCCAGTTGCTGAGATGATTTGGGGTCACCTGGTTTGAACTCCTTTATTAAAACATACCTGTCATCATGACTTACTCTCCTCATCTTCTTTTCTTTCCCTCTCTTTCCATGTCCCTCTTTTCCTTTCATCCATCTTTTTCCTACCACTTCTAGTGCTCATTCCATTCAGTTCAGTAGCTCAGTCGTGTCTGACTCTTTGCGACCCCATGGACCGCAGCACGCCAGGCCTCCCTGTCCATCACCAACTCCCGGAGTTCACCCAAACTCATGTCCGTTGAGTCAGTGATGCCATCCAACCATCTCATCCTCTGTCATCCCCTTCTCCTCCTGCCCTCAATCTTTCCCAGCATCAGGGTCTTTTCAAATGAATCAGCTCTTCGCATGAGGTGGCCAAAGTATTGGAGTTTCACCTTCAACATCAGTCCTTCCAATGAACACCCAGGACTGATCTCCTTTAGGGTGGACTGGTTGGATCTCATTCCGTTAATCATCCTCTTTCTCACAGCTCCCTCTCCTGGCTTCTCTTCTAACTCGAAAGAACACCAAGAATTACCCCCACTGTAAACCACTCAAGGTAACCTTTCTTTGTCCATTTTCCATAAATGGCTCAAAAAGTGAACTGACACTCACTGCCTCAACTCTGTCATCAGGATTTACTCCTTTATTCCATTTATTCATCCACATATTCCTTCTTCAAACATTACTTAATCTCTATCATATATCAAGCATTTGGACTATAACAATAAAAAGACAAAGACAAGGCCTCTGCATTCTCAGTTTACATTCCTTTGCAATCTTATTTTCATTACCTAGGGCTTAATTGAAGTTACTGTCTTAAAGATTATGACTTCTATAATAGTTTTCATTTTTAGCTCCCTCTCTCCCATGTTAATGGATGAGAAAAATCTCTCTTACTGTCTAAGGAGACTCATATTCCCTCCTACCTCCCTGGGGCCCTCAAAATATTAAGAATTCCAACTTTTCCCTTTGAATCTTTAACTGCTCCTTCTTTACTGGTTCATTCCCTTAACCCTAAAAATAAACTCTTCCTCAAACCTGAATTTTCTAACTTTTATCATCTTTCCATAAATCAAGCATTAAAGAATATTCTATTCTCAATCTCTGGCTACCCATTTATTCCTCAACTCACAGCATCCTAGTTTTCCTAGCCACCAGTACAAAACGTTGTTTTTCTCTAGTACTATTGCCAAAGTCACCAGAACTTGCCAGCTCCCTCCAAAAGACACTTGTCAGTTCTTCTCTTTCCTGATCTCTGCAAAATCTACACACTGCTGACTCCTTCAAATGTGACATCAATACTCTCATTTTCCAACTTTCTCTCTGGCTTATTTATTCTCAGACAACATGCACAGGTTCACCTGCTTTAAATGCAGTGTTCTTTAGGGTCTGTCCTCTTCATCGTTTCATATTCTTTCTCTATAGGATTAGACTTCCCTGGTGGCTCAGTGGTGAAGAATCTGCCTGCCAATGTGGGAGATCCAGATTCAATCCCTGGGTCGGGAAGATCCCCTGGAGAAGGAAATGGGAATCCACTCCAGTATTCTTGCATGGGAAATCCCATGGACAGAGGAGTCTGGCGGGCTGCAGTCCATGGGGGCCATAAAGAATCAGAACTTAGCGACTAAACAAACAAAAAGATCTACAGGCTATCATTCAGTTTCATGACTTCAACTACTACCTAAAACAAATACAAACACTCAATCTTTAATAAAAGCCCAATTTCTCTTCTACACCCCAATATAGCCAATTACCTGTTAGCCATATCCACCCAGGTGACCTATGACTACTTTAGATTCACTGTGTCCAAAGTAGAAATCATCATCACTCCTCCCAATCTCCTTCTCCTGTTTCTCCTAGACAGAGAATGCACATTTCTAACAAGGTCCCAGATGATGCCCATGCTGCTAGTTCAGGATCCTTATTTTGAGAATCACTGCTCACACATATGCCACCTCTTCCTGCCTCCAGGCTGTCAAGTTCATTCTGCTATCTCCTAGGCCATGGTATCTATGCAGCAGGCACTGTTAGTATTTCACAGCACTCTATTCTACTGAACTTAGAATCTTGCAACACAGCATTCTAAGCATTATTTACCAAACGATAAGAAAAGACTAGAGATGAAACAACAGTCATTACAGCAAATTGGAAGTTTCTTTAGGATAGGATAGCATTCTAGTATATCCTTAGAATCAAATCTTAATCAGGTACACAGAGGCTTGATAAACACTGCAGAGTGACTGGCACTATTATCTATCCAGTCACCCAAGCCAGAAGCCCCAGCAGGATTCACCCCTTTCCTTCCCCATAAACTAAGACACAAAGTCATACATACCTTCTACCCTCTAAATGTGTCTCATACCTGGTCTCGTCTCTCCATCTGCACTGTTACTACATTCTTTGAGGTCCTTATTTCTCATGTGACTGCAGTAACTTTTTAACTGGTCACCATGTCTACTTTCATCTTTCCTATTTTATCCCCAGACCATCAGATTCATCTTTCTAAAAACATGAATGAGACAATGTTATTCTCCTACTTAAAAACAATAGTTTACACAGGCTTTAAGAAAAAAAAAACTTAACTCCTGCATGTGTTAAGCAAACCCTTCCGTAATCCTGCCTCAAGCTACCTGACCACCCTCTCTCCATGCCACCCTAACCCACTCCTTACCCTCCAGCCATGCTGAACTTCAGGCCTGGATATTCATATCTTAGTGTCTTTAACCATAAAGCTTTCTACCTAGAGTGCCTTTTCCACTGGATAAATATTCATTCTTTTAAGACTCAGCTCAGGCACCATCTCTCTCAGGAAGCTTTCTTTGAGTGACATTCATCTCTCCATTCAATCCCCAATAGTTTGGATTACACCTCTTCCCTACCACGTGGTGTTACAGCACTCCATGTTTAGTCTGTTAACACATATTACACTGTATAACAATTGTCTTGTTCACCCAGTTGATAAGTTTCCGAAACTACAATTATGTCTTCTGTTTAGTCAATGGTAGAATATTAACAGATACTCAGCTAAAAGTCAAATAAATACATTCCAAGTTGTTCTCTGATTCCTCTGCCTTTTCTAAACCCAGCTTGCACATCTGGAAGTTCTTGATTCAAGTACTGCTGAGGCCTAGCTTGAAGGATTTTGAGCATAACCTTACCAGCATGGGAAGTGAGCGCAATTGTCTGGTAGTTTGAACATTCTTTAGCACTGCTCTTCTTTAGAACTGGGATGAAAACTGACCTTTTCCAGTCCTGTGGCCACTGGCGGGTTTTCCAAATTTGCTGACATATTGAGTGCAGCACTTTAGCACCATCATCTTTAATATTTTAAATAGCCCAGCTGGAATTCCATCACTTCCATTAGCTTTATTGGTAGTGGTGCTTCATACGGCCCACTCGACTTCAAGCACCAGTCCTTCATTGGAAGGACTGATGCTGAAGCTGAAGCTACAATACTTTGGCTACTTGATGCCAAAAGCCGACTCACTGGAAAAGACCCTGATGCTGGGAAAGGTTGAAGGCAGGAGCAGGGAATGACAGAGGATGAGATGACTGGATGGCATCACTGATTCAATGGGCATGAATTTGGGTGAACTCTTGGCGATGGTGAGGGACAAGGAGGCCTGGCATGCTGCAGTCCATGGGGTGGCAAAGAGTCAGACACAACTGGGAGACTGAACAACAACAACATTACTCTCTAGATTGTTGCTAAGTTGTGTCCAACTCTTCTGTGACCCCATGGACTGTAGTCCGCCAGGCTCCTCTGTCCATGGGATTTCCCAGGCAAGAATATTGGAGTGGGTTGCCAATTCCTTCTCCAGGGGATCTTCTCAACCCATGGACTGAACCCTTATCTCCTGCATTGGCAGGCAGATTCTTTACCAGTGAACCATTTTCTAAATGGTGGCTCACAAAATTTAGCATAGATCAGAATTACCCAGAAGGCAATATAAATCTAGACTGCTTGGTCCCACCCCGGAGTTCTAGATTCAGCTGGTTCAGTGTGTGACCTAACAACTTTCCAGATCATGCTGATACAGTTAATACAGGAATCACATCTTGAGTGTCAGTGCTCCAAATATATGGTGTCTCTTCCTCACTCCAGAATTTAAAGTCTTTTCCCAGCTGCATCCATCTCTGCCCACTGCTACCTGAATAACCTTTTTAGACCCAGCCCAACTGTCATCTCCTTCATAAAAAATGTTCCCTAATCCCATAGAAACTGATCTCTTTCCTTATTTTGTATCCAGCCTTGTATACATTATTCACATGGTAACGAATGCTAATTTTTTCCCACACCTATTGGCAGTTGTCTTACATTCTCCATTTAAACGAAAGAAGAAAACCTGCCTTAATCATTTTAATATTCTCCACAACCTAGCACAGTAACCAGTGAAGAGCAGATGAAATCTACAAGCATTTGTTGATGTGTATGAATCCCTGCTGACTGCCCAGACTCTGAGCCCACAGTCTGAGTCGCTTAATCCTCCTGGCCCAAGCTGACTTCTTACACTGCTCTGTACTTTTTGCTTGCCTGACTACCTATGACAGACGCGTGATCCTCCCACACTTATCTGTCCCTCTTATTGCTGACTGACCCTTAGTCAGCTTCTTTCCCTTGTACTCTGAACCTTTTTATTTTTTTAACAACTATGGGACACAGTAAGTGGAGAAATTTTCTCTTTATGATTGTTTTGAATTTTAATTCTGCTGGCCATAAGGCAGGTTGCTTGCCTTTTTTTTTTAAAGTAGCCTTTCTTGGTCAGAGAATCCGAACTGAAATATCCTGTGTACAACCCCAACTGCAGTTACTGCAGACAGCAATAAATATGCTTCAGGCTGTCATCACAGATAGTGGAGATAATTTTAATAAAAAGTTTAAAAAACACAAAAATATAAAAAGATCACTTATGAAATATAAGGTTGCCCTAAAGAAACAAAATTTAAAAGAATAGCTAATTATTTATACACTATGTTCATAAATGCATCCAGAACAAAATCTGTATTACCTATTCCAACCAAAAACCTGGTCATATTTCTGAATTACACTAAGAACATAGTAAAAACCACCTCTGATACATGAAAAGTTAACCAAGTTTCTAAAAATGCCCTTACAACGTTTACTCCTTCAAAACTTACGCAGAGGCTGTTTTCAATTACACCCATCTAAACAAGCAAAGAGTCGGACACGACTGAGTGACTTTCACTCACTCAAACAAGCATTCTACTTGATTATTTTATTCTTATTCTACCTCAGCATGTCAGTAACAATGAAGTACTCTATCTAAAACTATACATACCTACCCAGAGAAAAAACTGTGATGACATCCAGTTATTTCAATAAATAAACACTGATTTATGTAATCACAGAAAACTGATCATTAATGATTCAAGAAAAGTTCTTAGGAGCTCAGTACTCACTATTTTATACTGGAGACATGCATAATTTTCAGCCCACCTGCTCAACATTTTTAGACTCAAACAAAGATGATGAAGAAAGGGAAAGATACAACAGGCAAAAAAGAAGTTGGCTACTTTTAAGGTAGCAACTAAAATTAATACCTGTCAAAAGAGTCTTGATAGGTTCAATTCAATCTCTAAGCCTCTGTGCTTTCCTCTTACTTGAATTAATCACTAATCCACAAATTAAAATCTATTGACAAAAATCTAAGTATGATCATGATACTTAGGAGGAATTACAAAGATTTTCCAGACAGTGAAAGTTTTCAGAACTACATGCTCAATTAACAAGAAAAATGAACCATATCACTCCAAACTCCTATTTGAGTTAATCAATACTCCATAAGGCACAACTGAGGTATAGGCTTGACACTTTCGAACCAATGCTATACTGAGCAGACCAACACAATCCTAAAAGTTGAGGAGCCACTGTCATGACAAATTATGCCCTGAAATGGTATTGAGAGGACAGCAGAAAAAAGAGTCAAGAGTAAACCAGAAAATAAATACTAAAAAGGAAACTGGAAAGAAGAGGGCAATAATGATCTGGAAGAAAAAATATCCTATGGGAAGTTTAAAATATTTTTGAAAGATAAAGAAACACCAACTTTCAAGATGATAAATTTAAAAGCTAAAAGAGGATTTCCCAAATTCTGACTGTAGTTCAAGAAAAAAAGGGGGGGGGGGATGCACCACAGAGGGGAAAAGAACTATTTGGAAGTCAGATCATTCTCCTATACACTACATAAAACTAGGTCTTTGTTCCTCAAACGTATCCTTTATAAATACAGGTAAAAAACACTGGACAAAGATCTTCAAGATCTGGACCCTCGGGTAAAATACATCTATAAGGAAGCTGTATTAAAGCACTAAAGCACAATTTGTAACTCCAAAAGATTATGCCAAAAAAAAAGAAAAGAGAGACTGTACTATGAATGGCTCTGATATAACTTGTTTTGTAGCAGTCTGGAAAAACGTTAAGTTTTGACTTTGAAGGCCAAAATCGTCTTGAAGCTGCCTCCCAAGTTGGCAAGGAAAAACTTCCTCCACATATCAAAATCACGAATCATTTCTTAAGTCTGCTCCTAATCTGAATTTTAAAGACACTAATAGGTGCACTTGGGGCTTCGCAGATGGCTCAATGGTAAAAAATCCGCCTGCCAATGCAGAAGAGGAGGGTTCGATCCCTGGGTTGGGAAAGTTCTCCTGGAGAAGGGAATGGCAACCCCACTCCAGTATCCTTGCCCTGAAAATCCCATGAACAGAGGAGCCTGGTGGGCTACACTCCATGAGGTCGCAGAGTCCGACACGACTGAGCACACACACAATAGGTGCACTTAATCATTTGTCCTATTTTTTAAATAAAAGCTGACTTACTTTACTACTGTCACCTTCTTCCCCCACAATCACACTAAACTGATCGCAAGTTGCAGTCCACAGAATTTCTCTCTTCACTCACCCACCACGCTATTTTGAAATACTTAAATTCTACATACAAGGTGAAATACAATACAATTAAAAGCTGCAAGACATTACTCAACCCCTAGCAATCAGTCGGAACAATCTTCGGACAACTGTTCAAAAACTTTTAGAAATAGCCTAACGACCAAATCACCTGTTCGGGTATCTGATCTAGATGAAAAAGCACTGCAAACTTTTTCTACTCTGCATGCAATTCTTGATTACAAAGAGAAAACTCCACGGGCTACCCGGTGCTAGAGAACCGGTAGGGTAACAGGCTAAAAGGGCGTCGTTGATTTCTTGGCTACAGTGACAGAGGCGGGAGACACACCCCTAGCGTCGGTCGGAAACACTACAGCAGTGAGTTCTACCTAGGGATTAATGTGAGGGTAAGGAAAGACAAATTTAAATCGCCATGATTCAAAAACAACCAGCACCGGAGACTTACGAAGGTAACAAAGAAAACGAGAAACCCTTGGCAGTCAGTAAGCACTAAAAACAAGTATCCCCGTTTATCACAAACCGAGCTAGACTGTGTTCATGAATCTACACCTTGAACCTTTCCGGTTCGCCACTGCAGAGAGAAAACCAGCAGCGAAGGAAAAAAAAACCAAAAAGCCTCGTAAGGTTGCAAACAGCAGTGAAATAAACACCAACGGGAGAGGGGGGAAGTAAGTGGCAGGATTGTTGCCAAGACTCGCTGCTTCAAAATAGAGTGGGAGTGGGAGAGAGAGCGGCCCTGGAGAGAAAGTGGGTCTTATATAAAGAACCATTCGCCTCCTATGATTGCCGTAGGATTCCGGAATCTCCCCGAACTTGAGAGAGTGAGTCTGGGGGGGTGAGAGGGGGGCTCCACGTGGAGGAGGGTCCAGAGAGAGGGAAAGCGGGCCGATCTGGGGACAGTCCCGGGCGGATGGCCGGGGTGGCTGGGGGTCGAGGCCCGGGCGGAATCCCAGGGGCGCGGGGGGGAGGGGGCGGAGGGGCGCCCCGCGGGGGCCCGGGGGCGGGCGCGGGGGCCCCGCCGGGCTGTCAATCTGCCGCCCATCGCCCCCGGGCCGCTGGGGCTTTCTCGAGTCTCTCGAATTTTCCACCGGGGGAAGCCGCCCGGGGGCGTCGGGGCTCGCCTCCGCCCCCGCCCCTGGAAGCGGCGGGCGGGGAGCGATGGTGCCTGGGGAAGCCGAGGGCTCACCATTTTGCTGGGCGGTCGGCGGCTCGCTCGCGCAGAGAAGAGTGTTGGCGCTCTGACGGGCTCCCGCAGGAAGCAGCGGCGGCGGCGGCAGTGGCGGCGGCGGCCCAGCTACGCTCGGCTGGGGCGGCTGCGGCCCTCGGGACGCCCGCGGGGGAAGGGGGGGTGCAGGCTGGGGGAGGGGAGGCGGCGCCGCGGGGAGTGCGCCGGCCGGGGTGACTGGACACGCGGGAGCTGGCGGGGAGAAGAGAAATTAAGGTCGAGATTCAGAGACGGAGAGCGCGGGAGGAGACACGGCGAGAAGTGGGGAGAGCAGAGCAGTGGGGGAGGCGGGGGAGAAGGGGCCCAAGCGGCTCGGGGGCTGCAGCCTCGCACTCGTGCTCGCGCCCGCACCGGAGCCGTGACGGACTCACTGCAGTGGCTCGCACTGACCCGCAACCTCAAGGCACGAAAAAGGGGGAGGGCAGGAGAGGGAGGGGAAAGCGGAGCGCAGCAGCGCGCGGGGCGGAGGGCGGGGGCGCGCGCGGAGCCGGCGGCGGGGGCGGGGCTTCCGCGAGCGGCGCACATCCGGGAACCCGCGCACCCGCTCGGAGGCGGCCGCGGCGGCGCTCTGGCGAGCTCTGGTTGGGGAGCGCGGAGCGCGCCGGCCGCCCCCTGCGTGCAGGGCGGGGGGAGCGCGGGGGCGGGGGCGCGGACGTCAGTGACGTCGCGTGGCGGAGCCCTTCCTGTCATGTGGCTGGAGGCGGGCGGGGTGGAGGGGTGAAGAGGGGGGAGGTTGAGCCGAGAGGGGGAAACGAGGAAATACGAGGGTTCCCTGGGAGGGAGGAAGTGCGAGGGGTGCGCGAGCCTGGGCAGAGGAGCCCTTGGGCCCTGGAGTGAAAACCTCGTAGGAGAGGAGGAACAGATGAGCGGCCTTAAGGTCGGAACACCCAGACTCTTCACCAAAAAGAGGCCAACCCCAGCCCTGGGTCTAGAGGGAATCAGTTTGCGCCTGAAGCCAGGTATCTTTGCATCAGTGTGATGGCTTGGATGCCCTACAGAATGCATGTCGCATTTAGACACTTGTCACCCAGGTGCAGCGCCCGCAGGCCCACACTCCTATATAGGTTGGCAGTCAGATGCCGGGTTGGGAAGACAGAGGAGGCGTGCAGAGTCCGCAGAACAGACGATAGAGGGGCTCGGGAAAGCCCTTCGCACCCAGCTCAGGATTTTCCTGAAACCCTCCAGGCTACCTTTTTGACGCGGCGGCGTTTTGGTGAAACGTTGAAAGACGAGATTGCCCACTTGTCCCTTTAGTAGGGCTGTATTCACTTTGGTGGTAATTACTGTTGTCAGAAAATTCAGACTACGGTGGGACGTGAAGTCCAGAAAAGCCTAAGGAAGAAAGTTATGTTCAGGGAAAAAGAAAAAGAGCTGCCAGGAGAGGTGTGATTAAGGATAATGATGGAAGCATTTTGCAACAGTTTTAACCAGTTACTCCTTTTCAGATCTTGATAATCTCGTGTGTGTGTGTGTGTGTGTGTGTGTGTGTGTGTGTGTGTGTGTGAGAGAGAGAGAGATGTTACTGAGTGGTCAGAAACTCCTAATGAACAAGTTCTTTCCAATAATTTTATTAAAAGCTATAGTATTTTTTAAGGCAGTCTGCCAAAGCTCCTTACATGAGTTTTATTCTTACGAGCTAATCATTTTTCTATGTGATGAAGATTCATCATTTGTAATAGAAACTCAGTGATGTGATCTAGAGATGTGCAACTCACCCTTGGTCCCCGCCTGTTCTTTAGAAACTACTTTGTTTCCGTTTCAGGGTAAATAAGGAAAAGTAACTTTGATGACAAGCTGTATCACATAGAGAATATGGAGGAAAGGCCAAGAAATGACCTTGTTTCGTCCACCATTTAATCTGTTAATAAGTCTTGACTTAGATATGTTGCTATTTAGATTCTAATATGTATTCCAAAGCAGAGGGAAATCCCTAAGGTATATTGTCATTTATGTTTGCTAAGTGTATTATTTTTAATTAGTTTTTCATCATAAGATTAAGACAAACTCACTTTTTAAAAGAACAGTATTTTAAAAATTCCTCCCCCTCAACTCCACCTCTCAGAGATCATCACTGTAACTGCATTTGTGTGTCCCTCGGATACATTTAGTGAAAATGAAATTATCATTTTGACTGAGGATTAAATACTGAGAAGGAATTTGAGCTATATGGGATGCAATAGGTTTAAAGTGACCCATAATTTTGTCATGATTTGTACCAATGCAGACTTATAATCATTCAACAAATATCTATTGTGAACTTAAATCAGGAATTTAAGAGTACAGAGCTGTGAGAGATTGGTTAGCCTTTGTGTAACAAAAGCAAAAAACACAAGGCCAGTTCACTTGTTTCTTGACATCCTGCAAATTTCCCGGACTTCACCACTTACATTCTCCCAGTTTTGTATATACTGCATAATATACAAACTGGAAGCATCTCCGACTCTGAAACAGATTATTCTGAATTCATTAAGAGAGGTAAATCCAAAATGCACCTTTATCATTCAGGTTTTTCCCCTGAGGTCAAAATAGAAAGTATGGTAGTCAGTCTTCTCTCTGTCGTTTTTTACTAAGGGAACAGGTACCTAGTGGTCCTGCCAAAAACATACAAGGCAAAGGACATATCTAATAAGTGGATTATTATTTCCTAGAAAACTTAGCATCCAAAAGATGATTGTTGGGGAGTATTATGGAGGTAAATCAGAGGGAGAGACACATAAGACAGAGATACCAGTTACAGGAATGGTAACAGCTAGCATGAGGTCACAAGTATCAATAGTGGAGAAAAGGAAGGGATCAACAGGAAAGACATTGAGTAAAAATGGACTAACTATGCAATTTAACCAATGTAGGGAATAAGAAGAGGGGAAATAAAAGATGACCATTTTAGTTTGATGACAGAAAATAGTGATACCATTGAAAGAAACAGAAGTCTGGAGAATTTTGATTGCTGAGTGGAAAGAGATGAGTTTGGATTGTAAAATGCTGAATTTGAGTTGCTGGCTAGATATCCTTGTGGAAGCATCCAAGGAGAAAGAAGCTGAAACTGCAGGGTAGAAAGGGAGAGAGATGTGAGAATCATCTCAAAAACAAAAATTGAAATTGAAATCTTCAAGTGTCCCCTTATTTAGTCACAAGAAAAAGAAAGGACCCCAAGATCATAATAAAGCTAAGTAGAAAAATTTTTTGAGGTTTTAAGAAAAAGAATAATGTTTGTAGTCATATTTGACTGCACAACAGCTTTAGGCTTCAGTGTCTGCAATTATCTTTCTGAAATTAGCTATGTCACAGGTAATTTTATCAAGGTCATTGTGATATCCAGAAATCTACCTGATGATAAAGGTCTGATTGTGGTCATTTCCTTACATATCATATATAAGAGTGGCGGAAGAGCTGAATTACCATTTCTATAGTTGTTTAAGACATTCCTGTGCAGTATTACCCTAAAATATGCACTGTCATTCACGATTATGTTGAATGACAATGTGGTCAACATGAAGTTAAATGGTTTAACTTTTATACTCATTTAACTTTATACTCATACATGGGAAGAAAATGCCAATTGAAAAAGAATCAAAACAACTTGTAAGTAACGTCTGTTCCTTTTCAGTACACAGAGGAAACATCTATCTCCCCTCCTAAATAAAACCATACATGTCCCAGCTCAAGAAGCCAAGATTTAAGAATATTTTGTACCTTTCTGCCATCTAGTTTCATATAAAATTTTCTTTGCTGTGAGCACTGAGGTTGCATGGGGAAAAAATCTCTTTGCTTCCTAGAATCTCTTTTTATAACAAGAAGAAAGCAGGGATGCCAGGTAGCCCCCTGCTCCATGGTGTGGTTGAGGGAAGATTCCTTGACACCTGAGTTGGCAGGGAAGTGGCTAATTCCCTTCTTGCTAAGCAGCGAAGGTAGGAACCAAGGATTCCAGGTTCTGTCTTGGAAACTCATTTCTCCATAGAAACAATTTTACAAAGAACTCTGTAAACAATGGCCTTCCTACAAAAGCCTACTTGTATTATAATGTAGTTGAAACTCTGTATTTGCAATTAAAAACACAATGATAGAAATCAATGCTCTTAAAATATATATAGCTTTATGAATTAATGAATTTGGGAGAAATGTGTACTAAGTGCTGGGTGGATGTTTTTTAAAATTCTACACATAACTATTTTTAAAATTATGGAATTGTATGCAACTTTTTGAATTACCGTAAGAGAATTAATAATATTGAGTCTGTTCAAAATAAAATCTGTAATTTACTTTTCAGATGAGACACAGGTTAGAAATATTCCTTAATTAGGAAAGTTTCCAAAACTTATTCAGTAAATTGACTATATAAATTACTTTTGTATTATATACAGGACCAAAAAGGAAAGGGGGGTGAAGGAACTTCCTAATATTTATTCCTGAACCTCTTAAATCCACATCTAATTCCATGTGTTGAAGGAAAAATTCACAGTGTTTTTGAAGGCAATGTATTAACACTTTTTACATGAAGAGCTTTATTATATTTCTAAACTGATTATTTTTCTATATGATAAGTACATTATGATTGAGTAAGTACATTATAATTGAGTAATTATCTGCATAAATGTAACAGTTGAAACCATGAGAGAAAGATCAGAAATCAGCATAGAAGCAACAGGGCCAGACCAAGGGCAGAACCAAGGTAACATCTACATTTAAGTGGCTAAAAGAGGAAGTAATGACAGAAACGAAAACAAACTAGACAGAAGGGCAGGAAATCCAGCAAAGATGCTCAGGAAGCCAAAGGACGGGGGTTCAGGAGAAAGGAGTGGTCCAGCAGTGTTGTCAAAGAGGACCAAGTCAGATGGAGTAGCACAGGCTGCTGGTTTACATTCATATATATCCATTGAGATGTCTTAGAGTGTGTCTTAAAATAGTCTTTCTGAGTTAGAATTCTCATTTCTTTGGTCTCTTGCACATAAAAATGAGAATCAAGGAAAAGCTGTTATAGTATTTACATTTTACTAGTTTAGAAGAGTATTTATCTTATAGCATTTACCTAAACAGTATTTACACTAAGTGTATCAGAAAAAATGATTTAAACGAAAAACAGATATAACACTAGAGAAGACCTGTTTGTCATACTTGTTGACTCACATATATACTTATACACTCACATTATCCACGTGTAATTCACAGGAGACTATGTGTCAACACTCTAGTGAGACCCTAGTTCTAAACCTACCCCTGACTCCAGTCCACTTCTATGAATTATGAGTTTTCCATTTATGAATTTTGGATAGTTGTTTAAACCTAAGTTTGTGCTGTGTAGTTTGGTAGCCTCCAGCTACTTGTGGCTGTTTACATTTAAATTAATTAAAATTGAATAAAATTAAAATTCAGGTCTTCTGTCTCATTAGCTACATTTCAAGTGGTTGATAGCTGTATACCTTGCAGCTACCATATTGACCACCACGAAAATACTATTGAACAGCTCTCTATTGAACAAGTCCTTTACCTGAGAATATGCATCACCAACCACTAACATATCTTTGTTTGTTATGAGGGTAAGCAAATTTCAAATACAAGTTAATTGAAACTAGTTTAGTTGCCCTTGGCATTTGAACAAACAAGTAATAGACACTAAAAAAACAAAATGTATATTGGAACAAATGAGAATGGACGAATCTCAGGAAAAAAAACCCTGCGTATGTGAATATATTAGAAAGAGAGACCGAAAAATAAAAAAAATTTAAAGTTTACTGTCAGTACTTTTACTAAAATGCATGTATTCTATATTAAAATGTTTAATGTAGCTTTTTCAACATCTAACTATATTGCAACAAACATACTAAAAATTTTAAATTTATAAAAATATTTCTAGCAACTGCATAGAACTAATAGTTAACATACTTTGTTTTCACTGAACAGTTTTATTTTTTACTATAATCTGGTTTCTGTATTTTACCCACAGCATAAATATAGATTTCATGTAGCACTCAGGATACTATAGGAAAGTTTTAAATTGCAAAGACAATGTGTAAGAGATAAAGTATTAAGCCTGTCACCTCACAAAGATTCCTAAGAGATCTTTAATAAATAAGGGATCAGGGTTTCAGTTTTATATTCCATCTAAAAATAGCATTCCTTAGTGCTGAATCAGGAGTTTGAGCATGCAGCAAACTGAATCCACTTCTTTCAATCATCAGGAGTTTTCTCAGGGAATTTTCAAGGTAGACCTTGGCTTCCAAAGGAAAGGAAATGAGTAAACTAGCAAAACAAAAAGATTGATTTGGCATAAAATATCCATTCATTGACTTAACCCATCTGATATATGAAAAGGTATGCACACCAGGATCAGACTAACCCCAAGAAAATGGAACAATATTTTGTAGATTATAACCTACAGGTACTAGAAATTAATTGTTTATAAGATGGCAGATCTCAGAGGTCCCCCTGAATTCTCTGGGGAGTGAAGAGGCAATGCAATGCCATTACAGTGCCATTAAGAGAAAGCCATATCCTCATGATATGGTAAGCCATAAACTGGTGCTTAGCTTAGCCTGGCATTTACTAGATGGGTGTGTGCAGAGTGGGAACACTGAAGCTCAGTATTAGGCGTTTGTAACCGGTCCTTCACTGCCATTGTTTCCACTAGAGGGAACTGCCCTGAATGTCTCACTTTTGAGGAATCCTGGTTCCCTCTTTTGTCTGACTCTGGACACTGGGCAATTGTTTAATGACATAAATGGAAGAGCTTAATTCTAAAGAGCCCTTGGAGGAAAACCATTCGATCAGTAACAAGGTTATGGAAAATGTTTCACATACAGAAAATTACAAAACAGGAAAATGATCTGTAATTATGTCAGCAAGAGATAATCATTGTTTATATTTGGATGTGTATCCAATCTTTTTTCTATGTATATATAATATAAAATATATAATTATAAATATATATAATGCATATTAAAATATATATGTGTATAATTGGGACCTACTGTCTTATACTTTTCTACTTAATATTTTGGAAATGTTTCTCCCATCTGTACATATTCTTCAAGAATATGATTTTCAATTTATATGTGTTCAGTAATGTTAATGTATGCCATAATTTATTTAAATAAGAATCTTCTATAACTTAATTTTGATTTTGGTTGTTTTCAGTTTTTCTTATTACATTATATATTAAACACTTTTGTAAAATCTTTGTGCACATTTATGATTTTTTTTTTTTAGGATACATTCATAGTAGTGGAGTTATAGAACCAAAGGGTATAAACATTTTAAAGGCTTTATATTATATAAATATATATAGGGAGAGAGACAGAGACAGAGAGAGACTCCGATTACTCTCAAGAAATTTTGTAGATTTCCTACCAGCAATGCACATTTCTCAACAGCAGTATAAACTGTGTATTGGTATTTCTTTTAAATGTAGATTTTTTTTTTAAACTGGCACCTCATAATTTGTATTTCTTGGTTTACTAGTAATATTGAACATTTTTCTTAAATTTTGATCTTTTAACTCAACTGCTGAGAATATATTCCGGTGACTTACCTGTTCATTCTTCACTTTTCTTGGGGAAATTGGTCATTTTTAGTGATTTATAAAAACTTTTTGTATGTGAAGGATATAATCCCCTTATCATATTTTGATTCGGTTTGTGGCACTTTTAAAGATTATTTTTCCATTCTGAATACGGGAGGGAAATAACATATGAATGATAATTTAAAAGTTAACACCTTTAATATATAAATATCTTCTAGTTAATTAAGAACTTTTTTCATATAATCTATCTCTCCCATGAAAAACATTATAAAGTATATATTCAATGGTTAGATTGGAAGGTAGACTATCTAGTAAATTACCAATCACTCTTTACTTACAGAGAATAGGTTAATTAATGCTGACTTGACAGTGGCTACTTTGTTTTCTACTGAATAGCAAATTCAATTCATTCAAAATTTTATTTGACCTTAACTTATCTCGCAATCATATTCTTCAATGAAGAGGAAAGTAGCATATGAAAATGTTGCATCAAAGGCACATAATGAACTATCAGTTCAATTCAGTTCAGTCACTCAGTCGTGTCCGACTCTTTGCGACCCCATGAATCGCAGCACGCCAGGCCTCCCTGTCCATTACCAACTGCCAGAGTCTACCCAAAGTCATCCATTGAGTCGGTGATGCCATCCAGCCATCTCATCCTCTGTTGTCCCCTTCTCTTCCTGCCCCCAATCCTTCCCAGCATCAGGGTCTTTTCCAGTGAGTCAACTCTTCGCATGAGGTGGCCAAAGTATTGGAGTTTCAGCTTCAACATCAGTCCTTCCAGTGAACACCCAGGGCTGATCTCCTTTAGAATGGACTGGTTGGATCTCCTTGCAGTCCAAGGGACTCTCAAGAGTCTTCTCCAACACCACAGTTCAAAAGCATCAATTCTTTGGTGCTTAGCTTTCTTCACAGTCCCAACTCTCACATCCATACGTGACTACTGGAAAAACTATAACCTTGACTAGACGGATCTTTGTTGAAAAGTAATGTCTCTGCTTTTTAATATGCTGTCTAGGTTGGTCATAACTTTCCTTCCAAGGAGTAAGCATCTTTTAATTTCATGGCTGCAATCACCATCTGCAGTGATTTTGGAGCCCAATATACACAACCAAAAACTGAAATGTTCAGAGGCTGAAAACAACTGAAGATATCTTCTGAAAATGTCAATGATTTGGGTCAACTGTATTATTTTGCCTTATGTATCAGTTGCACACATAGCCTATACAATGTATATGGTTATAAAATGTATATGTAAGATACACATTGCTTTATGTTTTTTCTCTATCAAGTACACACACTACTCAAAAAATTTTACAAAAATTTATATCACATTTTTCTTTCTCTCCATGGTATCCTAAGTAAAATAAATGGCAGAAGATTAAACCAGCCTTTTATTTGTACATATAGGTAACTGCAACGTAGTTCCTTTACATTTACAATTCTATGAATACATGAAAACAATTTGCTTCAACAAAAGTAACATCATAACTAAATACAATCATAAGCCCAAGATCCATTCTGGGTAGTTAATTCTCATTCTGTTTTTCTGTTGGAATGAGTTCTTGTGTAATATTTTAAGTTAGAAATATCTTTTTTTTTAAAAAAAAGAATTGACTAGTTATACCAGTTTTCCTTGTAATGATTAAAATTATCATAGAAATTTGTTTTTGCAGGGCAAACTCGTTGGAACCAAATTTGAATATTTCACTAGCATATTCTCTATAATGCTCTTCTTCCAGAAAATGTAAGAGTAACCAAAAGGCATATTTTAAAGGAATATACTTGTGCAAATAAAAATGTACAATATTGTAAATTAATAATATTTAAGAAAATACTCAGTAAATGAACCATACCTGCATATTCAAGATTGTATCACTAAAATAAATGAGTATGCTTTTTAAAAAGTAATTTCCTCCTTTGAAAAGAATTTATAAACGTGTATGAGATACATAACATTTATAATACTGTAAATAGAACTTGTTCTATAAAATTAGCAAATTGCACCAGTACTAAAGTTCTCAAGGTGACAGCAGGAAATTGCAATGTAGATGAATTTTATGCATTTTGTCAGATTGGAGAAGTCGATTGTATTTCTAAGAAGGTGTTTTCATTAAAAAGTTGTACTTTTTGAGTAAGGCTGAAATGTTTGGTTAATAAGTTTCGTCCAGTGAATTCTGTGTTTTCTGTGATTCTAAAGAGCATCTTCAGGTAATCATAAAATACTAACCACTCTGAGTGACAAATCAAAAGGAAGAGAGATGTTAGCATACAAGCAGACAACATTTGCCCAGAAGCAATAGAGTTTCAGGGCCCATTCTACCTTAGACACAAGTTTTGTCGATGATGATTGTGTTTAGTTAGTCTCAACTAGCCTTTTCCATTATTTTTCTTAAATAGCTGCTCATATTAGTTCCGAGGCACCACTATAATTATTAATTACTTCTTCTAAGCGAACACTCTGGTTCACTATCAAAGCATTTACAATTAATAGGACTTGTATCCTTTTCCCGTGTCAGCATCAGTAACCTTAGACATACAGTTTGCCTAGAAACAAAAGGACTCTGCAAAGAGCAATGGGGAACAGTGAAGAGTGACAGTGAGAAAACAGTAGAGCCCCTGGTCCAGCACAACAATTGCACTCAGGTCCACCCAGAAATACGCATTCTAACTGTACTCTTTCCGATCACCACCCCTCTTTTCTTGCTCCTACACTAATCTCAAGCTCTGAGCTCTGATATCCTCATTTTACACTCTCTTCTAACCCACACTCAGTCCCTAGTCCCCCTTGTTTCCTTTTATAGGATTCTATAAAACACTAAGATTAGCAATTAGAATATATCCACCCAAGAGCCAAAGGATGGTGTTATTTGCAGAAAGCAAGTTACAGAAAGTAATTGATTACAGTATCTAAATGCTGGGTAAATACTTGGCTATGACTGAACAGAACCTCCTTCTGTCTGTCATGCAGTTGAATAAACTGCAAAGTAAGAGCACAGCCTACCAGGATATAGTTTAATCTGCTCTTCACTACCAAACAATCTTGACACTGTGAGAGAAAGGCTTTCTTCTAACTGAGCAGTCTGGAACCCTATGGTCCTTTTAAACTGTGACTATATCTCTCATTTGTACCTTTTCAATGTTCTGCAGCAATACAAGAAACTCTTCTTAATGATATAGGATAAAGGATGAAATGAAAACTTTTGTATAATAGTAGTCAGTTTAAGTTAGCTAAATATGTGCATGTTCAAGATCTGATTAGTTATATTTTCAGTGTGAAAGAAAACCTCATTAATCCTAGACACCAGAGATGTTGAAATTCATCGTTTGCTTTTAGCAGATGCTTTGAGAAAAAGAATGGTCTTTGAAGAATGAGACAAAGTGATCCTGGTGCTCCAAATGTGTGTGTTTAAGAGAAAGAACTTAGGGGGTTGAGATCAAGAGAGGGGGCTCAGCAGAATCAAATAAACCAGTGGTTGAAATGCATGTGTTCTTGTGATAGAGTAAATAGGCAGGGGCTGCAGGATGTTTACCCAGTGGTGGGTGGAAGGATTAGGCACTATGAACACTAGTTTAAGAACTTTGAACCCCAACAGAGTGCTCCAGGATTGGCTGTTGGTGAAGCAAGGGGGGATCTGAGCTTGACTAGTTAGCAGGGCATAGAGAATCATAGGTATTACTGGAGGAACATGGGAATGGGTATGAACAATTCATAAAGATTCAAATTTAAGCACTTTGAAACTCATATATTTTTAAATCTTTTTAGTTGACTGAAAATTATTTCATGCATCTAAGAAGAGTAGAGATTAAGTGCTGGTCCTGGAAGTAGAACTCAGATCTGTGTGATTCCAAACTCAAGCTTTTCACCACTGTGTTATACTGCTGTTTGGTGTATAACCATGGTGTATTCCTGTGTGACTGTGTGTGTATGTGTGTGTATGCAGACATACATCATTTTTATATATTTGATTTTCTTTTTAAAATAAAATAGGATCTAAATGCTAGAGAGGGTGTCATCAAGAAAAGAAAACCCTTCAGTGTTGGTGGAAATGTAAATTGGTACAATCACTATGGAGAACAGTATGGAGGTTCCTAAAAAAACTAGAAATAGAAGTACCATATGATCCAGCAAGCCCACTCCTGGACATATATCTGGAGAAAACCATAATCCAAAAGGATACATGCACTGCAGTGTTCATTGCAGGACTGTTTGCAATAGTCAAGACATGGAAATAACCTATATATACACACATATGTGTGTATATATATATACACACATATTTATGTGTGTGTGTGTGTGTTAGTCACTCAGTCGTGTCCAGCTGTTTGTGACCCCGTGGTCTGTAGCCCACCAGGTTCCTCTGTCCATGGAACATTTTCCAGCATTTTCCAGCAAGAATACTGGAGTGGGTTGAAACTCTATTTTACAGGGAATCTTCCCAACATGGGAACTAAACCCATGTCTCCTGCATAGGAAGCAGATTCTTTACAACTGAGCTAACAAGGAAGCCTGTAGACACACATGCATGGTTGAGGGGAAGGGAGAGAGAAAGAAAGAATGGAATATTACTCAGCCATGAAAAAGAATGAAATAATGTTGTTTGCAGCAACATTGATGGACCTAGAAGCTGTCATACTAATGAAATTAGAGAAAAGCATATATGATATTGCTTATATGTGGAATCTAAAAAAAATGGTGCAAATGAACTTATTTACAAAACAGAGTTAAAGATGTAGAAAACAAATTTATACTTTGCTGTACAGGAGAAAATAACACAACATTGTAAATCAACTATACTACTATGAAAATTAAAATAGAATCATGCTGTTTTGTAACTACTTCCCTCACCAACTCTTTTTTCTTTTAACTTTTTATTGTATATTGGGGTATAGCTGTTAACGGGCTTCCCTAATAGCTCAGGCAGTAAAGAATCTGCTTGCAAGGTGGGAGACAGATTTGATCCTTGGGTGGGGAAGATCTCCTGAAGAAGAGAACGGCAACCCATTCCAGCATTCTAGCCTGGAGAATTCCATGGACAGAGGAGCTTGGTGGACTACAGTGGGCTGCAGTGGGCTATAGTCCATGGGGTCGCAAAGAGTCAGACACAATAAAGCAACTTTCACATGTAGCTGTTAACAATGTGATAGTTTCAAGTGGACAGCAAAGGGATGCAGTCATACATATAACATGTTTCCATCCTCCACCAAACTCCCCTCCCATCCAGGCTGCCATATAATATTGAGCAGAGTTCCTTGTGCCATACAGTAGGACCTTGTTGGTTATCCATTTTGGATATAGCAATATGTATATGTCCGTCCCAAACTCCCTATCTCTTCTCCTGTTCTTCCCCCAGCTCCGGCAACCGTAGTCTGCCTCACCGACTGTTTATATTCATGTAACACACTTGGCTTTGGAGAGCTCTGATAACATTGGTACCAGGGCCCCAACCATAGGTCTAAGAACCATATTTAAACAAAAGTCAATTCCCAATTCATAAAAAATCATCCCAGAGGCCATACTAAAGCTACCAATGACTTGAGCCACCAGTCTGTCAGAGAGCAAGCCCAGAAGTTGAGATGAAGGAAAAGACAATGATCTAATTTCTCTGACTTTGTAAAAATAGTCAAATCATGGAGACATTTGGAAACATTCATAACTTTTTTTCTTATTTGGAATGCTTCAGGCTATTGTGTAGAAATGGCAGAAATATAATCCTCTCCCTTGTCTTCTCAACTAGTGTTTCTACTTATTAGATAATCATATATAATGGTAAGCTTAAAAAAATTACAACCTTGTTTATAAAGTGAATAAATGTGTTTCTAAGATACACAGGAAGCAGATATATGAAGAAAGAAAGTAAATTTTTAAACTATCTTGTTTGCATTTTAGACCCAGCCATGGTTTCCTTGCTTCAGTCCTCCATAATACTGATTTATTTTTTATATTTCATCCTTGGAGTTTGTGATTATATAAAGTAAATCAGAGAGTGATTCATTATTTATTGAATCAGATTAATATGGAAGCTGGTGTCCATAAGACCCAGGTTCTTAAGTTTTGTCCTACGTTTTGCTTGGTATTTGCTTAATTTTTTCGGGGAAGCAAAATTCCCCTTCCTTCCAATTCCTCCACCATGTGGATGGAGTAATCACAACAAATTTTGGGGTCCATGTGCTTTAGCAGGGTATAAATATTGTACAAATGAATTGGATTTTTAAATGGCTTCAGAAAAAGAAAATTAGAAAACGTGTCTCTCAAAATCACAATCCCTATCTGGGATGCATTTTTACATCTCTAACATGAAGAGTTTAGACTAGATGAGGACTATTCATCTTTCCTTCCAGTTCTAAAGGTCTATGCTTCCATTGTTCCTAACAGACCTTGTGAACCTGCCAGAACAAAACCCAGCAAGCTCCAACTGCAGCCTCCGAGACAAACAAAGAGGCTCCTCTTCATTTCTCGGGCTCAGCAACTATTTCTCCTCAGAATCTCATTTCAGTGGCTGCAAAATTGAGACCTGCCACTTTCATTTCAACCAGGATCACATGAATTAAAGTCAGAGAGAATCCAGGCATTCTTAGTCAGGATACACACATGAAAACATATTTAAAAACTAAAGCTTGAGAATATACTGATAGAAAAAAAAAGTTCCCATGACAAAATGATTTTTAAAAGGGGTAGAAGTACATTTCTTATAAAGCATGGTTGGAAGGTAATCTTTAGAAAATAGTATAAAATTAAAAATAAATTAATGAAGAACTCATCAAATACCCATTGGTCACTAAGTACATTCATGGAAAAAGACTAAACCTCCAAAGACAGCATTCAAAGAAGGCTTTTGCAATTTCAAAAGATGTTTATCTCTGCCCTGATTCAGCTAATACAATACTTCCTGAAGCTTTTTTAAAGAAGAAAGTCTACTAGTAGATTAGACACTAATGTCCCAAGAGAATCTTTGGCATAGAAATAATTTACAGTGCCCCTACTACTAGAAGAGCAGGTGATAAATGGGAGAGAAAACAGTTTGAAAATATTTAGAAATAAATATTTTGTGTCTCCTAAATGTAGCATACACAAAAGGAGAATTAGTTAAAATTTCATGTACTCACTTAAGGTAGTTAAAGGCTCTGTTGTCTTCTTTCACTTCAACCTGCATAAATTTCTAGATTTTTTAAAAACAAAATTCTCAATTATTCTGTATTTGTTTTATCTGCATTAAATTATTATGCAATGAAAATGTTTCCTGAAGATTTCCATCAGTGACACAAAGTACCAGTGTGTGCCTGGCACACATGCCTTAGTATAAACTGTACTTAATCTACACTATCAAAAATAAACTGAATCCACAACCTAAGAACCAATCTAAAATTTCACTTCTTTTTGGTGGAATTAGATGTGTTTTAATTCCAGGTAATTGATTAAGTCTAATTGCCAAAATAGAAAGCTTCTAATTTGCTGGCAGTCAATGTTATAACTGGGGCACACCCCTGGAACATAGCACAGGAATTAAAGAACAGACTCAAATGTTAATTCACCCACATTCTCCTCCTGAACTACACCCCCGTGTATCTCTTGCATGCAGAGCTCTCTTTGAAGCTCTGAGAGCTTCATGCGTGGGAAACTAGGGGAATCAAAGCTGCCTTATACAAATGCACGTGGTTTGGAGTCCAGGAGAGGCTGAAAAAGACTATTAGTAGTCTCCTTCTGGGAAGCTCATCTGAGTATGAGACCCTCACATTTTGCATTTCTTGTGCCTAAGGTATTTAAATTGGTGGCCTCAATCTTATAGCACCAGGGTTTGTTCTCACATTCAGTTCACATGGATTTTTTTTTTAACCTACTTTGACAAAAAAAAAGGGGGGGGGAGCAAAATAGGAAAAGAAGGCAGGGGCGGGGAAGAATAAATCATTATGCAGCTCTCAACCTCCACAGGGAAACAGCAGTACAAACCCACAGATCCAGAATTGTCAAGCAATGCGGCTGTTTGTTTACAAGTCACAGAATCAGTTATGTAACTAGGTAAGTCAAAGAGATCGAGTAAATGTTGGAAGGACAGAGAAGACCAGTGCTTTTTGAACTAGTCAAGAGACTTCATCTCTGAAATGGATTCATACAGACTTTCTGTTTACCTGTTTTTAGTTGCTTTGTGAATGTTATTTTTTGAGTTAATTGTACCAAAAGTACAGTGTTTCTACGTAGATAATGACCCCTTGTTCTTTATCATTGATTTTGGATACCTGAAAGCACTTTCTCACCATGGGATTTGTTAAAGTGACAGCAAGTATTTATGAGGGAAATTGGAATAGCTTTTTATTTGCTGACCTAGAATTCCTGTCTGATTTAGCAGGAGAATGTAGTATGAGACCAATGGATCAATTCTAATTTCTCTCTACCCCTCACCCTACAACTTCTTTTTTAAATTAATTATTTGTTTTATAAGTTCTGGGACCATATAATGTTTATAAAATGAAGACCTTTAAATTTATTTCAATCTCAGTAAATTTTGGGGAGAACTGAAACTGTAAAAATTTCAACTCTACAGAGAAGTTAGAAAATCAAATGATTTAAATGTCATTATAGTGGACTATCCATTTCATAAATAAGCTACTCTCAACAAAGCTCTTAAATAAAAAAGTTTCATTTTCTTTTAAATACCTGCATTTACATTTAAAACTTTTTAAAAATATGATTTTTTCCCCCTGAAATATTGTAGCCAGAATTTAGTGCTATGAGTATAATTAATCAATTTCTGATAGGTTAAACCCTGAGGTTTCAATCACTAAATTTATGGAACATTGTTTTCCTTCTCATCTAGCTAACTTGCCCTTCAAATTGAGTGGATTTAGTGTCATATGTTACTCCCTGGGGAAAATCTTAGGGGAATTGTTAGAGAAGAATTATGTTTTTTCGCCAGGCAGACAAAAGCTGAATTCAGGCCCTCAGGGGATCTCCTCAGGGGTTTTCTACTAATGGTGCCAGAGCCCCAGGACCAGAAGGGACCTGTACAGCTGAGACTGGTACCCAGAGGGCTGCTCAGCTGCTGTACCTGCCACAACAGACACTGAGAATGGGATTAAGTCCAAGCCAATCTTTCAAGGTGTAGGGGGAATGGCTATTTTGTTTTTGTTTAATTTGAGCTTGGCATAGGGCAGCATATCTGGCGCCTATGTCCTCCTATTTAAGTTAAAGGTAGGGCTGAGTTGATTCATGTCTAGAGATAAGAGGAGCACAATCAACTACTATAAAAGACCTCTGTTTATTGGTAATATTTCAATGAATATATGTTCCCAGCCCAGGAGCATCATTGAGCCTCCATAAACCGGAGTCTGATATTTACCAGCTTAGAACAGTGATTGATGTGAGTTTGATAAGGGATCTCCATTCATTTATTTATCAGTGAATGTTAAACAGAAATATGAGTCAAAATGAAAGGATAAAGGTGAATATCTACTTCAAATTGACTTCGTTTAATTGCTATTCAAATTCTTAGGTACTTCTGGACTTTGAGGCCCTATCATTCCAATAATCGGCAATTTTTGTGGAGGTAGATTTCATACATATTCATATATTGTATTTATTGTTAGTCATTAAAGATAGTGATGGTGTGTAGGGTATCTATAATTTTTTTTATTATCTTTATCTTGTCCTACCTGCTGTCTAAAGACATCAGAAAATATATTATCATTTAAAAAAAAATGATCATCATAATTATAATCCTTTACCAGTAATGCCTTAATTTAAATAATGAGCTTAACCTTTCAAAGCACTCTTAGGAATATGAGCTAATTTATACATTATTAGAGTTCATTGTTACTTATGTTCATTTCTCTGAGATGTGAAATGGCATCTTGTCTTCGTGAAGATGGGATGGATTTTAAACATTTCAGAAATTACATATACTTCACTTCTAAATGTATATTATGCTTCAGTAGAAAGTTTAAAAGCTTTGATAATATAACATGCATTTTGATTTGGCATAAGAAAATTACTGAGTGAACTAAGTAAATTCTCAAGAAGGCATAAAAGTAGCTTTTTCCCAGCCTTCCATAAAACTTTATGAAAGTGTCTTTTAAAAGTGATTTTAAACTTCCTATCTTTCAAAATAACTTTTGCCGAATGATTTGAGGATGCTCTTGAGCTCTCTAGGAATGGGATTGAAGTTCTGTTAGGATATCTTAGTTAAGTTTTTAAGTTTGGAGAGAGGTGAGAAAAGGAGAGGAAATGCACGTCGTGCAGAACAGGTTGGGGGGCGGAGCTTTAGGTGTAACCTCATGGAGGCAGCTGTCTGGGGTCGTGGAAAGAGCATGGACTGTCCAGGGGTATGAGTTTCAATCTCTGCTTTGTTATTTAAGTTCACCAAGCCTCAGTTTCCTCATCTGTAATATGAGAATGTGGCTTTGCAGGGGTAGTAGTGTTAGTTTCTCAGTTGTGTCCAACTCTTCACGACCCCATGGACTGTACCCTGCCAGTCTCCTCTGTCCATAGAATTCTCCAGAGAAGAATACTGGAGTGGGTTCCCATTCTTTTCTCCAGAGGATCTTACCCACCCAGGGATTGAACCAGAGTCTCCTGAATTGCAGGTGGATTCTTTACCATCTGAGCTACAGGGAAGCCCCAGGCAGGTGCAGGGTAGGTGCTCAATAGCTTTATTGCAGGCAGGAGACAGCAACCAGGAAATGACCCCTTACATTTCCTTTAAGTGCTAAAATTAAATCACTATAAAATAGATGAACCAATTGCCTTTCAATAGTGAGGAGTTGAAAACATCCCCAAAGATGGAAGCTATTAAAGTGGGTTTTATAAAAAAAAAAAAACAAACCTTCTTCCTTGGGCTTTTATCAACTACAAATGAAAGCTACTCTATTCATAGTCTAAAGCTGAGGAAATAAGCTTTTGTAGCTTGCTAATACTTTTCACCTCAGGAAAATAATTGTTCCTAGGGAAGCCAAATGTTCCTACACTTAATCCTACTGTTTGAAGTATAAAGATTTGTTACATTTTTTGCTTGAGTTGAAAAACCAAGGACAGTTTTAAAAACTTTAAGCAGTGATCAAGTGCCATATAAATTCTGTGTTATGAATTACCTGAGGACATTAATGGAGTATATTATAAATAGTAATTAATTTTTATCAACACCCTGTGGTAAAAGCATTATCACCCTTCCTCCCCCTTTAACAGGCAGGGAGACAAAGTTTCCATGAGACCGAGCAACTTATCCTGGGGATGTGTGGAAGAAGTTACCCAGCCAGAAAAGGGAACCCAGGAGGTTGGAATCAGAACTTTATGTGTATACAACTTAAGAAGAGACTCATTCGTCATACATACAAACATTTCTGCTTCTATTTAGGTTGATAGAGTTGAGGGAGAGTGGTTTGGGTGTCCTTCTGAGACTCTCAAAGATGTTAGCTGTTTCCAGGACCTGCAATCACAAATCATGTGTTGTCCATACTAACACTTCCAAGTCTGAGATCTAAATTTACTTACTAAGTTTGAAATTATTCCTATAAATGGATTTTAAATGGAATTTAATAAAAAAACAATAAAGATCCAAAGGAACAAGGAAGATAAAAGATTTTTCTCCTTAAGCAGATAAGGGATTTACACGTTTATGTGTTTTTACTTTTATTTTGTCTCAACATCGTAATTTGTAAGGTAGTTTGCAGATTATTTTATAGTCTCTTCTTCTGTGAGTGTTTATAGGGCATTCAGTAAAGATTTATTGACTGAAATACAGATCCCCCTCTCAGTGATCAACCAATGACTAGTATAGAAGTGAAGTCAAGTCACTCAGTCATGTCTGACTCTTCTGCAACCCTATAGACTGTAACCTGCTGGGCTCCTTTGTCCATGGAATTCTCTAGGCAAGAATACTGGAGTGGGTGACTCCAGGGGATCTTCCCAACTCGGGGATCGAACTTGGGTCTCCTGCATTGCAGGCAAATTCTTTACCCTCTGAGCCACCAGGGAAGCTCAACTAGAATAGAAGGTTTTATAATTGATAACACAATGTATACACAACTGCCTTATTCAAACTTTCAGTTAACAAAGCACATTTAGTAGTTTAACCAAGCAATCTGTGATTAGAAGAGTCCTAGGAATGGGCCAAAATTAGCCATTATGGCTTTGACTCAGTTAGCTTTGATCAATAAACACCTCATGCTATTTCTTCTTCAAAAGCTAAAACTCTGACAACTAGAATCTGATTTATGACTTTTAAAAAACAGAGAGCAAATGTGTCACGAGTCAGAAAAACAGACATTTGTCCAAATTTTATTTTCAAAAATATCACTTATCTTAGCCAAGAGTAAATACCAGAGGGTGCTTGGTCATCAGTATTGGTTGGTATGAAAAATGGAAGTCAGCATCACTAGGTATTTTTTTTTCCATAATGAACTGCAAGATTGGTTTATGTAGCACCCATTTAACTCTTTTCTGTCATACTTTTGGAGTTTCTATGTTTAAAATAATACCTAGAAATTGTTGACAATGATACAGAAAAATAGAGTTGAATTTGATCTTAGGAGCTAGGATTCAATGTTGAGTGTACTTCTGAAAATAAGTCTTGCAAATGTTTTCCACTAGAATATTTATGGATGTAGTAATTTAGGCAGTCATTCCCTATACTAGATTATGACATGCCAGTAGCTGAAAGATGAGAATTAAAACCTAAAGGGTCCAGTTGCAACTAGAGAGACCCATTAAAAAAAAAACCACACACAATAAAAATATTTTCTAAAAAAAAAACACATTTTTTTTTTTTTAGTTTGGTGCAAAGTTAAAAAGGTCCACACATTTGGAAAATTGTCTTTATGACTTTTTCTGACAGGCCACTTTCTTTCCTATTTGTGGGTTAAAATAAATAACTCCTGAGATTTTAATTTTAGTTTCTCAAACAAGGCAAAACCAGTTGAACTGCTTTATATTATCTCCTGATCCAGGAATTGAGGCCAACAGTCATGAAAAAATAACCACAAGTTGACTTTTTGTGTTTTGTAGGTTAACACCAGCAAAGAAGGGGGTGAGTTGTTTACATCCTTAAAAATAATTTCAGAAGAAATGGAAGTCTTTGGCCTACTATTAATCCTATTATTTCCCACTCTTTTTCTGGCAAAGAGTTTATAAATGTCAGTAAAGGCCTTCTCATGAAGAAATTACTGAGTTTAAATACACATGAAATGCCATTGCTTCCATAGATAGCTTTATAGGCCACAAGATCAAAGTTGTTAACATATATTTTAAGAGCCCTGGCCCATTGATGTTCTTACAACCACCACATTTTAGAGACCTTTCTAAATCATGAGTTAGGTGAAACAGAGTAAAGAACCTAAGAAAAAAAGGAGGCAAGGTTGTTTCATTGAGCTGTCCCTTTCCCCTCTGGGGCCTATTAACTACTACACAAACAAGGCTGCCTCTTATTTTGGCGTATCTGGCATTGGTGCACACTTCTAAGCAAGTGGAGTCAGTCCTCCAGAACTGGCTGTCTCCTCTTGAACAGTTTGTTATTCGTATTTCAAGTAATTTTTTTTAATGCCGATTTTTCACTTCATGACGTCAGAGTATCTGATACTGATTGAATCAAAGAAGGTAGCCTAGGGTGCAAGCATTTCAGAATAGGTACTGGGTATATCTCATCACTGGCACAAGTTGTTTGATGTCGGGGCGGAAAAAGACTGTTTGGAAGTATCTCCTCGCCTCGCCTTCCTCTCAGGGTTACAATGGCTTACCAGGCCAAGAATTAAACAAAGAAAGGAATCCATTTTAAAAGGTACATCCTCTAGATGACAGATGCAGAAGCCACATGTGTTGGCATTTCATCACTAAGAGTCTTATTTGAGCATCAACATTTATCTGAACACAGAGGAGGACAGAGCCAAAGAGCCAAACTGTGTTTAATTTGGCCTCATGAAATTCACGTTTGGGAAAAACTTAGGGGTACAGAGTCTTCTGCACATTCACACATAACACCCATTACTGTTAATGGGGATAACCACATTTGCCGAAAAGAAAACATGCCCTTTAGAACTGAGCTTAGACCTTGGGGATGGAAAGCGCTCTCCAGCTAATAGCTGATGGGAATTGTACCATCTCGAATTTTGCTCCCTGATGACCTGACATCATTGAATTTGGAAAAGCAGAGCCAGGTTCATCCAGGGGTAGCAGAGAAGAAAACTGTTTTCAAAAAAAAAAAAAAAAAAAGAAAGGTGATTATACTTCAGGCTTTTAAATTAAGCCACAGAAGTCCCTGCCTAATTATATCGTGAAAACAAGCTCTAGCTCCACGTTCCTAGGAAAGAGACTGTGGTGGTGATGGTAGATTTCTTCTTGTTTATTTCTTTCAACCAGTCACATTCAATAAGTTTCTCTTAAAGTTATAAAATTAGGCTCATCTTTAAAAAATTGGATGAAAATATTTCAGTTTGGAAACCGAATGACACTTCATTTTCAAGGATTCATGGTCAGAGGAAACAGATAGTAAAAATAATCTTGACCCACAGAAAATCACAAGCCTTGGGTTGTATCCCATCCCTTACCTTCCTGACTCCAGATGTGAACAACAGGCCAGTCAGTCACTGAAGCAGCATAGTATTAAAAAAAAACTGTTGCAGGTGGAGCATATTGGGAGGTTCCAAGGAAAGACAAGAAGTAACTGAAAAGCATAGTCTTTATCTTTAAAAAGTGTATAAAGAAAAAGTGTATGCAAAATATAAAAAGCGTATATCATTACAAAGCATGTGGATGTTTATGTTCACTTTCTGCTTTGACCTTTCCTCCCCTCTTGGAGAGGATAGTGAACTACAGGATTGGGAGAAGGACGACTAAGGTTTCTTAGTAGTCTGTCAAATGTGGTGTAAACAGATCTCTAAACAATGAGAGCCCTTCACTAGCTTCAGAACGGGATAAAGATTAAGAAGACAAGATTCGAAAATAGATAAACCAGAGCTTGTCACTTGAAACTTTCTATATCTGTAAAATGGAGCAATAATACTAACTTACGGGATGGTTGAGGAAATCAAATGAGATAAGATATATGAAATACCTAGATCAGTTCTGTTCAGTTCAGTCGCTCAGTCGTGTCCGACTCTTTGTTACCCCACGGACTGCAGCACGCCAGGCTTCCCTGTCCATCACCAACTCGCGGAGCCTACTCAAACTCATGTCCATAGAGTTGATGATGCCATCCAACCATCTCATCCTCTATCATCCCCTTCTCCTCCCACCTTCAATCTTTACCAGCATCAGGGTGTTTTCAAATGAGTCAGCTCTTCACATGAGATGGCCAAAGTATTGGAGTTCCAGCTTCAGCATCAGTCCTTCCAATGAATATTCAGGACTGATTTCCTTTAGGATGGACTGGTTGGATCTCCTTGCAGTCCAAGAGACTCTCAAGAGGCTTCTCCAACACCACAGTTCAAAAATATCAATTCTTCAGGGCTCAGCTTTCTTTATAGTCCAACTCTTACATCCATACATGACTACTGGAAAAACCATAGCTCTGACTAGATGGACCTTTGTTGGCAAAGTAATGTCTCTGCTTTTTAATATGCTGTCTAGGTTGGTCATAGCTTTTCTTCCAAGGACCAAGCATCTTTTAATTTCATGGCTGCAATCACCATCTGCAGTGATTTGGGAGCCCGAGAAAATAAAATCTTTCTGATTCCATTGTTTCCCCATGTATTTGCTATGAAGTGATGGGACCAGATGCCATGATCTCAGTTTTCTGAATGTTGAGTTTTAAGCCAACTTTTTCACTCTCCTCTTTTTCACTTTCATCAAGAGGCTCTTTAGTTCTTCTTCGCTTTCTGCCGTAAGGGTGGTGTCATCTGCATATCTAAGGTTATTGACATTTCTGCTGGCAATTGTGATTCCAGCTTGTGCTTCGTCTGGCCCAGCATTTCACATGATGTACTCTGCATATAAGTTAAATAAGCAGGATGACAGTATACAGCCTTGACGTACTCCTTTCCCGATTTGGAACCAGTCTGTTGTTCCATGTCCAGTTCTAACTGTTGCTTCTTGACTTGCATGCAGATTTCTCAAGAGGCAGGTCAGGTGGTCTGATATTCCCATCTCATTAAGAATTTTCCACAGTTTATTGTGATCCACACAGTCAAAGGCTTTGATGTAGTCAATAAAGCAGAAGTAGATGTTGTTCTGGAACTCTCTTGCTTTTTTGATGATCCAGCAGATGTTGGCAATTTGATCTCTGGTTCCTCTGCCTTTTCTAAATCCAGCTTGAACATCTGGAAGTTCACAGTTCATGTACTGTTGAAACCTGGCTTGGAGTATTTTGAGCTTTACTTTGCTAGTGTGTGAGATGAGTGCAATTGTGCGGTAGTTTGAATGTTCTTTGGCATTGCCTTTCTTTGCATGAGGTTTGGCAAACAGCAAGAGTTCAAAAGAAAAGTAGAAGAAAACCTTGCATGTGTGTGTACTCAGCTGTGTCTGACTCTTTACAACCTAATGGACTGTGGCCCTCTTGGCTCCTCTGTCCATGGGATTTTCCAGGCAAGAATACTGGAGTGGGTTGCCATTTCCTCCTCCAGGGGATCTTCCCAACCCAGGGATAGAACCTGCATTGCAGGTGGATTCTTTACCACTGTGCTCCCCGGGAAGCCCATTATTTGGATGGTGGCTAATATTTATTTAATATCCAGTGTCCTTTGCATGGAATGTTCCTGCCTCTCCCTTCTGGTATTTATCTGTGGCTCAACCGGCCACACAGGGAGTGTCAAGTACAACTCTATAACCTTGGTGACCTTCTTCTTGGGTTTTATCCAGAGATCAACTCAACACGGTGCCTCTACTCGAGGGATAGGGTAGGGGTCAGGGGTAAGGCGATGAGGAATCATGCCAGATCCTGTGAGGATTACAACTGGGAGCGTGCCTTAGCCACGCCAGAGCCAATGCAGACACCTCTTGGCATTGCACCCTTTGGGACTGAGTTGCTTCTGTGTGCCAGGCCGGCCTCATTGGTATCCTGAAGAGAGCACATGACTATTTTCATTGTGTCTTGCTAGACTATGCCATCTAGCAGGATTGGTGGTTTTGAAATGAAATATTTCCCTGGTAGCTCAGATGGTAGAGAACCTGCCTGCAATGCAGGAGATCCAGGTTCCATCCCTGGGTCAGGAAAATGCCTTGGAGAAGGAAATGGCTACCCACTCCAGTATTCTTACCTGGAGGATTCCACGGACAGAGGAACCTGATGGGGGTCGCAAGGAGTCAGACATGATTGAGCGACTAACACTTTCACTTTTCATTGCTTTAGAACAAAGGACAACACACTTGCTAGTTCAGACCACTCAGGATAGGAAAGAAGTCCTGCTGAAAAGAGGGAAATCTCCCAGCAGTGAAATGGCACATGCTGCATTATTGAGGGATGGAGAAAGAAGATAAGTGTTAACGTTTCTATCTCCTGCCCACATCAATTGAGGTGATGGAAGATGTGACTGTCCACGAGAATTAAGGGTCAGTGGATGGAAAGAGAGGCTGGGTCTTGGAATGAGGGAACCTCAGGTGATGCAGTTGCATCACAGAGAGTTCGATTATTTTTATGCACCTGATTAAGATTTGACTTGAGGGTATCATTGCAAGGTGGTGATCTGGAAATGAACTGAATGCATGTGAACAAAACTGTGTACAACTTAGACTGATACAGAAAGAACATTCTTTTACTTGAAAATGTTTTGATACCAATTAAATAGAAAATCCTCTTCTCACACCTAAAGGAGGAGTAAGAAGGAAGTCCAAGGGCTTGCAGCTCTGAGCTCTAGTAGTTGGTGCCTTAATTTGTTTACTCTTTGAAATTAGAAGTTAGATCCACATACGGGTGTCATGGATGAGCCCAAGAAGCTTCAAGGGCATCCAATCTGTCCTGCCACTAGTACCACCTAGTGGCAGCCAAGAAGATGTGTAAGCATCTTTCTAAAAATTGCTGTAAAAAAGCGACAAAAACCTATGTCCGCAGAACTCATGGTTAAAAACAAGTTGAAAACGTGCAAGAATTCAGAATAAATTCTCGAGGGTTCTTCTGTTCCCTCTCCCAACCCTACTGCTCATCCTTATAAATAGTAACTTGCCTTTACTGTGTATTTCCTCCAACTCTGACCTCTCTCTTTCTCCTTGTCTCTGTCTCTCTCCCAATCTATCTACCTGCCCTTAGTTTTTAAAAACAGAGATGAAATCAAACTAAATATTATGGGGTGATTTTACCACTTACCAGATATCTTTCTATTGAATAAGTTGATTTACAATGCTGTGTTAATTTCTGCTGTACAGCGAAGTGATTCAGTTATACATATACATACATTCTTTTTAAACATTTTTTTCCATTATGCTTTAGCTCAGGGTATTGAATGTAGTTTCCTGTGCTATACAGTGGAACCTTGTCGTTTGGCTTAACAAATACCTTTAAACTTATTCCATAGCACAGCAGAAAGTGTCACCAAAGGGCCCAGACATGACAATTTGCTCACAAGCTCCAGTGTTAGGCTGGCTGAAAGAGTTACGTGGGCAGTGAAACTGCCTTCCCCTCAGATGAGGCTCTAGACTCCAACTGGCCATTTGCACATCTCTTCTGCCGAATCTATATGGACCTCATTTCCCCAGAGGTAGAGCTACAGCCCCTCTACCTCTCCACCACGTGGTCTAAGCTTGCTCTGTATTCTCACAGACCCTTAACTCCTCCTTCAGAGACCTCTCTGCCCCCGCATGCTATTGTCTCAGTTTGGCCTCCTCACCTCTCACCAATGTGGATGCTTCTCTGCTCCTCTCCCTGCACCAAACAGGGAGCTCACTCTATACCACACATACCATCCTGTTACTTTATGCTTCAAATATTCCCCCAGCTCCCATTTTCTTTAGAGGAAAGCCAAAGCTGCTCAGCATCTATGCAAAGCTCCTCGTGGTCAAGTCTAGGCCTCTTTCCTCCTCCACTATCCCCTGTGCTCCAGCCGCCCAGAATCCCTTCTTACAGAGTGGATCAAATGCCTTCACCTGCCCGTACCCTGTCATACCTTCTCTGTGCCTCAAATGTGCTTTCTCTCATCCTCCTGAAGCTCTTCTTCTCATTGGTCAAGATGCAGCTCAAATACCATCTACGAAGCTGCCTTCCAACTCTTGCAGGCTCCTCCTCTGTCCTTCCGTGTGTTTTATATCACTTTCTAGCATAGCATTTACCACATTTAATTATAATTACCTGGCAATGAGCAACTCGAACATCTATTGTAGTACTCTTTTTGTTTCCTGTCCTACAGAGTAGCTGGCACATGAATGTTTGTTGAAAGAATAATTGCACATTAAAGAGAAGGACTACTGTCAAAAGACCTTAGGGCAATGGTTTCTAAACTTTGAGATAAGGATCATGAAGGTGTTTTTTAAAGCTGAAGTATAGTTGACTTACAATGTTGTTTAATTTCTGTACACTTTGCTATACAGCAAGGTGGTTCATTTATATATATATATATTCTTTTTTAAATATTCTTTTTCATATATATATACATTCTTTTTTAAATATTCTTTTCCAAATATTCTATGGTTTATCATAGGATACTGAATATAGTCCTCTGTACTATGTGGTAGGACCTTGTTGTTTATCCATTCTATATATAAAAGCTTACATCTGCTAACCTCAACCTCCCACTCCATCCTGCCCCAACCCCCTCCTTCTTGGTAAACACCATGCAGATACTTTGGATTTCCTCCCAGAGAGTCCACCTAATTTGGCAGGTGCGAAAAGGTAGAGCTCAGGAATCTACATTTTAACAAACATCTGAGATCATTCCGACGACCTATGAGAAGCCAACCCCCAGAATGCAAAGCAAATAATCTGAAAAAAAGAAAAAGCAAAGAATCTTTGTTCCTGGAGATGGCATACATTGGAGAATGTGCTTATGCCCATAGGAGTTCCCTTGACGCGGTAGTTGTTGGTACTCCTGAGAATAAATGGATATCAGTGTAAGCTGGAGAAAGCCACAGTGCAGTGAATTCCCTGAAGACTCTCAAGAAGCATCAGGCTCTGTGCACAAGGGCTGGACTGTTTCTCTTTCAGAACAATTGTCGTCAACTCCCATCTGTTTGTTTTGTTCCAAGAGTCACTATTTAGCCAGACCCAAGCTGTTTTCATTAATATGTTGCATTTGTGAAAAGCTTCCCTTTGGATGTTCTCCAAGCATTTTAGTGGCTTTCAGCCTGTCTTCCCTTATTCCCTCAGGGAGGAACAAGTACCAGTTAACGCCAACTCATCGGAGAGGCACTGCTGAAGAGCAACTCCTGGGGCACCAAATGCAGGCGGGAGGGAGAGAGTGGGAGAGCTCCCAGCCCCCTCCCTCTGTTCTGTCTCCTTTCCGCACCCACCCTGCCAAATGCTCCCTGGTATCTTCAGCAGGTGGCTCCCACCCCTGCCTTCAAGTCTGTTCAGGCAACTTCCCTCCTGAGATAAATGAGCTCTGAAAAGATTCCCAGGTTCTAGGCAATGCAGAACTGCCAAGGACCACATTGGCCAAAGCAAAAAGCCAAGACTACAAACCCCTTGCAGAGACAAGAGGTGGACACGAGTTAGCCACCTGTGTGCAGGCGAGTCTTCCAGCAGCAGATGTTCAGGAGTCCGGTCTCCCCAACCTCAGCCATGTGGATCTGCCTAGACTAACCTCAACTTCTCATTCCTGTGACTTTCCTTCCAGTGAATCCCTTCTCAGCTCTACAGACTCTGATTTCCTCAGATCCACTGAAGCTAACCCAGTTGAACTAACCTAGTTTCTGATTTAGGCACTTCTCTGACCCATATTTGCTAGATTCTGCCTTCTCAGGGATGGCCTCTTTGGCTTGCCCGATCTTTAGTCTCAGGATGCCAGCCTCGATGAAGACACACAGAGGATGAGTAGCTCATCTGTGAAAAACATTGAACTCTTCTCTGATGGTTATGAGAAACATTTCACTTGTCGGTTTTCTGGAAGGATTTATATAAATGAAGGAAGAAGTCTGTTCAGTGGGCTGCCCTCTGGAATTTTATTCCCTCCTGCTTTGTAGAGATGGTTTGACCTTGACAGCTTGATTTCTAATATCCTGGGCCTTTTTGTATCAGTGTGTTCAGGTTTTTAAAAAGTAAACATACAGTAAAACTAACTCTGTTTATGTGTGGGCATGTGTCTTGGATAAGTTCTATGAATTTTAACACCTTTATAGACTCATGCAAGTATCACCACTAACAAGATACAGAACAATTCTATCACCCAAGAAACTCCCTTTGACTGTCTAAGGTTTATTTTCAGGCCTTAATCACATTAAAAAAAACCAAACAAACCAGGAAATGGTTAATAAGCTCCATAGAAAAGCTAAAGAAGATAACCTGTGTGCAATATTTGAAGGGAATTGTCATCCCTTCATCTAATGTTAGATTACTTCTAAAGGATGAGGACAAATTCTCACGATCTCAAGTTCTAAGTGGGTTCTTAGGCTGTCTTCCCAGGCAAGTTGGCTCAGTTATTCCCTCCTACTCAGACGAGCTACTTAGCTCAGGAAAAACATTCTTGTAATGGGAACTTGATGATTTAAAGTTACACCCATCATACCTGTTCTTCTGAGTATAACTCACATGACTCTGAAATCATTAGGCTAGAGTCATGAGACTTCTGAAAATGAACTGTCATTGCGATCATATTCATTCAATTTTAAGGTGTAATCATCTAGATTTGGGGGGATATCCAACACACTTATATACCGATACACTCTTGCTGCTGCTGCTGCTGCTATACTCTTACTCCATGACAAAATACAAGCATAAAGAATAAAATGTCAGAAAATCAAGATTCCAACCAGGCTTTGAGCTTAAGAAAAAAATATTGGTATTATAGAATCTCTCTCTCTCTCTCTGTATGTATATATATGTTTTTTGGCAAGAGAAAGTGACTGATAAAGCCAAAGAAAAAAACCCAGCTATTTCAGCTTTGAGAAATTCACAATGCTCCTATGCTTAATGTTGAATTTTTCTGAACATTCAAACAATATTCTTGTCAAGTAATTTTAACATTTTAAACTCTTCTTCAAGCAAGGAGTGAGGTTGCCACTAACACAGCATTTTCAACAGAAAGAGAGAGTAGCTGGCCAGGGCTCTGCAGATGTTGTAGGCAAGGAAAGCCTGGACTATGTTGTGATAATAAACAACCACCTAATCTTGGTAGTGTTTTGCAATAGTTTCTCATTCTTCCCCCCGCCAAAAAGAGGGATTGATACAGCATAGAAAGATGCATGGATGGATGGGTGGATGGATGGATAGACAGATAAGTGATAAAGTAATCATAGCAAAATGTTAATTACAAAGTCCAGGTGATGCGTATGTGGATTTTTGCTGTCTGTCTTTGTTGTCCAGGTTTTTCCATTTTCTGTTTCAACTTTTTCACAATGAAAGTTTAGGGAGAAAAGTTTATTTCTCACTTATGCTCCAGGTCCAATAAAGGTTGGCTAGGGCTCTGCTCCGTGTAGTCTCACATCAGGATGCAGGATGGTGGACCATCTTGAAAGTGGCCAGTTGCCATGGCAAAGGAAAGAGAGCTCTGCTGGATATTATGCAGACAGTTGGCTATTTCAGCCTGGAGGTGACTCATGTCATTTCTGCTCACAACTCATTGACCTGAGCTCCTCTCACATGGCCCTACCCCCGTCATGAGAGTGCAATCCTGTCATGTGCCTAGATAGCAAAGAGTTATAAACACTTGGTGGGCAGCACAAAATGACGATCCTGACGTAAATAGACTCTTTCCAGGAACCACGCACCTTAATCCTGTCATCATTAATGATACTAACATGAAAAGGCATATTCACTTTAAGAAATGTCGGACAGAAAACTCAGATGCTTTTCCTCTCTCATCCACTTGACTACTTTCAGTCTCCTTTAAAGGGAGCAGAACTAATCTGTTAAAGGCTAATAAATCCCAAACTTATTGCTGTTTTTTTTTTTTTTTCCAGCCAGTCAGCCAGCCAGCTAGCTCTTTCTAGAATCTCATCGCTTTTTTATTGAGTCAGCTCATTTTCACCGAGTTAGTCAGAATACATGGAAGTCATCCAGGGAACTTCAGAAAAGCAGGAGTTAGATAGGAGCTGGTGACAGTTTTCAGAAATGGGGTCATCAAAGAAAACATTTGAATAAACACAATTTCAGAAGAATTCTGGACTCAACATTTTAGAGGAGTCAGGAAAGACTTCATTGCTGAGATGACATTTAAGTTGGCACTCGAAGGCATCTGCTAGGTAGAAAATGGAGCAGGGCATTCCAAGCAGAGGGTACAGGCTGTATGGTGCCAAGGAAACTGAACCAGCTCTGACTATCTGAAGGAGAATCAGAAATCCACATGGCCAGAGGCTGGAGTGCCTGTCAGGATTACTGTTCTAGCACGAGACTGGGGCCAAAAATATTGTCATATTTTTCACTTGTCAGTAAATAAAATACCATACTTTTATTTGGTATTAATACCAAATAAATACCATACTTGCTAAGAAAATATGGAATTAGTCTTTTCTAATGCTCTAACAGTAGTTCCTATGACTTCCAAGAGTAAAGTTTCTCTCTAAGTAATCTGTTTGTGGAGAGCTGTAGGTTTCTAACTAAATACAGAGTTTCTAGGAATGGAATACTTCTATTTATTGGCAATAATTTAGAGTCATCGATATAGATTTCATCAATCCACAGTAATTTTTTGAGGGAAAGGCATTGACCTAGTAGACTGCAAGTAAAGGAAGGCGAAAGCACCAGTTTAAAAAAATAAACACTGCAGGAACGTGGGCGCATGATGAAGTCATTTTAAGTACAATGTGTCAGGAGGAAGGTGTTCTGCATGTGACATATTATTTAATCCTAACACACTTCGGGAAGTGGATAGTAATGTCACCATTTCGCAAATGAGAAAACTGAGGAACAAATAGTGTCTTATAAAATCATCTGTTTAAACTTGAGCCTTATTTTTCAACATCTGAGACTTTTTTTTCCTATAAAACAGAGATTTGACAGGTGTTGCCTACCTCACAGAGCTGTTGGGAGGATTAAAAGAAATAACAAACAGAACTTTTGACCTTTCCCTGGTTTTAAGTTTTCTGATTCGGTCCTGATGTTTACATATTATTAAGAACTGGCTCTTTGTAAAAGAGACTCTATGAAGCCTGTTGGTGGAGAAAGTCTTTCCCTAACATATCTGAAAATATACTGATTCAAACTATTTGTTTAAAAATATTGTCTTTACATGCATTCTTCTCCTTTTCCTTCTTCTGCTTCTCCTTTCCCTCCTCTCCTCCTTTCCCTCATCTTCCTCTTCTCCTTCTTCTTCCTCCTCCTCTTCTTCCTCTTCTTTCTCCTTCTTCTTTCTCTCCTTCTCCTTCTTCATGTTTTATATAAAATCAAAGCCCAAACTTTGACCATTACCCATGCATGGGTAAACACCTTCAGTTTTTCTCTTTGCATTTTAATGGTTTTAGTTGAAAATGTATTTTTCCCCTGTCTTTTTAAATAAAATCTCATGGACAGAGGAGTCTGGCAGGCTACAGTCCATGGGTCGCAAAGAGTTGAACATGACTGGGCTCAAACACACCAAGTAATAATGTTATGCGTCCGTCACAGTTAATTTTATATGCATTAACTTAATCTTCACAACAACTCTTTCTTTAAGGTAAATACTGTTATTATCTCCATTTTCCAACTGAGAAATTGGAAGCAAAGAGATATTAAGTGACTTGCCTAAGGTCACACAGTTAATAAGAGGCTGAGTCAGGTTGTGAATTGAGGTGTCTTGGCTCCAGACTGAACTCTTAAAACACTGGGTCATGATGTAACATTTATGAAGATAATGGACCACCTTCCTAAGTAAATCAGCATCATGATTATGTATATCAATTTTTATCGGTATCCACAGAAACTATTGTTTAATTCAGAATTATGTCCCTATCTATTATGCTTTTTGACTTACCTTCTTTCAATATTTTTTCTCTTTGTCCTCTCTCTGTGAAAAAATTATTTTCAGTATATTGACCTACAAATTGCCATCTTTTCTCTAGTTATTCTGCTCCCAATTTTCTAAGCCAGAGACCAGGTCACCCTATAAGTTAGAACTGTCTTTAAAATATGAGTCATGATGTCTTGAGAGAAGACCTAAGCCTTTAGTGATTGGACTTTGTGACATCTATGATGGAGATCTTCACTTTTTGGCATGTTTTCTGTTCTCAACTGGGATCTGGATGGTTTAGATGGCTGAATAAGTGACTTCTCAATAAGCAAGGTGTCACAAAATAGAAATTCAAGGCATTTCTACTCTTCCACCTGTTCCAAAGTGTTTCAGTCATCATAGTAATTAGAAGGATGGCCTAGTTCCTCAGGCTTCTGGGTAGCCATCCGATGCTTAGAAGTAGAGAGATATGGCTACAACTTGTATAAAAATAGCCCTTCCAGATGGTTGAGGGGCAAAGTTACAACTCAGCAGCTTGATATAGCTGAGCACTTGAATTTAGGAGTAGGAGGAGAGCTATGCCGAGAAGTAGCCAGAGAGACTGGGCTTGAGTCCAATCATAAGTAAAACAGGAGATGCCAGGAGAGATCACTTAACGTGGCAGATTAGCTGTTAAGATTTCCTGTTTACTTCATCTTCATCCCCTCCTCACCTCCCTTGATTCAACCTTACCTCCTAGCCTCAAGGGAAACACACACACACACACACACACACACACACACACACACTTAAAAAAATTAAGGGGTACAAAGTAGAGGTGTAAACCATGAATCTTAATGTGTGTTAGAATTTCACTAGCCAACTCATTTTAGCCACAAGCAGAATAATGGTGAGCACTGAAACCCACCCAGCATGTCTCTAGGACTTGGACCCTCCAGCTTCTGAGTTGGAGGTCATCTTCTCTCTCTTTGGTGGGAGGGTGTGTCCAGTGATATGTGCCATATTTCCCCCAGCCCTACCTTAAGTCATTCCAAACTCAAAAATGGAAGCCTTTAGTTAAAAAAAACCGAAAACATGGAAAATGACCAAAGTCACGATATTGCTTCTACCTCTCAAAACAAATACTAAGGCTCTAGCTTGTTTCCCAAATGAGAATGAGTCACTAGCTTGTTTCCCAAATGAGAATACTTACTCAGCAAATGTTTCAACAAGCTAAGATATGTAGTTTTCACATTTACTCCACCTTCTAATAACTCTGCATTTCCCCTGGATATTCTGGAAGAAAACTTAAGCCTCTGCCTGTAGTAAATCTATTACTTTAAATATCTCGATGTTTGAAGTCAAGTGTTGACTTTTAAAATACAGTAATTAGGAATGGATTAATGCTAACATGTATTAGCAGTTGTAATAGATACTATCATTTTCGAAAAACAAGGGAATTGAGAAGCATACTCCTGTCTTTTAATACCACTCACGATTAGCCCAAATCCAAGGCATTGCTGTGCCCTGCTGGCAGTCCAGCCTCATTGCAGGTAATAACGTACAGGTGCAGAGGTTCTGGGGCCAGTCTTCCAAATTCATTTCTACAACAGTCCCAGGCTTCCCTGATAGGTCAGTTGGTAAAGAATCTACCTGCAATGAAGGAGACCTTAGTTCAATTCCTGGGTTGGGAAGATCCCCTGGAGAAGGGATAGGCTACCCACTCCAGTATTCTTGGGCTTCCCTTGTGGCTCAGCTGGTAAAGAATCCGCCTGCAATGTAAGAGACCTGGGTTCAGTCACTGGGTTGGGAAGATCCCCTGGAGAAGGGAAAGGCTCCCCACTTCAGTATTCTGGCCTGGAGAATTCATGGACTGCATAGTCCATGGGGTCACCAAGAGTCAGACACGACTGAATGACTTTCACTTTCACTTTTCATTCTTACATGGAAGGTTCACAGGCAGCAAGAAACAAATTCCCAACTTTTTCCAACCCAGTAGGATTTGTGCCTCCCAAGTGAACATTACAATATTGTTACCAAGTGGTAAGTTACTTTTCTTTTCTCCCTCATCTATGTGCAAATGTATTTATATATATTAAAAATTTTTTTTGGCCACACTGCTTGGCATGTGGGATCCTAGTTCCCCGACCAGGGATCAAACCCAAGCCCTCCCGCATTAGAAGCACAGAGTCTTAACCACTGGACAGCCAAGGAAGTTCCATTAAGTTATTTTTCAAGAGAATGTTTCTTTGCTTTTTAGAGATTTATCCTCAATCTGCATGGTGTACTGGCTTTGTGCCAGGTGTCTTGCAGTGTCTGGGAGCAGGCAAAGAGGCCTCTACCTTGATGGACATGCAAAGTTACAGAGCCACATCCTCAAACAGCTCAGCTACATGGCCGGCTGATGGGGGACTGGTCACCCTGGAAGAAGGAATGGAGAGAAGGGGAGGGACATTTTTTGATCGTTCACCAAGAACTCAAGCCTGCGTTTGCTTTGTTGGAGCCAGGTGGAGTATTCCCTGTGTAATGGTCAGAATCGATCTATGAGTAAGTGTGCTAATTCTACTCCAGGTATATCCTTCTGGCCTTGCAACATAGGTGGAGATCTTGTAACAGAGAAAAATAAACTTGACTTCATATTGTATCTATTCCTTTAACTCTAATCTTTGTGTTCTGTTGCTTGTGCTTTGTCATGCTGGCTCTGTACCTTTTGTAAAAGAATGTTGCCTATAGTCCGAAATACACAGGATAGCCCATTCTCAAGGCTCTGACCTTGAAAAGTGTACCACTTTTCTAATCATAGAGAGATTATAAGGTTGCAGAAGATAGAGAATAACATTTGTCTTGTTGGAGGTTTACAGGGACATCATGACCTGACCTATGCAGACAGCTGCAAGAAAAACCACTCCGACATTAAGAAGTTTGCAACAATCAGCCACGTCTCCTCCCTTTTTAGTATTCTGAAGGATGCCTGAATTCAACTCAGGTAAGATGGTTCTTTGGGACACTAGTCCACCATCTTCTTGGGTTGCTGGCTTTCTAAATAAAATTCTATTCTTTGACCTGACACATCGTCTCTTGATTTATTGACCTGTCACGCAGTGAGCAGTACCAATTTGGACTCGGGAACAGTCTTAGTAGAGCTGACCTGAAGCAGAGGTCTGTCTACCTGCTGAACAGATATTGCCCAAACTAAGAAGGTAAGTCAAGGATGATTTTCAATATCTTTATTAAGAAATATCAAAAGTTGATTACATTTCCATACACAGTTTTACAAAGTTCAAGTGAAGGGGAATGTAGGGAGGCCATCAGTATGCCTGTTTGGATACCACAATCACTTGCCAAAAAGGTAACCTTGTCACTTTTGGTCACCTTAACAGTGGTCCACACAAAGCTCTTTCCCACTTCCACTAGGCCAAAGCACAATACATTACTTGGGTTTTACTAAGTTATAAATACTTAAACATTTGTCATTTTCTTCTGTCATTATCCTTCCCTGAAAAAGCCAAGCTCTTTATAGAAAGCACAACACTTGAGTCCCATTGACTGCTGTTTGCATCACATTTTCACAAAGCCTGCTTTGAGAGTTGGAAAACATTGCAAGTTACATGTTACCATAGCACACTTGGGATGGAACCCACGCACATTGTTATTTTTTATTGAACATTTAACAAAAAAGAGGGAAGCACTAAACTTGGAAACAAAACAGACAGTCATCAGTGGAGAAGTTAAGTGAGGGACAGGGCCTGCAGATTCCAGGAAGCTCCTCCAAGAGGTCACCAGGGTGACCCAGAACAATTGGAGGCAGGGATATCAATGCAGAATACAGAAAGAGAGCCTCTTGAGCAGGGAACATCACAATCTTTTGTGTCAGGGATATTGCATCAGAGGGGAATTACACTTTCAAAAATAATCGGGGCTAGTGGGTCCTTGGCACCCAACAGGACACAGCAATGGTGTGGTGTGCCTCAGTGAAGGCTTGTGCTGGGTTATCTCAAAGTGGATCTCTGAAGAGACTGTCCAGCAGCATCAGAAGTGCTATCTTCAGAGGAAGGACTCCTTATTCACCCACATGAGACTGCGGGTCTCATTGGGCTTGCATTCGTACTCAATGACGGAGAAGGGACTTCCCCACTGGCAGTGATCTCGCTTATGGTAATTGTAGAACTTGACCTGCCACATTGTCTCGAAGGTCCCAATGTCAGTGAACTGAGGGAAGAGAAACACACCCCATCAAAAACTCATTCTGCCACTAGCAATAGCCAAGAGCTGATGTTCATGGAAGAGGTGTAATAGGGAAGAACAAATCTGACTCCCTATTAGAGCTGTTTCTTTTACTTTAACCTTCGCATTCTATTGTTTTTGCTTCGAGGTAAGAATGTTACTTGAAATACACAGCCTAGCCCATTTTCAAGGTTCTGACCTTTAAGAATACAACACTTTTCTATTCATATAGAGGTAAAATGTTGCAGAACAGAGAATAACCTTCATCTTGTTGGAGGTTTACAGTAACATTGTGACCTGACCGATGTGGACTGCTGCAAGAACAAAGGATTCTTGCACCAAGAGGTTTGCAATGACTAACTCTCCTCCTCCCTACACTCTGCTCCTCACATTTTAGTAACCAGTATAATCACTCCCGGCTCCTGTGATAAAAGCTTAGGCCTTTTACTCTAACAAATGATCTTCCTTTGTTACAAGAGAGATTTTTCTGAAAAGCTATCTGTAAGTCATTTATTTCTCTATAAAATCATATTCCCATTACACTTATTGCATTTGCTATGATATTGCCTTTAATAAAAATAATTCCCCAAATGTATATGTTTCCCAAATTTAAGTTCTGGAACCGACTCTTAGAATCTCAGAATTTCAGAGCTTGCCACAGAAGGGAGACTGGGAAGAGAAGAGAGGGAATGGTGTTTAATGATTGCTTTTGGTTTCTGTGTCAAAAAACAGTTGTACAAAATAATGTGCGTACAACATGACTAAACAGAAGATACAACTGCCCTCCCATCATTAATTTCAACTCCAGGAAAACCTATTTTATTGAAAGCATTTGCTTGTTAAAGATGCTAACTTTCAAGTACTATTGAGTGTTTATAAGCCATGCCCACGCCTCAGGTTTTGATTATACATTATCCAAAGCCACAATTGAGTACCTACTGTGTGCCTTGCACACAGAAAAATTTGTATAAGGGATGCTCCTTGCTCTCAAAAAATTTGCCTTCTTCCAGAAGCCAGGCCCTGAAAACACTGCACAGAATTCTCCAGAGTCATGAGCACACAAATTCTCATGTAGCTGAGAAGAGGGTACAGAATACCCTAGAGGCCACTGGGCAGGGGCTCAAGTGGCCTGTGGGGTAGCCTGACCCTGCCACCGTCTCCTGGAGCTATTTAGGGGACCTGGCATTAAATAGCATGATGCCTGCTGTTATTTTCTCCTCTGACCCTCCCTTGTCAGGGGAGGAGACAGGGACTGACTTAGCAGGGTTCTTAGACTTGTCAGGAGCCAGAAGACGTGGAGGGGGGAGGGCAGTGAGCAACAGGAGCCTTCTGCTTGCGGCTGCCAGGGGGCGAGGGTGGTCAGGTGCTTCCCAGATAGCTTTCCAAGATGCTTTCAAAATTATATCCTGCACCATTGCCTCATCTTGTTAATCTGATCCCAAAACAAGGTTTGGCTTGCCTTTGGAAAATTTGCTTGACTTGTAACAGTGGATGATGTACCTTGATTCCACAAATCTTCTCTCAGCTAAGAAAATGAAGTCTCTCTTTTTAGAAAGTCATGATTTAAAGACCTGTGCACAAATATGCAGCTTTATTCACAAAGGTAGGAGGTAGGAGGAGGGGATAGATGATTGATGAAAATGTGCCAGAGGCAACTTTCTGCAGGTGACGGAAACATTTTACATCTTGATTGGGGTGGTGGTTACAAGAGTACATGTATGTGTTTCTTAAAACTCATTGATCAGTATACTTAAAATGGGTATATTTATTATATGTAAACTATACAACAAAGTTGATTAAAAATTAGAAATATTGATTTTTAATGAGCAACAAGGAGACAGCTATTCTTAACCCTGCCAGTGGGAACTGAATTACACAGCCTTTTGGAAGGGTAATTTGTATCAAGCTGTGAACATACTTGGGTATAGCAATTTCACTTATAATTTATCTTGACATCACAGTGTTCAGAATAGTGAAAAACTGAATACTAAATGTCCTTCCTTAATTAATTATGGCATATCTATATAGTGGGATACTATGTAACAATTCTAAATGTAAATATTTAAATAAAAAATTTCTAGTATTCTGTATTGTTACCTGAACTAAGCAGAGTACCAACAAGATTGTCTAGCATTAATTTCATTAAAATTATACATGTTACGGACTTTCCTGGTGGTCCAGTGGTTAAGAATCCGCCTGCCAGTGTAAGGACGTGAGATCGGTCCCTGGTCCAGGAAGATGCCACATGCCGTGGAGCCACTAAGCCCACAATCCACAACTAATAAGCCTGTGCTCTAGAGCCTGTGAGAAGCTACTACTGAGCCAGGGGGCCACAACTACTGAAGCCCATGTGCCTAGAGCCTAGGCTCTGCAACAAGAGAAGTCATAGCTATAAGAAGCCCGTGCACCACTAGAGAGGAGCCCCCACTCTCTGCAACTAGAGAAAGCCTGCATGCAGCAATGAAGACCTAGTGCAGCCAATAAATAAATGAAATAAAATAAATTATACATGTTAATGCTGATGGAATACGTCTCATTTTCTTCTATGTACTTATTGGTACTTTAAAGATTTAATGATCAAATTTTACTTTTATAATCAGAAAAAATGTTAAGCCAAATTATATTTATAAGTTTTACCAAATAGCTAATATCCTTAACATAAAATATGTTAAGAATTACTACGAACATTTGGAGAAAATGGAACCGTTCATCAAAAAAAATTGGCTAACATCTGAAAATTATTCAAATGTAGTATTATTAGTAATTAAAGAAATACAAACTTTCAGAGTTTTGTAACTTGTTCACCTGTCAACTTAGCAAACATTTTCAAATACCAGAAGCTATTTAAGCCTAAAACTTTAGGAAAGTATTATGAAAAATGGTGGTATATCTGTACTCTGAATATGTATAACCAGTAAACAGAAATTTAGGTTTTTTTTTTTTTAATGTTTTTATTTATTTAGTTTTGGCTGTGCTGGGTCTTCGCTGTTATGCAGGCTTTTCTCTAGTTGTGGTGAGTGGGGGCTATGCTTTGGTTGTGGTGCCCGAACTTCTAATTGCGGTGGCTCCTTGTTGGGGAGCATGTGCTCTGGGACATGTGGGCTTCAGTAGTTGCAGTGCATGAGCTCAGTAGTTGTGGTTGGTGGGCTCTAGAGAGCAGGCTCAGTAGTTGTGGCACACAGGCTTAGTTGCCCAGTGGCATGTCAAATCTTTCTGCATCAGGGATTGAAACTGTGTCTTCTGCATTGGCAGGTGGGTTCTTTACCACTGAGCCACCAGGGAAGCCCAGGAATTTAGTTTTAATGATGACAGAAGATGATTAAAACAATATTAACAGAAAAAAGATGGATGAAAATGAGCTCAAATACACTAAGATGTATAGAGAAAAGAATATGGAAAAATATTAACAATAGTTCCCAAAGTAAACTTTTTCTATCTTTCTACTTAGATTTTCTGCAATAAATATGTTACTCTTATAAGCAGAAAGAATATTTTAAATGGTGAAATGGATCTACCACCCCTGAAAAATTAACTCGAATATCCCTCAAACCCTAGGGATTTAATAAAATCTATTAAGGATATATATGTGCTAATGAAAACATTACAACTTTGTTTATAATACCACCCTACTGCTAAGTAGCTTCAGTCGTGTCCGACTCTGTGTGACCCCATAGACAGCAGCCCACCAGGCTCCCTCGTCCCTGGGATTCTCCAGGCAAGAACACTGGAGTGGGTTGCCATTTCCTTCTCCAATGCATGAAAGTGAAAAGTGAAAGCGAAGTCGCTCAGTCATGTCCGACTCTTAGCGACCCCATGGACTGCAGCCTACCAGGCTCCTCTGTCCATGGGATTTTCCAGGTAAGAGTACTGGAGTGGGGTGACATTGCCTTCTCCAAATACCACCCTTAAGTGGTAATAATAAACTGATATCTCATTTTACAAATCGCTGAGATGACTTACTATTATTTTTGACCAACATAGGATGCTGTACATTTTAAGTGCAACTGAATTAAGTTATAAAAATATTTTACAAACACCAACTAAACTTTCACAGGAGCAGCTTGAAACAAGGTTAGGTAAGTGGGAGAAACAATACTGAGGCCTTTTTGGAAATAGATATAAGTAAAAGTTGGTCACAAAAACAAGCAAAGATGATTATGACCACAGGCAATAAACAAAAATGAAAGCCCTTAAGGCACTACACTTACATCTGAGTAAACTTAAAACTAAGAAGTGAAAGTGAATTTGCTCAGTCGTGTCTGACTCTTTGTGACCCCATGGACTGTAGCCTAACAGGCTCCTCCATCCATGGGATTTTCCAGGTAAGAATACTGGAGTGGGTTGCCATTTCCTTCTCTAGGAGACCTTCCCAACCCAGGGACTGAATGCAGGGAAAGTCTCCATCTAAGAATTCTCAGTAACACAGGAGACCAAAACAGAAATCTGTTGACAGCAAGTCACAGTTAAAAATTCAACTTTGTTTCTCTTTTATTAATGTTGGACTCAAGGTCATGTTATAGTAAACTTAACTGCTGCTGACTAGGCATATATTCTCCTCTCTCCCACACCTTAATTGTTTTAACTTCTCATAAACGTTCTCCCTATTCTTCCTTCTGGAGTTCTATTTCCTGGCCATTTCTACCTAACTCAGGATTTCTTCTCTTCTGGCTAAGAACAGATGGGATTTCCAAAGCTGACACTGCTCTTGAAGAACAGAAACAACTACACAGCTCTCTACCCTCTCCCAACCCATCTATGAGTTCCAAGGAAAATTTACCCAGGCAAGCTCCTCAGTGATGCAATTAAACACAGTATAATTCTGTGCATTTAATAGCTCTTTTTTAAAATACACAGTTACTATCATTTATCTCATTCAGTCTTGTGACTGGTTTTAACATCTCCATTTTGTGGATGAAAGAACTAATTCAGAGAGGTTAAGTGAGTTGCTCTAGTACTGTGCACCAGCTAGTGGTAGGAGCAAGTCAAGAACCTATGTTTCCTAATTTCCATCTAGAAAATGATAACCAGTGTACAAGCAAATGAGCTACAAGCTACTGAACAGTTTCTTCTTTTTTCTCCCTGAATGAGAAGAACATCTATGAACTGTCATGTATAGAATGTTTTAGGACACCTCTATAGACTGACAGTTTGTATCTCCCCAAAATTCATATGGTGAAGCCTAAATCCCCAGTGATGGTATCTGGAAGTGAGGTCCTCCAGAAGTAATTATGGCTTGAAGATGGAGCCCTCATGAATAGGATTAGTGCCCTTATAAAAACAGACATGAGAGGAATGATCTGTTTCTCCCTTCCTTCATGTGAGAACACAGTAAGAAAGAAGCTGTCTATGAATCAGGCAGAGTATTTTCATCAGACACTATGTCTGCTGGCACCTTGATCTCGGATTTCTGGCCTCCAGAACTGTGAGAAATAAATATCTTGTGTTTAAGCCACCCAGTCTATCGTATTCTGAAACTGACACTCTACTATATACCTGGACATTTTAGTGTTCTTACAAGTTACAAGCCTTGGTACACTTTTATTTCACAACCATTGTGAAGGGGAACCCATCAGATTCTAAGGAGAGGAGACTCATTTGTTGTCCTCAGTAACAAGTGAGGAATCTTGACTTGTTAATAAACAGTAAATATTTCATTAATTTTTTTTTTTCTGTTGTGCTGGGTCTTTGTTACTCTGTGCAGGCTTTCCCTAGTGGTGGAGAGCAGGGGCTTCTCTCTAGTTGCGGTACATAGGCTTCTCATTGTGGTGGCTTCTCCTGTTGAAAAGGAAAGGTTCTAGGCACATAGGCAACAATAGCTGCAGCACTTGGGCTCGGTAGTTGTTGTGTGGGTTCAGCAGTTGTGGCTCATGGGCTCTAGAGCGTGGGTTTAGTAATTGTAGCACATGGGCTTAGTTGCCCCATGGCACGTGGAATCTTCCCGGATTGAGGATTGAACTCATGTCTCCTAAATTGGAAGGCAGATATTTAATCACTGTACCACCAAGGAAGTCCTGAAAAATTTGTTTTAAACAATTTCTGTGGTGGTCTTACAACCATATGACCTAGAATCCCCAGAGTACTTCTCTCCATTTACCATTCTACTCAGTTTCACTGGTGACATGTGAAATTCATCAAGAATAAACTGACTCAGAAATTCATTGACTTAGGAGCACAGAATGAACTTATTATATTGATAGAGACATGATGTTACTTCATTAGTAAACAAATTCAGTATAAATAAGCATCTATGACTTTTACTGTGGTATGACCTACCAATTCCTATTGGATTCCGAACATCTTTATTCCTGTAGTGTGAAATTTTATTAGTAAATCCTTATTTTCCATTTCTCTTAGCTGAATAGATAGGGCTAAAAGTGCTAAGTCTTATAAGTATGCTTAACTTCATAAGAAATTGTTAAACTTTTCCAAAGTGATTGTGCTGTTTTACTTTCCCACCAGCAACATGAGTTTCAGTTGTTCTATTGATATATTCTCTCCAAAAGCTGACATTGCCAGTTCTTTTAATTTTAGCTAGTCTAGTAGTAAGAAGAAGAAAAGCAATAAAGAGCAGAAACCAATGAAACAGAAAAAGGAAAAACAGTAAAGAGAAACTGATGAAACTAAAATCTTCTTAAAAAACTATCTTTAAAATTGATAAATCCCAGCAAAACTGAGCAGGAAAAAGAAAGCAAATTACCAATATTAGGAATGAAAGATGCTATCACTATTGATCCTATATTGGTAACAACATGGGTTCCTTAGATTAAGAACAACCTTATACCAATATGGGCTTCCTTGGTGGCTCAGTGGTAAAAAATCTGCCTGCCGATGCAGGAGACATGGGTTCGATCCCTGCGTTGGGAAGATCCCTGGGAGGAGGCAATGGCAACCCACTCCAGTAATCTTGCTTAGGAAATCTCAAGGACCGAGGAGCCTGGGAGGGTGCAGTCCATTGAGTTGCAAAAGTGTGGGTCACAACTTAGAGACTAAACAATACCATATACCAATACATTTGGTATACAAATGTACAAATTCTTTGAAAGACACAAACTATCACTAAATCTCTAACTACTAAAGAAATTGAATTTGTAATTAAAATTCTTACCAGGAAGACAATTTCAGGCTCAGTGGCTTCTTTGATAAATTCATACACTTAAGGGGAAAATACCGATTCTACGTAACAGAGGAAGGAATACTTCTCAATTCATTTTGTGAAGCCACTGTTACCCTGATACCAAAACCTGACCAGGATATTATGGGTAAAGGAAAGTTGCAGACAAAAATTCCTCATGGACTTATGCATAAAAACTTACATATAATTTTATTTGCTTGAAATATTAGTAAATCAAATCCAGCAATACATAATAAGGATATTACATTGGAGGTTTATCCTCAGAACTCAAGGATGGTTCAATATTTGAAAATCCATGTAATTTGCCATATTAACAAAATAAAGGAGAAACACTATGCAATCATATCAATAAATGCAGAAAGAACATGTGGTAATTCAACATCCTTATACCTTATTTATACTTATACCATCCTTATTTATACCTTTTACCATCCTTATACTTTATTATCATATATATAATAAAAGCTCTCAGAAAACTAGGAATAGAAGAAAAGTTCTTCAGTCTGATTAAGGGCCATCAATAAAAAAAAAATAGGTAACATCACCTTCAATGTTAAGTGAACTGAGTCCTTTCCCTATAAGATGGAAATAAGGCAAGGAGAGCAGTTGCTTCTATTCCTGTTCAGCACTGTATTAGTGGTCCTAAGTCAGTATCTTAAGGCAAGAGGGGGAAAAAGGGAAACACAACTTTCAATTCATGATAAAAGTATGTGTGCAAAAACTATGATGCAATTAACAAGCAAATTCAACAAGTTTGCAGGACCCAAAATCAATTTAGAGTAAATCCTATATCATAAATACACGAGCACTGAATTAGTAGTATTATTTTTTAATATTTGGCCAATTTTGTGGGTGAAAATTGGCCTTGTATTATTTATACATATATATATTTGTCACTAGGGAAATTAAGTCATTTTTTAATATTTATTGATGATTTGCATTCCTTTGTGAATTGCCTCTTTATTTTTTTGCTTATTTTTCAATTTCCCATGTTCTTCTCTTTCAATTTCCTATGTCCAGTAAGGTTCTCTTCCTTACTGGTTTCTAAGAATTCTTTATATATCAAGTAACAGATTGTGCCAAAATATTAGAAAGAGTTGACATGAGGAACACGTTTTACTTTTGGGAATGCATGTGTAAGGCCGCCTTCCGGCACAACACAGGCTCACAACAAGCTCATGTACTGCTTGCCTCATTCCTCCAAACTACCCCCAGTCTCCTGTCTAAGAGGGACAAACAAAAGGGGAATAATGTGATGACTATCGTAATGCAGACAGAATCTCCCTTTGGGCTCTCTCCTTGAAGGGACTAAGTGGAGAATTAGTCCCATTAAAATACAAGTCAGCAATATTCTTTGTAATGGGGGTGGATAGCTTTTAGAGTTGGGTGTTGTTGTTTAGTCACTAAGTCGGCCCAACTCTTGTGACTCCATGGACTGTAGCCCTCCACCAGGCTCCTCTGTCGGTGGGATTTCCCAGGCAAGAATACTGGAGTGGGTTGCCATTTCCTTCTCCAGGGGATCTTCCCCACCCAGGGATGGAACCCACATCCCCTCTGTCTCCTGTACTGGCAGGCAGGTTCTTTACCACTGAGCTGTCAGGGAAGCCCTTAGAGTTAGGTATCATTCATTAATTCCCTGTACTAGGGCCTCTGGAGTTATGTGAATAAAGAGATCACTGCCACTAATCCCTAAGTCAGATGGCATTTGATACCATCCTGAGTTCAGCTTCAGGGCTGCAGCATTGTCTGCACAGGCAGTGGTAAATCGAGGCAACACTGCTTAACCATCCATGTTATAAACAAGCTTTTCACATGTCACCAAGTATCATTTGCCTTTTAGTTTAAATTGCCTTTTAAGGAAAATTTAACTTTGTTTACAACGTTTAACAAAGAAACCTACATTTATGTAATCAGAGTTTTCCATTTTTCCATTTTGGATTTCTTCCATTTCTTTTAGGTTTAGATACATTCTTTTCATTTTGATTTTTTTACAAAGTTGATGCTTTAGAGATAATCTCATAATCCATCTGAAATATTTTTTGATCAGGAAAGAAGGAAAGGCATCAGGAAAGAACAGAGCCTTCCAAATAGCCAATTATCCTAGCATCATTTATCCAGCGTTTAAAAATCTGAGAAAATATCTTGAGGTAACCTCAGACTTATAAGAAGTTGTTTTGGTGTACCTTTAATTCAGCTTTCCTTGCTAGCTTCACCTACTTGATTAATTGAGTTTACCTGGACATCTCAAGACTTCCTTATTACTTGTGTAAGTAGTTGTGTCAGCAATGTATAATATTTAAGCTTGATAAAAGTTTTGTCATAGGATAGTGTTAAAGCATATGAAAGGCTTTCATCACTAAAATGAAATTTTCACTTAACATTTCAGCTGCTTACTTGATCAGGAAAACTTCTAATTTCAATTAATAATAATTCTAATTTCAACTGTAATTGAATCAGCCTATCACTGATAAAACTGTTGGATAAAACTTACAAAGAGAATTATAAAATCTGAAAAAATGTAAACAAAAGCTATTTGATGCCTTTAAAAAGCAACTGAAAGCAAGACAGAAATAGAGTTACTCTTGAAGGATCTCAACTCTAACAATTAAGAACTGTCCCTGTGGTTTTTTGCCTGAGGGTGCTCCCCAAACCCAGGCAGTTCTGGCAGAAGAAAATAGCAGTTTTATCTACTGGAAAAGGGAGAAGAGTGTCCTGGGCTGGAAGAGCAGCTGGAAATTTAGGAAGAAAATCCTGGAAGCAAGAGAGCTGCAGAAGAGGTGAGACCCAAAATCTGACTATGATTCTGCCATAATTCTACAGGCTAATTGCATGTTTAGGCTGCTGGGAGGGGGTTTTTCCTGTGTGAAGAAGCAGACAAACCAGTGAAGAGTCTATTTCCCCCCACCAAACAACAGAAGTTGATTGTTTCATAGCTCAAGAGGTTGGTGGTGGTTTAGTCGCTAAGTCGTGTCTGACTCTTCTGCGACCCCATGGACCATAGGACGCCAGGCTCCTCAGATGTCCCAGATCAGGGTGTTAGCAGGGTTGATTTCATCTAAGTGAAGCGTCTATTCTTCAAAGAGAAAGTTATGCTGAATAAGATTTGGAAGTTTGGTGCCTTTTTTCTTTATTTTTAATTGGATGCATTCCCAAACCTGAGAAGCTGGAGCCTTAATGGCTTGAAAGGACCAAAGCAAAGGGCTCAGGACTGGCAGAGAAACTGCAAATTCAGAGGAACCTCAGGGTGGATGGATATCAAAATCTTAGTATAAACTGTCCAATTCCTTAGCTGACTGCTAAACTCCACTGGGACAAAGGGGACCAGGCTAGAAAAGCAGCAACTGGAGGTTGAAAAAAATTAAGCAGAGATTTCAGCTGCTATCCTGCTGGAAAGACAGAATTTGCAGCTTCAGTCCAGGAATGTAAGTCAAAAAGAGAATAATCCTCAGAAGAATAAAATAAACTAAAATCAATAATATACCATCTATAATGTTTAGTTTCTAATCAAATATTATCAAACAAGTAACAAAAGAGGAAAGCATGACCCATATTCAGGAAAAAAGTCATTCTTGCTCAAAATGGGGCTAGATACTAGATTTACCAAATAAATATTTCAGACCAGCAATTATAAATATGCTCAAAGAGGTAAAGGGGTATATGGTCAAAATGGGCAAACAGATAAGGAACCTTGAGAAATGGAAACTATAGAAAATACAGATAAAAATTCTAGAGCTGAAAAATATAATGATAGAAAAAAAAATCAGAAAACAAGCACGAGTAAATTGGGGAAAATGGAAAAAAGAGTGAACTTGAGTATATACATCAATAGAAATTATCTAATTTGGAGATCCATAAAAGAAAATTGGACAAGATCTTAAAGACCTGTGGGATAACACCCAACTGTCCAATGTGTAATTGAAGCACTACAAGAAAGGGAGAGAATAAAGTTGAAAAGAATTTGAGGCAAAATAATAATTAAAAATCACTCAAATTTGGTAAGAACATTAACTTATAGACTCAAATTCTATCTCTGTGTGTATAACCTAAATTAAAATATTTTAATGCAAGCAAAAGAAAGAGATAATTCAGATAGGATTGGAAATAATGAAACAGAAAAATGGGTCAGTGAAGCATATGAAAACAAAACTGAGTTTTTGAAAAAGCCAATAAAATTGGTAAATCTCTAGCTAGACTGGTTGAGGATAAGGGAGGAATGGCATATTATAAACATAAAGAATGAGCGGACATTATTAGAAATCTTAACACATCAAAGGATGGTGGAGGATTATTACCAACAACTTTGTGTCAACAAATTTGACAATTTAGTTGAAATAAATGAATGATATCAAAGACAAATTACAAAAATTAACTCAAGAAATAAAACCTGAATAGCCCGTTATCAAAGAAGGAAGTTGAATTTGTAACTAAAAACCTTTAAACAAAATGAAATGCATGCCTTTATTGGTGAATTCTATCCAACAGTAAATAAAAATAATATTTTAGTAATAATAATATAAACTCTCCCAGAAAACAGAAGAGTGAACAACTTCCAAATAATTTTATTATTATTCTGATACCAAAACTAGACAAGGACAATACAGAAAAAGAAAACCACAGACCAGTATTTCTTAGGAACACAGGTATAAAATCCTCAATAAAATGTTAATGAATCAAATCCAGTCATATATACAGGGAACATACCATTGACCAATTGGTATTTATCCTAGTATTCAATAACTCACAGTTGTTTCAACATTGAATAAACAATAAAATCTACTAGAGAATAAAGAAGACATTATATGATCATCTCAGAAGGTAAAGAAAGAATATTTGAAAACATACGACACATTCATATTTTTTTAAACCTCTCAGTAAAATTTCAGTAAGTGAGTGATAGACGGGAACTTCATTAACCTGGTAACCGGCATTTAATAAAAAACCCTACAGCTAACATCATACTTAGTGTTGAAAAACTGAATGCTTTCTTCCTGTGATTAAGGAACAAAGATGTCCACTCTCGTCAATTCTACTTAGCATCAAACGGGAGGTCCTAAGCATTGCCATCAAGACAGAAATAAAAGGAATATGAATTGAAAAAGAAGAAGAAAAACTTTTTATTTGCAGGAGACATTATATCAAAGGTGGAAAAGCTTAAGTGTTCTACAAAAAAAATCCCAAACAACCATCAGGATTAATAAGTGAGATTAGCAAGGCCTCAGAATTCAAGATGAATATAGAAAAAAATCAATTTTATTTCTATAAATAGTAATAACCACCATATATAATAGTGCTTAAATATGAAATACTTAATGAAAAATTTAACAACATATGTATAAAATCTGTACAAGAAACACTGTAATGCATTATAGGGAGAAATTAAAGAAGACCTAAATAAGCAGATATATTCATGTATCAGAAGACTCAATATTAAAGTGTCAAATCTTTCCAAACTGCCCAATTTGCAAACCCAATTAATATTCCAGTTCTTGGAGAATTGGAGAATGAACTGATAAGTTCATGCTTAAAATCTATATAACAATGCCAAGGGCCTAGAATAGTCAAAATGACTTTGAATAAGCAAAGCTGAAAGATTTAGGCTATCCAATTTAAAGACTACAATATAGCTCATGAAATAAAATGTTTTAGCTCTTGTGGGTCTTTTGCATTTCCAAACTTAAAAGACTGATATAATTAAGTATGTAAAGTAACTAGAATTCTTATAAATTGCTGGTAAAAATATGAAATGGTACAACAATCAGGATATTTCTTATATGGTTAAACATATACTTACCATGTGATTTGTTAAATGTCCTCTTAGGTATTTACTCAAGAGAAATGAAAACATGCTCACGTTAAGACTCATACTCAAATATTCATCGCAATTTTATTTATAACTCCAAAGGCTGCAAACAACCCAGCTGTTCATTTATTGGTAAAGGGATAAATAAACTCTTGTATATCCTTACCATGAAATACTACTCAGTAACAAAAGGAACCAACTACTTATACAAAAACATTATACTACAACATTATGTTAAGTGAAAGAAATCAGGCACAATGCTATGATTCTATTTACATGAAATTCTAGAACCATTAGAACTGTTATTGAGACAAAAAGTTCAGAGTGGCTAAGACTGGGGGCACTGACTACAGATAGGCATGGAGGAAATTTTCAAGATGACCAGAAATGTTCTATATTTTTATTGGGGTGGTGATTATACACTAGTCAAAATCTATGTTACTGTACAGTTTAAATTGGTGTATTAATATATTTACATACAATTTGTATGTAAATTGCATACCAAAGTTGACTTACAAACCTTCAATGGATTCCCAGAGGCATGAAGATAAATTTAATAAGCAGGCCCTGTAACATCTAAGCTCTATTTACCTCTCCAGTTTAATCTTTCAAAAAAAATTTTTTTTTTGGAATATAGTTGATTTACAATGTTGGGTTGAATCCATCTTAACCTTAAATCAGTCTCTACCTCACTGTCTGCTCAAGCTATGCTGGGCTACTCATTCCTTGAAACACATTTTGCTCTCCTCCAGCTGTTGATCTTTGCAGCTCCTTTTTCTTCAAGTGTTCCCTCTTCTCTCAGCTCTTAAGAAAGCCATCCCTTAGATCTTGGGCTAGACTAAGACCCCTGGTATATGTCCCAAGGGTACCACTACTTTTTTAGTACATTTTGTACAATAATAATTATTTACTTTATTATTGATCTTGTATAAAGTACGTTTTCCTCTAGATTAGAAGCCCTATGAAGCCAGGGATGTCTATTCTGTTCACCACTCTTCTCCCAATACCTGATATATAGAGGAAGTCTTTACATATTTGCTGATAAATCAGCCAAACAAAAAAAAAATAAAATTAAAAATTAAAACCCTTAAATATTAGCATTTTCAATGTAATAATATATTAAAAATGATAAATGACATTAAGTAGGGTTTGTTTTAAGAAATAAAAAGAAGTTTAGTATTTCAAATTATTTCCATAGATGGGTAAAGGAATGAAATGAAATTCAACACATCTCTCAATTATCTCTTAATGAACCAGAAAAAGGATGCTTTAATGAGATAAATATTTGAAACTAACAGTATATCTAATAGTGAAACGATGGAATTAAGGATTACCACCATTAGTGGAAAACATTAGCCAATGTTTTCCTGCCCTATTGCGTTAGCCAATGCAATAGGGCAGGAAAAAAAAAAACCCAGAAAATGACACAATTATATGGATTAATAGATTATGACTGTCTTACCTGAAAAACCCAAGATCATTGAATGAAGAATTTTAGTAAGCAAGTTCAGTAAGGTGGCCAATTATAAAATACACAACATGTACTGTAAAAACAATGCAGTAGTGGCATAAATATAGGCAGATCAATGGAACAGATAACAAAAATGTAGGGAGAGAATTAAATTTTTGCCACAAAGAAATTACTATAAAACTGATCATTGGAGAAGCATGGATTATTTAATTAACTGTACTGAGATATTGGGCTTCCCAGGTGGCTCAGTGGTAAAGAATCTGCCTGCTAATGCAGGAGATGTGGGTCCGAAGATCCTTCCTTGGGTTGGGAAGATCTTCTGGCGAAGGAAATAGCAACCTACTCCAGTATTCTTGTCTGGGAAATCCCATAGACAGAGGAACCTGGCAGGCTATAGTCCATGGGGTCACAAAAGAATTGGACATGACTTAGAGACTAAGACAACAACAACTGGGACATTATGAACAAATATATTAAACTATGAGCTGATATAACATTTCATAATATTTGATTTTATATCCTTTCTTAAGGGAAAATAGTGATTATTTTCTTTTACATGGTTTCCATTTGCTTTGGCATCATACCCCAACATTCCCAAGTAGACCTTACCGGCATGGTGATCTGGATGGGCTGCCGTTCTCCGCTCTTGGTTGGGGCCACACCTTCTGTGTCATATGTTCCCATATATACGATTCTGTCTCCATCAGGCTCTTTAGACTTCAGTTCCAGTGGGACAACCACACCACCAATGGAAATGTTCCTGCAATGGACTTGAGTTGACCATATACGGTAGAAATTAGCTTAGGCACCCTGTCCTGGTCTGGACCATAACCCTGGGCAGAAACCATACAGGGCTGGCTAACAGAGACACTGTGGTGTGCTAGATAGTTCTGAAACTTTAGGGAGCTTGTCCTTCCCAACTAACCAGTCATGTGAACCTAGATCAACTGCTTAATCTCTATAGATTGACATGAGTATTCTTATCCAGAATACTTGTACAAGGCTAAGTCAGATTCTCTCAATGGTCTTCCTCTTTAGTTTCTCATCTGTGGAACTTTAAAAAATCTAGCTATACCCAGCCTATCTCAAACACTCGGTTTGGGGTGTGGTTTGGGCATTTGTAAATTTATGTTAACATTGCAGAGGTGATTCTAATGCACAGGCAGAATTCAGAACCACTGAACGAGTTCTCTAATAATTTTTTTTCTGTTCCAACAACAGAACATTAGGGGTCCCATGATTTGGGCGGTACTCTTCCTCAAGCCAGGCATTATACCAAAAATTCTCACTGCATCATTTTCTCATGTTATGGTAGTGGTTCTTGAAGTGTCATCCCTGGACCAGCAATATCAGTTATCACCTGCCAACCCATCAAGAAAGCAAATTCTTATGCTCCACTATAGTGCTAGAGTTTACTACATCTACTTAAGGTGAGGTTCAGTCATCTGTGTTTTAAAGAGCCCTCCAGGTGATTCTCATGTACACTCAGGTTTGAGAACCATTGGTTAGGGCATTGAAGCACTTTGATAAAATTAAAGTATAACAAGAAAAAAAGTTTTATCATTAACACAAATTTGTTTTTAGATTAACTTGAAAAATAGAGAACTATCCTGGGGGAACTAGACCAGGGAACATGGTAGAAGGGTTTGCCAGGAAAGAAGGGAAAGGAAAAGCCTAGATCATATCTAGATGCACAGAACACTGGGAATGTGAGGATAATGGATGCTTGGAGCTGCTGGGGACGCCGGCGAGTAGATGGACCAAGAGCATCAGAATCAACCCAGGTTTGATTCTAGGTCTTTCAGCTGGAGCCTGGCACCTAGAAGGCCAATACAACTTTGTTGAATTAAGGTCTACTGGGGGAGATTTAAGCTATCAGCCCTCTCCACCCCACCTTCTGAGATCAGCAAATGGTAGTAGATACAACACGTAGTCGTTTCTTTCCTCTGTCCACACTAGACTTCACCCCATGCTTAGGTAGCAGCTGAGGGGTAAAGGACTCCACCTCTTACGGTAAAGGATACTTCCCCGTAAGTTCCTGCACCCTTTCCACACTGACTTTCTAGCCCGAGGTTTACTGGATACGTCAACCTCTGACAGCAGAGACGAGACAGTTCCTGCCACACACAGATACACACACACCAACCATCCTTTTGTTGTAAGGATGTTGCTAATCCCATCACCAGGCTGAACAGACAATTCAGGAGAAAAAGAAACACACCAGGCAAGGGAAACTAGGCCTAAGTGGGAAAGGCTGCCCTCCGTCTTGCTCTTCCAGCCCCGGAGTTCCAGGCTCATAATGGCTGATGGATGAGTGGCAAGCATCCTTAAGAAGCCCCAATAATCAGCCACCCCCAATTTTATACCTCATTCTCAGCCTTTCTCCCTCTTTCAGTCTCGCAGAACCCGGCGGAGAGGAACCGGTATTGCGGTAGGTGAAGCCCTTGGCGAGCTTCTCCCCTCCGCCCCACCCCGGCCGCCTGAGGGTCCGCATCAATGGCTGGACAGAAGGGATGAGAAATTTACAAGAAAAAGCCCCCAATCCCCTGGCTTCCAGTTGCAGTTTTAAACACCTCATCCTTCGAGGCGTGGAGGGAAGCGAGAATAGCGAAAGAGATGACCTAGGGAGCAGAGACCTGACCTCATACCTCCCCCCACAAAACCTCCTGGGCCATCCGGGCGAGGTGAGAGGCAAGAGGTGCCCGGGAGAGGCTCTGGCTGTCCCGGGGGCCTCGGTCCACCCAGCGTATCCAAAGCCGGGCCGGTCAGCCGCGGCGCGCGCCCGCACTCACTCGACCTGCAGCGTGGTGGGCTTAATCTTCACCTCCACCTTGTAGGAGGAGCCCGTGAGCAGCTTGATGGTGCGGTTCTGGCCGAAGCGCTGCCCGTCCACCTTGTAGAAAACCGGGCCGTCGTTCGGCTGGATGCGCAGGGCGATGGAGAGGCGCACGAGGCCCGGCAGGTCTCCCATGGCTGGGCGCAGGCGAGCGCGGCGGCTCCGGGGGGGCGGAGGACTGAGCCGGCGGCGACCGGGCGGCTGGAGCGTGGTGGGCGGAGAGGAAGCGCGGGGAGGGAGAGGGAGGTGGCGGAGCGGAGGCTGCCTCTAGGAGCCCGAGCCGTCGCGGCCGTCACCCCCGGCTTCCCAGGAGCAGCTCCCCAGGCTGTGGTCCCCAGCCCCGCCTCGGCGAAGAAGCGGGCCCCAGGGACAGCTCCGAAGTCCCGTGCTCCCACATCTCCCACTCCCCGAGCCGCGCGCTCCGCGCACCCATGGGGCTCACTCTGGCCCGCAGGCCGCGGGCTGATCCGCGCAGCTGGAGGAAAGAGAGTTAATCTTGTTTACGCAGTACAATCCCCTTCAGCGAGGGAAGCGGACATTTAGGCTCCTCCTAGGGCGGCGCGGGGCGGGCGGAGGGGAAGATAGGGAGGGACGGGGTAGGTCCTGAGTTTAAGAGGCACTACATCCACCGGCGAGACCTCTGAATCTGGATATCCCCTCGCAGAGCGAAGGGCTGTGGACACCGTTGCTCGCGGATCGGGCCCCAGCCAGGCAGGAGGAGGCTGATGGGCCAAAGCTGGGCAGGAAACCGTTAGCTAGTGATTTTAATCTCGGGAAATAGGTCTTTCTAAAGCTTAGGGGACAATGCTCCTCGCGCAATTCCATCTAATGTGGACTGCAAACCATTCTGGATTAGGAATGAGAGCAAAAAAAAAAAAAAAAGGAAAAAAGAAAAAGAAAAAATAACCAATACATATTCAAGGAGCTGCATCTTCTCTTGGGTGTGTATTTCCATTATGCATGTCCTTGTCTCAAGAATGACACCGTGTAATGAATCACATACATTTACACTGATCTTGTAGGATGAGATATTATAACCCTGTCAAAGGAATTGGCATGGGTCTAAGGCATGGTGACAGTGGCCAAGAGGAGGGATCAGTAAAAAGATTATTGGCAGGGCATCCGGTGCGACACCCGCAGACTTCAGATTTGCATATTAAGCACGCAGAAGTCGGTTGACAGCTCGAGATTTTGGAGGCAAGGGGAGACCAAGGGTGTTCTGGCTCCACTGGGAATAGCTGCAGATAGCGGGGAATGATCACCTGCTTCAGCACCACCTCGTGGATAGTACCAGGGCCGAGGAGCACACCTGGGGAATGGAGAAGCAGGTTAGTGGGCAAAGGCGCGCGATGAGTCCGTTCCGTGTTTTTGCTCACCCACGGTAGTAATACTTTTCTTTAGAAATAGCTCCATCTCTAAGGTGATTTGTTTCCTACATTCTACAAATATAAATCAGCTTTTTTTTTTTTAAGAGAAGGAATAAACCTGGTCATCTAAAAAAAATAAATCAGCTTTAATTCTCATTTCAGGATGGTCTGCAATATTCCCCACACTACTCTTTGAAGCGTATTAAATTCTGTAGAGCTGCAGAATTGGGTATGGTCATTTGTTTCCCTGACATTGGATAGATTTGCCCACCACGCCACAGTTACTAACATTACTGTTTCCTTCTAAAAATACTGATATATATATCCATATATATTAATTTGTTTAAAAAAGTGAAAGTGTTAGTTCTTCAGTAGTGTCTTGCTGTGACCCCATGGACTGTAGCCCACCAGGCTCCTCTGTCCATGGAATTCTCCAGGCAAGAATACTGGAGTGGGTAGCCATTCCCTTCTCTAGGGGATCTTCCCCTCCCAGGGACTGAACCAGGATCTGCTACATTGCAGGCAGGTTCTTTACCGTCTGAGGAACCAGGGAACCCATATGCTTCTTATATGAAGTGTATTTTGGTTCCCTAAGAAGATTTTGGCATGGGATCTTTGCCTCTTCAGATTTCCCAATAGTGTTTACCATACTGTCTTCGGCAAAAGGACTCTTCAGGTTTTTACTAATTTAACCAACTTGTTCAGACTTCACTAGAAGGGAGTGAGTAATGCTGGAGGAAATGGCTTGAAAATGTTCCTGGCAGCAGAAGCAGTTGGTGCAGTGATTAAGCCCAGCATCACTACAATCAGACTTGTTAAAATCCCCACTCTACCACTTCGCTAGTTGTGTAACCCTGTGTAAGTTTCACTACCTCTTGGAAATGGTTTTCTCATCTGTAAAATAAGGGAGGGGGAAGCAGATGCTATCTCTTTGATATGGCTGTTGTGAGGATCAAATGAGATAATGCATATTCCAGTGCTGAATCTAATATTAACAACTGTTGTTAGGTGGAAATGCAAATAGTCACTATTTGGGCTTCCTGGGTCGCTCCAACAGTAAAGAGTCTGTCTGCAATGCTGGAGACCCTGGTTTGATCCCTGGTTCTGGAAGATCCCCTGAAGAAGGGTATGGCAAACCACTCCAGTACTCTTGCTTGGAGAATTCCATGGACAGATGAGCCTGGTGGGCTACAGTCTATGCGGTTGCAAAGAGTTGGACACAACTGAGTGATTAAGCTAAGTTCTTTGTTGTATCCCCAGAAGGCACAGAACAGTGCCTGGCACATTGTAGGTACTCTGTAAGTATTTGTTGAAGTGAATTTCTGTCTTATTTTAAACATGTCCTTATATGTTTTTTCCATATCTTGAAAAGTAATTATATCCATATGATTTATGTAGAATAATAAAGAGAAAAAAATCTAATTTCAAATAACATCTATAGTATGATAGTATTTAAAAACACTAAAAAAACCCACAAATAAATTTATGTATGCTTTTATTAGCATATTAAAAAATTAGAGGGTATACAGCAAACTTAATGTTAGTTACTTTGGTGGATGGGGCTGGGAAGAAGATGATAACTTTTTGGAACTGTTTGAAAGTCTTTTTAAAATTTCAGTTTTTTCCCAACTTTTTGTCTAACAGCCCTACAGTCTCTAGCCAGTTTCCACCTAGGTATTGAAGAGAGTGTTGAACATGGACTAAGAGTACTTCAGTTTGAATCCTGGCTCAGTCACTAATTGGTTTCTTTTACACAAGGCACTTCAATCTTTGCACTTCATTTTTCATTTTTTGCAAGATAGGAATTAAAACACTTCCTTCCCAATGTCATGAAAATTAAATGAGAAAAGGGAAAGCATTTGAAAAAATAAATTGCTTTCCAAATATGAGGTGATACAAATGCTGGGCAACTTGCGTTAGGAATAACATTTGTGGAACAATAAAATGCAACTTCTTAAGATAGAATTAATAAATGTCAAAGTAATAGGAAAATTTCTCATCATTGATATAAATGTGCAAAGAAGGTGGGGATGGAGTTTAATGGATGTGTTTGTATCTCAGTTCTGCTGATTACAAGCTGGCTGACCTTGAACAAACTAAGGTATTTAGCCTATCAGAACCTCCTTATTTTTTAAAATCATTTGTTCAAACATAGAATCAAATGAGAATATATAAAACCCACAAGAGTATCAGTCATGTATAGAAACTCAATAAATTATAGCTATTTTTTTATCTGAAACAAAACTATAGTTTTAAGTTGTCTAGTATTATTACCTCAAACTGATGACCTTAAACATTGTTTATCAACAAGGCAACCATTACTACCATTTTTTTTGGAAACTGATAAACAGGAGCCTGTTGGGCTATAGTCCATGGGGTCCAAAGAGTTGAACACTACTTAGCGACTAAGCAACAACAATAACTAAACAATAACAAATATAGTTCTGTGGCATTAAACACACTCATTGTTTGTGCAACCATCACCCACATCCATCTCCAGAATGTTTTCATCTTCCCCAGTTCAAACTTTCTTACTCCGTGAATGCACAGAACAATGGCAAAATGTCTGGCTGTAACACAGTATTATAAGTTGTATCTGATTGGTAAGAGGTTTAGTGCTGGGCATATTTTACTTACTAATAGATGTCTTTTAGCATGCAAATGTTATGGCAATTTTAATAATTTTTGTCACAAATAAAATACTGTTTTTTCAAATTCACTTTAGCTGAAAACCACATGACGCACCAGCAGATAATTATATTTATACACTCTCTTACACAATTCTCTTTTTTCTTTTTAATATGCCTTGCGTTTCTTATTCTTTTATTTATATCACAACACAACACCTGAATTAGTTGGGATTCATTTGCAAGCGGTTGCAAGTAAAGTAACTCTGTTCTAACCAGTTTCGGGAAAACTGGGTATATTATGTAACAAAATGAAGAGTGGATGAAGCCATATGTAGCAGAGGGAGAGGCTGGGCTGAACCTCAGGAATCATTGGAACTAGAATTTTTAGAACTGAATGCTTGGAGAGAGAATCATTTCCTCCAATAAAGGGTGCTGTTTCCCAAAGAAGGACCAGTGAAGGTACTGCACAGGCTTCTTATTGCAGTGCCTTCTGGTGCAGAGCACAGGCTCTAGGGTGTGAGGGCTCGGTAGTTGCCATGCATGGACTTAGTTGCCTCTGCCACCCCCACCCCCTGCGATGTGAGATCTTCCCAGACCAGGGATCGAACCATGTCCCCTGAATTGGCAGGCGGATTCTTAACCACTGAACCTCCAGGGAAGCCCTTTTAAGGACTTCTTGATGTTTGTTCTGAATTTAGAGTTCTCTGATTAATTAAGAAACACGTTGGACAAGGGAAGTTAGAACAACTGGGTATTTCCCACTTTCTACCCCTTGTCGCTCATTGCCTCCTGCACACACGTGCCCACATGGTCAGGACTAACAAACCCCTTTACAATGAAACAGAATGCACAATCCCAATCACTTTCTAAATGTATGGAAGGTGTTTATGAACATTCCACTGTGCTGAAACCACAAAATACAATAAGATGATTTCCTGCTAATGACGACAGGCCTGGCTCCAAGCTTCTGTCAGGATCATGTGATTGACTTGGCAGAGTGAGTATTATTTTCTTGCTTTTCCTGCCTTATGTTTTACAAAATGTCATCTTGAACAATCGCAGGACCTTTAACACTGACAAGTAAGAAGCAATAAACAGTGGAATAGATTGTGCATTATAAAGGAAAATCAGGTGACTGATCGAAAAATAAAGCACCATTCTCAAAGACAAAATTTTCACTTAATGCACCATTTATTGTGTGCAAAGATAATGAAAAGGGTGACTGATGAGAGCTGGAGATTTATATAGCAGGTTAAGAAGCAGTGACTAAATTCCTTATTTTTTCTTGAGAGGGAAGGATACTTTAAACCACAAGATTCAGAAAATCTGACCAGTGTTTTATGGAAAATAATGTGTTGGAACATTTCCCCCCTCTTCTTTTACTAGTTCTACATGTAACACACAGACATTCCAAAGGCTGGAGTTAAGTCTTGGTTTCGGGGAATGTCTTAGTACAGCAGGTTTTGTAGACTGGGCACCCACACAAGCTGTTCGGTTTGAGTCAGAGCAGAGGGTTCTTGAGAGCAGCAATATGTAAAGGGTTAGTGTTAGGAGCCCAACAGAACTTGGTCGAATATAGGTGCTGTATTAATTTATGAATCATAAAAAAAATTACCCCCAAGCTTAGCAGCTACAAAGAATACACAGTTTTTGTTTGTTTGTCTGTTTGTTTTTCGGCTGTGCTGGATCTTCATTGCTGTGCGGGCTTTTCTCTAGTTGCGGCAAGCGGGGGCTACTCCCTAGTTGTGGCACAGGGGCTTCTCGTTACAATGACTTCTCTTGTTGCAGAGCTTAGGCTCTAGCATGCATGGGCTTTAGTGGTTAGGGCTTCTGGGCGCTAAAGCACAGGCTTAGTAGTTGTGGTGCACTGGCTTAGTTGCTCTGCGGCAGGTGGGGTCTTCCCAGACCAGGGATCAAACCTGTGTCTCCTGCTTTGGCAGGTGGATTCTTTACCACTGAGCCACCAGGGAAGCCCAATACACAGTTTCACAGTTTCTGTGATGTTAGAATTCTAGGAGAGTTAGTGGGGTGATTTTATTGCAGAATCTCCCATGAGGTTGTATGAAAGCTGTTAGCCAAGGCTGCAGTCATCTGAAGGCTCGACTGGGAGAGGAAGATCTGCCTCCAAGCTCACTCTCATGGGTGTTGTCAGGAGGCCTTGGTTCATCTCGGAACACTGGGTAGTGGCTTTGGCTCCTTGCCTTGTGGGCCTCACCACACAACACGGCAGAGACCCGAGAGAGAGCATGCATCCAAAATAGAAATGTATAGTCCTTATAACCTCATCTTAGACATTACGTAGCGTCACTTCTCCCATATGCTACTGTGATATGGGAGGGGACTACACATGGCCCATGAACTAAGAATGGTTTTACATTTTTAAATGATTGGAAAAAAATTAAAATGTCATTATATTTAATGACATATGAAAAGAACATGATTCACATTTTAGTGTCCATCAATACGCTTTCCTGCAATACACCTGTACACACTTGTTTAGGTATTGTCTGCGACTGCACTTAACTGAGACAGCGGAGCTGAGTAACTGCAGCTGAGATTGCGGTAGTACATGCATGCTCAGTCATGTCCGACTCTTTGTGACCCCATGGACTGTAGCTCACCAGGCTCCTTTGTCCACGGGATTTCCCAGGCAAGAATACTGGAGTGAGTTCTCCTTTCCTGCTCCAGGGGAATCTTCCTGACCCAGTAATGGGAACACACATCTCCTGTGTCTCCTGCTTTGGCAGATTCTTAACCACTGAACCACCTGAGAAACCCTGCAACTGAGACTATAAAGCCTGCAAATTCTAAAAGATTTACCATGTGATTCTTTATATAAAAAATTTGCCAACCCCTGGTTTCAAAGAACATTTAAAATAATGTCCTTGTTACTCATAATGGTAAAAGAATATGAAGAACTTTTAAAATTGATAATAGAATATGTCTTATGGATGAGTATTTGTGTAATGACATAGGGATAGTACATTAATCTTATAGACACTCTGATATTGCTATGCTCATTCGGCACATATCCAATTCAGATATTTAATGGACAATGTGCTATATTTTAATAGATAATGGGAGACATTATCATACACTTTTGGTGTTTGATGAGACTGCTGCTGCTGCTGCTAAGTCGCTTCAGTTGTGTCTGACTCTGTGCAACCCCATGGACAGCAGCCCACCAGGCTCCTCTGTCCACGGGATTCTCTAGGCAAGAATATTGGAGTGGGTTGCTGACTAAATTCTCCTTATTTGTTGTATTTAACAGCTATTTAATCTTTAGTTTTAAAATAATCTTTAAATTGTCATGTATTTTATATAAATTGTTAACTTTTTAAATATATGTTACAGAAAAATCAAAATGTAATATCAAAATTGGAATATAATATCAAAATCAGAATAAAAGGAAAAGCAAAGCAAAGAAAAATGTCTACAGTTTCAGTTACCCTGTGGAATATAATCACTGTATAATTTTAGTGTATATATTTATATATTAGAGAGATAGCAAAGAAATTGTAGAATTTCCTAGAGCTTTTAGTTTGATACAGGGCACTTTGCATATCCAAAAATATAACATAGTATGCAATGTTTCCCAAATGTAGTTGACTGCCAAAACTCTTTCCTCAAAATTAATATTAATATCACCAAGTACACTAACATTCTATAAATGAATGTGCCCATAAGTATTACAAAGTACTGCTTTAGATACACATCTGAGGATATTGCCTTTCATTTCTCATTTGTTGAGGGTATAGAATAGACTCAGATCATCTATTAATAATTTTTAAAATAAATAGAATCAACTTTTATTTTGCTTTAATTATGTGTAATATGGGCTTCCCAGGTGGCGCTAGTGGTAAAGAACCTGCCTGCCCGATGCAGGAGACATAACGGACTTGGGTTCGATCCTGGGACCAGGAAGATCCCCTGGAGGAGGGCATGGCAACCCACTCCAGAATTCTTGCCTGGAGAATCCCATAGACAGAGGACCAGGTGGGCTACAGTCTATGAGGTCATAAAGAGCTGGACACAACTGAAGTGACTTAGCATGCATATGTGTAATGTACTTACGGGGACTACACCCTCTAGTCCAGTGTGGACTTTGTCTTGTCGCTCCTCTGGTCACCCAGTTGTCTTTGGCAGAAGAAAGGGCAGGAGGGGCCTGGAGGCAGCAGAAAATCACAGTCCTCAGTCGCTGATGTCCGCTCAGGAAATCCACCAGAATGAGAGTCAGCCCAGGGTTTCTTTCTCACAAGCAGTGGTGGTAGGCATGGGGCAACATAAATTCATGGACACTTGGCTGTGACTCCACAGAAAGGAGGAAAAACAGGTGGTTTGAAAACACTCCTTTTTATCCAGTTCACTTTGGTGGTAACAGAAGCACCCCACACTCATTTGCACTGGCTCTTAGTCCCTGCCTGATTCCCTGCAGTCTTAGTGGGATTGCCAAACACAGTGCTCTGTGCTGGCTGACAGGCAGTTTGGAGATGAGTCCTAGGGAGATTGTCTGTGATTTCCATTTTCTGAAGACTACCATGGCTCCTGTTCATTCTGAGGCCTGAGTGTTCCTCTTGAACTCTGGGCGCTTACCAGATCCTTCTAATAAATACCTTTTATTGTTTAAATAACTGAACGGTAGCAGGATTTGCCACCCCCAAATATGCCACTTTGGCATAACGATTGTCTTGAGCTGAAGGCATCTGAGAAGAGCAGATACAAGAAAAGCTCTCTGTCGTCCCCTATTTGCCTAAATGCAGGATGTAAATTCATAAATATGTACTCCCACTCCTCTCTATCAGAAAGGTCAGAAGTTAATCGCCGAGGCCATTCTAGACCCTTATCAGCCCAGAGAAGGCCCCAGAGGTACCTCCATAACGAACCTGGCTGAAATGAACTCTTATCTACCATTCATTTCCCCATCTGTTTGCCTTCCTGTAATCTGTTGCCCCTAGAAACTGAAAGTCATTTTATCTTGTCACTTCTCTACAAAATTATTGCTCTTTGCTAAGATATTTTATAATCTCACTGGGTTCTCCCAAGTCTGTGATGTACTTGTTAATAAGCCTTTGTTTGTTTTCTCTTGTTAACCTATCTTTTGTCAGTCTAATTTGCAGGGTCCCAGCCAGTGAACCTAAGATGGGTAGAAGAAAAAGAAAAATTCCTTCCCCTGCATAAGTCCAAGTCAATTTTTCCTTCTGGCAATCAAATAATAATAATAAAGTTGGGGTGGGGGTAGGGATGGTATAACCAGAGAATCTACTGTTAGGTTTCAAAAGTAACAATTGTTTTTTGTTTTTCATTTTCTATGTCTATATTCTCTACAGTGAATAATGAATACGTGTTACTCTTATGATTTAAATAAATCAAGCTACTTTTAACACAAGCAGGATCAGAGACAGAGATGGGCCAGGCACCTGGGATACACTGGTTACAAGTGAGCTTAGTTTAGATCTGACTTTTTTGGGAGTTAAGGGAAAAGAGTTGAGACAGGAAACATATGGGTTATTTAGTCTGATAAAAAGAAGCAAACATATTTTTCTAACAAGGCAAAGTTTTTCCTGGCACTGAATTTGAGGCGAAATTTTGTATGTGTGGGTTCCTGTTTAAGGTACACTGAGTAATTTAATAGATATCTTAAAATGTGTTTTTGTAAAAGACAGAATGTTCTTCAAATGAATTTTTATATTAGTATGCTGTAAAAACTATGAGACTTATATTACATCTTAATATAGTGAAGACATTTCTGCAAGAGACCAAAATAAGAAGATCAAGGTAAGTTTCATTCTCCAGATATGATCAAATGTAGGTAATAGACCCTGATTCTCACTCTCACCTACCTCAGAGCCAAACTCAGAATTTCATTGCTTTTTCCAAAGTTGATACGAATTCACGTTATTGTAAAACATAGACGTATTTATAGTTAGTTTATGAGTCACATCTCTCACCAAACAGCAAAAACTTAAATCAGACTCATCTCGTAGAGTTTGTTTTTCTTTCCAGTTACTCTTTTTTCTTCTTCTCTTCCCCAAATTACCACAAATCCTTTCTGTTTTCCAGGTTTAAGTTTTTTCCTCAGCTGAGGACAATCCAGCTCTTGTCTATTTTATTCAATAAAACAAAAGCCTAGTTTGGTTAGTGGAATGATTTCCATTTATTGTTCTCAAGCAAGACCCTAATGCCTTACCAATCTACCAAGAAATGAGACCTGAAAGTCTGCTTTTGACGTGGTACTGGACCAGATAATCTCTTACAAAACACCTAGAATTTACAGAAAACACAATTTTGTTATATTGCTTGTATCACAGCAAATAGAGAACTTTCCAAAGGAAAAAACAACAACTCAATGAATCTCATGCCTCTGAGAAGGCAAATGAAATGACAGTATGTGTCCTACAATCCAGAAACTAAGCTGTTTGGTCAGCGACAAGATAGAGGAGAGATAGAAAGGGAGGGATGTTTATGACTCCTGATGCTCCAAATATGGGTTAGAAGTGCTTGCAGGTTTGCAGCAGACATAAATAAAAATCTTATCTGGAGGAAGCATCCTCAACTTGGGCCACAGATTTCAAGCAGATAATTATCAACCAAATGTCAGCTTACAATCAAACATCACAAAAGCCACATAGATAAATGAAAAAAGAACGAGATTCCACACAATCAATAAACAAGTTTAGACCTCCAAGAACTCCAGATTTTAAAATACCAGACAGGAACTACAGAACAGCTATGGATGAAATGCTTAAAGAAACAAAAAGATAAAATCACGTTGATGTGGTAGGTCAAAAGAGACTGCTACAAAATAGACTTGGGTGGCTATGAAAAAGAATTTCAAACTCACTGAGACCAAGCAGCAGCAATCCATTGCAAAATATATATATATATATATATATATTTGGGGAAAGAATCAAATATTCACCAGCAATAGAATGGATACATTTCAGAGAATAGAATACCATACTTCAATAAAAACTAAAACTGTATGCAGTAATACAAATCCATCTCTCAATGCCAAGTCAAAGAAACAAGCTCCTCAAGAATACAAATAATAGGATTCCATATAGTTCTAAAACAAGCAAAATTAAACTACAGTAATCAAAACCATGTGGTACTGGCATAAAGACAAATATATAGACAGATGGAATAGAATAGTGAGCCCAGAAATAAACCTTTGCATATACGCTCAAATGATTTTCAGTGGGGCAAAGAATAGTCTTTTCAACAAATGGTGTTGGGAAAACTGGCTATCTACATCCAAAAGAAAGAAGCTAGGCTCTTAACTAAAGTCATAAAAAATTAACTAAAAGTGGATCAAAGATTTAAATGTAAGACTTAAAACAATAGAACTGTTAGAACAAAGCATAAGGGAAAATTTCTATGACACTGGATTTGACAATGATTTCTTGACTATAATACCAAAAGCATGGACAATTAAAGTAAAAATAGATTAATTTGACTACATCAAAATTACAAACTTTCCTGTGTCAAAGGACAATAAAGTGAAAAGGCAACCCATAGAATGGGAGAAAATATTTGTAAATCATATATCTAATACGGTGTTTCTCAAAAAATTAGAATTACCATGTAGCCCCACAATACGGGTATGTATCCAAAGGAAATAAAAGCAAGGTATTGAAGGGATAATTGTACAACTATGATCATAGTAACATTATTCATGATAACCACAGGTGAAAGCAACTCAAATGCCCTGTTGGCAGATAATCAGGTAAACAAAATGTGGTGTAGATGTACAATGGAATATTGTTTGGCCTTATAGAGGTAGAAAATTCTGACATATTGAACATGGATAAACCTTGAGGATGTTATGGTATGTGAAATAAGCTAGCCACAAAAAGACAAATATTGTATCATTTCACTTATATGAAGTATTTAAAATGGTCAAAATCACGGAAACAAAGTACAGTGGTTTACCAAGACTAGGGGGAAGGGAGAATGGGAGTGGCTGTTTAACAGATATGAAGTTTCCATTTAGCAAGATGAAACATTCAGGAGCTCTGTTGTACAGTGGTGTACACTAGAAATGGTTAAGATGGAAAATTTTATGTTACCTGTATTTTACAATGTAACAATGTATTTTACCTGTATTTTAAAGAATTTTAGAAGACAAGGAAAATTACTGTACTAGTTAGAGATGCACTTCTATGTGCATTTATATGTGCATATAAAGGAAATACAAAGGAAAACACAATTATTATCAAGCAGTCAAGATAATGATAATCTCTGGGAGGAGGAGAAGTATACCATAGGGAGGGGTGTATGCAATTTCTAGGCTGCTGGCGATATTCTGTTTCTAGACTTGGGTGATGATTACATACATATTCACTTTGTAACTTTTCTCTAAACTGTTTATATATTTTACTCATACATACACAAATGTTTTAATGTTTTTCTTTAAAATGTGTGTATACATATATAAGTGTATATATACCACAAAGACTGGTGAATGAAACATATAAACAGTTTAAAGAAAAATTATGAAATGAATGTGTGTATACATGTATATGTGTGTGTGTATATATATGTATACATATGTGTTTATTGCTTTTTCCTGCTGTAGCCAATTACAGCAAAGTTAGTGGCTTTAGACAATATAAATTTATGGTCTTTCACTTTGGAGGTCAAAAGTCTGAAATAAAGTGTTGGTATGATTGTGTTTCTTCTGATGGCTCTGAGTGATCCATTTCCTTGCCTTTTCCATCTTCTAGAGGCTGCCTGCACTCTTGGCTCGTGGACCCAACATTCATCTTCCCAACCAGCATCCTAGCATCTTCCAATGTCTCTATCTGCTTCTGTTGTCACATAGTTTTTTCCCGATTCTGACCCTCCTGCCTCCCTTTTACAAGGACTCCTGTGGTTACACTGGGCCCATCTGAATAATCCAGGATAATCTCCCATCTCAAGATCCTTAATTTAATTATACTTGCAGGGTGTCTCTTGCTGTGCAAGGTAATAGTATCATATTCACAAATTCTAGAGATTAGAATGTGGGCATCTTTGGGGAGCCATTGTTCAGCCTACTGCAAAGTGATTAAATTTGGGGGGGACAATTTTTGCATTTGTTATTAAGTTTTGAGAGTTCTTCATATGTTTTAGACTTAATACAGAAATGTGCTCTGCAAATATTTTCTCCTGTTATCAGCTTTGTCTTTTCATTTTCTTAACGGTGTCTTTTGAGGAACAGAGTTGCTAATTTAAAAGAATTCCAATCTGTTTTTCTTACGGATCATGATTTGCTGCCATATTTAAGAAATCTTTGCCTAATCTAAGGTCTCAGAATTTTTTTTCCTATTTTTCTTCTGCAAGTTTTTTAGTTTTCAGTTCAGTTCAGTCGCTCAGTCGTGTCTGACTGTTTGTGACCCCATGGACTGCAGCATGCCAGGCTTCCCTGTCCATAGGCTTCATATTTAGAGCTGTTATCTATTTTTAGTTACTTTTTATAAAAGGTGTGAGGCATAGGTCTCAATTTTTTTCAAGATTTAACCAGATGGTATCACTTATATGTAGAATCTAAAATATGACACAAATGAACTTGTCTAGGAAACAGAGTTACAGACATAGAGACCACAGACTTATGGTTGCCAAGGGAGGGGGGATGGGGAAGGGATGGAGTGGGAGTTTGGGGTTATCAGATGCACACTGTTACATACAGGATGGAAGGACAACAAGGCCCTACTGTATAGTACAGGGAACTATATTTAATATCCTGTGATAAGCCATAACGGAAAAGAATATGAAAAATAATATATATATATATACATATAACTGAATCATTTTGCTGTACAGAAATTAACATTGTGAAGCAACTACACTTCAATAAATAAGCTTAAAAAAATAAAACTTTTCTGGATTTAAATATAGAATGGATGATGCAAACACTAAAACATAATGAGAATTCAGCTGTAGGAGTGGTTGGTATTGGATGTCCTATATTAGCAACCTCTTGGCCATGGAATTCCTTCCGGAACACCTAGATTTCTCTCTTCATGTATGACAAGGCAACTATACTGAAGATAAAAATTGTACTTGGGTTCAACAAAACATAAAAAATCCACAAGCAAACAATTCCCACAAATAACATCAACAACAAATACAAATACCTTTTGTAGAAACCAATTTGTGATGATAAATATTCTTTTCTCTACCACTTTTTCAAATGTTTAAATAAAGGATTTGTTACAGACACTGAACAAGAATAAGGCTGACTTACACTGTGCTCTTTGTTTGAGGAGTTATATGAGAAGACCTGAACTGAACAGTATAATTTTTATTTATCCCAATGATATTTAAACACAGTTCGATGTCTTAGAATATTGCTTGTTTGGCCAATCCTTTAATGCAGCTCTTAGTTTCTGTGTCTCTTCTCAGGTTTCTATGATGGGAAGAGATTTCCCTCTTATTATTATACTCTAATATTTCATTCTTATCTGGTTGAAATTTGGGAGAGCAGGGAAATGAAATACGAGTTATGAAAAAACACTGGACCTTTAAATGCTTAAGAATTATTTTTATGTCTACTTTTGCCTTTTTTTTGTTTTCCATTGTGTATTTTTTTAATAAGTGGTGACTTATAGGTTTATATGGATAATTTCTAAATGGACATTCTCAAATGCTAAATGCTGCAGGATCAAGATGGGAGAACATAAGTCCTGGCACTAGATAGAAGATCTGGGCTTCAGTCCTAGCTTTGGCACCTAATAGCCTTTAGAGAGTTTCTTAGTCTCTCTGAGCCTCAGTTTTCCCTTCTGCAAAATGGAGATAATGATAGCTTCCCGGGTGCATGGACTAGGCGCTTTATAAGCCTAGTTATATAAGGGAGGCCTTGGAGGGTTGAAAGGGGGACAGAATTCTGGGCTGGATCCTCAGATATGGATGGGATGCTTTCTCTGACTTTTGCTTTTCACCAGTGTTTTTGTCTCTGTAACAAAGTAGTATCCCTTCCCCACCCCCTTGCCTGCTTTTGCTGTTGCCATGGTGATCCAGGTTCTATATAGGCAGAGTTTGTAACAGGACAGATTGGTTTTGTGATTTGTGAAATCTCACTCTCTAAATTAAGGACCAGGCAGTGGCAGCAGCAGTAACAACACGCTGTTGGGTAGAGCTTCTGCGATCTCCCAGTCACACATAAAGTGGGGAAGCTATTGTCAGCCTGGCTTAGTACCAGGTCCTGGATGTCTGGGTTGATCAGAAGGGGCTGTCTTCTGTTTGTTTTTTAAGTTTTTATTGGAGTACAGTTGATTTACAATGTTGTGTTAGTTTCTGCTACAAAGCAAAGTGATTTAGTTATACAAATGTCCACACTTTTTTAGATATTTTTTTCCCTTATAGGCCATTACAGAGTACTGAGTAGAGTTCCTTGTGCTATACAGGAGGTTCTTACTAATTATCTTTTATATATATATATATATATATATAAAATTTATATATAGATATGTATAGATATATGGAGAAGGAAATGGCAACCCACTCCAGTATTCTTGCCTGAGAATCTCGTGGACAGAAGAGGCTGGTGGGCTGTCGTTTATGGGGTCACACAGAGTTGGACATGACTGAAGTGACTTAGCAGCAGCAGCAGCATCTATAGATATATAGATATGTGTAGATATATGTAGCTTGCCAAGCTCATTTCCAGGCAAGAATACTGGAGTGGGTAGCTGTCCCCTCCTCCAGGGGATCTTTCCAACCCAGGGATCGAGCCCAGGTCTCCCGCATTACCGGCAGATTCTTTGCCAGCTAAGTCACCAGGGAAGCCCAAGAATACTGGAGTGGGTGGCCTACCTCTTCTGCAGGAGATCTTCCCGACCCAGGAACTGAACCAAGATCTCCGACATTGCAGGTGGATTCTTTACCAGCTGAGCTCCCAGTGAAGCCCATTTTATATATAGTAGTGTGTATATGCCAGTTCTCAATTTATCCCTCCCTACTCCCTTATCCCCTGGTTACCATAAATTTCTTCTCTACGTCTGTAACTCTACTTCTGTTCTGTAGATAAGTTCATTTATACCCTTTCAGGAGGGGTTTCTTCTGAACTGATAAGATACAGCAGTTGAAGATTGCCATTAGCTTGTTTCTTTTTCCTTCAGTTTCTTTTTTTTTTTTTTACACCACATTCCTTTGTGTTCTGCCCTTTCCACCATAAAGGCCTGCTCTCAGCTCATTTGTTCTTACTCAGCTGACATAGTAGAAGTTGTGTAGTGGGCCTTGAACATAGAGGTTCTTATAATTGATTTCAGAAAACTTTTTATTATGGAAAATTTCAAACATTAAAAAGTAGACACTACATACTTAACGCCCAACTTCAATAATTATCCATTCATAGTCAGTGTTTACTCATTGCAATTTCACTTTCACCCATATTTTTGAAACGAATACCAGAAATTATATCACTTAGTCAGAAGCCCTAAAAGATAAGAATTGGTGTGTCTATGTGTATAAAACATGACCACAATATCATTATATCATTTAAATAGATCTAGTAGATACTCTTGGAGAAATTATGAAGAATAAAATTGACTTGTACTTCCTCTCAAGGAGATTTAACTGCAACAAGAATTTTCCTCCTGTAATGAAAAAAAAGTAGAAAATTAAACAAAATATATGACACTATTTCCAAACAGTGGGTGGCAGGTAGCATAGGACTGTGAAATACACACAAGGTAAGCTCAACGGCTATCCCAGCTTGCTGTCTACAGCCACTTCCAGGCCATAGAGCTGGAAAGAGAATGGAAAGAGTGCTTAGTGGCCTCTAGTGGAACTGAGGAGCAGAGATCAGAATTAGTGGAAACTGGCTAGAATTTATAGTAAAGAGTATCAGTGAGGAGGGGTTTGGGGAGAGAGTGAGAGGGAATACTCTGGATATCTGCAGGGCAGTCCTCCAGAATCTTTGGCTGATGATTGATCTGTGTGGGATGAAATCCCATGAGACCAGGACAGAACCACCAGAAAGCAGAAGGCTGAATAATTCCTGGAGCTCAAGGGCGGTGGTGGGGGTATGGGGGTGCGGGAGTGGTTTGCACTGCTACCAGCCAGATTGGAAGAACCTTGTAATATTTGCTGCTTTTTTGTTGAACTTTACCTTTGATTTTGTGGAAGCAAGCAGTTAATGGGCCAAAGTCTATAGCAAACTTGTATAGACAAGCATTGTCTGATTTAGAGCCTGATTAAAGAACCCATCCTAGAACAGTGTGGAGATTCCTTAAAAAACTGGGAATAGAACTGCCATATGACCCAGCAGTCCCACTGCTGGTCATACACACTGAGGAAACCAGAATTGAAAGAGACGCGTGTACCCCAGTGTTCATCGCAGCACTGTTTACAATAGCCAGGACATGGAAGCAACCTAGATGTCCATCAGCAGACGAGTGGATAAGAAAGCTGTGGTACATATACACAATGGAATATTACTCAGCCATTAAAAAAAATACATTTGAATCGGTTCTACTGAGATGGATGAAACTGGAGCCCATTATACAGAGTGAAGTAAGCCAGAAAGAAAAACACCAATACAGTATACTAATGCATATATATGGAATTTGAAAGATGGTAACGATAACCCTATATGTGAGACAGAATAAGAGACACAGATGCATGGAACAATTTTATGGACTCTGAGGGAGAAGGTGAGGGTGGGACGTTCTGGGAGAATAGCATTGAAACATGTATATTATCATATGTGAAACAGAACACCATTCCATGTTCGATGCATGAGACAAGGGCTCAGGGCCGGGGCAATGGGATGACCCAGAGGGATGGGATGGGGAGGGAGGTGGGTGGGGGGTCCAGGAAGGGGAACACATGTAAACCCATGGCTGATTCATGTCAATGTATGGCAAAAACTATTACAATATTGTAAAGTAATTAGCCCCCAACTAAAATAAATGAATTTATAAAAAAAAAAAAAAAAAAGAACCCATCCTAAGATAACCAGTTAACCAGTTAGTAGGAACCTATCAAATCACATGATCTTTCTGAGTGATATAAAGATAGGCAATGCTGTTACCCTATCTTTTAAGTTCATTTCTCAATGATTTTCTAGCAACTCTTGGATCATCTGTAAGTTTCTCCTCATCGATCCCATTTGTTATGTAGGAAATAGAAAAAAAAATCTTTCTCTGCTTCAATAGATATGCTTTTAGTTGTTAAGAAATTGAAGTGTTTTTTGTTCTCTATGATCTGAAAGCTTAATACAAGCTCCTTAAAAGCCATTACTTTTTGTCAGCATCCCTACCCTCAAAACTTATTGACTGACATTCAACAATTTCTTAGAGAAGACCAATATGATTAATTACTTTTGGTATATTACTTTCCAAACTGCTGTCTTGATGGGATCACTGTGACTCTATGTTGTTACATATCTGCCTATATACTGCATCCCACTCCCAGCTTTGTTCAGAGCCTTTTAAAATTTTTCTTACTGTGGCATGTTCATGCCCTCAGAGAACTAGACACTATACTTTTGGAAGCAAATCACAGAGCTACCCTAGTAATATCAGCTTTGAGACTTTTCTAGTTCAAAATCATTATTGCTTCTGATACACAACTTTGGTTTGTCATTTACATATTTGTATATTTGGAAGAGTAGACTGACAACTGTTTTCCAAGAAGAATCTCTGTCCTGACATGAAAAAATTCTGCAACAACCAAATGCAGAAGTTAGCCTGTGCAGATGGGAGCAATATAATTTTTTTGCACAAAGGACAGCACGCAGTGTCATCATTGTGTACCCTGCGCTTTTTCACTTACCAATATACTCATTCATCTATTCATTTATTCTTTAAATACTATTTATAGAACTTTAATATGTGCCAGGTGCTGTTCTAGATGCTGGGCACACAGCCTGCTTTTTGGTGCTTTGTCCTTCTACCAGGAGAAGCTCCAGGTTCAGACTGGCAATCCAACTGGCTGGACTCAACGAGACTGAGTCTGGTGTGCTAAGCTTACTCTGTCCATAGAAACAGGTCATGGAAAGCAACACGCCAAAGCATCGTCAGGTTCATCAGTGATCCAACAGGGAGTGCAAACATAGTTTCCATGAACAAGGTCAGGAGATCTGTGATTCATCCTGAAACAGAAATTTTCTGCTCTAGTTCCCCTCCTGTCTCTCTATATGATTCTGGATATGTCAGGCCAAGGTTTGAGCGCCTGCTTCGCTCTCAGTAAACAAGACAGAAAACAAAAACATAATATGTAATAGTCCATGTTTATGAGAGGAAGTAGCCTTGTGAGAAAGCAAACCTAGGATCAGTTCCACAAGCACGCCTGCTGGTCACCCTTTCTTCACACGCACACACTGGAAGGGGAGACAGATAAAACAGATTAGAGTATTGTAAGAACAGTGTTAGGATGACCAAGAAGGAGTAAGACATGGAGAATGATGCAAGGTGCTACTTTGTACTTCAATGAGCAGAGTCCTTGTATACTTCTTATTTGCATACAGGGAAGTATATCCATATATCCAGACATCCTGGTATGTGAAGTCCAGTGGGCCTTAGAAAGCACCACTATGAACAAAGATAGTGGAGGTGATGGAATTCCAGGTGAGCTATTTCAAATCCTGAAAGATGATGCTGTGAAAGTGCTGCACTCAATATGCCAGCAAACTTGGAAAACTCAGCAGTGGCCACAGGACTGGAAAAGGTCAGGTTTCATTCCAATCCCAAAGAAAGGCAATGCCAAAGAATGCTCGAACTACCACACAATTGCACTCATCTCACACGCTAGTAAGGTAATGCTCAAAATTCTCCAAGCCAGGCTTCACACACTAGCAAAGTAATGCTCAAAATTCTCCAAGCCAGGCTTCAGCAATACGTGAACTGTGAACTTCCAGGTGTTCAAGCTGGTTTTAGAAAAGGCAGAGGAACAAGAGATCAAATTGCCAACATCCGCTGGATCATCGAAAAAGCAAGAGAGTTCCAGAAAAACATGTATTTCTGCTTTGTTGACTATGCCAAAGCCTTTGACTATGTGGATCACAATAAACTGTGGAAAATTCTTCAAGAGATGGGAATACCAGACCATCTGACCTGTCTCTTGAGAAACCTGTGTGCAGGTCAGGAAGCAACAACTAGAACTGGACATGGAACAACAGACTGGTTCCAAATAGGAAAAGGAGTACATCAAGGCTGTATATTGTCACCCTGCTTATTTAACTTCTATGCAGAGTACATCATGAGAAACACTGGGCTGGAAGAAGCTCAAGCTGGAATCAAGATTGCCAGGAGAAATATCAATAACCTCAGATATGCAGATGACACCACCCTTATGGCAGAAAGTGAAGAGGAACTAAAAAGCCTCTTGATGAAAGTGAAAGAGGAGAGTGAAAAAGTTGGCTTAAAGCTCAACATTCAGAAAACTAAGATCATGGCATCTGGTCCCATCATTTCATGGGAAATAGATGGGGAAACCGTGGAAACAGTGTCAGACTTTATTTTTGGGGGCTCCCAAATCACTGCAGATGGTGCTTGCAGCCATGAAATTAAAAGATGCTTACTCCTTGGAAGGAAAGTTACGACCAACCTAGATAGCATATTAAAAAGCAGAGACATTACTTTGTCAACAAAGGTCTGTCTAGTCAAGGCTATGGTTTTTCCAGTGGTCATGTATGGATGTGAGAGTTGGACTGTGAAGAAAGCTGAGCGCCGAAGAATTGATGCTTTTGAACTGTGGTGTTGGAGAAGACTCTTGAGAGTCCCTTGGACTGCAAGCAGATCCAGCCAGTCCATCCTAAAGGAGATCAGTCCTGGGTGTTCATTGGAGGGTCTGATGTTGAAGCTGAAACTCCAATACTTTGGCCACCTCATGCGAAGAGTTGACTCATTGGAAAAGACCCTAATGCTGGGAAGGATTGGGGGCAGGAGGAGAAAGGGACGACAGAGGATGAGATGGCTAGATTGCAATCACTGACTCGATGGACATGGGTTTGGGTAAACTCTGGGAGTTGGTGATGGACAGGGAGGCCTGGCATGCTGCAGTCCATGGGGTCTCAAATAGTCGGACATGACTGAGCAACTGAACTGAACTGAACTGAAGTATATCCATAGGATTTTGCTCAGAAACAGATTTGTTGGGTCAAAGAGTATGTGCTTTGGGGAATTTTCATAAATATAGCTAAATTTCATTCTGTGGAATTTGCTCTCCTTTAGACTCCTACCAGCCACGTGCCTATTTCCCTACACCTTCATCAACACAAGGTGCCATCTAAATTTTGACTCAGAGCCATCTGATAGGTAAAGAACAGCATCTCATCTCTCTTTGGTGATTCCCTTTATGGGTTCATACATTTTTATAAGTTTAGGAAATCATTTGAACTCCCTTTCCTGTTTATGTTCTCTGCCCATTTTCTGTGGTCTCTATATTTTATATCTTTGTGTGGAGGAAATAAGTCTTTTGTCTGGGATGTGTAGTACCATGTTTTTTGACTTGATACATCTTTTTGCTTTGTATGTGATGCTTTTCACACACATAGTTTTTAAAAACTTTTATATAATTAAATCCATCAATCTCTTATGGCATCACTACTCTCAGTTCAGTTCGGTTCAGTACACTCGCTCAGTGGTGTCCGACTCTTTGAGACCCCATGAATCACAGCACGCCAGGCCTCCCTGTCCATTACCAACTCCCAGAGTCTACCCAAACCCATGTCCATCGAGTCGGTGATTGCCATCTAGCCATCTCATCCTCTGTCGTCCCTTTCTCCTCCTGCCCCCAATCCTTCCCAGCATTAGGGTCTTTTCCAACGAGTCAACTCTGCATGACGTGGCCAAAATATTGGAGTTTCAGCTTCAACATCAGTCCTTCCAATGAACACCCAGGACTGATCTCCTTTAGGATGGACTGGTTGGATCTGCTTGCAGTCCAAGGGATTCTCAAGAGTCCTCTCCAACACCACAGTTCAAAAGCATCAATTCTTCGGCGCTCAGCTTTCTTCACAGTCCAACTCTCACATCCATACATGACCACTGGAAAAACCATAGCCTTGACTAGACAGACCTTTGTTGACAAAGTAATGTCTCTGCTTTTTAATATGCTATCTAGGTTGGTCGTAACTTTCCTTCCAAGGAGTAAGCATCTTTTAATTTCATGGCTGCAAGCACCATCTGCAGTGATTTGGGAGCCCCCAAAAATAAAGTCTGACACTGTTTCCACGGTTTCCCCATCTATTTCCCATGAAATGATGGGACCAGATGCCATGATCTTAGTTTTCTGAATGTTGAGCTTTAAGCCAACTTTTTCACTCTCCTCTTTCACTTTCATCAAGAGGCTTTTTAGTTCCTCTTCACTTTCTGCCATAAGGGTGGTGTCATCTGCATATCTGAGGTTATTGATATTTCTCCTGGCAATCTTGATTCCAGCTTGAGCTTCTTCCAGCCCAGTGTTTCTCATGATGTACTCTGCATAGAAGTTAAATAAGCAGGGTGACAATATACAGCCTTGATGTACTCCTTTTCCTATTTGGAACCAGTCTGTTGTTCCATGTCCAGTTCTAGTTGTTGCTTCCTGACCTGCACACAGGTTTCTCAAGAGACAGGTCAGATGGTCTGGTATTCCCATCTCTTGAAGAATTTTCCACAGTTTATTGTGATCCACATAGTCAAAGGCTTTGGCATAGTCAACAAAGCAGAAATACATGTTTTTCTGGAACTCTCTTGCTTTTTCGATGATCCAGCGGATGTTGGCAATTTGATCTCTTGTTCCTCTGCCTTTTCTAAAACCAGCTTGAACACCTGGAAGTTCACAGTTCATGTATTGCTGAAGCCTGGCTTGGAGAACTTTGAGCATTACTTTACTAGCGTGTGAGATGAGTGCAATTGTGCGGTAGTTCGAGCATTCTTTGGCATTGCCTTTCTTTGGGATTGGAATGAAACCTGACCTTTTCCAGTCCTGTGGCCACTGCTGAGTTTTCCAAGTTTGCTGGCATATTGAGTGCAGCACTTTCACAGCATCATCTTTCAGGATTTGAAATAGCTCACCTGGAATTCCATCACCTCCACTATCTTTGTTCGTAGTGATGCTTTCTAAGGCCCAGTTCACTTCACATTCCAGAATATCTGGCTCTAGGTGAGTGATCACACCATCGTGATTATCTGGATCATGAAGATCATTTTTGTACAGTTCTTCTGTGTATAGGATGATAAAAATAATTTTATCTCGTGTTTTCTGATGAGACTTTCTTGATATCATTTTTGATATTTATGTTTTTGATCCCTCTGGAATTTATTGAGATATAAGGTGTGAAATGTAGAATCTAAATGTATCTGTTTTTTTCTATATGGCTATCACCCCTTTGATTTATTGACTAATGTCTTATTTCAGAGGATATACATCTGCTCCTAACTGACCAACTAGAATATATACACTTAAGTCCATTGCCAAAGACTATAACCTCAAATTGTTATCTTAAGCACTTTGATGAAAGATGATTTACATGCACAATTGCTTAAAGGATATTCTGCTGAGATTTTACATATGTGTGTGTGCATGTGTGTGTTTTCAAGTGTTATTTCTGGATTATGACAGAGAGCTTTATATGTAACTCCTACTGTTTTAACACCTTTTTGAAGGTGAGTATTTCTGTATCTCAGATTTGTTGAGAAATTTTGAGAAATTGCTATCCAGAACACAAGATTGCATTCACTGTAGGAATATTTTATTCAAGGACTTCTGTATAAAGAAAGCTGAGCACTGAAGAATTGATGCTTTTGAACTGTGCTATTGGTTCTCCAGGGGAAGGCAATGGCACCCCACTCCAGTACTCTTGCCTGGAAAATCCCATGGATGGAGGAGCCTGGTAGGTTACAGTCCATGGGGTCGCGAAGAGTCGGACGACTGAGCGAATTCACTTTCACTTTTCCCTTTCATGCACTGGAGGAGGAAACGGCAACCCACTCTAGTATTCCTGCCTGGAGAATCCCAGGGACGGCGGAGCCTGGTGGGCTGCCGTCTATAGGGTCGCACAGAGTCAGACACGACTAAAGCAACTTAGCAGTAGCAGCATTGGTTCTCCAATACTCTTGAGAGTCCCTTGGACTGCAAGGAGATCCAACCAGTCCATCCTAATGGAAATCAGTCCTGAATGTTCATTGGAAGGACTGATGCTGAAGCTGAAACTCCAATACTTTGGCCACCTGATGTGAAGAACTGATTCATTGGAAAAGACCCTGATGCTGGGAAAGATTGAAGGCGGAAGGAGAAGGGGATGATAGAGGATGAGATGGCTGGATGGCATCATCGACTCTATGGACATGTGTTTGAGTAAATTCCAGAAGTTGGTGATGGACAGGGAGGCCTGGCATGCTGCAGTCCACGGGGTCGCAAAGAGTCAGATACGACTGAGCGACTGAACTGAACTGATAGAAAAATACACAGTAAGCATTTTTTTAAAATAAAGAATCAATGATTAAGTTTTGTTTCTTCTGTTGAAATGGTTGCTTTTTTGTGACGCTGTTGTGAATTTAATGATTGATTTCTCTTGGCTGCCAAGCACCAGAGTTTAAGGTGACTGTATGCCAGGTATTGTATGGAGCCTTAGGCTCTGGAAAGAGGTAGGCCTGGATCAAATCTCAGCCCATCGTTCTTATGAGCTGAGCTGCCTTGGGCAAGTCATGTATTTGTGTATGTGTGTATGTATTTATTTATTTTCTGAGTGTTCTCATTCATTTTTATGAATAATGTTTGTCCTTTCAGTATTTTTTATTGAATTATATTTGATTTACAATGCTTCAGGTGTACAGCAAAGTGATTCACTTATATATGTATTTTTTCATTGTAGGCTAATCCTAGATATTGAATATAGTCCCCTGTGGTCTACAGTCATATCTTGTTGCTTATGTATCTTATATATAATAGTATGTATGTGTTAATCCTGAATTTCTAATTTATCCCTCTCCCTTCTTTCCCCTTTGGTAACTGTAAGTTGTTTTCTGTGTCTGTATGTCTATTTCTGTTTTGTAAATAGTCATATGTATCTTTTTTAGATTCTATATATGTGTTCGTGTGTGTGTTAGTCATTCAGTCGTGTCTGACTCTTTGCAACCCCATGGACTATAGCCCATTAGGGCTCCTCTGTCCATGGGATTCTCCAGGCAAGAATACTGGAGTAGATTGCCATTTCTTACTCCAGATAAGATTCTACATGTAAGTAATGTCATATTATATTTGTCTTTGTCTGATTTACTTCACTTCATATGATAATCTGTAGGTCTTTGGGCAAGTCATTTAACTTCTCTGTGCTGGCTGCCTCATCTGTAAGCCAGGAATAATAGTCACATTTGCCTTGTTAAATTGGGAGGATTAGATGAGATTAAAATAAATGAAGGTTTTAGCACAATGCCAAAACATAGTAAGCATTGAATGAAACTTAGCTTATTATTGTTGTTATTGATTCAAGTTGACCAAATGTTTAGAAGCTTGCCATTTAAAAATGGATTATAGCATTTGGAAGATTAACACAAGTCTTAGATACATTGACCTCTGTCCTTCCCAGGAAGAGGTGAATTGTTTTTCTTTTGCTATCATCCTTAACATCAGAAACTGGGGGCTTGAAAAAGTTAAACAAAGCAAATGTGAGTGAATCCTATCCATTTCATAGAATTACAGAATCTAGGTGTCAAAAAACAATTTGGATGTTATCTGGTCCAGTTTTCCTTCCCAGAGTTATTTGCTAAATATTTAAATAAACCTCAATTTTAACTTTTTTCCCTGTGAGACTAAGATGTCTTTTAAAGAAATGGGAAGTCAGTTTGAATCAGAATGAAATATATACTTACTATTTCTAAAGTGTCAAATATTTTCAGGACCAAGTCATGATCTGATATAACATTTGGTTTAAATTCTGTTGGAAAATAGTTTCCTCTATCTTTTATGGAAGGTTAGCTGCTAGAAGGCCCATGATCTCACTGTGTTCTTGGCACCCACTGAGATCAGTACCCACTGTGGTCCTGTGCAGTCAGGCAGTGATCAGCATTGCTGCAGAGGAGACGTTGTACTGACCCGGGAATAACAGCTCTGAGCTGATGATGTCAGTAACTTTTAAAATAGCTTATTTAAAAATCTCTTCAGTGACGTCAGCTACACTTAATGCCACTTAGCTCATCGGGACATGGGCAAGAAATGTAAAAAGGATCAGTGACAACTGGAACTCCAAGCAGCTGTGTCTTCAGAAGCCCATTTTAGGAAAGAACTTGCTGAACAAGTTGAAGATGGAGCATACCCTTGGTATCCAGTGACTGTGATGCAGATATAGAACTTGTGTAGCCCCAGCCTTACAAGCCTGGGGAAAATGAAGCTACCCAACAACAGTTGTGCTTGGTATTTCTCAATCTCTGCACATACTTTCACTGATGCGAGCTCTGGCTCCCTTCCCTGGTCCCCTGTGTATTTTGGAAATTATGCAGTTGATTCACATGGACTCATGGACAGCCTTATCAGTTACCGTGGGTTTCCCCCGTTGGCCCTTCTTACCATCCTCTTCTGCAGTTCATGCTGCCACTGCAGCAGGTGATGCCTGCCTAGGTCTGCTGCATCCATCCAGGCCGGGGATGCGTAATGCCAAGGATGCTGATGTCTGCACTGAGAGCACACTCCCCACTTGCCGAGGCTGCTGCTGCCAGTCCCTTAAAAGCTGTGCTTGGTCTTCTGGAGTCTTTGGTGTAGCTGAAGCAGCACCAAAGCAGAGGGCGTTTTGACATTTGTTAATTCTATTCATCTGTTAATTGGACACCAAAGCTATACCCCCAAATCTCCAGCACTCTGTATCTGTTACTAATGAAATTCTTATGGACCATTATTAAACGTGCTCTTATTAAAAATGAGACAGTTGTTTCCACAGCACCTATATCATCACAGAACTCAACACTTTTCAGCCTAAAGTTCCAAATCTGTTGTGCAAAAATTATCACATAAAGTTTTGAACTGGTTTATATCCTGTTTTTTCCACTTATTTCTGTTGAATACCTTTATTCAGTCTGTCCAGGCTTCATAATTCATTCAACCAACCTTTTATTCTTGCACATTTAGATTTCGCCCTAATTTCTCATTCCAGTCGTCCCCTGGTATCCATGGGGATAGGTTCTAGGACCACACCTCAGATACCAAAATTGGCAGAAGCTCAAGTTCCTTCTATAAAATGGCATAATATTTGCATACAGCCTATGCATATCTTCCTGAATACTTTAATCATCTCTAGATTACTTATAATGCCTAATACAATGTAAATGCTATGCAAATAGTTGCCGGTGCTTAGCAAATTCAAGTTTTACTTTTTAGAACTTTCTGGAATTTTTTTCTGAGTATTTTTTTATCTGCAGTTGGTTGAATCCTTGAATTTGGAACCTGTGGATATAGAGGGCCATATTATAAGCCATTCTGCAAAGAACATCCTCATGGTTATATTTCCCCCCACGTGCTAATGCGTGCTAAGTCACTTCAGTCATGTCTGACTATTTGTGACCCTATGGACTGTAGCCTGCCAGGCTCCTCTGTGCATGGGTTGCCATACCCTCCTCCAGGGCATCTTCCTGACCCAGGGATCGAACCTGCATCTCTTACATCTCGTGCATTGGCAGGCAGATTTTTTACCACTAGTGCCACCTGGGAAGCTCTGAGTCAAAGGAGTTTATTTTTTTTAAGGCTTTTGCTACACATGATCTAGTTTCCCTCTCCAATGATGGGACTGATTCACACTCCTACCATGCTCTTGACAACTCCTTAAAGTTCATTAAAATAAATGTTTATTGGATTAATACACAAGAAGGAATACATGCACTTCATAACAAGTTCAAATGATGAAGCAGTGATTCAAGTGTAAAGTGAAAGCTTTCCAATTTCCCTGATTTCCTGAAACACTTTGGATTATGTCAACCAGGCTCTTCACTGTGAAAGCGAGGACCACCAAACAATTCCCAGTGTTATAACAGTTTTGTGTGTTTCCTTATGCTTTCCTGACCAGTGCACCTGCAAGAAGACAGTTCTGAGATTTTAGCATCTACCTTCTCTGATGTGATGAAAACAATTCTGTTGACATATTAATATAAAATCCCTGCTTTTAATGGAAAACACTTAAAACATTAATTCACCCTCTTTCATTCTATATTTATCTCATTCCTTTCTGTACTGTCTGAAATGTCTACTGGTTTGTATAATTTGTTTAAAAAAATTATTTATTTAGGGCTTCCCTTGTAGCTCAGTCTTGATAAAGAGTCTGACTGCAATGCAGGAGGCCTGGGTTCAGTCCCTGCGTCAGGAAGATCCCCTGGAGAAGGAAATGGCAACCCACTCCAGTATTCTTGCCTGGAGATTTCCATGGACAGAGGAGCCTGGCAAGCTACAGTCTATGGGTCACAAAATGTTGGACACAACTGAGCAACTAAGCACACAGCACATCAGGTCTTAGTTGCAGCATGCAGCATATTCCATGCAGTGCTCAGGTTCTCTAGTTGTGGCTCATGGGCTTATTTTCTCTAAGGCATGTGGGATCTTCGTTCCCCCACCAAGGCCTGAACCCATGTCCCATGCATTGCAAGGTGGATTCTTAACCACTGGACCACCAGTGAAGTCCCTGGTTTGTACTATTTTGATAATCCAGTCAATCCCTGAGTTTATTTACACATATGTTAGAAATAGCATGACTGTTAAGGGATGTCACCTGTTACCCAAAACTATAAAAAAGAAATGTATTATATTATTGTAATGTATGCATATTACAGAATGCTGAGAAAACTGTTAGAAATTTAGTTGAGGATTTTTCTGTTACTATCTAGAGTTAAGGACAAAAGATCATATTGTAGCTTGTTTATCTAATCTGCAAAAAGCAGGAGTTCCATCCCTAAAATTAGGGGTGGACATATGGCGCGTGGGCTAAATTGTCGCCTGGTTTTAAATGGACTGCAAGCTGATAATGTCTTTTACATTTTTTATAGTAAAATAAAAAAAGATTAATATTTAATGATGGGCTTCCCTGGTGGCACTGGTGGTAAAATAACCTGCCTGTTAATGCAGGAGATACCTGAGACAGGGGTTGGATCCCTGGGTCAGGAAGATCCCCTGGAGGAGGGCATGTCAACCCACTCCAGTATTCTTGCTTGGAGAATCCTCTGGTCAGAGGAGCCTGGCAGGCTACAGTACATGGGGTTGCAAAGAGTTGGACATGACTGAAGCAACTTAGCACTCTGGTAATATTTAGTGAGACAAGAACATGATGTGAAATACAATTTCAGAGTTCACACAGAAAATTGTATTGGCACAGGACTTTCCTGGTGACTCAGTGGTAAAGAATCCACCTGCCAATGCAGGAAACAGGTTTGATCCCTGACCTGGGAGGATCCACATGCCGCAGATCAGCTAAGCCCCTGGGCCGCCATTAATGAGCCTGTGCTCTAGATCCAGGGAGCCACAACTACTGAGCCCATGCCATAACTACTGAAGCCCAGGCCATAACTACTGAGCCCATGCCATAACTACTGAAGCCCATGTGCCCTAGAGCCAGAACTCCACGGCAAGAGAGGCCACCACAATGAGAAGCCCTTGCACCGCAGCTAGAGAGTAGACCCCTCTCACTGCAACTAGAGAAAGCCCTCACAGCAAGGAAGACCCAGCACAGCCAAAAACAAATAAACAAAATTATTTTTTTTTTAAAAAGAAAATTTTATTGGCACACAGCTACACTCATTCATTCACGTCTTGTCAGTGGCGGCTTTTGCGCTACAAAGGAGAGTTGAGTAGTTGTAACAGAGACCATATGGCCCTTATCACCTGAAATATTGGGCTGCCCAAAAAGTTCATTCAGGTTTTTTTTTAATAAAATCTTACGGAAAAATTTGAACGAACTTTTTTGGTGAATCCAATATTTACTATCTGGCCTTCTACAGAAAAAGTGTATCAAGCCCTGATTAACATTTTCAAATGTAAAAATAGATGAAATTTCACCACTAAGAGAACAAATCTGTTTGTTAATTTAAAGATGAATGATCAACAGTATTTCAATTTAAAAAGGAAGGATTCAGTCAAAGAATTAAATGTATAAATATTAAGAAAAATTAAAGATAAGTGATTTTAGACAGAAATTAGAGAATCTGCAGTGCAGACCACAAGCGAAATTTTGGCAAGTAGAGGATACTTTTCTTAGAAGGAGCAATGGTCCTTTATGGGATACACAAGTTGAAAAGCATACGATCTTTGGGGTAAACAGTTAGTTTCCCTCACAGCATGTGTTTAAATTTTGAGAGATACCAACCACATTGTTCTTCAGAGAAATTTCTACTAATTTATATTTTCACTGAACAGTATATGAAAGTGCACTCATGATTTCACCAATATGAAAAAAATTTAAGTCTGATGGGCAAAAAATGGCACATTCTAATTGTTTTAAGTTGTGTTTTATTTTTTAATTGAAGTGTAGTTGATTTTGGGGCTTCCCAGATGGTGCTAGTGGTAAAGAAACCACCTGTTAATGCAGGAGACACACGTTCGATCCCCGGGTGGGGAAGATCTTCTGGAGGAGGAAATGGCAGCCCACTCCAGTATTCTTGTCTAGAAAATCCCATGGACAGCATCACCTAGCAGGCTACAGTCCATGGCATTGCAGAGTCGGACACAACTGAAGCGACTTAGCACCTAGCATAGTTGATTTACAATATTGTGTTCAACAAAGTGATTTGGTTATACGTATATATGTATGTATCTATATTCTTTTTTATTTTTCTGTATTTTTTCAAGTGTAGTTTTGTAAGATATTGAATATAGTTCCCTGTACTATATAGCAAAACTTTGTTGTTTCTTAAGTTGCATTTTAAAAATTACTACGGAGGTGATTAGTTTTTCATTCTTATCGGTCATTTGTATTTATTTTGTGGAATGCCTTTTTAATATCTTTTGCCCATTTTTTCTCTTGGACTTTTTTCCTATCTGACTGTTAGGAGACCTTTTTATATGAAGAAGAATAACTTTCGTGCTTGTGTGTGTGCTTAGTCACATCCGACTCTTTGTGACCCCACGGACTGTAGTGTAGTCCACTAGGCTCCTCTGTCAATGTAATTTTCCAGACAAGAATACTGGAGTGAGTTGCCATTTCCTTCTCCAGGGGATCTTTCTGACCCAGGGATGAACCTGCATCTCTTGAGTCTACGGTATTGGCAGGCGGAATTCTTTACCACTAGCGCCACTATATTTCATACTTATTTCAAATATTTTTCCAGGCTGTTATTTATGCTTTAACTTAAAAAAATTTACTAAGCACTTACGATTATACATAGCAGATATTCACCTAAGAGCTGTGCATACATTACTTCATTTACTTCCCACAGCAAGTTTATGAGGTGTGGACTATCATTTATTTATTTAAAATTTATTTTATTGAAAAATAGTTGATTTACAACGTTGTGTTCATTTCTGCTGTGCAGTAAAATGATCCATTTATACATACAAATACATTCTTTTTCATATTCCTTTCCATTGTGGCGCTGTGATTCATGGGGCCGCAAAGAGTTGGACACGACTGAGCGGCTGAACTGAACTAAACTGGACTGCAGCACGCCTGGCCTCCCTGTCCATCACCAACTCCCGGAGTTTACCCAAACCCATGTCCATTGAGTCAGTGATGCCATCTAACCATCTCATCCTCTGTCGTCCCCTTCTCTTCCCACCCTCAATCTTTCCCAGCATCAGGGTCTTTTCAAATGAGTCAGTTCTTTGCATCAGGTGGCCAAAGTATTGGAGTTTCATCTTCAACATCAGTCCTTCCAATGAACACCCAGGACTGATCTCCTTTAGGATGGACTGGTTGGATCTCCTTGCAGTCCAAGGGACTCTCAAGAGTCTTCTCCAACACCACAGCTCAAAAGCATCAATTCTTTGGCACTCAGCTTTCTTCACCGTCCAACTCTCACATCCATACATGACTACTGGAAAAACCATAGTCTTGACTAGATGGACCTTTGTTGGCAAAGCAATGTCTCTGCTTTTTAATATGCTATCTAGGCTGGTCATAACTTTCCTTCCAAGGAGTAAGCGTCTTTTAATTTCACGGCTGCAATCACCATCTGCAGTGATTTTCAAGCCCAAAAAAGTAAAGTCTGACACTGTTTCCATTGCTTCCCCATCTATTTCCCATGAAGTGATGGGACCAAATGCCTTGATCTTAGTTTTCTGAATGTTGAGCTTTAAGCCAACTTTTTCACTCTCCTCTCTCACTTTCAAGAGGCTTTTTAGTTCTTCTTCACTTTCTGCCATAAGGGTGTTGTCATCTGCGTATCTGAGGTTATTGATATTTCTCCCAGCAATCTTGATTCCAGCTTGTGTTTCTTCCAGCCCAGCGTTTCTCATGATGTACTCTGCATATAAGTTTCAGAGTGCTCCAAACCAGAAACGTTTAGGGAAGGGAGCCCATGGATAGAATAGCTCCCACAAGGTTGTGGAGATGAGAGAAATGCACTGGAACAAAGCTGCAGTCTCCCTGCCTGGGGGCCCAAGAGCTTGGATTCTGGGCCCAGATGCAGATCCTTTGATGGGAAGACTGTCTGGGGTGTCTTAAGAAGGTTCCTGTCCACGGGGACCAACAGGATGGATGAAGAGACCCCTTAAGGAGAGCTTTTCTGGTTAAACTCAGTCTAGAGGCTGAGAGGGTAATGGGAAGGAACATTCGGGAGACCTTGTCCACTTCAAGGGGATTGTTGCCATCATCTGCAATGTCAGAACCGGGATGAGCATCCTGAGAGACAAGGAGTCAGCCATACTGCATCTGTCAAGCAGGGGCTCCAGTGCTGGCTGGTGATTGTGCTGGTCAGGCCAAACCCAATCCTGTTCAGTTCAGTTGTTCAGTCATGTCCGACTCTTTGCGATCCCACGAACTGAAGCACACCAGGTTTCTCTGTCCATCACCAACTGCTGGAAATTATTCAAACTCATGTCCATTGAGTCAGTGATGCCATCCAACCATCTCATCCTCTGTCATCCCCTTCTCCTGCCTTCAATCTTTCCCAGCATCAGGGTCTTTTCAAATGATCATCTGTTCGCATCAGGTGGCCAAGGGATTAGAGTTTCAGCTTCAGCATCAGTCCTTCCAATGAATATCCAGGACTGATTTCCTTTAGGATGGACTGGTTGGATTTCCTTGCTGTCCAAGGGACTCTCAAGAGTCTTCTCCAACACCACAGGATTGATCCAAAAGTCCTCAGGGAAACTAAATAAGGTGGGCTTGTCATCATGAGTGCTCTTGAAAGGAGCCTGCATGGTTAGAGCATCTTTCACCTCCTTTAGGTTATCGTGAAAAGCAGAATTTTTCAAGTGAAGTTTTTAAATTAATTTAGTTATTTTTTATTGAAGTGTAGTTGATTTTAAATTAAGTTTTAATGATGTGCAAAAATGAGGAATTAAGGCACAGTGCCTAATAGACCCTCCCCCTATCCCAAAGCACAGGAGCTAAGGCAACTGTTCTAGATGTTTGTTGACCCAGGGACAAACCTGATGATATATCTTTCACCACATCTACCTCCCCCTTACATCCTGGGGAGTCCAGAAAGCCTAAATTAGCAAATAAGGTCAGAGAAGGAGCTAGGACAGGGTAAAGAAGCTGATCAGAAACTTCACTCTTCAACCCGGTTTCAAACTGAGGATGAGGAAATGCTGTAAATTAAACAAAAATGTCTGGAGTGTTTATTATTATCCTGGACTGTAGTTAATATGATTGTTCGACTGATTTGGATCGTTTGTTTTTAAAGCTAAGAGATCTTGGGAAATATGTGGAAACTGCCCAAGATCGTATCCAAGGCACTGAGAAGGAACTGTTTGTCAGAGGGAGGAACACCAAGGAAAAGAATAGGTGCTTTGTAATTGTACCTTACTGGGTCCAGCTCCCTCAGGAACATGGTACAGTTGGCACTGTCAAATCTTTTCATATGTGCTGATTTTTGGATTTGCTTGCTGTCCTTTAGGAGAGGGATCTATATATATTTCAGTGTCAGAGTTGAAATGAATTCTATCCTGGTTCATATCTTTCAAGCCAGGATAGAACTTCTCTGCTCAAGGAAGTAGAGAAAATTTTAGACTAACTATTGTTTTGTTTTACAAAACCAGAAGCCTAATTCTTTGGGATGCTGGCCAGGATATGGAAGTGAGGAGCTTCTCCAAGGTTCTGTTTGAGTTGCAGCTTGGCAGTTGTTTGGGAAACTTCCCTGGGCTGCAGCTCGCCTGTGAAGGTCTTTTCACGGCCAAAGGCACCTACTCTGGGCAGAACAACCTCATGACCACAGTGCTTAATTGGAGGAGGGTACTGTTGCATACAAGAAAAAAACACCCCTTGCCCAGAGCAGCAATGCTGGCGGTCTTGTCAGACACAGCTTGGATCTCAGCCTCGGACTGCGGCCATGGCAAACTGCGCATGTGTTCTGTGAGCCTGAAGCTCCCGCTAGCTCCACTCTCTCATCCAGCCGTCCCCATGGTCTATAGTAGCACTGCACTTCCCCTCCTTCAGGTCAGAGTGGGCTGACGGTAACCGCCCAGCAGCACTGTTCCACGGTGCTTGGTTTGCTGCTCTTCTCCGAATGTTCTAACAAGACTAGGATTTGATTGGCATCAACCTTCAGCAGACCATACTTCCGAAAGTTAGTCCTTTCAGTTTGTCCGTGTTAGTGGGATTCTTCTGGTTATCCATCCTCTTAGTTTTTGCTTGTTGGTGGTGATGGTGTAAGGCCTTTTTAAAAAATAATATCTTTAAAAATCTGAAATTTCTCTGACTCAATGGACATGAATTTGAGCAAACTCCGGGAGACAGTGAAGGACTGAGGAGCTTGGCATGCTGTAGTTCCGTGGGGGTCACAAAGAGTCAGACACGACTTAGTGACTAAACACATCTTTAGACAACTGGAGACTTACAACTGCATTAAAATCTTGAACTTAACAAAGGTGCACTCTTTTAAAAAGCAGTGTTCTCTACCTTCAAAATGTTCAGAGGGAGAGGAAGAACTGATGAAACAAATTTTCCATTGCACAAGAGTCCTGATTCAATTTAAAGCCTTTCTGAAGAAATAGGATGTGAACATAAGAATATGGAAATGGTTACATCAGAATCTCCATTGGCAAAGGATAGAAGTTAAGAAGATGAAGATGAATTGGAAATACCTTCTTTTGTACTAAATATTGACTATATTTTAGAATAGTTTTAGATTTACAAAAATATTTATATAGTAGGGAGAGGTACTATATGCTCTCTGCTCAGTTTCCTCTATTTTTACATTCAGTCCAGTTCAGTTGCTCAGTCATGTCTGACTCTTTGCGACTCCATGGACTGCAGCACGCCAGGCTTCCCTGTCCATCACCAACTCCTGGAGCTTGCTCAAACTCATGTCCATCGAGTCGGTGATGACATCCAACCACCTCATCTTCTGTTGTCCCCTTCTCCTCCTGCCTTCAATCTTTCCTAGCATCAGGATCTTTTCCAATGAGTCCATTCTTCGCATCAGGTGGCCAAATATTGGAGTTTTAGCTTCAACATCAGTCCTTCCAATGAACACCCAGGGCTGATCTCCTTTAGGATGGACTGGTTGGATCTCCTTGCAGTCCAGGGGACTCTCAAGAGTCTTCTCCAACACCACAGTTAAAAAGCATCAGTTTTTCAGTGCTCAGCTTTCTTTGTAGTCCAATTCTCATGTCTATACACGATTACTGGAAAAACCATAGCTCTGGCTAGACAGACCTTTGTTGGCAGAGTAATGTCTCTGCTTTTTAATATGCTGTCTAGCTTTTTTCCAAGGAGCAAGCATCTTTTAATTTCATGGCTGCAGTCACCATCTGTAGTGATTTTGGAGCCCAAGAAAATAAAGTTTGTCACTGTTTCCATTGTTTCCTCATCTATTTGCCATGAAGTGATAGGACCGGATGCCATGATCTTCGTTTTTTGAATGTTGAGTTTTAAGCCAGCTTTTTCACTCTCCTCTTTCACTTTTGTCAAGAGGCTCCTCAGTTCCTCTTCACTTTCTGCCATATGGGTGGTGTCATCTGTGTATCTGAGGTTATTGATATTTCTCCTGACAATCTTGATTCCAGTTTGTGCTTCATCCAGACTGGCATTTCACATGATGGACTCTGCATAGAAGTTAAATAAGCAGGGTGACAACGTGCAGCTTTGATGTGCTCCTTTCCCAATATGGACCCAGTCTGTTGTTCCATGTCCAGTTCTAACTGTCGCTTCTTGATCTGTGTACAGATTTTTACATTAGTATGACCTATTTGCCATTATTAGTTCACTGATATCGATACATTATTATTAACTAAAGTTGATACCCTCTTTAGATTTACTTAGATTTCCCTTAATGTCCTTTATCCTGGATCCCATCCCACGTTACAGTTGTCACATCTCCTTGGGCTCCTCTTAGCTGTGGTGGTTTCTCAGAACTTCTTTGTTTTTGATGACTTTGAGTACCAGTCAAGTATTTGGTAGAATGTTCTTCAGTTGAGACTTGTCTAACATTTTTCTCATGATTAGGCATCAAGAGTACATACTTTCAACCTGAGCTCTCACTGTTGGCATTGACCTTGATCATCAGGCTAAAGTTTGTCAGTTTTCTCCACCACAAGCATACTCTTTTTTCCTTCCTATACTATACTCTTTGAAAGAAAGTTACTACAAACAACCCATGACTAAGGAGTGGGATTTCTGCTCCATGTTCTTGAGGGTGGAGTATTTACCCAAATTAGTTGGAATTCTTGGAATAGATTTGCCTGTTCTCTCATTTATTTGATTATTTAATTCAATCATTTGTTTATCTTATTCTTTGGACTATAGTCCAGTACTGCTTTATGTACTTTGTAGTTCAAATTGTTCCAGCTCTGGCCATTGGGGTTTCTTTCAGTTGGCTCCTGTGTCCCTTTGACATAACCCATCATTGCAGTTTTACTTATTTTAACAATTTTTAGCACTTCCTTACTTTCTGACACTACAAGATGCTCCAGGCTCATCTTTTATATTTCATGTCCTAGTCCTAGAATCATCTATTTCTCCATGGAGCCCTTATGGACTTTGGAGGGATATAACCGTAAAGTCCATAATATTGTGGCTGTTGCTACCAGGGTGTTGTTGCCCCTTGGCTCTCAGCTAACAAAGCTAGAAGATATATGTGTGGAAATGCTTTCACTGAAGCAAATGGGTATATGCATAGATAAACTTTTATATTTCTTTGATCATTTCCACATGAATTTTGTGTCTCTGTGTCTGCTGGGAGGTTCAGTTCAGTTCAGTTTAGTTGCTCAGTCATGTCTGACTCTTTGCAACCCCATGGACTGAAGCATGCCATGCTTCCCTGTCCATCACCAACTCCTGTTGGGAGGAATTGCTGTTTAACATGTGTACTTGGTTCACTGGAACCAACTCATTGGAAAAGACCCTGATTCTGGGAAAGAATGAAGGCAGGAGGAGAAGGGGATGACAGAGGATAAGATGGTTGGATGGCATCACCAGCTTGATGGACATGAGTTTGAGCAAGCTCCAGGAGTTGGTGATGGAGAGGGAAGCCTGGTGTGCTGCAGTCCATGAGATTACAAAGAGTCAGACACGATAGAGCGACTGAACTGAACTAATGGGTGCTTGGTTACATATTTTGCACTGGAGGCTCACTGGGCAGAGACTAGATATTCTCTAATGGGTTTAAATAAATTAATAATTTAAGGTTTTCCTTTTGTTGGGAGGTACTTCTCCATGGATCTCCTGTGTTTCTCTACAATTTGCAAGCAGAGGCACTGTCTTTTCATGGATGTTTGTATAGTGAAAAACAACCTTGAAATGTAGAGAGAGGTGTCTCTCCAGAGCAAGGGCAGATTTGTTTACTGTCCAATATCATTTCACATGCTAGCAAGATAATGCTCAGAATCCTTCAAGCTAGGCTTCAACAGTACGTGAACCAATAACTTCCAGATGTACAAGCTGGATTTAGAAAAGGCAGAGGAACCAGAGATCAAATTGCCAACATCCACTGGATCATAGAAAAAGTGAATGAATTCCAGAAAAACATCTACTTATGCTTCATTGACAACACTAAAGCCTTTGTGTGGATCACAAAAACTGTGGAAAATTCTTAAAGAGATGGGAACACCAGACCACTTTGTCTGCCTCCTGAGAAAACTGTATACAGGTCAAGAAGCAACAGTTAGAACTGTACTTGGAACAACGGACTGGTTCAAAATTGGGAAAAGATTACGTCAAGGCTGTATATTGTCATTCTGCTTATTTAGCTTATATACAGAGTACCTCATGTGAAATGCTAAGTTGGATGAAGCACAAGCTGGAATTAAGATTGGTGGGAGAAATATCAACAACCCCAGATATGCAGATAATACCATTCTAATGGCAGAAAGCAAAGAGGAACTAAAGAACCTCTTGATGAGGGTGAAAGAAGAGAGTGAGAAAGATGGCTTAAAACTCAACAATCAAAAAACAAAGATCATGGCATCTGGTCCCATCACTTCATAGCAAGTGGATGGGGGGAAAATGGAAACAGTGACAGGTTTTATTTTCTTGGGATCCAAAATCACTGTGGATGGTGACTACAGAAATGAAATTAAAAGATGCTGCTCCCTGGAAGAAAGGCTATGGCAAACCTAGACAGTGTATTTAAAAAGCAGAGACATCACCTTTCCAACAAAGGTCTGTCTAGTCAAAATTTTTGTTTTTCTATTAGTCATGTATGGATGTGAGAGTTGGCCCATAAAGAAGACTGAGCACTGAAGAATTGATGCTTTCGAACTGTGGTGCTGGAGAAGACTCTTAAGGGTCCCTTGGACACCAAGGAGATCAAACCAGTCAATCCTAAAGGAAATCGACTCTGAATATTCATTGGAAGGACTGATGGTGAAGCTGAAGCGCCAATACTCTGACCACCTGATGTAAAGAGCTGACTCATGGAAAAGACCCTGAAGCTGGGAAAGATTGAAGGCAGGGGGAGAAGGGGGCAACAGAGGTTGAGATCATTGGATGTCATCACCAACTCAATGGACTTGAGTTTGAGCAAACTCCAGTTGATAGTGAAGGACAGGGAAGCCTGGTGTGCTGCCGTTTATGGGGTTGCAAAGAGTCAGACCCAACTTAGCAATTGAACAACAACAATAACAATAATAAAGATAATGTCTCCCTCTCAGGCAACATTTGGGGAGGTTTGCTTGCAGCCCGTGATCAAAGATTCAGGTTCCCTAAGCTTGAGATTTCTCAGCTGTGACACAAACCTCCTGCATGTGCAGCATCCATTTGGGCTACTCCATCCTGCCTCACAGTCCTTGCTTCACCCTTCACAGTCCTCACGGGGGTAAGAGGAGCAACGCAGACACGAAGCTTATCCTGCCTACTGTGCTGTGAGTAACAATGTCCTTTGTCCTGTCCTAAAGTCTGAAAGTCTGGTATCTGATGTCAGCTTCCACAAAACCGTGGAGACAAACTCGTAAACTCGCATGTAGGTGAACCGCAGACTCTTCCCTGGTTTTGACACCTCCATTTAGGTTGAGTACTAGCAGTATTCTGATACTTCTCAGCCACATGTAAGGCTTTTTTGGAGTTACCCATGCTGAAGAGTACGTTTTTAGAAGCTTAAATTAAAAAAATTAAAGCATCAAGGTGAAATCATGACTCACATGTAATAAAGTGAAAACTTTGTTTAGCTCATGAATTAAAGTGGGAACCAGCCAGATATCACAACTGGTGCAAAGAAGAAGTCAGAGACAAATTCATATGGAGGAAAAGAGTGGGAAAGTCAATTTACAAATGGACAGAAAGTTGGCTTTTTCTCTGGGAAGTGGAGTGGGGTTACAACTCCATCACAATTCATTTGCATGTTCATAGACAAGAATTGTTTGCATTGCTATCAGTTATCCACAATTTATAGGGTTGTGAAATAATTCAAATACAAGGAAAAGCACAAACTTCATAGAATTAGAGAACCTGCAAAGTCGTGCCATAAATGATGCCTAGTTTTCCACTGGAGACACACAATAATCTTTTTTGTTTATTCCAAAGTCTTAAAATTTCCTCACACCAATAAAATATACTACAAGAATTGTTTCCAAGGTACTGATCCAGTGTGGGAGAATTAAAAGGAATATGGTTCACTCATGTCCGACTCTGTGTGACCCTATGGACTGTAGCCTACCAGGCTCCTCTGGCCTTGGGATTCTCCAGACAAGAATACTGGGGTGGGTTGCTATACCCTCCTCCAGGGGAACTTCCCAACCCAGGGATTGAACCCATATCTCCTGCTTGCAGGCGGGTTTTTGTTTTTTTTTTTTTTTTACTGCTTTGCGACAGGGGAGGTCCAAAAAGAATACAGAAAGAGACTTAAAAGTAAGTCTAGACACATACACATAAAGATATTATTAGAAAATGTTCTAATTGTGTGATCTGGGAATGGCTTCTACAGAGTAGCGGGCATGTGTGTGCTAAGTCACTTCGGTCGTGTCCGACTCTTTGTGACCCCATGGACTGTAGCCCACCAGGCTCCTCTGTGCGTGGGATTCTCTAGGCAAGAACTACCAGAGTAGAAGATTTGCTAAATATTCTGGGAAGAGAAGTCCTAGGATGTCATTGATCCAGACAGTTCACCCTATTGACCACTAGGGGTAGCTAAGCAAGCATAAGGACCTCTGACAGGAGGAGGAGAAGCCAGGATGGTGGTATCTAATACACCCCTGGTAATGTTCAGCTGATGAACAAGCTTGAGATGCTCCTTGGTGGCAAGACATTTTTACCTAGTCCAGGGCATGGCACACATGGTAAGCATTCAATACATAGTCCTTTAAAGGAATTACTTGGAGCACAGGGGATGTTTTTACACTGTAGGCATTCAAGAGATAGATTTTGGAGAAACGATTCGTTAAGACCTTTGGTGATATTAGGACAAAGAGAGAAAACATTATAAATTAGAAATCAGTGGGTTAATTAAGCAAAAATATACACATTTAGCCACGGAATTCGACTTGGTAAATCTATGATGTGTTGCTTGTATAAACACCTAAGCAGCAAAATACTTGTTTCAATGAAGATGTGGCAAGTCATCCTTTTATTTGTTTCTGTTTTGCTTAGGTGTCATCAAATGCCAATTCATCCTCTCCTATCCCCCCAAAAAACCTTTCTACTAATATTTTACTAATTTTGGTGCAGTGAGAAACAGATGGCAAGTCACCTATAATTTTAGGGAATGGATTAGGGTAAAATGAAGAGTGAAAAATTAGAGGAACATTGACTGCTGGTGAGGAGAAGAGGGAATCAGGAAGCCCTTAGGAAACCCCAAGAACAGATCTTCCTGCCCTTGACTTTCCTGGCTCCTCACACACCTTCTGTGGACATTTGTCAGATTTGCCTGCCTAGGGGCCCTTTGCTCTTCTACTATTAACAGTAGATTCATATTGATTTTACCCTGGGGATGAGTCCCTTTCCCAAGGCACTGTCCTGATGGGGCTGCTCAGATGACTCACGAGTCAGCACCGAGTCAAGCTAGGTCAACCAAGGGTGAGGGGCCCTGGAAATTCTTGCAGAGCCTGAAAACCACAAGTTCTTTCAGTTTAGTGTTTCAAAGAGACTGTCCCATTACCTCTTGCTTCCTAGAATCTCACAGATGTCCTGTTTTCTGTCCTTTCAAAGACTGGGGTCTTTATTTCTTCAAGTCCACGAGCCACCCCACACTCTTCTACTAAGATCCTATTTGCCTGTATAAGCCAAAGTTGGTTTCTGTGTGACTGCAGCCAAAGAATGCTAACTGATATAATAGGAAAAGTGAACTAGTCAAAAATCTTGTTCTGTGTTACTTCTATAATCTCAGCTGAACTTGTCATTGAAAAGGACGAGCCATAAAGAAATGGAGACTCCTTGAAAATGAGGCATTGCTAACATTTATGGACACCTATTATGTTCCAGACACCTTTCTAATCATTTACAAGTATTCTTATTTAAGAATACTTAGATTAAAAAAAGAATGCTTACATAAGAATGATCCCATTGAGTAAATGTTATTATTCCCATCTTATAGATGAGAAAACTGAGGCATAGGTGATTAATCCAGTGTGGTCATTTTCATGTGGCCAGATTAACATTCTCAAAGTTTGTTTTATAGAATACTAGTTTTCCAGAGTGTATTAGTTTCCTAGGGCTGCTGAAACAAAAGACCAGAAACAACGAGACATATGCAGGGGTTAGTAGTCAGCCACCTGTTGCTCTGGCTAAGCTATGAGAAAATCACCATGGGAAAATAATGAAAGCAAAATACAGCAATACAGCATAACCCAAATAAAAGTACATTGGGTTGATCAGTTGAGTCATGTCCTGCTAAGCTAAGGAAAAACATAGTGTAGATCTTGGAACGACCAGTCAGCGCAAGTTCAGAACACTGCTGTGCACACACTAAGATGTTTTCCCAAGGCATATGCGGATCTGTGACCTCCAGCTAGGTGATAACCCTTGTGCAAGAAAATAACAAAGACAGTTTAAAGTAATCAGTGAAATGGGAGACGTGACTGGGGACACAGGAGGCTGAGTTCACCGTAACACAACAGATAACTTTCTGCTTGCCAAGACACTAAAGGAAAGTGGTGCGGTTTGGAGGGACAGGGCTCTTGACCCAAGAGGTCTTGAGTCCCCCGGTCCCATGTTTAAAACTTTAATTCTGTCTCTAGTTTCTTTTTCCCAAACTGTACGTTAACCACATTCGATCCCTACTTGCTGTGCTGGCCGCAGCTGCTCCTGCTAAGTCGCTACAGTCGTGTCCGACTCTGTGCGACCCCATAGACGGCAGCCCACCAGGCTCCGTCGTCCCTGGGATTCTCCAGGCAAGAATACTGGAGTGGGTTGCCATTTCCTCCTCCAGTGCATGAAAGGGAAAAGTGAAAGCGACCCCATGGACTGTAGCCCACCAGGCTCCTCCGTCCATGGGATTTTCCAGGCAAGAGTACTGGAGTGGGGTGCCATTGCCTTCCCCAGCTGGCCGCAGCAAGTGGCACCAAAGTGGCACCAAAGGGCTCGAAAGTGAAGGATCGCGGAGAGAGAAACAGAAGTTGAAATATCTGTGCACGATCCTGAAGAGTGGGGTGAGGCCTCTGAAAATCCCCCTTTGCGGTAAACAACACTCTCTCAGGCATTGAACGGAGAAGGCAATGGCAACCCACTCCAGTACTCTTGCCTGGGGAATCCCAGGGACGGCGGAGCCTGGTGGGCTGCCGTCTATGGGGTCGCACAGAATCGGACACGACTGAAGCGACTTAGCAGCAGCAGCAGCGGCAGGCATTGAAACCGGGGTTAAACATGGGAAATTCAGAAAGCTCGGAACAATACTGACCGTATATATGCCTCTTCAAGCAATGAAAGCAGGGGGAACAAAAATAAGTGAGCGCCGGCTATTGGAGCTTTTACAAACCATTGAGCAACATTGCTCATGGTTCCCTTCTCTCCGTACTTTAGATTTAGGAACGTGGGAGAAGGTAAATAACGAATCAGAGAAACTTCTTTACAAGGGAGTGCCCTTGCCTGTATCTATCTGGTCAATTTGGACACTGATAAAATCTAGTTTAGAACCTCTTCAGACCCCAGAAAGCTCAGAAGGAAGGGAGGATGAAGGTGAAACCCCATCAAAGGGAGGACCTGAAAAGGCAAAGCCCGAGGGGATAGAACAAAAAACGCAGGAGGCTCTTAAGGCTACAGTTCCTTCTGCACATTTGTTTGGGAAGGACGAATTTCCTTTACCTCCTCTTCCTCCCCCTCCTGTCTTAACTGCTGGAGTGACTCAAGCGTTTCCTTCCTTGCCGTGGACCCCTCTTTCTGTCACCCCTCCAGAAAGGTATTTGGTGGGCTCGACATGAGGGTGATTTGGACCCTGTGACTATGGCATTTCTAGTGACAATACATGAACAGATAGCTCCTGGGAAAGATCCTAATAATCCTAATGGGGTGTATGAGGCTGTACACAAACAGATTCCCTTCAAAATACTAAAGGAACTTAAGCAAGCTGTTCAAAATTATGGAGTAAATTCTCCTTTTACCTTGGAAATAATGCAGGGACTAGCTGAGGGTTCCCATTTGATTATGGTGGCTCATGACCAAGCCAGAGAGATGCCCATCTCTTTATTTTTATTTATTTATTTTTTACTTAATTTATTTTAATTGGAGGCTAATTGCTTTACAATATTGTAGTGGCTTTTGCCATACATCGACACGAATCAGCCATGGGTGTCCACATGTCCCCCGTCCTGAACCCCCCTCCCACCTCCTTCCCGATCCCATCCTTCAGTGTCGTCCCAGTGCACCAGCCCTGAGCACCCTGTCTCATGCATTGAACGTGTACTGGCGATCTAGTTCACATATGATAATATACATGTTTCAATGCTATTCTCTCATATCATCCCACCCTCGCGTTCTCCCTCAGAGTCCAAAAATCTGTTCTTTATTTCTGTGTCTCTTTTGCTGTCTCACATATAGGGTCATTGTTACCATTTCCAAATTCCATGTATATGCATTAATATACTGTATTGGTGTTTTTCTTTCTAACTTACTTCACTCTATAATAGGCTCCAGTTTCATCCACTTCTTTACAACTGATTCAAATGCATTCTTTTTAATAGCTGAGTAAAAGACCCTGATGCTGGGAAAGATTGAGGGCAGGAGGAGAAGGGGACAACAGAGGATGAGATGGTTGGATGGCATCACCGACTCAATGGACATGGGTTTGGGTAGACTCCGGCAGTTGGTGATGGATAGGGAGGTCTGGCGTGCTGTGGTTCATGGGGTCGCAAAGAGTCGGACACGGCTGAGTGACTGAATTGAACTGAATTCCATCATGTATTTGTACCACAACTTTCTTATCCATTCATCTGCCGATGGACATCCAGGTTGCTTCCATGTCCTAGCTATTGTAAACAGTGCTGTGATGAACATTGGGGTACACGTGTCTCTTTCAGTTCTGGTTTCCTTGATGTGTATGCCCAGCAGTGGGATTGCTGGGACGTATGGCAGTTCTATTTCCAGTTTTTAAAGGAATCTCCACACTGTTCTCTATAGTGGCTGTACTAGTTTGCATTCACACCAAAAGTGTAAGAGAGTTCCTTTTTCTCCGCACCCTCTCCAGCATTTATTGTTTGTAGACTTTTTTGATAGCAGCCATTCTGACCGGCAGGAGATGGTACATCATTGTGGTTTTGATTTGCATTTCTCTGATAATGAGTGATGTTGAGCATCTTTTCATGTGTTTGTTAGCCATTGGTACGTCTTCTTTGGAGAAATGTCTGTTTAGTTCTTTGGCCCATTTTTTGATTGGGTCATTTATTTTTCTAGTACAGAGCTGCATGATCTGCTTGTATATTTTTGAGATTAATTCTTCGTCAGTTGCTTCATTTGCTATTATTTTCTCCCATTGTGAAGGCTATCTTTTCCCCTTGCTTATAGTTTCCTTTGTTGTGCAAAAGCTTTTAAGTTTAATTAGGTCCCATTTGTTTATTTTTGCTTTTATTTCCAATATTCTGGGAGGTGGGTCATAGGAGATCTTGCTGTGATTTATGTCGGAGAGTGTTTTTGCCTGTGTTTTCCTCTAGGAGTTTTATAGTTTCTGGTCTTACATTTAGATCTTTAATTCATTTCAAGTTTATTTTTGTGTACGGTATTAGAAAATGTTCCAGTTTTATTCTTTTACAAGTGGTTGACCAATTTTCCCAGCACCACTTGTTAAAGAGATTGTCTTTTCTCCATTGTATATTCTTGCCTCCTTTGTCAAAGATAAGGTGTCCATAGGTGCATGGATTTATCTCTGGACTATTTTGTTCCATTGATCTATATTTCTGTCTTTGTGCCAGTACCATACTGTCTTGATGACTGTAGCGTTGCAGTATAGTCTGAAGTCAGGAAGATTGATTCCTCCAGTTTCATTCTTCTTTCTCAAGATTGCTTTGGCTATTCAAGATTTTTTGTATTTCTGTAAAAATTGTGAAATTATTTGTTCTGGTTCTGTGGAAAAGACCGTTGGTAGCTTGATAGGGATTGCATTGAATCTATAGATTGCTTTGGCTAGTATACTCATTTTTACGATATTGATTCTTCTGATCCATGAACATGGTATATTTCTCCATCTATTTGTGTCCTCTTTGATTTCTTTCACCAGTGTTTTATAGTTTTCTATATATAGTTCTTTTGTTTCTTTAGGTAGATATATTCCTAAGTATTTTATTCTTTTCGTTGCAATGGTGAATGGAATTATTTCCTTAATTTCTCTTTCTGTTTTCTCATTGTTAGTGTATAGGAATGCAAGGGATTTCTGTGTGTTCATTTTATATCCTGCAACTTTGACTATATTCATTGGTTAGCTCTAGTAATTTTCTGGTGGTGTCTTTAGGGTTTTCTATGTAGAGGATCATGTCATCTGCAAACAGTGAGAGTTTTACTTCTTCTTTTCCAATCTGGTTCCTTTGATTTCTTTTTCTTCTCTGATTGCTGCGGCTAAAACTTCCAAAACTATGTTAAATAGTAGTGGTGAGAGTGGGCATCCTTGTCTTGTTCCTGACTTTAGGGGAAATGCTTTCAGTTTTTCACCATTGAGGATGTTTGCTGTGGGTTTATCATATGTGGCTTTTATTATGTTGAGGTATGGCCCTTCTATGCTTGCTTTCTGAAGGGTTTTTATCATAAATGGATGTTGAATTTTGTCAAAGGCTTTCTCTGCATCTATTGAGATAATCATATGGTTTTTAGTTTTCAATTTATTAATGTGGTGTATCACATTGATTGATTTGCAAATATTGAAGAGTCCTTGCATCCCTGGGATAAAGCCCACTTGATCATGATGTATGATCTTTTAAATATGTTGTTGAATTCTGTTTGCTAGAATTTTGTTGAGGATTTTTGCATCTATGTTCATCAGTGATATTGGTCTGTAGTTTTCTCTTTTTTGTAGCATCTTTGTCTGGCTTTGGTTTTAGGGTGATGTTGGCCTCATAGAATGAGTTTGGCAGTTTACCTTCCTCTGCAATTTTCTGGAAGAGTTTGAGTAGAATATGCATTAGCTCTGCTCTAAATTTTTGGTAGAGTTCAGCTGTGAAGCCATCTGGTCCTGGGGTTTTGCTTGTTGGAAGATATTTGATTACAGTTTCTATTTCTGTGCCTGTGATGGGTCTGTTAAGATTTTCTATTTCTTCCTGGATCAGTTTTAGAAGGTTATACATTTCTAAGAATTCGTCCATTTCTTTCAAGTTGTCCATTTTATTGTCATATAGTTGCTGATAGTAGTCTCTTATGATTCTTTGTATTTCTGTGTAGTCTGTTGTGATTTCTCCATTTTCATTTATAATTTTGTTGATTTGATTCTTCTCCCTTTTTTCCTTGATGAGTCTGGCTAATGGTTTGTCTATTTTATTTATCTTCTGAAAGAACCAGCTTTTAGTTTTGTTGATTTTTGCTATAGTCTCCTTTGTTTCTTTTTCATTTATTTCTGCCTTAATTTTTGTGATTTCTTTCCTTCTACTAACCCTGGGGTTCTTCATTTCTTCTTTTTCTAGTTGCTTTAGGTGTAAAGTTAGGTTATTTATTTGATTTTTCTCTTGTTTCTTGAGGTAAGCTTATATTGCTAGGAACCTTTCCCTTAGTACTGCTTTTACTGAATCCCATAGGTTTTGGGTTGTTGTGCTTTCATTTTCATTTGTTTCTATGAATATTTTTTTTTTATTTCTTCTGTGATTTGTTGGTTATTCAGAAGCATGTTGCTTAGGCTCCATATGTTTGTATTTTCAATAGTTTTTTTTTTTCCTGTAGTTGACATCTAATCTTACCATAGTGTGATCAGAAAAGATGCTTGAAATGATTTCAATTTTTTTGAATTTACCAAGGCTTGATTTATGGCCCAGGATGTGATCTATCCTGGAGAATGTTCCGTGTGCACTTGAGAAAAAGGTGAAATCCATTGTTTTGGGGTGAAATGTCCTTTAGATATCAATTAGGTCTAACTGGTACATTGTGTCATTTAAAGTTTGTGTTTCCTTGCTAATCCCCATCTCTTTAGGTCAACTGACAGGCAGTGGAAATTGGAGGAAAACTCAAGATCAAGTGCTTATGGAAGATCAGGCTATAGAACAGGTGAGGTGATACTGCATAAGAGCCTGGGAGAAAATAGAGATTAAAGGACAGGCTTTCTTTACTTTAAGAGAAGACCTCATCTGCCCAGAGAGACAATCTCTGCTGGGACAACTTCTTATCAGTCTCTCCACTCCTGTCATCAGAGCCAATTTGAACATACTCTGGTGTAATTTTTAACTATGAAACTATGACTACAAAAAGAGAGATGACATTTTTGATACTGAATGGCCATGAAAGTTTTTAGACTCCAGAGAAAACTGGTTAAAATGAAGTCTTTTTGAAATTGTGAGACCAGTTCTTCTTGCACGTGTAATTAAAAAAAAAAAAATGCTGGCTTGTTAAAATACTTTTTTGGAGCTCCAATTCTGCCTGAGAAACAAAAACAGGCCTAGGAAAAAACCTAAAGTTAAGTCTTATCATGTCCTTGGGATGCACAGCCCCTCTATGTGGGACTCCAGCCATGAACAAATTGGTAGAATTCAAACCAAGAAAAAGAGAAGGGGCAAAGAGATATTTTAAATATCGAGCAGAAAACTATGAGATCCCTGTCTATATGGCTATATCAAAATTTATGTGTCTCAGTTTGTGTCTTTGCCCTTGGACAAAATTGCTAAAGGCTGGTTGGTCAGAGAGCTCTATTTAATTGGCCTAAAGAGAAATAAGTGCTTATGAATCCATTCTAAATTCAAAAAAATTAAACTGAATTTCAGACTTGTGTGAACTGGGAAATATTCACTATTGAATTGATACCTGGTATTAATGTTTATTTATTGACTTTGTGAAGATACTTTTTCAAATGACATAGCTTTGAGTGGTTTATATTTACCAATCTACAGAATGATGATATAAGGTACGGTTCATGGTTGCTAAAGGAAAGTAAGCTGTGTTTTTAATAAAAAGGTATAAGGAATGGAATTACATTCTATTAATGAAAAAGGAAGTACATCTGAACTTGCAGGTGGCTGTTTTCTGAATGGGCAAATAGAGTGATGAATACAGAAGTGTAAAAAAGGCTTGTGGCAAGTGGAAGAGAGTTTTGTGCATGATACAAGTCTCTTAAGACATTAAACTGCCTTTGAAATCTTTTATTGTTACTTTGACTAAATGAAGAACTGTTGTTTCACAATAAATATAAACTGGTACCAATCTGGAATTTGATTTTCTTTTCCTGTTAAATAAAACAAAGTCTTCTTGGAATATGGCTTTTGATTACAGATTATGTAAATTTCTTTGTCTTTAAGTGATTCATATTTGCTTTTAAAATCTTTTGTTACTTTGATAAAATGAATGAGTGTTATTTCACAATGATCTATGAAGACTATGACACACATAGACAAAGCTCATTCTGCTTCTACAAAATTAACCCCTCATCAGGAAATTTAAAATGGATAAACAATGGCTATAAACCAAACAGTTGGGGCTATAGGAAATCCAAGACGGCCGCTTGGCTTTTCCCGGCTCCCTGACAAACCTTACTTTTATTTGATAGGATAAAGCCTTTCCTGGCTGTGGGGTTAATAATCTCACAATGGAAAAAAAATGGTTAAAATACATTTTCTTCAATCTCCAGTGATCAGGGCACCCACTTTGCTGGACAGGTCGTACAGACACTGGCAAAAATTTCGTGAGCTTCTTGGAGACTATCACTCTTACTGACATCCTTTGTTGTTAGGCAAGGACCACAGAACAGAGGAACTGGTTACATGAGATTAAACAGACTGCTAAATATGAATACAATTTTCATGACTTTTTGTCTGACACATTACTGGTTTCTAATCTTGGTTTTCAGATATTAAAAGGCTTTTCTCCTCAAGTCACTGATGGTTTGAAACAATTTAGTGATTTACACCTGTGGGTAAAATTAAAACATTTTTCTTTTCTCTCTGCCTCATCCCTCCAGAAATTGAATACACATGATTTCTCAACAGCCTCATCAAGGTAAAAAAGACTATCTCCAAACATATACAAAAATCTCAGAGTATACTGGGGAGCCCAAACTCATATAGATGAGGAGATTAACAACAGGTTGGTGGATTTAAAAAATGCAATGCTACTCTTAGAAGATGAAGTACAATGTCTTAAATTATAAATACATTTAAAGTGTGATTGGAACATTACTACTTTCTGTGTAGCCCCCAGGAATATAACCAATCTGAACACTCCTGGGAAAAAGTTAGACGGCACTTGCAGGGCCGTACAGCTGACAACCTTCTTCTAGATATTAAAAAGCTACAAGAAAAAATCATTGGCATGCAGCATGGTTCTCTTAGACTATTAACAGGTATAGATAAACTTCAAGGAATAGCAGACAGCCTTAACTCATTGAGTTTTCTCGAGTGGATCAAAGGCATCGGAAGTGGTCTCATTGAAACACTAGCTGTGTTTTGCTGTTTGTTGTTTTAGCTATAATTTTCTGTTTAGTCCTCAGATACGTGCAAAAATCCCTCCAAGAACTAATGAAGAAAGAAATTGCGAGAGCAACATATCTTCTGCTACAAAAACAAAAAAGGGTATATGCAGGGGTTAATAGTCAAGCCACCTGTTGCTCTGGCTTAGCCATGAGAAAATCACCATGGGAAAAGAATAAAAGCAAAATATAGCAATACAGCATAACCCACATAAAAGTACATTGGGTTGGTTGGAGTTGTCATGCCCTGCTAAGCTAAGGAAAAACATAATGAGCACCTTGGAACGCCAGGTCAGCACAAGCTCAGAACACTGCTTGTGCACACACTAACATGTTTTCCCAAGGCATATGCAGGTCTGTGTACAAGAAAATGACAAAGATGGTTTAAAGTAATCAATAAAACGGGAGACATGACCGGGGACACAGGAGGCTGATGACTTCATCGTAGCACAACAGATACTTTCTGCTTGCCAGGACACTCAGTAAAAGCGATGTGGCTCTGAGGAACGGGGCTCTTGACTCAAGAGGTCTTGAGTCCCCTGATCCTATCTTTAAAACTTTCATGTTGCCTCTAGTTTCTTTTTCCCAAACTGTGTGTCGACCACTTTTGATCCCTACCTGCTGTGCTGGCCGCAGCAGACATAAACCATCAGAAATTGATCGTTTCACAATCCCGGAGGTTAGAAGGCTGAAATCAACTGGCAGGGCCGTGTTCCCTATGACTGCTGTAGAAGGGAAACTCGCCTGCCTCTTCAGCTTCTGGTATTTGCTGACAGTCCCTGACGTTCTTTGGCATGTAGAGATACCACTCCAGTTCTGCCTTTGCTCTCACATAACTGCCTTCTTTCTGTGTGTCTCACTCTTCTTCCTTTTTTTAGATGTTTTTTTTTTGATGTGGACATTTTAAGAGTCTTTATTGAATTTGTAACAATATTTTGTTTTATGTTTTGGTTTTTTGGCCACAAGGCATGTGGGATTTTAGCTCCCTGACCAGAGATCAAACCTGCACCCACTGCATTGGAGGGTGAAGTCTTAATCACTGGGTGACCTGGGAAGTCCCCTTACTCTTCTTATTCAAGGAAACCAGTCATACTGGATTAAGGGCCAACCTACTCCAGTATGACCTCATCCTAACTAATTACATCTTCAATAACACTATTGCCAAATAAGGTCGCTTTCTAAAGTACTGGGGGTTAGGACTTTTTTTTGTGGTTGAGGGTCATTTTTAGATATTCATGTTAAATATATTTTTGAGGTTTTTTTTTCAATTCAACTTATGACAAGAATGTTGATAGAAATTGCTCAAAAAAGAATTCTGTGGTCAAATGAATTTGAAAAACACACTTTAAACACCATGACAGTAGGATTCTTGGCTGTAGTACTTGTGGGTGTGTGTGTGTGGGGGGGGTCTTTAATTTGTACAATTTCTCAAACATGTTTGAATACTGGCTTCTTTTTACTGTGGGATTAACGTTCTGTGTGACACATGCATCTCACGCCAGATAGGAGACCCCAGCACCCTAGTAAAGACCCACCCTACTCTTCTGTCCCTTACCTGCTGTGTGTCCTCAAGACAACTCTTTACTTCTCTGAGCATAAGTGTCCTTACGTCTTGAGAATTTTACAGAAGGAACAGTATACTGTCCCCTATGTGTTTCTTGTAACAGCTACATTAAATGAGGTCGGCTGAAACACGCCTAGGAGAATACCTGGGACAGACCTTCACTTAATAGTAGTTGCCTTTATGTTCACCAGACAGTTTTGAATTTCTTGGCATTTTTATTAAGCATTTTGAGGCTCTCAGGAATAATTCCTAAGCCAGGACAATTTCCATGAGTAAGGCTTTCTTTTTCACTTTCGCCTTCCTTTCACCATTTTTCTCCTTTTAGGAGAACGTTTTCCTTTTTGGTAATAAAAATTGACCCTCAATCCAGCTGTACTTATGGTAAGTCTCCAACATTAGCAAAGAATGGGTTGTTTCAAGCTGCAGTTCCTTATTCTGATCTTCCACCCCAGTGAGGAGAAGAGGATGTGATCACGAGATCGCCCGCAGAGGGGAAATTGTGAAAGGGACCTCACTCTAGAAAAGCAGCCCACAACTGCCCCAGCTCTCAGAGGAGGGTGAGCTTCTGAGACGACTCATCTGTGAGGGCACCCGGCTTTCTGTCCACCTGACATGGAACCAAAGCGGATCAGAGAGGGCTATCTTGTGAAGAGGGTAAGCAAAGCGTCACCTGCGATGGTGACCCTGGGAATAGGGTGGGGGAGGATTGGGGTCCAGCTTTGCACTCTCTACCACTGAAATAGGAGAGTACTGCAGGTTGTGGAAGGTTGTGGGGAGAAGCCAGTATGCATTCCACTGTCTTCTGGTTCTTAAAGATGGAAGCTTCCACCTCAGGTGTCAGCATAGCTTGATTTTGTGGGACTGAGAATTCCAGAAGGCAGGGTCTGGAAATCCTTCATGATTTAGAGGATCCTTTTCAAGAGTCATGCATGTGTGTTATACCAGAAGACTCAAACTCTTCTGCTACAGAGGCTACTAGGAGAAACTACTCATTTGTTAGTTAAATTCTTCCTCCCCCTTTTTATTTTTTTGGAAAAGAAGAAGAAGCGAATGATTAAAGATGAGCTGATATAGTGATACAGTAATGGTAGCTTATTTATCTTTTTTTATTGGACTGAAATCTTTTTATTCGCAGTTCTTAGTGAATTTGCATAACATGCTGTTAAGATGGTAGGTAGATACACCATTTTAAAGGTTAGAAAATAGAGACAGGAGTTTACTCAAAAAAGCTTAGTTTCACCGGTTAGGCATCAGGAAACTGAATTTCATTAGCACTGCTGTTTTATCTTCTGATGGTGGGTGTATGCTACGTCACTGTGAATCTTCCCAGGAGGGTGAGTTCTCACATAGGCTTGTTAGCATCCTGTGGACAACACTTCTATGAGCAAGTAACTCACACTGACCCAAGTAAGCTCAGGGTGTTAGAAGTGAACTGAATTCAGTACATTCCTTTAGAGACCCAATTTTTTAATTGATGGAGTGCATAGTGGGACTCTGTTTAGGCCGTTCATGGTTTAACCTGAATTTTAGCCTGAAGTGTTCTACTAAGAGGGGGTCAAACTGCTCACATTGCTGCCTGATTCTGTCTTGATTTAAATCTAGAAGGGACCTTAGACCATCTGACCTCATTCCCTCATTTCCACAAGAGTAAGCTGAGACCCAGAAGCTGGTGACTGCTCAAAGTCACACGGCTGTGACAGTGTTGGGATCAGAAACTCACTCCCTATCTCCTGGCACTGAGCCTGTCTCCAGTACACTGGGATTTGCAGAGTAAATTCAGCCTAAATTAGAGTGTGTAATGTGTCTGTCTTTGTGAGAGTTACAAGTAGGTGCCGGAGAATAAATGAGCCCTCAGCCCATATTCTGTCTCATTAGCCATATTTTGAAACATCCTTTGGAAATATACACAGAGGTGTATGTAGATACTTTGCAGTAGGCTCTAATAATCTCTTTGAGAACCAGTAATAATTAATGTTGCTATTTCTTTCCTGCTCACTTAGGCTAGTATCCTGACAAGAGCAGGTGAATGGAAACATTTTCTGCAAAGGTTTTCTGTTTGTTTTAAAAACAATTTAAGCATCTTGTAATTAAAATTGCTCTTATATTGTATACTTGTATTTTTAACTCTATACATTAGTTTCTCAGAGAGAATAAGTGACTTGCCCATATCCAACAACTGATAAGAGGACAACCTGGGATTCAAACCCAGGCTTGCCTAACTGCAAAGCCTACCACCATCTCACTGATCGCAGATAGCCTGCTGAAAGGCAGGTTTCCCCAGCCAGCTAGAGGGAGATGAGATGAACTTTGCAGAGCCAGAGTGGGGCCTGGACAAATTGGACTGTGGGCAAGAGTGTGTGCAGTGACCTCAACCTCTCTTTGTCCCTGATTAGGGGGTTACTTCAGACAATAAGCATAAACATGTTTTGGAGGTCCTTGAAAGCACATCACTGATTTCGATATGTTTGTAATCATAGCTTAAAAGAAGAGAGAGGAGCAGGTGATATGCAACCAATAACTTCACCTCCCAAACTAACTTCATTTCTACACAATTTATGGAACCAACTGTTGTTTCTATGACAACCTATCCAGCCATTACGTTGAGTGGCAGGACTGATCCAAAGAGTGTATTAGGAATTTAGGTGGCCTGTGAGGCTGGGGAAAGCACAGAAATAGGAGTGGTTAGAGAGAGGACAAGGGACTTTTTAAGGAAAGAAAATGGCTGCAAAAGACAGAAGCAGAAGGAGGAAAGCCTGGGGCAAAACAGAGCAGGACTCAGTAGTCTCTGCCCAGCAATTCTTCCAAAACTTGTCTTCCAGATGCCATGAAATAATCCCCCATGATCGGCACCCATTGAATTATCATTGTCAGAGTAGCCAGCATATGTGGCCCTTACCTTGTAGCAGGGACAGATCTAACCATTTAATGTACTTTATGTACATATAATGGGAACAACTATTACCTTTACTTTATGGAAGAGGAAAGTAAGATCTGCCTTTCATGGACTGTAGCCCACCAGGCTCCTCTGTTTATGAGATTTCCCAGGTAAGAATTCTGGAGTGGGTTGCTATTTCCTTCTCCAGGGGATCTTCCTGATCCAGGAATCAAACCTATGTCTTCTGCGTTAGCAGGCAGATTCATTACCACTGAGCCACCGGAAAGTAAGGTACAGAGAGGTAAAGGGCCTTGCCTAATGTCACACAGCTATGAAGTGGAAGAGTTGGACTAGAACCCAGCAGTGTGATCCCAGTGTCACAGAAAGCCATGCCTAACTATGTTTTATGTCGCTCTCATGGGCTCAGACTGCAGTGATTTTCTTTTCCAAAGTGCCGTTGTTGTGATGGGTGGTACCCAGGAGAACCTTAGGCCAGAATGACTTCACAGTATTGCCTACAAAACTGTGTTATCTTATCTGCCTATATAGTTACCATTTTTGACCACAAGCTAGGTGTAAGTTATCAGCCCTTTAAGTGTATTATCTCATTTAATCTCTGTAGCAATGGGAAATTGGTACTATATTATTTTCATTTTACAAGTGAGGAGACTAAAGTTTGGAAAAAATGAAGTAATTTGCTTAAGGCCATGTAACCTGGAAGAGACAAAGTTGAGATTCGAACCCAAGTCTCTAAGGCCCCAGAAATCATGCTGTTAAATACTTTGTGTCATCTTTCTATTGCTAACCTAATATGTTTTCATTGAGAAATTGTCCAACCTGGAAAATTTATTTATATAAAAAAATATACTGCTGAACAAATTAGTTTCCTTGCTTTCAAAGTATTCAAACAGAAACAAAATGACCACTGATCTGGGATGTTATACTTATGATGTCATGGATCAGACTGGAGGACTCAATGATGCAATCTATGATGTAGCAGAAATAAGGACTTCATTGACTGTAACACCAAACTTAAAATAACATTTCCCACGAGCATGGGAGAATAGATGATACTGACTCACAGTTATGCTTTAGTTCAATATGTAGTTTTGACCATCAAATAGTTTTCCTTTGAATTCTAGCTGTATGTCAACATGGGAAAAGAGAAGTTTGAGGAAAAGGAGAAGTGAAGGGAGGTATCTGGAAGGGGGTTCCACACAAAATCAAGCTTCTCCACCTTCACCGATGAGTCATGACGTCTTTCTGTGAAATTGCCCATGTGTAGGAAGGCCTGTCTCAGTTTGTGCATTATCACACTGCCCTGGAGTTGCAGGTCAAGGTCACTCTCTCCCCCATTAGACTGTGAGCATTTTGAGAGTAAAGATAGCATCTTGTTCATTCTTTTATTACCACAATACAAAGGCAAATGTCTGAAATGTGGGGGCTGCTTTATCATCATTTGTAGAGAAACCAATTAGCAGGGCAGAGGCTAATAGAGTTTTGCCAAGAGAATGCACTGGTCATAGCAAACACCCTCTTCCAACAACACAAGAGAAGACTACACATGGAAATCCCCAAAACCGGACATGGTCAATACCGAAATCAGATTGATTATATTCTTTGCAGCCAAAGATGGAGAAGCTCTATACAGTCAGCAAAAACAAGACCAGGAGCTGACTGTGGCTCAGATCATGAACTCCTTCTTGCCAAATTCAGACTTAAAGTGAAGAAAGTAGGGGAAACCACTAGACCATTCAGGTATGACCTAAATCAAATCCCTTACGATTATACAGTGGAAGTAACAAATAGATTCAAGGGACTAGATCTGATAGACAGAGTGCGCGAAGAACTATGGACGGAGGTTCGTGACATTGTATAGAAGGCAGTGATCAAGACCACACCCAAGAAAAAGAAATGCAAAAGGCAAAATGGTTGTCTGAGGAGGCCTTACAAATAGCTGTGAATAGAAGAGAAGCGAAAGGCAAAAGAGAAACGGAAAGATAAACCCATGTGAATACAGAGTTCCAAAGAATAGCAAGGAGAGATAAGAAAGCCTTCCTCAGCGATTGATGCAAAGAAATAGAGGAAAACAATAGAATGGGAAAGACTAGCGATCTCTTCAAGAAAATTAGAGATACCAAGGGAACATTTCACATAAAGATAAGCTCAATAAAGGACAGAAATGGTATGGACCTAACAAAAGCAGATGATATTAAGAAGAGGTGGTAAGAATACACAGAACTATGTAAAAGAGATCTTCATGACCCAGATAATCATGATGGTGTGATCACTCACCTAGAGCCAGACATCCTGGAATGTGAAGTCAAGTGGGCCTTAGGAAGCATCACTATGAACAAAGCTAGTAGAGGTGATCAAATTCCAGTTGAGCTATTTCAAATCCTAAAAGATGATGCTGTGAAAGTGCTGCACTCAATATGCCAGCAAATTTGGAAAACTCAGCAGTGGCCACAGGACTGGAAAAGATCAGTTTTCATTCCAGTCCTTAAGAAAGGCAATGCCAAAGAATGCTCAAACTACCACACAGTTGCACTCATCTCACACGCTAGCAAAGTAATGCTCAAAATTCTCCAAGTTAGGCTTTAACAGTACGTGAACCATGAGCTTCCAGAAGTTCAAACTGGATTTAGAAAAGGCAGAGGAACCAGAGATCAGATTGCCAACATCCACCAACATCCAGAGAAAAATAGTTTGGACTAGGAATTGGGGCAGAAAGCAAAGAAGAACTAAAGAGCCTCTTGATGAAAGTGAAAGAGGAGTGAAAAAGCTGGCTTAAAATTCAACATTCAGAAAACTAAAATCATGGCATCTGGTCCCATCACTTCTTGGCAAATAGATGCAGAAACAATGGAAACAGTGAGAGACTTTATTTTTGGGGGCTCCAAAATCACTGCAGATGGTGACTGCAGCCATGAAATTAAAAGATGCTTGCTCCTTGGAAGAAAAGTTATGACCAACATAGACAGCATGTTAAAAAGCAGAGACATTATTTTGCCAACAAAGGTACATCTAGTCAAAGCTATGATTTTTTCAGTAGTCATGTATGGATGTGAGAGTTGGACTATAAAGAAAGCTGAGCCCTGAAGAACTGATGCTTTTGAACCGTGGTGTTGGAAAAGACTCTTGGGAGTCCCTTGGACTGCAAGGAGATCCAACCAGTCCATCCTAAAGGAAATCAATCCTGAGTATTCATTGGAAGGACTGATGGCTGAAGCTGAAACTCCAATACTTTGGCCACCTGATGCGAAGAACTGACTCATTGGAAAAGACCCTGATGCTGGGAAAGATTGAAGGTGGGAGGAGAAGGGGACGACAGAGGATGAGATGGTTGGATGGCATCACCAACTCAATGGACATGAGTTTGATTAGGCTCCGGAAGTTGGTGATGGACAGGGAAGCCTCGTGTGCTGCAGTCCATGAGGTCACAAAGAATAGGACACAACTGAGTGACTTAACTGAACTGAACTGTAGAGAAACCAAAACATCAGGGGTTCATATTATAGTAACTTAAAACATTTCTAATGGAGTCATTTTTAGACATTCATGTCAAACATGTTTTTGAGGGTTTTGTGGGGGTTGTTTTTTTAGTATTTTTCTTGTAGATGAGGCCCAAGGGTTCAGATGAGGATAAGGAATTAGACTTAAGGCCCAATAGGGACAACAGGTTTTTGGAACAGATGTGTAGAATCTGAGGATTGAAAGGAATGTGAAGTATTTTGATAAGTATTTAATTGAGCTTCTCTTCTGTGGCCTGCATTTCTTTTACTAATCTGTTCACAAACATGCTAGAAGACCTCTTGTGCCAGGGAACACACTAATTTGACTTTCTCCCGTAAGTTATGCAACAAACTGTTTTTTTTTTTCTGAAACTTTCACCTGCTGGGACTTCAAAACAATTCAGTGTTTCACACCTCTGAAGACAGCCCTCATCTACTCTCTCAGTCCCTTTTTGAGCCCAAACTTGTGGGTTCCAATAATTCCCCAAGAGAGATGCCATTTTGTCTCTCTCTTTTAAAAAAAATTTTCACTGGAGTATGGAAAAGGCTTCACTCCATCTGCAACTTCGAGGTTTCCTGAGCTCAGTTTCATTCTTCAGGTGTATCTGTGTGGTTAGTCGATCAGTCGTGTCTGACTCCTCTGTGACCCCATGGACTGTAGCCCTCCAGGATCCTCTGTCCATGGGATTTCCTAAGCAAGAATACTGGAGTGGGTTGCTATTTCATTCTCCAGGGGATCTTCCCGACCCAGGGTTTGAACTAGTGTCTCCAGTGTCTCTTGTGCTGCAGGCAGATTCTTTACCCACTGAGCCATCAGGAAAGCCCTGATATCTATAAACACAGAATTACAGAGAGTAGGTGGGTTTTATTGGTATATCTATAAACACAGAATTACAGAGACTAGGTAGGTTTTATTGGGTGCTTACTATGTTCTGGATATTGCCCTTAGCAATTTACATAGATTATTTTAGTTAATCTCCTAATCATCCTAAGAAATATGTAGTAGCGTTATTCCCATTTGCCAGATATAGCAAATGAGGTTTAAACATTCCTCAAGATCACATTCCTAGAATGAGGCAGAGCTGGGATTTGAGTTTGGACCATTTGTCTCCGTCACTACTGGTTAGACTCCATTTAAAGTTAGAACCTTTGTTACTTTCCTGTGCTTCTATTTATATAGCCCACAATTGACTTCAGTCATTTTGACATCCCACATCAAAGCGCTGACTCACAGAGCTTCTTTTTGTCTTCCACATGCCAATTTCCCCAAATCTTCATATATTTTATAAATCTTTTAAAAAAACATATTAAAGAACAAGATTATATTTTATTTCATTTGCATTTGTTTGAATGCTGTTGAAGCAGTGCATTTTTACATTTATTGGACCCAGATGTTTTTCTCTTGAAAATTGCCTGCTTATATCATTTGCCCATCTAAAAAAATGCATAGGGTTTGTATATTTCTTATTGATTCTAAAGGGTTAAAAATATATTATGGATATTAATCTTTAATTATATGATAATTTGTTATAAATATACACACCTTTTAATTTGTTTTTCAGTTGTTCAGGGTTTTTGTTGTTATTGTTACTATTCATTCATTTGTTTTCTTACTGTACAAAAATTCAATTTTTTTATATGGTCAAATATCTTGACCTTTAAGTTTTCTTCTTTTGGTGTCATGCAGTGTCAGACTTTTATGCACGAAACTAGCCATTTCCACGATGATGTACAGTGACTCACTTGGAAACTTTAAATTTGATTCGGCACCTAAAACCTGCCGACTCTGACACGTAATTGTATAGATTTTGGCCTATAACGGAAGAAAACAGACATGTGCCACATATATATTTATTTATATGTGTAAACCTTATATATGTACAGTATCATAAAACATATCTTTTATATATGATCATGCTATGATGTGATTTATGATTTAGGTATGTTTTATGATTGATGGAGTCACAAAGAGTCAGATATAACTGAGTAACTAAGTACACACACACACATGATTTTATACACACACACACATATATACGAGGTTATATATATAGCTGGCTAGGTGACCTAAAAATTGATTTAGATTCCAATATGACTCAAATTTATGTGAGAACCAGAATGAAGATGGCATCTAAGGGGAAGTGGAAAGAACATATTGGGTATCAGGAGACATGGATTCTAATTTTGGTCTCACATTAACTGGTCGAGTGTACTAGGCCCAGTTTCTTAAACTAGCTTCAACTTTCTTACTTGCGTGATGAGGGTGATGGTAGATGATACTAAATGTCTTTCTAGCATGGACACTCTGTGATCACACTTCTGGGTTTGCTCTTGTGTAAGCACCAAGAAGGTTAAGGACAGAGAAGGGTAAATACAGGGATTGTGTGTGTGGGGGGGTGCTATCAGGTTACTCCAGGGAGAAGCTGGCAGATGCGGCGAGTGATGACCCAGAATTCCATCATCCTAACCTAACTAACCACTACCAAGCCTGGAAGAAAGTCCCCACTTTTTAAGCTCTCTGGATTTCTCTTGTCTTTACCAATATCAGCCTCCTCAATGAGCACAATGGCCCTGAATCCCAAATGACACCCTCCTCCGAGTGACCAGACAGACCCTGAGGCTACATTTGAATTAGGAGAGCACAAACTCATTTTGAACAGTTGGCTGCATAGTAGTTTTATTTAAACTGTCTACAGAAGGAATGCAGTGTTGGCTGACTTCTCATTTTATGCCAGTTCCAAGGTCAAAAGCCCTGAGTGATTCTGGCATTTATAAATCTTTGATAGGTGTGAAGTAGAATCTAAAATTTGAGCCTTGAAAGGCATTTCAGCAGTCATCTGGTCCAACTTCTACTCTTAGCTCTGTGAGTAGATCTTTTACTAGTTTCAGATACTTGATTTTTTTAGACTTGTCCGTATATTTCCCTAAAAGCACATCCCAAATTTTAATATGTAGTAGTGCCATATTGTTTATTTATTTATTACTTTTCCCCAATTATTTTTAAAAACTTCAAACTTACAGAGAAGTGGAAAAAATAGTGCAATTAGCTATATACACTTTCCCTAGATTTATTCATTGTTAATGCATGGCTACATTTGCCTTATCACTCCATATTCTTGTATAAATATATACACATATTTTTTTGCTGAGGTATTTGAGAATAAGTTTCAGACATCTTGCTCCCTCGTGCCTAAGTGTATCAACATATATATTCTAAGAATTAGAACATTCTCCACAGTTTTCTCAATTGAATGTACCATATTGCTCTCCTGCCAGCCATGTATGGGAATTCCAGTTACCATCTTTGTAAAGTCTTGCTTTTCTCAATCTTTCAGAATTTTAGCTGCTCTAGTGGATGTGCAGAAGTATTTCATTGTGGTTTTAATCTGAGTTTCCCTGATGGATAGTGATATTGAACATATTTTCAGAGTCTTTTTGGATATCCTCTCTAATGAAATGCCTCTTCCAGTTTTTTGCCCATGAAAAAATAGATAATTTGTATTTTTTCTTATTGATTTGCAGGAGTGTTTTATATTCTGAGCTTCTCTCCAGTAGATGTAAAACGGAAAGATATTTGATTGAAATTATTTCATGTGCTGGCATAGTGTCTGACCTTGCCCATTTTTTTAAAAAGGGAAATAATCCAGTATTAGCATGAATAGTTATTCTGCCTGTACAAAAAAGAGATAGTGTGTTTTAATTAAAAACTTATTTTTTCAGTACCTAAAACAAAGGAAACATTTGGACTAGCAAAATGATAGTTCCGCGAGCATTTATCTTCATTGCATAAATAGTCTTCCTTTTGGGCAACTGGACCTTTATATAGAGGCTTTTGGTATTTTAAGATAAGCAGCAGGATCTGCTGGGAACTGGTTGATAATTCCATTTTTGTGGTAGTCATGACGGGGTGACAATCAGGAGTTCAAAGATGAGAGGCAAAGAACCCTATTCTCTTCTTTTTCCAAAGTCCTCCTAAAATACAGACAAGAAAGAGAGACTTCCTAGTCAGAACGGTTATCTGTTACTAAAGGGGCAGTTGGCATCAACCCAAATGGAAAACTTTTAAAATAAGGATTGCCATGATAGCATCATGCTGGCATCAGAGACCATTCTGCAAGTGATTTTCATCCCTCCTAGCCATGCCTATACACAAGGCTGTGCTCTGAGTTTCTTCTTGACATTCATACCCAGATAAAGTCTGGTTAGACCCAAGAATGGAGGGTAAGTGGAGCTTCCATGCTGCCATTAATGGCACATGCTACCGATGGTGGTGCTTTTCCAGTGAGTCCAGCTTCAAGCACCAGCTACTATGCAGTCTGAATTGGCACTTGAGGTAGATTCTTTTGCCATCTTTAAGTTGAACTGAAAACAATGTCAGAGTTAGAAGCAGAAAATAAGCTGCAGAAAGTCAGTCTGAAGTGCACAAGAAGGAGAGTTGAGATCCATACCATATTCCCTTGGTAATGGCCCAGAAGAAGCTTATGGGCTAATGATAGATGTGTATACATTTTATATTAAAACTTTTAAAAGAAATTCCGGCAGAATTGCATTCCCCTTCCTCCCTGGTCACACAAATGTGGGTCGCCTGCATCCACACTGGCCAAAGTTAGGCTATTTACCGAGCCCTGTGGCATCTACAGGAGAGCTTTAGAAAACATCCTTATCCACATCTTTCTGTTGGCATCACAGGGAAGCATGTTCAACTCTTGGAAACCCATGTGGGTTGTATTGTTAGAAGATGGAATTGAATTTTATAAGAAGAAGAGTGACAGCAGTCCCAAAGGAATGATTCCCTTGAAAGGAAGCACTCTGACCAGCCCTTGCCAGGACTTTGGAAAAAGGATGGTGAGTTGACGTCAGTAACAGTGATAAACACCTTGCCAGGCGCTGACCTCTGCATAGCCTACTAATGTGAATGGAGCTCCCTGGGCCAGTCCCTCTCCCCGCCACTCATCCTGCACCCAAGGCATTTGGGTCTTTCTTGGCTAAGCATTTCCAGAACAGGGTTGGCTCAACTCCTGTGCTTCATAAAAGCCCTCACCCCCTTGAAAGGAGTCATTCCTAATGGAATGTGTTTTGATTTCAGTTTGTGTTTAAGATCACTACGACCAAACAGCAGGACCACTTCTTCCAGGCAGCCTTCCTGGAGGAGAGAGATGCCTGGGTTCGGGACATCAAGAAGGCCACTAAATGCATTGAAGGAGGCCAGAAGTTTGCGAGAAAATCCACCAGGAGGTCCATTCGACTGCCAGAAACCATTGACTTAGGGTGACTTTCTATGTTTACTTTCCTTCACTCTTTCTTCCTCCCACCCCACTCCTTGAGGCAATCTCACAGCAGACCTTACTCCAAGGCCCACTTTGGGCACCTTTGAAGGCTGTATCCACCCTTGCCAGTCCTTAGTACTTGCACTTGATGTGCTAAGATGTTTACCTGGCTCTGAAGGAGTGATCATGGGTTCCCCAAAGCCTAACAGCTGAGGAGAGGAGGCATGGGAATTTAAATTCCCTCATGTCTGCGTGATCTTGGCAGAGAGAGGGACAGGGAGAAGGAGAGATAGAGAAAGAGGAGGGAGGAGAGAAAGAGATAAATACATCATTGCATTTATAAAGTAGCTATAGTAAATTACTCTTAAAAGAAAGCTTTGGGATCTATACATAGGCAGGAAAAGATAGGAGCTACGTGTCCAAGTAGGTAAAGTTTTTCAAGTTCAAGTTCACATATTCAGCAGGGGTGAATATCTCTCCTAGGCAGAAACCATTTGTGCCATGACCTAGCTTAATGACCTCTGATGTTGACTGGCCTGGACCTGCAAGTGATAGTTGTTGCCTAAAGATTGATATTGCTTAAGTCCCTTTCTTTAGGAGTGTCTTTATTTTTTACTGGTTTTTGCTTTTATGTGGAACATACCCTGTAACAGGAGCTCTGCCAGGAAGAGTTTCATATTGGCTACTTACAGCATCCATCCAGAATTCTGTTTACCAAACATGGGGAGTCCCTAGGAGGAGAATGGAAAAAACCCCATGTGTACCTAATGCAGGATTTGGCAGGTCATAGGAGTTTGATGGAGTTTGCACACTAAACTTAGAGAGAATGAGCGCTTTCTCTCACCAAGAAAGCTTTCTGGTAAAGACTCAAGAGGAGTTGCCTAGTCCAGCTGTGGCTGCTGGGTGGGTGGTCCAGTGACTGCATTTCTAAGTGGGAATGATGCTTGTGCTACGTGGAGCCACAAGACACACAAAATTGTTGCTTGCAATTTTTCTGATAAGGTTATCTTTATTATTCAAGGACAAAAATGAGAACATCTCACTATTTTGTTTTACCTCTTCTAAATTTTAGGATAAAGGATAAGTTTAGTCAAAACATTCACTTTCTTGGGACTTCCCTGATGGTCTGGTGGTTAAGACTTCACCTTCCAATGCCAGGGGTGCGAGTTCGATCTCTGCTTGTGGAGCTAAGATACCACATGCCTTGCAGCCAAAAAACCGAAACATTAAAAAAAGAAGCAATATTGTAACAAATTCAATAAAGACTTTAAAAATGGTCCACATTAAAAAAAAAAAACAAACTTTAATCTCTTGTCACTACCCCCTACACCCCACCAAAACACATCCACTTTCTTGGAGTCAAATGTCTACATCAGATGGTCTCTTAAAGGGTACAAAGAACTGGGACATGAATATTGAGGCCTGAGAACCTTTAATCTTTGACACCTAACTGGGGACAACTCTCCATCTCAGATACTAAAAGTTAAATCAACAGAATTCAGTGAATTTAAGAGCTATTAAATACTATCCCAGTACATTTTGCTGAATGCTGTGCAGGCCGCAGAGTTCATGCAAGTATGAGGTCTGCCTTCTAATGACCTACTTATGATCCAGTGGAGAGATTAGGCTCAGGTTTCACCTGGGGAGGGGGAAGCTTGTGCTCAGGACCAGCCCCTCCACGCTGGCGAGTCCCAGAGAGGACAGGCCATACTGAACCACTCCTGCTCATCCATGTGTTTTCATCTGTGCAGTGCCTTGTATTTGTCCATGAAAGACACTGAAAAAGGAATAAAAGAACTGAACCTAGAGAAGGACAAGAAGATTTTCAATCACTGCTTCACAGGTAAAAGGCCTTGTGGGTCTGATGTGGGGCTTCTGGGGCAGGCAATATGGAGGTCTTGCTCAGCATGAGTGTGTGTGGGGGGGATGTGGAGAGAGGTAGGGGGGTTTGGTGTCATGGAACACAGACTGGTGGACATGATCATTGGACTCCCCCAGCATGAAAAGAGAAAGAAAGGTAGGCCCATACTTTGTGGTTCAAGGTAAAATCTTAGAAGTTCCAGCTACATCAATCAAAGGGTCACTTTTTCCCAATAAATGGCAGGATGTTGAAATAGACACAGAGTTGACCAAGATGATAAATAAGAATCAAGACACCTAATGTTAGATTTAAGTGACAATCTTAGGGATGTCTGAGGCTGCATAGCGTTTTGTTGTTGTTCAGTCACTAAGTTGTGTCCGACTCTCTGTGACCCCATGGACTGTAATATGCCAGGCTCCTCTGTCCTTCACTATCTCCTAGAGTTCGCTCAAATTCATGTCCATTGAGTCATTCTTAAAAGAGGTCTGTAATTACCTCCCTACCTCTTTTATAAGGTCACTGCAAGGATTAAAAGCAGAAATGCAGTATTAATTAGTTTTTCCTTCCAGAGAAAGAAAACTGGGCAAAGCCTTTTGTATATGAAACTCATGAATGGTACACTTATCAACTAACTGCTTTCACTCTTGTTTCAAAGATGGCATACCTTACTGCTCTGATGACCTGGGGCCTGTTAAGTTGGTTCTTTGCTTGGCTATATTTGTACAGTATATATTGCAGAGCACAGGGAACTACACTCAGTATTTTGTAATAATGTATATTTAATAACATAAATTTATATATATATATATAAAATATATATAAATGTTTGAAAGAAATTTGTTTTATTTATTTACCTTTATTGAAGTATGATTGCTTTACAATATTGTGTTAGCTTTAGGCGTATAGCACAGTGATTCAGTTATACATACACACACATATATATATTCTTTTTCAGATTTTTTTCCTGTATACGTTATTACGAAATACTGAGTATAGTTCCCTGTGCTATACAATAGGTCCTTGTTGGTTGTACAAAATATTTTTAATACAGAGCTTCATTGTAGCCTGTTAATAATCCAGTTGATGGGTCAATTTCATTTTATTCTCCTTGAAGTCCTCCCTTGATTGAGAAGGCTGATTGAATGACTTCTCAAGGTCCCTGCTAGACCCTGCAAAGGTGTGACATTTGATGTAAGGGATGACATCAAATTCTAAATTAGTACATACACATACTAGCACAAGTTGTTTTCTGCTTAAAAACTTGCAACAGCTCCTCACTGCCAAATTCTTAATGTACCAACAGAGCTCTCCCCACCCACCCCATGTCTTCCTCTCTCTCCTGTCTTCTTTTGTCCTCCTTCCACCAGCCCCTCTCCCACTATCTCCTAGCAGGGATCCCTCATGCCTGTTTGAGTCTGTTCACACTGCTGCTCCCTCAGCTCCTGCTGGTTCCCCTGGCCGCTGCCTAAGTAAATGCTTGACAAATGTTGTCACTTCCTCTGTGAAACAGTACCCATTGCCCCACCCACCCCTCCACGTCTTCCCGCAGATTTGACCCAGCAGCTCCGCTGCACTGACCCCACAGCAAGGCACTTGTTACAACACTTACTCATTACCCAGATCTTCCTTTTAGACTCCCCCCTGGGGTAGTCTCCCCTATAGCCATTACTGAACTTAGCTCTCAGCAGAAGTTCTGGGACATTAATGGAAGAAATGAGTCAGTTAGTAAAAAACTATTTCTTTACGCATGCACTGCTCCTTAAGGAGCACGTAATGGCACCCCACTCCAGTACTCTTGCCTGGAAAATCCCATGGATGGAGGAGCCTGGTAGGGTGCAGTTCGTGGGGTCTCGAAGAGTCGGACACGACTGAGTGACTTCACTTTCACTTTTCACTTTCATGCATTGGAGAAGGAAATGGCAACCCACTCCAGTGTTCTTGCCTGGACAATCCCAGGGACAGCAGAGCCTGGTGGGCTGCCATCTATGGGGTCGCACAGAGTTGGACATGACTGAAGCGACTTAGCAGCAGCAGATGTTTTTTAAAACCATTTACATAGTTCCTTTTATTTCCAGGTATCTATCTCACTAATTACATTTTTCCTTCTTGGAGTGACAGGGAAGATGAAACAAGTAAGACACCCGGGTGCTCTGCAGCTCTCTAGGGGCAACTGTCCGTGCCTTGTTCTTTGAAAAAGAGAGTTAACCTTCTTTGTGATGGTCCCATCCAGGTAACTGTGTCATTGACTGGCTGGTTTCCAATAAGTCTGTTCGGAACCGCCAGGAAGGCCTCATGATCGCCTCCTCCTTGCTCAACGAAGGGTACCTGCAGCCCGCTGGAGACCTCTCCAAGAACGCGGTGGACGGAACTGCTGAAAACCCTTTCCTGGACAACCCTGATGCCTTCTACTACTTTGTGAGTGAGGGCGTGGGGGTTGACCTGGGTGGGTTCTAGGCTGATTTCAGTTCATATCTGCTGTTGTGAAAGAAAGCACCTAGCCCTACAGCTTTGGTCCATGTCTTTGACTTGATAGCTGTCCCTCTCCATAATGCCTATCACATCCAGTGAGTTAGTCTAAAGGAAAATACTGTTTACTTGAATAGTTTTCTTTATTTTTGTTTAAAAAATGGCTATATTTATTTCTATTTTAAGCAAGACTTTCTCTTGTAAAAGCTTATTAGGCCCTAGTACATGCCAGGTGGGGCTTCCCTGGTGGCTCAGTGGTAAAGAATCTGCCTGCCAATGCAGGAGATGAGGGTTCGATCCCTGGGTGGAGAAGATCCTCTGGAGAAGGAAATGGCAACCCACTCCAGTATTCTTACCTGGGAAATCTCAAGGTCAGAGGGCCTGGCGGGCTACAGTCCATGAGGTCATGAAGAGTTGGATGTGATTTAGGAACTGAGAACATGCCAGGCATCCACTTAGTCAAAGTAGATCCAGTAGTGGAAGGAAAAACAACCGGCAAAATTATGGCCCCTGGGAGTCCAAATATACATTGAAATACGTGACTCAATACAAAATATGTTCATCCTTATTCCTTCCCCCTGTCATCATGGGTACCTCCAGGGCATGCTTCCCTCAGACTGGGAAACACTGTATGGTACAACATGGACTTAATTTTGGGTCACATGAGACATCTGGCAGCAGTGGATTTCTAGGGGGATTCTGGCAATTTTGTTTCTATTTGGGGTCAGAGCACAAAAGTAAGGAAGCTACTTATAAAAATGAAGTGAATGTACCCAAGAGAGTTTCATTTCACTTTGGGGAAGTTCCTCTGTCAGAATTTTTTCTTTTTTCAAAATTTCAACCAGGTTGTTTATAGCTATTTAAATGTAGGACTCTAAAAAAAAATGTAGGTCTAAAAATACTGAGCACAGTGGCTTGTGTGATTCATTGGTCTCGTATAGCTGAGCAAGGCCCAGTTCCTGCTTGAACTCAGAGGATGTGGCTGGACCTGGGCTCTTGGTCTCTTAAACTGGGGGAGCCGAGTGGCAGGGGGCATATGGAGGTTATATTGTATGCACAGTGTCTTATAAACCAGCCAACTCGCTTTCAGCGATGTGGCCATGAGGTCCCCAGAGAAGGAAGGCTTTGAAGGGAGAGATGTGCTGGGCTAGACTTCCAATCCAGCTTGGGGAACTCGGGAAAATGAAAGTATATTGACAAGATCATACTTGCATGGAGACAAGGGAGCATCTAGCAACAAGAAATAAGCATCTAGACAGGGCTTCCCTGGTGGTCCAGTGGTCAAGACTCTATGCTTCCACTGCAGGGGGCTCTGGTTTGATCCCTTGTCGGGAAACTAAGATCCCACATGCTGCATGGTGCAGCCAAAACAAAACAAAACAAAAAAGAAGAAGAAATAAGCATCTAGAAACAAGAAAAGTGGGGAGGGGAAACAAGCTAACCAAGGATAACCTTTAACGTTCAGGTTGGGAATGTGAATCACAGGGAGAAGGAGTGGCTAGAGGGAAGGGGGAGATGAGGGTGGTATAACTGGCACTATGCCTGAGACTGGAAAAATTAACTGGTTCTTTGGCTCCCCAACAGCCAGACAGTGGGTTCTTCTGTGAAGAGAATTCCAGTGATGATGATGTGATTTTGAAAGAAGAATTCAGAGGAGTCATTATCAAGCAGGGATGTTTACTGAAGCAGGTTAGTGGTCTCTATATTCTACCCTATGCTTTCTCCATAACCAGGCCCTTTGTATTCTACAGGATCAAATGGTATTTTGTTTGTTTGGTGAATAGTCAACTAGAGAATGAAACTGACCTAGTGAAAGACAAACAAATAGTTAAGTAGATGATCAAAGTGGCATTAGGTCAGGAGGACTGAAGCAGGCAGGGGAGAAGCACCTAAAAATAGGGAAATTTTCTATCAAGGTTTCAGGAAAATGCTGACCTTTTCATTAGTTGGAGGATATCAGTTGGCAAAGAGATGCCATCTAAAAGACAGAGATGTTTCACAATGAAATTTCTTCCATTGGCCTATCCTTCCTCCCTACAAAGTAACCAGGAAATAGAAACAAGCTGCACCCAGAAGAGGAACATCATAAACCATTGAGAGCAAGGAAGTACCATTCCAGACTGTGGGTGGGTCACAGTGAGACCATACCCAGGCCAGCTCTGCAGGAGCAGCAACAGATGAAGGTCAAACCCAGTCAGAGGGCATAGACTCAGTCATTACCAGGTATCATCAGGTACTGGCCACTGTCAGTCTGGGAGACAGGGGCTGGGGTGAGCTGAAGAGCTCTGGTCAGTTACCAAGTGCAAAGGCATGGGACACTAAGAGGTAAGAGAACCCAGTGGCTGGAGCTGAGTGAGGAAGCCGGGGTCAGCACCTGGTAGAGAAGAAGCAATTGGAACACAGGAATATTCAGAGTGAAACAACTGATGCTAGTATGTGTTGTCATAGAAGCCTAAGCTGCTTTATGAGGCCAAGGTCTTGCCCCTTGTGATTGTGCCATGAGCTGTCTCAAAGGCACTGCTCTGTATATGTTAATAAAAGAGAGAATCTGGCTGCTGCAAGATTTCTGTGCATTGTCTATAGATCTCATGGGACTGAGAGATTTGACTTACCTCATGATAGAAGCCTGAACTTCTGGGTGAAGAGAGAAGAACCAAAGTTGAGCATATATTTACATTTAAAAAGGAGAACTTTGGGTTGACTAAGTATAGATAGAGATTTTTGAGTTTCACTAGAAGTAGAGCATTAATGCGGAAAACTTACCTTCACATTATATTTTGAGAGAACAGGGTCCTAAGAAATAAAAAATCCATAGCTTAGAAAGAATTCCAGACTATTCTAATAACTTGTATGCCCACTGACTAGATTAAAGAATGAGCAAAGGAGCAAGGTCAGCCTTACACAGAGTAGGTTCTGGAGGTTGCCCATAGGCAGAGTTTGCCCATCACCTGCTTCCTCATTGGTTCTGACAAATGTTTGTATGTATATGGCTCTGATCATAGGCTGTTAAGGCAGGAGTCACTTGGAAAGGAGTTTCACTATTTCCTTATGATACCTTCTATAATTCTATGTTATTATCAGCCATGAATGACTTTTCTTGAGTTAGTTGATCTGACAAGCCTTAATTTAGGGTGGAGCCCTGAGAAAACTGAACATGAAGGTTGAATAGGGATAGATGAAGTCCAGGCTGGACTGGAGTGAGGTCTGGGCAAAAGATGCAATGGAGATGCTGGATGGTCAAAAGTTGGCTGAGGGTTGTGGTGTGAGTGTGTGTTGAAAGTAGTGGGACTAGATGTAGGCTTACTCCTCCATTTTTCTTCATCTTCTTTACGTGGCCTTTGATAGGTACAGGTAAGCCTTCAATAGCTCAGGTGGTGCACATTTGAATCCTCCAGGGATCTGTTAAAATTGCACCCCAGGCCAGTTAAATCAGAGTCTCTGTATGTTACAGATCCCCAAGAGATTCTGGTGTGTGGCCAATGTAAAGAATTACAGAGCTAACCATTTTCTTAAAAGTTAGTTTATCCTGTTATCAAAATATCACTGTTTAAGTAGTCATAAACCCCTTTTAACATGAGGAAAACAGAATCTTTTTGCATTCAGGAATTTTGTTCTTTTTCAATATTCCCCTCACCTCTAATTTTTAGGGGAGGAAGAGGGAAGAAAAACCTCTTCTACTTGAATTGATAGGCCCCCTTTAATGTTTCCCATCCCTTATCTCAGTGGTTTATAATTCTAGTTCATAGCAGGATCATCTGGGAGGTTTTTGAAAATCTTTTTAAGTACCAAAAAAACCCTCATCAACCCTGTGTCTTCTGTTGTGAGTTAGCCCGGGTTACGTGGTAGAAGCCTTATCTCAAAAAAGGGTACCTGTGCTCCACACTTCATAGGTGGGAAGTAGATGCATCCACTTGGGGGTCAGTCCCTACCCTCATTCTACCCCCTTCACTGGTTCCAAAGGCATTAGTTCTGCTTGGAGGACATAGCCAGTTTGAGGATGAATGAAACTGGATTATATTCAACATAATCCTTTTTATATAATTCATTCTGTGACTATGATGAATAAAATACCTCATTTCTCAACCACATGTAGATTCTTTGATGAGAAAGGACAACGTGTTATACATATTTTTCTTGTATCTGCCGCCAAGTTCGGCATCCTTCTTAGTCTGTAATAGACAACAAACATTTTTAGAGTGAATTAAGTTGAATGTAAGTACACCTGTTCCTCAGTACCCACAGAGGATTGGTTCTAGGACCCGCCATGGCTACCAAAATCTATGGATGCTCAAGTCCTTATATAAAATGGTGTCGCACCTAGAAGATGTTGACAGAGCAGCAACAATTCTTGGAAACCCCAGCTGTGCATGCATTCCTTAAAGTGCCTCAGGAAACACTCGTTCAGTGAAAGACAACTCTTCAGCCCCTCACATCGTGTGCCAGTGAGGACCTTAAGACAATGTGGTAGTTGGCCAGGGGTGGCTGATTTCAGATCCTCCTGTACCTTCCTCTTCCACTGACTCCTGAGTACTTGATACTCACCCAGTGATTGTGTAAGAGAACATGATTTGTGTGCCTATAGATCTGGAGAAAATGGTGTGGGGCAGCAACCTTAGTGTTCTTAGCCTATGGGTAACATCAATTAAGGCAAAGAGCAGGGACTTATAACAAGAATTTTAGAAGTTGATGCTTTACAAAAGCCATATAATATTGCAGATAGAAATATTCTGTTTTCTCCCACATGACTCTGCAGTGTTCTTGGCTCCACCCTTCAGGCAAGTCAAGTGTTGTTTGGAGATGAGCTCCTTGACCAAATGCTCTGCCAAATAACTTAAACCCATTCTTGAAAGTGCTCTGACCTGGCATTATGAAGGAGGCATCGTTTGCTAAAATCGCAGACATTCCATTGCTTTCTATATAAACACAGTGAAAAACTTTGGAAGCTTTCTGTATGTGCCTCTTAATATGCGGTGCTTCAGGAATAACACATAATATTCTTCATGTTGGCAACATGGAAACTATATATTTTCTAATCTAATTTTTTTAACTTCTGGAGTTAAAAGTCACTTGAATTTACTGTAGGAAATCATAGAATCAGGTTTAGCACAACATTTTAAACAACTACTATCAGCTAATTGAAATAACTGGGTAATTCCAGGCAATTACAAACAGATACAAAGTGGCTCCCACATGCCAGGCGCAGTGCTGGGCATGGGAGGAACAAAGAGAAGCAGACACAAATCCTGCCTCAAAACCCGCAGTCTAGACAATGTCAGTGTTTGACACTGGAAGAGTCAATGGTTCTCTAGGGAAGGGCCAAGTCCTGTTCTTCCTCATTGTGTCTGTCACAACCACTATTGCTTCCAATTTCCATTGCTGCTCCCTGTTGTTAGTCCCTACTAATTTTATGCTGGGAATGTTGTAATCATTTCTTGATGGTCTTCTTTCTACCTTATTATATTTCCCCTGGCTTTATCTTTAACCCCTAGCTGATCCATCATGTATGTTGTCACCATATTAATCTTCCTAAAATGTTACAGTAATCTTTTGCTTCCAACTCAAAAGCTGCCAGTGCAGCTTTATCTCAGTTAGTTCTCAATCCTCCAATATAATTATTATTCCACATCTTATTCCTCATCAGATCTTGCCATCTTCAGTTTTCAAAATATATAAAAATATTTGACGGCTTTGACAACAACCCCTGTGTCTTATTTTTACTGTCTCCTTCCACTTTTCCAAACTTGCCTCTGCTATACCTCATGAACCCTGCCTTCTAGCCTGAGAGTCTTACTCGTCAGGGTCTGAATATGCCGTAGACATTCCCACCACTGCATTTTTGTTGTCAACGGTCTTCCCACCCACCTCTTTCTCACCTGTCTAACTGCTGTGTGTCCCACATGGATAAGTGAAGGTTTTTATGAGGCTCTCTTTGACATGCCAAACCCACAATTATATATCCTTCATTTAAATCCTTTGAAACTAGGGCCTACTGTAGAGCACAGGGAACTATACTCAATATCTTGTAATAACCTATAATGGAAAAGTATCTAAAAAAAATAATATATGTGTGTATGTGTTTAACTGAATCACTTTGCTGTATACCGGAAACTAACACAACATTGTAATCAACTATATTTCAATGAAAATTTTAAAAAACCCAAATGAAGTTTCCAAATAATAAATAGTAAATTAAAAAAAATCCTTTGAATCCATATATATGGAATCTAGAAAAATGGTACTGAAGAATTTATTTGCAGGGCAGCAATGGAGAAACAGACATAGAGAATAGACTTACGGACATAGGGAGAGGGGAGGAGAGGGTGAGATGTATGGAGAGGGTACCATGGAAATTTACATTACCATATGTAAAATAAAATGAAAAGTCCTTTGAAAAACTCTTATCTATAGAGATTATTTGATTTGGACATTTGCTATTTTATATTTCCACGTAGATTATAAGCTCTTTGAAGAGCTTATAATTGTTGTCTTAAATCTCTTAATAGCCCCACATTACCTAACATAGCATGTTATACATAGTGCTGTCTTATATGATGCTAAAACTGTGAGATGATGTTAGAAATAATTTAACCCACAATTTAATAACATCTAAATTGTTCATTGGTTCTAGTGCTATTCTGACAAGGCCTGGGTTGTGGCCTGGATTCTCCTGGAGATAGAATGTCATCTTTATTTTTTTCTCCTTTCAATTCAGCAAGACTTATCCTGTAGGGACTATGTGTACTGAGTGAGACTAAAAACTCATCCTTCCTTTTTCTATGTTGATCCTGGATATAGGGCCATAGGCGGAAGAACTGGAAAGTGAGGAAGTTCATTCTGAGAGAAGACCCTGCCTATTTGCACTACTACGACCCTGCTGGGGTGAGACACTGTGCTCCGTAAACCCTCCCACCAGAAGCTTGCACTGCTCCTAATCACAGGGCTGCCCAGGCCCTTCCTGCTCTGCTTCCTTCATCTTCACCCTCCCTCTTCTTTTTCCTCACCCTCCTCTACCTTTTCCAACCCCTTCTTTTTGCAAAGATCTGAGACCTTAGGCTTTGAGGCCAGCAGAATCTCAGGGGATGGAAAAAATATCATTATATGGTCATTTATTTGATCAACACAACATAACTTTTTATTATTTATCCCAAGCTGATATTTTCAGAGGAACTCAACCAATCCAACTCTGTGCTCTTGGTTTAATGTGCAAAAAAGTGATAATTCCTCTTCTAGGCCTACTTCGATGGGAGCATTTTTTGAGCCCAACCGTTTAGGCTGTTGATTATTCAGAAGAGGGCTTTTTCCTTATTAAGTTGAGTCATGTCTCTCTGGGTTGGGTCCTCAGTTTTTGCAGGGCTCTCTTGATTCCCTCCTATGAGGGTTCTACTACTATGTCTGTTGCTTGGGGCCAAAGGACTCTGGAAACACCTGGCCATTCTTCTGAGGGGTGTGATGATTCAGCCTCACCACCTCCCCCAGCTGTCACTTTCCTCCAGATGTGAAGCTCAGGCTGACTTGTGTCTCCTCGTCCAGCTCCCTGCCTCCCCGCTGTGTGAAGTGGGAAGAGGGGTGGAGGATCCAGAATGGGTTCCCTTTAATCTCCTTCCACTCTTCTCTAAACCACAGTGAGTCTGTGTGCCTTTTGCACCAATAGGATCAAGTATACGCCTATATTTTACTTTGGAAACATAATGAAGGACTCTTTTCTCCTTTAGGGGGAAGATCCCTTGGGAGCAATTCGCTTGAGAGGCTGTGTGGTGACCTCAGTGGAGAGCAACCCAGATGGTAAGAATGAATTTTGGGGGGAGAGAAGTGTGTCTCCCCGGGCTCCCTTCCCACACCTGTGCACCCTGAGCCAACAGCAACCACTCCCTCATTCACTCCCTTACTCAGGCATGAATGAGTTCACTGTCTGAAAACTTCAGAGAGACCCAAAGTTGTTCTCTCTCAACGGCTGCCCTGGCTCTCTGGGTCTTGGGGAGCTGTATTGGTTTTGTGGATGCCTTGAATAAATCCTAGCACAGTGCTGAGAAAAACCTGTCACCTCAGAACCGGCTTGGGTGGGGAGACTTTTTACCTCCTGATGCCTGTGATGGAGCTCAACATTCCTCAGAGTGCACCTTTGCAGACCAGGAAATGTCCCACAACAAGAGGAACATTTGTGCGGTGAGGCAGTGTGGGGAACAGGAAGTGCTCTGAGGTTATGTTAGGTCTAGGTTACTCAGTCAGGGGCACAACTTTGAGTGAGTTGCCTAAATAATCTAGGTTTTGGTTCCTTCTCTGAGAATGATGGAGTCCTACCAGCTGACCCTTGGGTCCTGATCGCAAGTCTATGATTCAGTGATGACCATCTTCTCAGGTGTAGGAATGAGTGAGTAGTGTCAGCAGGAAGATGCGGTTCAGACCCCCAGACCCTGGTTTCTCTTTGTCATTTTGGGCTAATGATGCTATAGAGGTGGACTGGAAATGCTGCAGCTGCAAATGCCTCGATTTTAACCATTCCTGGATCTGCTCCCTCCCCCTCTCCCCTTAGAGTCCTTCACTGTCAGGGTAGGGAGTGTTCTCCTTTTTGATCTGAGATGGAGGTGTTCTGAGTCTTGCCACAGTATTGGCCAGTTTTCTGCCTTCTGATCTTTCAGTAGAGATGCTCACTTAGCGCTTGATAAAAATTAGTTTAGACTACACTCATGGTACTGGTGGCCCATCTTTTTTTTTTTTAATTTCTTTTTTAAGAAAACTAATACTGAGGTCAGTTCTTGGTTTATATTGTGAGTGGAGGAAAGGTACTCACTGGACACTATTACAGGTTACTCATTATACACTGTGTGCACAAGAGAGAAATTCAGTTTGCTTATAAAAAAATGTTTCTCCTTGAGTGTTTTACTTACTTCTAAACACACAAACACAATCATACTACATACCTCTCTATATAAGTACTATATATATATATTAATCATACATATATAAATGTATAAGCATACAATAATGGTAAGTTTGAAAAATCACATTTAATTTCCTTAGAACACTTGGAAAATGGGGATTTCATTGTTTGCAGAAGGAGGGCGAGCTAGGTGGCCTTTCTGTGCCCACACTCACTGTCATCACTTTCTCTCTCACCAGGCAAGAAGAGTGAAGAAGAGAACCTCTTTGAGATCATCACGGCTGATGAAGTTCACTATTTCCTGCAAGCAGCCACGCCCAAGGAGCGCATTGAGTGGATCAAAGCTATCCAGGTGGCCTCCCGGACGGGGAAGTGAAGACACTCCCTCCCAAGGGAACCACATGGATAAGCTCAGTCCAGGGCCTGGCCACTTCTGTAACAGAAGGCCCAGGGGTGGGATATTGTCATCCTCGGGGGTCCTGAATGTAACTAACCACATGCCGCGTGATGTTCGCCCACACTGACCACATCACTCGCTGAAGCCTCTGTGCCACTCTCTGTGTCCCCTGGGCAGACATGCCAAGCTGTGTGGCCTGGGGACGCTGCTTACCCTCTCAGGCCTCAGGTTTCTCCTCTGGAAAATGAACGAGTTGAACTAGGGGAGTCCTGTCCTCCCTAGCTTCAAAAGCCTGCCGATCTAATACCCATAGCAGGGCAGCTGGAGTCCCTCCATGACCAGGTCTTGGCCTTCAGAACCTGAAACAACTGTTCCCTTTAAAGCCATTGCCCATCTGTACTAAGAGCACTAGCACAAACCTCTTTTGTTCCCTTTTGCTGCCGTCCCCTGCTCTTGGCACAAGTTCATATATCAACGCCAAGGAGAACCCTCTTCCTTCTTTGCCCTCCCCAGAAGCTTCCTGACTGCCAGTATTGCAGTGGTGGTTTTTAGCATGAAGCCTTGTGACTTCAGTATGGAAAGTTTTGTCTTCTGAGAAAAAGACCCGAGGAAGCCCAGGGGTAGCTGAGGGTCCTCTCCTCTCCCTGAGGCCTCCCAGAGCAGGCGTGTTGCACTCCACCGGAGGCTGGTCAGACAAGAAGCTATCTTTGCCTCTTTCCAGAGAGCGTTTCTAATTAGGAGCAGGAACTCCAAATCTGTGAGATTCTGTTTCATTTGAGTGTTTACAGAAAAAAGTGGCCAGAGGGGTTTTCTCTATGGGGTCTCTGCTTGGGTGAGGGGGCTGGACAGCTGCCTGATTTAAACGTCTCCTCCCCCCGCCCCTCCCCACCCCCTACCCCCTAGCTCCAGAGGGTGGAGGGCTTAGATCACAGGCCAGCTGACAGGATGATGAGTTTATACAAAGACAGCTCTGAAAGGACTTACGTTTAGCTTGCAAATGGAGGTGGCCGTCACATCACACCGTGCCTTCAATTCTCGAGTTATTGAGATTGTGGTCGCACCTTGAAGCATGTGATTCAAGCACAAGCTGTCCCATCTCCCGCTTGGCCAACAAGGGGCCTTATGGGCCCATTATCATTCAGAGGGATCGGATCTAGATTCAGATTGTGTACCTGTTTCCAGTTTTTTATCCTGTCTGCCAGCTAATGATTCTAAACCAAAATTGAGCAAGATATTAAATATGTTTGTGAAGGTGTATTTTCCAACTTTAGATTTTTAATTTTAAGACCCTCGTGAGGAAAGAAGAGTAGAAAGTTCTTCTTGATTTTATCAGCTTCTTTTCCCCTCTCCTAATTCCATACAATATCCTTGAGGCTATTCTTACCCCCAGATTGTTTTCTCATTGGCCAAGAGGTAAAAGACTACCTTTTCTGTGACTCTTTAGTAAACTATATTAGAACATGCACAGTAGTTTTTCTACATTCAGTGTTAGAAGTATTTATTAATGTGGAGTCAATTTTAAGTTTTGAAATAAATGTTACCATGTTGAGTGTCATCTTGGTGTGATGACTCTGACGTTTTGCCTGTCGTTAATGACTCTCCTTTTCTACCACCTACTTTCCCTTACTGATTTCCACACCATCTGTCATCTATCAAGTCATCCCAATGACTTTAAAATTGTTTTAAAAACAAAGTCAGTGTATTCTAGGGAGCAAGATTATAGGGAAAATAAAGATAAGGCTTAGGGAATAGAAAGATATATGGACAGCATATCTTTCTATTCTCTAAATCTTTATCAGTGATTAAAAAATAAATTACTTGCATTATACACTTTTTTCTTTTCTTTTTTTATTTATTTGGCTGCATCGGGTCTTAGTTGTGGCATGTGGGATCTTCATTGCATCATACAGGATCTTTCACTGTAGCACTCAGACTCTAGTTGTGGCCTTAGTTGCTGCTCAGCATTTAGGATTTTAGTTCCCCAACCAGGGATCAAACAAATGTCCCCCGCATTGCAAAGCAGATTCTTAACCACAGGACCACTAGCGAAGTCCCAGTAATTTTTAACTTATGAGAACTTGATTATAATGTTTAGGCAAGCAAAAGAGTCCATACATGGCCATTACCTATTAAGAATGTTGAAAACTATTTACATTAGGGGGAAAGAAGTTTCTCACTGAAAGGCTGCTCAGTATGGTTGAGCAGGATGTGCACGGCTCAACTTCAAGGGGCCTTATTCACTCTGTAGTCTGGGCAACTGTCATTCCTTGGAATTTGCATTACACAATTTGCATTACACAATTTGCCTTACACATTTGAGTATTGTGGTCTGCAAAGAATTCAAAGCATCATTATGGCTTCTCAATGGGGGCAACTGGAATGAAGGTATCACTTGCCAAAGTAGGTATTTATAGTATAGGTATAGATATTATCCCAGAGTAGGAAATGGCAATCCAACCCAGTATCCTTGACTGGGAAATCCCATGGAAAGAGGAGCCTGGTGGGCTACAGCCCATGGGGTCGCAAAGAGTCAGACACAACTGAGTGACTGAGCATGTGTAGATATTATGTCTGAATTGCTTTGGCTTAGAAATCATCTGTGTGAGCATGCTTAGTGGCTCAGCTGTGTCTGACTCTTTGCAATCCCATGAACTGTAGCCTGCCAGGCTCCTCTGTCCATGGAAATTTCCAGACAAGAATACTGGAGAGAGTTGCCATTTCCTACTCCAGGGGATCTTCCCAATCCCTGGAGTAGAGACCCAGGGATCCAACCTGAGTTTCTTGCATCTCTTGCATTGGCAGGCATATTCTTTACTGCTAGTAAACAATTGGCCTTTCAGTGCAGAAATAAGCAAACCACACAGGGCAGAGCCCCAGAGTGATGAATATTGCCCTCAGTGATGTGGGTGAAGGAAGGTACTACCTGTCATTCCATTTGAAGAACATAAGAAGCTGGGAAAAGGGCTGCTCAGCATTTACCCAGGATTCCAGTTTAGAGTGGGGAGAAAAAAATTGGAAAAGAATAATTTCTAAGAGAATTAGGAGAATATATATAAAATAGGAAAATGGATTCTTACATCATGTAACTGACAGCAAGTCAGAAAAATAAAGCATTAAGTCTGCTAAATCTAACACCCTTCTGGGAAAAAAAAATAGAAGGAGGACTTGTAAGGTGAGGGCTTCCCTGGTGGCTCAGCTGGTAAAGAATTTGCCTGCAATGCAGGAGACCCCAGTTCGATTGCTGGGTCAGGAAGATCCCCTGGAGAAGGGATAGGCTACCCACTCCAGTATTCTTGGGCTTCCCTGGTGGCTCAGATGGTAAAGAATCTGCCAGCAATGCAGGAGACCTGGGTTTAATCCCTGGGTTGGGAAGGTCCCCTGGAGAAGGGAACAGCTTACCCACTCCAGTATTCTTGCCAGGGGAATTCCACCGACACAGGAGCCTGGCAGGCTACAGTCCATGGGGTCACAAAGAGTCTGACACAACTGAGAGACTTTTAGTTTGTGAGGTGAGAATCTTACATGCAGGTAGAGAACCCAAGACTAATTTAAGGAAAGATGTTAAGTGTCTCTTGTAGACACATAGGCACACATAGAGCGGCTAAAATCCTACCAATGGGAGATGTCTTTCAAAACCAGAATGAGGAACAGGCTTAGATTAAAATAACAACCAGTTTTCCAGTGCTTGCTGGTAGACATGTGAGAGAGCTAAACAGCGCATCCGTATCATTTCCTGTGGATTTCAGGTGAAGTCCCCTATGGACAAACCCCCTCGCATCCCCGGCTATCACCCATGTGACCCTTAGGGTAAAAAGAAAACCACAAAAAGAATTATTTAAGATTCCATTTGTGTCCTGCTCTGAATAAGAAGTTTTATGACTGCACAGGGTGCTTCCCCATGTACAGTGCAGTATTATTTACAAAAACCAAGATCTGGAAGCAACCTCAGTGCCTACTGAATGATGAATAGATAAAAAAGATATGATGTATATGTACAATGAAATGCTACTCTGTCATGAAAAGGAGTGAAATCTCGTCATTTGCAATAACATGGATAGACATTAAGGGTATTACACTGATTGAAATAAGTCAGAGAAAGACAAATACAGTCTGATTTTACTCACATGCAGAATCTAAAATAAAAAAAGCAAAATACAACAAAATCTCTCACCTACAGAGATCAGATTAGTGGTCACCACAGGGGAAGTGGGTTATGGGTTGGGTAAAATGGGTGAAGAGGGTCAGCTGGATGGTAATGGATGGTAACTAGATTCATGGTGATTATTCTGTAGTGTATACAGATGTTGAACTATAACATTGTACACCAGAAACTTTACAAAACAAAACTGCAAGGAATAGATTAGGAGATGGCAAAGAGAAAAGGGTGGAAGAAAAAGAAAGTTGGAATAAGCTTGATTATAAGAATAAACTCCACTTGAAATGATGGCTCTCAGTGATTTTGGCTCAGCTTCAGGGCAAAGGGAAGATAAACTCAGATTTCACTGGAGGAGAGAAATGGGGATGGGGAGAGTGTTTATGATGCCACTTTTGCTACTGGACTTTGAACTGCACTAAGATACAGAGGAAAGATGTATGGGTGTTTCTGGGGCAATCAGGTGATACAGTACAAAGTACAGTCTTTCTGACTCCTGGGACTTGGCTTTGAAAACCCCCACTGTGACTTACAGGCTTCCCTTGTGGCTCAGCTGGTAAAGAATCCGCCTGCAATGTGGGAGACCTGGGTTCCATCCTTGGGTTGGGAAGATCCCCTGGAGAAGGGAACGGCTACCCACTCCAGTATTCTGGCTTGGAGAACTCCATGGACTGTATAGTTCATGGGATCGCAAAGAGTCAGACACAACTGAGCGACTTTCACCTCACTTCTGTGACTTACTGTGTTTGCAACACATTCGAGTATTGACTTCTTTATCCCTGAAATGAGAATCAGAAAGTACCCCCTCACTGGACTGTTGTTAGGTCTCAATGGAAAAATACCTGTCAGTTCCCTGGCACGTGTGGGCACTCAGCAAATCCTAGTTTTCTTCCTCTTGACCCTTCTGCCAGAGAAGTTGTCATGGTAATCCAAATTTTTAAGGCTTTGTAGCAATGGATTTCAACTTCCGGTTTATATCAGAACAGCCTGTGGAATTCTTTCCCTGAGGCTCTGTGTCAGGAATTCTGATTTCCTAAGTGTGCAGTGGGATCTATAGGTTTGCATTTCTACTTTTTAACAAAAACAAGACTGGTAATTTTAATCAACATTAAAGTTAAAAACTACCAATAAAGTGCTTGAATCCCCATTGCTTCTAGTGTAGACATTGAAGCTTAGCTTTAAAGACTCTTCAAGAGCTGGCCCCCAGTACCTTTCCTAAGTAATTGCTCCTTTGCCCCCAACTCCGGACACCTGCCCTCTGATCCGGAGAGACCAGCACCACCATGGGACCCTTGAGGCCCAGAACATTCTCTGCTCCCCGTCTCTTTGGCCCTCTCATTCTTCATCCTTTAGGGTCCAGCTGGATTCCTTAGCGCCTCACCCTTCTCTCATATTCCTCTCTCCACGGCTGTGGTCGACCTCACACCTCTGAACTTCTCCATTATCTGCTTGCATCAGGCATTTATGAACAGTTGCATACTGTGTTGGCTGAAGTTACCAACTCTGCTTCCTGTTTAGGGTTTGTATTCTTTGGGGTCAGAGAAGGGCCTGTGTCTTACAACTCTTTCAATCCTTCCTAACACTTGTGTAGGAGGCAGACTATAAATAGCTGTTAGTTAACTAATGTGAATGAATTAATTACTAGTCAGACACGACTGAAGCGACTTAGCAGCAGCAGCAGCACAATCAGGAGGCTCCAGATGCACCGTCTTGAGCTTAGAGAGATCGCTGCAGCTGTAACAGCAAACATTTCCTGTCTGCTACCACCATTCTAAAGACTTTGCAGACATGAACTCAGTTAATGTTCATAATAAATCTAGGAGGTTTATCTCATATTATTCCCGTTTTACGGATGAGAAAATTGTGCCTGGAATGGTGATGAAACTTGTCCAAGGACACACAGCTAGGAATTGTCCAAGTTGAAATTCTAGCCAGGTCGGGGTGACCCCAGAGTTCATGCTTTTAACCCCTACTTTAAATTTCCCCTTCATAAGCTGGAGTTTAATTAGCACTGACTATGAATGCTAGGAACTTGGCTACATACCACATGAGTTTTCCACTTAATTTGTACAATTCATTTTTTCTAAAATTTGGAGATATATTTGAGTCCAGGTTTTGATTTTAACTTGCATCATTTCACTATAGTTAATAGCAGTTTATGGTAGAATGGTCACACTTTGAATTAACCCAACCATGTTGTGACTTCATGTCTGCCTTTTTCTAAGTGAATGATATTTTGCATCATCTTTTTCAAACTGATCTGATAAGCTCTCAAAAAAATTAGCTTCCTTTTACTCAATCTACAAGTAATGGAAGACATTGCTTTGATTGGAAAGGAGAGAAGTTGCATGATCTAGAAGTGTTCCGTGTGACAGAGTGGAGGAATGATTGGAAATGGGTTAGGTATTTATTGGGTTGTGTCCCTAGTTTGCAAATGAAGGAAATGAGTTTAGTCATATTGCGGAAGGGCCCCAAGCTGGTCGCCCAAGGAGATTCAAACACAGATCAGCCTGGCTTCTGAATCCGGGTGCTTAAGTGCTCTGTTCTGTAGTGGATAGATGCCTTTCAGCTCTTTATCTTGTTGCCAAGGGAACACCTGGCTTACTTCACCCACCCGCCTGCCCTATCAACTGCAGCCATTTCCTGAGAGGCCACGGCTACCTTCTAGGCTTTTCTTAAGGAAAATCTCTATGGTTAGATACAGCTATGCAAATAGCTCTGCCCTCCTGATACTGGTTTTGAGGCTTTTGAGGATTGTATTCTTAATGTTACATGTGGCAAAACATTTCCCGAGTTGATTACTGCGTATGCGTCTATATGTGGACACATATGCAGTATATATATTTATTTGTATGCTTATGTGCATATTTAAACTTTTTAAACCTAACTACTGATATCACTGGGTGGATGCAGAGGAAAAATTGCTATGTGGTCAAAAGCCATATTTTGTCAATAATAAGAAACTAAAACATAACTCAGTTGGTAAAGAATCTGCCTACAGTGCAGGAGACCCCAGTTTGATTCCTGGGTCCAAAAGACGCACTGAAGAAGGGATAGGCTACTCACTTCAGTGTCTTGGGCTTCCCTTGTGGCTCAGCTGGTAAAGAATCGGCCTGCAATGTGGGAGACCTGGGTTCCATCCCTGGGTTGGGAAGATCCTCTGGAGAAGGGAAAGGCTACCCACTCTAGTATTCTGGCCTAGAGAATTCAAGGGACTGTATAGTCCATGGGGTTGGAAAAAGGTTGAACACGACTGAGTGACTTTCACTTTCAAAACATAATAAAAGGGGGGACATTGTGCTGAAGATGTATGGTTGGCAAATAAGCACATGAAAAGATGCTCAGCATCATTAGGGAAATGCAAATTAAAACTGCAATGAGATGCCAAGGAATTTCTAGTAGAAAGTCCAGAATTACAAGGACTGACCACTCCAAGTGTGGGCAAAATGCAGAGGAACTGAAATTATTACAACCACTTTGGAGAACAGTTTAAGAGCTCCTAAAAAAAGTTGAACATACACCAGCCATTCCACTCCTGGATATATTTCAAGAGAAATGAAAGCATATGACTATACAAAATTTATATATGAATGTTCATAACAGCTTTACTTGTAATAATTGAAAACTGGAAACAACCCAAATACACAACAAAAGGTTAATAGACAAATTATATATACTTATACCAGGGAATATTATTCAGCAATAAAAAGAAATGAATATTCAACATGGTGGTGTTGGTTTAGTCGCTAAGTCGTGTCCAGCTCTTGTGACCCCAAGGACTGTACCCTGTCAGACCCCTCTGTCCATGGGATTCTCCAGGCAAGAATACTGGAGTGGGTTGCCATTTCCTTCTCCAGGAGATCTTCCTGACCCAGGAATTGAACCGGGGTCTCCTGCATTTCAGGCAGATTCTTAACCAACTGAGCTACAAGGGAAGCCATGACATTCAACATGGGGTGAATGTCAAAATAAATTGTGGTGAGTGAAAAAAGCCAGCCAAAAAAGGGTACCTACTGGACTTCTCTGGTGGTCCAGTGGTTAGGAACCCACCTACCAATGCAGGGGACACAGGCTCAACCCCTGGTCTGGGAAGATTCCACATGCTGTGGAGCAACTAAGCCCATGAGCCACAACTACTGAGCCCTTGTGATGCAACTACTTAAGTCTGCACACTTTAGGGCCCATGAGCGACTACTTCTGAGCTCGCGTGCTACAACTATTGAAGCCTGTGCACTTACAGCCTGTACTCTGCAACCGTTGGAGCCACGGCAATGAAAAGCCCACACACTGCAACTAGTAGGAAACTTTCTCTTAAATACTCCATGCCTCTGCTCCACACTCAATCTCTCACATTGACCTGCTGTCTTGTGACTTGCTGCTTTATTTTAGACTGGAATACAGAAGAGAGTTCCTGTTATTTTGAAGTTCTAGTCAGTTGGGTTTTGTTCAGTCAAATGTTTCCTATAATTTCAATAATCAAGTTCCCTTTGAATGGCAGTTCAGAGGAAATAGATTGTCTGATGTGCACAAATCTTGAAGCTGAACACATTTCCAAGAAAGGCCAGAATGACAGAGAAATGTTGAGTTAGCTGGTGAGCACACATTAAAATTGAAGTGTGTTTGGCTTCATGATCAGACGAGGAAGCCTGAAGTTCCTCCTGACAGCACATGTCTAATAGATCAACCCACTGAAGTTGAATAATTTTAAATAATTGTGAACTTTTCTACCCCTACTACAAAAAGGGATTTTACCCATAGTCAGTAGGCAGATCAAATGCCAGACTTCCTTCACCAAATCCTAACCTTTCTGAGCCTTGCATATATATCTGTAATGTGAAGAGGTTGACATTGACATTGCACCATTCACATGACAATTAAATAAGCTCATGGAAGTGAAATGACTGATGTGGGCATGAATGGTCAATATACAGTAGTTTAGCAACATGTTAAAATGGGATCCTTTATTTTTCTATTTGGGTGATGCCCTTAAAATGTTCTGGTACTGTCCTCCCACGTCAGAACAACGCTAGACTTGCAAAAGGTAGACAAAAGCCAGATGTAGGACTCTTTATTTTTCTCCCGTCTAGAAGATCTAAATAGGAGGAATTTAGAAACATCATTTGGAAATTAGGGAGACTGTTTCTTTGGGGAAAGCGCTTGCAATGCAATGGAATTTTCCTTTTCACTCCATGAGGGTGGTGTGGGGGTACTTCCCTTCATCCCCAAGTAGACCATGAAGGGCTTTAAGAAGACTCTCACCTTGACCTGAGTCTGGTGGAATCTGTGTAGCCCAGAAGTTGATGGCAGATCACACCTGGAAATAGCCTAAGGCCAGAGGCTGTGACTGGTGTGTCCTGGTGGCAGGAGCAAGGAGCAAAGGTTATACTGGAACTGGGCTCTGCTCCTGGATTGCTGGGGCAATGGTTATTTGAATGAGTATGTCCCAGTGTGGGTCACAGGCAGGACAAGGCCACGTGGGGCTTTAAAAAATTCTGCCAGAGAGGACTGCCTGAATGGAAAGACCATGACCTCAATAAATGGAATAGACCATCGGATTCTCATGGGCAAAAGGAGAAATGTAGGCAGCCAGCAATGGGAACACACATGGCAGGCCTCATGACAAGTTCATCTTAATATTGCTGGGGGTGTCTATGAGGGCAGTGTCTTTGGGAACCCACCAAAACCTCCCTGAAGAGGCAGCTTTGAACTTGTACAAGCTGAGAGGAGAGTAACACAAGATAAGATTGGTAACCAGAATGCGAAACCTTTCCTTCTCTTGCCTTCCACCTCTCCCAACCCTTTTTACTTTTGGAGGAGCTGGAGGAAGCAGGGGCAGGGGTACAGGGCAAGGAAAGGGAGAGGACTTTACCCACCATCACCCTTTCTCCTACAGAGTTCTCAAGTCCCCAGGACTGATCTGTGAAGGCAGCCTCCTTACCTTTAGATGAGTTTTGGAGTACTGTACAGAACACTGCATTTTAATTACCCAATTGAGATGGTTTTGTGACTTGAACTAACTGGAGGATTTTTCATTACCCCAGAGACTGAAAATATGATGGAACGTGCCTGATAGTCCATCAAGAGTGGAGAAAGATGTAGTCCCAGAGAACTGATTTAAATGGGTTATGAGAGTGGGGCTTATCATGATTGCCTCCTAGGAGACCAGCTTTCCAACATAATGGTTACAGTAGCTATGGTTATGACAGGAAGATGTTATTCCTGGAAGGCATATGTGGCAGTCCTGAAGGCTTCTCACTCTATCACTCAACTCTCTCTCTTCCGGAAACCTGGAAGGACTGAACTTCTCAGCCCCTCAGGGTTGGGTGTTGTCATGTGGCAGGTTCTGGGCTAAGCATTTCAATGTGGTATAAGCCCTTTGGGGTTCTCTTTTCTCTTATCAGTGTCCAGATCCACCCTGTAGCCACTGTGTAGTCACATGGAGCCCCTGAGCATTCGAAAGTGGCTAGGCCAAACTGAGATGTAAGTGTAAAAGACGTTGTGAGATTTCAAGGACTTAGTACTCCTCAATGCTTGTAAATATCTCACTAATAATTCTTACATTTATTATTTGTTGAAAAGACACTATTTTGAATACAGTGGGTTGAATGAAAACATTCTTAATTTCACCTGTTTCTTTTTATTATTTAAAATATGACTATGAGAAAATTTTAAATGTACATACAACTTGCTTTATGTTTCTTAAAATTTATTTTATTGAAGAATAGTTGACTTACAGTGTTGTGTTAATTTCTGCTGTACAGCAAACTGCATTATGTTTTTATTGGACAGTATGTTTCCTATATCAGTCTTAAGGGTTTCCAAAGCGAGGATATCAGAAATATGAAGATCTTACAGTCAACCTATAATGAAAGTGTCATGTGAGCAAGAAATAAATATTTGCTGTTTTAAACCATTGGGGTTTGGGGTTGTTTGTTATGGCAGCATTAATAACATAGCTATTTTGATTGGTTCAACATGCAAGAGAAAAAGTAGCAGAAGTGAATTTCCTATCCTCCCAAATCTCCGTGAACGTCTATTTTTCTTCTTTGGACTCCGTGTCTCCATGGCCAACAACAAAAGATGTCAAAATCTTTAAGGATTTTCCTTGTCTTCTGAAAAGAATTTTGTTCTAGTAGTCATTCAGAAGGAGAATAGCAGATCCAATATCACTGTGGATTTTTCTTTTTTGGCAGTATTTTGACACACGGGAAGATAACTTTCCAGTTGTCTTTGGGTTAGTAAATGAGTCAACATAAAAACGGAAGACTCAGTGACCCAGTTTGGTCACTTGTTTCCTGCTACAGTGAGTGATCCAGTTGGATAAACAGTTGCTGTTTCTGTTACGCCTTCCTTCCTGTTCCTCTGGCTCTCTAGGCCTCTCTGTGAATGGTTTGTATTAGCATTTTACAAGCTCATTCTGACCACAGTGTGGGTATTTGGAGCTGACTGAGCATCTTTGGGAGAATAGTGGCAGTAACGCTCATTACTGTAATCCAGGTGAGAGGTAACAGAATCACAGCCGTCAAGGTGAGGCAGGTGAGAGTCCATTTCAGTCAACAGTTGAAGAAATATCTATAGAGGGTGCATCATATGTCTGGATCTGTGCTAGAAGGAGAAGTACCTACACCTTACTCTCTGCCCTCAAAGAGCTTGTAAGCTGATAATTTCAATACCCTGTGACTGCTAAGTGTTCTGATGGGCAGATTAAGAAGGGAAAATGGGCTGTTTAGGGTAGACATCCTGGGGGTGGTGATAACTGAGTGAAACCTTGAAAGATGGGTAGGATTTACTAAGGCAAAGAGTGTAGGAGACAGATTTGACAGATAATTTTAGGAGAAAGAATCAATCTTTTCATTAAGAAATCTAAGATGATATCCAGTTTCTGACATAGCAACCTGGAATTCCGATGACCATTTTGTTGATGAGTGTAAGAAATACAAAAATCTGCAGCCTAGTTAGTGGAAAGGATAATGCATTTAGATGGAAAAATATTGAATTTAAAGTCCTAGTTAGGAATCTAGGAGTGACTGCTCAGTAGGAATTAGGAATCTACAGGACTGGAGCAAATAAGAAGAGCCAAAGTGGAGTTTGAGGTTTTGGAGTCATGAACTTGTCTGTGGGCATTTGAAGCTGTAGTAATGAGGGAGAACATGAGTCCATGTATTCATTAACTCACATATTCAACATTTACTGTGTGCCCACTGTGTGGTAACTGAAGAACTGTGAGATCAATCTGGGTCAGTGTTTTAATGACAAACAAGAGTGTAGACTCTTCTTTCAAGACTCTTGATAGTGCAGAGAAATAGATAAATAGCTGATAATTAGAGATGGGATAGAAAGCCAAGAGAATACTCTTTACGGGTGAGATAGACTTTATAGAGTTGAAAAGTTGAATAAAACCTACACTTGAAAAAATTTTTTGCCAGTGAGAGAATATAACTTAAAAATTTCAATTGATTGTACATTGTATGCAGTTATTAACATTGTTAAATTTGCAGAGATTTCAGTAATCTTTATTAATGATTGTAATTAATTCATGTACATCTATGTGTTTTCTGATTCTTCTGTTTTGCACATGGGCACAGAAGACTTCTGCTTCAAAAGAAACTGGCTGGACCAACTTTAATTGACTAGCTCCTGAGCTAGGTCTCAGGCAGGGGCACAAAAATCAAGACCCAATCACGCCCTCTGGGGCACAGTGTCTGTTTATAAAGCTTAACATGAGTGAACTGTATAGATGATCCCTGTGATGAGACCACAGTTGTACTTAATATCATAAAAAGTAAGAAAGCGGACATATCAAGAAAAATCTAGAAAACTGGCTTGTGGCTCTGTTTATACTGAATTAGTAACTAAGGAATTTGAGCTTTCCCTTTTTCTTTGGAGGCAATGGGGAGCCATTTGTTCAAGGGGTCCTGGATGGAGGTAACTTGGGAGAAGGTGACTCATGGACTAGGAAATTAGGTAGTGAACTTTTGTTTATTTGAATTGCTGGTATTAAAAGTGTAGGCAGTAGAAATAAGGATGAAGATAACCATTTCAGAGGAAGAATCCACAGATAGTACAGACTGAATAAGGTGGTGAGAGTTGAGAAGTATTAGAACTGCAGTATTTTGATCCTCTGAGAAGAGCAGCTCTTTAGCAGAAAAAGGAAAATCATAGCATGAGGGTGGGTTTGGGACATGAATTTGTTGTAAGGAGAGTGGAGATATAGGGGTCTACTTAGACTTATAGTCGAAGAAGGGTTGCAGTCCTAGGAGATGGGTTCCCCAAAGGAGAACATGTAGAATTAAGATGTGAACACAGCTTTATGTTGAAGAACTGGGACTACCTATGGATGGAGTTCAGGAGCAGGAAGAGGATCCAGCAAAGGAGTTGGTCAAGATGTGGTCAACAGAAGAAGGCTTTCAGAAGCCTTGGGAGAAGCATGGTTCTGCAAGAAAACGGAAGTGGTCAACAGTGTCAAAGGCATGGTGGGTTCCTGGTGGGTGAGAGGGCGGAGGCCTCTAGAAGGCAGCTGGGTGTGGTCATGAAAGCACATAGTGGTGAAGTTTCAAAAGGATGGTGAGGGGAAAAGTCACAACACAGTGAAAATGGGGTGGGTAGTATTAATAAAAAAGGGAAGCAGTGGTTGCAGATGATTAATTCTATAATTTTGTTATATTGCATTATAGGATAGAGAGTTGGGCTGTAGCTTTCAAAACGATACTAAATCACAGTAACTCATTCATTATTTGTTCAATGAGCCCATGTTAATTAGAGTCTACGAGTGCTTGTTCACTGCTAGGTGAAGATCACTGGCAGGTAAAATCTCCAGGATTAGGGAGTTTGCATTCTAGTGTAGAGGAATAGTATGTAAACAGTCAAGACAACTTCAGATACTGAAAGTGCTACCGATAAAAATAAAACAAGGCAAGAAATAAGTACATACTAGTCTGTGAAAAGAGGAAGTGCTTAGATCCAGAGGCAGGATTGAGTGTTGCATGATCAAGGAACAAAAAAAGGGCCATTGTATCTGATGCTTGATAAACTAGGGGGAAACTGATAGGAGAGATCAGAGAGACAAGGAAGGAACTTGGGTTATATTCTTAGTGCAAGAGGACATCATTGATGGATTTTAAGGAAGTGACATGTTCAGACCGACAGCTTTCAAATTCTTGTTGGCTTCCTCAAGAATGGACTATGGAAGGAAAGAATTAAATCTTGGGAACATGGGAAGTTGCTGACTCATTCAGGCAAGGGGTAAGGTTGGTTTATCCAGACTGGTAGCACTGAAAATGGAGAGAAAGAGTCAGAATGAGGATATGTTTTGGTGGTAGAATTATCAATTAACATCTGCTAAACAAGTTGGGATAAAGGGAAAAGACAAATGAAGGATGACTCTTAGGTTTTTGACCTGAGTGACTGGACAAATGGTAGAGCATTTGCTGATATGAGGAGCCTGGAGGAAGTACAGATGTGGGGTGTGGTAGGATGTTAGCATCAGGGGTTTTGTTTTGCTCACAGTGGCCTCTTCTGAGTCATCCAAGTAGAGCTGGGGTCCAAAGGATTGGTCAAAACCAAGTGAAAGATTTTTTTTCTAAGTGGAACACTGAATCTTTGTAAATTGTAGGCTGAAGGTAGGGATATGTTGGAGAGGATAAGAAAGGATGAAATGAGGAAGGAAGGTTTTGGAGGTGGTGATGAAGGGTTGTATCATGGGACAAGACAGAACATTTTCATGGAAAGCAGGAGTGATATCACTAACATGAAAAAAGAAATAGAGACAGATGTAGAAATAGATTTCTTTAGAAGTTGAGAGGAAGAAAGAAGGAAGAGGTTATGCTGATTGCCCTTGACATCTCTCTAAAGCAAAAGAGGAAGTCACTGCAAAGGGGTGTTTGAGTGAGAGGAATTTTGGGGGAGCTTGAGGAGAGTGGTTTGGAATAGATGTTTTGGAGACTTGGTTGAGAATAAAGAGCATCCATCTCTATGTAGTGCAAGGAGGGAGAAAATCTTTTTGACCTCTTTCAGAAGTTCTGTCACTAAGATCCTAAAGTAAGAATGAGGAACCCAATGGAAATAAACCTAGGCACACAGGTTGGGTGAGTTACTAGCAGGGGGTCAAGCACATGTTGGTAGACTAGATGAAGGGCATTTGTGGGATCTGAGCAGGGGGTCTGGAGTAACCAGAAAAGCCATGTGTGCTGAGATGGGATGAGGAACTGGTTAGGTTCCTGATGTAGGCCAACATGGAGTGAGTTCACTGTGGGAAAGAGATGTGAAAGTATGGCTATAAGAGTGGTCCATGGACTGGAAGCCTTAGCACCTGCTAGAAGTCTGTTAGAAATGCAGAAGCTGGAGTTCCAGCCCAAATCTCTGAGTCAGAGCATGAGTTTTAACTAGATTCATCGGATGATGTCCTATGCATATTACAATTGGTAATGAGCTGCTCTAGGGAATGAGCTTGCAAAGGTCAAATATCTTTAAAAATAAGACCTGTCTGTTTCTGCTGAAGATCAGATCTCTCTTAGGTTCAGTTGTGTCCAACTCTTTGTGACCCCATGGACTGCAGCACACCAGGATTCCCTGTCCATCACCAACTCTTGGAGCTTACTCAAACTTATGTCCATTGAGTCAGTGATGCCATCCAACCATCTCATCCTCTGCCATCTCCTTCTTCTCATGCCTTCAGTCTTTCTCAGCATCAGGGTCTTTTCCAATGAGTCAGTTCTTCCCATCACGTGGCCAAAGTACTGGAGTTTTAGTTTCAGCATCAGTTCTTCCAATGAATATTCAGCACTGATTTCCTTTAGGATTGATTGGTTTGATATCCTTGCAATCCAAGGGACTTTCCAGAGTCTTCTCCAAAACCACAGCTCAAAAGCATCAATTCTTCAGCATTCAGCTTTCTTTATAGTCCAACACTCATACCCGTAGACGACTGCTGGAAAAACCATAACTTTAACTGGACAGATCTTTGTGAGCCAAGTAATGTCTCTGCTTTTTGATAGGCTGTCTAGGTTGGTCATAGCTTGTCTTCCAAGGAGCAAGCTTCAGTCACCATCTGCAGTGATTTTAGAGACCAATAATATAAAGTCTCTCATTGTTTCCATTGTTTCCGCATCTATTTGCCATGAAGTGATGGGACCGGATGCCATGATCTTCGTTTTTTCAATGTTGAGTTTTAAGCCAGCCCTTTCACTCTCCTCTTTCATTTTCATCAAGAGGCTCTTTAGTTTCTCTTCACTTTCTGCCATAAGGGTGATATCATCTGCATATCTGAGGTTGTTGATATTTCTCCCAGCAATCTTGATTCCAGCTTGTGTTTCTTCCAGCCCAGCGTTTCTCATGATGTAATCTGCATATGAGTTAAATAAGCAGGGTGACAATATACAGCCTTGATGTACTCCTTTCCTGATTTGGAAACCAGTCTGTTGTTCCATGTCTGGTTCTAACTGTTTCTTCCTGACCTCCATACAGATTTCTCAGGAGGCAGGTCAGGTGGTCTGGTATTCCCATCTCTTGAAGAATTTTCCACAGTTTATTGTGATCCACACAGTCAAAGGCTTTGGCATAGTCAATAAAGCAGAAATAGATGTTTTTCTGAAATTCTCTTGCTTTTTCTATGATCCAACAGATATTGGCAATTTGATCTCTGGTTCCTTTGCCTTTTCTAAATCCAGCTTGAACATCTGGAAGTTCACAGTTCACATACTGTTGAAGCCTGGCTTGGAGAATTTTGAGAATTACTTTACTAGCGTGTGAGATGAGTGCAATTGTGTGGTAGTTTGAACATTCTTTGGCATTGCCCTTCTTTGTGCTGGAATGAAAACTGACCTTTTCGAGTCCTGTGGCCACTGCTGAGTTTTCCAAATTTGTTGGCATATTGAGTGCAGCATTTTCACAGCATCATCTTAGGATTTGAAATAGCTCACTGAAATTCCATCACCTTCACTAGCTTTGTTTGTAGTGATGCTTTATAAGGCCTACTTGACTTCACATTCCATGATGTCTGGCTCTAGGTGAGTGATCACATCATCGTGATTATCTGGGTCATGAAGATCTTTTTTGTACAGTTCTTCTGTGTATTCTTGCCACCTCTTCTTAATATCTTCTGCTTCTGTTAGGTCTAAACCATTTCTGTCCTTAATTGTGCCCATCTTTGCATGAAATCTTCCCTTGGTATCTTTAATTTTCTTGAAGAGATCTCTAGTTTTTCCCATTCTATTGTTTTCCTCTATTTCTTTGCATTAATCACTGAGGAAGGCTTTCTTATTTCTCCTTGCTATTCTTTGAAACTCTGCATTTAAATGGGCATATCTTTCTTATTCTCCTTTGCCTTTTGCTTCTCTTATTTTCACAGCCATTTGTAAGGCCTCCTCAGACAGCCGTTTTGCCTTTTCGCATTTCTTTTTCTTGGGGATGATCTTGATCCCTGCCTCCTATACAATGTCACAAACCTCTGTCCATAGTTCTTCAGGCATTCTGTCTATCAGATCTACTCCCTTGAATCTATTTGTCACTTCCACTGTATAATCGTAAGGGATTTGATTTAGGTCATACCAAAATGGTCTAGTGGTTTTCCTTTCTTTCTTTAATTTCAGTCTGTATTTGGCAGTAAGGCGTTCATGATCTGAGCCAGAGTCAGCTTTCAGTCCTGTTTTTGCTGACTGTACAGAGCTTCTCCATCTTTGGCTGCAAAGAATATAATCAATCTGATTTTGGTATTGACCATCTGGTGATGTCCATGTGTAGAGTCTTCTCTTGTGTTATTGGAAGAGGGTATTTCCTATGACCAGTGCATTCTCTTGGAAAAATTGTTAGCCTTTGCCCTGCTTCATTTTGTACTCCAAGGCCAAATTTGCCTGTTACTCCAGGTATCTCTTGACTTCCTACTTTTGCATTCCAGTCCCCTATGATGAAAAGGATATCTTTTTTGGGTATTAGTTCTAGAAAGTCTTGTAGGCCTTCACAGAACCATTCAATTTCAGCTTCTTCGGGGCATAGACTTGGATTACTGTGATACTGAATGGTTTGCCTTGGAAATGAACAGAGATCGTTTTGTCACTTTTGAGATTGCACCCAAGTACTGCATTTCGGACTCTTTTGTTGACTATGAGGGCTACTCCATTTCTTCTAAGGGATTCTTGTCCACAGTAGTAGATATAGTAATGGTTATCTGTTAATCTCTTAGAGATTAACATATTTTACTTTTAAATATATCTGTGTTTTCTGATTTTAAAAAAGAAAGAATGTATACTTGTTTTAGAAGTGGGAAATACAGATGTGTGTGAAGAAAACCATAATTCAATAAGATACATGCACCCTAATGTTATTTGCAGCACTGTTTACAACAGCCAACTACAAGGAAACAACCCAAATGTCCATCAGCAGATGAATGGATAAAGAAGATGTGGGTCTTCCCAAGTAGTGCTAGTGGTAAAGAACCCACCTGCCAATACAGAAGACAAAGGGACTGGCTGAATTCCTGGGTCAGGAAGATCCTCTGAAGAAAGGCATGGCAGTATTCTTGCCTGGAAAATTTCATGGAGGAGCCTGTCCATGGGGTCACAAAGAGTCAGACACGACTGAAGTGACTTAGTCCATACACACACACAGTGGAATACTCCTCAGCCATAGGAAAAGAATGTCTGGATTTTGTCAAGACCTCCTAACTGGTTTTTCTTGCCTCCCTTCAATGTATTTTCTGTACAGAGTCAAATATTTTAACTCTAAACTCCTCCTCCTGGGATGAAGGACTTGAGGATTTAATCCCATGTATTTCACAAATCTCACCCCTCCCCTTTAACCATCCCTTGCTTAAACTCTAATGAACACTCGCGAACTATAGGGAGTCCACCTTAGTCAGACACTAATGATGTCAATCACTAAATCCAGAAGATGCTATTGGATAGAAAACCAATCCAATACAAAAATTTTTACTGAAAACCAGACTGTTCAAAAAAAACTATGCCCCTCTCAAATATCCCTCCCACTTAAACTAACACCCATGTCCTCCCATCTCCTGAGTGTATTGTTGGTCAGCCACGATGTTGTCTGGGATAAACATCTGGTAATAGGGTGAAAAAAATTGCAAGAATTCCAAAGGATGTGGGATTCTAAGAGACTAATAAAAGTGTTTCAATTGCAGCTCCAAGAATATGAAAGCCAGTGATAAAGGTTATCTAGGAAGAAGCAGAAATCAGCAGGGTGATGTGAGATAGTCACTTCAAAGGAACATGATCTGAAGATCAAGATGTTAAAGCCAGAAAGATTTCTACAAAATATCTTAAGTTCACACTGAAAAGAAGGATCTTGTGTTATGCAATCATACTATTAAGTCACAAAAATTAGGCCCTTAGAAAAACAGTCTTCTCTGGATTTTCTTCTCATTTGCTCTAAATATTCAAAATGCCTGCCTTTTCTCTTAGGATACAGTCAGGCAAAACGAATGACTGTAAAAGTCAGAATATTGATTACTTTAAGGGGTGTGGTATATAATATGGGAAATTGCAGGAAGGAAATTTGTAAGATGCTGAAATGTTCGATAACTAGGGGTTGTATATATTAATACTTGAACGTGTTAGTCACTCAGTCGTGTCCGACTCTTTGTGATCCAATGGACTATAGCCTGTCAGGCTCCTCTGTCCATGGAATTCTCTAGGCAAGAATACATTCCCTCTCCAGGGAGATCGTCCCAACCCAGGGATCGAACCTGGGTCTCCTGCATTTTTGGCAGATTCTTTACCATTCCCTGTGGTGGCTCAGATGATATTAATATGTGGAAGACAAAATTTTGATGCTTTTTAAAATTTAATTGTATGCTGTCTTTCAGTAAAAATTTATTGTATTAATTTCCTGCTGTTGTTGTAATAAATTACCACAAGTTTAATGACTTAAAATAGCACACAGTTATTATCTTTTAATTCTGAAAGTTAGAAGTCCAAATGGGTTTTACTGGGCTAAAATCACAGTGTTGGCAGGGCAGTGCTCCCCTCTGAAGGCTCTAGCGGGAGAAGCTGTATTTTGTTTTGCCTTTATGAGCTTCTAGAGGCTTCCTACATTCTCTAGCTCAGAATCTCTCTCCATTTTCAAAGCCAAAAATGGCCATATGATGCCATCTGCCTGTTATTGACTCTTCTGCCTCCCACTTCCACCATTTAATACCCTTGTGATTACACTGGGCCACCTGAATAAACCAGTAGAGTTTCTCTTTTTTAAAGTTAGTTGGTTAATGGGACTTCCCTGGTAGTCCAGTGACTAAGACTCTGTGTTTTCACTGGGGGCACAGGTTCAATCCCTGATGGAGGAACTAAGATCCTTCATGCTGTGTGGTACGGACCCCCTGCCAAAACTCCCAAAACAAACAAGCAAAAAAACCTGAAAAACAAAGGCAGTTGGTTAACAACCTTCATTCTCTCTTACCAATTATCCTGATACACTCACATGTTCCAGGGGATAGGATATGAATGTCACTGAGAGGCTTGTTATCCTACCATAATTATTATCCTATTAGGCTTCCTTGTGTTGTTGGAAGAGGGTGTTTGCTATGACCAGTGTGTTCTCTTGGTAAAACTCTATTAGCCTTTGCCCTGCTTCATTCTGTACTCCAAGGCAAAATTTGCCTGTTACTGCAGGTATTTCTTGACTTCCTACTTTTGCATTCCAGTCCTCTATAAAAAAAAGGATATCTTTTTTTGGGTGTTAGTTCTAGAAGGTCTTGTAGGTCTTCATAGAACCATTCAACTTCAGCTTCTTCAGCATTACTGGTTGGGGCATAGACTTGAATTACTGTGATATTGAATGGTTTGCCTTGGAAATGAACAGAGATCATTCTGTCATTTTTGAGATTGCATCCAAGTATTGCATTTCAGACCCTTCTGTTGACTATGATGGGTACTCCATTTCTTCTAAGGGATTCTTGCCCACAGTAGTAGATATAATGGTCAATTGAGTTAAATTCACCCATTCCAGTCAATTTTGGTTCACTGATTCCTAAAATGTTCACTCTTGCGATCTCTTGTTTGACCACTTCCAATTTGCCTTGATTCATGGACCTAACATTCCAGGTTCCTATGCAATATTGCTCTTTACAGCATCGGACTGTGCTTCCATCACCAGTCACATCCACAACTGCATGTTGTTTTTGCTTTGGCTCTGTCTCTTTATTCTTTCTGGAGTTACTTCTCCACTGATCTCCTGTAGCATATTGGGCACCTACCGACCTGGGGAATTCATTTTTCAGTGTTCTATCTTTTTGCCTTTTCATACTGTTCATGGGGCCCTCAAGGCAAGAATACTGAAGTGGTTTGCCATTCCATTCTCCAGTGGACCACATTTTGTGAGAACTCTGACAAAACAAGACTGGGAGCTAACAGTGGCTCAGATCATGAACTCCTTACTGCCAAATTCAGACTGAAATTGAAGAAAGTAGGGAAAACCACTAGACCATTCAGGTATGACCTAAATCAAATTCCTTATGATTATACAATGGAAGTGACAAATAGATTCAAGGGATTAGATCTGGTAGACAGAATGCCTGAAGAACTATGGATGAAGATTTGTGACATTGTATAGGAGGCAGGGATCAAGACCATTCCCAAGTAAAAGAAATGCAAAAAGGCAAAATGGCTGTCTGAGGAGGCCTTACAAATAGCTGTGAAAATAAGAAAAGTGAAAGCCAAAGAAGAAAAGGAAAGATAGTCCCATTTGAATGCAGAGTTCCAAAGAATAGCAAGGAGAAATAAGAAAGCCTTTCTCAGTGATTAATGCAAAGAAATAGAGGAAAACAATAGAATGGGAAAAACTAGAGATCTCTTCAAGAAAATTAGAGATACCAAGGGAAGATTTCATGCAAAGATGGGCACAATTAAGGACAGAAATGGTATGGACCTAACAGAAGCAGAAGATATTAAGAAGAGGTGGCAAGAATACACAGAAGAACTGTACAGAAAAGATCTTAATGATCCAGATAACCATGTTGCTGTGAACACTCACCTAGAGCCACACATCCTGGAATGTGAAGTCAAGTGGGCCTTAGGAAGCATCACTACGAACAAAGCTAGTGGAGGTGATGGAATTCCAGTTGAGTTATTTCAAATCCTAAAAGATGATGCTGTGAAAATGCTGCACTCAATATGCCAACAAATTTGGAAAACTCAGCAGTGGCCACAGGACTGGAAAAGGTCAGTTTTCATTCCAGCACAAAGAAGGGCAATACCAAAGAAGTTCAAACTACTGCACAATAGGACTCATTTCACATGCTAGCAAAGTAATGCTCAAAATTCTCCAAGCCAGGCTTCAGCAAAATGTGAACTGTGAACTTCTAGATGTTCATGCTGGATTTAGAAAAGGCAGAAGAACCAGAGATCAAATTGCCAACATTTGTTGGATCATAGAAAAAGCAAGAGAATTTCAGAAAAAAACATCTATTTCTGCTTTATTGACTATGCCAAAGCCTTTGACTGTGTTGATCACAATAAATTGTGGAAAATTCTTCAAGAGATGGGAATACCAGACCACCCGACCTGCCTCCTGAGAAATCTGTATGGAGGTCAGGAAGCAACAGTTAGAACCGGACATGGAACAACAGACCAGTTCCAAATCAGGAAAGGAGTACATCAAGGCTGTATATTGTCACCCTGCTTATTTAACTCATATGCAGAGTACATCATGTGAAATGCTGGACTGGATGAAGCACAAGCTGAAATCAAGATTGCCAGGAGAAATATCAATAACCTCAGATATGCAGATGATATCACCCTTATGGCAGAAAGTGAAGAGAAACTAAAGAGCCTCTTGATGAAAATGAAAGAGGAGAGTGAAAGGGCTGGCTTAAAACTCAACATTGAAAAAACGAAGATCATGGCATCCGGTCCCATCACTTCATGGCAAATTGATGCGGAAACAATGGAAACAGTGACAGAATGGAAACAGTGTACTTTATTTTTGGGGGCTCCAAAATCACTGCAGATGGTGATTGCAGCCATGGAATTAAAAGAAGGTTACTCCTTGGAAGGAAAGTTATGGCCAACCTAGATAGCATATTTAAAAGCAGAGACTTTACTTTGCCAACAAAAGTTCGTCTAGTCAAGGCTATGGTTTTTCCAGTGATCATGTATGGATGTGAGAGTTGGACAGTGAAGAAAGCTGAGCACCGAAGAATTGATGCTTTTGAACTGTGGTGTTGGAGAAGACTCTTGAGAGTCCCTTGGACTGCAAGCAGATCCAACCAGTCCGTCCTAAAGGAGATCAGTCCTGGTTGTTCACTGGAAGGACTGATGTTGAAGGTGAAACTCCAATACTTTGGCCACCTCATGTGAAGAGTTGACTCATTGGAAAAGACCCTAATGCTGGGAAGGATTGGGGGCAGGAGAAGAAGGGGACGACAGAGGATGAGATGGTCGGATGGCATCACCAACTCGACGGACATGAGTTTGGGTAGACTCCGGGAGTTGGTGATGGACAGGGAGGCCTGGCGTGCTGCGATTAATGGGGTCGCAAAGAGTCGGACACGACTGAGCGACTGAACTGAACTGAACTGATGTGAAGAACTAACTCATTTGAAAAGACCCTGATGCTGAGAAAGATTGAAGGCAGGAGGAGAAGGGGACGACAGAGATTGAGATGGTTGGATGACATCAGTGACTCAATGGACATGAGTTTGAGTAAACTCCGGGCATTGGTGATGGACAGGGAGGCCTGGTGTGCTGCACTCCATGGGGTCACAAAGAGTCGGACACGACTGATGGACTGAACTGACTGACCTGACTGAGACTTCCTTACTTTACAATTAAAGTTTTCAAGATGAAGTCCTGATCAAAAAAGTTTCTTAACTATTCGCTATTATATTTGATAACATTTTCAAGTGGCATCTCCTTAAATAGACTTTTCCTAGTACCAATTACTCTTGGATAAGAGAGTCCTCTGACTCTAGTGCTCCCATGTCAATAACACGCCTCATGTTGATCCAATCTCTTGTCCTCGCCATTCTTTGAAAGACAACAGAAACATTTTAGCTATAAAGAATGAGCTACACAGGTTTCTGCGGGGGAAAACATGGGAAAATGCATATCAAGAAAGAAAGAAAAAAATCGGCTATGACTTCCCTCTCAAGGAGCTCGAAAGTCAATCCACCCCTCAAGGAGCAGCGCCTGTTTGACCACCTTGACCACTCCCAGAAACCTGGCTCTGTCCTTGGTGTTGACTGGGCCTTTGTTTTCTGGGAGTTCTGCACTTTATCTGTTACCCCTGTCTCCTGGAGAGACAGTCCAGCAAACGTTCCTCAGTGGTAATGATCTAGCATACGTGGAAAGTTTTCCAAAATTTTACACAGTACTTAGAAAAAATATATTTTGGGGGTAAGACAAGGCACACAAGTAAGGTGGTTTATATGGCTTTAATTTCAAACAAGATTGGCTGATGAGTCCTCAGTCTCTTTAACTACATAAGATCTCTAAACTCCATTGTTGAAGCGCCGCAGTTATGATGCTGGAGTGGATGGTGCTAAACTACCTGGTAATTTTGGTTTTGCTCTGGTTTTGGCCAGGCCATATAGTTTGTGGGATCTTAGTTCTTAGATCAGGGATTGAACTCTTGCCCCCTGCAGTGGATACATGGAGCTTCAACCATTGGACCACCAGGGAAGTCCCCTACCTGGTAATTTTGTAATCCCCTGTAATTTCTGGTAATTTTTTAATCCTCTGTAATTTATAGGTAAAAAAACCAACATGAAGTTTCATCACAGATAAGGCAATGGGATGAATGCTGAAAAAATCCTAAGCTTGGATTTGACTTACACTTAAAAAAAATAAAAAAGGGCTTATGGTATAAAAATGGAAGCTTTTAAACAGAGAGTGTAGTATTGATTTTTCTAGGCCCATCATTGTTAAATTCAAGAACATCAGAGGAACAACAACAACAAAAATTGTCACACAGATGGAACTGGAAATAAGAATGTTATTGGATTCCTCAACAGCAACATTGAAACTGTAAGACAATGGATCAATGCCTTCCAAATTCTGAGTGGAGTTTATTTTTGACTTGGAATTCTATATTTGTCTCCCTTAAGGCATTGTACCTTTAATTTCTGAGCCATTCTGGATTTCCACTATGCTTCTCACTCAGATTCTTTCTGGTATCTCCCCCTGCAGGCACTTAAGATTCCTCCTCCTCTTCCTCTACTAAACCATTTCATATTCTTCTAGCTACTTTCTGTTCCCATACCATGTCTTTCTTTTTTTTTTCTCCTTTGAGAAAACCCTTATTACACATCGTTGAATTAATTTGTTTGAAAAAACAGCACACAAGGATTTATGTTGAGGCTGTAGACTTTGATTCTGTGTCTTTTTAAGGCATACATTTCCCATTTATTTTTAAATTTTGAACATAATTGTTTTCCAAAATATTTTTGATGTCAGTTATAGAACTTCTCCCCATGAAACTACGGTTCCTGACCCTGAAATACTACTCTTTTCTATGAGACTGAATGTGCCCCCAAGAGACCTGGCACATCATGCACTTTTCACAAGGCTGTGCAAATACTAATAAAGCAATCCTGTGGGATCGAATATGCATTTGGTATGCACTTTAATTTTCATAGATATATAGAATACTCTTTCAGCTTTGTCCTTTAATATTAAAGGAAAGGAGAAAACCTATACACAAGTACTAAAAAATCTGATCTTCAGAAATCAGAACAGTATCAAATAACAGTTGTCCTTCAGAACCAAATATGTGACTGTTAGCTTATGATTGTTTTTCCTTTCTCATTCTTTCTTTTGAAAGTGAAATTCACTTAGTCGTATATGACTTGTGCGACCCCATGGACTGTAGCCCACAAGGCTCCTCTGTCCATGGAATTTTCCAGGCAAGAATACTGAAGTGGGTTGCCATTTCCTACTCTACCATACCATATCTTAATGCAATCTTAATGAAGATGCAATTTGTATTGCTGTTTCTTTTACTTTTTCTTGTTTTGGGGTAATCTGCAAGCAAGCCCATAAATCTTTTCCTTGCTCCCTTAAGATGGAAAGTTCATTTTTCTTTGTATTACTTATTCATTCAGTCTTTCAGCAGATACTGATTGCTGCTCTCAGCAAGCCTGAGAAAATAAAACAAAGGTAAGCTCCTAATGGCTTTATTACAACCTATTGGCAATTCTAATTCCATCCTGTTTCCCATGCAGGTAGATGACTTGAGGTAGTTCTCAGTCACTCAGTTGTGTCCGACTCTGTGACCTCATGGACTGTAGCCCTCCAGGCTCCTCTGTCCATGGAGTTTTTCCAGGCAAGAATATTGGAGTGGGTTGCCGTTTCCTCCTCCAGGGGATTTTCACAGATCTACAGATTGAACCTGAGTCTCCTGTGGCTCCTGCATTGCTGGTGGATTCTTTATAGCTGAGCCACTGGGGAAGCCCACAGGTAGATGACTAGGTCAGGTTTTTATTCTCAGAAAGGCAAAAGATATTCAAATTGTGAACACTATCCTGTTTCTTGTACATTTTCACACCCCACCCCACATCCTCTCAGTCCTCACTCTTCATTTGCATTTCTCTGTGAATTTCTTATCTTTTGTCAAATGGGTCAGCAAAGATGTAAATGTCCCTTTATTTGACTTGTTCCATGTGATCCTGAAGCAACAATGCCAGGGATGCTGTACTGAGGTCCACCATGTCTGTACATATGGTGTGCACATGCCAAGCACCTATTTATCTTTTCTGCTCCATCTGGACACGCAGCTGTTGGCTACAAATGCCAATTGGTTGAATGCTTTGTGTACTTTCTTTTACCAAGTTTGAAGGATTTTTTTTTTAAACTGAAATTCCTAACATCAATAAAGCTGAAGTTAAAAAGTGAAACATCAAAATAAAATATGGTACATGTAGTTTATTAAAAAGTTAACTTGAGAAAATTGTCATTTATAAAGAAAGAAACTTTAAAGTAATATATTTGCTGTGTTGTTCAGTTGCTAAGTCATATCCGACTCTTTGTGACCCCATGGACTGTGCCAGGCTCCATGGGATTCTCCAGGCAAGAATACTCCAGGCAAAAAATGGGTTGTCATTTCCTTCTCCAGGGGATTTTCTGACCCAGGGATCAAACCTTGTCTCCTGACTTGGCAAGTGGATTCTTTGCCACTGAGCCACCAGGGAACTGTATAATTCTTCTATTAACTAGTGTGTAAACAAAAGCTTATACAGTATATATTTTTTATTCATTCTAAATTGAATAAAAAAAACTTCAGAAACTGTTGTTACTGGAGGCTATTTAGAGAAGAGGAAAGAATCCACATTAGAGCTTTGAAGAGAATGCTCTCAGGTAGCCATTTATATCTTGTTAGATAAAAACGTGAGGGTGGGGATGTTTGCAAGACATTTGCTTTGTGGATTCTAAAAATATGTCCCTTAACCAAAGTTGGGGTTTTCACCCTTCTTGGTGAATGAATAATTATGCTGCATCTAGTTACTCTGAAAATACCCTGGCCAGTTGTTTTTCATTCATTTTGTTTATTTAATGTTCATTCAAAATATTTATTGGATAATCATGGTCAGCCGCTGTTTCGGCTGCTAATCTCATTGAGTTTATATTCTTTATAAACAAATAAATTATATGATAATTGTTACACAAAAAGATAATAGGAATAAAGGATCGAAGGTCAGTGCCTAGCGGTGCTCTTTTAGTGAAAGGAGTTGGGGAAATCCTCTTCAATAAGATGGCATTGGAGCAGAGACCTAAAGGAAGAGATTGAACCATGTTGCTATCTGGAAGGAGAAGCATTCTAGACAGAAGGAACAGAAAGTACAAAGGCCCTGAGGTGAGAGTGTGCTTGAGGAACATCAAATACGCCAGTACAGGAAAGGCAAAGTATGAGTGGAAGGGGGGTAAAAAGGTCCTGAAAGTAAGATCAAGCATCTGTGGAGTCTAGGTCACATGGGACCACTTAGAAAATTTCCATGCAATGTGTCCTATAAGTTCTCAGACATCTTCTCAACTCTTGAGCAACAATATTTCCAATTGAATTTATATATGCAATAAATGGTACCTGTTAATTTTTTGAACATATAAATGACCTCTACGTTGTTAAAATCAATGGTCTTAGTCTCCCTATTTTTTGACTTATCAGTGGTACCTGCAGTCATTGATTTCTCCTGCCTCCTTAAAGCATTTCACTTCCTAGTTTTCCCTCTACCTCATTTCTCAGTCTCCTTTGCTGACTCTTCTTCATAATTTTCATTTCTGAATCATGGGGTGTCTTAAGGCTCAGTCCATGGACTTTATCTACTTAATTCTGTGTTGTGAAAAGTCTTACACTTTTTAACTTAAGCTGATCAAAATGATTGTGCTTCTGCAATGGTTGGTGTTACTGCTGGACTTACTACAAAACTTAAATTCAAAGACAAAATATTTCCCAAGGATTTGATACATACAAGTGTTCATTACAGGGTCACCAAGAATACTGCCTTTAAAATAAAATAGGAGACTTTCCTGGTGGTCCAGTGATAAAGAATCCCTCTTGCAATGCAGGGGACATGGGTTCGATCCCTGGTCAGGGAACTCAGATCCCACATGCCACGGAACAACTAAGCCCGAATGTTGCTACTACTGAGCCTGTGTGCCACAATTAAGAAGTGACACAGCCAAATAAATAAATATTAAGAAAAAAGTGGTTCTAAAAATTAGAAAAATATAGAAAACACTATGGATGCATCACTATGAACTAATATGACACCATTGCTTAACACCCAAATAATTCTAGACTCTGTTTAAAAAATTGGCTGCACAATGTGGCAGCAGCAATTGAATGACTTAGATCTGCAAAATGCTGAAGAGATTGCTTGCAGCATAAAACAAAAGAACCAGTTTGTTTCATGCTATTACAAAAGAATCCCTACCTTAGATAACCAGCAAGGTTGGATCAAAGGTTTGTCATTTAATTGTCGTTTCAGCTCATCACACTGAACATTATCTTGCCTGGGCATCCTTAAGCAGTGACATAAATATATTATGTAACCTACTCATTCTTGGAAAAATCTTTCTTGAGGAAACTCAACTGGCACATAAAAATCTGACCTACTTTTGCTACACTGAAGTCAGTCTCCAAAAATAGAAATTGTCATATGAAGTATGATTGTGAAAACTAATAACTTCAAAAAGTTCTCTGATTTAAAACTTTATGACAATGAGCTAAGATCCTTTTTACCATCTAACTGAATATGATAGTATAGAAAATTGCTACAAAGAGAGGCTATGAAATTGCAGTTAATCAAAATCATAAAGAAGAAATAAGAGGATTTCAGAAGGGCAGAATTTTACAAATATCTTGAGTGGTAAGTCAAGATACAAAAAGCATGGTGCAAAGATTACATCCATATTTGGAAATAACTATATTTGTGATCAGCAGATTTTATTATAAATGAAAATAAATATCCCTTTTGTTTAAAGGGTTTAAGGCTAAATCCTGCATTGAAAATTGGAGCAAAAAAAACAAAACCAAAAAAACCCCACCAACCTGACAGTGACATCTTAGTGAGGAAGGAAATGTGTGAGACTTTAGTTCCAAATGGAAGGAGTAACCGCTTTTTTTAAAAATGTGATTTAATAGAAGTGATATATAGAGAAAAGTATCATTGTGCCTTTTCTAGTATATGACTATCTCCCTGGTTGGTCTTGGAGGAGATTTCAATCTATTACAGAAGCTGTGTGAGACTAAGAACAAGATAATACTACTTTTCTGACATTTTTTGAAATTTACAGCAAGACAGCAGGCTTAAAATCCAGTTAATGGTGAGAGAGAGGGTTTATGTTTTTTTAAGGCCTCAACACTGAGACTATAGAGTTACTGTAAAGAAGGGACCCTGGTGGGGATGGTGAGGTGGTGAGGCTAAAGCACAGGAAGTGTTGGTGATTATGGAAACCCACCTGTCTGTTCCAGTTATGGGATTGTGGGGAAAGGCAGAGAGAAAGAATCAGGAAGGACAGAAGGAGTGTGTTGTGACTGCCCATTTTTGACTCTCGGTGTGGACAGTAGGAAGAGACAGGTAAGTTGAAGGGAGAGTGGCTTTTCCTGCTCCCAGTTTGAGATTCTGTAGGAGACTCCTGTGGAGAGGCTCCATGCCAATATGGGCCAATCAGCACAGCCAAAAGAGTTGTTGGGCATGGTCAAGAAGAGAGTAGCTCTAGTTTAGACCCCAAGTCTCCCTTGGTTCCATGCTGAGAGCCAGGGGGCTTGTCATCACACGTGCCATTGGTAGGAGCAGGTTGCCCCACAGCAGATATTGGAGGAAGACCAACTGGCTATGTGACTGCATGGTGGACCTGGAAGAGACTCAGGTCTACAGCCAAGCGATAGCCAAGGGTAAACTGGAGTAGCATGAGACTGCACAGAAAAGACCACATATCCATCAGATGTAAGTTAGCAGTCGACGTCAGTAGAAAGCCCTTGGACAGTACCAGTCAACCATGCTTCCAGCAGCCATAAGAGCAGATGATGATAGAGGAATGGATGTCACATGAGTTCTTCTGGTGTGAAATCACATAAATCCATCTGTCCCTGGGTGCTTTTTATGACAGTAGGGTATAAGGCAAAAGAGTTCAAGGTAATGAGCATTTTTCTCAAAAGCTGGATATTTAATAATGCTTTCTGTCATTGGATTGGTTTAAGGTTTGAAATGAATTCAATAGTAAATCTTTCCCCTTCTGAAACTCAGAGGTTATGGGCTTGCAAGGAGCACAGTCATATCAGCTAAATAAAGGAAAAACACCTTTCTATGTGTGTGTAAGTTGTGTATAAAATCTGTGACAGTATTCAGGATAATTATATTTCTATTATTTTTCATTGTTTGGGTGGGTTTTCCATTTCATTTTCAAAGTAAAACTTCCAATATTTTACAAGTGTATATGAGATTGTGTGCTTTAGCTGTAGTTGAATCAAAACAAGATAAGTTTAACTATGTCTTTCTTCTGTTGACTTTTCCTACATTCAGCCTGCTTCATTCCTATATATCGCCGATTTGACTTCTGAAGGTATTTGGGTTTATAATTTTGTATTTAAAGAAATCAAATAACTCTCCAGGAACAACTTGACCCTGAAAGGAATACAAAAGGTGGAGAGTGAAGAAAACCCATACAGTAAGTAGACTCAGACATTCAAAGATTCTTTGAGAAATTCCCCAGCAATGGACACAAATCCAATTAAGATTCACAGAAGTAGGCTTGTGAGGAATAGGTTTGCCTCATTCCATAAGGGTTTGGGAGAAGGTTATAGTTTCTTACAAAGGTAAGCCTGAGTGTTACATTAAGGGGTCCTTCCTCTTCCTTCTCTCATCCTTCCTTATTCACTTCCATCTTTCAACAAATATTGCCAGCCCCGGTGTTGGGCACTGGGGAAATAATGGGGGATAAGATGGGTATGTTGGTGCTCATGATATTTAGACATTTGGGAAGAAGACAAAGAGAAAGCAAATAGAGACATATATAAAGTAAGTGCAAAGTATATGTAGTAAGTCCTCCCGGTGAAGGAAAAGAAACAGGATGCTGAAATGAGAACAATGAGTGCTGGTTGAACAGGGAACCCACTGTGGACGTCACGGGCTAGGAGGGCTTTGCTGAGGAACCAAACTTGAACTGAGACTTGAAAGTCAGTGATCTACTTGACCAACTCAGTTTGGTCAGGACTTGATTGGTTTTAAAGCTAAAAGTCCTGCATCCCTGGAATCCCTTTAGACCTGTGCAAACCAGGATGGTCAAGTCACTCTACCTGAAGGATGAGAAGGAGCCGGCTTTACAAAGAGTAGGAAACAAGCCCTCCAGGAAGAAAGAATCGCTAAGTATTGATACAAAGGCTCTGAGGTGGGAAAGAGCTCGGCACAGTCAGGGAAGGGTCAGTGCAGGGAGGAAGTTCAAAGAGCAAGGTGAGGAGGAAGAGACAGGCAGGGCCCAGGTCACCACGTGGACATCTGGTAAAGAGTTCTGACTTATTTGAGGTACAGTGGGCAGAGAGACATTGATAGGTTTTACTCAGGGAGTGATATGGTTTGATACATTAACAAATCACTTTGGCTGTTTTATGTACAGAGGGGTCAGCATTAGAACTCAAGCTGGGATGATAAGGCAGTAGCCCAGGTGAGCAGTGAAACTGAAGACTAAGGGACGAGTATGGGATATATGGTGGTGGTGGTTAAGACTCTTGAGAGTCCCTTGGACTGCAAGGAGATCAAACCAGTCAATCCTAAAGGAAATCAGTCCTGAATATTCATTAGCAGGACTGATGCTGAAGCTGAAACTCCAATACTTTGGCCACCCGACGCCAAGAGTCAACTCATTGGAAAAGACCCTGATGCTGGGAAAGATTGAAGGTGGGAGGAGCAGGGGACAACAGAGGATGAGATGGTTAGATGGCATCACCGACTCAGTGGACATGAATTTGAGTAAGCTCTGGAAGTTGGTGATGGACAGGGAAGCCTGGCGTGCTGCAGTCCCTGGGGTCACAAAGAGTAGGACACAACTGAGCAACTGAACTGATGGGATATAAAGGGGCAGAATGGATAGAATTTACTGCAGGGTGTCTCCTGGGATTCTAGTTTGAGCAGGTGATACCTGATTAGCTGCAAAAGGGAAAATTGGAGGAATAAGTGGTACTTTCTGCCTAAATCTCTGCCTCTTATATCGACTAGCTATGTGTGTCATAGACCATAGATTTTTAGAACATGTAACTCCTTATAAAGGGCATTCATTCCAGCATTTCAAATATGCTTTTTTACATAAGTAGGAAGTTTAGAGCCATGTGAAGGAGTTGTTGTTCCTGAGTTTCTGGTATAACCTAGTTAACATTTATTTTTGGAGGAAAACACTGATTAAGACAGATGATCTGCCAAGCAGAGCCAGAGAGGCAAGCATGGAGATGGCTAGAAGGAAAAGGGTACTCAACATTTCTCTTTGTGGTGTAGACCTCACCATAGCTGTGTTACTTCTAGACCCATAAATCCTGCCTACAATTATAGCTTAGGATATAAAAAGGATAAAATATACACTGCAATGTCAACAACGGATATGGTGAAAAGTAAAAATTCTGACCCCAAAATTTGGAAGAGCAAAATCATGACAAAGCTAAAATAAGCTAGAGGATAAATATAGAGTTTGAAAACAAGGAGGTGACAAAAGAAAGAAGTGTACAGAAGCAAAATGTTAAAACTTGTTAAAATTTAACTCCAATTTTCCAAGTCCCCAGATATTTGTAGAAAGAAGGTCTGGAAAAATTAGCTCCTGTTACTTAAAAACAAAAACAAGACCAAAGCTGACAAGTGACATGAGTTACTCAAAGTGATCTCTGGACTGAAGTAACTCCCACAGGTTGGGTGCTCCAGCAGAGCTTGAGAGCAGAGATGGTCTGAAATGTCAGGGTCTGTGATTTTTCAAGTGCCTTTTTAATGCCAATACAGGTCAACAGCAAGTAATCAGCCTGGAGAGTCACTACTAACTGGTGTTAGTAATATTTCTATTCCCCTAATTGCTTCTACTTTTACTACACAGAAGTGTGTAATACAGAAAATACCAGAAGGACAATATTCCTTGAGCATCAACGAATTGTTAACAACTTTGCAACTTCAGCTATAAACGAGTTATAACTGAGGTAGAGATTGGCGGGAGAGATAGTCCAATCACTCAATTCTTTTTTTTTTCTGGGACATTTTTCTCTCTACTCTTTATGAAACACTCAGCCAACTAAGGTAATGCTAAAAACAAACAAACAAGAACAAAACCACCACTATCCTCCAGGAACCCAGAATAGCCAAAACAATCCTTAAAAAAGAACAAAACTAGAGGATTCACACTTTCTGATTTCAACACTTAGTACAAAGTTAGAGTAATAAAGATAATGCAGTGTTGGCATAAGGATAGGTAGATCAGTGGAGTAGAATTAAGAGTCCGGAAATGAACTCATACATTTATGGTCATCTGATTTTCAAAAAGGTGCTGAGACTATTCAAATGGGAAAGAAACAATTTTTCAACAAATGGTGCCGGGATGGCTGGAGAGCCACATGCAAAAGAATGAAGTTCCTTAATTCACACTATCTAGTTGCCTTGAACATGAGAAAGTTAGGGGTGCCCACTCCACAGAGCCCAAAATCCACACCAAACTCTATAGTCTGCCCTCCGTATTCCACATCCTTGGGTTTGACCAACTGTGGATCATGTAATTCTGTAGTGAATATTTAGTGAAAAATTTCAAGTATAAGTGGAGCCTTGCCGTTCAAGCTCGTGTTGTTTATGGGTTAACTGTATAAAGAAATGAACTAAAAATGAAATGTCCAGAATAGGCAAAGCTATAGAGACAGAAAGTAGATTAGTGGTGGCTGAGGCAAGGCAGGAGGAGGTATGAGAGATGGGACGTGACTGGCAATCCTCATAACAGCTCCATGAGTTTGAATACTTTTGTAATGTTCATTCTACAGATGAAAAGCAGAGGCAGAGACAACTTACTCACACAGTTAATAAGGAATTGTAGCAGGAATGAAATATCTCCAAGGGTTGTTGGGAAGATGCCTTCTCCATAGTAAGCATTCAACTTAGGGTAGCTACAAATATCTATACGTTCGGCTTGAGTGGTGATTTTTGCCATGCTCTCCTCCAGACGTCTTCCCAACCCAGGAATCCAACCTGCACCTCTACGGTCTCCTGCATTGACAGATGGGTTCTTACCACTAGCGCCACCTGGGAAGCCTAGAGTGGTGATTCTTGTATCACAAATATACTGTGCTTTAGACAAAGTCAGGAAAGTAGTCGTATTGAGTCAAAGCTAAGTCACATTAAGAGAAAATTCTACATTATACTTGGGCACACTTTGCTTTCCCTTTTGAGATGTGGCTATTTCTTACATAACAAAGTGTGTAACTCAGGAGATGAATTTCAAAACTTACATGTGACAGGTGTGTTTTCAAATGAAATGGAATCTTGCATGTGAATTCTCATTACCTTGCTCAATTCCTCAAGGTTCCTGGCTCAATCTTTCTGCCTAAATGAGTTTCAAAAGGAAAGAATAAAATATGATTCTAGAAGTGTCTTAACCTCTGGGTAAATTCCTTTTATAGCCTTTTCATATATAGGAGTGGAATTTATTCATAATGTTAGTAAAAAGGTGAGAAATTTCTTTACACCTTAAGACTGTTAAACCATAAATGTCTAATTCTAAGCTGTTGGAGCCAACAAACACAGACCTTGCATTCATTACTTCAGAAGAATACACTCACAATTACACTCAACGTTAAAGAGCTACAGAACCAGTGGAGGCATTGAGCTGGAGGTTTGGAGAACAAACTCAGGGAAAATGAAATAATACCCCTTTGGAAAAACATATGCACAGAATAATGACTTGGACTTTCTTTTCCTTGACAAAAAAAAAAATAGAATTCAGATGTTCTTAATTGTGCCTTTAGAGATTAAGGTAGAAACCCTTTGGATGGTCAGGCCAGGACTGGAGGGTGGTGTGGATGAGAATTCTCTTCATTGGAGTATTTTATTTCCTGACATCTTAACTTTCTAGCTGTAGAGTCTGTCATTTTTGGATGGACAAATGTTCTCTTCCAGGAAAGTCTCACTCCACTCTCAGCCCATCCCTCTCACCTGAGATGGGCAACACTAGTTTCAATTCTGTCATTTGCAACTAAATGGGTTTGGGCAAAGTTTGACATCTGAAAATTTCCAATCAGCAAACAAGGTTGAAATGAACTCTGCACGCTCGCTCCTGCTGTTTCAATAGGAACATTGCTCCCTCTGCTGGCAGCAGTTAGCTATCACCAGGTCTCAAGGATGGTGTGGCAGAACGTTTTGAGTCAGACCTGGTTAGGATCTCTCTCTGTGTAAAAGCTGTTTGATATTATTCAAGTTACTTTGCTTTTATGAGTCTTAATTTTTGTATCTTTAAAATAGTAATGTTAAAGAAACTACCTTTCAAGACTGCTTTATGAGTAGATTGCCACATAAAAGGTACTTAAATAAATGAAAGATATTATCAAAAGAGCCTTTTGGAGAAGACCAGCTTCTTCATCAAGCTTTTCAAAATTGTAGCTTTTCAAAATATGATCTTCAATATTGCTGATTTTCTGGATTTGAGAAAACATACATGTGTTATGTCAGCCTAGGAAGCTATTCTTACAGAATGTAGAATAGTAACATGTTATTTGTAAAGTTCTTAAAAATTGTCAGTGAGAAATGCTTAACTTCAATTATAGATGCCAAACAGTCCTTTAATAAAATACAGATGCATTAGATAATAAAATATCCTTTAGTAAAATATATATGCATTAGATAAAATATAAATTAATGGCTATTCCCCTAACATGATTATGCACATACATCAACAAAGTTGACTATGTTAATAAAAAGAAATTTTATGAAAAGTGACTATAAGAAAAATCAAAAGACAAGTGACAAACTGGGAAAAATGTAATTGCAACATATACTGTAGATAAAGAACTAATTTCTGTATTTACAAAGCACTCAAACACCGAGAAAAGCAAAGATTTATAAGCACCAAAAAATACAAGCTCCTTTAAACATATGAACTTGATTTATGAGATGAGAAATGCAAATCAAATCTACAATGAGAAAGGTCTTTCAACCTTATTGTATGCTTGCAAAAGTTCATAATAAATCATTTCAAAAAGCCACATGAAGATATCATTTTTTACTGACAGATTGGCAAGCATTCAAAAGCATGAACTCATACTTTTCAGTGATCCATTGAGTGAAACTTGGAACTGAGCTGGGTATTAGATGATATATTCACGTTTTTCCATAACATCTTACAGAAAAAACTTTTTGGCCAACCCAATATTATTGTATGAAAGCTAAATTTCTTGGATGTGATTATAAGGTTGTGGTTATGAAGGAGTGTATGTTTACGTATCCTGAGGAAAAAATATTCTCCAGTATTTATGGGTAAGATATGAGGCCTGAAAATCTCCTTTCAAATATTTCAGCTCAATGGAAGCAATGTGTGCTTTTACTATAGACCGGTTCTGATTCAGGGACACTTGGCAATGATTGGAGATATTTCTGTGTCACTGCTTGGGAAGGGGATGCTTTAGGAATCTAATGAGTAGAGAACAGGGATACTGTTAAACTGCATACAAAGTATAGGACAGCCCCTAAACAACCCATAATGTCAGTAGTGGCAAGGTTCAGAAACCTGATATAGATAAAGCAAATGTGGCTAAAGTTAACAATTGGGTATTCTAGGTGATTGTATCATTATGCTATTCTTTCAAATTTCTATATCAGTTCAGTTCAGTTGAGTTCAGTCGCTCAATTATGTCTGACTCTTTGTGATCCCATAGACTGCAGCACACCAGGACTCCCTGTCCGTCACCAACTCCCAGAGTTTGCTCAAACTCATCTCCATTGGGTCAGTGATGCCATCCCACCATCTCGTCCTCTGTCGTCCTCTTCTCCTCCTGCCTTCAATCTTTCCCAGCATCAGAGTCTTTTCAAATGAGTCAGTTCTTCGCCATCACATGGCCAAAGTATTGGAGTTTCCGCTTCAGCATCAGTCCTTCCAATGGATATTCAGGATTGATTTCCTTTAGGATTGACTGGTTTGATCTCCTTGCAGTCCAAGGGACTCTCAAGGGTCTTCTCCAACACCACAGCTCAAAAGTACCAGTTCTTTGGTGCTCAGCCTTTTTTATAGTCCAACTCTCACATCCATACATGACTAGTGGGAAAACCATAGCCTTGACTAGACAGACCTTTGTTGGCAAAGTAATGTCTCTGCTTTTTAATATGTTGTCTATGTTTGTCATAACTTTTCTTCCAAGGAGCATGTGTCTTTTAAGTTGCGAAAATTATCAAGCATGACTTTTATAAAGCTTCTTTTATAATGTATATATTTTCTCCCAGGTTTTCACTGATCATCAAGTGGATAATTTTGTCTTTTTAAAACTAAATCAAAACAAGTAAATTGGGAAACCAGCAGTAAATTTCTTCCTTACTGGGCTCAGAGACCCATAGCTAAAAAATAGACCGTAGAAAACAGTTATTTAAAAAATTTTCCTTGCCAGGTTAATGTTATGGTAACACAGCATAATTGGTGTGGTTTGCAAACCTCTAGTTTTATCTTATTTTATCATCCATTCTGCCCAGATGGCAGGGACTAGGAAGGTGCTGTTAAGTGTGAAATGGGTCTACAAAAAAAGGGGGTTTATTTTTAGTAGAGCTGACTATAAAAATGCTGAGTTCTAACCAGATCTGACTTACACCCTTCGTTTGTACTTTGATGTTCTTTGGTCTCATCTCAGTTTCTTCTGTTCTCACTGTTCCTTCTTTTCCCGAATTGTTTTATCATGAAAAGTAACAATAGAATGAGTTGATTTTTCGGTATCATTTTCCACTGTACTTTCCATTCCCAGTAAGTCATGTTTCTCTGCCTTCTCCACCTGTGAAGGCAGGTGTCCAAATCTTTGTAGGAAGGATGGAACATATGACTAAGAATAAAGAAGTCAGAGCTGTTTTGAATTTCAAAAGACTAAAAGAAAAAGAAAAAAAAAGCACAGAAGAAATGAAAGTTTTCGTAATCTGGCTTTGAATGCAAAGATCCAGGTACTTGAGAAAAGGGTCTTCTGAATTCCAAAAGATTCACTTTAAATAAATCGAAAACATTGTTTATTAACTGAACTACCATAAAATAGGAAGGATGGAAGATACAACTAAAGTTCAGCATTGCCATTCAAAAAGCAATGGAGGTGTTTGCCAGTTGGTGGAAATGTTGCAAGAAGGGGGACCTCTTTTAGGGCCGCAGAGTAATGCTGACCAAGCAAGAGACTTCACGGGGAAGGGGTGCCTGGGGGGAGAGCAGGAGGTCAAGGCAACCCAGGAGAACCGCTCTGCCATGTGACTCGCAGTCTCAGGTTTTATGGTGATGGGGTTAGTTTCCGGGTTGTCTCTGGCCAATCATCCTGATTCAGGGTCTTCCCTAGTGGTGAGCACATTGCTCAGCCAGGGTGGATTCCAACAAGTAGGATTCTGGGAGGTTGGTAGGACATATGGACTGGCATCTCCTCTTTGCTTTTGATCATTCCTGAGTCCTTCTGATTGATGGTGGCTTGTTAGTTCCATGTTCCTTACCAAGACCTCCTATCCTAAAACAACTCAGCTAAATGGTTACTGTGGTGCTTGGCCAGGGTGAGCTGTTTCTGTCTGTGGTTTCCCTAACAGAAAAAAGAAAGAGAAGTCTAAGGGAAGTTTATAGGGGGTGCCTCTGAGTACCCTTCTTCTACCCTCTGGAGAGTAGAAGCCCCCAGACACATTTGAGGGACTTCATGGCAGAACATTCTGTGTTCTTCCAAAGAGCTGGGAGAAGGACGTCTTATAACAGTACGAGGCAGCCACAGCGGAGTGGAAAGGGGTATGCCGAGGGTATTTAGGCCAAGGGGGCCTGAGGAGAGGCTGGGTTACCTTACGGTGTCACACTCAGTCAGCAACCATTTTGTGTTCAGTGAGGGGTGTGGAGTTGGGAGTGGAGATGGGACACACTATGAGACTCAACCTTGGTATTCTCCAGTCATTTCCTGGTTAATGCAAACTCAGCCCTTTATTCCATCTTTCAGGGTTAGGGTTGCAAGGGAAGAAACAGATGCCTGGTTAAATTTGGTTTTCAGATTTAAAAAATGAAAAATTTACATTTTAGTATAAGTATATCCTATTCGATATCTGGGATATGCTTATAGTAAGATGATTTGCTGTTTATCAAAAATTCAAATTTAACTGGGCAACTTATGTTTTTATTTGCGAAATCTGGCAATCCTATTTGGAGTTCCTCTTTTTCCTTTCTCCTTCCTCTTTCTTGGCAACTGGGCAGAGCAGGAAGCTTGAGTAACAGCTTTTCCGCATACTGTATCCTTTGTCCCTATAATTTGTCTCTTCTGTTGGAACGGTCAGGGCTCAGGGCATGGGGTCCTCCTGCTGCTGCCTCTGGCCCACCGTACAACTTACTGCAGTAATATTGCTGTAAGGACTCTGTGGCACCCGCTATTTGGCTTCTGGTTTTGGCTGCCAATTTCAGGGTCCTGCTTGGGGGTTATTTTGCCTAGTTTTTCAACTGCTTCTATAGCATGGGAACTTTTCCAGTGGTCTCCTGTCTGGGCTGAGGAAATTTGAGCGTTGCTTTTCTCTCTCCATCCCTTCTGGAAGTCCTATTATAAACATATTAAACTTTTGTATTCTGACTCATAATCTCCAAATCCTTTTCTAAAAACATTTTTTCTCTCTGTGCTTTGGCTCAAATCATTTTTCTATTGTTCTGTTTCCCAGTTCACAAATGTCTTTTTCTGCAGTGTTCTAATCTGCCATTAAACCAATGTATTGAGTTTTCATTTCTGTTGTAATTTTCAGTTTTAGAATTTCCATTTAGTTCTTTTTTAATTATTGAATTTTCTGGGAAAATTCTTCATTGTTATCTGTTTTCTTCATTTTGTCTCCCATTTACCTGGATGTCCCTGGTATCTCAGTTGGTAAAGAATCCGTCTGCAGTGCAGGAGACCCTGGTTTGCATTCCTGGGTTGGGAAGATCCCTTGGAGGAGGGCAAGGCAACCCATTCCAGTGTTCTTGCCTGGAGAATCCCCATGGACAGAGGAGCTTGGTGGGCTACAGTCCATGGAGCTGCAAAGAGTCAGACATGACTGAGCGACTAAGCACATAGTACACATAAACATGGTTACTATATTGTGAGGTTTTTGTTGGCAAACTCCACTAACTCCCTTTGACTTGGGTCCTTTTTCTTGACTTTCCATCCTTTAGCTCTGTCTTTTAGTATGCTCAGTAGTTATCTATTGGATGCAGACATTGTATCTGGCTCTAGGTGACTTTATCTTCCTCTAGGGAGGAAGTGTCTTCTGCTAGGTCCAAGGGTTTGCTCATCTTAATCAAATTAGAGATTTAGCTGAATTGAGGCTGCAGGCTATTTTGTGGGGCCCTCCAGGGGTTTAAATTAAGAACCTGGATGTTCACCTGGGCCCAGGTGGAGCCTCAATTCTAATTACTATCTCATCAGCAGAGTGAGACCATGTGAAAACTCCACTGTTTTTCAGAGGCTCTCTGCCTAGCTTCTTAGCCTCCAATTCTGCAGGGCTTCAGAATTTGGCAAATGTCTTAAAACTTAGCTCTCCACCTTCTTGTTGAGCCTTCAATTCTCCAGTTTTGTCTCTCCAGCACTCTTGAGACCACCCACAGATTTGTTAGAATCCCTGCCTCCCCTACCAAGGCCCTCTATCTTAACAAAAGCCAGATTCTTAGTTATTTTTTGCATCACACTTGGAATTGCCAAATGTTTTCAAGAAAAAGAAATATCAACTTTGCAGAATATCAACTTACACTCCAGGTCCATCCTTCTCCAGAATCTTGGCCCTGTAGCTCTGGTTGCTTTGGCAGGTTTCCAATGCCTTTCTATTGATGTTTTCTGTTTTCTGTCTTTTCTACTTATTTGAGGCAGTAGCATTGCTCTTATATATCCTCACTGCATTTTTTGGGGTCTTATTTTCCCTATCACTTGCTGACAGAGGTGTGATAAAAATCTCCTACTGTGATTATGGATTTCTCTACTTGTTCTTATAATTTTTTATTTGTATGTTTTCATGCTATATTATTAAATTTACAAAATATAAAAAATTTAATCTTTTTTATAATTGTATAGTTTTGTAAAAAATACTCTGGTTATATATTTTTCCTTAAAAAATTTAATTTGTCTGATATGTTAGATACAGCAACTTTTCTTTTGTTAGTCTTTGCATAGCATATAGTTTTCCATCTTTTTACTTTAAACTTTTCTGTATCCTTAAGTTTTGATGTATCTCTTCTAAAATGCATTTAGCTGAGACCAAGTCCCCCTAAAACTGAGTTCCTCTGCTGAGTTTGTGATTAACCTCTCTATTCAAAACTTTATCCCCTTTCTTGTCCCACATGTTTCCCTCAAGATTGAGGAGTATCAAAGAAAAGAAAAGGGGGATTGAAACTGACCAGAACACTTTGGGGCCCTCCTGGGTGAAAAGCCTCTCTGTATCCCCTGTTTTTTGTTTGTAGCAAAAGAGTTTACTCTTCTAGTTAACTCTTTTCGAGTTTACTCTTCTAGTTAACTCTTTTCGAGTTTACTCTTTTCCCTGAGTTTCGAAGAGCAGGCAAACAAGCAGTTACTAATTAGAGAAGTGAGGGAATGCAGAAACAAAGGAATAGCAGAAGTTAAGAAAAGCAATGACAATAATTCAGCAATAAAACAGAGCCTGAGTTCCTTCTCAAAGGATATACAGTCTGATGGATATGGGTATCTTTAAGTTGTTCTTCAAGAACTAAGACTCCTCTCCCTCACTCAGATGGAGGATGGTGACTTCATGTTGAGCACAAGCACTAGCCCCACAGACTGGGTGAACCCAGAAGGTTTGTGATTAAGATTTCTGAAAACCACTCTGTTACCTCACCACCAACCAATCAGACGAAATTCATTCATCTTGCTACCCTCACCCCCAAATATTGTCTTTAAAAATGCTTCCTGCAAAGCTATCAGGGAGGAAAGCCATCGGGGAATTCAGGTCTTTTGAGCATGAGCTGCCGTACTTCTTGCTTGGTGCCCGCAATAAATGCTGTATTTTCCTTCACCACAACTTGGTATCAGTAAATTGGCTTTGCTGTGCATCAGGCAAGCAGATTCAAGTTCAGTTTGATAACATAGTTTAAAAATTCAATCTAACATCTTTGTTTTTCCACTGCAGATTTTATTATTGTCTTATACTTGGTATTCATTGAGATTTGTCCACATATTTATACTTTTTTTGATTTCTATTCTTTTTTTTTAAATTTATTTATTTTAGTTGGAGGCTAATTACTTTACAATATTGTAGCGGTTTTTGCCATACATTGATATGAATCAGCCATGGGTTTACATGTGTTCCCCATGCTGAACCCCCCTCCCACCTCCCTCCCTATCCCATTCCTCTGGGTCATCCCATTGCACCAGCCCTGATTTCTAGTCTTTCCTCTACTCCAAACACATTCCTTTTACTTTTCCAATGTATGTTTTTAGTTCAAGTTCATTCATAAAGGACTCTCTCAGTTTTTCTTTTCCTGAGCATGTCTTTGCTTCACTTTCCTTCTTGAAACGTATTTCCTCCGGGAATGTAATTCTGAATTGGTATTTTTCTTTTGGATCCTTTTTCTTAAGATAACATTCCTTTGTTCTTGTTAAGAAGAAATCACCCAATTATTGTTCATCCAATGGTAGTTTGTCCTTTTTCTTTGACTGCTTTCATTTTTTTCTGTCTTCACTTTTCAGCAGCTTTAGCTTAGTAAGTATGTCTTTTGCATAGCATGTTTGCAAATTGCACAGCTTCTTAAATCTGTGACTTAAGATCTTTGACCAGTTCTTAGCTGTCATTGTTTCAAAATTATTTTTACCTCATTCTAAACTTCCTTGTCTTTTTGGACATGTATAGAGTTTCTCACTTCATTGTAAATGTTTTCCCACTATTCCCTTTTCTGTATTTTTCATCCTTTTTCACTCTTTGCATCATTCTGGATATTTTCTTTGTACTTATTTTCAGATTCATTCATACTTTCTCTTCTCTTCAGCTGTTTAATCATCTGCTAAACCAATCTATTGCTTTCTTAACATGTCATTTATTTTTTAGCTATAAAATTTCCACTTGGCTCTTTTTATAATTTTCATTTCTCTGCTGAATTACTCAACATGCATTTTACATCACTGATTAACTCAAGCTTTGTTATTTTGGAGACTTCATCTGATAACTACAACTGTGGATCTTTTCTATTGTGTTTTTCAACAATGGTATTGGTTTTATTGTTTATAATGTCTCCTCCTGTGTGTGTATGTATACACATCAACATCGATATTTTACAATGCTCTTAGAGATAATATAAAGCCTAAAATGTTGATAATGTTGATATCTTTCTCCAGGAAGAACTTTTCTTTTCTTTGCCAGGGTGTCTAGGGCATTCTTCTTCTGGGATCCTATCATTCCAGTTTCAGAGGCTGAGATGTTTTGAAGGTGCATGGTTTTTCTATGAGGTCCATGTACATCCAAGTCACTTCCTTTCCTAGGGTGCTGTCCTTCTGGGTCCCAAACCATAAGAAAGTAGATTACTAAGGAGAGGCGTTATTGGTTCTCCTTTTCTTAGTGAGTTCTAGATTCCACTCATTGTCCTTGTAGTCTTGCAGGCTTTCAAAATCTATTAAATCTCTCAGCTGCCCCTGCAGAAACTGGCAAATGTTTTCATGGCAAGATTAACCTCAATCATTGGCTTACCTCTTTGATTTTCTTTCTTTCCCCAGAAACTGGTCCAATCTCTCTTTATTATCTTATTAGCTCTGGGATGCCTTCAAACAGATTAACTCCCACCCCAACCTGGTTTTCAAATTGTCCTAAGTAGGAAATCTTGTCAGAATTATCTGTTCTGCCATTAGCAGAAATGTAAGTACTATGTATTTAAAATTAATTTCATATAGAACCTCTATATATTTGTAATGGGAGATGTTATTTGTTAGTCTTAGCCTGTCATGTTGTCTCAACATAAGAAGGAAGTGTTGAATTTACCAAAGATACTATATAGGGGTTAAAGGAGAAGGAAATGGCAACCCACTCCAGTATTCTTGCCTGGAGAATCCCATAGACAGAGGAACCTGGCAGGCTACAGTCCATGGGGTCGCAAGAGTAGGACACGACATAGCGACTACCACCACCATAGGGGTTAAAAGCTTGATCTCTGAAGTTGGAGAGATTTGGGTGTAAATAGTAGGTTTACATTTTCTTTTTATGTTTTAGACTGCCTGGCAAAGAATTTAGTGATGCTTTCCCATGGTCTTTAAAAGTCTAATTGTGAAGATGAAGATAATGTCTTATAAAGCATTTAGCATAGAGTAAGGCAATAATTTAGAAACGAGTTGTTGTAAAAAGAAGTCTTGGCTCTATGGAAAAGAAGTCTTAGCTCTATGGAAAGGAAGTCTTAGCTCTATCACTTTAAATAGAGAGATTTGGTGATTATCACCTCAAGCAATTGATCAAATTATCCTCCCATGTAGTGGAACAATTGGGTATCACCTGTTTCTTAATGTGGTACAGTAAGAAGTATATTACATCACCTATGCAGTCTAACTGCTGAATATGTTTTAGCTGAATCAGATCATGAAGGGACAATCAGACAAATCAGTTACAGAACATTCTATAAGATAACCAACCTGAATTCTTTAAAAAAAAGTCAATATCCCAAAAAACAAAACCAAAGGCATGGAGATGCTTCTAGTTAAAAGAGATTAAAGAAACATAAAAAAATGATATGCATAAACCATATCTGGATTTTGAATTGGAAAAAAAAATCTATAAAAGATATTTTTGGAACTATTGGATAAATTTAAATAGGAATTGTAAATTAGATGACTACTGAAATAGTATAAAAAGTTTTAGATATGCTAATGAAGTTGTATTAATATTTAGGAGAATACATATTCTTAGGAGATGCATGCTGAAGTATTTAGAGGTGAAGTATCATGTCTGCAACATATTTTCAAATGCTTTGGCAAAAGTAATTAATAAATGTGGAAATGTTAACAAGTAGTAATCTAGGTGAAGGATACACAAAGGGTTTTTGTCATATATTTTTACTTTTCTGTGGGTCTGAAATTTTTCAAAATAAAAAGTTGAAGGAATATTCTTGGCTCTTTCATTTGACTTACTTGTTTTCAGATTAGTTTTTAACTTGTTCAAAATAAAAATTTAATGAGTGCCTACTATGTATTACATACTCTTATAGGTGCTGGGAAGTGAGGTTGAACTAGATAGGTGAGATTATTCTCTAATTTTCAGTTCCCTCATGCATAAAACGGATATAGAATAATAGTAACCCCTGCATTAGCACAATGCTTGGAGCAGAGCACGCATTCAATAAGTGTTGGCTGTTATAATTAATCAACTTTGCCCATTGTTTACCTAATTTCATCCATTTGATGGTTTTGTTCTTTCAGCTCTACTTTAAATAAAAACGTGTGATCTTCCATTGTTATATATTATTCTTTGCAAGCCATTTCCTAGTGTTACTACTCATGTTATTTTTGTTAATATTATTAGGGCATTTGATGTTGTGGAGAGAAGATATTATGTAAAGCCAAAGCAAACATGAAATTAAAGTGGTTAGGGGTATATTTTTCAAACTAGGCTTCTATATATGACTATTCTAAGGTTTAAAGTTTATATTCCCATAGATTTTATTAATGATTATCCTGCTCTAAGATTGCATTTGATTCTAAACACAATTTCAGCCCCCCACACCTCCACTGTCTTGCTGGGGCTTCTCTGTGTTTGGACATGGGGTATCTTCTCACAGCCACTCCAGCGCCGCGCAGCCGCAGCTCCAGAGTGCCTGAAGAACTATGGACGGAGGTTTGTGACATCGTACGGGAGGCAGGGATCAAGACCATCTGCAAGAAAAAGAAATGCAAAAAGGCAAAATGGTTGTCCAAGGAGGCCTTACAAACAGCTGTGAAAAGAAGAGAAGCGAAAGGCAAAGGAGAAAAGGAAAGATATACCCATTTGAATGCAGAGTTCCAAAGAATAGCAAGGAGAGATAAGAAAGCCTTCCTCAGTGATCAATGCAAAGAAATAGAGGAAAACAATAGAATGGGAAAGACTAAGGATCTCTTCCCTCATAGCTCAAGTTGGTAAAGAATTCACTTGCAATGCAGGAGACCCTGGTTCGATTCCTGGGTCGGGAAGATCTGCTGGAGAAGGGATAGGCTACCCACTCCAGTATTCTTTTGGGCTTCCCTGGTGGCTCAGTTGGTAAAGAATCTGCTTGCAACGTGGGAGGCTTGGGTTCGATCCCTGGGTTGGGAAGATCCCCTGGAGGTGGGAAAGGCAACCCACTCCAGTATTCTGGCCTAGAGAATTCCATGGACTGTATCGTCCATGGGGTCGCAAAGAGTCGGACACAACTGGGCAACTTTCACTCAGAGATCTCTTCTAGAAAATTAGAGATACCAAGGGAATATTTCATGCAAAGATGAGCACAATTAAGGACAGAAATGATATGGACCTAACAGAAGCAGAAGATACTAAGAAGAGGTGGCAAGAATATACAGAAGAACTGTACAAAAAAGATCTTCATGACCCAGATAATCACAGTGGTGTGATCACTCACCTAGAGCCAGATATCCTGGAATGTGAAGTCAAGTGGGCCTTAGGAAGCATCATTACAAACAAAGCTAGTGGAGGTGATGGGATTCCAGTTGCTATTTCAAATCCTAAAAGATGATGCTGTGAAAGTGCTGCCACTCAATATGCTAGCAAATTTGGAAAACTCAGCAGTGGCCATGGGACTGGAAAAGGTCAGTTTTCATTCCAATCCCAAAGAAAGGCAATGCCAAAGAATGCTCGAACTACCACACAATTGCACTCATCTCACACGCTAGCAAAGTAATGCTCAAAATTCTCCAAGTTAGGCTTCAACAGTACGTGAACCGTTAACTTCCAGATGTTCAAGCTGGATTTAGAAAAGGCAGAGGAACCAGAGATCAAATTGCCAACATCCGTTGGATCACTGAAAAAGCAAGAGAGTTCCAGAAAATCATCTATTTCTGCTTTATTGATTATGCCAAAGCCCTTGACTGTGTGGATCACAACAAACTGTGGAAAATTCTTCAAGAGATGGGAATGCCAGACCACCCAACCTGCCTCCTGAGAAATTTGTATGCAGATCAGGAAGCAACAGTTAGAACTGGACGTGGAACAACAGACAGGTTCCAAATAGGAAAAGGAGTATGTCAAGGCTGTATATCGTCACCCTGCCTATTTAACTTACATGCAGAGTACATCATGAGAAATGCTGGGCTGAATGAAGCACAAGCTGGAATCAAGATTGCCAGGAGAAATATCAATAACCTCAGATATGCAGATGACACCACCCTTATGGCAGAAAGTGAAGAAGAACTAAAGAGCCTCTTGATGAAAGTGAAAGAGGAAAGTGAAAAAGTTGGCTTAAAACTCAACATTCAGAAAACTAAGATCATGGCATCTGGTCCCATCACTTCATGGCAAGTAGATGGGGACGCAATGGAAACAGCAACTGACTTAATTTTTTTGGGCTCCAAAATCACTGCAGATGGTGACTGCAGCCATGAAATTAAAGGACGCTTGCTCCTTGGAAGAAAAGTTATGAACAACCTAGACAGCATATTAAAAAGCAGAGACATTACTTTGCCAACAAAGGTCCATCTAGTCAAAGAGATGGTTTTTCCAGTAGTCATGTATGGATGTGAGAGTTGGACTATAAAGAAAGCTGAGTGCCAAAGAATTGGTGCTTTTGAACTGTGGTGTTGGAGAAGACTCTTGAGAATCCCTTGGACTGCAAGGAGATCCAATCAGTCCATCCTAAAGGAAATCAGTCCTGAATATGCATTGGAAGGACTGATGTTGAAGCTGAAACTCCAATACTTTGGCCACGTGATGGCAAAGAACTGATTCATTTGAAAAGACCCAGATGCTGGGAAAGATTGAAGGCAGGAGGAGAAAGGGACAACAGCTGAATGGTTGGATGGCACCACTGACGCATGGACATGAGTTTGAGTAAACTCTGGGAGTTGGTTATGGACAGGGAGGTCTGCTGTGCTGCAGTTTGTGGGGTCGCAAAGAGTCGGACATGACTGAGCGACTGAACTGAACTGAACTGAAGACTGAGTTATAAACTAGAAGCAACTGAAAAAAGGTTTCTAAAAACAACAACAACAAAAAACTAGATATTGAACTGATCAACATTAAGCAACACTGGAGATTCCTTAATACTCTTCCCTAATAAACTTGCCTCTTTACAGACTGTGTAAAAATAACATGTTGTTTTATCTCTGAGTTAAAGCACTCCTTTTCATTTGAATCCACTCACACACCTTCTTAGATGCTAATGACTCGATCTGATAAATGTACAATTCATTCTAAACCCATTCCATAAATTTATCATTAAGTTCCAAAACTTACCTTTCAGTGTAGACTGTAATCACAGTAATAACTTATTATACAAAGAATTATTTTAATGGTATAAAAATGGTATAAAACAAAAACCAAATATTACTCATATGACAATATTTAAAACTGGGGTGATCCAATAAGTAAAAATGAATGATAATTTCGGGTGAAGTATATTTTCAAGTGTTTATTCAAAAAATATTTCTTCTTTCCTATTTTTCTCTCACAGCTTTTAAGAAAACAAGAATAATTCTTCATATATTAGCATTAATATTAAGCACCCCATATATCTTATGTGTTTGTACATTGCATTTCAATACAATATTATCTACCAAAATATGTTAAATTATTTTTATTTTACATTCTTGGTAGGATTAAAATAAATAATATAAAAATAATTTAACAACTCTATGAAATATCTACTATGTTCCAGGTTTGGGAACACAAAAATAAATAAATGGTCCCTGCCATTAACAGGCTCACAATCTAACGGGGGAGATACACAAATCAAGCAGACAATTTAATGTAGTATGACAGCTTTGAGAATGGTATGTACAAAGAACTACGGAATCTTAAAAGGGTCACTTAATGCAGAATGGTAGAAGGTAGGAATGGTTTCCAGGTTCGGACGATCCACTGTACAAAAGAATTTACGAAGAAGTGAAAAGAAGAACATTCCTATAGTGGGAATTACCGAATAATCCTAGAGACTGGACTGCCTGATTTTCAAGGTCCCTTCCACCCCCAAGAAGACAGAAGGAGATAACCCTGGCGTGCTGCAGTCCATGGGGTCGCAAAGAGTTGGACACGACTGAGTGACTGAACTGAACAGAACTGAACTGAACCAGTCATCACTTACTTGATTCAACAAAGGGAATCCATATAGAGCGGGACATATTCCTCATATTTTTCGACTTGTTAAGTATTGAGTTCCTGGACTCTTACTTTTCATGCGATAGAGCATAATTTAAGAAGAAAATCCCATACTAACTAAAATGTTTTGTAGTCACGTTACCTATGGTGCTGATCACAGTTTCAGACTGAACAACCTGGTACTGCGAATAATATATCATCTACTTTTAAGTAAAAGAGAACAAAAGTTAAAGGTTCCTATAAAGCTATAAACTCTTAACAAAGTCAAGTATATAGGTTTCTTGTAAATAATATTTTCCTTTCTTTTAAATGTGGAAAAACAAAAAGAAGCTGGTCCTTTTTCTTGGTTATCTACAAGGAATACACTAGATGGTGCTACAAGATGTCAGAAAGAAGATAAGTTTTACCAAGAAAAACAGTGTGGAGGTTCTGATGGCACTTTCCATACATTTCAGCCCAAGAGTAATTCGAGGTTTGTTGGCAAGTAATGGGGAACTTAATCTCACAAATTTTAGCTCTCTGGTTGGACTCATTTAAAATTAAACCACAAGCGGGACTGGCTAAGATAGCAGAGGAATAGGACGGGGAGACCACTCTCTCCCCCACAAATTCATAGAAAGAACATCTGAACACTGAGCAAAATTCACAAAACAACTTTTGAACGCTGGCAGAGGATATCAGGCATCCAGAAAAGCAGCCCATTGTCTTCGAAAGGAGAGAGAAGAAATCCAGCTCTACCCACCAGAACATCAACGCAAGCTTCCCTAACCAGGAAACCTTGAGAAGCCAATCGTCCAACCCCACCCACAAGGAGGAACCTCCACAATAAAGAGGAACTTCAAACTACCAGAATACAGAAAGGCCACCCCAAACACAGCAATCTAAACAAGATAAAAAGGCAGAGAAATACTCAGCAAGTAAAGGAAAATGATAAATGCCCACCAAACCAAGCAAAAGAGGAGGAGATAGGGAATCTACCTGAAAAAGAATTTAGAATAATGATAGTAAAAATGATCCAAAATCTTGAAAACAAAATGGAGTTACAGATAAATAGCCTGGAGACAAAAATTGAGAAGATGTAAGAAATGTTTAACAAGGACCTATAAGAAATAAAAAAGAGTCAATATATAATGAATAATCCAATAAATGAGATCAAAAACACTCTGGAGGGAACCAACAGTAGAATAACGGAGGCAGAAGATAGGATAAGTGAGGTAGAAGATAGAATGGTGGAAATAAATGAAGCAGAGAGGAAAAAAGAAAAAAGAATCAAAAGAAATGAGGAAAATCTCAGGGACCTCTGGGACAATATGAAATGCCACAACATTTGAATCATAGGAGTCCCAGAAGAAGACAAAAGGAAAGGCCATGAAAAAATACTCGAGGAGATAATAGTTGAAAATTTCCCTAAAATGGGGAAGGAAATAGTCACACAAGTCCAAGAAACCCAGAGAGTCCCAAACAGGATAAACCCAAGGCGAAACACCCCAAGACACATATTAATCAAATTAACAAAGCTCAAACACAAAGAACAAATATTAAAAGCAGCAAGGGAAGAACAACAAATAACACACAAGGGGATCCCCACAAGGATAACAGCTGATCTTTCAATAGAAACTCTTCAGGCTAGAAGGGAATGGCAGGACATACTTAAAGTAATGAAAGAGAATAACCTACAGCCCAGATTACTGTACCCAGCAAGGATCTCATTCAGATATGAAGGAGAATTCAAAAGCTTCACAGACAAGCAAGAGCTGAGGGAATTCAGCATCACCAAACCAGATCTTCAACAAATGCTAAAGGATCTTCTCTAGACAGGAAACACAGAAAGGGTGTATAAACACGAACCCAAAACAACAAAGTAAATGGCAACAGGACCATACTTATCAATAATTTCCTTAAATGTAAATGGGTTGAATGCCCCAACCAAAAGACAAAGACTGGCTGAATGGATACAAAAACAAGACCCCTATATATGCTGTCTACAAGAGACACACCTCAAAACAAGGGACACATACAGACTGAAAGTGAAGGGATGGAAAAACATATTTCATGCAAATGGAGACCAAAAGAAAGCAGGAGTCACAATACTCATTTCAGATAAAATAGTCTTTAAAATAAAGGCTGTGAAAAGAGACAAAGAAGAACATTACATAATGATCAAAGGATCAATCCAAGAAGAAGATATAACAATTATAAATATATATGCACCCAACATAGGAGCACCACAATATGAAAGGCAAATGCTAACAAGTATGAAAGGGAAAATTAACAATAACACAATAATAGTGGGAGACTTTAATACCCCACTCACACCTATGGACAGATCAACTAAACAGAAAATTAACAAGGAAACACAAACTTTAAATGATACAATATACCAGCTAGATTTAATTGATATCTACAGGACATCTCACCCCAAAACAATCAATTTCACCTTTTTCTCAAGTGCACACGGAACTTTCTCCAGGATAGATCGCATCCTGGGCCATAAATCTAGCCTTGGTAAATTCAAAAAAAATTAAAATCATTCCAATCATCTTCTCTGACCACAATGCAGTAAAATTAGATCTCAATTACAGGAAAAAAACTATTAAAAATTCCAACATATGGAGGCTAAACAACACACTTCTGAATAACCAACAAACCACAGAAGAAATCAAAAAAGAAATCAAAATATGCATAGAAATGAATGAAAATGAAAACACAACAATCCAAAACCTATGGGACACTGTAAAAGCAGTGCTAAGGGGAAGGTTCATAGCAATACAGGCGTACCTCAAGAAACAAGAAAAAAAATCAAATAAATAACCTAACTCTACACCTAAAGCAACTAGAGAAGGAAGAAATGAAGAACCCCAGGGTTAGCAGAAGGAAAGAAATCTTAAAAATTAGGGCATAAATAAATGCAAAAGAAACAAAATAGACCATAGCAAAAATCAACAAAACTAAAAGCTGGTTTTTTGAGAAGATAAACAAAATTGACAAACAATTAGCCAGACTCATCAAGAAGCAAGGGGAGAAGAATCAAATCAACAAAATTAGAAATGAAAATGGAGAGATCACAACAGACTACACAGAAATACAAAGGATCATAAGAGACTACTACCAACAGCTATATGCCAATAAAATGGACAACTTGGAAGAAATAGACAAATTCTTAGAAAAGTATAACTTTCCAAAACTGAACCAGAAAGAAATAGAAGATCTTAACAGACTCCTCACAAGCACGGAAATCGAAACTGTAATCAGAAATCTTCCAGCCAACAAAAGCCCAGGACCAGATGGCTTCACAGCTGAATTCTACCAAAAATTGAGAGCAGAGCTAACACCTATCTTACTCAAACTCTTCCAGAAAATTGCAGAAGAAGGTAAACTTCCAAACTCATTCTATGAGGCCACCATCACCCTAATTCCAAAACCAGACAAAGATGCCATAAAAAAAGAAAACTACAGGCCAATATCACTGATGAACATAGATGCAAAAATCCTTAACAAAATTCTAGCAAACACAAACCAACAACATATTAAAAAGATCATACATCATGACTAAGTGCGCTTTATCCCAGGAATGCAAGGTTTCTTTCATATCCGCAAGTCAATCAATGTAATACACCACATTAACAAATTGAAAGATAAAAGCCATATGATTATCTCAATAGATGCAGAAAAAGCCTTTTGACAAAATTCAACATCCATTTATGATAAAAACCCTCCAGAAAGCAGGAATAGAAGGAACATACCTCAACATAATAAAAGCTATATATGACAAACCCACAGCAAACATTATCCTCAATGGTGAAAAATTGAAAGCATTTCCCCTAATGTCAGGATCAAGGCAAGGGTGCCCACTTTCACCACTACTATTCAACATAGTTTTGGAAGTTTTGGCCACAGCAATCAGAGCAGAAAAAGAAATAAAAGGAATCCAGATAGGAAAAGAAGAAGTAAAACTCTCACTGTTTGCAGATGACATGATCCTCTACATAGAAACCCTAAAGATTCTATCAGAAAATTACTAGAGCTAATCAATGAATATAGTAAAGTTGTAGGATATAAAATTAACACACAGAAATCCCTTGCATTTCTATACACTAACAATGAGAAAACAGAAAGAGAAATTAAGGAAACAATTCCATTCACCATTGCAACAAAAAGAATAAAATACTTAGGAATATATCTACCTAAAAAAACAAAAGACTTATATATAGAAAACTATAAAACACCGATGAAAGAAACCAAACAGGACACAAATAGATGGAGAAATATACCGTGTTCACGGATTGGAAGAATTAATATAGTGAAAATGAGTATACTAGCCAAAGCAATCTATAGATTCAATGCAATCCCTATCAAGCTACCAATGGTATTTTTCACAGAACTAGAACAAATAATTTCACAATTTGTATGGAAATATAAAAAACCTCAAATAGCCAAAGCAATCTTGAAAAAGAAGAATGGAACTGGAGGAATCAACCTGCCTGACTTCAGGCTCTACTACAAAGCCACAGTCATCAAGACAGTATGGTACTGGCACAAAGACAGAAATATAGATCAATGGAACAAAATAGAAAGCCCAGAGATAAATCTATGCACCTATGGACACCTTATCTTCGACAAAGGAGGCAAGAATATACAATGGAGAAAAGACAATCTCTTTAAACAAGTGGTGCTGGGAAAACTGGTCAACCACTTGTAAAAGAATGAAATGAGAACACTTTCTAATGCCATACACAAAAATAAACTCAAAATGGATTAAAGATCTAAACGTAAGACCAGAAACTATAAAACTCTTAGAGGAAAACATAGGCAAAACACTCTCCGACATAAATCACAGTCTATGACCCACCTCCAAGAATATTGGAAATAAAAGCAAAAATAAACAAATGGGACCTAATTAAACTTAAAAGCTTTTGCACAACAAAGGAAACTATAAGCAAGGGGAAAAGACAGCCTTCAGAATGGGAGAAAATAATAGCAAACGAAGCAACGGACAAACAATTAATCTCAAAAATATACAAGCAACTCCTGCAGCTGAATTCCAGAAAAATAAATGACCCAATCAAAAAATGGGCCAGAGAACTAAATAGACATTTCTCCAAAGAAGACACACAGATGGCTAACAAACACATGAAAAGATGCTCAATATCCCTCATTATTACAGAAATGCAAATCAAAACCACAATGAGGTACCATTTCATGCCAGTCAGAATGGCTGCTATCCAAAAGTCTACAAGCAATAAATGCTGGAGAGGGTGTGGAGTAAAGGGAACCCTCTTCACTGTTGGTGGGAATGCAAACTAGTTCAGCCACTATGGAGAACAGTGTGGAGATTCCTTAAAAAACTGGGAATAGAACTGCCATATGACCCAGCAATTTCATTGCTGGGCATACACACCGAGGAAACCAGAATTGAAAGAGACATGTGTACCCCAATGTTCATCGCAGCACTGTTTATAATAGCCAGGACATGGAAGTAACCTAGATATCCATCATCAGACAAATGGATAAGGAAGCTGTGGTACATATACACAATGGAATATTACTCAGCCATTAAAAAGAATATATTTGAATCAGTTCTATTGAGATGGATGAAACTGGAGCCCATTATACAGAGTGAAGTAAGCCAGAAAGAAAAACGCCAATACAGTATACTAATGCATATATATGGAATTTGAAAGATGGTAAGGATAACCCTGTATGCGAGACAGAATAAGAGACACAGATGCATAGAACAGTCTTATGGTCTCTGAGGGAGAAGGTGAGGATGGGACGTTCTGAGAGAATAGCATTGAAACATGTGTATTATCATATGTGAAACAGAACACCATTCCAGGTTTGATGCATGAGACAAATGCTCAGGGCTGGGGCAATGGGATGACCCAGAGGGATGGGATGGGGAGGGAGGTAGGAGGGGGGTTCTGCATGGGGAACACATGTAAACCCATGGCTGATTCATGTCAATATATGGCAAAAACCACTACAATATTGTAAAGTAATTAGCCCCCAACTAAAATAAATAAATAAATAAAAAAACAAAAACAAAAACAAAACAAAAATAAAATAAAATTAAACCACATGTTTAACACAAAATGTTTACAGTGTTTGACAATTCAATCTGATTCCACTGAAATGGAAAATTTTAAGTTATTAAAATATACATTTATTATACATTTAAACATATTGCTATCAATTTCATTTGGGGATTTTTCCCATGAGCCTAACTATGTCTACTAATTAATAAATCTCTAAGTCAGTTCCTTCATATGGTTTCTTGAATTTTCAAATTATTAAGCAGAAAACACTAATAAAACTGTTTAATCATTAAAATACTGAAGTACTTCAACAGACCAACACAAATACATGAAATAATACATTTTGAAATCACCCTATCAGTATAGTATTTTTATATAAATAACATTTCATGATTTTTCCACATTACAGTAAAACCAGAAACATTTAGGTAAAACATTATTTTACCTAAAGTGCAAAATAAAAACAAAGTTTTATTTTTTATATTTTCTACTTAGTTTTCTTTTAAATGTTAAATATTAAAAAGGCAAACAAAAAAATGGACAGTTAAAGACATACTTTTTATAATCTAAGAGTCATTTTAGTTTTAAACTCTCAAAGTTAGGAGAGTTTTCTGCTTATCTTTCCAATTCTGCTTCTAGAATTTCCCCCCACGTGTCTGCATCCATTGGGTACATGATTTTTTCTGGTAGGCTGATAGGAGAACATATGTTGCTGTATCTGCCACTTAGCCATTCATGTTTTACTTTACTCTTCTGGTAATTCCTCAGTAGTATGACCTGAAAGAAGTAAACCACCATTGTTAATGGCAACCCACTCCAGGATTCTTGCCTGGAGAATTCCATGGAGAGAGGAGCCTGGCGGGCTACAGTCGATGGCAAAGAGTCAGACATGACTGAGCGATTAACACTATTACTACTACTACTACTACTACTACTACTACTACTACTACTACTGCCATTGTTAAAGAAGGTAGTCAGTGGTTGGTGAGTGAGTTTGTTTGAAGCTAGAGAAGCTGATTGAAAGGCTGAAAAGATTAAGTATTTACATTGATACACACATCTATTAATAAATGTGTGTGTGTGTGCACATACAGAACAGTGTGAGTTACACAGTTTGCTGGGGGTTTTGGATAGGTGGAGTAAAATGAAGTAGCCATTGTGGTTTATGAGGTAAATGCCCCCCAAATTCAAAAGGATAGATGGGAGATTTCGTTTTTGCAGGAAAAGAATATAATTCGACTTTAACTCCCAAAGCCAACCCACTCTGTATGTCGTTCTGTATATGAAATCCTCCCTCCTTCAAGCCAGAAGGTAGAGTGTGGCTCAAATAGATCACCATATTGTCAAGAGGACTTCAGATTGCAAAGGATAAACTTACCCTCCAGGGATAACCACTCTCTAGATCGTCATCTATCTCTCTTTGACATACAGCTCTTACAGTCAGGCAGTGAGGTTTCCACAAGGAGTCGCTGTGTCTTATTGCATGATTCCAGCTCCTGCATGTCACCGAAGCCCTGCACAAGCTCCGGATGTCTAGCTGACTGAAAATTTTAAAAGTAACTTCTGGAGGCAGCAGTTCAACAAAATTATTTTGACACTCTTTTTTTTCCTTTTCAGTATCCACAGAGTTCAAGTCTATGTCAGAAACCCTTGAAGCATGGTTTCTCTTGGAGTTTTTCTTCATAGCTCGGTATTTTGGTGAATTATCCTCATATATAACCTGAAAGGCAAAGGTTAAAAATATTCACTGCCTTTAGATCAGACTGTAGATCCCCCTTTGAGCCAGATACTTTCATGGTTAGATTTAATGAACTTTAACTTTATTGACTTGAGCTCTTCAGTCTGTCAAATGGAGCCAGTGATGCTTCTCTGGTGTGTCTTCTTAAAGGATGAACAGAGATGATGAGTGAAGAATCTATCCCTACATCTGAACTGCACGCGGGAGACACCCAACACATGCTACTCCTTTTCTTCTTTTTAGATATTTTTGGTAAATAGGTTTGTTTCTAAACATTTGTTTTTCTACTCCCAAAGAAAATTATCTGAAAAAGAGATGTGATTCTTCACAGTCTATAATTTATTTTTAGTAGTAGAAACAACTATGGTAAGAACACATTCTATTCCAAGTATTGATTGAAAAAACTTTTGAAAATGTATATGTTTCAATTCTACTCAGCTCACTGAATACTAACAATGGGAACAAATGCCTTCTCTTTAAGTTTTTCACTTATAACTTGTGACTTAATGACAAACCTGATGAACTTTTAGTAGTTTATATAAGAATTGTTTATCTACTTGCACTTAATGGGTAGGTGCTCACATTTGACACAAATGCTGTCTGAAATGGATAAGAGGTTGAGGTCTGGGCTATACTGTCAAAATCTCAAACATTCAATTAGTTATAAGAGTTGTGTTTTAGAAATAGCTTCTTGAGGCTATTCCACATGTATAGTTAATTATGAACTAAGATAACTAGTCATTAAGGCCATCAAACAACAGTTACTCACAACTATAATCAATATTTATAACACATCTAGGTAAAGCACATGACTAAAGATTGAAAGTCCAGTTTGAGCTAATTTACCTAAGGTGCATGGTGTAGGCTCCTGATATCAGTTGAAAGCATGGAGGTATTTTGGCATATAAAGATAGTTCATATTAACTTAAAATCAGTTTATTCCATTTTGTACTTCCTTTTATAGTGAGGGGTGTTGGTGCAGGAGGGGTTTCAGATACAGCTAATACTTCTTTTATCTTAGCTAATGACAAATTCCCCTTTCTAGATGTGCTACTCACCTATATGTTTCTAAACCTGCCAAGACCACAGATGCTCCGGTTCATTTGGTTATGATCCAAGTTGGCTACAGTGGTCAGAATTTTAATGCCTGAGTTCAACAGAGGATTTCCTCTTGAGAGTTTGGGGAAGTGAGAAAGCAAACTGCAAAAAATAAGTTCATAAGTCAAGTTTTTGCCCTTCCACCCTCTAGCCCTCATCAATATAAACTAAAGCCGAACTACTCTATTCTTGAAAAGAATCTCATACTAGGAAAAAGTTACTGTGCATTTAAACGCACATTTGTTATTTCTCCTAAGATCTCACTGGAGATAAAATACGTCCTCCCGTTACGATTATTCCACACGAGGCATATGAAAGCATTTGAATTTAACAGATGGGGGTGCCTAAACCCCACTAGGCATTTTTCTTCTTTTAAGTCCCATTTTGCCTGGATGTCTAGAAACCTATCCTCTTCTTTCTAAACCAAACTTTGCTAAATTACCTCTCTAATTAGGTGACAGGTCACCCCTCTTTCAGGTGTCACACGGAGGGAGGAATCGTAAAGCAGGGCAGACGCCCGGTTCTCGGGGAGCCTCCATCCCAGGCAGACACTGCAGGCCGGAAGGAATGACCCCACGTCCCATCTGAACCACCCTCCTGGCATGCCCGGAGCCGACAGCAGCTGTCGGAGTCCAAAGAATACCTGGGCACTGACAGGTAAACAATAACAACTGTCACCACCGACTGTCACCGCAGCTCCGGTCGGCCGAGCAGAGGCTGTGCGAGCGCCAGGGCCGCGCCCCGGATTACGCTTGCCAGACGTCAGTGGAAAGGGAAGACCCCCTCCTACCTACTGGGGAGCTGCTATCTCTCGATCCGCGATTTAAATTGTCCAGAATTCGAATCCTTTCCCCCTCTCTTCCCACCCACTCTAGCCCCGCCTTGCTGACTCGGATTTCGCACAGGCGCAGAGAGGGACGCGCGTTGCCTTTTGGGATTGGTAGTTTTCCCAGGGCGCCTGAGATAGGCAGTGGAGGAGAAGGGAAAGCGTAACGGACTACAAAGACCGGCGCCCTTCGAGCCGGGTGGGCGGTGAGAAGGGCTGGGGCTGGGAGGGGGCGGGGGTTGGGTAACCCGGGCTTTTAAAAAAGCAGATGGGAGGCGGTGTGAAACGGGATTCTCTGAGTACGTCACTGGCTGGAGTGGAAGGGAAGGGTTCGCTTCCCCTCGGTGGGGCCCCAGCTCCGCGCAGGCGGGGCACACTCGAGGGCAATCTTTGCTCTACCTCCCCCTGTGTTTCTTGGGGCCTGCCTGGGCCCCGCGCCTGTCGTTGGAAGGCGGAAACGGTTACAGGGTCTCGCTCCTTGCGAGGGGGTCTGTTTAATCCTCGCCGCTATGTCCGGGGGCTTCGAGCTACAGCCGCAGGATGGCGGCCCCCGGGTGGCCCTGGCGCCCGGGGAGACGGTCATCGGCCGCGGGCCGCTGCTGGGAGTAAGTGTGGCGGGGGTTCGGCGGCCCCGGAGAACCGCGAGGTCCTGGCGGGCTTCTGAGGCCCTACTCTGGGTTCTGCCAGGGTTCCCCACCGCTCCGGCCAGGCTTTCTGGATTTTAGAAGTTTGAAGGCAGCATGTTTTTCAGTCAACTTGAACCAACTCACAGACGTTTCCTTCTGCTGCCTTTAAAAAGCACTGACCTGGATTATCGTCATTAGTGTTTTACACAGAGGTCGGCAAACTGGCCCTGGCTCCAAATTCAGGCTGCAATTGTTGGGACCCACATACTGAGAATGCTTCTCAGATTTTAAAATGTAAACAAAAAAACCCATATTAGCCTTTCAGGGAGAAGAATTTCTCTAAGGGTTGGGAATATTGCCTGTTGGCTTGATAAGCCACGATATTTATAGTACTTTCTGGCCCTTAACAGAAAAAGTCTGCCAACCTCTGATCTTAGTTTTTCTAGAATAATTTCTTTTAAGCTTTGGCCCCTCTGGTGGTACTGCTTGGGCTTTACTTTTATTGTAATAATCTTTTTCAGTAACGTCAGTGACTAACCTTTATGTAGTGTGTAGAATTCCAGGCATTTATCTAAAGACTACCTGTACCAGCTTCTTTAAACCTTTCCGCACTTTTTGAGTTAGGTGCTCTTATCTTCATTGTTCAGATGAGAAAATTGAGCGAGTTATTTAAAGGACACACACACAAGCTTTTGGGTAACAGAGTGCAACTGGGTTATGTATTCTGGGGTGTTTAAGAGTGAGAAAACTTGCCTGTAACATTCTGGAAATTTGTAGATCTCTCACTGAAGACATATATATTGTTTTCTCGACATTCAACGTGTCTTGTTTACTGGCCACTTTATGCTGCGCGTCTGCAGACCCTAGCACTGCGGGGCATACAGAGATAAAATGGGTACTCGCCCTCCAGTTTTCTCTTGGACTGTCTGAACAAAGCTGGGTGAGTGAGCCTATACCAGGGAGTAAGGAGTCTGGTCACTTACCCTGATTAACCGCCAGTGTCTAAATGGAACCATTGGTATTAGGCTTAGGACTCATCTCCGAGCAGAAAAAGGAAAGGTGGTCCAAGGTGGTGATGGGGAAATTAGTTTTAGAGGAGTGTGAGTGTATGTATATGTAGTGGGATTACTGAGAAACTTCAAGTTCACTTGCTGTTTTTTTTATTTTTACTTAAATGTGTATTACTTTTCTCCGTAGTTTATTATATACAAACCTTTGGAGGACCTGCTTGGGAGGTTTTCTCCCTCTGTTTTCCTTCCTTTCTTACTCCGATCCTCTCCTCCCTCCCCCTCTATTACTCTTTCTCTTTCCCTCCCTACTTCTCTCTCTCATTTTATCTCAATTAGAGTATCTGCTTCATCTAGAAATCTTATGTCTAGTTACTAATGAGTTTTAATTTACTTAACAAATTGTATAACTAACGTAGAGTTCTGTGGATTGGGTTAAATGATGGGTGAATTTTAGGCCTCTGTTTTATAAACTTGGCACCAGGTCACAGACCCTTCATTATTTGTAGCTTGATCTTTGTTAATAGGTTTGCTAATGTGAGACAAGCTTATTTGGTTTCTGTTTTTAAAAATGGTAAGGAATAGAAAGTCAGTTACCTGGTCAGGATTTAGCTCTTCCTTTTTGAATAGTCATTCGATGATGAGATTCTGTTGCCAAGTTTGGTGGGTATTAGAAGTGAATGATACTAAATGTGTTGAAGGAAAACTTTGAAGAACAAACAAATCACCTTATGGTTTTCAAGATTTTGGAGCTGACTGGTGTTTCCTCTCTACAGTGGTTTAAAACTCCACATGAGGGCTGCAGTTTCAAACAACAGCAATTCCAGTGAGGATTTTTTTTTTCCCCATGGTGTGTGAGAGAGCACAGATATAGTTCTAAGTCAGAAAACTCAGGGAGTTTATTTTCATTCATATCTATCAGAAGTGATTAATAATAATCAGGATGATTTTTTTACTCTCTCAATTAGTAATGTCTTTTGGAAACAAATTTCACAAACCTTCATGGCCACAACCTTTACGTTTATAATTCCAATGTGTTAAGCATTCTTTGTGGTAAAATAATTTGGCAGTGGGAATGTCTTCATGTTTTTACAGTGGGGGAAAGCTTAGAACTCCTGTAGATAAGAGAACACAGTGAAATTTCATTTTCTCGTGTCCTTTAGTGTGAATCCTCAGGGAACCCAAGGTCTTTGTTTACCAAGTTGTAATTCTGGTTCCTGATCACCAAACAAAAGGTTTTGCAGCAGGATGAATCTCCAGGGAATTATCCTGGATGAAAACAGTCAATTCCGAAGGTCACATATTGTATGATTTCACTTACATGATGTTATTGAAATGACAAAATGATTAAAAAAAAAAAAAAAAAACATAGTGGTTGCCAGGGCTTAACTGAAGAGGTGAGGGGAGCAAGAAGGGAATCAGGTATGCCTGTAAAACAGCAATGAGGAATTTGTTTTGTATCTTCACTGTGTCAATATCAATATGTGGTTGTGCTGCTGTACTATAGGTTTGCAAGATGTTGCTGCTGGGGGAAATGGTAAGCAGTACAAGAAATCTTTTTGTAATAATATCTTATCACCATGAACCTACAACTATCTTAAATAAAAAATTAGTTAAAGATTTTACAGCATCTCAGCAGAATACCATTAGACCAAATTATTTACTTTGTGGTTTTTCTTTAATTAAATCTGATTATACCCTTAATGAAAACTATTCTTTCTAGTTTCACATTTTCCTTATTCGATAGCAGGGATTATAGGGCACATTCCTTAATGATCTATTTTCTTCCAAGGAAATAGGACAGCACCAGGTATCTAGTGAGATTTCCCAAAGGCAGATGTAATTGAATCTATTGCTCTAATTAAAAAGGGAAGGGGCGCCCAGTATGGGGTGGGGATAGTCCTGGGCTCTAGTGCAGACTCTTCACCAGGCATCAGTTAACTACTGTTGTAAGTGTTCCACGAAGTTTATATTAATACAAAGTAACCACTCCCAAGCCTGGCAAATCTGCACTGTTCCTGTGTGTGTGCGCTAAGTCATTTCAGTTGTGTGCGACTCTGTGTGACCCTATGGACTGTAGCCTGCCAGGCTCCTCTGTCTGTGGGATTCTCCAAGCAAGAATACTGGAGTGGGTTGTCACGTACTTCTCCAGGGGATCTTCCTGATCCAGGGATCGAACCCCAGTCTCTTATGTCTCCTGCTTTGACAGGTGGGTTCTTTACCAGTAGTGCTATTTGGGGAGCCCCTGCACTGTTCTTCCTTGTTGCCAAACCTCACCCGCTGTCTTGGAATGGTAGTTCTACTTGGTCCAACAAGATTTGTCCCTGGGAATGTGCCAAGCACTCCTAGCTGCGGAGGGTGGGGGGTGGTTTGCCCCTCCCTCAGTTATTGAGCCTAGTATAATTCCTGGCACATGGTAGGCCTTCAACACGATTTCTTCCTTTTCTGTTTCTCAAACCCACTCTTCTAAACCTCGTCAAGAGCCTACTTGCAACTTAGGTGTAAAAGGGACAGCGTAGAGTTTTGAAGTGGATATAAATATAGTAAAGAGGTAGTGCTGCCAACTGCTAAAGCTTAAGGAGCAACATTCATGATGGATTGTTTACATTTTTCCTATTTTGTTGACTCATTAGCAAACTCAGAAAATAGTTCATGAATATTTACTCTAGTTAGATGGGAAGAATGAAGGAGAAATAAGTCCTGGCTTTCAGGAAACTTATAGTTAGTGGGTATGAGAGATACAGAAGCAAGTAACTAGAAAGGGGAGCTAGACAGACACTTCCAGTGAGTGAAGTGGAAGAGAGTAGGGAAAATGACATGGAGACAATGATAGTCGACAGCAGTATCATGAATGACACTGCTTTGGGGTTGGGGAGACCACAAGGAGAGGGATCTGTAATTTAGCTTGTCTGCTTGTCCCCATTCCTGGTAATGGAGTAACTATTGGTACATGGTAACAGAGTAGTCATTGTTTTTCTCAAAGGTAGTAAGAAATCTAGATTTTTAGATATAACCTCTGATTTTTAAAAAAAATTTATTTAAATTGGAGGCTAATTATTTTACAATATTTTGGTTGTTTTTGCCATACATTGACATGAATCAGCCACAGGTGTATGTGTGTCCCCCCATCCTGAACCTCCCTCCCACCTCCCTCCCCATCCCATCCCTCTGGGTTGTCCTAGAGCACCAACTTTGAGTGCCTTGCTTCATGCATTAAACTTGCACTATAACGTCTGATTTTTAAAAGGTCACAAAAGTTTTTTCAGAAAGAGTCAGACACGACTGAGCAACTGAACTGAACTGAACTGAGCCAAACAGAAGAATCCTACACCTACAGAAAGGTGTAGGAAGGAACCCACAATTTAGATGAGGAGGTCCAAGAAGCCTTTGTGAAATCAGTGACTTATTGAGCTGCCTTTGAAGTGATAGAACAGCTAGAGTTTTGGTAGGTGGAGAGTGAGTGGTAGGAAGGGAAGGGTTCTTCAGGCTAAATGAATGTATGACTTAAGGCTGTGAGTTTGGAAAGTGTTTGACATATTGGATAATTGGATAAGGGCGAGTAGACTTGTGGGATGATCACATTACAGCAGTGATTCTGTTTAACTTTTACAAACATTTAACAGTATGTACTAGTTTTCTTTCTTTTTAAAAAGTCTTTATTAAGTTCACAGCAGAACTGAGCAGAAAATACAGTTCCCATATACTCTCTGCCCCCATGCATGTACCATCTTCCTCTATCAGCATCCCCTACCATGGTGGTGCATTTGATAAACCTGTTTTGGCATGTCATTATCACCCAGAGCCCACAGTTTACACTAGAGTTCACTCTTGGTGTACATTCCATGGATTTTGACTAATACGTAATGACATGTATCTACCACTGTAGTATGAGAGAATAGTGCCCTAAAAATTCTTAATGTTCTGTTCTGTTATTAATGTTCTGTTAATCTTTCCTTCCCTCCCCGACCCCTAGCAGCTACTGAACTTTAACCATCTGCATAGTTTTACCTTTTGCAGAATATAATATAGTTGGAATCATACAGTATGTATATGTAGACTTTTTTTCAGATTGGCTTTTCATGTATTTTTATGGTTTTTGAATGATGAGTAATATGTTCCACAGCCTGGATGTTTCAGAGTTTATCCATTTGCCCACCAAAGGATATCTAGGTTACTCCCACATTTTGGCAGTTATGATTAAAGCTGTTATAAACATCCATGTGCAGGTTTTTGTGTGAACACAAGTTTTCAGTTCTTTTGGTTAAATAATAATATGTGTTTATTTCTAAGTCAATGTCTTTAAATTAGCACCCCCTATGTACTATTGGATGTGAATATGCTGCCTTCTCACTTGCCTCCAGACCTCTGTCCAAACTCTTTTCTCTGCTTATTTGATTCTGTGGATAGTTTCTGGGTATCTGTATTTTTAAAAGCTCTGAAGATGATCCTGTTGAGAAACCAAATTTGAAGACTACTTGTAGAAACACTAAGTAGAATGCTTTGCACAGAATAGTCTTTAACAGATGTTTTACCAAAGTCCCAAGTGGAGATTTAGACCCTGTTTTATCTTACTCTTGTGTTATGTTTTTATTCACTTTGTTTCCTCTATTGTAATATATTACAGATGAGGATGATGTTCTCAAATTTGTATAGCATTCACTGTGCAAGCAGAATTGCAAGCCAAACAGGTTGAGTGAGTTGACATTCCAACGGCAGCAAGTCAGCACAATTCCATTATATTGGCTAACAATTCAGCAACCTTTACTTAGGAGCTCAGAAAGTATTGGATTTTACTTTTAAAAGTCTAAATGATCCATATTTCATTAGTATTGTGGATTACGCAGGTGTTTGTGAGGTAGCCTGATAAACTAACTCTAATTTATATCATTAGTCATAGGAGAAAGTATGTTGACGGGTTTCAAAGGCCACATGCAATATAGTAATAAACTTTTTAAAGAGAGATCATTCATAAACTGGAGTCTGCCTCTGACTAAAATCAAGTCCATTTTCTCAAACTTGTCCTTGGTATCAGAAGTTGGACTCTGATGCAGCAAGTAAAATGATATTAAACATGTTGTATCAAAATGTAGCTTTTGCTCTGTTGAGAAATAAGGTCCATTTATCATCTAATATTATGGCAGACTTGGTGTGGATGTGTGAGCTCTGGAGTGTGTGTTGGACCCGATACTGGGAAGCACTCTAGATAAGAAGAGTTTATGGTGTGTCGACTGGTTTATAGTAACCAGTCTGTCTTCAATTTGGCTCTTAATTTTACATTTTACTTACTTGCTACACAATATAAATTTGGGAAAAGAATTTTATGCCAATTATGCCTAACTAGATCCCATGCTTCTTTGGTTTACATATTTTCTCATAATATAGGCTCAAATCTCATAGCAGATGATTTCCTGTATTTTTCTACCATGATAGTTTGAATTTGTCTGTTGTTGATAGAGCAAACCAGATAATCTTATGTGAAAGTACTGTAAATTATAAAGCATTGTACAAGAAAATTTTTATTATCTCAGTCCTTGGTTTGCTATGTAGTTTATTCTGAAAAAAACTAATTTTGTCCCTTCTCTGTTCTTCCATTTATAGGAACCAGGCTAAATGGTAACATTGAATTCATGAGATATATTATTCCTGTCTATGATATTCAGAAATTTCTCTAGGAAACATTGTCAGAAAAATTAAATGATGTTGATTTTTCAGTAAATACTGTTGTTATTCAGTTGTGTCTGACTCTTTGTGACCCCATGGACTGTAGCATGTCAGTAAATATTATATATGGACAAAATGAAATGAAAGATCTAGTAGCTTTTCTACTTCTACTTTTGCTTCATTCAGGTTTGTTTTTTATTTTTAGAATTTTGGGAACAAACAAATAGGTCGGAGACCTTGGTTCAAAACACTTAAAACATTTCTGCTGGTAGCATAAGGAACTCTTCATTTTGTTTGACTTCAGTAAATGCCAAAAATAAATATTAGGCAAAGAAATCACAAATGGTTCTTCTAAGCTTTCATGTCTTTTTTCCTCCACAAACACCATGTCTTAAAAATGGGGAAAACTTCATCATAATACATGAAATACACAATTCAAAACCCAAAAATCAAAGATAAGGGATCCGCACTGTAAAATACAAAAGTGATAACAAAAACAGAGAGCCCTGTCCCCATTCAAGACATAGCATGAAGAATTTAAGCAAAAGGGTTTTTTCTATAGTATCTGAAGAAAAATTACCATCATTTTGGCTGTTGCTAACAAAGGATAGGAGTGATTTCAGTGTAATTCTTCAGCCTGTGTATTCTTCAGAATTTCTTTTCTAAGCTTCTGCTGTGTGCTATGCAGTTCTTTTAATAATAAAATGTCCCTGTACTTGAATGCTCAGTTTAGTTAACTTTTCTGTTTTCTAATATTCCTTCTCTGACTGGCTGAGTATAAAGGAATTTACTGTCAGTGTCCAGTATCAATATAACAGTTGTTAGAGTAGTGTGTGTTAATCATAATTACTTTGGTTACAAGTAACAAATGTGACAAACAGCAGTGGAATCAAATTCATTTTTCTTCTGTAACAGGATCTCAGGGGCAGTCGGTCCAGGGCTAGTGCAGCTGTTCAAGGAACCGCTGTTCTCTGCTCCTTCTTGGTGGTGCTTTGCATATGGCTTTGCTGTCTGTACTCATAAGACAGCTGCTGTACTTTGAGGTGTTTACATGTGAGCAGGAAGAAAAGGAGAAAGGCGGAAGGAAAAAGGTGTAGGCCAGTTGAGCCTGTTCCTTTTTACCAGGAACACACGAGTCTTTCTAGAAGCTCTACTCTGTTTTGAAATGTAGTTTTGTTATTTCATTAGGTATGGTGAGGCCCACGGACCAGGAGATGATAGTCGTTGAAGAGAAAATTACAATTCCAGAGAGAAATAAGGGCACACTGCGCCACACAGGACCACACAGGATTGGTGGAGGGCAGAAGGCAGAGCTAGGGGAACTGCAGGAAAGCCTTTCTTGTGGTTTTCTTGGAAATGAATGCACAGGCAGGGAAACAAAGTATCATCTAATTTAAATAATTGTATGGGACTCTGGGCTATAAGGGCCACCTCTCCTTGTCTGATGCTAGCCAGGGTGGTTGGGACTGTAAAAATCAGGTAAAGCCAAGATTGGGGTGTGGCTTTGAATGGGTTCATTTGCATATGAAGGTTGCACTTGCAGGTAAATCTTTCACTGTCTCTTTAGAAGTAGTCTTTCTCTAGTCAGCAAAGGCTTAGATACTGAAGCGTCAGATATAGAAACTAGAAATCATGGTTAATACACGCTCTTATAGTTTGTGCTTGGCTCGAACTAAGTATCTGAGCCATCTACAGTGATGACGAATTCTCGGCTTTTGGATGTTTTTAACTGGGTATAATGTTACCCTAAACAAAATTTAAGTAAAATTAGTGTTAAAGAAGAAATGAATAGATACTGATTAAGCAACTAGTAGCATCTGGTATACATGATATGTGTGAAAAATTAGCATCTAAAAAGTTTGGGTGTAGTTTAAATCATGAGTTACAAATTGAAATGCCTGCAGAGGCCAGGTATGCAGAAGAGTGGAGTGGGCTAAGGAGAAGATTATAGGGAGTGCTGGGGACTCTGAGGAGACGGAGGGTACTGTACTCTTCAGAGCACAAATTTAAAAAAGATACTGAGTGGTTTCCTATGTATTGGCTACCAGTTTGTGGTGCTTAGTCTAAATCAAAGAAGTTTAAGAGAAAAAGTAGATATAACTAATAGAAAGAAGCTTATTAATTTCAGTGGCATAGCTGTAAATTAAATCATACTTCAATTATCATGTCACACTGCTTTTATCATGTTTACTGCTTTTTCAATAACCAAATAACCCTTTTAGTACCAAACAAAAATGTATCAACATTTTAAAAATATTAACTATTTTCCTCTCAACTTTTTATTTTGAAAGATTTCAGGCCTGTTGAAAAGTTGAAAGGCTGATACAAAAACACCTATGTAGCCTTAACTTAGATTAGTTAATTGTTAACATTTTGCCACATTTACTTTCTCTTTCTCTGTTGCTAATTAGTGAGTTAGCAACAGACAAGCTGTTAGTACCTTTTTTTTTTTTTTAAAAATAAAGGAAACCTTTTTATTTTGTATTGAGGTATAGCTGATTAACAAACAGTGTTGTAATAATTTCAGGTGAACAGGGACAGGACAGCCATACAAATACATGTATCCATTTTCCCCCAAACTCTCCTCCCATCCAGGCTGCCACATACCACTGAGCAGAGTTCTGTGTGCTCAACAGTAGGACCTTGTTGATTATCCATTTTAAATATAGCAGTGTGTACATGTCCATCCCAAACTCCCTAACTGTTCCTTCCCGCATCCTTCCCTCTAGCAACCATAAATTCATCCTCTAAGTTCATGAGTCTTTTTCTGTTTTGTGAGTTCAGTTGTATCATTTCTTTTTAGATTCCACATATAAGGGATATCATACGGTATTTCTCCTCCTCTGACTTACTTCACTCAGTATAACACTGTCAATCCATGTTGCTGCAAATGGCAGTTTTACACTCTTTTTAATGGCTGACTAATATTCCACTGTATATATGTACCACATTTTCTTTATCCTTTCTCCTGCTGATGGACATTTAAGTTGCTTCCAGGTCCTGGCTGTTGTAAACAGTGTTTCAGTGAACACTGGGGTGCATGTGTCCTTTCAGATCATGATTTTCTCTGGATATATAACCAGGAGTGGGATTGCAGGGTCTTAGGGTAGCTCTATTTTTATTTTTTAAAGGAATTTCCATACTGTTCTCCATAGTAAGCCTTTAGTACCTTTTGCAGGATGTTACGCCATTCAACCTACTCCCAGTAGCCACTAACCAGTGTACTACTTTGAGTCGTTACATTTCTTCACTTTTCTTTAACCTCTTTCCACTTGCAGACCGACATCATTGTCAATGCACTGCCTACTAAACCCTATGCACTTTATTGTCTGCTGTGAGTAAACAACTGGGAACTCACATAACTCATCTCATTAGACTTGAGTGTGCTCTTAGAATGAACAGGACTACATGAAAGTCTGAAGGCTTCTTGAAGCTTTATTTAGCAGTTGAGTTTTCCCAGAATGTCTACTTGCTTAATAAATAGCCATTCTGTCTTATTTCTAGTTTTTTAATATGTTCTAGTTTAGACAGAAGCTGATGTTAAATCATCTAAAAAAGATGTTTTACATAATGATAAGGAGGGTAGCAGTATAGCACTAAGAGCGAAGGTGTCTTTAAATCACAAATCCTGGCCGCTCTCTTCTGCTTATTGGCTCTGTAACCTCTCTGCCGTTCCATTTCTCACCTGTAAAATAAAGATGATAGTATCTTCCACAGGTTTTGTGATGATGGGAAAAAATATATGTGATAAATATAGAACAGTGCTTTGGTTTTGATAAATAATTGCCATTACAGTTGGTATGTTAATAAAAATGTGTGGATATTTACTCTGCACAAAAAGCAGTGATTGCTGTTACATAAAGCAGGTCATCAGATCTTTAGGATCTGTTTATGACCTTACTCCTTTAAGCCCCTTACCACCCCCATCATGAAATTAAAATAAGCTTTAAACATCATTTGTTAAACTTTTGAGCTTTCTATTGAAAAAGCATAAATTACTGTTTTGTATCACCGACTCAATGGACCTGAGTTTGAGTAAACTCCAGGAGTTGGTGATGGACAGGGAGGCCTGGCATGCTCCAGTCCGTGGGGTTGCAAAGAACACAACTGAGCGACTGAACTGATTGTTTTGTAACTTATTCATTATGTAGAGGTGTAGCATAAAAGGGACAGTTGTAGCTGAATGCCTGAAGGATGTTAATTTCAGAGACTCTTTAAAGCACTTTTGTGGGTACTATAGAAATACACAGCTTGCAGTGAAATCGCACTGTTGACAAGTGTCCACTAGAGGTCATTAAACCTTTATATTATTGCTTTCTGCGAAAATTGGCTTGAAAATGAAAGAAACCCAAGTTGAACTGTTACAGGAACTATAATTATATGTCATGGTTTTATATTTGACAGTTTGTTACTCTGTTGGCTAGAAGATCAATTTGTATAATTGAAGTTAACAATAAGATATTACTCCCCAAGTTATAAATAGAAACTTCTTACTCCTTGCCTCAGAATAATTTGCAGTTCTTGAAACTATTTCTGAATGATTGCATGTAGGTGTAGAGTAATAATACATGGCTTTTTCTCGTGTATTTGTTTTTGTTAATTATGGATTTGGAATACTACCTGTGTGAAGAGTGACCTACACAAGCAACTAAAATTCTCTGGACTTTCAATTTCCAATATGTAAAATGTGAATGACATTTATGACAGCATTATGGTGAAGCTCAACATTTAAGTGAAAGTTCTATGCAAATGATAAAATCTGTGTGAATGGTGAAGTAGATTATCAGATGACTGCTGTTTTGGGCCCACTAAGACACATTATGGGAAGAATATAGGAGCCTCCAAATTTCTATCCTCTCTTTTCTGATTGAATAGGCTAATAGTTTATATTTAATTTTCTGAAATAGCCTTTGTAGCTAATAATGGGTGTATTTTAAATAGGCTTCCCAGATGGCTCAGTAGGAAAAAAAACCTCCTGCCAATGCAGCAGCTGCAGGAGATGCCGGTTTGATTTCTGGGTCCAGAAGATCCCCTGGAGGAAGAAATGGCAACCCACTCCAGTATTCTTGCTGGGATAATCCCATGGGCAGGTTCATGGGATTGCAAAGAGTCAGACAGGACTGAGTGAACAAACACACATGCACCTGTAAGATATTTTATTTTAGAAAATGTCCTAAAAATTAACTAGCTTTGTGGAAAATTCACATATGTAGAATTTATTTCACTGTGATGCTTGATGTTACTATTTTTATATAGTGACAGCCATAAGTCAAGTTGGCCTTAGGAAGCATCACTTTTAACAAAGCTAGTGGAGGTGATGTAATTCCAGCTGAACTATTTCACATCCTAAAAGATGATGCTGTGAAAGTGGCGCACTCAATGTGCCAGCAAATTTGGAAAACATAGCAGTGGCCACAGGGCTGGAAAAGGTCAGTTTTTATTCCAATCCCAAAGAAAGGCAATGCCAAAGAATACTCAAACTACCACACAATTGCACTCATCTCACATGCTAGAAAGTAGTGCTCAAAATTCTCCAAGCCAGGCTTCAACAATGTGTGAACCGTGAACTTCCAGATATTCAAACTGGATTTAGAAAAGACAGAGGAACCAAAAATCAAATTGCGAACATCCACTGGATCATCGAAAAAGCAAGAGAGTTCCAGAAAACATCTACTTCTGCTTTATTGACTGTACCAAAGCCTTTGACTGTGTGGATCACAACAAAATGTGGAAAATTCTTCAAGAGATGGGAATACCAGACCACCTGACCTGCCTCCTGAGAAATCTGTATGCAGGTCAAGAAGCAACAATTAAAACTGGACATGGAACAACAGACTGTTTCCAGATTGGGAAAGGAGTACACCAAGGCTGTATATTGTCACCCTGCTTATGTAACTTATATGCAGAGTACATCATGAGAAATGCTGGGCTGGAGGAAGCACAAGCTGGAATCAAGATTGCCAGGAGAAATATCAATAATCTCAGATAAGCGGATTATACCACCCTTATGGCAGAAAGCGAAGAAGAACTAAAGAGCCTCTTGGTGAAAGTGAAAGAGGAGAGTGAAAAAGTTGGCTTAAAACTCAACATTCAGGAAACTAAGATAATGGCAATCACTTCATGGCAAATAGATGGGAAAGCAATGGAAACAGTGACTTTATTTTTTTGGGCTCCAAAATCATTGCAGATGGTGACTGCAGCCATGAAATTAAAAGACACTTACTCCTTGGAAGGAAAGTTATGACCAACCTAGATAGCATATTAGAAAGCAGAGACATTACTTTGTCAACAAAGGTCTGTCTAGACAAGGCTATGGTTTTTCCAGTAGTCATGTATGGATGTGAGAGTTGGACTATAAAGCTGAGCGCTGAAGAATTAATGCTTTTGTACTGTGGTGATGGAGAAGACTCTTGAGAGTCCCTTGGAGTGCAAGGAGATCCAACCAGTACATCCTAAAGGAAATCAGTCCTGGATATTCATTGGAAGGACTGATGCTGAAGCTGAAACTGCAATACCTTGGCCACGTGATGCAAAGAATGACTCATTTGAAAAGACCCTGTTGCTGGGAATGATTGAAGGTGGAAGGAGAAGGGGATGATAGAGGATGAGATGGTTGGATGGCATCACTGACTCAATGGCCATGACCTTGAGTATTCTCGGGGAGTTGGTGTTGGACAGGGAAGCCTGGCGTGCTGCTGTCTGTGAGGTCGCAAAGAGTTGGATGTAACTGAACAGCCGTAAGTGTGGAATTGCTCTTTGGTTAAAAAAATGAGTACTGATTCCTGAAAGTTTCATATTTTTACAAGTTTTTGCAGAACTAGTGGGACTGAACTGAATTGAATTGAGTTTATTTAATTGAATTTAGTCCTTGCTACAGTCTGTTTTTACTGATAATTTTGGTCCGGATGTGGATAAGGTTAGAGATGAAGTGATAGATACTAAGGTAATGAAGAGATAGGCCAAATAATTATGCTATTAAGTAAAGTTGGTGATTGAAACATTTTCATTACATAAAACTACAAATCATAAAGATAATCTGTCTTAACTGTTGTGTTAATAACCATGTAGGGAAGGCTTGCTTGGCAATTTCAACACTTAAGGTGCAAGCAATTTTTAAACTTTGGTGTGCAGAAGTGATTGTGGGCATAAGTAAAACACTACTTGCAGTAGTTGTCTCAAAACAGAAAGCAAGTGTATTTTTAAAATGTTTCTTCACTGTAAATATTCAGTTCTCACTGCTCCTCCTGTCTTCCTGCCCTCTTAACTGCTGCTCATGACTCAAGAGCAGGTCTGCTTGACTTGGGTCTGCCTGACCCCAGTGCTTGTAGTCAAACCTTTTACATTCACCAGACTTCTGCTTGTTAAGACCTTTTGTCATTATAACACACGGTATATTTTCTGTATGTGAAATGTTTCCTGATACATACATATTATATAGATTTTTTTTCTCATCTTGTGAATTTTATTGATAATCCTTGCTAAAGATATGTCTTGAATCGTGAAAGGTTTTGGGATCTATTAGGTTCCAAACTTGAGTCTCTGCTTCACTATTTATTTTTCTGTGACTTTGGGGAGGTCCCTTAATCTCTGAGTTGTTTTTGATATGTATTCAGCAAGGACAGTCATTTCAATATACAGTTATCAAATGAGTAATAGATTTCATATCTAGTCTACTAATTTCAGAAACATTGCTGTGGGGTTTTTTCTTGTTGTTATTGTTTTTTGTTGTTGTTGTTTTTAGGAAGGTGGCTGTGTTTGAAATGTAATTTTTTTCCCCCTGTAGATAACAGATAAGAGAGTGTCCAGAAGACATGCCATTCTTGAAGTGGTGGGTGATAAGCTTCGAATCAAACCGGTAAATATGTCATTAATGATTTATTTTAACTTTTTCTCTCTCACCTTTTTCCAGCTCCTGATTGGAGGGGCTTATTCTTAAAGTTATGAAAATAGAGAATTAATGTTAGAGTGTGTGTTTCCCTTATTGCCAGAAGATAACTGGGAGATAAAGATTTAAACTATTTAAGCTGCTTTTTTTCCCATGGGGCAGTGCTACATTTAAGTAGTTGGAATTTTAATGAAAGTTCATGTATGCATTGCAATTTTGTTCATGAGTGGATATTACAAAGAAGATTCTATAAGAAAGTACCTATGGTGTAATGGTTAGTTTTTAGGGGATGGGGCAGCAACCAAAGTCACTTAAGTGTTCTAGGCTTGTTTTAATGGATTTCTATACCTAGAATATTTTCCAAATTGGCTTCAGAAAGATGCTTAGTTGGAGTTGTCCATACTTGGATGAAAAGTACTCAGATATATTCTGAACTTCTATGACTATTTAAAAGAGTATTAATAATGTAAAATAAATAAAGGTGATTTTATGAATGGAAAATTTCTTCTTTGAGTTAAACTTTATCCGTTATAAAGTGGGTCAAATTTCTGTATGGGAGTTTAATCAGTGCTTAATCAAAGAAGACACCTTTTAGAAAACATTCTTCACCTTACTTGGTCTTTAGTTAAATTGTGCTTATATGAGTAAACAGTTGTTTTTTGAGCACCAAATTGTGGTAGATACAAATATTTCACATTAGGTTATAGATATAAAACTAAAATTTGGGATGATAATATTTATTTACTTAAATTATACCTTTGTTTATCTTTTAAATATTATCTGGTATAATTTTACTGAGCTTTTAGTGTGTAAATTATATACATGAAAAAAAGGTAAATAATTTTACACTTTTCTTGGTACTGTTGTTTTTGACAGCTTAGAATGTCTAATTCTACATAGTCAGCAAGTTGTTCAGTGGGAATTAGAACTAGATTCTTTGAACCCTATGCAGTAGGGTTTTTTTTTTTCCATCATATTTTCCAAGTCAGGATTTTTCTTATCATTTGGTGTTCTTTAAAAAACAATTCTTGGAGTTAAAACCAATTGTTGATTTATTTTCACAAAATATTTTAGTGCTTTCAGTTGAATGGAGCTTTAGAACTGAAAGCAATCTTAGATTCAGGCTTATGTATGTGCTCATTTGATTTGGGCCAGAACTGTCATTGCCTATCAGTGGAGAAGAGGATTTCTTTTTTTTTTTTAATTAGTTTATTTTCTATTTTTTAACTTTACAATATTTTATTTGTTTTTGCCATACATTGACATGAATCCACCATGGGTGTACATGTTTTCCCCTTCCAGAACCCCCCCTTATCAGTAAATTGTACTGGGACAGTTTGTTGTTTGTTTGGGGGGAAAAAATTAGACCTTGTACCTCAAACCATACATAAAAATCAATTCCAGCTAGATTAAATGTGAAAGTCAAAATTATAAAACTATTAGAAAATATAAGAAAAAACCTTTATGACCTTAGAGTAGAGAAATATTTTTAAATAAGATATAAAAAGCAGAAACTGTAAAAGATTGGAAAGAAAAAGCCAATTACATTAAAATTAAGAACATTTGCTAATTAAAATACAATGAAAATGAAAAATTCCACAGGGAGAAGATATTTAAAACACATGAAATTGACAAAGGAATGATATCCAAAATTTATAGCAAATGCTTTCAATCAATAAGAAAAAGATAATCCAGTAGAAAAATGGGCTGAAGCCTTGAGTTTCACCTTACAGAAATGAAAGTCTGATGGTTAGTAACATGAAAAGGAGGCATACAGTCTTCTTATTAGCTGGGGAAATAAATGAAACCACAATGAGGTACCATTGTACACACAACAAATTGGCAAAAATGTAAAGTCTAACAATTTCAAGTGTTGTTGAGGATGTAGAACAAGTGGAATAGTGATGAACTGTGGGTGGGAGCTCAAATGGTGCAGCCACTTTGAAAAATAGCTTGATGTTATTTCCAAAAGTTGAAGGCTTGTATTCCCTCCAAGCCAGACCTCACACATATACAGGATATATACAAGAGCCGGAAGAGCAAAATTGTATGATAGCAAAACACCAGAAGCGACAGAAATTTCCACAAACAGTAAAATCAATAAATGTATTGTGATATATTCATTTAATGAAATACCGTACAACAGTGAAGATACTGTGAAAGTTGAGAAAATATAGATTAAAATCTGGAACAAAGTATTAAATGATGAAAGCATGCATTGGAAGAATATATATATATAGTATGGCTGCATTTATATGAGATGAAAAATCCTGCAAAATTAACAATATATTCTGTGGTCAGACATAGGTGGTGAATAGGAAACAGTAAGCACATTAGTCAGGGTAGTTATGTCTGAGGGAACTGAGAAGAGAGTGAACAGGGAAAGACAGGGAACATCAAAGATAATGGTAACATTCTTCTTAAACTGGGTGGTGGGTCTACACATATTATCTTACATTAGTTACTGCTCTGAAAAATTATTATGGAATATTTATAGCATGAAAAAAGTTATGAATACTACAGCAGTTATTTCTGTAATGCCAGACTACCAAACATTGGAAGATACAAGAAAAGTTTTTTAAGGAAATGTGCAGTTCTAGTACTAGAATTTGATTCCTCTTTTAGAAAAAGACTCAATTGTGTTTGTGTTTTATTCGCAAAATTATTAAATTCACATTATATTAGTTGAAGGAATACTGACTCTTGGATTTAGTGATATATGTGTAGTTTCTTTGCTTTATGTAATGCTTGATTTCTTGTTTATATTAATATAGTGTCAATAAAATAACTAGCCCCTTGAAATAGATTTATTTAATCAGCCTCTTATTGTTGCTGTACCTTTGATGTGTGATGTAGAGAAATTTAGAGGAATTCTAATGCAGACTTTGGTAATGAAATTGAAGGTCAGTAGTAATGAGTGTGAGATGGACAGATAACTTCTAGTCTTTATTATAATGCTAAATATCACTTATTCTCTGTTCTTAGTCAATTACAAATTATTTGATCTACTAAAGCAGATTATATATGCGCTATAATAAAATGTTGAGAGAAGTTTTAGTTTAAAAAGCTTTGTAAAATTGCGTAAATAAATACAGCAAATATTTTGTTATGATGATCCCTTCCATAAGCTATATATTTCAGTTATGTTTATGTAATTAAATATTGTAATGTTATGTTTAAGTAATTAAATATTTTTTTGCTTTCCCTCAAATTAAATAAAAAAGTAGCTTTGCCAGTGATACATGAATGCCATTAGGGCAAGCGCTAATTTAGACTTTTAGATTGGATGAATCTGTCTCTCTTTTCCCCCCTCTAATATTTCCCTCTAGAAAAGGCTGTAACACTTAGTAGTTCCAGGAAATAGTGCATGAGGAGATAATATTAACTCATGAGGAGATGATTTTGGCTTTTTTGTGTGTCATTTAAATTTAATCTACAATCTGGTATCAGCAGGGAGAAAATGCATTATGAGGGCAAAATGACAATATTCTCTATAAATGACTGTATCACCCACTGGTTATTAGTTAGTTATATCCTCCGGGTGAATTCATAGCTATCAGTGCTTTTATTTCATTTTAATAAAAACTTACTTCTTGGTTCTTGGATGACTGAAGTAGTAATTCTATAACTTTAAATTGCAAAAGATATTTATTTTTTGCCATTTCATATTGGTTCTCAAAATATATAGCTTTGAGTGATTGTATTTTTTCTATTGCACAGTGAAATTTCTGAGTTGTGATTATTTTCTTCCCGTGAAATTATGAGTGTACTTGTAAAATAGTTATAAGATACTACAGTAGCTTTTCCACAACTCATTTTGTTTTTTAAAAAAAAAACAACTTTCTATATTAAAAAAAAAACACAGAATATTGAAGAGCTCTTTTTTTTTGACACATTAATCTTTCTTTAATATTTAATGATAACTCCAAGAGAAAGCTATAAGAAATTGATTTGTATTTTAGCTCCATTCCTTCAGGGATAATGCATCCTTTGTACCACATTGAAGAATACAGCATACTCTATTTAAGTTCATATTTATAATCACATGGATCTGTGAAAAAGCACATAACTCATGTATGCCTCTCATACAGGTAGCTTGTATCTTTTATTTACTGTGGGTTTGGGTTTGTCAGTATTTTTCCTGCCCTTTTCTGCTAACCTCATTGAAGGAATCAGAGCCTTCCATCTTTTTTTGGTCTCAGAGTTTGAATATTAAGAAGAATCTTTAAACACATTTAAGTCTGGTTTGGGGGAATAATTGGAAAGATTTTTAGTTATTGATTATATTTTTTAAATATAAGTCTAATTCAGTCTCCTTTTCTTTTTTGTTATTAAACACTTTTTAAATAGGCCACACATGCACATATAACATACATGCTTTTTTTTTAAAAGTCAGTTTCAGTTCAGTTCAGTTCAGTTGCTCAGTTGTGTCCGACTCTTTGTGACCCCATGAACCGCAGCACGCCAGGCCTCCCTGTCCATCACCAACTCCCGGAGTCCACCCAAACCCATGTCTATTGAGTCGGTGATGCCATTCAACCATCTCATCCTCTATCGTCCCCTTCTCCTCCTGCCCTCAATCTTGGAAAGACCCTGCATCAGGGTCTTTTCCAATGAGTCAGCTCTTCGCATGAGGTGGCCAAAGTATTGGAGTTCCAGCTTCAACATCAGTTCCTCCAATGAACACCCAGGACTGATCTCCCTTAGGATGGACTGGTTGGATCTCCTTGCAGTCCAAGGGACTCTCAAGAGTCTTCTCCAACACCACAGTTCAAAAGCTTCAATCCTTCTGTGTTCAGCTTACTTTATAGTCCAACTCTCACATCCATACACGACCACTGGAAAAACCATAGCCTTGACTAGATGGACATTTGTTGACAAAGTAATGTCTCTGCTTTTTAATATGCTATCTAGGTTGGTCATAACTTTCCTTCCAAGGAGTAAGCGTCTTTTAATTTCATGGCTGCAATCACCATCCGCAGTGATTTTGGAGTCAGTTCATTGTATATTTAAGATAGTTGTCAGTTTTGGCTGTATTTATAAATATATTGATATTAAAGTATTTCTAGTGTTCTATTAATTTTTAAAAGTTTTGTTTTATGAGTACTTATGTCATTGTTTTCATTCCAAATATTCTATATATATTCTCCCTTTTTATTAATATCACTAGATTTTTGTCTACTTTATTACTTATAAAAAACTATCTTTTGGATTTCTTGTATACATGGCTTTTTAGTTGGAGTGTACATAGTTTGGCTTCCCTGGTGGCTCAGAGGTTAAAGCGTCTGCCTCCAATGCAGGAGACCTGGGTTCAATCCCTGGGTTGGGAAGATCTCCTGGAGAAGGAAATGGCAGCCCGCTCCAGTATTCTTGCCTGGAGAATCCCATGGACGGAGGAGCCTGGTGGACTACAGTCCATGGGGTCGCAAAGAGTCGGACACGACTGAGCGACTTCACTTCACATAGTTTGACATAGTTTTATTTTTTTTAGCTTATGAATGAGTAATATTTATTTAGATGTAAATTATAGGATCAAATATCAGATCTCTTGAGATGTCACTTTTTTACTTATTTTTGGGATCTCCTGGTATGGACATTTTTAGGAAAAGAAAAGGGTAATGATGGACCACACAGATTGGCCCACTTTCTTTGTGCATGGATTTGCTAAATGTTTAGTATTTAACCATCTACATTTAAATATTAAGTGCTTTCAGCTGAGGAAAAAATACTCAAGTTGACTTTTGTTTGACTTTGGATTTTTGATGTCTATTTAAAGAAATATAGTCAGTTTCCTTTCTTAAATATTTAACCTTTTCTTCTCTTAGAATTTTATGCTTTTGTATTTAACATCTTAGCTTTTGTAAACTTAGGGCTGTATTATTATTTAATATTGCTTAGAGATTCATCTGAATCTTTCAAATACTCATGAATAAGAACATCATCTTATCTTAACCGATGAGAAGGAAACCTCAGTTAGAGTTCTGGCAGAAACTGTATATTCCTGTTTTGACTGTTGTCCTTCCTGCTACCCCGCATTCCTCATTGGTGACTTTGACATATCAAGAAAGGGGAGGCTTCACTTAAAAGGCTGAGGAATAACAGGGAACATTTCCAAGCGCAGCAATGTGCAAAAGCACTCAAAAGCTCTAACCATATGCCAGAGTGCCACATTGAGAGAGAAATTAGGGGTGGCTGATAACATAATGAAAGGTTAAGTTTCAATTATAACTTAGAAAATATCAAACATTCACAGCTCTTTTTAGGAATATAAAGTTGCATAAATTACACTGCGTCTCTGTTTTTATGCCATCTTATTTGTAAAATTTTATATTATTATAGTTTGTAAAATGACTCTGACCCAGTTAAATAAACTGAAAGTTGCTCAATTGTATCCAACTCTTTGTGACCCCATGGACTATACAGTCCATGGAATTCTCCAGGCCAGAATACTGGAGTGGGTAGCCATTCCCTTCTCCAAGGGGATCTTCCCAACCCAGGGATCAAACCCAGGTCTCCTGCATTGCAGGCAGATTCTTTACCAGCTGAGTCACAAGGGAAGCCCAGTGAAATAATTGCCTACCAAATTTAAGGGCTTCCCCTAGTAGCTCAGAGGAGAAAGGAATGGCAACCCACTCTAGTACTCTTGCCTGGAAAATCCCATGGACATAGGAGCCTGGTAGGCTACAGTCCATGGGGTCGCTAAGAGCCAGACATGACTGAGCGACTTCATTTTCACTTTTCACCTTCATGCATTGGAGAAGGAAATGGCAACCCACTCCAGTATTCTTGCCTGGAGAGTCCCAGGGACGGAGGAGCCTGGTGGGCTGCCGTCTATGGGGTCGCACAGAGTTGAACACGGCTGAAGCGACTTAGCAGCAGCACCAACTAGTAGCTCAGACAGTAAAGCGTCTGCCTGCAATGCAGGAGACCCAGGTTCGATCCCTGGGCCAGGAAGATGCCTTGGAGAAGGAAATGGCAACCCACTCCAGTATTCTTGGCCTGGAGAATCCCAAGGACAGAGGATGGGCTACAGTCCATGGGGTCACAAAGAGTCAGACATGACTGAGTGATTAACACACACACACCAAATTTATATATCTTCTATTTTTAATTTCTAATTCTACCCTTTCCTCCAAATTTTATTTTACTGCTTTTTTCTCTTTTTCAACACAGACAGGAAATAGAATGTTTCCCCTTGCAGATACACCTGGTAAGGACTTAAGGCCTTCCCTCATGAAATTCAGTTGCTGGAACTAGATAAATTATATTCCTTGCAGCTTTCAGAGTTTTTTCTTTTTTTTAAATTGAGCTTATAGGTAGCAGTGCTTATTTTCCTGGCAGCTTTTACTTTAATACTCCCAACTCTGTAGTAGGTCCGCTCCCCACACTACCTACTCTCTACTCCCCCACGCCCGATCCCCCCACACTAGCGACAGGCCTGGACTGGGTTAAATGTACTGTTTGGATGGTTTAGCTTCTAAAATGTAGTCATTTTCTTTCTCAATTTAACTAAATACTTTCTGATTCCTCTACCCAAATTCTATGATTCTGTGGTTAATTTAAAAGTATGTTATGGTATTTGATCAGATGAAGTCATATGAAGTTACAGCTAATGTTACTTGTGTGATTTTCTTGGGATTTTGAAAGCTAGTAAGCTCATATGCTGAGCTGTTTGCTACCAGGAGCTTTTTAGAGGATAAAGTGGATTCTCTTTAAAATTTAGTTTACCTAATTGTATAGATTATAATTTAAAAAAATCATACAATATGGTATCTTGTAGAAAATGGGAATTAACCAATTTTAGGGGTGAATCTATTTAAGTGACTCAACAGGTAGCATTTTTAGTAAGTACATTGGATTTCAAGCCTCACTTCTTACAGTAAACTACTGGAACCATTCCTGAGATTATTCATTTAATGACTGACAGTTAAAATATCATTGATTCTTCCTGCTACTAGAGACTCCTGTAGTCATTTAAATCATCGACTGTAAGAACTGTGGTAGATAATTATCTGTGCCCAGGGACCTTAGAGTCTAGTGGTGATTTGTCAGATGATTATAGGTAATCTTTGACTGATAGAAACTGGTTCCAATAGTTCAAGCAGAAAGGTAGTTGAGATAAGTCATTACTGAGGTTGTAGTAAACAATAGAGCATTTTTGAGTAGATCTTAATGATTGGATCAAAGATTGTATGTATAGGGTGAAGATTTTGGTGTATGAAGTTGGGAGTTGGGGTTGGAAACCACTGTAGGTTTACGAAGATACTTCATTTCTATGCTTTTTTATATTGGAGAAGCGTCAGAGGCCTTATATAGAAAAATGTAAAAAGTAACCTGGGAGGCAGTGAGGTGATAGAAGACTGGGAGACTTGATGTGATGTTAGCACAAGTAAGAAATGCACGCAGTGGCTAAGAGCCTGAACTAGGCCCATGACTGCAAATGGTAAAGAGAAATGGACCTGGTATACTTCAGAGGTAAATGATCTGGGACTTGACATTTGAATGGAATGAAAAAAGGTTATAGATGTTCAGTAAAAGTTTGTGGATATTTTGCTGTGGCTTAATATAGAAACTAAATCAGAATATCTTATATTTACCCTTTAAATACCCTATTCTTTTTCCATAGAAATAGACATTTTTTTTAAAATAAAAACAAATGAAAAATATAATGCAAAGTAATATACCAAAGTTAATAACAGTATTTGCTTCATGTTTATAATAATATTCTAAACTTACTTGTATTTTACTTAGTTTGTATTCCATAAATGATTAAGATTTTTTAAAAAACAAAGTAACTATATTTAATAAAAATTTTAAACTGAGCTTCCCAATGGAAAGAAAATTTTTGAGGGGTAAAAAGAAAAAAATACTAAAGCATTTCTAGCATTTCAAAATACATTTAAAAAGAAGCCTATTATAAGCTTCCTTAATTTTTCTCTAATAATATTTTTTACAGTAGTAACAGAAGGTTTTACCTTTTGAATTTATACTCAGTTCAAGTCTGTTCAAACTCAAGGTGAATAAGACATATCTTAACACCTATAGATAATTTAAATGGTTGGGGTCAGAAAAGGTTTTGATGTATGAATGAAAATATGCTTCTGTCTCAAAGATACATTAATGAATTATAAATTGAAAAATTGAGAATGTTCAGCATATGTCAATCTCAAGGTGATATTTATGTTGCTATGCTGGAGAGATGGTTGATGTCTCCAGAAAAAAACTGATAAAGTAGACAGATGGGTGGTAGGGGGAGTTGCTCTACATAAAATTCTTGAAAAAAAACCTGAAAATCTGCATTAATGTGGATTGCTTTGTTATATGCTAAAGCTTATTTATTTAAAAGACCCAATGGTATGGATGACAAGAAGGCTATCTGGAAATGGCTACTTTCAGTCTGATCCTAGTTAGAATTTTTAAGGTGTGTTTCAATAGGTCTTAGTTATGGAGGCAGCTCTCGTTGTCTTTGCTAACATGAGGTAATTAGTGGAAACATAATTCAAAATAGTGGCTATTGTAATAGTTTTGACATTGAGATATATTTACTTCTTGAAATTTGAGTATGGATGATGATCTTCAGAGGGGAGTTTCATTGAAATAAAATAAGATTCTTCTGTGAGGATTTTTTTTTTTTTTTTTAACGAGGTATGTTGTTTGCTTGAGAAATTTGGTCAGAATTTTCCTTCCCATAGAGTCTCATTTTTTAATTGTAGTAATTATTAGGGGAAAATAAACGGAAAAGAATTTTCAAGGGATTAGTAAATTTTGGATAAAAATTGGGGGACTCAGTTTCCATACTGATAATTATTTTTCATGTTTCTCTTTCCAGTGTCCAGTAATCTCTCAAGCAAAGTATCTTTTAACCAGTTAATTAATAACTTTGCTTTTTTCTTTGATTCCTAGAGAAATCAGAAGTATAATACAACTTTTTTTTGTATGGTTAGATTATAATTATAGGGTACCTTGAAGTGCCAAATTTATTAGACTTTTAAGTGTAAATTTGTACTTAAAATTGTTTTGACACTAAAATTTGGAATCAGTTCATATTTAGTTGTATTTTTGTCATGATTTTGAGTTATAACATCACTGTATTCTGTTTTTTAAATTTGTTAGCTACACACAAATCCATGTTTTTATCAGTCTTCTGAGAAGAGCCAGCTCTTACCATTGAAGACAAATATATGGCGCTGGTTGAATCCTGGAGATCGTTTTTCTTTATTAGTTGACAAATACATTTTCTGTGTCTTGTCCACACATTCTGAAATGGAAATGGAATGTACTTTAAGGTAAGATTGCCTGATGAAGTGTGATTAAAGTAATGATATTTGTAATCTAATTCCTCAGTCATCCACAAAAGCTTCAGTTGAAACCACTCTAGAATTTAAATATAGCGGCAATGTATGTCTTTCATAATGTGTGTGTGTGTGAGTGTGTTTCTAGAAAACATTTGGTTTTGGAAACTTAGCCTCAGTAGTGATTGCTTCTGTTTATTGCATCTTTTACAAATATTGTGTTTAGAGTGCTTTTTCCATCAAACAATAATCAGGATAATTAATATGAAACTGACTATATTTTCTTAATCTTTTTTTTTAACTTTTAAAATTTTCTTAAGGTATTAACCTCTGGTTTAGACTATACTTGTGTAATTCCTCTTTCTTATAAGAATAACAGAAAATATAAAATAGGGAAACTGATGAAATGAGGTATTACAATAAATAGCTGATAAAAGTTATAATTAATGCAGTGAGTTTTATTGAGGCAGTCATTAGCAGATTATTTGCCTTTGTTATTAGTTTTTAAATTATAGAATACTTAAACTGGACCTGTAGAAGTAGATGGACAAAATTATATAGAGTATGTTCTTTGATTGCACTGGTATTAAATTAAAAATCAATAAAAATACAATATCTAGGAAAATCTTCAAGTGTTTTGAAATTAAACATCACGTACCAAGTAGCCCATGGGTCCAAGAGAAATCTCAAGGGCAATTAGAAAACATTTTGAACAAAATAATACTGAAAGCATAACAGAAACATTTATGACAGTAGGCATTTGAGGAAAATTTATATTAAATGCTTTTATTAGGAGAGAAGGAAGCTATAAAATGAATGCTATATGCTTCTACTTTTAGAAGATAGACAATCAGGAGTAAATTAATCCCAAAAAGAAAATAATAAGAAAAATAAGACTAGAAATCAATGAAATAGAACATAGACAAATAACAAAGACCTTAGTAAGGTCTTACTAAGGAAGCCTTGCTTAGTAAGGATTACTAAGGAAAAAAAAAGCTGGAAAACAAATTATCAATACCAGAAATGGAACAGGGGATATAACTACTGATCCTGCAGAGCTTGGAAGAATAATGAAGAAATTATTATTTAAAATTCTATGGGAGTAAAATTGATGGCCTAAATGAATACATAACATTTCTTGAAAAACACAATTTATGAAAACTGACACAGGAAGAAAGAGAAAATCTGATGAATCCTATATTAAAGAAATTGAGTTCCTAATTTAAGAATTTCCCACAAGGAACTTCACCAGTGAATTCTTTTTAACTTACAAGGAATAAGTAATACCACTATTATACTTTTTTCTCCAAAATAGAAGAGAGTATACTTCACCACTCATTTTATGAAGCTTTTATAATCCTAATAGCAAAATCAGATAAGAACATTACAAAAGAAGTAAATATAGACCCAAATTCCTTATAAGAAAATATTTACAAGTCAAAACCAGCAATGTGTAAAAAGGATTTTAATATACTATGACCAAGTGAAATTTGAGAACTTTAAGGTGAGTTTATCATATAAAAATCAGTCAATGAAATTTACTATAACAGATTAAAGAACTGTCATTTCAGTAGATGCATAAAAGCAGTTGTGACAAAAATTTAATACATGTTCATGATTAATTTTTAAAAACCTTAAAGAAAACTAGGAAAAGAAGAAAATTTCCATCCTATAAAAAAATACTTAATAGTGAGGTATTGGAAAGTTCTCCCCCTACTGTTGAGGGCAAAACAGAGATATCCATTTACTGGAGGTCCTAGCCAATCCAGTAAATCAAGAAAAAGAAACAAATGGCATCCTATTGAAAAGAAAGAAGCAAAACTGTCTTTATTTGCAGATGACGTTATTGTCATTACTGTAAATTCTTTCTGATAGGTTCCCTATTTCCTCTCCATGTGTTAAGTTTTGCAGTTTTTTACCTTGCTCCTTCATCTGTAACGTGTGTGTGTGTGTGTGTGTGTGTGTGTGTGTGTGTGTATTTGCCTTTTATTTCTTTTTGGTTTTGATGGATGGGATTGTGTTCCTGTCTTACTAGTTCGTTGGCTTGAGGTTTCCAGCAGTAGAGTTTGCAGGCAGTTGGGTGTGGAGATGTGGACCTCTGGGATACCTCACTCCAGTTAATCTCTCTATACTTTTATAATACATGTTGAAATATTTTAAAATTTGAATAAGAATAGAAAACCTATGTGCTTTGTGTAAGTTGTAAGGACCCTGATTTCATTATACGTTTTTTCTTCCAACCAGCTATGAATTTAAGAAAGAGGTATGAAGAACAAAATAACAGTGCAAAAGCTTGTCGTTTCTTCAGGTTCTCATTTTACTCATGTCAGCATGCTTTTCATGTAGTATTTCGATTCTGTATAATAAAGCCCATTCATAACTGACTTAGAGCCTATGCGTATATACACATTAGCTCTAGTGTGTTCATTTTTCACTCTGTATATGTTTCTATGAAATTATTGTACCAAAAGCTGTACTTTTTTCAGAAGTCAAAGTAAGGGAAAGTAAAAAAAAAAGTTTTATATTTTAGTTAATTAAATTATGATGTATTTCATATAGAAGGGCCAACATTAATTTTGCATTCCTATTGCCTTCCCAGCAGTGGGTGCTTAGCAGCCATTTTGTTGTTCAGTTGCTCAGTCATGTCCGATTCTTTGTGACCCCATGGGCTGCAGCACTCCAGGCCTCTGTCCTTCCCTATCTCTCAGAGTTTGCTTAAACTCATGTCCATTGAGTTGATGATGACATCCAACCATCTCATCTAATGTTGCCCCCTTCTCCTCCTTGGTTTCTTGAATACATGAATAAAATACTTTATAATATTTTCCTCATCTGAATCTCATTTCTGATAAGCAAGTACAACATTATCTCTCTGGAGTGATTGTTTTCTTTAAACCACTGTTGAGGAAAGGAAAGTAAATCATTTGTACCAAATTATTTTTTCTTTCAAATTGATAAAGTGCTTAATACTTAGTTTCCATTTAAATAGCTACTTTTAATCACTATTTAATTTTGGACAAAATAATGAAATGTTGATGAAAATGCCATTTTAGTATGAAAACATGCATGTTTATAATTTATTTATAATTATTTTAAACTTTTAGGTCTAGCTCATGCATATTAATATATTTTGTATTAAAGACAAAATATATAACTTATATTTAAATATAACACTATATTTTTTAAAATAACTTAATTGCCAAAACAATCTTTATTTTTATTTGTATATTTATTTTTGGCTGCACTGGGTCTTTGTTGCTGTGTTTGGGCATTTTCTAGTTCCGATGAGTGCAGGCTGCTGTTTGTTATAGCACGTGGTCTTCTTACTGCAGTGGCTTCTCTTGTTGCGGACCACGGGCGGTAGGTGCATAGGCTTCAGTAGTTGCAGCATACAAGTACTGGACTTCCAAGCAGTCTTTAACAAGAAGAAAAGAGTTGGAAGATTCACACTTCTCAATTTCAAAACCTGCCTCAAAGCTACAGTAATCGAGACAGTGTAATACTTGTGTAGGAAAGACATATGGATCAATGGAATAGAATTGACAGTCCAGAAAAACCCTTACACTATGGCCAATTGATTTTCAGTGAGAGTGCCAAAACAATTAAATGGAGAAAAGAATAACAAATGGTGCTGAGACAAATGCAAAATACTCCTACCTCACACCATATAAAAATAGATGAGAGACCTAACTAAAAGAGCTAAAACTATGAAAACCTTAGGAAAAAACACTTGGATTAGGCAGTGATTTCTTAGCTATAACACCAAAGCACAAGCAAGCAAAAAAGTAGATAAATTGGACTTCATCACAATTAAAAACTTCTGTACTTCTAAGGATGTCATCAAGAATGTAAAAAGATTACCCCTCAGAAAGAGAGAAAATATTTGCAAGTCATGTATCTGATAAGGGACTTCTATCCAGAATATATAAAGAACATTTACAATTCAGTAATAAGAGAACCCAATTTCCAAAATGCATACTGGACTTGAGTAGACATTTCTTCAAAGGAGGTACCCAACTGGCCAATAAGCACATGAAAGAAGATGCTCAACATGAAATGTAAATGAAAGCCACAATGAGCTCCCATTTCACATTCATTAGGATAGCTACAGTAAGACATGGTAAGAAGTGCTGGTGAGGTGTGTAGAGATTGAAACTCATATATTTTGGTAGTGGAGTTCTAAGTCTTTACTGCCTCTGTGGAACTCATTCTGGCAGTTCCTCAGAATTTTAAATGTAGAGTTACTTGTGACCCAGTAATTCTGCTCCTAGGAATATACACAAAAGACCTGAAAACAACTGTATACACAAAAACTTGTATGATTCTATCTATATGAAGTGTCAGAAAATGTACATGCCTAGAGACAGAAAGTAGATGGCAGTTCCCAGGGCTGGAGAAGAGAATAAGTGCCTGCTAATGCATATGGAATTTCTTTTTGAGACAATGAATACATCCCCAAATTAGATATTGGTGATGATTGTACAACTTTGTGAATATACTGAAAACTACTAAATTTTATACTTCAGAAGCATGAATTTCATGATTATGTAAATTATGTCTTGATAGCTATTGCCAAAGAAAAGGAGAATTCATTTATCTTTGTTTATTGTATTTAAATTCCAAGTTTTTAATTTTTAACAAATTCTAGTTCACTGTATTACAAATCTGTGATAGTTGATTGCTCGAGGAAGTATTAATATTTGAAGCCAAAAATAGGAAGATGTTCATATTACAGTGGCAATATTTATATTTAAATAAAAGTGTACTGAAATCATTTGTACTTTGACCTATTTGGAACTAAAAGTTAAATAGAATTTTTTTGGGGGGATGGGGTTTTTTGTTGTCATATTTATTCTTGGTAAATACTAATAAAAATTTCCCTATGGCCATAGGATGTATATTAGTGGATTTATGCCAGAATAGAAAAACTAGAAATGGAATGGATGATGTTGCTCAATTTCTAACACTGTAAGTTGTGAAAAGCCATAACATTTCTCTAGAGTGTTTCTTAATATTTTTCAAGTAAAATGTTAAGAAAATTTGAGGGAAAAAAGTAGAATTTGGAAGCACACCTTTGTGCTGTGAGTAAAATGGATTTGAATATTTTGTGGGAGTGCAGTTTTATGGGTAGAACAATCATACATTTTCAACTCCGAATCCCCTATACCTGGCATAGTATCTAACATACACTAGGTATTTTTAAAATATTTATTGAATGAACAAAAACTGTGATGTTACACAGAAACTTAGTCTGAGTTTTATTTTGGCTGATTTCTGCCATGAATTCAAGTCTGCCTTTGAGGGAGGTTATTACTAGGAGATAACACAAAACAAATAAGATAAGCCACTAATTATTCTCTTCTCAGCTAGACAAAGTTTAAAAATCTTATATCTCTAATTTTTAAAATTTCCCTTTTACTGAGAAACATTTTACACATAGTACAATTTACCCCCTTTAAATGTATAATTCGATGTGGTTTGACGAATTTTTATAGTCACGTAAGAACCACCACAATGAGATATAGAACATTTTAATTTCCCCCCAGAATTCCCTCTTGCCTCTTTGTGGTCATTCCTTTCCCCCACCCCAGCTTCTGGTGACTACCGATCTGATTTCTGTCCTTTCAGCTTTACCCTTTCAGAATGCCACATAAATGAATTCATGTGATACGTACTTTTGTGTCTGCTGCTTTCACTTAGCAAACTGCCTTTGAAATTCCCCAGATGTTGTATAATCAGTACTTTTTTCCTTTTTATTTCTGAGTAGTATTTCCATCTACATTTTCAAATTGTCAAAAAGGTAAGTTAGTTGATTCCTGTCTATGCATACATAAAGAATAATGATCTAGAACTTTGGATAATCTTTCCACACTTTGCAGCAAGTAGGAGGCAGTTAGTTCTGCTAGTATGTTCCACATATGACCTTGGATGCTCCTTTGTTGGACTACAAGTTGGGAGATTTCACAAGTGGCTGTAATGGCCAGGACCCCAGTAGCAGCTGTGTATAAACTTGACCTCAGGGTTTTGTTTTTTCTTCAAGAGCCTAACTAGTTTAGCTGATGTTCTTACAGTTTGCATTTTCTCTTTGGAAACTTGGAGGTGATCTTAACTTTTGTAGACAATCTGGACTTATTTGCCTGTTTACTAAATAAGTAAATAGCTCTTCATCCTTCATAGAGATGGCTACTGCCCATCTTATAAATAGCTGTGGTTTCTAGGCCCATGCTTTGGGAAGATTAATGTGATGGTGTTACGGTGGGCAGAACATGAAGAACATATTCTAGTCTATGTATTTTATTCTGGTATACTGTAATCTGCTTTTTGTCTTCCTAAGTGTGATAAAAGTAGCATGACTCATTAGTTAGATGTACTTGGGAGAATCACATAATGTCATGGTAGGCAATAGAAGTGTTTTCAGTTTAAACGATTAATAAATGAATTTCAATTGTATTTTATAGAAATAGTCAAATGCTTGATGAAGATGATATATTGAATGAAACACCAAAATCTTCCTCAGCTGATTTGCTTGATAAAACACCCAGTGCCCCACAACTGGGAAGAAGCACAGAAACAGCGAAGACCCAGACCACTGCAAATAATGTGGTAAGAAATTTAAGATCTCATCCATTTATAACATGTTACTTAAGTTGTATTGAGGAGAGAAAAGACAACTGATATTAGACATATCTTGACAAAATTGCTAGCATTGATCTGCTTTTCCTGTTTTTAAGTTAAGCTCTAGAGAAGGTCACACTAGACCAACACTTAAGCTAATAGAAATGTTGAATTTCTTCCTTTGAGAAATTTAACTAATTCAGTCCACAGCTGCAGATGGGTGTTTTAATGGTAGCTCTCTTCAAAATAAATTGTTGTGAGGTTTCATTAAGGATGCAGGATTATTTTTAGCAATTAATATATAGGTGCCTTTTAGTCTTTCATAGGTGAAAGTAGAGCCTTGAGTAAGCAACAGCCAAATCCTTCCCAGAGGAAAAGAATCCTCCCAGCATGGATGTTAACAGAAAATTCAAGTGATCAGAACCTTTCAGTCATCAGTGGAGGTAGGTTTTGTTTCAAGAAAATATTTGACAGAATTTGAAAGTTTTTGAACAAGTGAAGATAAAATTGTAGTTGTATATGTGTGTAACTTGGCCTAACATTTCCTTAGGAGTCTTCATGAAGTTTAATTTAAATCATAAATTACTATTTTATGCCATTTATCAAATACCATTCTACTACTTACTATTATTTTTTAATTTTTTATTCTTTTAGCAGCTTAAAACAATACCCATTATTAACTCACAGTTTTAAAGCTCAGAAGTCTGGGCAGATTTGACTTAGTTGTCTGTTGAAATTTTCACGAGACAAATCCAAGTGTCAGGCTGGGCTCTGATCTGGGCGTCATGGGATATCCACTTACAAGATCATTTCAGTTTTTATGGAGACTTTGCTTCCTTGTAGTCGGAGGACTTGTTTTCCTGCTGACTATTGGCCAGGGCTCACTCTCAGCTACTAGAGGGCATTTTTCAGTTCTGAACTTCATCTTCAAGGCCAGGATGGCACAACAGACCTTTCTCCTGCTTTGCATCTAGTATCTCCTTGGTGACCAACTGAGAAAACTCTGCTTAAAGAATTTGTTGATTAGATCAGGCCCATATACATTATCTTTCAGTTAATTAACTCAGGATAATCTGTTATGGATAAACTGATACGTAAACTTAAAAATAGGTGCAACATTTATTTTTCCATATAACCAAACACAATCATGGGCATGATACCGCGTTCACAGTCCTGGGGATTAGGGCAGGAAATCCTGGGGAGGAGTCATTTTAGAGTTCTGCAGACCACACTAATGTCTCTCTACTTGTCCACTCTCCTAATATTAATATATTTAAGCGTTATCTTATTATTTAACTTTTGTCACTGTCCCAAATTATAGGGTCATTAAGTGTGATTAAAACTGTATAAATGTCTTAGAGGTCTCAGTTCAGTTCAGTCGCTCAGTCATGTCCGACTCTTTGCGACCCCATGAATTGCAGCACGCCAGGCCTCTCTGTCCATCACCAACTCCCGGAGTCTACCCAAACCCATGTCCATCGAGTCGGTTATGCCATCCAACCATCTCATCCTCTGTCGTCCCCTTCTCCTCCCGCCCCCAATCCTACCCAGCATTAGGGTCTTTTCTAATGAGTCAACCCTTCGCATGAGGTGGCCCAAGTATTGGAGTTTCAGCTTCAACATCAGACCTTCCAATGAACACCCAGGATTGATCTCTTTTAGGATGGATTGATTGGATCTCCTTGCAGTCCAAGGGACTCTCAAGAGTCTTTTCCAACACCACAGTTCAAAAGCATCAATTCTTCGGCGCTCAGCTTTGTTCACCGTCCAACTCTCACATCCATACATGACTACGGAAAAAACCATAGCCTTGACTAGACGGACTTTTGTTGGCAAAGTAATGTCTCTGCTTTTAAATATGCTATCTAGGTTGGCCATAACCTTCCTTCCAAGGAGTAAGCGTCTTTTAATTTCGTGGCTGCAATCACCATCAGCAGTGATTCTGGAGCCCCCCAAAATAAAGTCTGACACTGTTTCCACTGTTTCCCTATCTGTTTCCCATGAAGTGGTGGGACCAGATGCCATGATCTTAGTTTTCTGAATGTTGAGCTTTAAGCCAACTTTTTCACTCTCTTCTTTCACTTTCATCAAGAGGCTCTTTAGTTCTTCTTCACTTTCTGCTGTAAGGGTGGTGTCATCCGCATATCTGAGGTTATTGATATTTCTCCCAGCAATCTTGATTCCAGCTTGTGCTTCTTCCAGCCCAGCGTTTCTCATGATGTACTCTGCATATAAGTTAAATAAGCAGGGTGACAATATACGGCTTTGACGTACTCCTTTTCCTATTTGGAACCAGTCTGTTGTTCCATGTCCAGTTCTAACTGTTGCTTCCAGACCTGCATACAGGTTTCTCAAGAGACAGGTCAGATGGTCTGGTATTCCCATCTCTTTCAGAATTTTCCACAGTTTATTGTGATCCACACAGTCAAAGGCTTTGGCATAGTCAATAAAGAAGAAATAGATGTTTTTCTGGAACTCTCTTGCTTTTTCGATGATCCAGCGGATATTGGCAATTTGATCTCTGGTTCCTCTGCCTTTTCTAAAACCAGCTTGAACATCTGGAAGTTCACGGTTCACGTATTGCTGAAGCCTGGCTTGGAGAATTTTGAGCATTACTTTACTAGCATGTGAGATGAGTGCAATTGTGCGGTAGTTTGAGCATTCTTTGGCATGCCTTTCTTTGGGATTGGAATGAAAACTGACCTCTTGCAGTCCTGTGGCCACTGCTGAGTTTTCCAAATTTGCTGGCATATCGAGTGCAGCACTTTCACAGCATCACCTTTGAGGACTACCATTATTTTATTGCTATGGTATAAATTGTAGAAAGGAAATTACTTGATCAGAAACTACAAGTATTAAAGGATCATGACATGTTACTAAAATACTCCCTTTGTACTATCGTGAAAAAAAAAAAAAACATTTTGAAAAATTGTTTCCTGTCAACTCTAGGTTTCACCCATAACAATATGTGCCATTTATATATGTGAAAAAATAGTAAAAGTAAATGTAGAGGAAGTAGTACACCCATTAGTGAGAGAATTCACTGGAGCCCAGATGACAGGGATTGAATCCTAGTTCCTCTGTAAAGTCTGCTAATTATTATTATTATTTTCTTTTAAATTCTGCTGGTTTTTTGATTTATACTAATTTTAATTCTATATGTCATTAAAATAGATTTTCAAACAGATCTGTTAGGGTCATGTCTATGATAAAAGACAAGCACAGTAAAAACATTTCAAATTAAGTTAAAAAACTACAAGCACACAATGTTATGTGCTGAAAGAGTCAAAGATGAAGAGACCAGTGTTCTAGCACAGTTCATAGTCATGGCAGATACCACAGTGACTTATGTCATCTTCTGGATATTCCCATTGATTAAAGATTATTAAACTTTTTGCTACATTGTATTATTAAATCAGCATTTCATTTCCAATTTCTCAGTCATCTGAGGTTTAATTTCTGTTGGCTGCCTGTTTTCCTTTATGTGGGTCACATTTTCCTGTTTGTGCTGTTGGATGTTGGATGTTATGAATGATACAGTATAGAGACTTTGATTTTATATCCTTCTGAATAAATATTTTTATTCTAATAGGCAGTTAACTTGGCCTAATAGAAAATAGGAAATTTTCTTCCTGTTTTCTTCTTTCCCCCAAGATTATGAAAATCTTATGCTTTACTTTTAAAAAAGGCATTTTCAAAATTTCATATGATTTTTCACCTACACAAATGCAGGGTATAAAATAATGTGTGATGAAGTCAGTGATGGAAGAGCCAGAGATTCATGTGAGCGAGGATTATTCCTAGCTCATTGCAAGCCTCGATTACAACTTTGCAGCAGAAGAAGTGGAAGGGGCAGCATATAGGCCTATGCCACTCCTTTTAGCTCTGTCTACGGAGAAGGCAATGGCACTCCACTCCAGTACTCTTGCCTGGAAAATCCCATGGATGGAGGAGCCTGGTAGGCTACAGTCCATGGGGTCGCTAAGAGTCGGACACGACTGAGCGACTTCACTTTCACTTTTCCCTTTCATGCACTGGAGAAGGAAATGGCAACCCACTCCAGTATTCTTGCCTGGAGAATCCTGGGGACGACGGAGCCTGGTGGGCTGCCGTCTATGGGGTCGCACAGAGTCGGACACGACTGAAGCGACTTAGCAGCAGCAGCAGCACATTGTCCCAGAAAGGAAAGAAGCATCAGAGCTGATGGAAATTTCATTAAGTTTGTCAACCCATTCCTTCCTCTCCTTCTCAGTTAACAACTCAGGGATCTGTACAGAATGTTCCTTACTTAAAATGCTAATTTGAGTTACAGTAGGATCAGAATGATCTTGTGGCAAGAATAGGTTATATATTATGTGTTGAGGGAGATGTGATTTAATCTGGAGCATTTTCATATTTAAATCTAAGATTTCCTTGTAAGGGTTTTATTTATTCCAGGACAGTGGTTTTGAATTCCCTACTCCCCCCATCATTACATGTATGTCTTTATCAGTAACATTTCTCATTAAGTGTGGGGCCTCTCCATTTGCAGGAAGGGATTGGGAATGGAGGATGGTAGTGGAGAGGGGGCAGACACTTCCTCTCATTAGAACATTTTCTGTAATATAGAAAGAATAACTATTCAACCAAAAATTGACCAGTGAATTTCTTCCTTGCCAGCAAGTTCTTTTCTTTCAGAGTTGTTTTGCACTGTAATTGCTTCTGTACTATCATTATTACATTACTTATAATTGTCCAAAATATATTTGCTTCCAATTATGAATATATCCATTTATTTTCACTTGGTAAATGTACCATATAAAATATGAAGCACTTTTTTTGGACACCCCACCTTGAAAACACAAATGAAAGTAATTTGACATTGCTTTAGACAGGAATATTAAATAATGTGTGGGCGCTAAGTTCCTTCAGTCAGGTCCGACTCTGTGACCCTATGGACTATAGCCTGCCAGGCTACTTTGTCTATGGGATTCTCCAGACAAGAATGCCATGCCCTCCTCCAGGGGATCTTCCTGACCCAGGGATGGAACCCCTGTTTCTTATGGCTCTTGCATTGGTAGGCACGTTCTTTACCACTAGCGCCACCTGGGAAGCCCCCATTATATAGTGCACAAAGCTAAAGCTTCAAAATAAAGTCTTTGCATTTAAGCATTTCTTATAAATTCCTACTTTGGGGAAATATAAGAAAAAAGGTAGGTTACTTAACTTTTTTAAAGACAGAGAGATTTAGAAGGAAATAACAGTTTAGTACTTGAATCCAGCTAATTAAAAGTTTGAAGTACTTTGACTTTTTCTGCTCTGTAGTTTTTATTGTTGTTGTTTTGTTCGTTTAAGTAGTTTATCATCCAGGTCAATAGACCAATGCTAGTGATTTTTAAAAATCAATTTCCAGGATGCATTTTAGGCTCATTTAGGTATAGGATACTTTAAGTCTTTTATAGCTTTAATACTATATTGTGTTCATTGATCTTTATTTAGACTACCTGAAACCATCTTGATATTTTTGAACCATCTGTGTCTTTAAATACAAGACAAATAATAATAATGTTAATTGATGTTAACTGACTTGGCAATTAACTAAATGGCAGAGATATAATTGAGATGTAGCTCTGCCTGACTGTAAAGCACGTGCTCTGAACCGTATCACTTTATAGCCACCTAAATTTACCCTCTGTATGTTTTGGAGATTTAGTTTTGTTTTTGCTTTTTATTTTATTAATATGTCCTTGCATTATTTTCTAGATCTTTTCTCAGTTTAACTGTTGTTTTAATTCTTACATGTACATGGATGTTTGCTGTGATCAGGCTATCCTTTCTGTTTTTCAACTAATATACTTCTAGTTTATTTAGTTTTTTGGGTCCCCAGATATTATTCCTTGGATGTTATCATGAGTTTCTTAGACCTGAGCTAAAATTTTTTCCATGTCCCTTAATGATTGGTAAGTGAATATATTTGGGCAAAGACTTTCAGAGCTTCCCCTTCTCTTTGCTTCTGTCTGCTTCCTTAGCTCTCTAGGGCCCAGGACAAGGTATAACTCCTAGGGTTTGATGTTCTTGGTAGATTAAAAGGAGCTTTTATATTTTCACTGGTTTTATGCTACCCTTTAGTACTCTTCTTTCCCCATCTTCTAACCCTCCAACATGAAGTAATGAAAAGTGACAGATGCTGATAAAGGTTGAAGTAGTAAATAGTCCCCAAACCATTTGGTTTACATTTAATTTTGTACACTGAGTATTTTCTCTGTGACAATATAGATGATAAATATTTAACTGACATTGTTTAGTTTGATTATAGTTCAGTGTTTACTTAAAGTACTAGTTATTCTGTTTATTTCAAGCAACGTTGTTAAGTGGTCTAACTAATTCTGATTGTTTTTTAGCCTCTTGGATTTTCTAGATGTATAGTCATATCTATAGAATTATGATAATTTTGGCTCTTCTGATCTATTTATTGCTTTTAAAAGCATTTCTTATTTCATAAGTTAGATCCTATAAGTTTGAAATAAAAATGGATAAAATTGGCATCTCTGTTCCTGATTTTAACAGGAATTGTGTTAGTATTTCAGCATTTAGTATGATTGGTATTCAATTCTGATATTCTTATTATGTTTGGGTTGATTGATTCAATGTCAGATTTTTCCATTATAGGTATGTGAGCATTGTAGAAAATGAATTAAGTGAGTTTTTAATATATGTTCAAGGACAGAAATATCTTTTTTTTTTTTTATAGAACTTTCTTTTATCACAATCTGGGCCTGGTGCCTACTTCTAGTAGTTGATAGTTCTGGCATAGGAATAGGTTAAGTTGACCAGCAAAAAAGAATGAAACACCTCAAAGCAGATTAGAATAACACACATTTAACGTATAAGGAATTATCAGTTCAAATTGGTGGAGAAAGGATGCATCATTATTAAATACAATGTAGGAGAATTAGATTTCCATCTGGAAGAAAATAATAGAGCACTCACTGTTCATGTCACGTTTATAAATAAGCTTCTGAATTAATAACCAATGTTAAAAATTGAAACTAAGGCATATGAAGAAAATATGGGGAAACATTTTTTATTACTTCTGGGAGACTTTCCTAAGATGATAGGAAGCCTAGAATAAGGGAAAATTTGACAGACATATTTTGGTCCAGAAATTCCAATTCTAGATATTTATCCCAGAGAAATAATAGCATGTATGCTTTTAGTCCTGTGTGTATTCTTGTATTTGCTTAAACTTAGGAAAAAGCTGAGAAGAATATATATAAAATTGTTAATATGGCTGTTAGGAGTGGTTTGTTTGAAGGATAAAATTAGATGGATGTGATTTTAATGATATATTACATATAGTTGAGCTAGTATTCATGTAGTATTAGTGTAATTGGCTCATATGAGTAAATGCAGTTAGTAATTGTTCAAAATAAACTGATTTGTACTAATAGCTAATTTCTTTTACATTTTTATCATTTAACTGTACTCATCCTGAATTTAAAAAAATGTATTTTATATACCAGAGATAAAGATTGTTATGAGCCATTGGGCTTCCCCTGTGGCTCAGCAGTAAAGAATCCTCCTGTGATACAGGAGATGCAGGAGATGCAAGTTTGATCCGTAGGTTGGGAAGATCCCTTGGAGGGGGAAATGGCAACCCACTCCAGTATTCTTGTCAGGAAAATCCCATGGGCTGCAGTCCATAAGCTTGCAAAGAGTTGGACACGACTGAGCACAGCATAACAGACAGATGAGCCAGCTAACTTATTTATCTTATATATGCTTTGTGAAGAGCATTTAAATAATATCAAAATGACTTCTTGCTATGCAAAAAGAAAGAGCTCTGGTCCCTAGAAGGAATGTTTGTAGTATCTCGTTTGGAATTTTAAAGAATTGAATATTATAAATGTGTATTTTTTAATTTTAGAATTTTATATACATCTGTGACCCGTGGAATGGGGTAACCTGCCATTTGTGCAGAAACTGTGTCTGATTTATAGTTTTTAGTTCTTAGCATAGTAGACAATATCATAATTGATTATTTCCCTTGGTTTGACAATTTACATCTGTTGTATCACCAAACTATATAGTCCGTTCTATTTAGCTCTATTTCTGACAGTTTCTAAAATGATAGGAAATGTTTCCTAATTTAGATTTAAAACAAAGATGTAAGTAATTGAGGCCAAGTTTACTTATTAGTATATACATGTTACCTTTGATAAATATATTACTTTCATATTGGTTCAGTGATTTTCCTATTTAATAATATGGATAATATTCTATTAGTCCATATTATCAATTTTTATTATCAAGTTCAGGTCATTTCAATATCCTATAGAACAGCTCTGAGCAAACTATAGCCTAGGAGCCAAATTCAGCCCACTGCCTGTTTCTGTAAAGAAAGCTTTTATGGAACATAGCCACTCTCATCCATGTATGTATTGTCTGTGGCTGCTTTCACACTACAAAGGCAGAGTTGGGTAGTTGTGACAAATATACAGCTTTTTACAGAAGTTCACTAACCCTTGCTTTAGAACATTAGAATAGTGACTACAGATTGCCTTACATACCTTTATCCAGGCTCTGAAGGTTTCTTTGGACAATTTTCTGTTTATGCTTACAATTTAATTACTCATACGTATTCATTGAGTGCCAGTTTTGTGTTAGGCGCAGGTCTAGATACTGGAGACACAAAGTAGGGAATAGTAAAGAAGGTACAGGAAGCCTCTGCCCTCATAAATCAGAGAAGAAAGACAACTAACCATGAAGATTTCCCTCTTTAGATCTTTTTTCTTTTCTGATTAGACAGTTCATGAATTTTTTAACAAAATGTGATACTGACTTAAGTTTCTCCACTACACTGAACCTTGAATAAGGGTTATGACAATGCAGTGTCCATTGTTATTGGAGATTTATTTTCTTTTATTAGTTAAGTTTGTAGAGGTTGCTTCCCCTTTTCAGTTATTTTAGGTTTTTAATCTGTCTTTAAGGTAATTTAAGTTGCATTTCTCACTATGGGTGGTAGGGGCTCAGTAAGTATGTGTAAAATTCATTGGTTGCTATATGTCAGATTTTCCGTTAGAGAAATTCATTGCTAAAATTAAGAAACTATCCATATGATAACTAATATACATGTGATACTCTGATAATTTATATATCTTACCTGATTTACTCCTCCTAATAACTCCATGAGTTATTATAATTCCCTTTTTCTAGATGATGAGACCAAAGTTCAGAGAGGTAAGGTTAAAACAGTTAAAGGATGGTGCCTGCCCATATTAGCATCTTGGCCTGGATATCTTCAGGGCTGGAGTTCTTGGCTATGGTGTTGCTTAATACTTCTTGAGATTTGGAAATATGCATTTTCAGATTGGCCTTAATATAGATAGAACTTTAGTTTTTACTCTTTTATCATTTTTATTTTTGCTTTCATTCACTTTTTTTTGGTATGGATTATTGACATTTGAAGGTACAGGAGATAATTTTCTTCTTCTTTTTCCTTGTGTTTATGTGCTTGTGTATGATTAAGATAATAATGTAACCTGGGAAAGTGAACAAGAAAGAGTCTGCAAAGATAAAACCCAAGTAACCATGACACAGCAAGGAAAAAAGCGATTAATTTCATCAGGAAGTTCAGAAAGTACATCAGCAGAGCAAGACACAGGAAAAAAGTGCAAAAATGCTGATCAAGAAGAGTCTATCATTTCATCCAAGGTGATTTTTAAGATATTCATTATTTCGTTGTTTATTTTCTCCACCAAGTGTTCTCGTTAGGATAATTATATGCTATATATATCAATGAAAAACCAAATGCTTTTTATATTGTTTCTCAAGATTTGTTATTTTGTTTGATTTTGTTGTTTGGCTTTTTAATATAGCACTTGCAATGTAGAAAACAAAGCTATTTAATTTAGAAATTTTCAGACTGAAAAATAGGTGGAGACCACTTGACTCTGGTCATAATTTGTTACCTCCCTTTTGAAACTCTGGGTTTTTGGTCATTCTCAGGCTGCCTGTCACTACTTTTTTCTTGATAAATATTAAGAGAGGAACAATTGATGAGTAGTTCTTAACAGCCTGTTGCAGAATTACTTCTGGGTTTACTTGCAGTATTTATAAATCTTTTCTATCCCCTTTCAGTTTTTGCTAATTTATTAGAATGGTTTGGCTGACTTAAGCATTCTTTGATACTGGGTACTCTAAGAAAATGAGATTATTGGATGAATTTCAAAAGAAAGAAGGGGAAAAAAAGAGAGAGAGAGATAACTCTAGGACAAAAATATCAGATATTCTTCCTTTCAGGAGAAGAGTGGCTTTAAATGATCATTTTCATGATCCTTGTAGTCTTGTGGCTAAGCTCTGTGGGTCTCCATTTGTTTAGTCTCAGGGAGAGCCAAAGGAATAGGATTGCTTTTAGAATAGTATGCACTGGATTGATTGAAATTTCAGCCACTATCCCAGAGAATCACGTCTTTGATAGTTCTCCCCTCACTCCTGCCTCCTCTCTAGTGAGAAACAGGATCCTTTCTTCCAGCTAGAAAGCAGAGTCTAATCACTATAGGCTCAACTCTTCTACTTACTTATGTAGTCAAGCTTAATAAATGAAAACAAAATGTATTCTAACTCACATATATTGATCATAAAAACTTACCTATAAATTTTATGTGAATTTTGAGCCCTAATATTCTCTGCTTTACTCTCTAAACATATTGTTGACCTAAAGCAAATAGATTTCCAGATATTTCTCAAGTAAAGATGAGTTTATTTGGGATCAGCAGAGAATTGTATTTTGGAGTCTTCAGCCATGGGTGCAAGTTCCTGCATAGCAGAGGAAAGAGAATGCTTTCATAGCCCACAGTAAACAGATTTCATGGTTTTTCGTTGGCTGAGTCTTTGCCATGAAGGAAGAAGACTCTCTTCTTCCTGTTGCACTCTGCTGTCATCTCAGGGCATGAGAACTGTGCTTTCTGGTCTCCCAACTCTATTTAATTTTTTACATTTCCTCATTTTGGTTAAGATTTTTCTCTGAAAGCATTGCTAATCAAGAGTCAGGTTTTCAGTGACTTTTTGTCCTTTAGTGCCAGGAGGGACCTTTGCTGGGTGTGGCATCTCACATTGGAGTGAAAGTACACAGATTGGAAACCTGTTGAAGTCACATTCAAGTATCAAGGAGAGGTAGGAGGAAGAATTTTCAGGCACTTTTAATGTAAAGTTTGTCTATTATCAAAATCATAGAGATTGGAGGGTATTGAAGTGTTCTGTCATCATCAAAGGTTTGACAGACAAGCTGCCAACAGGCCTGGTCTGGATATCTTCAGAAAGCTGTCTCATCAGATGTCATCTGCTTCAATTCTGGGAAATCTTTTCTTTCAGGTCATCAGATAATGTGCAGATCTAGTCAGGGTTTGGTACATTTTTTATATGTGTCATGTGAATTCAAGAGTCTCCTTCTTGGGGTTTGGTGGCACAAAGGCTGGTTAGCAGTACGTGATAGGGGCCTTTCCAGTGAGGTTGAAGAGAGTTCTTCTGGAAGTGTTTCTTTCCAATAGGCAAAATATCCAGATTGTCAGGTATATTTTAGGTCATTATCCCCCAAGAGTACACTGTGGAAAGATTGCTCTACCAAAACACAGTTATTTTTAATAGCATTTAGGCTTTTGCTACATTGGAGTATCTCTCCTTTTACCAGTTGTGAGTCAAAAGAAGCAAGAGCATCCTGTGGCTATCTTAAACTGCGAGAGCTTATGAGTTCTGAAAGGGGTGGATCTGAGATTCAGAATGACCAATGACAATGCTTTTGGCCAAGGCATTTTGGCCAAAATTTTTGGAGGGCCTTTACTAATTTTGTCAACTGAGTAATAATAATGCCATTAGTGCATTCAACTAAACAGAGATTGAGGGTGGTAAGCACAGTGAAAGTGTTGAAAATTGGCCGAATAGCACAGACTTTTTGAAGTACCTGACCAATAAGATGTGTTCCTTGATCGCCATGAAATTTGAGAGGAATTCCTCTGATAGGGATAATCTTTTCTAAAAGGACTTTAACCACAGAAGAAGCAGTAGCATGTCTGCAAGGGATGCCTGTCTGTATGTGAAAACACAGACCATTACTAAAACATTTGTACCCATGAGCCAGAGCAAGTTGTGAGACCTTGAATGGTTCATTGGGCTGTTTAAACTGTTTGGCAGCATTATAAACAAGCTTTCTTGGGTTGTATTTCAGACAAGTAGGACAAGTGAGATAGATGTTTTTGATGGCCTTGTTAATGTTTGCACATCAATATTGATGGATGAATGCTATCATTTTGTCAGTAGGCCAGTGGTTTAATGCATGTATAGTGCTGAAGAATGGGGATTTTAGAGTATCCAGGAGGACTGGGTTGTTAGTCTAAACCAGAGCTTCCTCTTTTATCAAACCAACAATTTTTAAATTTCCAATCTTGTTTTTCCTTTTCTGAAGCCAGTTGTTAGGCTTCTTTGGTCTGTTTTTTTAAGTTATCATTTGGGAAGATTTCTCTTTGGACCAACAGCTTGCTATTGGCCCTGTACAGGGCAACATTCCCTGCAGAAATGTCATCAAAGTTATTTCCCTTAGCTTCCAGAGAGTCAAGTGTAGAATGCCCCAGAATATTAGTAATACCTAAAGTGGCAGATAAAAATATTACATCCAGTAAACATAAGGGTCACTTAAGATTTTATTTCAGCAGAAAGTAAGGAAGTCACATGGCTTCACAGTATTCCAAAATCATAAGCTACTGTATAGTGTATAAATATTATATTTGTGTATAATATTGTAAAAGTGTATACCATCAGTATAAATATTGGCAGCTTTGCCCTTGGCTTAAGTACAAGCCCATATGAGAGTGTATAATTCCTCCTGTTTGGCCAAAGTAGCCAAAGGTAAAGATGCTGCCTCAACAACATCAAAAGGAGTTGCAAAGCATACCTAGCATATTTACCATTGTTACCTTTTAAATAAGAATGTCAGTGACTCTTGAGAAGTCAGTGTTACCAAGAGGTCTTTCCTGTAAATCATTATGAGTCAGGAGGTGGTCAGTCAGTGTCCTCTTTGGTGGTAAGTTGGGGACTTCTTTGGTGACAGAGGGGAGAAGAATAGCAGGTACAACATAAAGGAGTTATGTGAGGAGAAGTTAATGAAAGGACTTACTTCTTAGGATGTGAGGCACCTGACAGAAATATTAAGTGTGATGAGAATTCAGGAGGGCTTCTACTGCATGATGTACAAAAATGGTTAAAGGGGATCCCATGATTTTCTTGGTGGCCTTAACCAAAAGAGCAGTAGCTGTAATAGCTTTAAGGCAAGCAGGTTATCCCTATACCACAGAGTCCAGTTCCTGGCTGTAATGCAGTGTGGGTTGATGGTGGACTCATGGTTTTGGGTGAGTACCCCAAGGGCATTTTCTTCCTTTTCATATATAAAAGGGGAAAAAAAGAGAATCTGATAATTGGGATTCTCAAAGGCAGGTGGGTTCATGAGATGCAGCTTTAAGACTTTAAAGGCAGTGTTTGGTTTTTTCCATAAGTTTGAGTCATGGTTGTTATTGTTCAATAAAGCATACATATGTTTGGCTGTAAGAGAGAAATTTGAAATTCAGCTTTGGAAATAACCAACCAGCCCAAGAAGACTTAGCATATAGCATGTAGTCTTGGGTTTGGGGAAGCTTAGGATACCATGAAGTGTATCTGGATCTCCTTAAAGCTTTTGTGCTGATATCAGGTGCCCTAAATATCAAACCTGGGTTTGGGTAAACTGTAATTTTTCTTTGATGACCTTATGTTCCTAAAAGCTTTGGCAAGTGGATACTGTTTTTTTGTGAGGAGGCTTGAGAAGGAGAGCAAAGAAGCAAATGAAACACATATTACATCAAAATAGAACCTCTAGGGAACCTTACATAATCCAGATCAGCCTTTAGTATTTGTAAGAAATAAGGATTCTCAGCAAAACCCTGAGTCATTACTGTCCAGATGAATTGCTTTTCTTCCTAAGTGAGGGCAGAAAGATATTGGTCAGCCTCATCAACTGGAATGGATGTTAGTAATTATGGGTGTTAGGAACAACAGAGTGTCAAGGGATAACAATGTTGTTTACTGCTCAGAGATCCTGGAGGAACCTCCACCCTCAGCCCCTAGGTTTTGTTCACCTGGCTGGTGTAAGGATTAATGAGGCCTTGAGCCTTGTAATGTTCTTTTATGGTCTTTATGCCTTTCAGGGCTTTCTTTTCTTATAGAATATTAATTAAGTCTGGTTAAGTGGTTTTTGAGGGATCTATTTGAATCTTGGTGGGATGTGTGCTGTGAGTTTTGCCAGTACCAACTGGAGATTTTACCCATAAGGGAAGTGGTAACTGATTCACTAGGGACAAGTGATCAATATTTCCAGATCAGTATTAGCTTTAGTACTATCAGAAGCAAACCAGATAAAAGATGTCAAAGGATCATTTCATTCGCCTGGTTCGTTACTTTGATAACTGTTGTCAAATTCTAGAATTATTTCCCCTTTTTGGGAAAAAGAAATTCCAGCATGACACTTCTTTAAGAAGTCTCAGCCTAATAAATGAGTTGGGGGCCAAGGAACTAAGGAGCAAGGGGTATGCATCTCTCAAAGGGCCTAAGTGAAAGGGAGTAGGTTCAGAGACAGGAACCTCTTGAGGCTCGTTAGAAATCCCACGGATTGAGCTGTGTTCAGACTGCTTTATAGTAGTGCGGTTGGCACTAAGAGTGTGACTTCAGGGTCAGTTAGGACTAGAACAGACTTGTCCCCAGTCTGGAGAAATGTTTCTCGAGGTTGGCAGAGAGGGGAGACTAGGAAGAGCCCCTGTTGTTTCTCAGACTCCTGTCACTGAGAATTGGGCAGATGTTGGAAAGGCTGGTTAGAGGATTGAAGGTGTCTGAAGTACTTAACAGTACATTTGTAGCAGTCTCTTTCGACTATCCTGGCTCTTCGCCATAATAGCAGAAACTAGGAGGGTTTTGATTTTGTTTGGAGTCTTTAGTTGGTGGTTTGAAGATAGTAGTCTTCCTTTTGGGTGATCCATCTAGAGTTTGAGTGAGCCGGCTTGCCAGATGAGCTAAATATGGAGTGGACATGATTTCCCATTCTGTCCTGGTCCTTTTTACTAGAAAAGAAAGGACCCAGTTCAGCCCATTAATAAACATGGGGTTAATAGATACCCAGGTGGAATCAACATCTGAAAGAAGAGTAGAATTTTCCTTTAAAACAATCTGAAGTTGATTGTAATAGTCATGAATAGGATCGTCAGATTTTTGTGTGCAGGCCTGAATTCTGTTCCAATCAACAGGCTTTGGGAAAGCCATAGAAATCACCTGATGAACTTGCCTCATGATTTCTGAAGTGTGATCATATAATGGGCTTCCCAGGTGGCTCAGAAGTAAGAATCCACCTGCCAATGCAGGAGCCACAGGAAACACAGGTTTGATCCCTGGGCCTGGAAGATCCCCTGGAGTAGGAAATGGCAACCCACTCCAGTATTTCTGCCAGAATAATCCCATGGATGGAGGAGCCTGGCCAGCTATAGTCCATGAGTCACAAAGAGTTGGAAAAGACGGAGCATGCACACATGATCAAATAATAAGTTAGTGATCTGGTCTCTGAGATGTAATTCTAGAGACCTTTCAAGATTTTCCCAGCTAGATGTTTTTATCCAGTGCTGGGCCCAGTCTTCACTGACAAGTGTAAAATTAGATGATATAAGTCAGAAACCAGGTTGATAAGTTTGAATAACTATATTAAATTCCTCTGCAAATCAATGGGGATCTTCTGTTACTTTGGGAAAGTCTTTGACTATGGCTCACAGTTCAGCTTTAGTCCAAGGAATATAAGAAACTAAGAGTTTAACATCTGGATTCTCAGAAGGCTTAATTTTAAAGGGACAGGTTCTGGCAGTTTCAGAGGAAGAGAGTAGGGAGAGTTTCAGAGAAAACGGGAAGTTTGGCAGGAAAATGAGTGTGGGGTCACTGAGGGTAGAGAGGAGGCATCGACAGTGTAGAAGGGAAGAGGAAGATTGTGCCAGAGGTGTAGGAGCTAAGGGAGAGGCAAGATGGTACCATATGTGGAACCTGAGAAAAAGAAGCTAAGGAAGAGAGCCTGAAGCTTCAGAAACCATTCTATTTTTCCTTAATCATTTGCCTCAGTTAATCTTAAAATCTTATTTTGCAGAGAGGCAATTTTAAACTTCTGATAACATTGGGAAGCTTCAAAATATCAATCAAAATCGTCATTCCATTCAGTCCTGGAAAATTTTGAGCTACTGTAATCCATCTTGGCTTTAAGAGAATTAAATTTGGGGATTTCAAAAGTTTCCCACAATGGCCATTGATATTCTAAATTGCCTTTGGTCAGGTTGGTCCATTTAGTTGGAAATGTACATAAAGAAGGACCAGTTTTTAAGCATAGAATCAGTTGAAGTATCTATTGTAGGGGGTGAAGTAACCTCAAAATATTTAGGTAACTGGAATCTTACTTCTCAGAAGTTTTCTTCTATAATAAAAGAACAATTTTCAAGCAGCTTAAACAATTTACAACTTAAACAGATCAATTCAAACAGTTTGCAACTCAAACAACTTGCTGGCCTAATAACAGCCGGTTCTAAAGAAATAACTTGGTCCTGGAGAATCCAAGCTAAAGGTTCTTAACCAGCTTCAGTTGAAACAGTCTGATCTCAAAGTCAGACGAAAGTGCCAAATGAGTACCCTCATGCAGAATAAGGCCTTAACCTGGAAGATTAAAACTCAAAATAGTTTCCAAACAAAGCCCAGAGACCTTCAAATGCAAACAGGGTATGAGCTCACATCCTGGAGAAACATGTACCTTCAAACTCCAAGATCTGTGAGAAAAATCAGTGATTACAGTGGACTTGATTGTGCATTCTGCACCTGTTTGCTCACCAGCCCTGGAGCTGTTGAAGGTCTTCTCTGATCCGTGTACAAGCCACCAAACTGTTGACCTGAAACAAATGGACTTCCAGATATTTCTCCAGCAAAGATGGGTTTATTTGGGTTCAGCAATTTGAGGTCTTTAACCTTGGCAAGCCTCTGCTGCAAGCTCCCTCACTGTAAGGGAAGGAGAACTCTTAGAGAGGGGAAAAGGAGGTTGGCAGGACTATAGTCAACTGAGAGTCCGTGGCTCTTTTATTGGCTGAATCATTGCCAGGAAAGAAGAGGAGTCTTCTTCTTGTTGGGCTTTGCTATCATCACAGGGCATGAGAGCTCCATCTTCTATCTAATTGAGGTTTCTTTTTACTGATTTTTTACAATAGCAATATAACTGCTTTTTTTTTCTAAGAAGAGAAATTTTTCTTTCCAGAAGAAAATCTGTAGTATACATGTCTTACTGTTTTTAAACCAACACATAAAGTTTGATAATCACAAGTGAAACTTTTAAGAAAGGTCAAGCCTTTTCTGCCAGCTGTAAAGACTGCAATCAAGGTTGTTCAGAAAGAAAAAAAAATAAGTTATCAGGAAAATCAGAAGATCTAGATGTTCAATAAAATCTTTGAAACATTACCAAAAATAGGTTGTTTATTCCTGAAAGCTGGTAGGGAGGTGATATTTTAAGAGTATCTTCATTTGTCTTCGGTACACTGGATTCTTGCCTTGACTAACCAAAATAACAGGAGAGGTAAAGAATATAACTCTTATCTACGTAGCTCTCTCTTAATTAAGACTGTATCCCCAGAGCTCCTTAGTGTTGGTTTACTACATCAAGGAATCTTATATCCTTTGCTCCTGATTGGCCATTTGGGTTGTACCATTTATAGCATGTCTCTGATCAGTCCCACCGAAACATCTATTCATTCATTCATTTAATAAGCGTTCATTAAGCAAATAGTAGTAATATATGTTAACAACAAGGGTTGAAAAATTACCCACAACCATTTATTGAGCTCAAAGACCATTCTAATAATCATTACACTAAGCAGTCTTTCTGTTATATGTAAGGCATTATGCTGGAATGTGGGGTTAAATGCATAAAGATGAAGAAGACATAGTTGATAAGGAGCAAATAGTCTTGTGGGGCACATGATTCAAATCCATAATAAAGTGACAACACACTGATTTTTATGGCAGTCTTGAGGAGGGCTCCATAAACTAGCTTCTAGGGAGGGGTCCCTGAAAGAAGTGACCCTGTGCCAATCCTAAGGGCAGTGGGCATGAACCAGGTGTAGGAATCCATCCCAGGTAGATGAGGCAGCAAGTTTAAGAGCAGAGAGGGTACAAAGACTATGCCGGGGACCATTGTTCTTAGCATTCTTGGTGCAGAGCTGGGCGGCAGGGCAAGACGAGGATGAAGCCGGTAGTGTGAACGAACTCACTGAAGGAGGACCTTGAAATGTTTTCAGCCAGAGTTAATCTTATCAGCTCTTCAAAGGAGAGATTGGAAGAGAATAAGATTAAAAACAGGGGATAAGGTCATTGAAGAGAATCTGACTGAGGCACTAATATTAAGAATGATAGGCATGAATTAGAGAAATATTTAAGAAACATACTGCAGCACTTGTTTAGATCTGGGGAAGGTAAAGAAGAAATGAAAGATAGTCATCCAAGAAATTTATCCATGTCTTCTGGCTAAAACAAGTGGATAGATTATGTTGGCCAAAACTGTGGTACAGAATACAGAGGGAGGATTTCGAATCTGACATTTTGAGTGTGAGGTGCATAGAATATTGAGGAAGAAATGTCTAGCTGTTGTTATTGTTCAGTCGCTGATGTCACTGTTTCCACTTTTCCCCCATCTATTAGCCATGAAGTGATGGGACTCAGTTCAGTTCAGTTCACTCACTCAGTCATATCCAACTCTTTGCGATCCCATGGACTGCAGCACGCCAGGCCTCCCTGTCCATCACCAACTCCCGGGGTTTACTCAAACTCACGTCCATTGAGTGGGTGATGCCATCCAACTATCTCATCTTCCATTGTCCCCTTCTCCTCCGGCTTTCAATCTTTCCCAGCATCAGGGTCTTTTCCAATGATTCAGTTCTTTGCATCAGGTAGCCTAAGTATTGGAGTTTCAGCTTCAGCATCAGTCCTTCCAATGAGTATTCAGGACTGATTTCCTTTAGGATTAACTGTGTGGATCTCCTTGCAGTCCAAGGGACTCTCAAGAGTCTCCTCCAATACCACAGTTCAAAAGCATCAATTCGTTGGCACTCAGCTTTCTTTATAGTCCAACTCTCACATCCATACATGACTACAGAAAAAACCATAGCTTTGACTAGATGGACCTTTGTTGGCAAAGTAATATCTGTGCTTTTTAATATACTGTCTAGGTTTGTCATAATTTTTCTTCCAAGGAGCAAGCATCTTTTAATTTCATTGCTGCAGTCACCATCAGCAGTGATTTTGGAGCCCTAAAAAATAAAATGTGTCACTGTTTCCATTGTTTCCCCATCTATTTGCCATTAAATAATGGGACCAGATGCCATGATCTTAGTTTTCTGAATGTTAAGTTTTAAGCCAACTTTTTCACTTTCCTCTTTCACTTTCATCAAGAGGCTCTTTAGTTCTTCACTTTCTGCCATAAGGGTGGTGTCATCTGCATATCTGAGGTTACTGATATTTCTCCCGGCAATCTTGATTCCAGCTTTTGCTTCATCCAGCCCAGCATTTCTCATGATGTACTCTGCATATAAGTTAAACAAGCAGGGTGACGATATACAGCCTTGACGTACTCCTTTCCGATTGGAACCAGTCTGTTGTTCCATGTCCAGTTCTAACTGTTGCTTCTTGACCTGCATACAGATTTCTCAGGAGGCAGGTCAGGTGGTCTGGTATTCCCATCTCTTTCAGAATTTTCCACAGTTTATTGTGATCCACACAGTCAAAGGCCTTGGTGTAGTCAGTAAAGCAGCAGTAGGTAAAAGCAAGGAACTCGCTTGCTTTTTCAATGATCCAGCGGATGTTGGCAGTTTGATCTCTGGTTCCTCTGCCTTTTCTAAATCCAGCTTGAACATCTGGAAGTTCACGGTTCATATATGCCATGAATGAGTTTGAAGTTCAAGAGTGAAGTTAAAGCTGGAGTTTAGAACTTTTCAGTCCTTAACATGTGGGAGCTAATGGATTGATGCAGGACTTTTAAGACAGTTTATTAGCACAAACATCCTTTCCAAGGGCAGCTTGGAGACAACAGCAAATTACTTTATTGAGCTTGTTTTTAGGGGAAGTTCTTTATTCTCTTCTTTGAAGTATATTAAAACTTCAGATGGGGAATTCTCTGGTGATCTAGACTCAGTGCTTTCACTGCTGTGAGCCCAGGTTCAATCCCTGGTCTGGGAGCTAAGATCCCACAAGCTAGAAAAAGAAAAAGAAACCTTCAGAGAGCTGAGGGATAAGGGAGGATTTATTGGGGAACTTAACAGGCTACTTTAATAGCCTTGTTGTTAAGTTTGTTGTTCAGTCACTAAGTCATGTCTGACTGTTTTGTGACTCCTTGTACTGTAGCCCACCAAGCTCCTCTGTCCATGGATTTCCTAGGCAAGATTACTGGAGTGAACTGCCATTTCCTTCTTCAAGGGATCTTCTCGACCCAGGGATCGAACCCACGTCTCTTGCATTGGCAGGCAGATTTTTTACCACTGAGCCACCTGGGAAGCCCAAATAGCCTTAATATAGTACATTTTAGCCAACTTCAAGCACCAAGGTCACCTTCCACTAGCTCCATGCTCCTCAATTCCTGAGGTCTGTAGCATGTATTTTTATAGAGTGTAGGAGATCTGCCTCTTCTGTCATGAATCTCTAGCCTCCTACACTTTATTCTTCACATTTTCATGTCATCCGGGACATAAGCCATGTGGGTCTCAGATATAACATAAAATATGGAGCTCCCTGCCTTCCCCTACTCTTCTAAGTACAGAGCACCCTCCATCTTTCCTCTTCTCTCATTTGCCAGTTCAGTGACTTGCTCTGGCTCATGAGCTTTTTAACTGGCATAGTACGAATTTATGTCTCAGCAAACTTACAAATTACTGCGTGTAATGGATTTTTGGGACTATTTATGAATAATTGAAACCACAAATGTTAAATTCTTGAATGCCAAGGGCCTACTGAATATCAATATTTCATGGAGTTCCATAATGAACATTATGAATTCCAGCTTTTATGCCTCTTAAAATATTTGAGAACCCCCAATCCATAGTATTGATATCTGTGACTTTATTACTCCTTTCTCTTTTGGAATAAATTAACATGTTAAACATATTCCTTGTGAAGATATGAAAAAAATAAATCCTTCTTTACATTTTATAGAAGTAGAGTAGAAATATGATGCTTTATAGTTCATATCTTTTATTGTATTTCTTGGTTTGCTTTTCATTTTTTACATGGTAATATAGTAGATGCTTGTTGTAACAAATGCATTCAGACACATGTTAAAGTAAAATGAAAATCTTGATTCGCCTTTTCCTTCCATCTTATTGCGTACTGATATATTGGTTTACACCCTTCTAAATCTTTTCATTTGGATTTACATAGGTAAGTACTCAAATAGATATGTAGGGAATTTTTTTTACAACCTGGATGGAATCATAGTGTGTGTGTGTGTGTGTGTGTGTGTGTATTGTATATATATTTTAATTTTAAAAATCCTTATATATATAGAGAGAGATCTACCTCATTCTTTTCAATCTCTGCACAGTGTTTCATGGTAAGAAAGTATTCTCCTTTATTTTACCCTTTCCTAGCTGTGTCCTTTTTTCCCCTATAATAAATATGACAGGAGTGGGATATTTTTCCCTGTTGTCCCCAAACTGTTGCTGAGGCCCAACACCCAGGGCAGAAGTACTAACTGTAAGCATCTCGTATTTGAAAGGAGCCCCCAGCAGTGAGAGCTAGGCTTTTTCCTATGGGACCTTTTGAAAGGGATGAGAAATTCACTGTCCCTCCCTCCAGGCTTTATACTTAGAGAACTGAGACAAAAGAAGGTTGTAAGATTTGGGAGAATGCTGTGTTTGGTGGAAGAAGTTATTTTCTCCCTTTCTAAAATCAAGAGAAGAGATGTGCTCTAAGAGCATTTATTATGGAGTTCTGAGATGCCAACAGGAACAAGAGACTGACATTTTACTGACCCTGCTTAGTCGATAAAGATTTGCTCACTTATCCCGTTACTACCTGAACAGAGAAAAAGAAAACTGGTGAGAGTTGAGCTAGTCGGGGACTGCAGATAAGGAGGTGGGTCAGGATTTCTCTGTTTCCACCCCACAATTACAGGTCCTGGCTTGTGTTAGTTGGGGTCCTATAGGAAAGGGAGATGAGATTGGGATGTACTTGAGCAGCTTGGGGGGAAAGAGTGTATATGTTGGCAGGATGTGGTATGAATGCCATCCACTGAGGGCCAGCTCCACCTGGTTATCTATACAAGAACCATGATTTAATCTAGGTTCTTTTTGCAAGGTCTTTAGTCAGTTTGGATAACATTTGAAAGTTGGCCTACTGTGTTTCTTAAAAAAGAAAAAACTATGGAAACACCTAAGGAATTAGTCTAAAAAAGTCATATTGATAATATCTTCAAGAAATTGAGCTGTTGGATATCAAATAACATTAAAACCAGCTTTTCCCAGAAGACAGCCAGCATACATGAGTTCTTGTTATATGTGGGGGTGAACATTCATGTGTATCTAATATGTTTTCATCACATCCTTACCATGAGGGCTGCAGTTTATCTGAGCAATGTCTCCACTGCACAGGAAGTATAAGTAATTAAGAGATCATTTTTAACAGGATAAGACTAGGCTTAATCTTTGTACTTTCGGGAAGTACATATTAAAAAGGTTCTATAATGCTAATGAGAATACTTACTTGATTCAAAATACCTTTAATTCGTTAAACTGAAACTATTATTCATACCACTTCAAAGGAATCTTATTTTCTCAGTTGGTCATAAGATAGCTTTCATGTGAATTTTTCTGTGAAGGCGGATCAATTTCATCATTCAGCTGAGGGGGAAAAAATCTTGATTTAGAGGGTAGAAATAAAGTATTACAGTAACTTATAAGAAATTAAAAGAACAGTGCAGAAGAGTGTGGCATATTGTTGAACAGGAAATTTAAGAGCCAAGTAAGTTTTGGGGGAAAGATTATATTCAAATGAGCAAATGTTGAATTTTCTCAGGTTTCATTTGTATTTTTCTGGTTATTTTTCACTGAATGTTTGACATGATTATAAAGGTTTGACATAGCTGTAAATTCCTTTTCTAATAACAGTAGATTATTTCAAAGTTATTAAACTAGAGACATAGACAATGATATTTTTAATAACTTTAAAATATGGATCTTAAAGTTTTAAAACCTACATATTGCATGAATCTTACAGTTTCATGCATTTATGCTTAAATTTACACATTTCCTTTGAAACATGCTTTATTTATGATTTATTTCCTGATTTGTCTTATAGGAAATGCCACAGTCATTTTTTGCAGCCACGTTACATAACACAGAGGTAAATAACACTAAGACTAATCCACAGAGAAGCGAAATCCCAGTAGAGGCACTTGGTAAGGTTTCTGAACATAAAATCATCACTAAGGGAAGTTCAAATAAAGACAGCATGGCGAGAAGTTGTTCTGAGAGTTGTTCCAGTACCCAGAGGAAGTCTTTCTCTGACGAGCCTCAAAAATCTCATCCTGAATCCAGCTCTAATCCACCCAGTCCTGAATGTGTCCAGGCGAAGGCAACTGATTCAGTTCCACATGATTCTGAAGAAAACAAGGTCCAGAGAACGTCCTGCATGTATGGGGCAAACTGCTACAGGTAAGGCGAAATTACAGGTAGCATATACTTCCATTATTTCAATAGCATGTAGCATGTAAATATATGCTATAGTATGTTAAAAGACTAATAAGACCCATTGGCCTAAAGGTTAGGAGCTTTATTGTGTTTCTGCTGGTCTGTACTTTTTCAGTATGCATTCTAGCAAATCCTTCTAGAGGCTTTTAAAATATAGTGAGGAATTAAATGTTTCATTGTAGATAGGCTGACTACTACAAGAATCTGAACTAGGGAATACAGACTTGAAAACAGAAATCACTCAGACCTAAATACCTGCTTATTAATGTCTCATTTAGGTGTTAGAAAGATAGCTTCATAAGTAGTTTATGTATACAGTAACTTTCAAGAGAATTCTAAGTTGTGTTTAGGGATCTTATTGTACTTGTGCCTTTTCTTTTATATTTTTCTAAAAATGCTTTTAAATCACCATGAAGCCTTCTAAAACAACTGAATATATATTTTCTGGATTGATTGGTTACTCCTCCTTACTTCATTTGATTATATTGTATCATATTTTCTGATTTCATACTTTTGAATTAGTTTTAGGCTGTATGTTTATACCATGTTTTCTCTATGTTTCATAGCCATATTTCAGAAGTTTTTCTGTGCTATTGCAACTTATCAAACTAAATATCTTATGAATGCATTCTAGTATAGTTTATCTTCTATACAATAGCATATGTATATCACATTTTCTGTTAATTTCTATTCATTGTATCTCTTTAAAGTGCAGTGCCATTTTAACATTTGAATAACCAATTTTAATGATTATAATTTATGCATTTATTCACAATTTTGTCTTATTTATGATGGCTTTAGTCCCGCGTATGGAACATAATTTATAAACTTGTGAACTGAAAGTATATAAACCTGTTATTTTGAATTTTTGAAAAATGCTGTTTGGTATTTGCATTGGTTCAGTAGAGCTGCCATAACTAAATACCACAGATTAAGTGGTTTAAATAGCAGAAATTTATTATCTCACAGTTCAGGAGGCTAGAAACCTATGATCAAGGTATTGGCAGGTTGAGTTCTCCTGCAGTCTCTCTCATTGGCTTACAGATGCTGCCTTCTCATTGTGTCCTCACATGGCCTTTCTCTGTGCATGCACATCCCTGGAGTCTCTTCCTCATCTTATAAGGACATCAGTCATTTGGGATTAAAGGGCCTACCCTTATGAATTTATTTAATCTGAATTATCTCTTTAAAGCCCCTGCCTCCATATATAGTCACACTAGGGGTTAGGGCTTCAATATATAAGTTTGAGGGTGGGGGACACAGTTCAGTCTGTGACAGTGTTCAGCTGGTATTTGTCTTTGTTAAGCATGATTTAATGTTCTATCAAGATCATAATGAATTCAATCATACTTGACGATGACATGTTAATCAGTCATAGCTTATGAATATTTTTTTACCTTTTCACTCATTTTGATATACATAATTAATACCCATGAAATATTTGCAACCAAAATCTTGAAGCTAGAACGCTTATATTTGTAATAAAAGGGAAAAAAAAACCTACATTGAGTTCTTGTTATGTATGTATGTCATAGCAGTCAGTTAAATGTATCTTTTTTCCAGCCTCAATGCCACTGCTTCAGCTCATGCCATGATTCCTCTGGAGCTAGTAAATAATCTCCCAAGTTTCCACACTTTCCCTCTGGTTCATATTTCTTCCTCATTCTTGCCTAAATGATCTGACTGAGAAAATAAAAACAAAGATGAAAAATAAGAGAGAAAAAAATCTGACAGTATTACTCTCTTTTTCAGAATCCTTCAATGTCTAAAGGCTGGATTTCTTAGCAGAGTCCAGAAGGCCCTGAACTGCCAGCGATTCTTCAGATGCACCATGCTGTCAGGCTGTTGTTATGTCCTTTGGATGTGCTGTTCCCTTTTCCTCACTTCTGTCCTGCTGAAAGACTCGTTCAGTTCCTTTTTTCATCCTTTTCTGATACGCCTATTCTTCCCTACATTGCTGAGCCTCTATCCTACACAACTTTTTTCCTCATACAGTTTCTAATGTGTGGTCTTAGATCTGATATTTAATATCAAAGCTCAGTCGGTAAAGAATCTGCCTGCAATGCAGGAGACTCAGGTTCGATTCCTGGGTCAGGAAGATCCCCTGGAGAAGGAAATGGCAATCCACTGCAGTATTCTTGCCTGGAAAATCCCATGGACAGAGGAGCCTGGCTGGCTGCAGTCCATGGGGTCACAAGAGTCGGACACAACTTAGCGACTAAACCACCACCACCACCAATTATTTACGTGTTCTGTCATAATAGAAAATTATTGCTCAAGAGAAGTCTTATTCAATCCCTTGATGTTATGCTATTAACTCCCAAGTCTGTATCTCCAACAGAGATTTCTGTACTAAATTTTAGATCCAGATAATCACTGTTTATATCACAGGCACATCAAGTTCAGCCTTGTCTAAAGCAGTCACATCTTCTTTCAATCCTTTGTGAAACTGAAAACAACAAAACAGCATTTAACTTTGCAGAAACTGTTGTTTCCAAAAAACTTGTTTTGAAAGATTTTGTTCTTCTGGGGTCATATAGTTTTTTTGTTTAATAGCATATGGTTCCATTAGTAAACTGATTTTAAAAATTGGACAGAAATTGAAACATCTGTTATTAGCATGTAAGAAATTAATACTTTAATTAAAACTTGTAGTTTTATCTAAATAAGACCATAAAAATTATGAGTAAATAGTATATAAAATAAAGTTTTTATCTCTAATACATGTGCAGTGTCTCACTGAGGACCAAACCTCTCACTGAGAACAACTAGCAAAGCTGAACACCCATGTTTGAGAACATTAGAGGCCGTCACACTTTAAGGCTTCTTTTTCCCTTGTGACATTTGCCAAATTTTTAATGTTTCATGCTGAGGGCTAAGAGAACAGGCAGAGAGCTTTGGGCAGTCTCATGGAGCTTAGGCAACAACAATGGAGTTTAGTATTTGCCAAGCAGGAGGGACCCTGTATGGAAGTTATAGACATTCAGGAGGGAAAATAGAAGCATAATAAAATTGAATATGACTATATAAAGCAGTAATAACTTTTGTGTTATGTAACGTATTTGTGAAATTGAAATATATGAAAATAGTACAGAAGTGGTCAGGGATTAAAACAAGTAAATTTTGGCTATAGTTACATTACGTAAGTGGAAGAATGCCATATTTGTTATTTCGTGATTGTCTTAACTTTATGTGGGCTTCCCTAATAGCTCAGTTGGTAAAGAATCCACCTGCAATGCAGGAGACCCCAGTTCAATTCCTGGGTTGGGAATGTCTGCTGGAGAAGGGATAGGTTACCCGCTCCCTTATTCTTGGGCTTCCCTTGTGGCTCAGCTAGTAAAGAATCCACCTGCAATGTGGGAGACCTGGGTTCGATCCCTGGGTTGAGAAGATCCGCTGGAGAAGCAAAAGGGTACTCACTCCAGCATTCTGGCTTAGAGAATTCCATGGACTGTATAGTCCATGGGGTCTCAAAGAGTTAGACACGACTCTTTATGTAGGTCCTCAGAGTTTATCTATGTTGTAACATGAGTCAGAATTTCTCTTCTTTTTAAGGCTGAATCATATTCTATTTTATGTATATACCTTGTTTTATTTATCCATTCATCTTTCAATGGACATTGTGGGATGCTTCCATTTCTTGGCTATTGTGAATAATGCTGCTGTGAACTTTGGTATGAAAATAACTCTTTGAAATCCTACTTTCAATTGTTTTTGGGTATAAATCCAGAAGTTGAATTACTGGATCAATTCTGTTTTTAATTTTGCAGGGTACCATCATACTATCTTCCATAGCAGATATACCATTTTATATTTCTGCCAACAGTGCACAAAGTATTACAGCTTCTCCACACTTGTTACATTTTCTGCCAACAATACTCAAAGTGTTACACTTTCTCACCAACACTTGCTATTTTCTGGTTTTTTGGTGGTGGTCATTTTAATGGGTATGAAGCATGATACATTGTGATTTTGATTTGCATTTCTCTAATGATTACTGATTTTGAGCGTCTTTTCTTATACTTATTGCTCATTTGTGTATTGAATAGAAATTTCTTTGGGTTATAGACATTCCTTTGCTCATTCGTGATTCAAGGTTTTTTTTGGTCATTGACTGGTATGAGTATTGTATATATTCTGATTATTGACCACTCATTAGGTACATGACTTGTGAATATTTTCTCCCATTCTGTGGGTTGCTTGTTCATTTTATTAATTGCATCCTTAGATGCAAAGAAAATTTAAATTATGATGTAGTCCACTTTGCCTAGTTTTACATTTCTTGCCTTTGTATTTGGCAGGAAATCTTTGACAAATCCAATGTCTTGAAGCTTTCTCCCATTTTCTTCTATAAGTTTTATATTAGTATCTTAGTTTGTACATTCATATCTTGGATACATTTTAAGTTAGTTTTGTATATAGTATGAGGGAAGGGTCCAACTTCATTCTTTTGCATGTGAATATCCTGTTTTCCCAGCACCATTTGTCAAAAAGAGTATTCTTTCCTTTTAGAATGGTCTTGGCACCTTCATTGAATGGACAAAAAATCATACAATGTAACATTGCACAGTAATAAAAGTATACTGTTGTTACATGAAACAGCATGGAATAATACTATAAACATAAAAAGTCATTCTCAAAGAAGTATTTGAAGTATATATTTCCCTTTTAATTCAAATACAGATGAAACTAATATACTTTTTTTTTTTGAACTAAGATGTTTTATTTCTTTGTAAAAACAACGTATCAAGAGTAGTTTGAACAGTACTTGTCTTTTTATCTTCAAATAACTTATTATATGGAACAAACATCATTTCTATGCCTGAGCTAATTGGGGCTTCCCAGGTGGCTCATTGTAAAGAATCTACCTGCCAAGCAGGAGACTCGGGTTTGATTTCTGAGTTGGGAAGAGCCCCTGGAGGAGGAAATGGCAACCCACTCCAGCATTTTTGTCCATGGAAATCCCATGAACAGAAGAGCCTGGGGTGCTACCAAAAAAATAAAAAAATTGTTATACACCTTTTGAAGTTTTCCTTAGCTTCCAATATTTTATCTTTCATAGTGAAATATCTCTGATAATTTCTTTAATGTGAAGATTTTTGCTAGTGTTTCTTCCTCTAAGACATCTTCGTTCTTTTGTCCCAACCACTTTTCCAATTTATGTTGATAAATTAGCTTCACTAAATTCTGTGCTGTGCTGTGTTTAGTCGGTTCAGTCATGTCCGACTCTTTGTGACCCCATAGACTGCACACTGCCTGGCTCCCTTGTCCATGGGATTCTCCTGGCAAGAATACTTGAGTGGGTCGCCATGCCCTCCTCCAGGGAATATTCCCAACCCAGGGATCAAACCCGTGTCTCCCACATTGCAGGCAGATTCTTAACTAACATACTGTTTTATAACTTTGCTTCTCAAAGTATGGTCCAGAGGTCCTTGCAGGGCCTGGTCCCCAAGATGCTTTTAGGAAAACTGTTGGGCCAAAACCATTTTCATAATAATGCTTTGTGTGTATATGCCTTTCTACTCTGATTCTCTCACTCACAAGTGTACAGTAGAATTTCCCAGAGGCTTATGATTTGTGTTAATGATTGAATGCAGAAGCAGATAGGAGAATCCAAATGTCCTCTGTTAAGCCAGACATTAAAGAAATTTCTGAAGTATAAAACAATGTCTCCATCAATTTTTGGGGGGGGAGATAGGTATTTATGTTAAGATTTGCTTTTTATGATAATGTGGTTTACTCCTATCTTAAAGTAAATATATTTTTAAAAATCTCTCATTTTTAGTTTGTAATAGATTAAATGTTCTCAGTCACTCAGTCATGTCCTACTCTTTGCAGCCTCATGGACTGTAGCCCATCAGGCTCCTGTGTCCCTGGGATTTTCCAGGCAAGAATACTGGAGTAGGTTGCCAGTGCCTTCTCTAGGGGATCTTCCTGATCCAGGGAATGAACATGGGGCTCCTGTATTGCAGGTGGATTCTTGCAGCTGAGCCACCAGGAAAGCCCTGAAAAGCTATATGTGCTTATAATATTTTTATCCTACATATATATTAGTTTACATAGTCTGTTATATGTATCCTATTTAGAGTACTGTTTGCAATTTGTCTGTTGACAATCATGGTCTTTCCCATGTCACCAGAAATTAATTTTGCTACTATGAGAATTCCGCACTGACTAGTTATCATGAGCTTTATTTTTAACAACGTGGTGTTAGTTCATGTTCTGGAATAATACGATGTGTATTGTTTGATTTCCTGCTATATCCTATTATTTTTTCTAGTTTATCTAGAAATCTAGTATACCCTATTATTTTTTCTGACAGCATGTTTGTCACTCTCATAGGAAAAATCCTGTCCATTTTCAACACTTCAGTCACCCTGGTGATAGTGATTATGGAGGTGTAAACATCACGTGTCAAGATGAAGCTGATGACCGGCCTGAATGTCCCTATGGAGCATCTTGTTATAGGTTTGTAAACCTGAAATGTTTGATTACATTGCTTTTCTGTTTAATCTCTGTTAACTTACTCAGGAGAAACTACAGGCAAGCTTCTCATCTCAAGCCTTTAACTTTTAGTTTTTAAGCTTCCATAGGTAATAGGTTTTCATTTTATTACTAGGTAGGATTATATTGTTTATTTTAGATAATTCTAAATTGTTAAAATTATTAACATTAGAAATGCCTGAAATTTTTCCTAACTTTCTAACATTGCAAATCAGATAATTTAAAAACTGTCAATGCTACCCCATTATACATTCTATCCAGATTTCTTCAGTTCAGTTCAGTCGCTCAGTCGTGTCCGACTCTTTGTGACCCCATGAACTGCAGCATACCAGGCCTCCCTGTCCATCACCAACTCCCGGAGTTTACTCAAACTCATGTCTATTGAGTCAATGATGCCATCTAACCATCTCATCCTCTCTTGTCCCCTTCTCCTCCTGCCCTCAATCTTTCCCAGCATCAGGGTCTTTTCAAATGAGTCAGCTCTTTGCATCAGGTGGCCAAAGTATTGGAGTTTCAGCTTCAACATCAGTCCTTCCAATGAATACCCAGGACTGATCTCCTTTAGGACAGACTGGTTGGATCTCCTTGCAGTCCAAGGGACTGTCAAGCATCTTATCCAACACCATAGTTCAAAAGCATCAATTCTTCTGCACTCAGCTTTCTTTATAGTCCAACTCTCACATCCATACATGACTACTGGAAAAACCATAGCCTTGACTAGATGGAGCTTTGTTGACAAAGTAATATCTCTGCTTTTCAATATGCTATCTAGGTTGGTCATAACTTTCCTTCCAAGGAGTAAGTGTCTTTTAATTTCATGGCTGCAGTCACCATCTGCAGTGATTTTGGAGCCCAAAAAAATAAAGTCAGCCACTGTTTCCACTGTTTCCCCTTCCATCTGCCATGAAGTGATGGGACCGGATGTCATGGTCTTAGTTTTCTGAATGTTGAGTTTTAAGCCAACTTTTTCACTCTCCTCTTTCACTTTCATCAAGAGGCTCTTTAGTTCTTCTTCACTTTCTGCCATAAGGGTGGTGTCATCTGCATATCTGAGGTTATTGATATTTCTCCTGGCAATCTTGTTTCCAGCTTGTGCTTCCTCCAGGCTAGCATTTCTCATGATGTACTCTGCATATAAGTTAAATAAGCATGGTGACAATATCGAGCCTTGACGTGCTCCTTTTCTATTTGGAACCAGTCTGTTGTTCCATGTCCAGTTCTAACTGTTGCTTCCTGGCCTGCATACAGGTTTCTTAAGAGGCAGGTCAGGTGGTCTGGTATTCGCATCTCTTTCAGAATTTTCCACAGTTTATTGTGATCCACACAGTCTTTGGCATAGTCAATAAAGCAGAAATAGATGTTTTTCTGGAACTCTCTTGCTTTTTCAATGGTCCATTAGATGTTGGCAATTTGATCTCTTGTTCCTCTGCATTTTCTAAAACCAGCTTGAACATCTGGAAGTTCATGGTTCACGTATTGGTGAAGCCTGGCTTGGAGAATTTTGAGCATTACTTTACTAGCGACTCCTTAGTTTGACATAAATCATTTCAGGATGTTATCTCTGCTTCCTCAATTCCTATCACTCCACCATTCTTGTGAACATGTGAAACTCAACCCTAAAAGAAAACAGTATCTCCCCTCCCTCCTTCCACAGCGTCTTGTGCTCATTTGTGTCATGCACAGTAGAATTTATCTCATGAGGCTGTGTTTGGTTCTTTCCTGGATTGGCTTCTCCTCCAGGCCATGTAAGTTCCTTAACAGTAAGTACTTTTCTATCTGCAAATTTGTTTAATGAATGAATGAACTTGAAATAAATGAAACCACCAAGGAAAGAAGTAGGATTCCATTCTTGGAGAGCTTTAATTCTAGATAGCTATTTTTCTTAGGAGATTTTCAAATACAGATAACAACCTGCTGGCCTTTTTGAAATTGTTACTATTTCTGTGACGTCATTTTCAATAAGAAAGCAAAGTAAGTTTTTGAGCCTGGAAAAAAAATCAAAAAGCCTGTACCTACCATTTGAAAATTAAGTGTTCCATTCTAGCAGAGCATCCTACAGATAATAATGACTATGTTGTCATCAACTATGTCAATAAATATGAAAATTTAGGAGAAATGACCAAAATTGTAGAAAACACAACTTGTAGAAAAGATACAAGAAAAGGAAGAAAATGGAATAATCCTTTAACATTAGAAAAATTCTATATAAAAATAACAGGCTTCCATTAAAGAAATTCTAAGTCCATAAGACTTTAATGGCTAATGGCTAATTCCCTGGGTGCTCAGATGGTAACGAATCAGCCTACAGTGCAGGATACTTGGGTTTAATCCCTGGATTGGGGATAACCTCTGAGAAGGGAATGGCAACCCACTCCTGTATTCTTTCCTGGAGGATTCCATGGACATCAAAGGCTGGCAGGCTGCAGTCCATGGGGTTGCAAAGAGTTGGACATGAATGAGCGAGTAACACTTTCACATACACATAAAGAAGAAATACTCAATCTTTATTCAGAGTGTTAATAGTCTAAAAAAAGTAAAAGAGAATATATTCCCCAACTTATATTATGATACAGAAACCCAGCAAGAATAATGTAAGAAGGAAAATTTACTTTTGATCTTAGATGTAAATTAAAAAAAAAAAGAGTTCATTAAGTGAATTAAATAATTGGTTTTATTCAAGGAATGCTTTGTTTAATATTAAAAAGTAATGTAATTTGCTACATATCAGACTAAGTATAAAATCATTTAATTGTTTCAATAGGTGTTTTAAAAAACTGGCCATTCATTTATGATAATTCATTTTAAAGTAGGAGCAAAAGGAAATGTCTTTAATATAATAAAAGGTTATCTATAAAAAAGTTTACAGCAAATATCTACTTAGAAGTGAGATATTCAACATTTTGTTTCTGATAACAGAAATGAGACAAGAATGCCTTTTCTTACTAATATTATTCAATATTTTCCTAGTGATCAAGATAGTATAATGAGCCAAAAAAGGAAATGGATAAGGATTGGAAAAGAGAAGTAAAACTTTTAATTGTTGACAAATGGTTTTATTATAGAGATAGAAAATGCAAAATAGTCTCTAATGAATTGTAAGCATTAATAAGTTCTTAGCAAGATTGTTCAATATAAATATCAATATACAAGGCCAATTATATTTTTATATTTAAGAGTCAACAATTATGAAAAAAAACTTGAAAGATTTTACTTATAATAGCATCAAAAGGTATCAAGTTCCTAGGAATAATATAATAAAAGATGTAAAAGAAAAAATTTGTTAGAAAAGCCTAATTATAAAGACTGAAATTTTCACAATTAGAAGATTCAATATTGTTTAAATTGCAGTTTCCCCCAAAATAGATTTGTATGCAAACCCACTCAAAATCACAAAAGTTTTTGTATAGAAATTTATGATGTGATTCTAAAATTTATATGGATAGGCAGAGGGCCCAAAATTGCCAAGACAATATTAAATAAGAAAGTTGGCAGACAGCCCAGGTTCGATGCATGAGACAGAGTGCTCAGGGCTGGTGCACTGGGATGACCCTGAGGGATGGGATGGGGAGGGAGGTGGGAGGGGGGTTCAGGATGGGGAACACATGTACACCCATGGCTGATTCATGTCAATGTACGGCAAAAACCACCACAATATTGTAAAGTAATTAGCCTCTAATTAAAAATAAATTAAAAAAAAAGAAAGTTAGCAGAACTTGTTATACAGTTACCGTAATTAAGACAGGTCAGTATATGCTCAAAGATAAAGTAAGAAGGCTAGAGCAGAATAGAGCCCAAAAACAAACCTCTGCAGACACAGGTGACATGTTCATGAAAAGAGCCATCGCAGGCAGTGAGAAAAGTGTGAATTTTTTCAGTTAATTTTATTGGGATACAAGTGTTTAATGAAAAAAAGAAAATTCACACCATAGTCAAAACCTGAATTCCAAATGGATCATAAAACTAAATGTGAAAACAATAAAGATTTAAAGATACATATAAGAGAATAATTTCATAGTCCCAAAGTAGGAGTTGTTTTCTAAGACAAGATATAAAAAGTAGTAACTAACAACAAAGATTTACTGTGTAGCACAGGTAACTATATTCAATATCTTATAATAACCTATAATGGGAAAGAATCTGAAAATATATATATGTATAACTGAATCACTTTATTTCAATAAAAAATCAATAATTAAAATGGAAAACAATTATTTACTGCATTAAAATTAAGGGTTTTTTCCATCAATGGGCACCATTAAGAGGGTGAAAATAAGCCACAGATTGAGAAAAAGATATTTACAGTGACATAATTGACAACAGACTTATATCCTACTGTTCTGTATCCTGAAAGTAGACTTATAAATTGCTGCTGTTTTTCTCTTAGTGACATATACAGGCTTTTTGCCCAAAAGAACATCTAGAATAAATAAACTTATGAAAAAATACTCAGTATCATTACTAATCAGGGAAATTTCACACATTCGTGTACACACGCATACACACACACACACACACACACACACACAACCTTGAAGTAACTAATTTATTGCTCCCACTTATTCAACAAATATTTCTCAAAGAATAATTAAATATCAAGGACTGATGAAACAGTGTTGAGTGAGATTACTTGTAGAACAAATGTATTTATGTCTGTCTATCTATATTTTTGGAACAAAACAGCTTTCACAGCTCATGTCATAATTTGTGGCACTATGATAATAGACCTTTTCAGTTTTAAAAAACTTTTGTAATGCAGGATTTTATATGTATACACAAGTGGGGGGGCGTGTAGAATAAGTTCCAATGAAGCTGTAACTCATTTTCAATAAATTATCAAGTCATGGCCAGTATTTTTTCATACATATCACATTTCCCTCCATCTTATCCCTACTGATTATGCTGAAATCATTGTATCTTTTTCATCCCATTTTATCCATAGTTGTCTTAGATATCCTGTCAGGTATCCCAATTTCCTTATAGTCTCATTTTTTCTCCCCCTTTTGTTTCTCCATATCAGGATCCAGTTAAGGTCCATCTATGACAAAAAGTGGCCATTTTTCTTAAGTTATTTAATCAATAGGTTTCTCTTTTCCTTGCAATGCATTTGTTGAAGAAAGCTGACTTTTGTTTTGAGGAGTATCCCTTAGTCTGGATTTAGCTGACTGCATTACCAGATTGTCATTCATTATATTCCCTTGCATTTCCTAATAATTGTTGGTTAGAGACTAGTTATGTGTTTGTTACAGATCTCTTCCTTCTACTGGTACTTGTCTCTGAGATACTACCTGGGTCAGAAATTTTACTCTGCATTTTTGAAAATTCATCTTCAGACCTTAAGCCTCTCAGAGCTCCCAGGAACTCAGCAAATATTTCCTGGGAAAAATCTGTCTTGTGTTTGAAATTCCCTGAGTTTCTAGACTGTTGTGGTGACAACCCCGTGAGACCATGATAAGCTCTACTAGTTTCTCTTTCCTCAAATAGTGTGCCTCCATTTGGTCCAAATCTTATCCTTAGCCTGTGCTAAGAATTGTCAAAGCTCTCTTCGGAAGAGAAGCACGAGTTATTGTCAGTTCCCCTAAGAAGGACTTTTTCTCTTTGGAATTTTAGATAATATAAAATTCTCATTGTTCCCACAATTCTCTCATAAATAAATTTTTAACAATATATCAGAATTGTTTTTTCCCCTCCGAGTTGTTAAAACAAGAGTATTTGTCTGCCATGATGTCCTACACCCTTTTCAGAAGTAGAATGCAGTATGCCTATTCTTTAGGAGAATAAAAACAAAATGCAAAGCCTTGCTAAGAATAATGATGTAAAAAAATTGCAGCCTTTCTTTCATCACCCTTTATTTCATCAATCACTTTAAGTAGAAACAGAGTAGGGAGTAGTCAAGAGAAATTACTCAGAGGTCAGTGACTCACATGTAATAGCAAAAACTTTCATGTCTGTATCTAAATATATTTATATGTACAATACATTGTGCTTTTCTTCTTCAGCTGTTGAGCTGCTCAGGTGTTCTTGTTTATACTTGAAGATAAAATCTTAAGTTTTTTCCCCTCATTAATTTTAATTACAGTTTAGAGTGACTCTTGGAGAATGTTAGATGTTATCACTTACTCTGACTATTGTTTTACAGATAAGGGAATGGAGACTAAGAAAGGTTAAATTAGTTGCCTAAGATGCCAAAGCTAGTGAACTCAAAACCAAATCTCTTCTCTCCTCCATTTCAGCCTTTCTCTGTGGTGTGGCCTGATTCCACCATTGCTAGTCATGGCTTCTCAAGTATTGCTAGTCCTTGTCTTTTTAGCCAAGTGGCAAAATAATATTTTGGAGCTGAAAAAAAGAAAAAAACCAGATAAAGTACTTTGATTGAAGAAATTGTGAATTTTTCAAATCAACAAGATACTAGAAACCAGATTGTAGAAGCATGATATATATTTGTATACCCTTTCTTGTCACATTATAATTTTTAGTTAGGCAGAAAACAGGATCTAGTAGATTCATTTTGTATCATTGCCATAACTAAATTGACGTAATATTATGAACAGTTTATTCTTTAACAATCTTGATTTGCAAGAATAAACTATTGGTTTTTTTTTAGCCTCACACATTTCGTGCTGTTAAAAAATGATTTAAAGAAGACAATTTGGATGATACAAATTAACTTTATTTAACATTTCATGAAGTAGCCTCCATTTGGAGAAGTGCAAATAGGGCAGAAGACAGGAAGCTGTTAAAGGATGAAGAGTAAAGAGCAAGGTAGATAAAAAGAGAAAATATCTCTTTCGGCTGAGGCTACACAGTCAACCTTGTTTGGGGTGAGAAGTAACAAGAAAATAAGTATAGAGCCCAGAGTTGATTTGACCTGTGGGGACTGGCTGATTGGACACACTATGTCTCTGATTAGGTAGAGCATTTTCAGGGACCTGAAAGTTATCTTAACTTTCAATTTGCTGGCATGGCACCCTAGGCAGAAGCAGCTCCATCTTGGGTCTAGATGTTTATTTCAGCAGTGTGAGATATATTATAAGCTTATTGTCTCAGAATGAGAAAAATGTTCTAATTTAGCTTGCTTAAAGGAGTTTTATGTAAATGCATGTCAGATTTTTCATGTCGCCACAGAAGAAAAATATTGAAGCCTCACTGATCATAAAAGAAAGCACAAAATCAGCCAGAAATTATTATATTTAGAAAAGTAAATATATATCAGTATATGTGTTCTAAAAGTAAAGTTGTGATATGCCTGTACTCCGTGATGGTTGATACATTTGAAAGAGGTGAAATTTATGAGCTAAAAAATGTCTTTGCTTTTTATCTTTAAAAATTTGCCTTCACAAAACAGGATAAGAATTATTCTCAGGTTATTATCCTGATCATTCTCAGGTTAAAAACAAGCATTCTCTCAAGTGAAATATTAGGGGTTTTTTTAGGTTTTTAATTTGCTTCCCAGTCTTACCTTCTAATCCCTTGAATGAGTCTAAGTCAGTTTCTTATTGGTAAATCTAGGTGATCTCAAATGTTGTATTCTATACTGAATAATCTTAATCTTATACTGCATCAGCCACCTAAATTTATGTGGTATTGTTTTGTATTTGCAAGTATTGTCATCTACGGTCAAAGTTTTTATCACTATAGAGCAAATATGAAAACATAAAACTGTACATAGATGGATATACTTAATTTTCAGATATTTCATTCAATGAGTAAGACAGATATGGATCACATGTTAATAAATATATTATGTAGTAAAAAATAAAAATTCCCATATAATGTAGGAAGTTGATGTTGAAAAAACCATCCTTAATTATTAAATTTTATTTTTTCCTAAAACTATAGGCATTATTAACATTTTCTCTGATGTTATACTTTTAAAAATATAACAAAATTAAATCAGCTTGAAAATCGATAATTTGAAAGAACTAGTTCATGGTATCATTTTCAGTATCCTGCCCATTTAACTGTTTTTTTCCCCTTTGTGCTATACACTGCAATCTGTCAGAAGACTCGTTCAGTTTAATGCATTCAGTTTAATGCATTTGATTAGCTTAAGGTACTTGTCTAAATTAGACACTTATTGTCCAGGATAACCCAGTGATTGCTGTGCTTGCCACTGACTCACTTCCTCTTGTGCATAATAGGGTTTATGCAATGTATTACTCCTGTTTTTATTTGTTAAATTAAGCACTAAACTTAGAATGTATATACACTAAAATGAGCAGAATCCATCTTCAACCGGCTTAGTATCAACATGTAAAGTCAAACTCACATATATTGCCTTAGGTTTACAGAACCTTAGCAAGGCATGCATTATACGAATGAAAGTGTTGGTACCTTCATATTTCCAGAAGCCAAAGCTCCACTTTTTTTAAAAAATTGTAATACTTTCTAAGAGGGATGACATAAGGAAGTGTATCAGTCACCATATAAGTGCTCTCATTATAACGAATCTGCGACATGATCTGTATGCTGTGAGAGAACACAGTGTTTTTGCCACAAGCATAATTCATTTTAAAAAGCATATATTTGATGTTAAAATTACTATCTTTTGTTATTTGCTGAACCAGATTTATAACTATCATATAAGTGAAAGTGAAAGTCGCTCAGTCATGTCTGACTCTTTGTGACCCATGGACTATACAGTCCATAGAATTCTCCAGGCCCAGAATCCTGGAGTGGGTAGCTGTTCCCTTCTCCAGGGGATCTTCCCAACCGAGGGATTGAACCCAGGTCTCCTACATTGTAGGCAGATTCTTTCCCAGCTGAGCCACCAGGGAAGCCCAACTATCATACAAAATCTTTTGCTATTTTCTCTTTTATTTTCGAAGTTTTCCAAGTTATTGCAGTATTATCATTTGTTTGTTTGTTTTTGTAGTATTAATTATGTATGAAAATGTACACCTTAAATTACAAAATACTGATTTTTCAGTTCAGTTCAGTTTTCATCCCAATCCCAAAGAAAGGCAATGCCAAAGAATGCTCAAACTACTGCACAATTGCACTCATCTCACATGCTAGCAAAGTAATGCTTAAAATTCTCTAAGCTGGGCTTCAGCAATACATGAACCATGAACTTCTAGATGTTCAAGCTGGTTTTAGAAAAGGCAGAGGAACCAGGGATCAAATTGCCAACATCCACTGGATCATTGAAAAAGCAAGAGAGTTCCAGAAAAACCTCTATTTCTGCTTTATTGACTATGACAAAGCCTTTGACTGTGTGGATCACAATAAACTGGAATATTCTGAAAGAGATGGTAATACCACACCACCTGACCTGTCTCTTGAGAAACCTGTATGCAGGTCAGAAAGCAACAGTTAGAACTGGACATGGAACAACAGACTGGTTCCAAATAGGAAAAGGAGTACATCAAGGCTGTATATTGTCACCCTGCTTATTTAACTTATATGCAGAGTACATCATGAGAAACGCTGGGCTGGAAGAAGCACAAGCTGGAATCAAGATTGCCGGGAGAAATATCAATAACCTCAGATATGCAGATGACACCACCCTTATGGCAGAAAGTGAAGAAGAACTAAAAAGCCTCTTGATGAAAGTAAAAGAGGTGAGTGAAAAAGTTGGCTTAAAACTCAAAATTCAGAAAACTAAGATCATGGCATCTGGAAGGAAAGTTATGACCAACCTAGATAGCATATTAAAAAGCAGAGGCATTATTTTGCCAACAAAGGTCCATCTAGTCAAGGCTGTGGTTTTTCCAGTGGTCATGTATGGATGTGAGAGTTGGACTGTGAAGAAAGCTGAGTGCCGCAGAATTGATGCTTTTGAACTGTGGTGTTGGAGAAGACTCTTGAGAGTCCCTTGGACTGCAAGGAGATCCAACCAGTCCATCCTAAAGGATATCAGTCCTGGGTGTTCATTGGAAGGACTGATGTTGAAGCTGAAACTCCAATACTTTGGCCACCTCATGTGAAGAGTTGACTCACTGGAAAAGACCCTGATGCTGAGAAGGATTGAGGGCAGGAGGAGAAGGGGATGACAGAGGATGAGGTAGCTGGATGGCATCACTGACTCGATGAACATGAGTTTGGGTAAACTCCGGGAGTTGGTGAAGGACAGGGAGACCTGGTGTGCTGCGATTGATGGGGCTGCAAAGAGTCGGACACGACTGAGCAACTGAACTGAGCTGAACTTGGTTGTAAAATGGCTCAGACTTATCATATCCAACACAGAACTGTTGATTTTTGTCACGAAAACAACTCTTTCCCAAGTGTTTTCCACCTTTGTAAATGATTTCACCATTCTCATACCAAGGCCCCAAACCAAGACGCAACCTTGATTCTTCTCTTTTCTTCACATCACTCATCAGCAGTTCTTACCATTTCAGCCTTTAAAATACGTGAAGAACCTAACCACTTCTTAATTCCTCTGCCTCAGTCATCTTAGTCATAACTGCAGTCATCTCTGATCTGGTATACATACAATAGTAGCTTCTTAACTGACATCCTTGTTTCTTCTCTTGCATTTTAATAGTTCATTTTCCACACAGCAATCAGAGCAGTTCTCTAAAAATGTCATATCATGTTGATTTGTTATTCAAAATTGTCCAGTAGCCTCACACAAAACTCTTTACCATGTCTCCAGTTCTTCTCTGCCTTCATTTCCTACTCTTTTCCTTCGCCCTCATTCCTGTTGAGCTATACAAGCTCTTTGTATTTGTCCACATACCCTAGCTTGTTCCCGCCTCAGGACCTTAGCAAATTTGAAGACGTTTTCTATTTTCTCTTTCTCAATGTTTTTCCTTCAAATATGTATTTGTTATTCATATCATTCATAAGACCAGAAATGCTTTGTAAAATCTGTATTTTAAAATATAGTAGCTCATAAAAACCTGATGTAGTTATGAGTGTACATGTCTGTGCTTAAAAACCCAATGGTTAAAAAAAAATGTCAACAGGATTTTGAGGCCTGCTGAGTTACAAAAATGCTATTTGTGAAGAAGGTTGATGTAAATTTTTTATGAATGAACTCTAAGTATTTCCAATCACTATTAGGAAAAAGTCCTGAGTGAAATTTTGCTGCATTGTCCTTGAGAGTTATTTCAGATATTCATATGTTCCAAAGAGCTGTACAGTATTGCCACTTAACTTTAACCCAGGGTAATATGAAAAAGACTTTCTGCTGTATTATTAATAACTGATATTTTAAAATAGGATACACATGGGCAAATGTTATAAAATATTCTATAAATACGTGAAGTGTGATGTAGGAAATATTCAAGGGTAGTAATTGTATGTATTATTGAAGGAAAAATTCAGCTCTTTAATATTAGCTGGCAGTTACTTTTACTGGCCAACTTTTACATAGAGTTTTCGGACATTGTTGGCTATCTTAAAGTAAAATTGATTTGTTTCTGTAAAAATAGTTGACACCTGTAAATGCTTAATGGTCCACAAATGTTTATGCACATCACTTCATTTAATAGTTCGAACAACCCGCTGTGAGGTAGGCAGTATTTTCCATGCTTTACAGATCAGGAAATGGAGACTTGTTCACAGGACTTGCCCCAAATCACAAAACCAGTAAACAATGTAGTTTGAATTCAGACTCGGTTCTTCTGATCTCGAAACCTTGAGCTCCTTCTACAGCATAATGCTGCTGATTTAAACTTTAACAAGCCAGAGGAGAACAGGTCCAAGTCACTGTGGCATTTGTCTCTAAACCGTTTGTGAAGGACTCTGTGTTCCTGTTGACTGGAGTGAGTGATTGACTAGAGCTAAGTGTCCTGTGATGCTGAGCAATCAGTATCTCAGGAACCTGTTTGCAGTGGAGTCCTCTTAATGTGATTGTCAGATTTCCATTGTTTCCTGTGGAGGTAATATGAATTGTTAATGACAGGAAATTCTAACACATTTTAGTCCTAGATTTGTGTAAAAAGGTTCCATGAGTACTTTGATTATTAACTTTGTAGGTGTGAGCACAGAGCAATTTCAGCACATGAACATTCTTTTCAACATAATGAGAATAGGCTTGTATCCAACAGGAAAACTGCCTTTCAAAGGAAGTTCTTCTAAAAACATCAGGATCCATAGACTACGATTTACTTAAAAAAGAAAAAAACATAAGAAAACTCGTCAGTCTAGAAATGATTGGAACTGTTTTTTGTACCAGCCAATGAGAATTTTAAACTTTGGTTTGTATTGCAAATGATTCTTGCAAATTCAGTAATCATTTTGAAATAATAGTAAAGGTAGCAAAAATAGGTGTCTTTTTTTTCCTCTTAAATAGAAAATATTTCATCATTTTGGAGACTCATGTAAAAGCTCAATTAAAAAAACTCTTTGAAGGGAAAGAGTTGATTATATTGTAATAGGTAGGTAATTTATGAAAAGTATAGTTGAATGCCACCTCGTAAAAGGTACTCTTGTAGGAGCTGTAAAAGATATTTATAATGTAAGAAAAAGCCATGACCTCCAGCAGCTCATTTGAATGATGATGAGCTAATACATACACATGCACACGCACACACACACACTCACATTTGTGTTGAAAATTTAAATGACTGTATAAGAAATTATGTGGTGAGTACTAAATAGTAGATACAGACAATATATTCTGGAGATATTACCCAGTAATTATCAGAGTTGTTTTCCTGAGGAAGGTAATTAGGTAAGTAGTATAGAGTTAGAAGAATATTCTTGGCAAAACAGCTGTGAGCAAATGCCTATCAATGGCAAAAAATCAGAAGCTGTTTTCCCAAAGAAGAAATGAAGGACTGGGCTGCAAATAAAGGTACAGACCGAGATTATGAGGGACCTTGAAGGAGAGGATAATTTAAGGAATTTAACATTCAGAATACTTAATTTTTTTACATTTAAATTGCTATGTAAACAAAATGTCTAAAATTTGTTTTTATTTTGAATATGCTTTTGCCTGTGATGATACATTTTTGTTTCTGCTTTGGCTTATTTTCTTATTAAAATCTATCCTGTGAGTTATATCATCAAGAAAGAATAAAGTATATTTGAAAATATCCTAAAACAGGAAACTTTTGAACCTGTCCCAGAGGATATTTTTTCTTCATTTTCAATGAAATAACTAGCAGAATATTGATATTAATTCTTTTATTTTAAATTGGAAGTTTAATTTCTAAGTTAAATGTGAAAAAGCACCAGCACATCTAGTTTCTTCTGGTCTACATTTCAGTCTTACACCTGGCTTTTAATAAAAATAGTAGCAAATTCTCCTACAAAAGGATAGAAACTGTTAAGGAAACCTCAGAGAAACACACTTTTCCCCTCTAAGGCAGGTGAAAATCTGCATGTGGAGCTGAAAATCTTTTCCTTTTCTGAGCACAAAATTTCATAACACTTATTTCTGTTCTTCTTTTTTGGAATATAGCAGTGTAAACCTTTCCCCCTATTCATTTATTCTGAAAGGGCTTGCCTTTTCCTAAGTCAAATGTGAGGTTAGATTATGTAGATCAGATCGGTATGTGAGTGCAGCTGTGGATGTGTCCCAAGATAACCACCTTCTGTAACTTTAGGGTTGAACCATTACCCCTGTCCCCACCAGGCTTCATTTGGCCTTTTAAAAAGGATACTTTTCCTTTTAGTCTTTCTAGCCTTAGAACTGATGTCAGCAGTGTTTTAACTGGTATTTGGTGCACAAACTGTACTTACCTCCATTAACTCACTTGATTTCATTTCTGTGCTTGTTTTTAGATGCTTGAGAGTTTCTAAAGCAGCTTTTGAAGGAGACTCCAGTAGCAAACAATTAAGATCACATTGAACTTTTCAATAATCCTGCTCTGTTCAGGGGAAAGCAGGAAAAGAAAGGACTGCTTTCTATCTGAAGCAAACGTATTAAAGGAAGGAGAAAAAACCTTTAAATCGCAAATGACTATAGATAGATAATAATGAGGCATCTGTGTAGAATGTTAACACTTGAAGAATTTCAATGAGGCTATATGGAATTTCTGTGTACCAATCGACTACTTTCCAGTAGTTTGACTTTTTTTTTTTTTTAAATAGTTACCAGTGTTTTACCACAGTAATAATAACAAAAAGATTTTAACAATATTACCAAAAATAATCTCAGAGGATCAGCAATTTTTTCCAGATTATTGATGAAAACTACCTCTGGTATTAAATGTCTCTCATTTTTCTTTTCTACCTCTCCTGATATCCAACATTAATTGTACTTTAATAAAGATTGAATTAAACGAGTTAATGACCTGTGCCAGTGTGTTCAGTAAGGAGAGGTCTTCCCACAAAGCATCATGGCAGCTTTGTTCATTTGCAGCTCCCTTCATCACATTTAAGTTGTCCTGTTTATTTCTTTCAACCTTGAGGTTTCTTTTTCATTAAACGCTCAGATTTGGGTTAATTACCCCAAACACACAATCTTTTAGTGACTCTTTTCTCCACTTTTCAAAACTGTTGAGTTATGACCCTAATTAATTGTGTGGTTGCACTCTTGTACTGTGTTTACGCTCTGATACCTGACACAGAGCCTCGCATGTAATAAGTGCCCTGTGACTATTTCTTGGACCACTGATGAATGAACAAATGGCCAACATTAATTACTTAACGCATGCTGCTGCTGCTGCTAAGTCATGTCAGTTGTGTCTGACTCTGTGCGACCCCATAGATGGCAGCCCACCAGGCTCCTCCATCCCTGGGATTCTCCAGGCAAGAACACTGGAGTGGGTTGCCATTTCCTTCTCCAGTGCATGAAAGTGAAAAATGAAAGTGAAGTCACTCAGTCACGTCCAACTCTTAGCGACCCCATGGACTGCAGCCCATCAGGCTCCTCCATCCGTGGGATTTTCCAGGCAAGACTACTGGAGTGGGTCGCCAGTGCCTTCTCCGACTTACAACCTACTAAGCCCTTAAACTAAGAAATCCTCACAACAGCTTCATATGTCCATCTCAGCATATGTCTGTTGTCAGCACTCCCCAACTCTCCTTTGTTAGTCCCCTAAGAGAAAGGTAACCACCAAGTGGAGCATGATGAACCAGTTAATGCTTTCAAGTTTTGCTGCCTGGGCAATTTTGCATTATCTGGAGAATGTCTTTTATGTATACAGTGTACCCAAACATTTGTTTAATAGAATGATCGATTGTCAATATATATAATCAAAAGTAGATATTCAAACAGTGGTTTCTGTTTGACTTTGGGATATGTTGTTATACGTTTCTCAATGCATATTGATTTTCTTATTTTCTCATAACAGTTGATTGGGTATCGTTTGGAGAGACATGACTTGTATGCTTTTGTTTTTGGATTCCAGAAGAGCCTTAAAAGTATCCTTTTACATATTACACACACACACAACTTGATACTTTGTATTATGTATTTTATATACTAATCTACATCATATCTTTATGTGATATATGATATTGACATTTTAAAAATACAGTATATTGTATTTTATTTGTCTCATATTGCCTTGCTGTAGAATGTAAGTCAAGAGGGAAGAACTTTGTCTGGTTCACCACTCTGTCTTTGCATCTAACACTATACCTAGCATGGAGTAGGCACTCAGTAAATGTAATTAAAAAGCAGATGCTTTGTACAGCATGGTGACTGTTGTTAACAGCAACAACAAAGAAATGTTTTTCAATAAGAGGAGTATTGCTAATTTTATTTGTAGTTTAGTGAGTGCTCTAGTTTAAATAGTCTTATTCATTTTTAGTGATTGTCAAACCTGACCTTATATTTGCTTTCTTTTTTTTTTTTTTTTTTTTAGGAAGAATCCCCAGCACAAGATAGAATATAAACATAGTACATTTCCAGGTAAGTAATTTTACTTCAGGAAACTCAAAATGAAACCTTCAAATGGATTCTCTTGTTAAACCTAAAGACAATTGCCACTTATTTTAATGAGCTTTTTAAAATCTCTGCTTCTGTGAATTTGTTGAATTATTGATTTTAATGATTTTCTTAGATTTAAAAATGATAAATTTTTATATAGAAGATGTTTTCTGCAATCATTGTCTAACAGTGTACATATATTTTCCTTTGTATCTGTTACAGTTCTTTTGTTTGCAGGTGCCTTAAAACAAAGTCTCAAACTGGCCTGAATGATAAAGAGAGCATATTGACTTCTTTTACTGAAAAGTCTAGAAGTAGGGCTAGATTAGACAACATTTGTTGCTTCACCTCATTAATAATGTCAATAATGTCACCAATAACACACTTTCCTTCCATCATACTGTCCTTAGAGGAGTGATTTTTATCCCAAGACTGGCTGCTCTCCCCAGCAAGGAACTATATGCATCCTTATTCAGCTGGGATGATAAGCATCCATGTTTACACCTAAGGAGAGAGAGAAAACAACTTTGATTCTTGCTATTCCTAGGAAAAATCATGAAACTAACTTTTTAAAAAAAACTGGTTTAAATCACATTCTTACTCTTGAATGACTCACTGTGACGACTGATTAGTTTGTTCTGCCCTTGGAACCAAAGTAGAGTCTCTTTCTTCAAAACCACAGAGATCCTCGATAGAAACTATTGTTTTGGGGGAAGAGAAGTAGGGGACAAACACCAAAGAAACAACGATCGAATGACCATCAGTCCCGCTTACATCAGCCTGTTTGCCTTCTGTTTCCTTTGCTTCTGAACTCTAGTATCTTTTCCCTTTAATAAATTCTGGCTTCTTTGTATCATTAATATAACGCTTATAACACAGTGGCCAATTCAGCATCCAGTATTTCTGCCCACAGAGTAAGAGAATAAACTGTATATCCAGGCTATGCCCACATGCATTTGTGTATGTATAAACACAGCCAACTTGTAACCAAGTGATAAAGATAATTAATTTCACCACAAGGGAATTCTATTTACTGTTTCTTATTAAAACATAGTTTAGTGTTTTCATACTCCAGACACAAATATGATCACTTTATCTCAGTTAATATGGTATGGAGGTTATATGTTATACTTTCCTTACTGAGGCTGTATCTGAAGCTATAGCATTTATGGTTGTTAAGTTAACTTTCAAAAGTTTCAAAAGTTCAAAAATATTATTTTGAACAATAATGTAATAATATTTGATTAAAACTCTGTCTTATTGACAAATTTTAGCATTTTCCCATGAAAGCATTTGACAGATTTGTTTATCTTTGTAGAACTGGGGACCGTTTACCTGAAAACTGTCAGTATACATCATATGGCATTGTTAAAAAGTATCTTAATTTTCTTTGAAAAATCTCTTTGAATTATCATTGAGGTATCTTCTGAATGAACATGTTTTTAGAACATTTAACTTTTTTTTAAGAAAAATTTTTATTTCATTGGAAATACCTTTTAAAAAAAATAGGGTATTTTAACATAAAAGTTTAGCCTTATATATTTAATGTACTTTCAAGAGTTGTTATGTGTCAGTATAGTCAGGATATCTCTTCCTACTATAAAACGTGTAAATTAAACTCTCTGGGGTATTTAAAATTTTATGTTATAAGTCTCACTATATTTCTTAGAGATATCTGACATAAAATTCTAACATGTGTTTTTATTATTTCCCAAATCCTTAAAGTTTAACATTACCCATATCTTAATCTCATTTATGTAATGATTCATTTACTCACGCACGCATTTATTCATTTATTATATGACTTCCAAGTGAGCAGAACTACAGAGATACATGAAAACCAGCTCTGGATCCACATGCTTGTGGTGAGATGCTCTACAATCCTGGAGAAAAGGGATGGAGTACTTTTTGTTAGGATTAATCAGGGTAACTTAGTAAGGGAATTTTAAGTAAAGTTGGTCTTTAAGGTGGTAGGATTTCAGTTATCTTTGTTTCTTAGCTTTGGGTAGGTGGGTATAGGACATCCCAAACAAAGTGAGTAATAGATTGGTCAAGGACATTGAGGTAGAAAATAATAAGTTGTGTTTGGAATTAGAAGACGGGTCAGTTTAACTGACAGGAAGAGTCTCTGTAGTTACTGTGAATGAATGATATTCTTGTTGTTTAGTCACTAATTCATGTCTGACTCTTTGTGACCTAATGGACTGCAGCACATCAAGCTTCCCTGTCCTTTACTATCTCCCATAGTTTGCTCAAATTCATGTCCATTGAGTTGGTGATGCTCTCTTAAATATCTCATCCTCTGCCACCCTTTTCTCCTTTTGCCTTCAATCTTTCCCAGCATCAGGGTCTTTTCCAATGAGTTGGCTCTTCACATCATGTGGCCAAAGTGTTGGACTTCAGCTTCAGCATCAGTCCTTCCAGTGAATATTCAGGGTTGATTTCCTTTAGGACTGACTGGTTGGATCTCTTTGCAGTTCAAGGGACACTCAAGAGTCCTCCCTAGCACCACAGTTCTAAAGCACCCATTCTTCAGTGCTCAGCCATCTTTGTGGTCCAACTCTAACATCTGTACATGACTACTGGAAAAACCATAGCTTTGACTAGACGGACCTTTGTTAGCAAAGTGATGTCTCTGTTTTTGAATATGCCATCTAGGTTTGTCATAGCTTTTCTTCCAAAGAGCAAGTTTCTCTTAATTTCGTGGCTACAGTCACCGTCTGCAGTGATTTGGGACCCCAGGAAAAGAAAATCTGTCACTGTTTCAACTTTTTTCCCATCTGTTTACCATGAAGTGATGGCACTGGATGCCATGATCTTAGTATTCTGAATGCTGAGTTTTAAGTCAGCTTTTTCACTCTCCTCTTTTACCTTCATCAAGAGACTTTTTAGTTCCTCTTCACTTTCTGGCATTAGGGTAACATCATTTGCATATCTGAGAGTGCTGATATTTCTCCTGACCATCTTGATTCCTGCTTGTGCTTCATCCAGCCCTGCATTTCTTATGATGTACTCTGCATATAAGTTAAATAAGCAGGATGACAGTATACAGCCTTGTTATACTCCTTTCCCAATTTTGAACCAGTCTGTTGTTTCATGTCCAGTTCTAATCGTTGCTTCTTGACCTGCAAAAAGGTTTCTCAGGAGACAGGTAAGGTGGTCTGGTATTCCCATGTCTTTAAGACTTTTCCACAGTTTATTGTGATCCACAGAGTCAAAGGCTTTTGCATAGTCAATGAAGCAGAAGTAGATGTTTTTCTGGAAGTCTCTTGCTTTCTCTATGATCTGTCTATTGACTGTGAATGATACTAGAGGAATGCATTGAGGTCAGATTATAGAAGCTCTTGAAAGCTAGACCAAAGATGTGGGTGCAGTGACAAATAACTAATGATGAGCTGTCTGAATTAGAGTAGAGGAAGCCTTATGGAGATTAGTTAGGTAGGTGAATGAAGGACCAGAACTAGGCTTGCATGAGAATGGAAAAACAGGATTTGATACAAATGAGATTTTGAAGAACAGCTATGAGGAATTTCCAACTGATTGGCCTTGGTGTGGGGATGGGATGATCAAAGGAAATAGAAATGAATGAAAATTAAAGTACAAATTACCAGGAGCTTAGAGATGATAATAGAGATCAGGAGGAAAAACTAGGTAGTTTGTGGCTTTGGGTTTTTTTTAAGTTCAGTTCAGTTCATTCACTCATTCGTGTCTGACTCTTTGCGACCCCATGAATCGCAGCATGCCAGGCCTCCCTGTCCATCACCAACTCCTGTAGTCTACCCAAACCCGTGTCCATCGAGTTGGTGATGCCATCCATCCATCTCATCCTCTGTCGTCCCCTTCTCCTCCCGCCCCCAATCCTTCCCAGCATTAGGGTCTTTCCAGTGAGTCAACTCTTCACATGAGGTGGCCAAAGTATTGGAGTTTCACCTTCAACATCAGTCCTTCCAATGAACACCCAGGACTGATCTCCTTTAGAATGGACTGGTTGGATCTTCTTGCTGTCCAAGGGACTCTCAAGAGTCTTCTCCAACACCACAGTTCAAAAGCATCAATTCTTTGGCACTCAGCTTTCTTCACCGTCCAACTCTCACATCCATACATGACTACTGGAAAAACCATAGCCTTGACTAGATGGACCTTTGTTGGCCGAGTAATGTCTCTGCTTTTAAATATACTATCTAGGTTCGTCATAACTTTCCTTCCAAGGAGTAAGCGTCTTTTAATTTCATGGCTGCAGTCACCATCTGCAGTGATTTTGGAGCCCAAAAAAATAAAGTCAGCCACTGTTTCCACTGTTTCCCCATCTACTTGCCATGAAGTGATGGGACCAGATGCCATGATCTTAGTTTTCTGAATGTTGAGCTTTAACCCAACTTTTTCACTCTCCTCTTTCACTTTCATCAAGAGGCTCTTTAGTTCTTCTTCACTTTCTGCCATAAGGGTGGTGTCATCTGCATATCTGAGGTTATTGGTATTTCTCCCAGCAATCTTGATTCCAGCTTGTGTTTCTTCCAGCCCAGCGTTTCTCATGATGTACTCTGCATAGAAGTTAAATAAGCAGGGTGCCAATATACAGCCTTGATGGACTACTTTTCCTATTTGGAACCAGTCTGTTGTTCCATGTCCAGTTCTAACTGTTGCTTCCTGACCTGCACACAGGTTTCTCAAGAGACAGGTCAGATGGTCTGGTATTCCCATCTCTTCAAGATTTTCCACAGTTTATTGTGATCCACACAGTCAAAGGCTTGGTCCACTGGAGAGCTTGATCCACTGGAAGGGCTTGGTCACTGGAGAAGGGCATGGCAAACTACTTCAGTATTCTTGCCTTGAGAACCCCATGAACAGTATGAAAAGGCAAAAGGATAGGACAGTGAAAGAGGAACTCCCCAGGTCAGTAGGTGCCCAATATGCTACTGGAGATCAGTGGAGAAATAACTCCAGAAAGAATGATGGGATGGAGCCAAAGCAAAAACAATACCCAGCTGTGGAGGTGACTGGTGATAGAAGCAAAGTCCGATGCTGTAAAGAGCAATATTGCATAGGAACCTGGAATGTTAAGTCCATGAATCAAGGCAAATTGAAAGTGGTCAAACAGGAGGAGGCAAGAGTGAACGTCGACATTCTAGGAATCAGCGAACTAAGATGGACTGGAATGGGTGAATTTAACTCAGATGACCATTATATCTACTCCTGTGGGCAGGAATCCCTTAGAAGAAATGGAGTAGCCATCATGGTCAACAGAAGAGTCCGAAATGCAGTACTTGGATGCAATCTCAAAAATGACAGAATGATCTCTGTTCGTTTCCAAGGCAAAACATTCAATATCACAGTAGTCCTAGTCTATGCTCCAACTAGTAACGCTGAAGAAGCTGAACTTGAACGGTTCTATGAAGACCTACAAGACCTGTTAGAACTAACACCCAAAAAAGATGTCCTTTTCATTATAGGGGACTGGAATGCAAAAGTGGGAAGTCAGGAAACACCTGGCGTAACAGGCAAATTTGGCGTTGGAGTACAGAATGAAGCAGGGCAAAGGCTAATGGAGTTTTGCCAAGAGAACGCACTGGTCATAGCAAACACCCTCTTCCAACAACACAAGAGAAGACTCTACACGTGGACATCACCAAATGGTCAACACCGAAATCAGATTGATTATATTCTTTGCAGCCAAAGATGGAGAAGCTCTATATAGCCAGCAAAAACAAGACCAGGAGCGGACTGTGGCTCACATCATGAACTCCTTATTGCCAAATCCAGGCTTATATTGAAGTAGGGAAAACCACTAGACCATTCAGGTATGACCTAAATCAAATCCCTTATGATTATACAGTGGAAGTGAGAAATAGATTTAAGGGACTAGATCTGATAGACAGAGTGCCTGATGAACTATGGACAGAGGTTCGTGACATTGTACAGGAGACAGGGATCAAGACCAGCCCCATGGAAAAGAAATGCAGAAAAGCAAAATGGCTGCCTGAGGAGGTCTTACAAATAGCTGGGAAAAGAAGAGAAGCGAAAAGCAAAGGAGAAAAGGAAAGATATTCCCATCTGAATGCAGAATTCCGAAGAATAGCAAGCAGAGATAAGAAAGCCTTCCTCAGCAATCAATGCAAAGCAATAGAGGAAAAGAACAGAATGGGAAAGACTAGATATCTTTTCAAAAAAATTAGAGATACCAAGGGAACATTTCATGCAGACATGGGCTCAATAAAGGACAGAAATGTTATGGACCTAACAGAAGCAGAAGATATTAAGAAGAGGTGGCAAGAATACACAGAAGAACTGTACAAAAAAGATCTTCACGACCCAGATAATCACGATGGTGTGGTCACTCACCTAGAGCCAGACATTCTGGAATGTGAAGTCAGGTGAGCCTTAGAAAGCATCACTATGAACAATGCTAGTGGAGGTGATGGAATTCCAGTTGTGCTATTTCAAATCCTGAAAGATGATGCTGTGAAAGTGCTGCACTAAATATGCCAGCAAATCTGGAAAACTCGGCAGTGGCCACAGGACTGGAAAAGGTCAGTTTTCATTCCAATCCCAAAGAAAGGCAATGCCAAAGAATGCTCGAACTACTGCACAGTTGCACTCATCTCACACGCTAGTAAAGTAATGCTCAAAATTCTCCAAGCCAGGCTTCAGCAATACATGAACCGTGAACTTCCAGATGTTCAAGCTAGATTTAGAAAAGGCAGAGGAACCACAGATCAAATTGCCAACATCCGCTGCATCATCGAAAAAGCAAGAGAGTTCCAGAAAAACATCTATTTCTATTTCTTCTTTATTTTTTAAGTTATGCATGCTAAATTTGAGGTGGGGTTTCATTAATCCATAGTAAAACAATAAAAGTTATAATAGAGACCCATATACTATATACCAACTACTCTAGAATTTGATAATATAAAATAACTATATTAAACTATTTTATTATTTAATTTCTGATTTGTAGCACTTCTAAAACTCTTCAGTCTAAAATTTTCCCACACATGTAACAATTTATGCCCTATATTTCGACTTTTGTAGGTTTGACTGTAATCATCTGTTAAGCTCTTTGTTTATCTAATTGGTTTAAAGTTTTACTGACTTTCCACACTTTTTCAGAGTGATACATACAGTTTTAGCAGAGCATATTGAATAAAAGAGTAATCAGTGCTAGGAAATTTTTATTTTAACTTTCTTAGCTACCTTACTTGCTGACAACATTTGAAAGAAATTATCACCAGTGTTATATCACTTGATTATTGGAGTCATTCTCTCTGGCATTTATTATTATGTGACAGTCATGATTTGAGGGGATCAGTACTGTTCGTGGCTGAAATTTAGAATGTTCTGCTGATCTGATAACTATTTCAGTATTTCTCTAGTTCTACAATCGTATGCATACATATGCTTATATAAGCTTTTTTCTTTTCAGAAGTAGAAACTAAAAGATCTAGAAAGTAAGCTACTAAGTAAGGTTAGTGATGCTAAATGAGATTTTGTAAACTGCTGCTTACTGTGGGAAAAGCTGAGAGATTTTAGAACATGAAAAAGGCAAATGCAGTGGTGCTTTTAAAAAGAAATAAACTTAACGTATTAATATAAAAAAGTGGATAGGCCTCCACAAACTGCTTTTCCAAAGTTAAAATATGAATACCCAACTAATAGCTTGGTTCATTACAAAAATCAGTCTTCAGTAGTAAAATGAGGCATTTAAACATCTTTATTCTTGTAGTATGTAGTAAGCTTTCATCTTAAGAGATATTGGGCTAAAATATTTTCCCACTTAAATGAAAATTAATATCCTAACTAATTCTAAGATTTACTTGACAAGAAAGGAAAATAAAACCTGAAGAATTATTGATGTTAAACTATAAGTCTGCCATGAAACATCTGTCTTCTTATTTGCTGTTACCAGAAAACTATTTGGAGAAAATCAGCAATTTGGAAAGATTTTTTTCTCCACATAAACACCTTCCAGCATGCATATAACACAGTATACTCTTTAGTAGCTCTGCAAACTTGGTTCTTTGGATAGGAACTTGATGGTGAAATTTTAAGATGTACAGGAAATGTTAGATACAAATTTCCTATAATACAAATATTATAAATACTTCTGCAAAAAAGGAAAAGTCAGAAATTACCACATCCTAATAATACCAAATAGTTAATAGTATGTTCTTTCAAATATGTTAAAGAGTTTGTTACTTTTTCTAGAGTTTGTTATTTTTCATTATTATTGTAGAACAGTATTATCCATCACTTTTAAAAAATAAGTGACAGCTTATTTCTTTTGTGCTGCTTTCAAATAGTCAAGCTGTCACCCTGTCTGTATGTTTCATATTCCTGTAGAGAAAATGAAGATTCCTGCTTTGTTCTTAAAATTAGAACTTTGGGGTTGGAAAGGATCTTTGAGGTCATTTAATCAACATCATTTGATTCACAGATAAAAAGATAAACTCCACTAAATGCCTTGTTCATTGTCAAGGGATTTATGACACAGACCTTTAAACTTCTACTCTCCTAGTATATATCTTTTTCTTAAACCATGTTATTTTTTAGAGACTTCTTATTGGGTGAGGGAACTAGAACATCACAGATAAATAGTCACTAGCAGCTAGAAACTTAAAAGTGACCTAAGTGAAGATAGAGAAAAAAATTAATGCTTCCGAGCTCACCTTGACTTGGAAGAAACATGCTTATTTCTGATTTCTTAGACATGCTCAACAGTTATGTTTCAAATAAACTATTCATAATATAAGCAAATGCTAAATGTAGGCTCTTATTTTTCCAAAAATGGCATTACGTTGTTTAATTCTGTGGAAATCTATTGGAAGTCACAACTACAAAAAATAAAGCCACAAAAATTGTTTTCTGCTATTGCTTAAAAATATTAAAACAGCTATTATTCCATCTCAGGCTTTCACTGTTGTACTTCAGTAATCTTTGTACTAACCATGGTGTTCTGTGTACAGTGTTGGGGTCTTGGTTTGGGATCATCTATAATGTGACTCCTCATAACTGAGTTCTCTAAACAACACGCTTCCTTGTCTGAGAGGGTTTCTTTGAATTTTTTGTGTAGCAAACATTGTTATAGCAAGGTTTACATGAACTTTACTGGCTTCATCACTTTAAATCCAGATACTCAGATACCATGTTTCAGCTTGCTCAGGGTGTCTGTTCCTGCTTTCTGTGAATGCCCCTTTGCATAAAGCTTAATTGTTATGGTAAAGACAGACATTTTATTCCTAGGTTATGTGCTAGTTGTATTTGTTTCAGAACCATGCTTCCTGAGAGTATTCCCATGATTCAGGAAATCATGAAATAATTCAGATCAACAAGTGTGCCAATTCAGCATTTTCTAGTAAATAAAGTTTCATCATCTCTATGGCCCAGTTATACCTTCAGCACTTAAAAAAAGCCCTCCCATCTAGATGGCATTTGTATTGTAGAATATTTGAAGTCACTACTACAGAATTTGCTATAAGAGGGTCCATTTAATTGGTTCCACAAAAAATGTCAGCATTCAAAATCCTGTCGTGAAATGTGGACCTGGGACCACTAGGAAGGGACACAGAGCTGAGTTCTGGTACTAACTTGCCCTTGTCATGACTTTGCCTTGCTCATGTCAAGCAGTTCTTCAGGTGCTTTCACTTAAAGCACAGAGTGCCAGTTCGTAAGAAGTAGAGGGGAGGGAATTTGACTACCAGCTACACTGAGTTCTGTTACATACGGTTATTTCAGATTCTAAACCTCTTGCTAAAAGAACATGAATGTGATGTTATGATTTTATAGATAAAGGTAATTTTTTGATGAAATGAGTGGGATTCTTCTGATTAATATGTCATTATTGCTTCAGCAAATGAACCTATCCAGTAAGTTGCTAAAGATTCCCAGGGCTCATTGAAGCTTAAAGCTCCTTCAATTATCAGGATTTAAATAAAATTCTGTAATATAATTCATTGTGTTGACAGGCAGGCTAGTGATTAAAAATGTAGGTTATAATAAAGCATTTCTGTAAGCTGAAGGTGTTCAGCAGTTGATTTGCGGATGGTTCATTTATTAATTCATATATTTAGCAAATATGTGTCTATAAAGTATCTTTTATGTGTTAGGCATTGTTGGAGGAGTTGAAGATACAATAGAGACAGAACCTTGCTCTTGTAGAATTTCACAAAGGTGGACAGTGCACATGTTAACAATTATGTGATGTCATGTAGTGATAACTGCTAAGAAGAAAAATAAAGCTGTGTAAGAGGACAGAAGGAAGGAAGCTGTGGGCTTCCCTGGTGGGTCAGACAGTAAAGCATCTGCCTGCAATCCTGGAGACCCAGGTTCGATCCCTGGGTCGGGAAGATTCCCTGGAGAAGGAATGGCAACCCACTCAAGTACTCTTGCCTGGAAAATCCCGTGGACAGAGGAGCCTGGTAGGCTGCTGTCCATGGGGTCACAAAGAATCAGGTACAACTGAACGATTTAAGAGGACAGAATGGCAAGGATGTGTATGGGGGTGGAAGGCAGGTCCTATTTCAAATAGGACAGTAAAAGAAGGACTCTGATAATTCGATATTAGAGCAGAAGGCTGAAGGAGAGACCTAGCCAGGTGATTCTCTGAGGGATGGGTGTGTTAGGCAGTGGGAAGGATGCTTCAGAAGCCCTGGAGATGATCCCGTTGGTTTATTCAAGGAGCAGTGAAGAGAAAAGTGTTGAAAATGTTAGTCACTTAGTCATGTCTGACTCTTTGTGACCCTGTGGACTATAACCTACCAGGCTCGTTGGTCCATGGGATTCTCCAGGCAAGAATACTGGAGTGGGTTGCCATTTCCTTCTCTAGGGGATCTTCCCAACCCAGGGATAACCCGGGTCTCCCACATGGCAGGCAGATTCTTTATCTTCTGAGCCACAGGGAAGCCCCAGTGAAGAGAGGGTAGGATTGGAGCAAAGTGTAAGTGAAGAATGGCAGGTGAGATGAGAAAAGCTAGTGAACCAGTTTTGTAGGGTCCTGGAGGCCAAGAGTGACATTTGAGGACTTCAGATCTTATTCCAAGTGAGATAAAAAGCTATTGGGAGGTTTTTTGGCTTCTTTGTGAACAGAAAAGAGTAGAAGTAGGGAACCTAGCTAGGAGGATATTGTAATAGACCAGGAAGAAGATGGTGTTATTGGATCCAGGGTGTTGGCGTGGATGTGAGAAGTGGTGGATATATTTTGATGGTAGACCCAACAGGATCTTTTGACATTAAATATTATGGAGGATATTCAAGGATAACTCCAAGGTTTCTTGCCAAAACAGTTGGAAGGGGCTTCCCTGGTAGTTCAGTGGTAAAGAATCTGCCTGCCAATGCAGGAGATATGGGTTCAATCCCTGATCCAGGAAGATCCCACATGCCTTGGAACAACTAAACCTATGCACCACAACTACTGAGCCTGTGCTCCAGAGCCTGGGATCTGCAACCTCTGAACCCATGTGCTACAGCTACTGAAACCCACACACCCTAGAGCTTGTGCTCCGCAAGGAGAAAAGCCACTGCAACGAGAAGCTCCTGTACCACAACTGGAGAGTAGCCCCCGCTCACTGCATCTCGAGAAAGTCTGCGTAGAGCAAAGACCCAGCATAGCCAAAATAAAGTAAATAAAATTGTTAAAAAAGACAATTGGAAGGTTGGAAGAGTCATATATGTTCAAGATTGATAAGAGAATGACCACATTTGGGTGAAGCACCTCAAGAGCTGTGTTCTGGAAGTGTTGGATTTCAGATTTCTGTTAGTCACTAAGTAGAGATAAATGAGTCTGAAATTTACGCTATGGTCAGAGCTTAAAATATAAATTTGGGGATTTAGGATATACAACTAGATGGAATCATCTAAGGACTGTATTTGGAGAAGGAAATGGCAAACCTGCTCCATTTTTCTTGCCTGGAGAATCCCATGGACAGAGGAGACTGGCAGGCTACAGTCCATGGAGTTGCACAGAGTCGGACACCACTGGGTGACTGAACGCAGCATAAGGAGTATCTTAGAGAAGAGGTCCCAGCCTGAAATTTGGGCACTCCAAAATTTAGAGGTTGAGAAGATGAGGAAGATCCAGCAAAGAAGATGGAGAAGGAACAGCCAATAACACAGGAGAACCTGAAGTAGTTTCAGCTTTATATATATTTTCCTTCTAAATCTGCTAAGCTAATTTCTGAATCTAAAACAAGACTCTTAATTGAGATGGCATTATTTATATATATGAGATACTTCCAAGAGCAAAATGGTCAAGAACAGAAACATTGCTGTTCTTTCTTCCTCACTCCCTTTCCTGTCTGCAAACTATCCTCTAAATGGTTTTTAATTGTTTTCTATCATAAAAGTTACATGAGGAATTGAGGTTGAAAGTGAAGTCGCTCAGTCGTGTCCGACTCTTTGCGACCCCATGGACTGTAGCCCACCAGGCTCCTCCGTCCATGGGATTCTCCAGGCAAGAATACTGGAGTGGGTTGCAATTTCCTTCTCCAAGGGATCTTCCCAACCCAGGAATTGAACCCGGGTCTCCCACATTGGAGGCAGACGCTTTAACCTCTGAGCCACCAGGGAAGCGAATTGAGGTTAATTAAACATAAAACGTACCCTCAAGAGGCTTACAAGAGATAAGAAGTGTACACAAATAAATATAATCTCAGACTTCCCTCAAGGAACTGGTGTGCTTCTTATGCTAATGAGAATTGTATAAGTTTTTATGTAGTCTTCGGCTTTTTGCTACCAAGAAACTTAGGGAGAAATTTGATGCTCAGTTTGTATTGATTATATTAAAAATTGAGGTTGATATACTTACATTCTACTTTCTTTGTTCTTAATTTCTACTTTTATTTGTGTTATCTCATGATAATACAGGCTTCCCAGGTGGCGCTAGTGATAAAGAATCTGTCTGCCAGTGCAGGAGTCCAAGGGGTATAGGTTTGATCCCTGGGTTGGGAAGACCCCCTGGAGCAGGAAATGGCAGCCTACTCCAGTATTCTTGCCTGGAGAATCCCATGGACAGAGGAGCCTGGGGGGTTACAGTCCATGGGGTCGCAGAGAGTCAAGCACGACTGAGTGACTAATCACAGTAAGCACATGATTATAAGCTGTCTCAAATCCCCTTGGAATGAGTAGTGATATTAAGAAAGAAATAACTGTCTGGGCTATGAAAGTTTAAAAGACAAATAAACTACGTTCTTTGTCATCATTCTGCCATGAAAAATTTTCCTATGAAATTTCTTAACTTTCATTTAAGTTATATCTGTTACATACGAATGTTTTAGGAAGAAGCTAGCTGAAGCATATGTGTGTGCTCAATCTCGTCTGACTTTTTGCAACCCTTTGGACTATTGCCCTTTGGACAAGGCTCCTTTGTCCATGGGGTTTTTCAGACAAGAATACTATAGTGGGTTGCCATTTCCTCCTCCAGGGGATCTTCCGGATCCAGGGATTAAACCTGCATCTCCTTTGTCTTTTGCATTGCAGGCAGATTCTTTACATGATGAGCCATTGAGGAAAGCCCCGCTGAAGCATATTCAAAAGTACAACATTTTTAACCTTTAAATATTCCACATCATCCTAGAGTCTCTCACTGCCTTATTTTAAACCAACTCTGTTGCTCTCTGTGAAAAGAAAACAGTGGGATGAGGGAAGAAATTAGTTTTGAGACAGAAGAATTTTAGAATTGTAATTCTACTATTATGATATTATTTAGAAATCTGTAAATTCTGATGGTTGTTACCATAGTAATTCTAGTCTTACCAAAATGTGAGGTATAAGATCTATAAAGCTAAATTGTTCAAAGTCTGTAAGCTTGTATCTCCTCATTTGGTCACAACTCTGGTGTGTCACCTGGAGAAGGAAATGGCAACCCACTCCAGTATTCTTGCCTGGAGAATCCCATGGACAGAGGAGCCTGGTGGGCTGTATAGCCCATGGGGTCACAAGGGTCGGACATGACTGGAGCAACTGAGCACACACACACTGGTGTGTCAATCAGATTGTGCTAGCTTTGTGGTGATAACAAACAGTCCTCAAATTTCAGTGCCTTATAACAATAAACAGGTGTATTTCTCCTTCATGTTAATTTGCATGTAGCTGCATGTTGGCCGTTGCCCTGCCTCACATGTGTCTCATCCTGAATCTAGGCTGAAGGATCAGCCTCTATCTGGGGCACACTGTTCTCCTAACAGAGGGGAAATGGCAATAGCATAATCACAGAGAGGCCTTTAAGGCTTCTCCATGGAAGCTGCTACTTCCACTTCTTTTTCTTTGGCCAAGTCTGACATCAGTGGGAATGGGTAAATAGAAAGAATCACATCACAAGGAGGGACGGTGAATAACTGGGACAGAAATATACTCTACCATTGTGGGAGGTGGTGTAGCTTGATTGTGATATTATTAAGGAATCATTATGATGAATCTCAGAGGACATTTTAATCTTGGAAGCCTCATAGTAGGAGAAGTTTGATTTAAGCAAATGTTAAAAAAATAAAAATAATAGCTTTAGCCCCCTTTCTAGAAATTTGTAATTGTTAGCTATGTATTAAGTAAAATCTTTTTGACAAAGATATTTTACAGTTAGAGGTTTCTAACTGAGTGACAGTTGATGTGCTACGTACTAAACTGTTTTTCAGTGAGAAGCATTTTGGATGAAGATGACAATGTTGGGCAACCCAATGAGTACAACCTGAATGACAGCTTTATAGATGATGAGGAAGAAGACTACGAGCCAACAGACGAAGATTCCGACTGGGAACCAGAAAAGGAAGACCTAGAGAAGGAAGATATGGAAGGGCTTTTGAAAGAAGCAAAAAAGTTTATGAAAAGAAAAAAGTGACTCCTCTGCAGTAATATGTGGCTCATATTTACTGTTTCTTTATGGAAAAGTAATTCAGGAAGCACTTAAGGGATAATTGTTTTTCTGCTTTTTATAGTTATGACTTTACTATTTGACTCTTCACAAATGAAACATTGAAATGTCACCCTTCAGTGTAGTGGATGAAATTTGTTGTTTTTTCTATGTTATTTCAAATATCTGGAAATAGTAAGCAGACGGAGAGTTAAAAAGAAATAATCAATATTTTTCATGTACTTTATAATAAAAGTAAACATCATAGGTTGCAAGAAAACATAGGTCTTTTTTTCTTTTTTCCAAAGACTCTGTCTTTATGTAGAATACTATGCAAGTATAACCAGGCAGATTACGTAACTGGTGGGAAAGCATGCTTATTTCATTCCTATTGAAGTAATTCTTAAAGCAGAACCAGACTTTAAAAAATACCAGCTATCATATAATGGCTATTATTTGTTTCTAATGTCCTAGATGTGAGCTTTGCAATTTCATTGACTACTTTCATTCTTTGAAACTTGAGGAAATTAGTACAAAATGGATACTGAAAATAGATTCAACTAGGCTATAGAAATGTCCACCATGCAGGGAATGTTATTTTGTGTCCAAAGTCTGTAATTTACTGTATGTCTGAGTTTAAAAGTAGAAAACCTGAAAGAATTTGACCATTTCTTTTTCAAACAAGTCCTGCCTGATGCTTTTAACTCTCAATATGCTATTCTTAAGAATACAGGAATTATTTTTAACTATAATTTTCTTGAATAATATTAGTTTTTTTTTCCCTCAGATGAGAGTAGCAAGTTGTCTGCCAGCATTCAAGATTCTGGCCTTTTGTTTCAAGAAGAAACCCCTTCTTCTCCAGTTTTATGTAGTATAATATTTCTGCATCTCTGTTCTTAAACTCCTTTAGGCTATGTAATACTCTTCATTTTAAATGACTTAGAATCTTTGAGATATAGTTTAGAATATTTAATTTGGGTTTGTACAAACAGCAGTAAATATAGCTTTGAAATCGTAAATCATAAACCAAAGGTTTCCTCGTTAAGCATTAATATTTTATATTCTAAGAGGACCTAAAAGGGCATATCTTAAAAGAGTAAGACAGATTTGTAGTTGTTTTCTTAGTGTTTTCAAATAATTGCATAATATTAAAATTTACTTATACTACAGCAAAGAAAAGATAAATATTTTTCTATTATCTTTTATTCTAATTTTTATCTCTATTGTTACTTAGAAACTAATTTTCTAATATTCCTTTAGTCTTCAGGGCTTGACAAACCTGTGAAAAAAATTCTTTGAACTTACTTTCACTTTCACTTTGCACAAACTTAATCCTTAGAGTGTTTCTTGATGCGTTCCTAGATATATCCCAAAGGAATTAAAAACATGTGTTCACATGAAAACTTGTACACAGTGTCCATAGAAACATCATTTGTAACAGTCAAAAGTGGAAACACCTGAATGTCTTATCAGCTGATACGTGGATAAGCAAAATGTAGTCTATCTTTACAACCAAATATTTTTTGGTCAAAAAAAAGAAGTGAAGGGTTGAAACATGCTACAGCATGGATAAACCTTGGAAACATTATGGTAAGTGAAAGAAGTCAGACACAAAAGGCCACAAATTGTATAAGCTCAATTATGTGAAATATCCAGAACAGGCAAATCCATAGAGACAGAAAGTGAATTGGTAGTTGCCGGGGTCTAGAGAGAAGAGTATCTTTCTGAATTGATAAAAATGTTCTAAAATTAGTGGTGATGATGTAAAACTCTGTAAATATACTAAAATCCACTGAATTGTATACTTTCTATGGGGGAATTTTATGGCATATGAATTATATGTGTCAAGAAGGCTATGATAAAGAATGCAAAAGGTGACATTGGCCTTTTAGAAAGAAAGGCATTCAATATCAGAATATATTCTTCTTAGAAGTTATATGATAGCTCATGTTAATTTTTAAGAATAGTTTGATGTGCCTTTCATAAACATCCTGAAGACACTTTTGGGTATAACAAATGTATAAATATTTAACTTCATTGTAATGAAAATTTTCTACTTGGACTATATTTAAGTAATGAAAATTTTCTACTTGGACTATATTTAAGTCTATGATTTTCAAAATAGAGGCAAAAGTGATGAAATTGGTTGGCTCAAAAGCATTGCTAACAAAACTTGATTTAGTTGCTGTCCTAAACAGTGGATTGAAAGCCAACTGTCCCTATCATGGTATTCATAGAATTTAAACTATATCCTAACTTCCTCCTTCAAGCTAAGAATGGTCATCACATTTTTCTCACTAATGTGCTTAATTCTAAAAGCAAATGTTTTTTGTCGACTTCTTGAAGTGAGGTGGGTTTTCTGGGACCTTGGGAAGCTAGAGACATGAAGATTTTCAGTGACACGTGGGTACTGATTCTGCTTTTCACTCAGGTTGAGGATGGCATTGTTGATACTATTTCTAGAACTAGAAGATCCTAATGATTGTAAACATTCATTATAATGAAATAGATTGTGAGCGTAATTTTTGCAGAATGGTGGTGTAAAGGTAAATTGATAGTGACTTTCTTCTGATTTATCTGTGCAAAGTTCAGTATCACCAACACATCCCATGGAGGCAGAAACCACACACCAACATGCTACATCTAGCCCTGCTCTTTGAGTCCACCTTCTTGTTCCCATTACTTTCTCTTTCTTGAGGAGAAATATGTAAGAGAGTGTCTGTGTGTGTGCGCGTGTGTGTGTGTGTGTTCTTCCTGCCAGTCTGCAAACCTACAAAGCTGCTCCTCCACAGTAGGTATTGAAAGAAAAATGATAAAGAATAATTATTGCTGAGATTGTTACTGGCCATCGTGATATAATGTACACAATAAATTTGATTATCATAAGCAACCACAGTTGTACTCTGTTGTGCCCAAGACCCTGTCTTAGGTGCTGGTGACTCAAAGAAGAATAACATGGAGTTTCTGTTTTCAATGTCCTTACAGTCTACTGGGGAAGATAGGAATATTTATTCATTCGGTAACAGTGACTACAGAATACAGGAAGAAAAGGACATAGCTTCTACAATCCAGAGAGCTCGCAAAGGCAGTGAGGCAAATATGCAAATAACATAATGGGTAGAAATGCAATAGTCCAAGAAAGGAATGCTGGACTATAATTTAAATGGCTGTCTTGCTGTGTATTGAAATACAGTTTCGTTCTTGAGGAAGAGCCTTTGTCTTGATTGAGTTGCAAGCTGAACTTGTAGATTTTTTTCATGGAACACAACTTTTATCTTCGAAAATGACTGGCAGACATACTACGGTTATTCAGAATGGAGTGTGTGGCTGGCACTTCCTCAAAAATGAACTTAGCCTATTTTTTCCCCAAGGAAAACAACGAACACTATGTATTATAATTGTAAAAATGAGCTTTCAAAGAAAAATTAGAGTTTTAGAAAGCTTCTATATGTCACTGAGCTTGTTAGCTCTCCAAAACTTTAAAAACTGTTCTGATGATATTGGTGATATAATACAATGAAATGTGTCAATATTTGGAAGATCTACAAAACTGAGCAAGCCAATGTTTTCCCAATGACTAACGCATATTATAAAATCAGGCATGGGTAAAAGATCCACTCAAAGCATAAGATAGGCCGATGAAACTTAGTGTAACAGAGTCTGTAAAGTTCATTAATATGACTTCAGATAATACGTTGTGCCTAACACATTTCGGAAGCTGCTGTTTATTTTTGGTGGCACATCGAAAATAATCACAATTGTCTGAAAAGCATATGAAACTACTTCCTTTTCCAATTACATATCTTTTTAAGCCCTAATTTTCTCTGTATACTTCAAGCAAAACAACATACAAGAGCAGACATGAGAATCTAGCTGTTTTCTATTAAGCCAGGCATTAAAGAATTTACAAAAATGTGAAGCAGTGCCACTTATTTTACTAAATTAAAAGGTTATCATAAAATATATTTGTGTTTATATATAATGGATTATTTTAAAAATCATTAGCAAATAAATTTCTCAATTATAATTTCAAAAATGGTGAGTATCTATAGATATGACCCTCATAAATGAAAGCTCTTTGGGGTCCTCAATAGTTTTTATGAGTTAGAGAAATCTTAAGTCTCAACATTTTGAGAATCATTTAATTAAGTCACTATACATATCAGTGTCAGATTTTACTTTGTTGTGCTTCAAAATCACTGCAGACAGTGACTATAGCTTTGAAATTAAAAGATGTTTGCTCCTTGGAAGGAAAGCTGTGACAAACCTAGATAGTGTATTAAAAAGCAGAGACATTAATTTAGCGAAAAAGATCTGTCTAGTCAAAGGTATGTTTTTTCCAGTAGTCATGTACGGATATTAGAATTGGACCATAAAGAAGGCTTAGTGCCAAAGAATTGATGCTTTTGAATTGTGGTGCTGGAGAAGACTCTTGAGAGTCCCTTAGACAGGAAGGAGATCAACCCTGAATATTCATTGAAAGGACTAATGTTGATGTTGAAGCTGAAGCTCTAGTACTTAGGCCACCTGATGTGAAGAGCTGACTCATTGGAAAGACCCTAATGTTGGAAAGATTGAAGGCAAAAGTGGAAGGGGTGGCAGAGGATGAGATGGTTAGATAGCATCACTGACTCAATGGACAGGAATTTGAGCAAACTCCAGGAGATAGTGGAGGACAGGGGAGCCTGGTATGCTACAGTTCATGAGGTTGCAATGAGTTGGACATGACTTAGCAACTGAACAAAACAACCACCATTCAATTAGGCTAGTTGTGGTGGGATAACCCCCAAATCACAGTGCCTTAACACAAGGAAAGTTTTCTTAAACCAAGATTTTGTGTTGGGTGAATCTTCAGGCCACTGTCTTTCATGTGGCAGCTCATCATTCCAGGATTTCGGAAGCTCTGTCATCTTGTAGTTGCACCACTGGAACATGAAACTTACCCATCATGACTACAAGGGGAATAGAGAAAGTGAAGTGCTGTACCCTGTTAATTAAATGTTTCCGGCGAGAAGTGTCACTCATGTTCACAGCCCATTGTCCAGAGGAAGTCACATGGCCATGCCCACTTAAAGGGGCCTCAGAAATAACAGTTTTGGTGCCCCAAAAAGATGAGAACCAGATAGAGTGAACACTAGTAATGTCTGTAATCACTAAAGGGGTGAGTGATAAATAGGGAAAAGAGTTGAAGACATGAACTTGAGTGTCAACATTGAAGGAGTAGAAAGATGATGAAGACATCAGAGGAATTAGAGGAAGAATAGGGATGTCAGGAACTTGCTGTGTTGCAGAAGCTAAAAGCAGAGGACTGTTGAGAGAGAAAGCAGCAAACATTGTAGTTGCTGCAGAATGGATGCAAGTGCAAGCACTGAGGTTAGATTTGACTTCCTACTTCTTGGAGATAATGGAGGCTATTAGATGAGAACTCGCACAGACTCTCACCTGTGTCTATCTATCCCCCAGCTATTCCCATACTCTCTGTTGTCTTTCAGATATTACAGATGAATCGTCTGCATTCCTGTTTAAAGCCAATCCCCCACATTCAGGCGCCTCTTACATTCTCATGGATTTCACACTGGTTATTCTTCCCTTTTGCTCCCATTTCATCCTTTTTTTCCTATATACTGAACCATTCCCATCACCATGTAAATATTTCTTCCATCCTAAAAACAAATAAAATCTTCCCACCAATTTCACTTTTCCCTGCAGCTTTACTACTCCAGTTCTCTTCTCCCTGTAACAGCAGGGAGTGGTGTTTGAAAATTCCCAAAATGTTGTCTATACCTGCTGTCACAAATGCTTTTCCTCCTTTGAAAGTCTTTCAAGTCAAGCTTTCCTTATCACCTCTCCATTGCAACTGCCGTGGTCAAGAGCATCTATGATCACTCCTCTAAATCCTGTCATCAATTCTAAACCCTCATTCTTCTTGAACTTTCTGCAGTGTTTGAAACAAGTCACTCCTACCTCCTGCAGACACTTCCTTCATTTTTTTTCTAGGAAATTAGAATATCTTGTGGTTTTTTCTACCTTACTCCCAGTGTCCATTGCTGGGTGTTTAGTTTTTTCCTGAGCTCTTAATGCTCAGAGTACCCTACAGCAGAGTCCTTGGTCTTTACTTTCCTATTTACATTCATTTGCTTCATGTAATCTGTTTTTTGTTGTTGTTTTAACAATAATTCTAAATTTGTAACTCAAGCCTTGACCTCTTCTCTAAATTCCAGACTTACATATCCAACTGTCTGTTCAACATCTCCACTTGATTGATAGACATCTCGAACTTCACATGTTCAGGATTGAATTCTAATTGCCTTTTTTTTGCTCCCTCGCAAACCTTCCTCTCCTGATCAGGCTAAACAACTTGACATTATTCTTGACCACCCACTTTCTCCTACACTCAGCAAAATCTTGATGGATCTACTTTCAGAATATATCCAGAATTTGACTCTATATCTGAACTTCCACTGCTGGCAACTTGGACTCCCTGCTTCATTCTTTGACTCCTACAGTTATGCACTTAAGTTCAGTCACTCAGTCGTGTCCAATTCTTTGTGACCCCACGGACTACAGCACACCAGGCTTCCCTGTCCATCACCAACTCCTGGAGCGTACTCAACTCATGTCCATCGAGTCTGTGGTGCCATCCAACCATCTCATCCTCTGTTGTCCCCTTCTCCTCCTGCCCTCAATCTTTCCCAGCATCAGAGTATTTTCAAATGAATCAGTTCTTCACATCAGGTGGCCACAGTATTGGAATTTCACCATCAACATCAGTCCTTCCAATGAATATTCAGGACTGATTTCCTTTAGGATGGACTGGTTGGATCTCCTTGCAGTCCAAAGGACCCTCCAAGAATCTTCTCCAACACCACAGTTCAAAAGCATCAATTCTTTGGCACTCAGCTTTCTTTATAGTCCAACTCTCACATCAATACATGACTACTGGAAAAACCATAGCTTTGACTAGACAGACCTTTGTTGGCAAAGTAATGTCTGCTTTTTAATATGCTGTCTAGGTCGGTCATAGCTTTTCTTCCAAGGAGCAAGTGTCTTTTAATTTCATGGCTGCAGTCACCGTCTGCAGTGATTTTGGAGCCCCCCAAAATAAAGTCTGTCACTGTTTCCATTGTTTTCCCCATCTATTTGCCATGAAGTGATGGGACCAGATGCCATGGTCTTAGTTTTCTGAATGTTGAGTTTTAAGCCAACTTTTTCACTCTCCTCTTTCACTTTCATCAAGAGGCTCTTTATTTCCTCTTCACTTTCTGCCGTAAAGGTGGTGTCATCTGCATATCTGAGGTTATTGATATTTCTCCTGGCAATCTTGATTCCAGCTTGTGCTTCATCCAGCCCAGCATTTTGCATGATGTATATAAGTTAAATAAGCATATAAGTTAAATAGGCAGAATGACAATATACAGCCTTGGCGTACTCCTTTCTGATTTGGAAGCAGTCTGTTGTTCCATGTCCATTTTAACTGTTGTTTCTTAACCTGCATACAAATTTCTCAGGAGGCAGATCAGGTGGTCCCATCTCTTGAAGAATTTTCCACAGTTTATTGTGATCCACAAAGTCAAAGGCTTTGGCATAGTCAATAAAGCAGAAGTAGATGTTTTCCCTGAACTCTCTTGCTTTTTCGATGATCCAGTGGATGTTGGCAATTTGATCACTGGTTCCTCTGCCTTTTCTAAAACCAGCTTGGACATCTGAAAGTTCACAGTTCACATATTGTTGAAGCCTGACTTGGAGAATTTTGAGCATTACTTTACTAGCGTGTGAGATGAGTACAATTATGCTATAGTTTGAGCATTCTTTGGCATTGCCTTTCTTTGGGATTAGAATGAAAACTGACCTGTGGCAGTCAGACTGACCTTTTCCAGTCCTGTGGCCACTGCTGAGTTTTGCACATTTGCTGGCATATTGAGTGCAGCACTTTCACAGCATCATCTTTTAGGATTTGAAATAACTCAACTGGAATTCCATCACCTCTACTAGCTTTGTTCATAGTGATGGTTCCTAAGGCCCACTTGACTTCATATTCCAGGATGTCTTACTCTAGGTGAGTGATCATACCATCGTTGTTATCTGGGTCATGACGACCTTTTATGTATAGTTCTTCTGTTATATATAGCCTTAATATGTATTTATATATAGCCTTAATTGGTGCTAGTGGTAAAGAACCTGCCTGACAATGCTGGAGACATAAGAAATGAGAGTTCAATCCCTGGGTTGGGAAGATACCCTGCAGGAGGGCACGGCATCCCACTCCACTACTCTTTGCTGGAAAATCCCATGGACTGAGGAGCTTGGCAGGCTACAGTGCATAGGGTTGCAAAGAGTCAGACACAACTGAAGTGACTTAGCATGCACGCACGTACATATTAGGAAAAAGACTACAAATGAAAGACTACAAATGAACTAAGTAGTGTTCTCAAGAAATAAGCCAAAAGCATCAAAAATAAACCCAAAGAAAATAGGGCAGAATTAATAAAGTAAAACTTGGAATAAAAGATTAAAAAAAGCAGTAGACTTGATCAATAATACACAAAAATAATTCTTTGAAATGACTGATAAAATAGACCTGTGGTGAAAAAAGACAAATATCAGAAACCAAAAAGGTTAGAACTATATATACATAGGAATGATGTAAAGTTTTTATAATATAATATGTACAACTTCTTGTCAATAAATTTGTAAATCTAGATAAATGTATGACTTTCTCTAAAAATATAATCAAAATTTACTTTAAAATAGGTTTAAAATCTGAATAGATCAATAGCTCTAGAGGAAATAGAAAGTATTCAAAATTCTGCTCCTAGTGTGGTACTAAATGCTGGGGATTACAAGTAAGGCTATTAAATCTTTGTTCAGCAAATAGTTCTCCTGTTATAAGAACTATTACAAAGTGTGGAAAGACATGGATAACTCTCCAGTTCTTCAAATCAGCCAATGACATCACTGAAAAACTTACAGATTTATTTCAACTTGAACATAGACATAAATATCCTAAATTATTACTCAACTTGTCTTCAACAGTGCATTAAGATACCATGACGTAGCAGGATTTATGCTGAGAATATAAGGGTAGTTCAGTGTCAGTTAATCTATGAATGTAATTCATCACATTAACATCACTGATCACATTAAGAAAGGAACAACTTATGATCTCATAAAAATCCAAAAAAAGTACTTGATAATTCAACACTGTTCTTCAGAAAACAAAAAGAAAACACTTGGAAAGCTAGGAGTAGAATTAAACTGCTTTAACTTGATGAAAGTATTTATTGGGTTGGTCAAAAATTTCATTCTGACTTTAACCCAGACAAACTTTTTGGCTAACCCAATATTAGAAATTTACAGCAAACATCCCAGTTCATACAGAAACATTAGAAGTGTTCCCAGAGAAGAAGTTTGAAATGAGACAAGAGTCTCCATGATCACCTCTACAATTTCATGTTCTGAGTATTCCACCCCTGGGTAATAGAAATGAAGAGAAATGATAGTTTTCCGTATTGGCTAGAAAAAAAAAAAAGCCTGTTACTATTTGCAACATATTTGACTACTTAGGAAACACATGAACTGAAAAATTATTAAAATTAACAAGGATATTTTTTAAATTGGCTAGATACAAGGTCAGCAAAAATTAACAGCTTCCCTTTCTATCTGCAGAAACAAGTTAGAATGTGTATGTGAAAATGTATTCAGCCTCAGTGTACATGGGTACAAATTAATGAGGTTTTCTTTTAACTTTTTATTTTGTATTGGAGTATAGCTGATTATGTAGTAGTTTCAGGTGAATAGTGAAGGGCTCTACATACACATGTTTATATGTATCTAAACATACATATGTTATGTTTATATATATATATATATATATACATATACTCAGCCATACGTATACACAAGTTTCCCCCAAACTCCCCTCCCATACAGGTTGCCACATAACATTGAACAGGGTTCCATGTACTATACAGTAGGTTCTTGTTGGTTATCCATTTCAAATATAGCAGTGTGTACATGTCCGTCCCAAACTCCCTAACTGTCCCGTCCCCTCGTCCTTCCCCCAGCAACTAAAAGTTCATTCTCTGTGAGACTGTTTCTCTTTTGTAAGTAAGTTCATTTGTATCATTTCTTTTTAGATTCCACATGTAAGTGGTGTCATATATTTTTCCTCTTATGTCTGACTTACTTCACTCAGTATGACAATTTCTAGGTCCATCCAAATTGCTGCAAATGGCATTATTTCATTCTTTGTAATGGCCGAGTAACATTCCATTGTATATATGTACCACATCTTCTTTATTCATCCCTCTGTCAACGGACATTTAGGTTGATTCCATGTCTTGGCTATTGTAAACAGTGTTGTAATGAGCATTGGGATGGATGTATCCTTTAAGATCATTTTATATGATGAAAGAGTTCTTGACTGTCAAGTTTTAAAGTCTAAAATGTTGACAGCTTTCGGTGATAAGGAGGACGGTTCATTGGTCAAGTCTTTCTGGAAGACAATTTAGCTGTAGTTATAAATATAAATATTTAAAGTGATTGCCCTTTGAGTGTGTTCCTATTTTAGGAAACAGTCCTGCAAAAACATTTGTGTAACAAATTTAAAGATGTAAACAGGTTTAAAGATTAATATTCCACAAAGTCCATTGCAGCTTTGTCACTAATAAGAAAGAAAAAAAAGAAAAGGAAAAAACCCTTAATTTCCAACTATCAATAGGGAAATAGTTGAATAAATTATGAAGCCATGATATTATGGAGTGTTATACAGCTATGAAGAAGAATGTGTTTGACTTTTGTACAAATATGAAGAGCTCGCCAAGAAATGCTATTTCAAAAAAAAAAGAGATAATTGAATAATGAGGCCAGTATGACTGCATTTATGCAAAGAAGTACTGTGTATATTTATGTACATTTGAATAGAAAAAAAACAGGATACAGGTAACTGTTAATAGTACTTACCTGTGAGATTGGGAGTGGATGTGGGAAGGAAAGACGATTAAGGGTAGACTGTCAAATTCAGTCTACATACGAATGTATTGCCAGAATATATTATTATGTTTATAACAAGAATATATTCAAGTACCACTTGTGTCCAGAAAAAAAGATCATGACTGAGGATCCCCATTGGTGAAAGTGAAAGAGATAGCAGTGCAGTCCCAAGATAAAGCCCTCGGACACATGCATTATTTCTGCTTCTGTCAAGAACATTTCTGGCAATGAAAACTATTTTAGTGACCAGGACAAATCCCCCTGTGCCCGTGGCTTCTGAGGTTTTACCAAAATATAAGTTCAAATAAAAGCAATTTAACTAGTAGAAATGTAGGAGCTTTTATGGATTCAAGGTATACTCTATGCCGTGGGTGTCAAACAATGAAGAAATATGAGAGATTTTACCATAAAAACTCAGCTAAATTTTCCCCGTTCCCTCCAAATTCCAAGCACTTAGCCAATATAACTCCTGGATGAGGAGTTTGGAGGAAGCTGTAGAAGAAGGAGCATCATAAGATGTGACAGGATGAACCAGCTGAGTGCTGCATCCTCATCCATTCCTAGAAGGAACCTTTTCCCCTCCTCCGGGCCATCTCTTGGCATTCCATGGTGTTTAGCATCCATCATAAATACTGAATGACTGGATTCTCTTAGATGTCTTGGTGCTTGAACTCTTCCACTGTGTCAGCATCATTAGGTCAGCAAGCATGCACCCATGATCGTTGATATCCTGTGTATTATCACAGAGCAAGGTGAAAAGCCAGGAGGGTTCACCTACTGGTCCTGAACATTGGATCAGGAAATGCACATTGAAGAATGTGAGCTAATTAAGACCCCAAATAATTCCCATCCCATTCCAGTGCTTAAGTGAGAAGTCCAGAATATTCCCTAATTGTGTTAATGCTAGCTTGTGTGTGTGCTCATTCACTCAGTCTTGCCCAACTCTTTGTGGCCCCATGGACTGTAGCCCACCAGGCTCTTCCGTTCATGGGATTCTCCAGGCAAAAATACCGGAGTGGGTTGCCATTTCCTCCTCCAGGGGATCTTCCCCCCATCTAGGAATTGAACCAGCCTCTCCTGTGTCACCTGCATTGGCAGGCAGATTCTTTTACCACTGAGCCACCTGGGAAGCCCCTGGAAAAATCATCTATGCCTAAATATTAACCATGCCACCTGGTAAAGAGATAGCCCTTTTATGACTTAGCAGGTTGATTGGTCTGTGAAATAATGTTTGAAATTAGCAGACTGGATAAATTTTCCCTAATCAATGACACATGTTTGTTCCCCCCAAACTTTTTTTTTCCAAACTGGCACCGTATCTGTATTCCCCTAAAAACTAAAAAATCACAGTTACCTAAGATGTTTTAACAAAACAAAACTATCAGCTCTATCAGAATGACAGAGTTAATGAAATTCCCACATTTTTACTCAACACGTATTTGGTTCATTTTAAAGAACATCTGAAGCTTCCTTAGTGGAGGCTGCCCACTGATGATGGTCTGTAGGCTCTGAGAACGTGCCCAGGAGTGATTCAGGGGACCACACCCCAACTCCATGATCCTACCTCTCTAACCTCAGCCACTGATGCAGGATGAACTCAGACTCCACCAGGTCCATCAGGCGCTCCTTCCAGGAAATTTGTCCTGGATGAGGACAGAACAGAGGAGTCGGAGCTGGGGCACTTGGCACTGTGGCTGTCTTGAGAGCGGGTCTCCAGACCTTTGACTGAATTGCCACAGGGTCTTTTTTAGTTTCCTTAAGCTAGATGGAATTGATGTCTGCTGCATCCAGCAAGAAGAAAAAAAAAAACCCTTTTAATTATTACCCTATACATTATGATTAAGCTATGTAGTCAACACTATAGTTTTCATTTAATTAAGGGAATTTTAATCATTGTTACAATCTTTCTTCTGTTTTCTTCAGAAGTCAGTAATTAAGGAGGTAGGCTGAGATAGAAATGTTTAAAAAAATATTGTCTGTCTTTTAAAACATCTGACATAATGCTTTCAGGTGAACTTCTTGGCATTTTATCAAGTAATGAGTCTCAAAATGTATTCCATTATACAGGTGCTATTTCAATTCTTCCTAAGCTCAAATATGTACAGGGTCTTCTTAAAGGAAGACCCCAGTACACCAGCATTTATTCAGCTGATTAAAGATTTAACAATAGCTTTAAACTACCAAAGTTGGAAGTGAAAGAAAAAAAAAAAACAGTGACTCTATTTCATAATAAAACATTACATAAATATGAATTTATGATTACATAGAAATACTACTGTTACTAATATTAATAATAAATATTTTTGCAAAGTAAAACAAGAGAAAGTCATTTTCATTAACTTTCTGCTCTGGAAATTTGAAACAACATTCATCCTGCCTTTGAGGAGGAACTGCATCTCATCCTCAGTAGAGGAGGGAAATCTTGTTTCACTGTAGAATGCCAGCTAATATGTGGAGAAGAAATGAGACAACTAGGAAATCACCATTTTCTGACTTGCCAAGTAATCACAGATTCAGTCAAGGACAACCAGCACATCCTGAAAAGTATCACCCTGTAGAGAACTTACTAATGAAAGAAGGAATGTAGCTTTACAGTGGGGAGGTAAGATGTCACCACCAGCATGACCTTATGTGCTTCCTGAACTGATGTTCTTTACCACAATATTTTATTGAATCTAATAAAGCCTTTGAAACTAACTCCCAGGATACAGAAAATATAGTGGGTAGAGAACCATGGTAAATGACGCCACGATAAAGAAATCAGATAAACACAAAATGTAGGACATTATACCTGATCTCTTAAAAAAAGAGAATGTTCTAAAAAGATTGGCGGGGGACCACTCTAGATTTAAAGAGAATAAAAAGTCATGAGCACCACAAGCAATGCACGAATCTTGATTTGATCTTTCTTTGGGGAAAAAAAACAGCTATAAAAGATATTTTAAGGACTATTGGAGAAATTTGAGGGTTTCCCTGGTGGCTCGGCAGTAAAAGAATCCACCTGAAATGTAACAGACCCAGGTATACGACCTGAATATTAGAAAATTCTTAGTTCCTTTGGCTGTGATAATAGCATTTTGACGCTGAAGAAGAATGTTCTTAATTGTAGGAGATAAGCTGAGGTATTTATAGCTGGAGTGGCATAATATATCAATATTTAGCTTATTTTCAAACAGTTCCATTTATACTTTTTGCCATTTATTCAGTGAAGTTAAGTGAACAATGCAAAGAAATAGAGGAAGACAATAGAATGGGAAAGACTAAAGATCTCTTCAAGAAAATTAGAGATACCAAGAGGACATTTCTTGCAAAGATGGGCACAATAAAGGACAGAAATGGCAAGGACCCAACAGAAGCAGAAGAGAATAAGTGGCAAAAATACACAGAAGAACAGTACAAAAATGGTCTTAATGAACCGGATAGCCATGATGGTGTGGTCACGCACCTAGAGCCAGACATCCTGGGATGTGAAGTCAAGTGGACTTCAGGAAGCATTACTATGAACAAAGCTAGTGGAAGTGATGGAATTCCCGTTGAGCTATTTCAAATCCTAAAAGATGATACTGTGAAAGTGCTGCACTCAATATGTCAGCAAATTTGGAAAACTCAGCAGTGGCCACAGGACTGGAAAAGGTCAGTTTTCATTCCAATCCCAAAGAAGGGCAATGCCAAAGAATGGTCAAACTACAGCACAATTGTGCTCATTTCACATGCTAGCAAAGTTATGCTCATAATCGTTCAAGCTAGGCTTCAACAATATGTGAACCAATATTTTCCAGATGTACAAGCTGGATTTAAAAGAGAGGAACCAGAGATCAAATTGCCAACATCTGCTCAGTTCAGTTCAGTCGCTCAGTCGTGTCCGACTCTTTGTGACCCCATGAATAGCAGCACGCCAGGCCTCCCTGTCCATCACCAACTCCCAGAGTTTACCCAAACCCATGTCCATCGAGTTGGTGATGCCATCCAACCATCTCATCCTCTGTCGTCCCCTCCTCCTCCTGCCCCCAATCCTTCCCAGCATTAGGGTCTTTTCCAATGAGTCAGCTCTTCACATGAGGTGGCCAAAGTATTGGAGTTTCAGCTTCAACATCAGTCCTTCCAATGAACACCCAGGACTGATCTCCTTTAGGATGGACTGGCTAGATCATAGAAAAAGCAAGAGAATTCCAAAAAAACTACTTCTGCTTCATTGACTACACTAAAGCCATTGACTGTGTGGATCACAACAAACTGTGGAAAATTCTTAAAGAGATGGGAATACCAGACCACCTTACCTGCCTCCTGAGAAATCTGTATGCAGGTCAAGAAACAACAGTTAGAATCGGACATGGAACAATGGACTGGTTCAAAATTGGGAAAGGAGTGTGTCAAGACTCTATATTGTCACCTTGCTTACTTAACTTATATACAGAGGACATCATGCTAAATGCAGGACTCAATGAAGCACAAGCTGGATTCAAGATTGCCAGGAGACATATCATCAACCTCAGATATGCAGAAGATACCACTTAATGGCAGAAAGTGAAGAGGAACTAAAGAGCCTCTTAATGAAGGTGAAAGAGGAGAATGAAAAAGCTGGCTTAAAACTCAACATTGAAAAAACTAAGATCGTGGCATCTGGTCCCATCACTTCATGGCAAATAGATGGAGAAAATATCGAAACAATGACAGATTTCATTTTCTTGGCCTCTAAATTCATTGTGGATGGTGATTGTAGCCATGAAATTAAAAGACACTTGCTCTTTGGAAGAAAAGCTATGACAAACCTAGACAGCATATTAAAAAGCAGAGACATCACTTTCTGACAAACATCCGTATAGTCTAAGCTATGGTAGTCATGTATGGATGTGAGAGTTGGACCATAAAGAAGGCAGAGTGCTGAAGAATTTATCCTTTTGACCTGTGGTACTGGAGAAGATTCTTGAGAGTCCCTTGAACAGCAAGGAGATTGAACCAGTCAATCCTAAAAGAAATCAACCCTGAATATTCATTGAAAGGACTGATGCTGAAACTGAACTTCCCATGCTTTGGCCACCTGATGTGAAGAACTGACTCATTGGAAAAGACCCTGATGCTGGGAAAGATTGAGGGCAAGTGGAGAAGGGGCAACAGAGGATGAGATGATGGATGGCATCACTGACTCAGTGGACATGAGTGTGAGCAAGCTCTGGTAGATAGTGAAGGACAGGGAAGCCAGGTGTGCTGCAGTTCATGGTGTTGCAGAGTTGGAGACGACTTATCGACTGAACATATGGATAATGCAAACATGGCAAAAGTGTCAATTTAATATTGAATTTAGGTGATAAATATCCAGATGTTCATAATACTATCATTTTAACTTTTCTGTGTTTTTGAAAACCTTTCTTTAAAAATCTTAGAACAGAATATTGTAGTGGTTTTCGCCATACACTACAATATTGTAAAGTAATTAGCCTCCAATTAAAATAAATAAATTAAAAAAATCTTAGAACAGAATAAATGAAAATAAAACATGGGGGTGATTTTTTAAATTACAAAAAAAATTGATGCATAGCTCCATCCTAGTCAATCTGAAGACAGAAGAATTCTGTTAAAAATAAAGATTATTTCAAGTTGACCTCATCCTTTAAAATGTTTCATTTTTTGTATTTTGCAGTGCATATAAAATTAATATATTATTATAGTGGTGCATATAAATACTTTATGTCAAGTATTTATGTAAATACTAGGTTTAAAAAATATACATGCTCAAAATTTGTTGTTGATGCAATGTGCAATCAAAAACATTTGGAGACCACTTCTGTGCTTAAAATTTCTCATATTTCCAGGTGCACTTTTGAACTGCTACCAAGGAAGGTAGAATAACCTGCTTGTGGGTTTGTAGAGTAGAAAGTAAGCAGAGTAATCAATTAGCAAGAATTTGTTAGGGGGCTTTAATCAAGATTGGGAGTGTTTGGGGGGGTGTCTCACTTAAGCTTCAGAAGTTAGAATTATGGCTGTACCAAGTAAAATTGCAGAGAGCTCTCTAGACTGTGTTTCTCTGTCTTCAACGACTCATTTGACCCCTTGGAAATTTGGAGTCTATGTAATACGATCAAGATATTTCCTATAGCTGAGCTCCCTATGGCTCTGGCTGCAGTGTTTCCTGGAACTAAGGCTCGTGGAAAGATAATAAAATGATAATATATTATGTGCACTCTAAAACAGAATATAAAAAAATTTAAAGGATGAGGTCAGCTTGAAATAATATTTTTAACAGGATTCTTTTGTCTTCAGATTAACTAGGATAGCTTATGTATCACTTTCTTTTATAATTTAAGAAACCACCCCCATGTTTTATTTGCCTTTATTCTAAGATTTTAAAGAAAGTTTTTAAAAAACACAGAAAAGTTAAAATAATAGTATAATGTCCATCTGGGTACTCACCATGTAAATTCAACATTAATTAACATTTTTGCCATATTTGCATTGTCTGTGTGTATATACGTATAAGTGAAACCATTTAGATCATTGATAGAAGAAGGTGTCCTTGAGGAATGATACTTGAGCCAAGACATGAGTGAAGCAAGGTAGTGGTCACGTGTATATCTAGGGGAAGAGTGTTCCCAACAGAGGTAACAAGTACAAAGGCCACAGGCAAGAAGGAGCTTTGGATGTTCCAGAACCATCAAGAAAACCAGAGTGCTTAAGGTAGAATGAGCAAGGCTGAGGGGAGTAGGAGGCCGGGAGGGGTAAGAGACTTCTCCCTTTAGCGGAGGGCAGAGCCAGATCATGGAGGGCCAGATCATGGGGATGTTCAGAGGTGAGCAGTTAGAGCATCTGGGAGATGACAAACTGTGAATTACAGAGAGTAAGTTTTGGAGTTGGGAAGGCGTGAGAAACTGAGATTTGCATATGTGTTGAACACATAGGTATTAGTATGATACTAGGTGAGATTAATATAAGATACTAGTTGAGAAGTGATCTTAGACCTGACTGAAGCAAATAGGGCTGTGGGGCATGTTGAGATGGATCTGATGGAAAATAATTAGCTCTAATTGCAGCTTCCAATTAGGCTTTGTCTATGTGCAGCTGAGTCTTTTGCGGTGTCCTGAAGGAGAGGAAGAGGAAGCATATTCCCAGGGGCATTCAGAACTCATCCGGGTTTCATTATTTCTAACTGAAGGCCCTGTCCCAGCAGGGAGGGGCGGTCATGTGGGTCCAGTTTCCTTGAGGGTGAGAACTGTGTTCTCTTTTTCTTATGCATTTCTTAGCCCCTTGCTGTATACATAGCTGATTTTCACTAAGTGTTTTTTCCAGTGAATTGAATTTAGATCTTGTGACTTTGAGATGAATAATCTAGAGCAGAAAGTGACATGCACTATAGCCAACAGAATTCATTGGAAGGACTGATGCTGAAGCTCCAGTACTTTGGCCACCTGATTTGAAGAGCTGATCAGGGAAACATTGCTGGAAATGTTTGTGGGCAAGAGGAAAAAGGAACAACAGAGGATGAGATGGTTGAATGGCATCACAGACTCAATGGACATGAGTCTGAGCAAACTCCGGGAGATGGTGAAGAAAAGGGAAGCCAAAGCCTGGAGTGCTGCAGTCCATAAGGTCGCAAAGTGTTGGATATGACATAGTGACTGAACAACAACGGAATCCAAATCCGTATCAGCTGAGAGAAAGATAGATTCACAACACAAGAAACCTTATGAACATTTCTATTATAACCATTAATAACACTTATAATATTAAAAATTTAAACACTTCAAATGAAAACAATAGGCTTTTATGCATATTAATAAAATGTATTATTTTACATGTATTATGTGTATAAGAGATATTTATTCATGTTAATAAATCATGTATTATTATACATGTGTTGATATGTGTAGAAGAGATACTAAGCTTAAAACCTTCTTTGATGTTCCGTGTGTATTTGAATCTTTGTTTTCCTCCTTAAGGAAAAGAGAAAAACCTTCATATCATTTTTATCTAATTGTTGTTCAGTTGCTAAGTCTTGTCTGTAATTCCATCTAACTTAAAAAAGTAGTTTCTTCTCTGGCCATCATTATGCTGGAAAAAAATTAAAAGCTATTGAAAATGTGACTAATCATGCCCTTTCTGTAAAGCAGTTTCTTGAATTGATGAGAGGTTAGCTAATATTCCTGAACTTTTCTGTAGGGCTCATTAACTCCCCGCCAGACATTAACCTCAGAAAGCGTTTCTGTTTCACCGTAATGACTGGAGAATACGTACTGGTTGAAAGTAGTAAAGGTATCATTATCACTTAATTTTATTGCTGGAAAAAGCTTGAGAATTTATTGAGAAGCAATGTAGACTGTGGAAGAATGTTGACTATAATTTGAGACAATGATCAGCTTGTTTCCTCTATTATGATCCTGTGTGTGAAGAACCATCAAAAAATACAGAACATTCATCAGTAGGGAGGCAGTCACTTAACCCTAAGGAAATATTAATAATATCAATGTGTAGAGATCAAATAATATTTAAATTTATAATATGCTTAAGATCTTGTTTCCAAAAATTCAGAGAAAACAGAGAAGCAGAAAGAACAACATAAAAATCCTCTATAATAACCACCACCTCCTCGGACCATCACTACTACTTCTCTTTTGGAGTATCCTATTCCCATTTTACAATTGGTAAACTAAAGATTAGAGATGTTAAGTGAATCCTCCAAAGTTACAGATGAAAAATTAGTAGCAGGGGTAGTTCTAGGAGGGGAGGGCGGATGATTTAGGCCTTTTTGTCATTCACTCTACGTAGTTCAAGTTCTCCCTTCCAGCCTAGGGTCCTTTCTACCTTCTGAGGCGGCCTCTAGGTAGTAGTGGTTTGGCTTAGGGATAGAATTGGTTCACCTGACGCCTGAATCAACTCTATCACACCTAATCTTATAAACAAAACAAAGCCATGCATGATACAGGGCGCTCGATTCTGGTGCACCGGGATGACCCGGAGGGATGGGATGGGGAGGGAGGTGGAAGGGGGGTTCTGGAAGGGGAAAACATGTACACCCATGAGGGATTCATGTCAATGTATGGCAAAACAAATATAAAATAAAATAATAAAACTGCAAAAAAAAAAAAAAAAAGCCAGAAGATCAGATTTTTATCTCAAGCTTTGATCTTGCTTCAGGGCACTACTTTAGGATGTGGACAATCATGGACAGATTAATACCATTATCAGCCTTACTGAAATCCGTCCTCTTAGTGAACTAAGGTCTTGTTTGCTAGATTTGCTGCTTAAAAGAATGAGAGCTATAAGGGAATAAAATAGGTGCCAACTTGGCATCATTCTTTCAGTGATAAATAAGATATTTCTGAAAGAGGAGTTTCTGATTAAAGATGCAGGGACCCTGTCACACTAATTTCAGCCAATTTCCTGCCTCGAATGTCTTCCTGTCTCTCTCACTGCCAGTGACTGACAGCTGGCTTAATAATTAAATTCAAGGAGTGTTTGCTTCTCTTGACCTTTACTGAGAAATGAGTTTTCAAGCTCTGGACATGAACAGAGTGCTTTAATTTGGGGGAAATAATGTGTTTGCATCATCCCCAGCAAACCGTGGATCTGATTACCTGTGCTATTTCTACATTCCACTTCACAGCAGACTTCCAGAGGATGACTGGTATTGTAGCCTCTCTGTAATTAATTCTGAGCTTTGGCTATTTGCACATTCATTACCTAAGAGAGGGCATGCTTGTTTTAGATTGGATGAATATAGGCTCTAGCTGACCACTGCTCTCAAGAGGCTTCAAAACCTATTTATTTTGAACACTAGATTTTTCATGTTTTACTAAGGTCTTTGTTCATGCTGGTTCATATGATCAAATAGATTTGTCAAGTTGTAGTCTGGATTTTCTCGCCTGTCTTCACCTTGTCGGAGAAGGCAATGGCACCCCACTCCAGTACTCTTGCCTGGAAAATCCCATGGACGGAGGAGCCTGGTAGGCTGCAGTCCATGGGGTCGCAAAGAGTCAGACATGACTGAGCGACTTCACTTTCACTTTTCCTGTTCATGCACTGGAGAAGGAAATGGCAACCCACTCCAGTATTCTTGCCTGGAGAATCCCAGGGATGGCGGAGCCTGGTGGGCTGCCGTCTATGGGGTCGCACAGAGTCGGACACGACTGAAGCGACTTAGCAGCAGCAGCAGCAGCAGCTTCACCTTGTGTCTTTCCTGTTTCCCTGTTGCTCTCCATCCCCCTCTACTGGGGAAGACCTGATGGTGCAGCAGTAAAGAGCCCTCTGGTTTAAGAGTGAACTTCAGGATTTCAAGGGTAAAATGGAGAATAATAGCCATCTCATAGATGTATTGAAAGGATAAGATCAAACCATGTATGTAATGTGCCCAGAAAATGCTTGGCACATGCTGTGGTAGGTGCTGGATCCATGTAACTGCTGCTATTTTCTTACATATCCAAAGTCTTCTTAATGTCTTTGATTTCTCTTGCTGTGTGGCCTTTACAGGTGGTCTCCTTTCCTTGTTTTTTTTTTTTTAAACTGTGCACATTTCTCAAATCCTTCAAAGAGAATCAATTTCTTGAGTGAAAACTCCCCTCCTCCCTTTATCAGCATTGGTTTAGCTATTTCAGAAAATCCTGGGACTCTTTCTTTGGTTAGTCCTTACCCTTATGGCAGAAAGTGAAGAAGAACTAAAGAGCCTCTTGATGAGGGTGAAAGAGGAGAGTGAAAAAGTTGGCTTAAAGCTCAACGTTCAGAAAACTAAGATCATGGCATCTGGTCCCATCACTTCATGGGAAATAGATGGGGAAACAGTGGAAACAGTGTCAGACTTTATTTTTTTGGGCTCCAGAATCACTGCAGATGGTGATTGCAGCCATGAAATTAAAAGACGCTTACTCCTTTGAAGGAAGGTTATGGCCAACCTAGATAGCATATTTAAAAGCAGAGACATTACTTTGCCAACAAAAGTCCGTCTAGTCAAGGCTATGGTTTTTCCAGTGGTCATGTATGGATGTGAGAGTTGGATGGTGAAGAAAGCTGGGCGCCACAGAATTGATGCTTTTGAACTGTGGTATTGGAGAAGACTCTTGAGAGTCCCTTGAACTGCAAGGAGATCCAATCAATCCATCCTAAAAGAGATCAATCCTGGGTATTCATTGGAAGGACTGATGTTGAAGCTGAAACTCCAATACTTTAGCCACCTCATGCGAAATGTTGACTCATTGGAAAAGACCCTAATGCTGGGTAGGATTGGGGGCGGGAGAAGAAGGGGACGACAGAGGATGAGATGGTTGGATGGCATCACCGACTCGATGGACATGGGTTTGGGTAGACTCCAGGTGTTGGTGATGGACAGAGAGGCCTGGCGTGCTGCAATTCATGGGGTCGCAAAGAGTCGGACACGACTGAGCGACTGAACTGAACTGAACTGAACCCTGAAATTTCTCCAGTCCTCTCTGGACACTGGAATATTCCACCTCCAAGAACTCAGCTGACTTCAAGGAGGAAACCTCCTTTGTAAATGAAAGGGTGATTCCATTTCTGAGAACTCATCTAAATTGAGTCTAAGGATGAGTAAGGACAAGCCCATATACCTTAGAGGCCTGTGATGGGGGTACAGGATGTCCAGACATGTTATGTAAAGCCAAAGTGACTGTATAATATACCACCCCACTGGGACACTTCTGAAAGTGAATGGAGACACTAAAATTATCAGAATTAAATTATTTTTAAAATATTTACTTAACCAGAAAATTGGTTTCATTGTATTGGCAGACCTGCAAAAGAGTTTTATCCAAAACTATTTTTTAAAACTAAAAATCTTTTTAAAAACTTGAATGCATAAGAGCATAGAGTAGATCAAAATTTAAAATTCCCTTGTAGGTTTTCTTTAATATTAAAAAATAACATGAGCAGAGTATTTATTTTGGGTAAATCCAAACAGACTTATAAAAAGATGGTCAATATCACTTATCGTTAGGGAAATGCAAATAAAACGTGCAATGAAATATCACCTCACACCCACTGGGATGGTTACTTTCTAAAAACAAGCTATTACCACAACAAAACCCAGAAAATTACAAATGTTGATGGTGATATGGAGAGATTTGCACACAAGCGTGTGCACTATTGGTGGGATAAAAGATGATGAAGCCATTGTTGAAAACAGTACAGAGGTTCCTTAAAAAATTAAAAATAGGACTGCCACGAGATCCAGCAATTTTACTTCTGGGTATACACACAAAGGAGTTGAAAGCAGCGACTCAGATATATTTGTATACCCATGTTCGTAGCAGCGCCATTACGATAGCCAAAAGGCAGAAGAAACTCAAATGTGCACTGACAGATTAATGAATAAACAAAATGTGCTGTACACACACAGTGAGTATTTTTCAACTTTAAAACAGAAGGAATTTCTGACACATGCTGCAACATAGATGAACCTTGAAGGTACTGTGCTCAGCAAAATAAGCCAGTCACAAAAAAGACAAATAGGGTTATGATTCTACCTATCTGAGGTATTAGAGGAGTCAAATTCATGGAGACAGTTTGCCAGGGGTTTGGGGTAGGGAGAAACTGGGCAATTGTTGTTTATGGGTATAGAATTTCAGTTTTGCTCGATAAAAAAAATCTGAGATTTCCTGGTAAAACAATGTGAATATACTTAACATTACTGAAATATACACTTAAAATGGTTAAGATGGAAAATATTACGTTACATGTATTTTTAACACAATTAAAAAGACAGAGGGCAGAGGTGAGAGGAGGAGCCTGAGGAGCGCCTCACATCAACCTTCCTGCAGTCACCTCACTACCAAAACCTCACCTACTCTCTCAACCACCTCTCCAATCCCTCCAACCCCCAATTCCCAAATGGTAGCATCCACCAGCCTTCTCAGCCCAACTCGCAGTCACCAGTACCTGCTTTAGCCTCTGGGACTCAGTCCAGTTCAGTCACTCAGTCATGTCCGACTCTTTGTGACCCCATGGACTACAGCATGCCAGGCCTCCCTGTCCATCACCAACTCCTGGAGCTTACTCTAACTCACATCCATTGAGTCAGTGATGCCATCCAACCATCTCATCCTCTGTTGTCCTCTTCTCCTCCCACCTTCAATCTTTCCCAGCATTAGGGTCTTTTCCAATGAGTCAGTTCTTCACATCAGATGGCCAAAGTATTGGAGTTTCAGCTTCAACATCAGTCCTTCCAATGAACACCCAGGACTGATCTCCTTTAGGATGGACTGGTTGGATCTCCTTGCAGTCCAAGGGACTCTCAAGAGTCTTCTCCAACACCACGGTTAAAAAGCATCAATTCTTCGGTGCTCAACTTTCTTTATAGTCCAACTCTCACATCCATACATGACTACTGGAAAAACCATAGCTTTGACTAGACAGACCTTTGTTGACAAAGTAATGTCTCTGCTTTTTAGTATGCTGTCTAGGTTGGTCATAGCTTTTCTTCCAAGGAGTAAGTGTCTTTTAATTTCATGGCTGCAGTCCCCATCTGCAGTGATTTTGGACTGTGGGACTAGACCCCATTAAAAATTTTTTTAAAAAGAAAATTCTTCTTATAAGTAGAGACATTTCAAAGTACAATTAGAAAATATCAGTTAAAATTCTCATTTAATTTTTAAAGGTCCTGTAGCATATATAGGAATAAATGTCATTGTTTCTGTTTACAAGCTTTGTTTTCAATGATTGTAATTTGCTGAAAGCTTTAAAACTTGACTTATTTTGTTATTGTAGTCAGTGACACTTTAATTGCAGATTTTAAATTGTTATATGCTTAAAATGCACCCATATTTAAAATTTTTTAAAGTTTAATACAATTGTAAGGCACTTTAATTTACAAAATTATTCCTTAAGGGCCCCAGTTTTATAAGATCTGATTAACAATAGAAAATAGAGACAATAGATTCTGCCAAGCTAAAGGTATTTTAAAAAATTAATTAGTTAATTTGGCTGTATTGTGTCTTAGTTGTGGCACACAGGGTCTTTGATTTTCATGGCATGTAGAATCTTTAGTTGTGTTATATAAGATCTAGTTCCCTGACCAGGGATCGACCTTGGGCCCCTTGTGGGAGCGTGGAGTTTTAGCCACTGGACCACCAGGGAAATCCCAAAAGGGATTTTTATTTATTTATTTATTTTTTTGGGTACTTAACAATAACTCAATTTTCTGTACTATTCCATATATATACTTATATTTATAAATGTTGTCAACTGCATCTCCTATGTGGTTTTGTAGAATATTGAAAGCTTGAGTATAATTATGAATTATGTGTGCAAGAAACTAATTCTAGAGATAGAATTCTCCCCATAAGTTTTTTAATTTAATAAGAACATAGCTCTTATTACAACATTGTGCTCCACTGAAATTCAGATTATCAACACAGACACACAAAAACACACATCCCCCTCAAACAATTTTATCATAAATGTTGAACTTATTACTTGATTCTTTAATAGCATTTAATATACTGGCAAATGTTTGTCTTTGCCAGAATGAAGTTCCAAAAGCTTTACTATGATTCTATGAGTGTTTTAAAAAAGTAGTCAAACCATTATTGGAATCAGTCCAGCTGATTTTCAGTTAGAATCATTTGATGACATCAATGTAAAATACATAAATTTTTTTATTTGATAAATGGGGCCTGCCTATATACTAACAGCCATAACTTTGTTTCTACATGTCAAAAAAACTTGAGTTAAAGCAGAGTTAGTTTAGAAAGTAAGAACTTAGAAGACTGATCATTTGATCTAAATGAAAAGTTATACTTCACAGAATGATAGGTAAATGCACCTTCTGCAGTTGGTGATGGCAAATTAGACACAATCTTAAAATAATCTCTAGCTCTTGTAGTAGATACTGATGCTTTTCCAACAGATCTGTATCTTCTTGTTTTCATGTGGTCAGTGATATCACTATGGCCCCCATAGTAACATTTATCATCAATTTATCATCAATTTCCCTTAAAAAGTAATTAGTATTTTCCTTTCTGTAATTTTATTGCTACCCAAAGGTTTTATTGCAAAATAATTTTTTAAAGGCACCAAACCATATTGTACAATTTTAAAACTTCATGTTTTTCTGATGCCTGACAATTCCCATAAATAGACTGTGAGCACCCTGCCCAGGTGACCAGGAGATAAGACTGGTCCCTGCCGCATGTTCCCCTTCTTGCCCTCCCTGACTGTGGGGATAGGAAAGCCCTCCCTACCGGCTTTCAATCACCCCAGTGAAATTCACTCACACCTTTTACTTATGTACTTCACCTTAACCCCTAGTATAGGCACTTGTCCACAGGGCCTCACTCTCTCTTGGCTCCCCACCTGCTTGGGTGAGCCCACTCCCTGGCACTCCTCCTGTGTGGCCCCCTGCACATAGTGCTCGGTTTACCTCTTCTAGGACCTGCGAACATAGTAAATCTCTTGCACATTCATGTCTCTCTATGGTGTTATTCTGTGTCTGTTCACTGGTCAGCTGAAAGATCCATTTTAGGTAATAGAATTATTACAACACACAAACCCTAAAATAAATACACAGATCTGGATTTACACTGTTCCCAAAATAATGAAACTACTATAACACAAGCATTCAAACTACTCTCTATAAACTCCAAGGCAGGACAAGTCAGCCTCTGTTCCCACAGTCCTGTCTATCACTTTTTATGTTTGCCAGGGACCCTGACAGCTGGTGGCAGGAAGCTTGGAGCATCTTGCAGGCCACAGCCCGTGGACCATGGCACAGCTGGCTGGTTTACCAAGGAGCCAGCAGGAACAGAAATGGTGAACACCTGAAGGAGTTACATGACCCTCAAACCTGGTTTTATCTGCCCTTGGAAGCGTCATCTGTTTACACTTCCTTCCGGGCAGATGTTTGAGTTTGTCACTCCTGGTTCTAAAATATTTTTACCATTCAGTTTTGTGAAGGTGTATTTTTGTTTGTAATCCTTGGATTTCTTTAGATGATTTCTTTCTTTGCTTTCTTTTTCTTGTAGCAGCTTATTATCTAGTTTTATTTTTAATTTATTTTTTATTATTGAAACATATTTGACTTGGATCACATGTTAATTGGATACAGTTATATATTGTGATTTGATTGCCATTTTAGTGACAATTAGCAACTTTATCACGTTGCATAATTCTCCTTTCTTTTTAGGAGTTGTAATAGTTGAGTTATAGTCTCTTAGCAAGTTTGGTAATCGTGGTGCAATATGCTACACAAGACTGTGCATTGCATCTCTAAGGTTCATCTACTATTTGTTATATCTAGATGGTATCCAGGGCTCCCCATGCAGCGCTAGTGGTAAAGAATTCGCCTGCCAATGCAGGAGATGCCAGAGATGCAGTTTCAATCCCCAGGTCGGGAAGATCCCCTGGAGAAGGAAATGGCAACCTAATCCAGTATTCTTGCCTGGGAAATTCCATGGACAAAGGAGCCTAACAGGTCGCAGAGTCAGACATGAGTGAGCATGCACGAATTCAAGCTGCTACTCCCGCTAAGTCGCGTCAGTCGCGTCCGACTCTTAGCGACCCCACAGACTGCAGCCTACCAGGCTCCTCTGTCCATGGGATTTTCCAGGCACGAGTACTGGAGTGGGTCCCCAGTGCCTTCTCTGACGGATTCAAGAGATGGTCTCAAATACTTCTTCTATCCATCTACTAACTTTCTCAAGTACTTCTGACAGAAGCAAAGTGCTGCTCCCTTTCCTGCAGTCCAAGTAGAAAGTACAGATGATAAATGACAGCGTAGGAACGTGGACCTTGATTTATCTGATTTCAAGGACCATGTTCCGTCCAAGACTCCATGCTGCCTGGCTCATGTCTAAATCCTGGTGAGAACAGAGATAATGGATGGCTGTTATAGCCCCTGTTTGTTGAGAGCTGCCAGGTTCCATCACAAGCACTTTAGGTTCTGAAGCACTTCAAAGTTTCAAAGTGGTTGTTTTAAGTTGCTTGGTTTGGGTGATTTTTACATAGCAATCGATAATTAATATGATTAATTATACTCATGATGCTGCATCCGTTAGAATTTTCCTTTTAAATTTGTAAATAGAAATAATTTTATTCTTCAGTCTCACATGGTTGACTAATATGAGTCCACTCTTAAGAGATGGGTCAGCTATCATTTGCCCCCAAAATCAGGTTGCTGAGGACTGTAGCTGAGTGGTTGTGAACTTAGGAAGTTAAAGATTGCCCTGGGAGGGTAAGCCAGCCTTCAGGCCATTTCTCCCATGAATGCACCTGCTGTTCCACACAAAACTCCTCAACATGGGAATAAGAGTAGGAGTTCCGAGGAGCCTAACTCTCGTGGAACATTGAAATGGCAGAGCCCCATGACTCATCTGTTCTCTGTTTTAAGTTTTAATGGAAGTTGAATGAGATTGAGGCAGTTGTGGTTAAAGAAATTGAGTATTTATGGGCATGTTAATTATTGATTATTGTATAAAAATTATCCAAAACAATGAACACTTATTATTTCTCCGTTTGTATGGGTCAGAAATCTAGGCGTGTCTGAGCTGGGAGCCTCTGGGTTAGGAGCTCTCACAAGACTGCAACCAAAGTGGCCGATGTGGTTGTGTTTATCTCAAGGCTCTGCTGGGAGAGTCCACTTCTAAGCTCACTCACATGGAGTGTCAGGCCTTACGTCTTCACTGGCCATTGGCCATAGACATCAGTTTCTTGCTCCATGAACCCTTGCCCCAAAGGGCAGCTCATATCATCTCAGCTTCCTGGCTCTAGATCAATTGAGGGAGCAAGAGAGTGTGCCCAATACAGAGCCACAGTCTTTTAAAACCTGATCTCAGAAGTAACGTCATCACTTTTGCTATGTGTTATTTATTAGAAGTGAGGCATTAGGACTAGCCCATGCTCAAGCAGAAGGGGTTACATGTGGCATGAATACTAGGAAGCAGGGGTCACTAGAGGTCACTTTAGAAACTTCCTTGCACAGCCCTCCTTGTTCTTTTTGAAAGTTGTCATGGCTATTCTTGCCGATGAACTTTAGAATCAGCTTGTCAAATTTAGTAAGGAATTCTATTCTGATTTTTAATGGAAATGCACAAAATTTATGATTTAATGGGATGATGCATATTTACAAACCCCTTGAGAAGGAAATGGCAACTCACTCCAGTATTCTTGCACGAAGAACCCCATGGAACCTGGCAGGCTACAGTCCATGAGGTCCCTAAAAGTTGGAGATGATTAAGTGACTGAACAGCAGCAGCAGCATAATTACAAAATTCAGTCTCTTCCGTGAACATACCAGTCCCTCCATCTATTTGGTTCTTCTATATGTTTTAGTATTACAGCTTTTAAAATAATGCCTTGCATGTATATTTCTTATCACTTTTATTTCTAAATACTTCATAATTATTATTGCCTTTGTGAAGGAAACATATTTCCCTTGTGCTTCCTAATTGGTTATGGCTATTGCTATGAATAAGAAAACAACCCAAATTTTCTGTGCTGGCCTTTTATCAGACCAATTTAATGGAGAGCCTTATTAGTTTTAGCATTTATTTTAACACATTCTGAGAAATTTTCTAGTTTGACCATGGTACCATCTGCAAACTATGGCAGCTTTATTTCTTTCCAATGTTGGCACTTCACTTATTTTCTTGTTGCATTAAGTGTTGAATGATGGGAACTTGTAGCTAGATTCCTTACCTTGTTCCTGATTTTAATGGGATTGCTTCTAAGGTTTCACCATGAGGTATGGGACTCACTGCCATTATAGATTAAAAAGATCGTAGACTTAGAACTTTACAAAGCTTTTGTTCTTTATATAAATAATTGTATTAAGAAAGAAATGAGGGAAACACTGTAATTTAGTCTTTTTCACATAAAAATCAATGGGTCTTTTTTACAATATTAGCATGACCTAAGAACTGCTCAAGCCTGTGCACCCTAGAGCCTGTGCTCCACAACAAGAGAAGCCACACATTGAGAAGCCTGCACTCTGCAACTAGAGAGAAGTCCCCACTTGCTGAAGCTAGAGAGAGCCTGCATGCAGCAGTGAAGACCCAGGGCAGCCAAAAAAAACATTTGCATTATTTTAAGCAAGGAGGAAAGGGGTCTCATGACATCAAATTGGGGGAGATAAGACCCAAGACACTCAAAAAGGAGATTCAGGTGGTACTTATGTCATAATTTAGAAACTCCAAGGTCAGTTTAAAAAAAGCATTGATAACACACACATTATTTGTCTGGAAAAGTATTTGAGAAAGCACCCTGGCATCTTTTTAAGGAGAAGGCTTAGAATTTTACGAAGTTTTGTTTGTAAAGCACTGAAGATCTATAAAGAGATCACACAGTTGGTCTAGAGGAATAAAATACTAAATAATTCAACTCTTGTGACCTCGTGGATTGTTGCCCACCAGGCTCCTCTTCCGTGGGATTTCCCAGGCAAGAATACTGGAGTGGGTTGTCATTTCCTTCTCCAGGGGATCTTCCTAACCCAGGGATTGAAACTGCATTTCCTGTATTGCAGGCAGATTCTTTACCACTGAGCCCCCAGGAAAGCCCAAGTAATTCTTTGCTGAGAGGTTAAGATCTGCAATATGTGACGTGAAGTTTTATTGATAGTGGGTCTGCTTTTTTCTGTACGATAGGTTTCTAGTTAAGTTTACTTTTATTCAGAGCTTATGAAGAATTTTTAAAAGAAAAAATGTTTGTTAATTTATCAAATTCTTTAGTATCTAGTAAGTATGTTTCTTTACCATTCGCTGCTTTATGTAATGAATTACATAGTAGATTTCTAATGCTGAACCACGCTTGTAACCATGGAATATATCCTAGTTGTGATTCTTATACTGTATCCAGTTTTACTAATATTTATCGTAAGTTTTTGATCTTTGTTCATAAGGAGGGTGGGTAAGTATTTGGGGGGGATTTCTATCATCTGTTACTCACACTTCAGTAGGCTTTTTACATAAATCCGGCTTTGTTAACTTTCATAGGAAGAGACTTTACTTTTTCATCTAATCTATAATTATTGTGATTTTTACCTCTTTTGAGTCAATTTTTTTAATTTCTAAAAAACGATTCATTTCATCAAATTTATAAAAGTTTACTGTCATATTTTTAAAAATCCTGTACAACAATATTTACTTCCTTTTTTGATTGCTAAAGCTATCCTCTGTCACTGATCTGTTTATTTTCTTCAGAAATTTTGTGCCTTTGAAACTTTGCTTTGGTAACGGTAAATTAGGTTTGTAGGTGATTTGAATGTGTATGATTGTTTCTTGCTTTCCTAGCATTAACTATTAATTCCTTTATTCTGTTTGCTCTAGCTGCCTCCTCAGATCACTGACCACTGAAAAGGCATAATCGAATAGGAAAAATGTTCTAAAATCCAGCCAGACACCTGGATTCTAAGCCTGGTTCCAGAATTTACAAGGTTTGTAAGCCTAAAGCTCAAACACATACCATGTCATGAACAACCCACTCCTCTCAAAGTGAGAATTATTATAATAAGGGCCAATGGCCCTAGGTGGAGGAGGGTAAGCCATAGTGATGTTTAGTCTCTAGTCTTCCCCTCATTCAAGGAATGTAACTATAAGAAAGCACTGTTATGGATTGAACTGTGTCTCCCCCTCGACTGATACTGAAACTCTAATTCCCAGTACCACAGAATATCACAGAGTTGGAAATAGGGATACTGCAGATGTATTTAGTTAAGATGAAATTATACTGGAGTAGAGTGGACCCCTAATCCAATATGACTGGTGTCCTTAAAAAAAAAAAATTCATGTGTATGAAAACAGTTGGGCACAGGAGAATGCCATGAGAAGATGAAGAGAGAAATAGGATTATGGTTCTACAATATCACAGATTGCCAGCAAACCACCACAAATAGAGACACACAACAGAATCTTCCTCATAGCTCTCAGCAGGGACCAACTTTGCACCTTGATCTCAGACTTTGAGCTTCCAAAACTGCGAGGCAATCAAGTTCTGTTTTTTAAGCCACTCAGTTCGTGATGCTTTGTTACTGCAGCAGTGGAAAACTAGCCCTAGATGGGCTCTCAGGGATTATTTCTAGATACCAAGCATTTCATGCTGCTCTTCTTTGTGAACCATTATAGGCTGTATTAGTGTTTGCAGCAATAATGGAGCATTACTAAGTACCTCAAAGCTTAATAGCTCAAATCCCAAACAGTTATTTTTCACTTGAGGGTCTGTGGCTGTGGCATTGCTTGATGCTGCTGGGCTGTGCTGGACTCGACAGCATGTGGGAAAGATCTAGGTTTCTCTGTCCTCTCGTTTTGGGACCAAGACTGAAGGAGCAGCCAGTTTTTAGACATGTTATTTGCAGGTGGAAGATAGGAGTTCAGAAGGCCAAGTCAAATCAGGCAAGTGGTCATACTATGTTTATGCACATTCTGTTGGCCAAAGCAAGTCCTAAGATCATGCCCAAAGTCAACCCAGGAAGGGTGGGGCTTGTAGCTAATGGAGTTAGTTAGCAAAGTATACTCTACCTAGACAAGTATGAACAAATAATTAGTAACAAATAATACAGTCTAGTGCACAGTCAGGTTTAAAATAAGCTTGTTGGTTTGTTTCACAAGATGTCTATATAACTACATCTATATATGCAGTCATATTTGTATTAATCCGTAGAAGTTCTCTGAGCCATCACTTTGTTTAATTGTCCTGAAATGCCCTCCCCATCTCCATTTCCCCATTTCTCCTTTCAAAATCTGCATTATTTGGCATGGAGCTTTACATACATCAAGCAGTCAATAAATGCTTGTTAAATTTATTGTTGAATTTAACCTTTTCTTCTTGATGTGACTTATAAAAAAGTAGCCTTTCAAAAAGCAGGCATTCATAAAAAATGACTTAATTGAATTGAGGACAGGAAAAAGAAAAACTCTTTAAATACAGCTGTGGATGGAGACCCAGACAACCTTGTCTGAGTCAAGGATTACAAACAAGAAAGCAAAATACCACCCTACTGAGATTTTTCTGATGTCTTTAAGAGCTAATAAGGTAGCCCCAATTAATTAAAATATATATTTTTATTCAATACTTTTCCTCTTTTTATTTGGTGTCTTTTCTAAAAATTACAAGTAAATATAGACAAACTTTTTTCTCTTACTAACCAGATCTTCCAGTGGGTCAATTCCAGGCATGTGTATAAAGAAAATGCTCCTCTGGTGATTCTGATGCACAACAGATAATAAAAATCATGTTTCGAGAGGTAACAGAATGAAACCCCAGGAAGCCTATTATTCCACTCCCTACCCCTAAACTCCAGAGTTGGGAGGCCATATTCAGTGCTGTTCTCCAAATCAGCATTTCATTTGCCTCACAAGAATGGGAAGGACATAAATTTGAAGTTCTGGAAGCATGAGTTTGAATTCTGGCTCTGCCATTTACTGCCTGAGTGACTTTCTTTCAGTGTGAAAAGGAACTAATAAGAGGACTTAGCTCAAACAATTGTGAGGATTAAGTGAGTAATGTGTATACATACAGTGTTGGCACGTAACATGTGCTCGATGAACACTTGCTCCTTCCTTAGCAAACCTTGGCATCTGGCTCCAGAGGTGACCAGATCAGGAAGGAAGAGAACACTGTAGAAAAGCCTGGATTCTCCCCTTGGGAGTCAGTCCCCTCCATTTCCAGAAATGCGCCTCAGGTGAGAACACTGTGTGTAGGTAAAACATTGACTATGAATGCTGTTGTTTTTTTGTTTGTTTTGGTTTGCTTTTATTTTTTAATCTAAAAATTCTATGGGGGAGGGAGTATGTAACTGAATGAATAAAAGACTACAGGGGATTTTTAAAAATCTACTAATTTTGCTGAAGCTTTTGCCTGCTGATTACTCAAATTACTGACTTTTGAACTGGAGCTCAATCCTTCCTGCAAAGGTTCCATGATGCTGGCCTTTTGTGGCCCATGAAAATGCTGGTCCACTGGCCATGCCCTGTTTCACGCCTGTTCAAATCTGCTGCTGAGCTACTCTATTGAATTTTTCATTTCAGTTACTGTACTTTTCAATTCCAGAATATTCTGTATCTGAAGAGATGCATTCTTTTTAGTTTCTTTTGTTCTCTCTCTACTGTTCCCTTTAGTTCTTTGAATATATTTTAAACAGCTTGTTTAAAATCTTTGTTTAGTAAGTCCAACATCTGGACTTCCTCAGGTATAGTTTCTATTGATGCTTTTATATATCACTGGGTATTATTTCTTCATATCCTTTGTAATACTTTGTTGAAAACTGCACTTTTTAAATATCACATGGGCAACTCTGGAAATCAAATTCTCCTCTTTCCTTGGGATTTGTTGTTGTTATTGCTTGCTGTACTTTTGGTCTTTGTTTTTAGTGGCTTTTCTGAACTAATTCTGTAAAGTCTGTATTCTTCATCATGTATGAGTACTGATGTTTCTGGTCTGTTCATTTATTGATTACCTAATGATTTGGGCAGAGATTTTCTTAAACACCTGGAACCAAAAATTCTTACAGCTTTTGCCAATAGGCTGTCTATGTGCTTTGAGGCATACCTTCAACATCCTGTCTGGAAGTCTACAATTCTGTCCTATGTTTCATCTTTGCTTGTGCAGAATCTCAAAGTCTGCCAGAAACAAGAGCTAGGGCCTTCTTGGGCCTCTCTTGAACAGGTACACAGCTCTGGGTATGTATGTAGCCTTCTGTACTCCCAGAAATATTTAGGAACTTTGCAAAGTTCTTCCTTCCTTACTCTTTTTTTTCAAGCTCTGAGTTGAGTCTGTTGTTTGCTGAACTTATACCCGTTGCATCAGGCAGCAGTGGCTAAAATGTTTCCCTGTAATTATTTTTGACAAAAGTTCCCTGGGTAGTGGCTTTAGTACTAGGTAAGTTTTAAGTCAAGTGAGATGAAGATAGCCTTTCAAGCAATCTTCCAAGGAGTCACTAGTTGGTGAAATAATGACAGTTCTTTGTGAATGGGATTTGTTCTGCTCCCTCTGGTACTGAGAATGTGGACTGTTATTTTCAAGGCTGTTACTGAGCTAGTTAGTGAGTGAAGGATTGGGCTAGGGTAAGTTAAAACACCACAAAGCTCACCATTCTAACATAGAATGTTAGCTGTTTTTCTTAACTAAGTGCTCCTCATCTTATTGCATATCTTTTATTAGTTTCTTAATCAAAAGCTAATTCTAATAGTTTAGGACATTTTTTTCATGCTTTCCTGGAAGGACATGCTTTTGGAGTTACTTACTCTCATTTTGGTGATGTGCTTTCTGACCTTGAATAACCATACCAACAGTAAACATTTGGAAATGTTTTTCAGTATGTCAGGCAACGTCATATCCATTTTCTCATTTCATCCTTATAACAGAATTTGAAATTGAGAAGTAAATATGCCTTTTATAGCTGAGGAATTTTAGGTGTCTTCCAGGCAGCTGCTCTGTCTTCTGTGTCTTCCCAGCTCAACTGTTGTATCATTAACATTGTGAGTAATATGTTTTCATAGGTAGACCATGAACTGCAAGACAGAATACATAATTCTATTTGTACTATTAACATAATTCTTAGATCAAGTTACATGTTTTTGGAACTTAAAAAAATGAACAGTGAATAAATTTGAACACATGGGACCTCTTTCCTGATGAATGATTTCATGGAATCCTACAATGTTAGGTCCTCAGGGGCTACATAGGGAAGGAAAGGAAGGTGTAGGACTTAGCTTCCCTAATGTTTCAAACAAAACCAACTCCATATTAGTTTTTTCCCACCATGTTTATTTAACAAACATTAACTGAGCTTCTACTCTGCTGCAGGCCTCGTACTAGCAGCTAAGAACTTAGAAATTAAGACAAACTCCTTGCCATGAAATTTACTTTTCATGGGACAAAGAATGAGTCCATAATTTCTATTATTAGATAAAAAAAAAAAAGAAGCAAAACAAGGCAGGATAAGGTAGGGTACTAGAAGACACGGAATTATTTTTAGATAGTGTTACCAGAGGTGTCTTTTCTGAGGTGACATTTGAGCAAATATATGAAGGAAATGAAGGATCAGGCCATCTGAGAATGTAGGGGCAGTGCTACAAGCCAAAGAGCAGCAAGTGCCGAGACCCTGAGGTGGAAGAGAGTTTAGCATGAGAAGGCAGGCGTGGGCTGAGCAGGGGCAAAGAGCCAAGTGTGAGAGAGGTGAGAGCAACCAGGACAGCTCTTGGGCTGCCCTGGTAGATTTCTTTTGAATAAATAATTCTATAGATAAAATGCTTACAATTTTATATTATAATTTTTGACAATTTATGTACTTGCTTCCTTTTTTTGACATTTTTTAAAAAATTGAAGTATAGTTAATTTACAGTGTTTTGTTAGTTTCAGATATATAGCAAAGTGATTTATATATATATATATCTTATGGTGGCTCAGACAGTAAAGCATCTGCCTACAATGTGGGAGACCCGGGTTCAATTCCTAGGTCGGGAAGATCTTCTGGAGAAGGAAATGGCAACCCACTCCAGTATTCTTGCCTGGAAAATCCCATGGATGGAGGAGCCTGGAAAGCTACAGTCCATGGGGTCGCAAAGAGTTGGACACGACTGAGCAACTTCACTTTCTTTCATATATATGTATATTGTTTTTCAAATTCTTTTCCATTATGAGTTATCATAAGATATTGAATATAGTTCCCTGTGCTATACAGCAGGTCCTTGATGTTTACCTTTTTATTTATATATAGTAAGAGTGTATATGTTAATCCCAAATTCCCAATTTATCTCTCCACCCCACCCCACACCCTATCTTCTCTTCCATCTTTTCCTTTATTTTCTTCTCTTCCTTCATTCCTTCTTTTTCTTATATTTCTTATCTTTTTTTCTTTGTGTTACCCATCAGCAAAGAAATCTGGACCATGTTTTCTTTACCTGTGATAAACTTGCTACTTGTGTGTGTGTGTGTGTGTGTGTGTGTGTGTGTGTGTGTGTGTTAGTTGCTCAATCGTGTCCAACTCTTTGTGATCCCATGGACTGTAGCCCACCAGGCTTCCCTATCCATGGAATTCTCCAGGCAAGAATACTGGAGTGGCCATGCCCTCTTCCGGGGGATCTTCCTGACCTAGGGATCGAAACCAGGTCTCCTGCATTGCAGATAGATTCTTTACTGTCTGAGCCACCAGGGAAGCCCCACCTGGCACATGAAAGGTACTCAAGAGATATTTTTGAATGAGTGAGAAAATTGAGACCTGTAAGGTAAAGTAGCACTTTCAAGGTCATACCGCTAGATAGTGGCAGAGTAAGAGCCAGACCTACACTTGGTTCAGTTTCCGCTCTTCTCCACATTACTACCATGGAATCAAAAACAGAGCCAAAGAATTTTGCAATTAGCATGGCTTATTGTTTCCTGTTAACTGCCTCCAAGTATAGTCTAATTGCACACTCACACAGCTAAGTCATTAGCAGAAGAGTACTTGTTGAATGAGTGAGCTGTCTATTGAGAAGAACAGAAGCGTACTTGTTCATTGAGTCAGGTGAAAGCTTTCATACTGCCAGTTAGTATCAAAGACACAACGTGTTGTAAAGAACCAAAGGGTATGTTTTGGAAGGTAGGGTGGTGGAAGGCCTGGACCACTGGTACAGTGTCCAGTCAGAGAAGGGTGACTTAGCTGCAAATCTTCTTTAATGATGGGAAGAGAGAGAAAGGAAAAATAGCATCAAAAATCATCAAAATAGAAAATGCCACATTTACTGCTTTGCAGATAAGGGGCCAGAAGGCAGACAGACTCAGAACATACATCATTAAAATGACCCGTTATGCTTTTTGGAGAGCAATAAGATGATTGGCCAAGGCTTGAAGCATCTCTTTCAGTGCCAGGGCAGGAGGTCTTCAGTGTCTCCACATGATGTGCAGCCAATTCAGGCAGACCCAGAGCCTGAAATGGATCTGGAAAGCAAGAATGCATGTGCTGAAACTGATGGTGTCTCGACCATTCTCCCAGCATTGAATAAGTCCCACAGCAGATCCAACTGCCACTCAAGACAAAGAAAGAGGTGAATTTTCATAGTAGATGGAGCAAGCCAGAGACCCCAAGTGGAAGTCACCAAATCAATAGGTATCTGGCCAGAAGATGGTAGTTGTTATAGTCAGGCCAGCCCAGGTCTCTGTCTATGATTGATGCTTCTACTAGCTCAGCAGTGGCAGAAACATCTTGTGTTGCTGTTGCCTTTCAACCAAGAGTGATTGGAGTAGTTGGAATTAAGTAGCCTTGCCCAGACTTCCACTAGCCCTAATGGCAACATCCAGTGGACTCCATGGATAAAATACCAGACACTCAGTGCACAAAAGCTGCTATCACTCACACATGACAGAAGATTCTGGAGTTTACATAACAGATTGAGGTTGTACAAACATCCTAGAGGACAGCACTGATGAGTAGTTGAAGCTTTCCAGCAGTGCAGATGAGCAGCAGACCACCCACATCAAGCAGGTCTTTGAAGAACCAGAAATCTCCTCAAATCATCTTCCAGTTACAAAAGTTTTGTACCACTGGAAATTTTGGGAGGTCAAGCAGGGTAGGATCCCATGGCAACCACAGGACATCTTCAGGGACATGCACCAGGGTCTGAATGATGTGGAAGTGAAGGTGGATGGCTTCAGTGAGAGTGTGGTCGACTTGACAAAGGTGTGCTCTCCAGCTTCCGCCAGCAGCCACTGAGAGATGGGGGCCATGATCTCAAAGCCCAGGAAGATCATCTGATTAGTTGAAATGAGTTTGGCAGAACAAATTTCTCAAACTCGATGCCACAAGGAATCATGTAATTTTAGAACCTGAAGGGACCTGGAAGATTCTTAGAGATTATGACAAAGCAGAATCCCAGAGAAGGTAGGCAAACTATACATCACCACCCAGACAAGAACAAAGTAGAAATTTGAACACAGCATGTTAGTCTTCTGGCCAGGTGGTGGTAGTGGTAAAGAACCTGCCTGCCAATGCAGGAGACATAAGAGACTCCGGTTGGATCCCTGGTGTTGGGAAGATTCCCTGGAGGAGGAAATGGCAACGCACTCCAGTATCTTTGCTTGGAGAATCCCATGGACAGAGGAGCCTAATGGACTACAGTCCATGGGATCACAAAGAGTCAGACATGACCGAAGCAACTTAGCACACAAGCACTAGTCCTGGAGCCCCTTTACCCGACTGAATGTAGAATGGAGGAGTATAAACTTGGATGCAGATGACCCACTGGCACGCTGAATTGATAAAGCAGACTTTTAAGGACCAAGGATTGATCCAGTAGACAGACTCTGGGCCACAACTAGCATTTCATTTGCATAAGGTCACCCCTTCCTCTGGGTGGACTCAGGCCACAGGAAGGCCATCAGCTTGGCATGAGGTGTGTGGGCAGGCTTCAGTCTCTGTGCTTTCTTGTCCAGCTGCTTTGTGTAGGATACACCCTGAACAGTCTCACTCAGCAGCTTGGCAGGTTGGAGAAAAGTTGCAGGGAAGCCCTTGGAAGGATAGTGCAGGAAGTCAGGGAGCTGACTTATTTCCCAGTTTCTGGGGTCTGAGGAAGGGTGAGTCTACACCTCACACACCTTTCCCAATAACTAGCAAGTTACTAAAATTCTATTACAGAGGATCAATCATAAGGCTTGTGGCTTTATCTCCATAATACATTGAAAACATCCTTTATAAAACAGCTGTGTTGGGGAAGGTGATGTGTGCAAGTACAGTTTGTAATAGTGAAAAACTGGAAACAACATAAATATCTACCAGTAAAGGATTATATAAAGACATTGTGGTATATCCGTTCATTGGAACACAATACAGCAGCTAAAAAGGTTGGGGTAAATCTATTATATATACAATGGCATGGAAAGGATCACATTGATAAGGGAATTATGCAAACTGCAGAACATAACACAAGATATACTATTATTTTATAGAAATATATATGTGTAAATTCCCTGACATGTTCACATGATTAAACTGGAGTCCAAAGTGAGGTCTATTCCTTTTACAATTCAGAGCAAATGTCAGTGAGCCTATACATCAGTCCTTTATGAGAATTTCCTTCTTGGCATTCCCTCCAGGAACAAGATCAGGATTCCCCAGGATATTTTGTATCCAAAGCCCCGTTCTGTGTGCTCCTGTCCAACTAATGGAGTCAGAACTCAGATGTGTCCCCTAGAGGCTGGAGGACTCCACACCGTTACCCCACCTGGCTCCTTCAGGATGTGGAGCTGAGTTCTGTGACTGTCACTGCTTAATCCATGAAACTCAGAGACTCTCACCAGGAGCCTCTCTTCCCCACTGTTGCCTGCAGTACCAGAATGCATCTCTCCTCTATATTGGGTGCCTAGGGCCAGTTCTAGTTGCTTTCTTGGTTAGAGGTGGCACTGAGGCCTGCTGCCGAGAACCTGGGACTCCAACACCCCACCAAGCCTTTGGTTGGTCATTCCCCTCATCATCAGAGGAAAGTGGAGGAAGGGTCTGGCCACATAACCATCTTGTCTCTCTAAGACCAGGGCAGTTCACTTCCACCACTGGCCCTTACATATGGCCCCTCCATGCCTCCGGCCACACACTTCAAATTCTATCCTCCTGCAGGTCCGAGGCTCACCTATTTCCTGCCTGAGTAAAACTGAGATGCAGAGTAGCTGCATTCCTGTCTTTTCTTCATGGCTTCCAGGACAGTCTCTTATACAGTCTCTCCAGGGAAAATAGTCTGAGCTTGGAATTCTACCAAAGTGCAGATTGCTCAGTCTTCTACCTGGTTTCTTTATTAAAAAAACATACACAGAGAGTCTTCTAACAAACCATGTTCACCAATAGAATGTTAGACTAATGCTCTGGCCCTAGGTGGGTATTTTTTTTTTGGCAGCACCCTGTGGTAAGGAGAATTTCAGTTCCCTGAAAAGGGATTGAACCTGTGGCCCCAGCAGTAGAAATACAGAGTCCTAACCGCTGAACCACCAGGGAATTCCCATGAGGTGTGTGTTTTGAACATTTGTGACATTATAGTCTACTGTCTACTTGTATTTTAAAATACATTAACATATGCTAGCATCCCATTAATAAATTCTGTATAAAATGATTTTAAGACACTCTGTTCTTAGGAAAATACCTACACCAAATTGCTAATAATGGGATTAAGGATAAAGGTGAGTGTGAGAATTTGCATTTTCTATACTTAATATGGTTTGAGATTTTGTTTTACAACAACAAATGTTACTTTTGTGATCACAGACAAAACTTAAAAGACCCTGAAAATGTATACTTGATGTACTGTGCCCAATTAAACACCATATATGTGTGTCCTTGAGAACACACATTTCTTTGTTGTGGAGAACAGTATATGATGTTGGGGGGAGAGAGAGCACGAGCAGGTGCATGGAGTCTAGAGACACACTTGAGCTGGGATGAGGCGATGTCATCAAGAGGTAAAAAGCTGAGGAGATGAAGTTCTGCCATCCAAAATAGCATTTCGGTCTGAACAGCTTCAGCTCTTCTCAGACCCTTCCAGCTAGGTCATGGCGTCTGCTCTACTTTACCTAAATTACAAAAAGTCATGTACTTTGTTTCAGTATTCACTCCTTTCACCCTTTCGGTTAATTAACATTGAGAGCAGTTTCATTAAATGAGCTATGTCACTACAATCTGGCTTTTGGCCAGTGATAAAAGTGCTTCCAGGTGGTTGCCATGTATATCACTTGTCTCCCACCTCCTCTACACACCCTTGCAAAACCATACACAGACACACACACACAGACATGCACACACACACACACACATAACTCGAAAACGGTCTGAATATAAGGCAGTTTTGTACATTATTCAGTAAAACATGTAAAAGATCAATTACGCTTTTTATGTGTAATTTGAATTCAACCTTCTCCTGTGCATTTCTCTACAAGTACAAGAAGCACAGAACTCTGACACTTGACTTTACTTAGAATGACATCATCTTCTTGGCTCTGTGCCTGTGGCTGCAATTCAAGCAAATGTTAGGCAGATCGAAAATCAGAAGAGGGGAAAATGGTTGTGTGAAATCAACTGAATCAACTCACATTTATTATAAAGCAACTCTTGGCAGAATGCAGGAAAGGCTGAAGAATCAGAGAAAGCTTAAGATATTCTCAAAGTGAGAGGGTTTATTTGAATTCTTAAATTGAGTGACTGATCCAGTTTCCATTTTTACAGTCTGTGATAGTGGCTAATTTGGGATAAGCAAAATTGTATCTCATTGTTTTTAGATGAAATTTCTTTGATTACTGGTGAGAGTAAGCACTTTAAAATACATTTTTATTGCTATTGACATTTATTTTCATGAATTGTCTATTTGTATATTTTGCTCATTATTCTTTCGAGATACCAGCTTTTTCCTTATTATAATGTAACAGTACTTCATATATCAAGAATCTTGACCTTTTGTTTGCAATATTTGCCATAAATATTTTTCCTAGTTTGACATTTAGTTTTGACTTTTGTTTATAGTTTTCTGACTTTCAAATGTTTTTGATCTATCCATTGCTTTGGAGATCATCTATTACCTTTTTGTTTTTTACTTCATAAAGCCTTCACCATCACTACTCTGAAATCTCATGAATTTCATAAATTTTTTATCAGTGTTTTCTTTCAGGTTTTAATTCTTTAAATTTAACTCTTTAATTTTTCCTTATTGCATTTTGGAATACAGTGTGAAATGAAGATCTAAATTAATGATTTCCCTTAATAGTTGATTCTCCTATTCATTGTATTGATTAATTCACCCTTTTCTCATTTATAAAACTTAAAGCATTATACAAATAATATAGATTCATTTAAAAATAAGAAAAATACAAATATTTGAAATGAAGGAGAGAACACTTGTATTTTCTTTCCATTCTGAGTTGAGTGTTAGCAATTTTAAAGACATTTTCTTCTATAGAGGATGCATATATTTCTCCTGATGTTTTTCCCTTCAGTAATGCATCATGACTATCTTTCCATGTCAATCAATATCCTTTTACAGTACTATGTCCTAAGTAACTTTTCATTGAAATATACTGTACATTCAGAAATATGTACATGACATAAGTACATACGTACTTATGGATGAATTGAATTTTTACAGCTGAACACATTCGTGTAGCCAGCTACCAGATCAAGGAAAAGAATATTACTAGCACCCCCAAAACCTTCAAGATGGCTCTTGCCTGTGATCTTCTTTCTCCAAGGATAACCGCTGTCCTTCTGTCCTGATTCATAACACCATAGATTCATTTCACAGCCCTATTTCTGACAGCTAAATGTATTCCATCATACATAAATGCATTACAATATACTTGCTTTGGGTTAAATTGTGTCCTCCCAAAAGATATTTTGAAAACCTAACCCCTAGTGCCTGGGAATGTAACCTTGTTTGAAATAGGGTCTCTGCAGATGTCATCAAGCTAAGATGAAGTCATTAGGGTAAGTCTTCATCCAATATGACTAGTGTCCCTACAAGAGGAAAATGTCATATGAAGACAGAGACACCCAGAGGAGAAGCCTGTGTGACCCTGGAGGCAGAGATGCGAGTGATGCAGCTGCAAGCCAAGGAACACCATGGGTTGACAGTCACCACTGGAAGCTAGGAAGAGGCAAGGAAGGATTCCAACTAGAGACTCAGAGGGACCATGGCCCTGCCAACACCTTGATTTCAGACATTAGCCCCCATACTATGAAAGAATAAATTTCTGTTGCTTTAAGCCACTTAGTTTGTGGTACTCTGCTACGACAGCCCTAGGAGATTGATAACCCAGTTTTGATGGCTTTGGCATTTTTCTAACATTTTGTCATTCTATAGTGTTATGAATATTTATTGTTTTCCTTAGAAGAAACTATAAGAATGAACTGTCTAAAGCAAAGAATACTAGTAGATAATATGAGTACAGTGTACTTAGTAAGACAAAGGCTGTGTGTGTGTATGCTCAGTTGTATCTGACTCTTTTTCACCCCATGGACTGTAGCCCACCAGGCTCCTTTATCTATGGGATTCCCAGGCAAGAATACTGGAGTTGGTTGCCACTTCCTCCTCTAGGGGATCTTCTCAACCCAGGCATCAAACCTGTCTCTTGCGTCTCCTGCATTGGCAGATGGATTCTTTACCACTGTGCCACCTGGGAAGCCCGAAGACAAGGCTCAGTTCAGTTCAGTTCAGTCGCTCAGTCATGTCCAACTCTTTGCGACCCCATGGACTGCAGCATGCCAGGCTTCCCTGTCCATCAGCAACTCTGGGATGTATCTAGTTCTTAACAGTGGGCACACTTTCTGCTCAAACTCATTACCTGCTGCCTTCTTGAACTTTCATATTTTTATATTAACAGGTAAAATTTCCTCTTATTTCTTTTCTTTTTCAAAACATGTTTGTATTCCATCATCTGTTTACTTTTCCAGATAAACATATGAATAGTTTTGTCAACCACTAAAAGTTGTCAGGGATGGCATCAAACCAATTAAATAAACAAGAGATTTGACATCTTTGGTGTGTTTGGGAATGGAACATGTCTCTGTGCCCAGCTGAATCTCTCTTCACATCTCCTCCTGAGGGATTTGGGGAGCTGGAGAGGAAGGGCAGAGAGCAGTCCAAATGACCTGCTGAGTGGGCTTTGGGAAGCCGATCAGGCATTGCTGGCTTGAGTATAGGGGAGGTCATTGGAAAAGGAGGCAGGTTGAATTCTGAGCCAGCTCTGGGTGTCTTCCAGGAATCCTTCATTTTTTTCATGGCACAGAATGAGAGTGTATGCCCAGGGAACAAATCTGATGAAAGCAGAAAATAAGCAGTTTTAGTAAATTTGCCAGACAGGAGGAATTGTGGCTGAACCCTTGAGCCAAGGATCATGGAAAGAGGGGCAAATTGAGAATAGGTAGTGATGTGTATTGTGGGTGTGGCTGGCCAGGGAGGCAAGAGTTGAGCTGAAGTTCAGAAGATTGGATTCCAATCTGAGATCTGAAGTCAGCCTGGTCCCTTGGGCTAGAGGCCTTCCCTCTTGAGGGAAGGTTTGCTCCTTTCTCAATATGAGTGCTCACAGAATGACCTCTAAGGCCCTCCCTGAGCTGGGATTCTAAGTGGCATTTGCTAGAGCATCACGGGAGTTGCTCGGCTGAAAAAAGCCCCAAGATGTTAAATTTTCATGTCTAAACAAATAAACTTAATTATAGAATAATATGATGAAGAAATGCAATTTCAAAGGGCCTTTGGGATGATTCCTACTAGTGGAATGAAGTGAAGTGAAAGTGTAAGTCACTCAATTGTGTCCAACTCTTTGCAACCCCATGGACTGTAACCCACCAGGGTCCTCTGTCCATGGGATTCTCCAGGCAAGAATACTGGAGTGGGTTGCCATGCCCTTCTCCAGGGGATCTTCCCAACCCAGGGATCGAACCCAGGTTTCTTACACTGCAGGCAGATTCTTTGCCATCCAAGCCACCAAGAATAGGAGAGGACAAAAATCCAAGGTAGCTCAAGAACATTATTTAGGGGCGATGGACACCAAAAAGCACTAAAAAAAATACTTTCCAAACCAGTTCTTTCTTTCGGTTTTCTTTGGTGAGGGCTCCCTGGGATGACATTCTCTCAGGTACTGTGACTTGCTTTGTAGGCGGGATGAGGCAAAGCATGTGCCCTTTGTGGCAGCAGACTCTAATCACACACAAAAAAACTTCCAGGTCCTTGGTGTCTTTGGAACTAGATATTTGGGAAAAAATAACATTATTGGATTTCCAAATTTTTTAAAACCCCTTTCCTTTCCTTCTTCTCCTTAGCTTTTCTTTCTTTCTCTCTCTTTTTTTTTCTTTTTTATATAAAAACCTTTTTAGTTCCAGATTTTGCTGCAAGTCTGGGTTTAACTCTGTCACAGAGTTGAATTATTAAAACTGACCCCCAGATGCATGTCTGCTTCTCAGATGGAGGGAACTCCCCTGAAGCCTTTGGCAGAGACTGATCTGTAGGGACCAAGTCCTTCAAAGGGGTCCCCACCAAGACCTGCAGTACCTAGAACCTGCCAGACTGTGTCTGCCTCCAGTATTTCCATTTCCCCCAGGGGGATCCTGGCCAATAAGGTATTCCAATTATGCCTTCCTGACTCCAACTCCAGAAGCCACCCAGTACCTCCCTATTCTGAAGGTCAAAAAGTCTTCATTGTGGCTAACTTCGTTACCCTCAGGAACCATTCATTATCAGGTTTTTGATGGGCAAATAGGAAAATTCTAATTTTGCATTAGTATCTAGCTTCCAAGATGGCCTCCAGATCAGTTCCCAGTGATCCGCCTCTTGGTATTCACGCACTTGTGAGGTCCCCTCCCACACTGTAGCAAGAGGTGTGTGTGTGACAAATACATACTGCAGAGAAGAGGAGGTCAGCTACATGTAGTGAGGTCACTTGGGCAGTCTCTAGTGAGCCCCACATGAATAGGAGGAACTAAAGTCTCCAGCAACAGCCAGTGAAACCTAGAGGCCTGACAACTTTGTGAGTGAACTGGGAGGTGGATCCCCTCCACCCCAGTTGAACCTTCAGATGAGGTATCACCCAGGCCAACAATTTGACATCAATCCTAAGATAAACCTTGAACCCGGAACTGCCGAGCTAAGCCACTCCTAAATTCCTGACCCTTAGAAACTAAGTGAGACCGTACCTGTTTGTTGCTTTAAGCTCTGAAGTTTGGGGGTAATTTGGAATGTGGAAATAGATAACTAAAGCACAGTGTGCTTTGCTTTTGATATTTTGAGTAAATAGAAAGACATAATGTGTGGGACGAACACATATATGTTATCTGGAATGACAAGTCAACATTGCACTGTCTGAAAAGCCTCTTCTATCTTCCCTTTGTTTGGGGCAGGACCTGGGAATTGTATGTTTAACTAACACTCCAAATGATTCTAATGATCAGGAAAGTCTGAGAAACAATATGGAACAGGATTCAAAAATGAATGATATTTGTTTTTCTGACTTACTTCACTCTATAAGACAGACTCTAGGTCCATCCACATTCCTACATATATGGAATCTAGAAAAATGATACAGATGAACCTATCTTCGGGGCAGAAATAGAGACGCAGATGCGGAGAACAGACATGTGAGTGTGGCAGGGGAGGGAGTGAACTGGGAGACTGAGACTGACGCTTGTGCGCTGCCACGTGTACAACACATAGCTAGTGGGAACCTGCTGTATAGCACGGGAAGCTCAGTGCTCTGTGATGACCTAGGTGGGTGGGATGTGGGGAGGGCAGGGAGACCCAAGAGTGAGGGGATGTGTGTATATATATGTATATATATATGTAGTGATTCACTTCATTGCGCAGCAGAAACTAGCAACATTGTAAGGCAACTATACCCCAATTTAGAAAAAAAAAAAGAATGAGACAGAGCCCTTCTTCAGGAAACTTCAAGATAAAAGGCAGATTGGTATACAGCAGTACATTCAAAGAGAGGCACGAAGTGGCAAGAAAAGGTGTGAAAAGCCTTGGGGAAACCAAGGAATGCTTCCTGGAACGAATGACACACGAGTAAGCTCTCAAGGGTTGGTAAGGACTTCAGAGAGCAATGCATGGGAAGTCACAGAGTGAGAGCAACTGATGACATTTATCAGGGGCCTGTATTGTACTGAGCAGGCACAACATTACCTGTGTCACTTTATCCAGTCCTTCCAACAATCCTATGCTGTTGGAGCTCTGTGTCCCATTTTACAAATGAGAGAGTAGGTTTTGGTTAGCACATGGTTCAAGGTCATGTAACTCCTGTGTGCAGTACTAGGGAGAAAGGAGACAGCTGACTCCATCTGCCATGCTTTTAACCACTAGGGTATTCCATGTCCTAGAGGACAAGAGACTCGCTGATGTGAAAGGGCTGTGACATTTTTGCAAAAGACAGGAGTTTCATGGAAATAACAGAAGTTGTCCATGGTGGGGATATGGCCCAGAGGAAGCATGGAGTGTTGGAACTTGGCAGTGATTTCCTAGAGCAAGCTCAGCTCATTCGTTTAGTAAATGAGGAAAGGGAGATTCAGAAAGGTTTTGTGACTTGTCCAAAATTTGACAGTGGCAGAGAGGAATAAAGGTCAGGTCCATGGCAGCCCCCTTTCCAGTGTGGGCAACTGGAGGCCAAACTTTGATGCTGTGCTAAGGAGGTCTGAACTCTTCGACGGCTGATGTTTGTTTGTTTTTTTAAACAATTTTAAACATACAACTCAATGACATTAAATGTATTCAGTGTTGTGCAAGCATTACCACTATCCATTTCCTTATCATCAACCCAAACAGAAATTCTGTGTCCATCAAACAATTACTCGCTGGTCCTCCTCCTCATTCTATTCTCTGTCTTCATGAATCTGCTTGTTGCAGTGCCTCATATATGTGGAGTCATGTGTGTGTCCTGTTGTGTCTGGGTTTTTTCACTTAACATGTTTTCAAGATTCACCCATATTGTGTCATGTGCCAAGACTTCATTTTTTCCCCCCGTTTTTTTCTATTGTGGTCAAATACATATAATATTTGGGCTTCCCTCATGGCTCAGTGGTAAAGATCTGCCTGCCAGTGGAAAAGACACCAGTTCGATATCTGGGTCGGGAAGATCCCCTGGAGAAGGAAATAGCAACCCAGTCTAGTGTTCTTGCCTGGGAAATTCCATGGACAGAGGAGCCTGGTGGGCTATGGTCCATGGGGTTACAATGTCAGACATGACTTAGCGACTAAACAATAACAACATATAATATTTACCATCTTAACTGTTTTAAGTGTACAGTTTAATGAATTAAGTACATTCGTATTATTGTGCAACTGTTACCACCATCCACCAGCAGCACTTTTTTCATGTTGCAAAATTAAAACCCTGTTTGTATTAAATAGGAACTCGCCTTTGCTTATCTCCCCAGCCCCTGGCAACTACCATTCTACTTTTGGTCTCTATGATTTTGATGCATCTAGGTACCTCAGATAAACGGAATTATGCAGCATTTGTCTTTTTGTGACTGACTTATTTCAATTAGCATAGTGTCCTTAAGGTTCATCCACATCTTATCATATGCCAGAATTTCCATCCTTTTAAAGTCAGAAAAATATTCTGTTGTATGTATAATACAAGCTACATTTGTATTTATGCATTCATCTGTTGATAGACATTTGGGCTAGTTCCACCTTTTACCTGTTGTGAATAACCTTGCTAAGAATATGGGTGTACAAATATCTCTTTCAGTAACTGCTTTCAGTAATTTTGGGGATATACCCAGAGGTGAAATTACTGGATCGTATGGTAATTCTTTTTTTTTTCTTAAATTTTGTGGTCCTGTCATATTGTTTTCCAGTGCGGCTGCATCACTTTATGTTTTCACCGACTGCGCACAAGGGTCCAATTTCTCCACGTCCTCAACAATGCTTTTATACTTCCTTTCTTCAAGGATGAGATATATTCTAATGTATGCATATACCACATTAAAAAAATTCCATTCATCAGTTGATGAACAGTGGGTTGTTTCCACCCTTTGGCCTGTTGTAAACAATGCTGCTGTGAACATTCATATGCAAGTATTTGAGTCCCGGCTTTGGATATTTTTGGAAGTGGAATTGCTGGATCATAAGGTAATTTTATAGGGCTTCCCTTGTGGCTCAGCTGGTAAAGAATCTGCCCGCAATGTGGGAGACCGGGTTCGATACCTCGGTTAGGAAGATCCCCTGGAGAAGGGAAAGGCTCCCCAAGGTAATTTTATATTTAAGTTCTTGAGAAATTTGTAGACTTTTGAAGGAGATCCGTGCTCTGTAAGTTAGCTCTGAGCATCCTAGCCTTTTGAACACGTATCCCTGGGTAGATGTGTGGATGGGTGGATGGGTAGGTGGGGGGCTCCTCTCTCTCCAGCATCCACACCGCTGCCCTCCCCCAACTTCCTTGCTTTCCGGAAAGCAGTTCTCTGAGCCTCTAACACCGGGGTCAAACGACTGAAATGAAGCTGACCCCCGCGTCCAGTTGGGCTTGCCCGGGGGAGCGACGTTTGAGTCGCTCCCAGTGTATCCTGCGAGGGCGGTGTGGGCAGAAGGGGAGGCTCCTCCCGGCTCTTTGAAATCTCGCCGGCTCATCAGCCCGACCGCCCACTCTGGCGGTGGCTCCGGGGCAGACCAGGTGAGCGGCCTGGGGCCCCGAGCCCCGGGGACTGCGGGGTGGGTACCTCGGAGTCGGCGCTGAGCCCGGCTCCCAGCGCCGCCGCCCTTGTTCCCGCCCCGGGCGGTCGTGCCGGAGCCCGAGCCCAGGGAACGCGCGCTCCCTGAGGCGTGTCCTCGCCTCCAGCTTCGCCTTTGCGTCCCCGACACTCTGGCCGTGGGGCGACTCCCGAGTCTCCAGTCGCGCGCGGGCCTGGGCGCCCCGACGTGGCCCCGCCTGGAGCCCAGACCTCCCAGCCTCGGTGTTTCCCGGAGCCTAGCGGATCCGGCGGAGCAAGCCTCCCAGAGCCGGCCACCCGGGCCCTGGGCTCCCTGCTGCCCCCGGGGCGGGGACAGAGAGTGCCGGGCGGGGGGTGGCCTCGCCGCGGAGCCGCGGTCCTCTGATCTGCGGCGGCAACAGCGCAACTCCTGACGAGCCCAGCCGGGAGAAAGCCCCGAGCGGGGACCGTGCTCTTCCTGCGGGCTTCTGGGAGCAGCGGCTCGTGTCCTCCGACCCGGGCTAAAGAACCCAGGACCTCGTCTGCCTGGCTCGGGGCTCCGGGATAAATCAGGTACAGAGCGCGCCCTCCGGAGCGATGCTCCAAGGACTCCAAGCGGCACTGGCCGCCGGGGCGCGGGGGTTTTTGAGTGGGAAGGGGGCTTTCCAAGAGACTCCCACTCGTGCTCATTTCTTCACGGGAGCCGGGCTGCCGGCTCCTTCTGTCCTTAGGCATAGCCTCTGAGGCTCCGGAGGACAAAGTTGCGAGCCGGAGACGGCTTACCAGTCGGGGCTTCGAAGGGAGGCTTCCAGAGATGGGAGGGGTCTGGCCAGGGGGTGGGTGGCGAGCGCTAAACGCTGGGGCTCCAGAGGTCACCGGTGACAGTGGGGTTCCTCCCGGGGAGGTGGGAATAAAGGAGAAAGAAAAGATCTCTGGACAATTTCTCCCCAAATCCCAAAGCTCCTAACACCCGGTCCCCCCAAGAAGTTTTTATGCTCTTTGTTTTAAAAACTTGACTCTGAGTCTTCCAGATAGCAAGCTTGCAGGGCCTTTTCCAGAGGTGCCCTGACTTGGAAACACACAGGGCCCTGCAGGGACAAGGACTGTCCCACCCTGACTGGGTCCTTCCTGCCTGGGTGGCAAGCCCGACACCCTCTACGGTTTAGGCTCTGGATTCTGCTTCTTAAATCTGACAGGGGCAAAGGGCAGGGCCTGAGAGGGGCAGAACTGATGCTCAGAAGAGGAAAAAACTATCTGAGGAAAATAGAGGTGAAGAGTTGGGGGAGAGATGGAACTGGGGCCGAGCCTTCCTGGGGTGCAGAGGCACTTTAGTTCTACCCCCAAAGGCAGGCTCCAGGCATGTCACTTTTGAGGGATGTGGACAGCAAGCTCTCCTGGGGAGCCTTGGAGTCTTCCTTGTGTCTCCCTGTCCCAGGAACCTCAGACTTCCTCATTTCCCCTCCCTCTCCAGATTTCCTGCCCTCCAGACTCCAGCCTTCTTATTCTATCCCAGCAACCTGGTCTGATGCTTGCAGACTGTGGGATGGACTGGGTCTGCAGGGAGAGTGCAGGGGACATGCGGACTCGGGCTCGCTCTTGGTTCTCTGTCCCTATCAGTGCAGCCGACCACCCCTCCTGATATCCCAGCCCCAGCATCTGGGTCAGGTGGACCCTCCTCTTCCTTGCAGCTGATCGAGGAGGCTTGGGTCCTCACTAGTAATTCCTTGCAGTCCTAGGGTGTAACATCCTCCCTCTCCACAGAGCTCAGTGCTTTACAGACATCATTGATCTCTTGCCTGGAGGGTGCTTAAGCTCTTAATCTCAGGACACACCACCATCCCAGGAAGGACTTTGCTCCGGTGTCCCTTTTCTAAGTCACTCAGTGATTAGGCTGGGAATTCACCCTGCAGCCCCTGTCTGGGAACAGGCCTTGGTAAACGCTGTGTGTGGCTTCTAGGGTCTCAGCTGCCTTGGATGTAGGAATAGGAAACCCAGTGAGGAGAGGGACAGGCAGCTGCTACATAGGCTCTATGATTTTAGAGCAGTGTTTTGCCAGAAGGAGGGAGACTAGCTCACGGAGAGCAGTCAGGTTTGTCTCAAAACCTTGCTTCTTCAATGGGATTCAGAACAATTTCTTTTAAGCCACAGAATGGGACAATTTCACAAGGACATAGTTCAGGCTGTCGAGACAAGGAATGGGGTTTGGAGCAGGTCACTTTAGTTCTCTTCAGCCTCCTCACGCTCCTTACTTTGGCCCCGGAGAAAAAGTGCAACATTCAGAATCTTTAGTGGAATGGAAATAAACTGAGTTGGCGCCTGTTTGTCTCTATAGCAATCTAACCTTACCTAAAACAGTGGGTATGTGGTTTGCATTCCTTTGTTTTCTTCCCCTGGTTCCTTCATTTCTACTCCAACCCAGTGTTCACTCTGGGCAGGTGGCTAATGGGCCAGCTTAGGTTACAGGATGGTTTTAAATTTGGCCTGGTTTGTGTGTAATGTCTTTCAAAGGCTTAGGATGAAGCTTGGATTCTGGACCCCAAGGATGTTTGCAGGGAAACACTGACTCGTGAAGGAAAAGCTGAGTCTTGGCAGCAAGGGGAGACCTCAGCCTAGCAACGTCACCCCAGAGGAATTCCCAAGAGTGTGGCTCAAGGCTTCAACCGGCCAGATGGAGATCACCATGGGGGTCATGGATGAGAATGCCACCAATATGTCAACCAACTATTTCCCTCTGCTTGACCCCCTCGGATCCCAAGGTGCTTCTTTCCCCTTCAACTTCAGCTATGGTGACTATGATATGCCCTTGGATGAAGATGAGGATGTGACCAATTCCCAGACCTTCTTTGCTGCCAAGATTGTCATTGGCATGGCGCTGGTGGGTATCATGCTGGTCTGTGGTATTGGCAACTTCATCTTCATCGCTGCCCTAGCCCGCTACAAGAAACTACGCAACCTCACCAATCTGCTCATCGCCAACCTGGCCATCTCTGATTTCCTGGTGGCCATTGTCTGCTGCCCCTTCGAAATGGACTACTACGTGGTACGCCAGCTCTCCTGGGAGCATGGCCACGTGCTGTGTGCCTCTGTCAACTACCTGCGCACGGTCTCTCTCTACGTCTCCACCAACGCCCTGCTGGCCATCGCCATTGACAGGTGAGTGGGGGTGGGGACAACCAAGGAAGGGCAGTTGTGATTGATGAGAGGTATCTATAGTCACCAGAACTGTGGATGCATGGAGGGGCCAAAGGTGGCCCATTTAGTGAAAGTGAGAATTCTAGTTTTCTAGCTGTAAGGAGTCAGGAGGTAGTAGAGGCCCCTAGAGTTGAGTAGCCAGAAGGCTTCTGATCTCTCTGCTATGGACTTAACTGCTAGGTGTTGTATCTGTCCAAGGCCTGGAGGTAGACAGCCACCAGGAGGTGTGGAAGGAGAAGTTTAAGTTGCAGGCAGTTACCTCCTGAGTCAACTTGGTAATCTTGAAGGAGGTTTCTATCTCATCAAGACCTACTATACTAAACATGACACCCTACTAATACCAGTTGACTTTTTAATAGTTATTATTATTTAAAAATTTTTAATTTTGTATTAGAGTGTAGTAGATTAGGGCTTCCCTGGTGGCTCAGATGGAAAGAATCTGCCTGCAATGTGGGAGACCTGGGTTCGATCACTGGGTTGGGAAGATCCCCTAGAGAAGGGCATGGCAACCCGCTCCAGTATTCTTGCCTGGAGAATTCCATGGACAGAGGAGCCTGGCTTCAGTCCATAGGGTCGCAGAGACTCCGGCATGACTGAGCAACTAACACTACTACTACGACTATAGTAGATTAACAGTGTTAACACTGGTTGATTTTAAAGAAGGTTGAGGAATTTGTTTTGAAAAAACAAACAAACAAAACAAGCCAAAACAAAGCATATGCTTACTTTTTTTGTTTTTGTTGCAATAATCAGTTTGCTCCTTTTCATCCATTAGCGTGCGGCAGTACAGCAGAGCTGATTCTAGTGAAGGTAAATAAAATCAGTATGAGCAGCCTATGCCAATCTTATATCTTCAGGCTTTTCATTTAGTATAGTCACCTGTGCTAATGGGCCAGAGTGGTTTTTGTTCCCTTGGGACAGTCTTTGAAGGCTCCTCGGCCCAAAGTTGAACCCTTGTTACAAAACACCGTGTTGCAGTGTAGAGACAGTTACCCTGAGGGTCTGACTGGGCCTCTGTGTACTTGAATCTGAACAGTCTGTCTCTCCCTCTTAACCCAGAGGGCCTGAAGCACAGATGCTCTCTGTGTCCCATGGCCCGAGGGCTCTGGTGGCATCTGGCCCACTCCTTGCAATAAGGACACCCCGGGATTGAGAGGGGGTTGAGAAGGAGCCTGGCTTTAAAACCTAGAAGCATGTCAGAGGGTTAGCATATTAATCAGCCCTTTGTCTGTCATCTGTAGAAGGTGTTCAGAAGTGTCATACCTGAAGACGGCTTGGCTGAGGTCTTCAACGTGAGCCATGGAGCCCCATGGCATTCTGTCCACCCATGAACAGACCCTAAGTGAATATGTGGAAGGAGCAGGAGGGGGACAGTCAAGCAGAGTACCTGCTTCCCAAGTCCTCCTCATAGCTGTTGAGGAAGATTTCCGGGGACCTTGTCTCTGAACTTTTCTGAAAGTGGAAGCTGCACCATCTCTTTTAGCACATGAGCAGGACAAAATATATGGGGTCATTTCCTGAAGTTTCGCTCTAGTAGGACATCTTTTCACAGAGGGTGCTCCTAGCCACTGCAAGGGGGTAGGTAGTTGCCTGCTGTGGGGTGGGCCCCTGCTGCCTGTGTGAGACCCATTTTACCAGGGAGGGCCCTACTGGTGGAAAGGGGTAACACTGAAGGAAGAAGCAGCTTCAAGGGGAATGGAAGCCAGGGTAAAATCAGGACATCGGGCTATTTTGAACATGTAAGATAACATTATCTATTATTATGTCAATCAACTCACCTCCATCTACCAAACTCTTTCAAATTCATATTCAGCTTTCATATGAAACTCAGCTTGTCTGAAACAGTGCAGGCATTTCTCTTGTCGTGGGGGTTTTCATTGGGAGCACGCTTTGCATCTTGGGGGCTGCTCTTGTTTAGAGCAGTGTTGTCATTGGAAACTTGGGGCTCAGACCCTGGAGGAAACAGTGCTTCCTGCACAGGACCATCCAGTGGCCTTGGCTGACTGACCGCTCCAGCGTGTTAAGTTCACTTAGTGATGATTGTGATCTTTGCTTCAAGTTATTTAGATTTTTATGTGTTTTTCACACGTCAAATTTCAGTTTCACGAATAGATTCTTGTTCGGCCTCATGTGTTCAGGATTGGATCAGTGATTTTCAGGTTTGATTTTGTTGTTGGGATCTAGTTTTTCTCTTGATATAACAAATATGCCCACAGTTATAAAAATATCTTTGATTTTATAAATTTCTGTAGGAATAGTATGGGCAGTTAGTCTGTTGTTCAGTCACATCCAACTCTTTGTGATCCCGTGGACTCTAGCCTGCCAAGCTCCTCTGTCCGAGGAATTCTCCAGGAAAGAATACTGGAGTGGGTTGCCATTTCCTTCTCCAGGGGATCTTCCCAAAGCAGGGATCCAACTGGGCTCTCCCACATTGCAGGCAGATTCTTTATCTTCTGAGCCACCAGGAATCCCAAGCAGTTAGTCTGCCTGGGTTTAAACTCCTACTGCACTGTCTATTGGCTTCAGGGTTTTGTTATTTGACCCCTCTCTGCTTCAGTTTTCTCATATATAAAATGAGAATGATAAGAAAACCTAATGTACTGGATTGCTTTAAGGAGAACATGAAATAACACATGTAATTCTTTAGAACAATGCTTAAAGCAGAGTAAGTACTAAATAGACAGCGGATGTTATAATATGTAAATTACCCTTTAAAGGAACAGTAATAACAAAACCAGATAAACTATGACATTTCTGATTGGCTAGCCTCTTTGCTTTCATCACAGTGGTTGTTTTATGATTTGATTAAAGAAAAAATACTACAAAGTTTCTAAGAAATACAGCTCTCAAGCTATAGTAGAACAAAACTACTTATCTTCTACCTGTTCTCTGTCTCTACTATTGGTTCCATGGTTCTCCCAGGCATCTAACCTGGCAAATCCCTTTTGTCCTTGTTGCTTTCTCCCTTTCTCCACCATTCATTTTATTCCCAGGGCCTGACAATACCTCCCACCCACAGGCCCCGCTCCCACCTCCCACTTTTTCAGCAAGGGCTGAATTATCACAGTCTCCTCTTGGTCTTCCTTCCACCAGTGTTTCTCGGCTCTGCCCCTCTGCCAACCCTACTCCCTCACAATCCATCCTAAACATTCATTCATTCACTCACTAGTTCATTCAAACAATGCGTTTTTATAGAGAGCTTTCGATGTGACAAATACTATTACCAACACTGGTGAAATGATGGTGAATAAGCAAAAAAAACTCCTTGCACTCATGGAGCTTGATGGAGAGAGACCAGTCAGACAAGCAAAGAAGGAAGGTAATTTCAGAACATCAGAAATACTCTGAGTAAAAGCAAAAATATACATACCCTATAATGCAAAAGAATCCAAAAAACAAGTACATGTAGGCATAACTGAATCACTTTGCTATACACCTGAACCTAACGCAACATTGTACATTAAGTGTTCTTCAATAAGACAGACAGACACACAAGCAAACACCAAGAGTGACGGAGCGTGGGAGATGCTCTAGGTGGGAGTCAGGAAAAGTGTCTCAGAAGAGATGTTGAAACAGATCTCTGAATGATGGAGGGAAAAAAACTGGCCTTGTAAAGATTGGGAAAGAGTACTCCAGACACAGGGTGCAAAGGCCTCAAGATGGGAGCAAAATTGAAGGTTGTAGGAATAGTGAGAAGGGCCCTGTAGACTAAGGGAAGAAAACAAGACTACAGCCAAATTAATCTTCTGCCTCATACACCCCTCCGTCTCTTGCTTGAAAGACCTCTAACACCACCATTGTCTACAGAACATGGCTAGAATCTTTTCATCTGCTTTTCCAACATCTTATTGTTGAGCTCCAGACTGCCTGCCAGTCTCATGCTGGGTAAACACATTGATGTCCTGTTTTCCAAAAACAGGTTGCAATTTTTTTGAGAACTGTCACCATGGCCTATTACATTTCTGTTCATCCAAGGCTAGGTACTTGTCAAGGGTGAAGTTTTATTAAGATTCTAAGTGCCCAGAATTCACAGTCAGCAAAAGGTTATGAAAGAAGTGAGACATGATCCCTGTTCTTGGGACGTTTGTCATCCAGGGTGCAGGGAGGGGTGAGAACTAATGAGGAAGAGTTAGAGGGGAAGTAAAGCGTCAGTTTGAAATGAAATTTGGAAAAGGGAAAGATCATCCGATACCGGAAGAGTCAAAGGAGGCCTCATGCAGGAGACAAATTTTTAACTTGGCTTCAACCAGTGACTATCAGTAAAGAAGAAGAAAGGATTTCCAAGAGGGTAGAATGGTGTTTGCAAAAGCTGAGAGGTGAGAATGTTTGAGGTGAGGGTGTGATCCGGGGAGGACAGGAGGTGTGGGGACAGAGCAAAGAATGTAAGAGAGTAGACATCAGAAAGAACAGGAGCCTGCTCTAAAAAATAAACAAATGGGACCTAGTTAAACTTAACAGCTTTTGTACAAAGGAGGAAACTATAAGCAAGGTGACAAAACAATCCTCAGAGTGGGAGAGAATAGCAAATGAAATAACTGACAAAGAACTAATTTCCAAAATGAAACAACTGACAAAGAACTAATTTCCAAAATATACAAGCATATGAAGCTCATGAAGCTCAATACCAGAAAAGCAAACAACCCAACCCAAAAATGGGCAGAAGACTTAGACATTTCTCCAAAGAAGGCATAGGCATACAGATGGCTAATAAACACATGAAAAGATGCTCAACATCGCTCATTATTAGAGAAATGCAAGTCAAAAGTGCAGTGAGGTATCATCTCACACCCATCAGAATGGCTATCATCAAAAAATCTACAAACAATAAATGCTGGAGAGGGTGTGGAGAAAAAGGAACCCTCTTATGCTGTTGGTGGGAATGCAAATTGAAACAGACTGGAGATTCCTTAAAATGTTAGGAATAAAACTACCATACAACCCAACAATCCCACTACTGGGCATATACCCTGAGGAAACCATAACTGAAGAATACACATGTACCCCAATGTTCACTGCAACACTATTTACAATAGCTAGGACATGGAAGCACTCTGGATGTCCATTGACAGATGAATGGATAAAGAAATTATACATATACACAATGGAGTATTGCTCAGCTATTAAAAGGAATGCATTTGAGTCAGTTCTAATGAGGTGAATGAACCTAGAGCCTATTATAGAAAGTGAAGTAAGTCAGAAAGAGAAAGACAAATACTCTATATTAATTCATATATATGGAATCTAGAAAGATGGTACTGATGAACCTATCTACAGGGAAGCAGTGGAGATGCAGACATAGAGAACAGACTTTTAGACACAGTGTGGGAGAGAGAAGGTGGGATGATTTGAGAGAGTAGCATTGAAACATTATATATTACCATATGTAAAGTAGATAGCCAGTGGGAATTTGTTGTATGATACAGGGAACCCAAAGCTGGTGCTCTGGGACAACCTAGAGAGGTGGGATGGGGAGGGAAGTGGGAAGGAGGTTTAAGAGGGAGGGGACATATGTATACCTATGGCTGATTCATGTTGACATACGGCAGAAACCATCACAATATTGTAAAGTAATTATCCTCCAATTAAAAATTAAATCAAATTATAAAAAAAGTAAGACCTTGCTCTACAGGGTCACAAAATCTGGGCACAGGGAGTCTGACGTGAGGGTAGCAGGGAACTGAGAAAAACCGTTAGAGCACTCTGTCCCCTAGGTCTGGGTTTCCTCTTTGATGTGGAAACAGCCACACAATCCTCGGGGTGTATCTTTGGATCTCAGGTGCATAGGGCACTGGAGTCCCTTCTTTTACCTTGAATCTAGGGGGAGCTGACCAGTCAGCTTGCCTGTTGGCAGCTCTTCTCTACTGTCTGGATGAGGCAACTAAGGCAGGAGGAACAGAGCTCAGCTTTAGGAGCACAAATACTTCCTGGTGAGCTTATTGGTTGTTTAAGGAGCAGGTTGTGCATTAGCTGCCCATCCCATGAGCCACCTAGTAGCCACTGTGATCACCATTTCCATGATGAGATCTGGGGCTGAGTCCCAGGGACAGAGAGGGAGCTCCAAGCCTCTTTGCTTAATCACACAACCCACTGCCATCACACAGCTAGTGGCTGGACATTTCTTTGTCTGGCAGCCTTCATTCTTTGTTCTCTGGGAAATGCTGACTCTAAGTGGATCTGAATCTGAGCCATTGTAGTGGTAGACACACTGGTCAAGCCAATGGCATACTCCTAAGCAAAGAAAAGTAGTTGCCAACTATCTAACTCCATTTTGGAACATCTATAGGTAGAAACTGACTCTGATGAAAAGAGAGGGGCTGCTAGGATTTCAGGAAGGATGGATGAAGGGTTGCTTGTTCTGGTTGGAAATGGAAAGAACAAATGGAGTACTGGAACCCACTGAATTTGGAACAAGATATGGATGGATCTGCATCATAGTTCTGTCAATTACTAGCTGCATGGCTTTTGACAGTTATTTAACTTCTTCACATCTCAGTTTGCTCACTGTAAGATGGGCATCTTTGCTTCCTTAGCAATAGGGTTGGGGATATCTAACGAGAAAGTAGGTTTGAAAACACTCTGTAAATTGTAAGCTGCTTTACAAACTTAAGCAAGTATTACTAATAATATGCCTCCCTGGTGGCTCATATAGTAAAGAATCTGCCTGCAATGCAGGAGACCTGGGTTCAATCCCTGGGTTGGGAAGATCCCCTGGAGAAGGGAATGGAAACCCACTCCAGCATTCTTGCCTGGAGAATCCCATGGACAGAGGGGCCTGGTGGGCTACAGTTCATGGGGTCACAAAGAGTCAGACACGACTGAGTGACTTTTACTTACTAATAATGGAGTTCAGAGCATAGCATAGCCAAGGCTGGCAGCTATCCTTGAAACAGTTTTCTGCAATTTGCTTATTGGTAAATATATTTGGAAGGCCTCTTGCATACCTTCTGGTGCTAACTTTGGGGATGGAGGTGGGGTGATGTCAGGATGAACTGATGGGCAGTCACAGATTACCCTGAAGATTAGTGTTGATGCAAAAATGAATAAATCCAACAAAATAGAGCCAAGTAGCAGAGAACTTGCAAATGCAGGATTTGCCAGTAACAGGTGAAAGAAAATTGCTTGCTATACAAAATAGCTCTGAAAAATACATTTTAGGATACTAACAATTTCTTGCATATTAACAGTCTATTGTTTATATGCAGTGTCATTTTGGAGCCTCACAGTATTTCTGTGAGCTTGGAAAGGCAGTTGATATTCCCATGTCACAGATGAGGAAATTGAGTCCACAGGGCTAAGAAAATGACAAATTCACATAGTTAAGTTTGTGGCAAAGCTGGGATTAGATTCTTAATATTCTCATTCCTGGATCAGTATTCTCTCTTACATCATCATTGAAAAAACACTCTGAGTTCAAAACATCATAAAGACTTAGGAAATTACTAGTGGGAAAAGAAGGAATAGAATTGTATAGTGTAAGTTCAGATAGCAAGCAAGTATGAATACAGAAACATTCTTTGACAGAGTAATCAGCAGAACACGGTAGGGTATATAAGGGAGAGAGATGATGAGAAAAAAAGCTCTGAACTCTTAGTTTTCGTTATGACTCAGAACAGATTGGATGCCCTCCTTACAGCAGAAGCGATGTGGTCTTCAGGGAGGTCCACTGCGTGCATTGACAAAGGCACTGCCAACACGCTGCAGGCATTCCCATTTCACCCTCAGCATCCAGCCTGGGAGACTGGCGAGCACCAGGGTTTGTTGCTGGTGGTAGAGCTTGTCAAGCAGTCAGCTGGGTGGCCAGGGTGAACCCAACCCATCCAACTTCATCTAACATCTGGAAGAGAGCAGAAGTCTTGTGCCAGCGAACTCTCCAAGTGACACTCAGCAGGGTTGGCTGTCTGTGTTATGGGACGGACAGAAACAGCAGAAATATGATATGAAAAAAAAAAAGAATGAACCTCCTCTTCCAATTAGAATCCCAAGTAAGAGGACCTCAAGGGGATCAGTTGCAAAGAAAACAGAATTGTTTAGCTTTCTTCAGGCCCCTGTCATGTTTGCCCTTGGTTTTACCAGGAATAAGCTGTAGACACGTGAGGATATGTTTATTTCCAGTGTTGATTAGTCATTCCCTCCCACTTCACTTTCCATCTTTCTCCTTCTCCTGCTTCTACCCCCTGCCAGACAGAATGTCTTCCAGGAAATCAGAGCTGTCTGCCTAAGTGTGTGCACTCTCTCTGGGAAGGACGCTTTCATACTGCACGAATGACTCACATCCCTCAGAAAATGCTCTCTCTTCTTTCCTGGACAACTGTGGTAACAGCAGTGTGGTTTAGGGGGAAAGGACAAAAGCAATATCTTTTACTGTCTGTTGCTTTGTGGTTCAAAAAACATGTTCATGTATATTCTCAATTGATTTTCACATCAACCATGTGAGATAGGGTTAAATGTTTTCTATTGAGAGTACTATGGTATATGACCTTGAGAAAGTCAGTCATTTCTCACTAAGCTGCACTTTCCAGCCTGAAAAATAAGATAAATGGTCACATGCTTTTCTTTCACCTTTGCATGTAGAGCAATGTTTTTAATGTTTTTAAAAGTATGGAATGAAAGCAAAACCTTGCCCACTGTTTCTATCAGAAAGGGCAAATTCTCCCAACAAGTCTTCGGAATTATCAGTTCAGTTCAGTCACTCAGTCGTGTCCAACTCTTTGCGACCCCATGAACTGCAGCATGCCAGGCCTCCCTGTCTATCACCAACTCCCGGAGTCTACCCAAACCCATGTCCATTGAGTCGGTGATGTCATCCAACCATCTCATCCTCTGTCGTCCTCTTCTCCTCCTGCCCTCAATCTTTCCCAGCATCAGGGTCTTTTCAAATGAGTCAGCTCTTCGCATGAGGTGGCCAAAGTATTGGAGTTTCAGCTTCAACATCAGTCCTTCCAATGAACACCCAGGACTGATCTCCTTTAGGATGGACTGGTTGGATCTCTTTGCAGTCCAAGGGACTCTCAAGAGTCTTCTCCAATACCACAGTTCAAAAGCATCACCAAGTCCTATTAACTGTGGGGTAATTAGGATGAGTGTCCCTGAAAACTGCATGGACCTGGGAATAGTGCCAGGCTAGAAATCGATAGGAGATGTTATTACTACATTTAATAATAATAGTTACCATTTATTGAATATATACCATGTTTAAAACTGTGCCAGAAATTGTGTCTATACTGGCACATTTAATCTTTAAAAACAAACAAGCAAAAACTTTTGCAGATAAGGAAACGGAGATTCAGAGAGTGTAAGTTGCCTGTCCTGGGCATATATATCTGGAGAAAACGCTAATTCAAAAAGATACATGCAGCCCTGTGTTCACAGCCATACTATTCATAATAGCCAAGACATGGAAACAACCTAAATGTCCATTGACAGCTGAATGGGTAAAGAAGATGTGGTACACATATACAATGGAGTATTACTTAGCCATAAAAAATGAAATAATGTCACTTGCAACAAGGATGGACCTAGAGATTATCATACTAAGTGAAGTAAGTCAGAAAGAGAAAGATAAATATCATAAGGTATCACTTGTATGTGGAATATAAGAAGTGAAGTGAAGTGGCTCAGTCATGTCCGACTCTTTGCAACCCCATGGACTGTAACCTACCAGGCTCCTCCATCCATGGAATTTTCCAGGCAAGAATACTGGAGTGGGTTGCCATAAGATATGACCTAAATGAACTTATCTATGAAACAGAAGAGGCTCACAGATATAGAGAACAGATTTGTTTTCGCCAAGGGGCAAGGGGTAGGGGTTGGAGGAGGGATAGATTACCAGTTTGGGATTAGCAGATGCAAACTATTATATATAGAATGGATAAACAGCAAGGTCCTATTTATAGCACAGGGATGTATATTTGCTCTACAGCAGAAATTAACATTGTAAAACAGCTGTCCTTCAATTTAAAAAATTTGCCTGAGGTTATACAGCTAGTAAGATGTGGGGCTGGAGCTGGCATGCAAGTCTGCCTTTCCTGGAAGCCCAGGTACCACAGGTGCCATTTGATTGTGCCTCAGTGTTGCAAAAATAATATCCTCCAGCACTTCCTTACTACACGTTGATACCAACTGTGTCCTTATCCTAGATATCTGGCCATTGTCCACCCGCTGAGACCCCGGATGAAGTATCAAACAGCCACTGGCTTGATTGCCTTGGTATGGGTGGTGTCCATCCTCATTGCCATACCGTCAGCCTACTTCACCACTGAAACGGTCCTCATCATTGTCAAGAGCCAGGAGAAAATCTTCTGTGGCCAGATCTGGCCAGTAGACCAGCAGATCTACTACAAGTCCTACTTCCTCTTCATCTTTGGCGTCGAGTTCGTGGGCCCAGTGGTCACCATGACCCTCTGCTACGCCAGGATCTCCCGGGAGCTCTGGTTCAAGGCCGTCCCTGGCTTCCAGACGGAGCAGATCCGGAAGCGACTGCGCTGTCGCCGGAAGACCGTGCTGGGGCTCGTGTGCATCCTCACAGCGTACGTGCTGTGCTGGGCGCCCTTCTACGGCTTCACCATCGTGCGGGACTTCTTCCCCACGGTGTTTGTGAAGGAGAAACACTATCTCACGGCCTTCTACGTGGTCGAGTGCATTGCCATGAGCAACAGCATGATCAACACCGTGTGCTTCGTGACTGTCAAGAATAACACCATCAAGTACTTCAAGAAGATTATGCTGCTCCACTGGAAGGCTTCTTACAATGGCAGTAAGTCCAGTGGGGACCTCGACCTCAGAACCACGGGGGTGCCTGCCACGGAAGAGGTGGACTGCATCAGGCTGAAATAACTCCAGAACAGGACCTTTGGGCCCCTGACAAAGTGCTTAAGCACACACTATCAACCAAGAACTCTAGGTTTGCTGCATAGGGCAAAAGAAATGGACAAATATGTCAGTGCTGTGTTCAGGGAGCTCAGAATCTCTAAAACTGGTGTGACTACACCATCACCAGTGGCCGACATTGAATGAACATCTAATTTGTGCAAAGTGTAGGCACTGGTGAAATCTATATCTGTTGATGATATTTGATTGGCAGAAAGAAATAGGGATTAAACCAAAAAAAAAAAAAAAATGATGGGACATAGTGTGGAATGATGGGTTTTCCAGAAAGGAGCCTGAGTGGTCACTTAAAACTGTGGTCTATATGTTTTTAGGGTAAGGTTCTCTCTGGATCTCAGCTACTCATCAGACACTGAGATAACCATTCTCTGGGATTGTTCTTAGGTTTGCGTTCACTCCTAATGCTTGCTGACCTGGGCCAAGAATACAAAGCAGGTTCCTGCATCTTTCTGCAATCTTCCCTTCTATCCCTGGTTCTGACTCTCACCCTGGGCACCCAGGAAAGAAAGAAACATACAAATAAGTGGTGGGGGGCCCAACAGTGAGATTCAGAGACTACAGGCTTATTGAGGGTTTGTCCCTCTTTTTAATCCACCTCCTTTGTTTGGTGTTTTGAATTTGGAAATTAGGAACCAGAAGATCTGATCCAGCCTTGGATCTATCACCTATATGGGCCTGGGTAAGGCCTCTCGGAGGCAATGAAGATGATATAATACCTGTGAGGTGACCAATGAGATGACCATGAAGAACCAATGAGATAATATATGGGAAAACTCTTTCAACCATGCAAGTAATCAAGAGTGGACTAATAGCTATGTGTAGTGCCCTGGACAAGGAAAAGCTTGTCATCTTAGCTTATATATCATAGAATCCTCACCATCTCCCCCTTTTGTATTGTTTGTGTGAATTATTCCTTTACCCCTGTTAGCAGTTTTATGTGTGCATTATGTTCCTAATAACAGATTGGTATAATAAGGTGTTGAAATTTGGTGGCAGAATTGTGAAAGGAAATGGTAGATAGGTCTCCAGTCAGAAAATGAGCTCAGGGTTTTCGAAACTTTAGAATCGGAGCATCTTTGTGATTGATCATGGAAGTATCAGTCCTGCCTGTTCCTAGCCAGTGTGAATCTGGGGGATGTGATACTTTTTTCTCAGTCTGGTTTCATCTCGTGGGGGTGTATAGATGTGGAATGGATTTGTCTTCTTATTAAATAATTCTAGAGCAGCACATCTATTGACATAATGCTATTTAAGTGATGTATGTATGGTGTTTCCCCCTCCAAATATAGTCAACTCTTTAGTTTTGGTGGCAAAGTTTTTTTTTTTTTTTAAATAGTTACATATTTGCCTGGAAGACATATTTCAAAAACCTATTTGTTTCTTTTTATTCATCATCCAGCAGCTTTAACCTCTGGTTTAACTAGAATACTCTCAGAGAATGAAAACTAATTAAAATATTAGCCTGAAGCCAATCTGCTTTGGAAGGCAGTTCTATTGCATTCTAAAACTAGGAAAGTTTAATTTTTGAACTGAAAAATAATAAAATGACATAATTTGTTGTCCTTAGGTTCATCTTTTCCATTAGAAGTGTTAAACATGAGTTGACTGTATTAAATGGGAGCTTTTTACATGTGACAATCAAACCTCTTCCTGATTTTCAGCCTAAAATGTAAAATTTTCACTTGTTTGCCTGTCTGTAATATTTCTAGATATTATATCTGTTTGTGATTGTACAATGAATGAAAATGTTAATATCAAGTGAAATAAATAGTCTCTCTCTATATATAATTATTAACCATAGTATTCCTGTAATTTCCTCCCTCCCTCATTCTTTTCCCAGTTACAGTGTATTGGTTTTCTGAGTGAATACTGAATAGATGCTGATTCCATGATCATATGAATTCTGAGAACAATGCTATTTCATGTTCTTTTTGCCTGTGAACTTCTCTCCATCCTAAAGAGACTTATGGAGAAGGCAATGGCACCCCACTCCAGTACTCTTGCCTGGAAACTCCCATGGACAGAGGAGCCTGGTAGGCTGCAGTCCATGGGGTCGTGAAGAGTCGGCCATGACTGAGCGACTTCACTTTCAATTTTCACTCTCATACATTGGAGAAGGAAATGGCAACCCACTCCAATGTTCTTGCCTGGAGAATCCCAGGGACGAGGAGCCTGGTGGGCTGCCGTCTATGGGGTCGCACAGAGTCGAACACGACTGAAGTGACTTAGCAGCAGCAGCAGCAGCAGCAAAGAGACTTAGCTGGTTTATATTTTTTTCCTATAAATCTACTTTGGTAAAACCATAGCACCTGAGTGCCAAGACTGGAAATCTGAGGACCACTTTATGCTGGTTACATAAACTAAGGCTAAATCTTTGAACAGGTTCAGTGTCCACACATGGAAAGTGAGCCAGGAGATGAACCTAGGGTACTACATCTCTTTCAGATTAGCGGCTGAGTCACTGAACTGAGCGGTGGTCTGTCCAGCTGATGGCTTCTCTAAAAACTGGTAGAAAATCCAACAAGGTGGCACTTGTACTTATGTATCTCCTTTCTATTTTCTAAATACTTTCAGTATGCAAAGAGATATGCACATTGTCCCATACAGAAGAATAAAAACATGATTTTATAAAATCAAACCATCTCCATAACCAAAGTAAAAGAGGAGAGCAGGTTTAGAGTAAAACTTTGAGAAGTTTTGCCTAATGAGTATACATTTAAAGAATAATTTCTTAAAGACATTATGAAATGGCAGTCACCATAGCAAGCCCTGAAGCGTGAAACAAGTTCCATGCTCAGTGTGGAAAATAATGCTCAAGAAATTGTAAGATTGCCAGAAAATTGTAAACACACGTCCTGTTTCTTGAAAAATATGATGAATTTTGAAATGTGTCCATGAAGAATGAATCCAGTTCTCCTTCCTAGAGTGTAAGAATATCAAATTCCAATGATTTATTTTGCAGATAATGAAACTGAAGTCCAGAGAGGGGAAGAGAAGTTCAATATCACGCAGCTGGTAACTGTAAGAGCCAGGGTTAGACCCCAAAGCTCCTGAAGCTCAGTCCAGAGTTTTTCTACCACAGCATTCGTGAATGTAGGGAGCATCAATCTTGGAAAGAGAAGGATCATTTCCAAGAACCCTTGAGAGGACTGTTCATCTCCAGCCTGACCTTCTCTGGAGACCCTTAAAGAGTTTAACAGAGACATTCCTGGTTCCTTTGCAAGCCAAGTTTAACTCATCCCACCCCTGGGAACTTTCAGCACAGACATGGAGATCAGGAGGTTTTAGGGAAGAACTCCTAAAAATGTTTATAGCTATTCTTTCTTTAAATGCTTAGTTGGGGGTCCCTAGGAATATAAAAGAAAAATATCAGGCCCCTATCCCTGAGGATAGCTGCCTTGCCCTAGAAAAGCAGAGGAAAGCGATAAAGAAGACTGGCTTAGTCTGGTGTTCAGATGAAGGGCAGGCCTATGTGTTCAGTGGCATCAGAAGTGAAGAAGAGAGGTAAGGAGACTGTGGACAAGGTCAGACTTGAACAGGACAAGTGGGGTGTAGAAAAGCAGAAGGCAAGCACTTTCCGTGGGAAGAAAAACATTACTTTTATCTGCTCCAGGAAACCGAAATTGATCTTTTGCTGGGAGAAAAGGCTTCTCACTCAACAATAAGATTGTCATCCCTGGAAGAGATAACTAAGCACTGAAAAACATGCAGAGACATAAGCAATAGTGCAGGGCTTATCTGAGAGTGGATTCTGATGGGAGGAGAGGGTGGAGGGAAGGAGAGACAGAGAGCAGCTTTGCGAAGCCAGTCTGTATGATGGGGTGAGGGAGGCATCACATTATTAGGCGGAAAAAGTACAGAAAGGATGTGGAGGAGGAAGTTGAAAACAAAATTGGCTGATTTTAAAAAACCTTCAGTGAGGGGCATCCACCATGTGTCAGGGACTGAGCTGAGCAGGTTACAGGAATTATCTTGCACAGTCCTCAGAAGAGACCCTCCAAGGCGGGGTGGGGTGGGGTGGTGTATGACTCTCACTTTATAGATGAGGAAACAGAGAGCTGCTCAAGGCCACTCAAGGAGGGAATGGTTGAGATTTGAACACAAGAAGCTCCACTTGTGGGCTCGAGCTTGTGATCACAAGCTCGAGCTTGTGATCACAAGTTTGAGCTTGTGATCAGTCTATGCTGCAGCCTTTGCATGATCTTCCATGTGCCTTCTAGTATACCAAATAAATGCCTATCTCCTTTGTGATAAATCATCTCTTAATCAGATTTTCTCAAAATCCAAGAATGACACAAATCCCACCTTCATTTTTCCTTCTCTGAGAAGTTTTTATTACCCTCAGCAGCTGACCCTGATATACAGTTCTTAACCTTTGAATGTCATGGGTGCTTCTGACATCTTCTGAAGTTCATACCCCCTTCTCAAAACAGGGTAATACATAGATATGCCAAAAAAATCAATTATTTGGACATACTCTTCTCAAAATATTTTTTTTAATTTATAGTATAATTGTATCAATATTTATATTAAATTTTTTTAGTTAAATATATAAGGCCTTAAATTATCAGATTAAGATCAGGGTTATTAACTACCATGATGGTTGTTATAACTACCGAGATGTTTGGATGGCATCACCGACTCCATGGACATGAGACTGAGCAAGCTCTGGGAGTTGGTGATGGACAGGAAAGCCTGGTGTGCGGCAGTCCGTGGGGCTGCAAAAAGTCAGACGTGAGACTGAGCAACTGAACTGAACTGAATAACTACCATGCTTCTGAAGTAGTGATGAATGTGAATGACATTTTGAGCTCTCTTTTCAAGCTGCAATGTAATATAAAATATCTTCTCATTTCTCTTGGGAACAGTTTCAGTGACTGTTAATATTCAAGGGATTTGTTGCTTGTGTCAAAATAGCGGGAATAACTAAAGTTTAATTATAGGTTAGTGAGAGTAACAGTGGATTTTTTCCATCAATGTTTGTACTGTGCTCAGTCGCTCAGTCGTCTCCGACTCTTAGCAACCCCATGGACTGTAGCCTTCCAGGCTCCTCTGTCCATGGGAATCTCTAGGCAAGAGTACTGGAGTGGGTTGCCATGCTCTCCTCCAGGGGATCTACCCAACCCAGGGGTTGAACCCAGGTCTCCCGCACTGCAGGCAGATTCTTTACTGTCTGAGCCACCAGGGAAGCCCACCATCAGTGTTTATGGCCCCTAAACTGGTTAAGAACACCTGCCTGAGAGGGAGGCCAAGGCAAGCACACCTCAGAGTGGGCATTGGTAGAAATGGAGATGGCAGGAAGGAAGATGCATGTGCATGTGAATGGAATGAAATCAACAGATCTTTTTTGGGGGTACTTTTCTTATAAAAACACCTCTAGAGGTGCTGTGGTTCACCCACTGTCTGTTCTGTGCCTTCTCAGTGGCCCCAAACCTCATCCATGTGGCAAAAATTCATTCAAGAAGCTAGAGATGGTCTCTTTCCTTATGACCTGGATTACTCAGGATTCTTTCATAAAATTATTTAACAATCATATATTGTCTTAGGCTGTCTTAGACTTAACTTTGTGAAGTTACAAAAATGTTGCTGCTGCTGCTAAGTCACTTCAGTCGTGTCTGACTCTGTGACCCCATAGACGGCAGCCCACCAGGCTCCCCCGTCCCTGGGATTCTCCAGTCAAGAACACTGGAGTGGGTTGCCATTTCCTTCTCCAATGCACAAAAGTGAAAAGTGAAAGTGAAGTTGCTCAGTCGTGTCCGACTCCTAGAGACTCCATGGACTGCAGCCTACCAGGCGCCTCCGTCCATGGGATTCTCCAGACAAGAGTACTGGAGTGGGTTGTCATTGCCTTCTCTGTACAAAAATGAATACGACACAATTTCAGCTCCTGTTCTTTAACAGTTGGTCTCAAAGAGACCAGGCATTTGGTTGATGGAAAACACAAGACAGATTTACCTATCAAATGACTGGTTTGCTTCTCTTGTTTTGTTACTTTTAGGTCTTATATTGGATTGGCCAAAAAGTTCCCTCTGATTTTTCTGCATGGTGTTCTGGAAAAGCCCAAATGAACTTTTGTCCAACCCAATAGTTTTATTTTGTTTCTATTTTCCTCATTTAAATATCGTTGACTCTTTCATATATTCTTGAGTTGAATACACATTTCTTTTATTTTTATTCTTTCTGTGTCTTGTAAGTAACTAAGGGAGCAAGCTTTCTCTCCATAGAACTTTACTCTTGGTTGGAAGTGTGGAGTATCCTTATCTCTGAAATATATCTTTTTATTTCATTATGTTTGACAAATGTATTTCTTTCTTCAGAGTTTCCATATTCTCTCTATGTGTTTAAGATTTCCAACATTTGCTGTATTTGTTTCTCTTTGTTCCTTTGATATTTATTTATTCCATAGTAGACTTCATTTTTCTTTTGCAAGATCTCTTTCTTTTTCTTCTTTTCTCTTCTTTTTTCCTTTCTTTTTTGCATAAATGTGCATTCTTGTCCTGTTGTTTTTTTTATTTTACTGACCTTGGGCAGAACCAGCTCTACTGCCCAAATACAGTGATTTTGTGTCCTTTCTGTTTATTTCTTCCATTTGAGCTTCAGCTAGATAGTATGTGCTTCATGTTTTGCTTTGCTTAGGATGGGAAGAGAGGACTATTTATAGCCATGATTGGTGGGTTGGGTCTTTTTTCTATTATTTTAAGTCCTATCCTGGGATTCAGGCTTCCCAGGTGGCACTAGTGGTGAAGAATCTGCCTGACAGTGCAGGAGACGTTAAGAGACATTGATTTGATCCCTGAGTCGGAAAGATCCCCTGGAGGAGGACATGGCAGCCCACTGAAGTTTTCTTGCCTGGAGAGTCCCATGGACAGAGGAGCCTGATGGGCTACTGTCCATAGCGTCACAAAGAGTCAGACACGACTGATGCGACTTAGCACACACACATGCATCCTGGGATTCACTGTTGCTGAACAGGTGCACATCCTGCCCTTGGATTTAGGATTGTTCCTTCAACTCAAGGAGAGCCTGAATCTTCACTTCAGTCAATGATAATCTGCTCTAAATTAATTAGTCCCAATTTCATCTTATTTTTCCCCTCCTATTTCTCTTTCTCCTCCACTAGTCATTTGGTGGGAAAATAGAACTTGAAGGCTTTCATGAAAGGTTTTTCCAGTAGTCATGTATGGCTTTGAGAGTTGGACCATAAGGCTGAGTGCCAAAAAATTGATGCTTTTGAATTAGTGCTGGAGGAGACTGTTGAGAGTCCCTTGGACAGCAAGGAGATCAAACCAGTCAATCCTAAAGGAAATTAACCCCAAATATTCATTGGAAGGACTGACGCTGGAGCTCCAATACTTTGGCTACCTGATATAAAGAGCCAGCTCATTGGAAAAGACTCTGATGCTGGGAAAGATTGAAGGCAGGAAGAGAAGGGGGTGACAGAGGATGAAATGGTTGGATGGCATCACTCAATGGACATGAGTTTGAGCAAACTCCAGGAAATAGGGAAGGACAAGGAAGCCTGGCGTGCTGCAGTCCATGGGGTTGCAGAGTCGGACGGAGAATGAACAGCAACAACAATTCCTTCTTTGCTTCTCTGAATCCTCCCTCTACTCTGTTCTAGAACCCAGGAGACTGACTTTGGGGTTATACCATTGATAAGCCATATATTGTATTTCTTCTGGCTTCTTGTTGGATTAAGTCAGTGGCAGACACTGGCAGAGGGTCAGAGGATAAGACAGAATGAAGATGGGAATTTATTCAGTTGATTCCCAACTTTCCAGATTGGAGGGGCTACATTCTATAGCTGTTGGTCCCCTTGGGTACTGCTCCTCCCCTTTTCCTTTAGGGCTGGGGGAGATCCTGGCTGCCTTTGTTGCTGGCTTTAGGGAGCTCACTACTCCTGGTTACTTCTTCACAGCCCTATCTGTACCATTACAAACCTGTCCTTTATTAAGGATAACCCCCAACCCCATTTTTCCTGATAGTTCCCTGGCTGGTAGAGTATCAATCACAGCACTATGAATTCTAGTGGAAGAAGGCAATCATGCATATCTCTTATGGATTACCCACCCTGTAAGATTTAAAAATGAGTTCTTATCTGACTTTTAATTTTCTCTTTCCATTTTGCTAAGTCACTTTTCATTCTCAGAAATATTAACCATGGGTGGTCATTCTTCAAACCTTCTCTTGACTTCTTCCCAGCTGGTGAAAAACAAAACGGTGAATCCTGCAATTTTTCTCATTTCTGGTATGTTATCACCCATAGTAGTGGGAAAAGCTTTTAACCCAGAAAGGAATTTTTAGTTTGTTCCTCTAAGATGTCTACCTCCCACATGCAGTATGTACTTCCTTTGTACTATTTTTCAAAATTTCATCTTCTTACCTTGTTCATGGTACCACTTCTAAAAGATACACCATGTGTATATGTATACCTATATATATAAGGTTGTGATATATATCATTAGGTTTTATGGTCCTATGTCTCCTTTACCATATTTCCCTAAAGGTCCATCATATGTGTTAAGTATACTATAGGAAGATTAGTATGTTGGAAGGATTTTTACCAGAAGAACTAGAACCAGATAGATCATTAGAAAGTTAAAGAAAATGAAAGTTGCTCAGTCGTGTCCAACTCTTTGTGACCCCATGGACTGTAGCCTGCCAGGCTCCTCTGTCCATGGAATTCTCCAGGCCAGAATACTGGAGTGAGTAGCCATTCCTTTCTCCAGGGGATCTTCAAACCAGGTCTCCCACATTGCAGGCAGATTCTTTAGCATCTGAGATCATTAGAAGGGAGTTAAAAATACAAAGGAGGACGTGGATGGAGTGAAGGTTTTAAAGTGTTACTGGAGGTAAGGAAAGGGGAGCAGGAAGGGATGATGCTGATGTGTTGAGTTTGGCAGACTGGAAATTCAGGAGGAGGAACTGATTTAAGAGGGGGCAGATAAGTTTATTATTATATATATTGATTTTGAGGTACTGATAAAATATTTGGCTATATCCATCATGTTTTTATTGATGAGGAATATAGGAGAAAATTGGAAGTTAGAGAGTGTGGCTACCATCCACACTGAATTAACACAAAGGATCAGATTGTCAATTTAGACTCAAATTAGAGCTCCTTTTCAGTACCAAGGTTCACTAATGACCTCAGGTCTCAAGAAATCGAGAGGCTTAGGTCAAGGAAGGATTTTCTAGGACAATCTAGTGGCTATCTACATCCTTCCTATATCAGATATTGCCTTTGCTCCCAAATAAAAGATGAGGTCTCTCACTGAGATTTGTGGGTCATTTCACTGGGTAGGGGATATTTAAAATCTGAAATAGTTCTCTCTCTTTTTTTTTTTACACAGATAACCACAGGGATTTTGTGACTTTTTTAGAGGTCTTGACTCGCAAATGCACAAACTGTATTTTCATTTAACATAAGTAATACTGAAACAGGGTTATCCTGCTAAGGGAATTTTACTGATGAGGATTCTTTTCATATGAAATCATTCATTGATTATAGAAGATCCAGTCATCAAGAGATTTACAAGGAGATTAGACTGAATGATCTGCCTTCTCACCTGTGAACACCCTCCTGATAATATGGAGAGAAATGGACCACAAACTAGCTGGCTTAACACCTTCCTAGCCTCATACAAACTTAACAATTGAAGCCTTTGAAATGGATAAAGTTGAAAGTACAGAATATAGAGAGAAAAGTAGAATGATTATTCAGAAATAAAAGAAGGAAAAACCAGGAATGAAAAAGGAGAGAGATAGAGAATATTCAGAGAAGAATGAATTTAGTGTGACTGGGAATTTTAGCTTCTTTAACTCATTAATATCCCCTTTTTCCTTAGTAAAAGGACCTTTTATTTCAGAGTAAAGACTATGTTTCCCAGTCTTCCTTTCTGCTAAGGACGAATGTGTGACCAGTAAAACCTAGGGGAAAAGTTATGAAAGCAGAGAATTCATTTCCCTAAACAGGGGAAAGTGCTTTTCTCTTTTCTTTTCAAAATCCCATTATTTAGAATGAGATGTGAAGGCTCCAGCAGCGATCTTGTACAATGAAAATAAGGCTTACAGTATAGGCTTGGAGGACCAAAGACCTGGAAGGATAATGGGCCCATAGTAACTCTGTGGTATCCGTTCCAACACTGGACTAGCTCTGTATTTCTCCTAAGTGAGGTAAAAGTAATTTATTTTAATTTTTTGGTCAAGTAGCTTGCAGGTTCCCCATACTCCCTGCAGTAGAAATAGGGAGTCTTAACCACTGGACTGCCAGGGAAGTCCCTTATGTTACTATTTAAGGAGGTCTGCTTCTACCTAACTTTGTATCCAGAATGGCTCAGTATCAACTAGCCTGACTACATTTTGTCTTCCAATGCCTGTCTTTTCAATGGAAGTTAGGTTGTCCAACTACCTGAACAGGACTTCAGCATTCTCCAGCATATTAGTACCTTAATAAAAACAGAATCTGAACAAATCTAATTGAATCTGTACCACACACACGAGGAAAACTTTTCATCTGACCTTAAGGTGCTTCCTTATCATAGCTAAGCTTTTCTTTTTAAGAAAAAGAATTTCTTAAATTTTCTTTTCAGCTATTATGATATGGAATACAGTAGTAGTGGTAATGATAATAATAATATACTGTACTATTGCTTCTCATTAATCAAGTGTCTCTGTGATTCTATTAAGCACTTTACAAGCATGATTTTATTTACACCTCACAACCCAATAAGATGGGTGGTAATATTGTTGCTGAGAGATGGAACTACCCTATCTGAGCTTCCCTTTTTTCCCTCTACTACCTTTGTGTTGAGGAGTATCTGAGGACAAGGATGCCCCCATTTAGTTGTCTTGTAATGAGAATTCTATCTAAGCATACAACGTTTCTGAATTTTTGTTCTTGACTCTAAAGCTAAAAGACCACAGACAGGTCAGGTGGTTCCAATGTCCAATGGAACTCTTGGCTTCTCCACACTGCTACTTAGAAAAGATCTCAAACTGACCACTAACTTGGGACCTCTGAGGCTGTGGATAGTAAAGAATGGAGCACCTGTGATTCTGTTTCAAAATTGGGCTCTCTAAAGTACCAGAAAGCTAAAATTAATAGATTTTGTTGTTGTTGTTGAGAGGTAAGCTTGCAGAAACACACGGTTAGAACAGTTCTCAGTATGAGGCATTAAAATGTATGTCTCTAGCTCTGACCTTTTTATTTAGGAAGTGGGCCACCCGAAGTCTTCTGTGAACTTCAAGGAGGAGCCATCTGAGCATCAATAAATAATACACAACCTAATGAGTACATTTTGTTTTTTTAACAGCATTGAAAAAGCATGGGACAAAGAAGGTCATCTTCATGTAAACATACACAGAAGTTTATAGACTCCTTGAATTGGAATAGGTATTTGAGTTTTAGTGTAGTTATTTTTGTATTCCACCAAGAAAAAAAAGGTCTGTAGACTCTGAAAACGGCAGTTTGTTAAACAAACCACACCTTATTCTTGGTGTACCTCCAGACATGTTAAAAAGCTTTTGGATCCTGAGGGGGAGGTCAGGTCTTTAGATAAAATGTCCTTAGGAGTGAGTCAGTGTATCCATGGCAACCTATTTCCAAACCAAACAGAGATACCCCTCCCCCAATTGTGAGAGTGCGCTGATATCACATTTGCTTAATGTAATTGTCATTTCGTTGTTGCCTGTCCATAACAGCAGGAAGTCCTCATGTGTGATCCTCTTTCGAAGTATTACTGAGGCTCCCCCAGGAAGGCCTAGGTCCCACAAATTTCTTCTTGGTTTTTGCTCATCACTTCAGCCAGGCTCTCATGCCCACAGTCTGCACCAGCTGTTGCTTGAGTCTGTAGGCTGTGCCCTCCACAAGGGGGCTCCAGATGGCCTGCATGTTGTAAGCACTTGTCTGCCTCTCCTGAGGTCCTTCAACATAGGAGAGAGAGGCTCATCCAGTCTGGGACCAGGCTGCATGCATTTCCTTTGGCACAATTTTCTCATCTCTCACCCAGGGGTTTATTAATATTTCTCTCCCCAGTGCTCAGCGATAAAGAATCTGCCTGCAATGCAGGAGCTGCAGGAGACTCGGGTTTGATCCCTGAGTCCAGAAGACCCCCTGGAGGAGGATATGGCAACCCACTCTAACATTCTTGCCTGGAGAATCCCATGGACAGAGGAGTCTGGCAGGCTACAGTCCAAAGGGTCGCAAAGAACTGGACACAACTGAAGTGACTTAGTGTGCTTGCATGCACTCACTTACAATCTGAGTTTTTAGTCTTTAATTCATGGAGTGGGGGTGGGGGTACCAGTAGTCCACCTCAATTAACTTGTGCCAAGAAGTCTAATGCCTTCCATTCAGAGGGAGGTAAGAAGCAGTTGGCCCTAATGTGTGGTCTTGAAAACATGCTATTCAGTCAGTAAATCTTTGGGAAAAATATACATGCACCTCTACAAAAAACGAACTCTTAATTTTAGGGATTATTCACAATCCACACTTGGGGTGTGTCTGTTGACAGGGGAGAAGAAGGTCGCTTTTGGTTGTAAGGACTTAGTCTCACCAATGATATATCAAATTACATTGTGAAAGCCAAACTTATCTCCATCTGAAGTATTAATAATCATGTAATGGTGTCTTCTCTATGAACAGTGAACAAGGAGTGGTTATTACTAATATATATACTATACATACATAGTACTGCATGAACTGACACCATCTTGGGCTCTTCCAGATTCTCCTGGCCTTTCGCTGACCCTACCAGGGACTGTACTGTGTAATAAATCACTTCTCTGTGGTCGATGGCTTTGCACTTAATAGATACTGTTTAATCATTAGGATCAGGTGGCCTCTCTGCCCTGTTCATCTCCAAACAATGATGAAAACCTTCACTGACATATTCCCAGCACTCGAGAGACTAGTTACCCATTGATGAATTTTTTAAAAAATTAATTAATTTTATTTTAGTTGTGCTTGGTCTTCATTGCTGTGTGCAGACTTTCTCTAGTTGCAGTGAGAAGGGCTACTCTCTTGTTGCTGTTTATGGGCTTCTCATTGTGGGGCTTCTCTTGTTGCAGAGCTCGTGGGCTTCTCTAGTTGCAGCTTGTGGGTTCTAGAGGGTTCAATCTTAAGTAGAGCTTGGTGTCATCTAACGGTTCTGAAAGTCAGAAGTCCAAAAATCAATTTCACTGGGCTAAAGTCAAGGTGTTGGTGGGTCTGACTCCAGGAGAAAATCTCTCTCTACTTAAGATTGCCGCCCGAGACTTTCCGTTTCAACCCTCTCAGATCTGCCTCTAGAATCACTTGTGGGAACTCCAGGGTAGGTCTTGCCTTCATGCAAAGCCCTCAACTCTGGATTCCTTTTGCTGTTGGATTTCAGGCTCCAGTTGCCAAACCTGCCTTGTCATGCTGAAAATGCCTGCCAAGGCCTTCCTTGGGGGACTGCATTTTTAGGGAGTGAGATTATTATTGTGGTAAATGAGATATTTGACTACCACTGAGTTTCTTTTCATTGTCCTCTCTTTACCCCTTATTACAATGTAGATAGTCCGTAGGAGTTGACAGTCTAAATGAATAAATGCTCTTCTTAGAAAAGCCTCCTCCATGGTGTAAAGTCCATCCTTCCTCCTCCTCACCCTCCCTGTCTTCTCCTCTCCCTACTCCTCCTCATGTCTTAGAGCTGAGAGAAACCGTCCCAGCTGTGAAAAGGCAGATTAGTTGATCTATTCTTCCTCCAAAGGATTCTCCTTGAACCATCAGTCAAGAACCACTTTCCTTGTCCATCTTTGGTAGGAATGTAAATTTGTGCAACCACTATGGAAAACAGTATCGACGTTTTTCAAAAAAACTAAAAATAGAGCTATCATATGCCCCATCAATTCCACTCCTGGATCAGAAAAAAACGAAAACACTAATTTGAAAAGATACATGCATTCCAATGTTTAGAGCTGCCTTATTTACAGTAGCCAAGATATGGAAGCAACTTAAGTGTCCATCAACAGATGAATGAATAAAGAGGATGTGGTATATATATATATATGTGTGTATGTTTGTATTGAAAATTTGCCATTTGCAACACCATGGATGGACTTGGAGGGGGGTATTATGCTGAGTAAAATAAACCAGGCAGAGAAATACAAATACTGTATGATATCACTTATATGTGGAATCTAAAAAATAAAATTAGTGAATATGACAAAAAAAAAGGTAGACTCACAGATAATAGAGAACAAACTAACGGTTACCAGTGGGGAGAAGGAATAGGAAGGGATAAGATAGGGATAGGGATTAAGAGGTACAAACTACTACATATAAAATAAATAAGCTACAAGGACATATAGTACAATACAGGGAATATAGCCAATATTTTATAATAACTGTAAATGTAGTATAACCTTAAAAATTGTGAATCACTGTTATATACCTGAAACTTGTATAATATTGTAGATCGACTATACCTCAATTTAAAAAAACAGAATCACTTTCCTGGAGAATTTAGCTCACTTGGAACTGAGAATGCTTCTCCCTTGGTGTGTCCCAGTGGAAGCATTTTATTTATATGCAGATAACAAGCCAGGCAGCAGCTGACTTGTTTATATACTTAGCTAACAGAGGTGCTGTATTGCTCCCATTCTGTGCCTGAGGCTCTGACAGAAGGGAGGTGCCCCTGGGGCTCACGGAAGAAATGTCAGAGCAGGCTGTTAGTCTAAATATGGTGTCTGCAGCTACTCCCTCGAGGTCTTGAGGATGTAGCAAAAATGAAATCAATTTCCTTTGTTTTGCACAAACTTTTACTTTATTATTTTTCAGATTGAAAATCAGAGAAGCTATAAAAACAGTCATTTCAGCTGGAATCATTGTTTTTACCATCTGATATTATTTATTCATTTAATAAATCTTGTATTTAATGCTTACTCTGTACTAGGACCATGTAGGTGTTGGGGATTCAGCAGTGAATAAGACCAAGTTTCAGCCCTCACGGAGCTTATAGTCTAGATCAATCAATCAATTAAACAAACAACAGCACATGCATAAACATAATTTCTGATAGTGGTAAGCGTTATTGAAAAAAAAAAAGTAGAGCAGGGTAAAGGGACAGCAAGTGACAATTCATGGAATGAGGTCGAAAGAATTGGAGGTGGTTTAGGTTGGAGGTTGTTTAGGTTGTAGGTCAGGGAAAACTTGGCTTCTAGGAGACTTGAAATGAAGGAGCCAGCTCTGTCAAGATCTGGGAAAAGAGCTTTACAAGCAGAGGAACTAGCAAGTGCAAAGCCCCTGAGGAAGGGGCAAGTTCGTGTGATATGGAACAGCAAGAGACTAGTGTGGCTGGAATGTCAGGAGGGAAAGACCAGGATTGCCCTTGGTGAGCAATACATTAGATAATGCTGGACCTCACAGGCCACAGTAACTGTGTGAATTTCATCCTAACTGTGAGGGAAGTTAGCTGGAGAGTTTTACGCAAGGAATTAATATGGGTCTAAATTAGGGTCTAAAATTTAGTACTCTGCCCATTGCACTGAGAATAACTTAGAGGGAATGGGCCAAGTTTGGAAGCTGGGAGACCAGCTGCAGAGCTATGACTTGCTCTAGCTTCTGGAAGACTTCTGTTCCAAGGAGTATGTTTCCATATTTTTATTTGCTAGGGAGATTGATTTGGTTCTCTTGGTATTCCATTTTAACAGCATTCTTTTCTTGTTCAGCATTCTTTTCTTGTTCAGCATTCTTATTTTTTAGATAAAATTTCTTCCCTTATATTACAGAGAATTATATTATTGTTAATTTTTGAAGTCTGATTTTCTAAAAATTGTCTTTATTACTAACAAATGTGTCTAATTTATTATTATTAGCTTTGTGGTTAACAGCATAGATTTAAGCCAGATTGCCTGGTTGAAATAACAGCTTCTCCACTCATTATCTGTGTGACCTTGGGCAAGTTACTTACTATCTTTTTGCCTCTGTTTCTTTATTTCAATGGAGATAACAACAGTATTAACTCAAATGCTGATTATAATGGTTAAATGAGTAAATTCATATAAAGTACTTAGAATAGTGCCTAGGTCACATATAGGCACAATAAGGGTCAGCTTTTATTTTCTCTATTTGCTTTGGTCTACTTGTTACATTAGATGGTTTCCTCAACTGTCTGGGAATTCTTGACTCTGTACAAACTTATGAATGAGGCTCTAGGCACAGAGGAAAGGCTTGTCTACTGTGGGCATGATTCTAGCATCCCTGGTTAAATTATACCTATACCTTTTGGGGAAAAAATCTAACCTACTCTTTTCTCTTGGAGTGATCAGGTTCATAGAGAAGGATCTCTCATTCTCCAACTTGGAGATTACAGGCTGAGCTGTGCCATCTTATGAAAAAGAGCTAGTTCTCAACATTCAGGCTATAAACTTTCATCACAAGCTGGAATCAAGATTGCCAGGAGAAATATCAATAACCTCAGATATGCAGATGACACCACTCTTATGGCAGAAAGCAAAGAAGAACTAAAGAGCCTCTTGATGAAAGTGAAAGAGGAGAGTGAAAAAGTTGGCTTAAAGCTTAACATTCAGAAAACTAAGACCATGGCATCTGGTCCCATCACTTCATGGCAAATAGATGGGGAAACAGGGCAAACAGTGTCAGACTTTATTTTAGGGGGCTCCAAAATTACTGCATATGGTGATTGCAGCCATGAAGTTAAAAGACACTTACTCCTTGGAAGGAAAGTTATGATCAACCTACACAGCATATTAAAAAGCAGAGACATTACTTTGTCAACAAAGGTCCATCTAGTCGAGGCTGTGGTTTTTCCAGTAGTCATGTATGGATGTGAGAGTTGGACTATAAAGAAAGCTGAGTACCGAAGAATTGATGCTTTTGAACTGTGGTGTTGGAGAAGACTCTTGAGAGTCCCTTGGACTGCAAGGAGATCCAACCAGTCCATCCTAAAGGAGATCAGTCCTGGGTATTCATTGGAAGGACTGATGTTGAAGCTGAAACTCCAATCCTTTGGCCACCTCATGCGAAGAGTTGACTCATTGGAAAAGACCCTGATGCTGAGAAAGATTGAAGATAGGAGGAGAAGGGGACGACAGAGGATGAGATGGTTGGATGGCATCACTGACTCAATGGACATGAGTTTGGGTAAACTCCAGGAGTTGGTGATAGACAGGGAGGCCTGGTATGCTGCGGTTCATGGAGTCGCAAAGAGTTGGACATGACTGAGTGACTGAACTGAACTGAATCCCCCTGTTTGAGAGTGGTGCCCAATGAGTGTTATCCATTCATCCATCAACTGTGCTTTATGCCATACATCCAGAGTTCCCTGTTTAATGATCTCCAAAGAACAGGTTTCGCGTCTTCTCCTGGATAAGGTGGGAAAGGCATTTAACTGTCTAATGTTGGGAGAAAATCTGGAGTTCAATTTTCTCTTCCACAGGCTTTCCATTTACTTGTTTTCAGGCTCATCTTTCTTCTCACTTCCAAAGTGCCAGGTCCTACTAATTCCTGGACTTTCTGGGGATTCAGTGGTGCAAACATGGCTCTTTCTCAAGCTGTCTTCACTGATTTTGGGAATCTGGGTTTCTTGAACACCTAAATCTACCTGTTTTCTAATTTCCAAATACTATTGATATATTTCCTCTTCAATTTTTTTTTCTTTGTTAAAAATTCCTTTGCAGTAGTTTTCATGGGCACAAGGAAGGATCAGAGATACAAATGAGTATTCAATCTGTTATTTGTAATTAGATGTTCAGTTCCTTGTTTTTTTTAGAAACTTGAAGCCTGAGGTCCAGGGAGGCTACAAAGCTGGTTGGAGACAACATGGAGGTAGGATTGGGTTCTTTTGATTGTGGTCAAATGCTCTTCCCACTTGTTTTAGTCTGTTCTGGCTGCTATAAAAGAGTATCATAGACAAGGTGACTTGGAAAGAACAGAAATTTATTTCTCATGGTTCTGGAGGCCAGAAAGCCCAAGATCAAAGTGTTGGCAGGTTCAGTGTCTGATGAGAGCCCAATTCCTGGTTCATAGACAGCTGTTTTCTCACTGTGTCCTCATATGAAGGAGGAGGCAGAGGATAGTTCAGGGGTCTCCTTTATAAGAGCAATAATCCCATCATCAGGGCTTTACCCTCATGCCCTAAGAACTCCCAAAGTCTCCACATCCTAATATCATCATATGGGGCATTAGGTTTCAACATATGAATTTTGTGGGAGACACAAACTTGCAGAACATAACATCACTACTATTTCATCCTAACTCTGAACAGCCTCAAGAGACCTGATTTGATAAAGCTGAGCGAATTCCATTTGTGATCTTAATGGCCAAGATTAAAGAGTGCACTCTGGCCTCCAGGGTGTTATTAGAGCTAGAAAAGTTTTGATTCTACCTCTGCCCCATCTTCTTACCCACACTTCTTACCCATAAAGTTGTCATCTGTGCTTTGGAGAGCAACTATTTTCCCTCAGAGAAGGCTAATATCTGAGGGAGGCACCTCATTTTAAGAAATTAATTTTCATAAAGGTGGTGAAACTCCCCTGAATTTTAAGGGACATGATAGATCAGTTCAGTTCACTCAGTCATGTCTGACTCTTTGTGACCCCATGGATTGCAGCACGCCAGACTTCCCCGCCCATCACCAACTCCTGGAGTTTACTCAGACACACGTCCATTAAGTTAATGATGCCATCCAACCATCTTATCCTCTGTCGTCCCCTTCTCCTCCTGCCTTCAATCTTTCCCAGCATCAGGGTCTTTTCCAATGAGTCAGTTCTTCGCATCAGGTGGCCAAAGTATTGGAGCTTCAGCTTCAGCATCCGTCCTTCCAATGAATATTCAGGACTGATTTCCTTTAGTATTGACTGGTTTGATCTCCCTGCTGTCCAAGGGACTCTCAAGAGTCTTCTCCAACACCACAGTTCAAAAGCGTCAATTCTTCAGTGCTCAGTTTTCTTTATGGTCCAACTCTCACGTCTATACGTGACTACTGGGAAAACCATAGCTTTGACTAGATGGACCTTTGTCAGCAAAGTAATGTCTCTGCTTTTTAATATGCTGTCTAGGTTGGTCATAGCTTTTCTTCCAAGGAGCAAGCGTCTTTTAATTTCATGGCTGCAGTCACCATCTGTTGTGATTTTGGAGCCCAAGAAAATGATAGATATAGCCCAACAAAATGATAGACATGATAGATATTTCCTCTCAAGTTGAAACTCATCTAGACAATGAAATTATGTGTATAAGACAAAGGAATGTGATATAATATAGAGGATGAGTTGGGGTGAGGGGGAAATGACACCCAATCAGGGCTAGGATCAAATAAAGAAAATTAAGAGAAGATGAGTCTTATAACACGATGGGCTGGTGTGCAGAAGAGGAGGAGAAAATCTTTGGAAAGTTTTATTTGCTGAAGTTCTTATATTTGGGGGTTGTGACTATCCTAACTATAAAAGAGAAAACCTTGCCATAATATGTGTCAAAATGTTAACTAGAGTCTGCTGTAATTCAGAACAATAGATGCCTACAAGGCTTGATATCTTAACAGTATCTACCTGCCAGCCCGTGAACCCCTGAACATGACCCTGGAGGGAACCACTCCTGGTTCATGAAAAACTGTAAGAAACCAACTATCCAATAGAGCTGGGCCTCCATTTCAGCAATTATTGTAAACCCAGGTTCCACCCTTGCTACCCACTTGCTGTGAATGGTCCATTTAAAAACACCTGAATGAACGAAAATCTTTACAGAAATTTTAGGGCTTATCATTAGACCATTTGTGAGCTGGAAGAGACCCTAGCAATTACTTAATCTATGTTTTATATTAATAATAAAGGAAATTGGTTCTAGGAATTTGCTTAAGGTTCTGTAACTAACTCATAGTGGAATTTTAGAAAAATTTAATTCCCCTTCACATAGGGATGTAGAGGAGGTTGAAAGTCATTTATTCATTCAACAGATATTCATTACAGGCCAACAACGTGGCAAGTGGTGCTCTGGATATTGGAGCTCCTGGGATGAACAATCAAATAGAGTTTCAGCTTCATGAAGCTCATGTTCTAGTGGGGATTGGCAGAGGGAATAAACCAATAAATGAATGAATATATGATACAGAATATGGGAAAAAGAAAAGGCTGACAGTGAGCAGGGGGTGATGGCTGTTTTAGATTGATGGTCAAGGAAGTTCTCTTTGAGGAAGTGCATGTGACCAGACACCTTAATAAAGTGAAAGGAAAACACCGTGGAAATATCTAGGGCAGATCATCCCAGGTTGAAGAAACTGCAAGTGTAAAATCCCTGAAAGGCAAAAAACGCTGGTGTGTGTGAGGAACAGCATGAAGGCCATGGTGGAGGTGCCGAGTGAATCGATGGGGAAAATGGGTGATAGGAGCAGGGCAGCTGGGGAGCAAATTCCACAGGATCTCGTAGGTATGGAAGAATATTGGTTTTAAGTGGGTGGAAGATTTGAGTAAGGAAGTAACCAACATGAACTGCCCTCTCTGCTGTGTGTAGAATAGACTGTGGTAGACAAGGGTAGAAGCAGGGGGACCAGTTAGGAAGCAGTAGTCCAAATAAGTTATAAAGGTGTCATAGACGAGGATGGTAATGGTAGACATGGGGAGAAGTGGACAGATTCATGTTATTCATCTTATAATATATTCATGTTATATTTTGGAAAACAAAGCTAATTAGACTTCATCAGTATCGGATATGGTATAGAAGGACATAGGAGTCAGGTTTTTTTCCTGAAAAGCTGGGCAAATGATGACATTTTATGTGATGAAATCACTGAGGATGATCAGGTTTCGGGAGGGTAGTCAACTGAGCATTTGAAACTACTTAGTTTAAGTGTTTATACAGAATAAAGATGTTAAAAACTCATTTGGATATACAACTCTAGACATCACAGAAAAGATTGGAGTTGGAGATAGAACTTTTCGAGCAATCAATGTCCAAACAATATATATGCAATTTCAGATGATCAAAGACTTAAAAATATAAGCAAGAACCATAGAAATTCAAGCAGAAGACAGTATAATATCTTCAAAACCCTGGGCAGAAACGGACTTTTTCTAAAAAATTTAATTTTATTTTTTTAACACTAAAACCCGTTTGTATTGGAGTATAGCTAATTAACAATGTTGTGGTAATTTCAGGTGAACAGCGAAGGGACTCAGCCATTCATATACATGTATCCTGTACACCCATGGCTGATTCATGTCAATGTATGGCAAAAATCACTACAATATTGTAAAATAATCAGTCTCCAATTAAAATAAATTAATTAATTAAAAAAAAAATTTACATGTATCCATTCTCTCCCAAACCTCCCTTTCATCCAGTCTGGCACATAACATTGAGCAGAGTTTCATGTGCTATACAATAAGTCTTTGTTGGTTATCCATTCCCATTTTAAATATAGCAGTGTGTATATGACCTTCCCAAAGTCCCTAGCTGTCCCTACCCCTTGGCAATCATAAGTCCATTTTCTAAGTCTGTGAATCTCTTTCTGAGAAACATATTTATTAGCACATGAAAAGAGTAACATAAAATAAAAGTTTGATGAGTTGAATTCATCAAAACAAAATATTTTGCACATTTAAAGGCATCATTAAGGAAATAGGCAAGCTACAGACTGGGAGAAAATTTTTCCAATGCAGAAAACTGACAAGAACTTGAATCTAAAATGTATTTAACAACTCCTAAAATTAACAATAAAAATGACAAACAACCCAATAAAACATGACAAAAAACTTGTATAGATACTCCACAAAAGAAAATATATGATTCATATGTGCTAATAAACACTTGAAAATGTTCTCAAACATCATCGGATATTAAGAAAATACACATTAAAACCACAAGATGTCAATTCTCACCAACTGGAATGGGTAATATAAAAGATATTAGCAATACTATTGTTGGTGTTGTTCAGTCACTAAGTTGTGCTCAACTCTTTGCAGCCCCATGGACTGTAGCACGCCAGGCTCCTCTGTCCTCTCAGAGCTTGCTAAAATTCATATCTATTGAGTCAGTGATGCTATTTAACCATCTTGTCCTCTGCTGTCTCCTTCTCCTATTGTTTTCACTCTTTCCCAGCTTCAGAGTCTTTTCCAATGAGTTGGCTCTTCATATCAGGTGGCCAAAGTATTGGAGCTTCACTTTCAGCGTCAGACCTTTCAACGAATATTCTGGGTTGATTTCCTTTAGAGTTGACTGGTTTGATTTCCTTGCAGTCCAAAGGACTCTCAAGAGTCTTCTCCAGCACCATAATTCAAAAGCATCAATTCTTTGGCACTCAGCCTCCTTTCTGGTCAAACTCTCACATTTGTACATGACTAGTGGAAAAACCATAGCTTTGACTATACTGAGCTTTGTCAGCAAAGTGTTGCCTCTGCCTCTGCTTTTTAATACACTGCTTAGGTTTGTCATAGCTTTCCTTCCAAGGACCAAGCGTCTTTTCATTCCATGGCTGCAGTCACCATCCACAGTGATTTTGGAGCCCCCTAAAAAGAAAATCTATCACTGCTTCCACTTTTCCTCCTTCTATCTGCCATGAAGTGATGGGATTGGATGTCATGATCTTGATTTTTTTCACATTGAGCTTCAAGCCAGCTTTTTCACTCTCCTCTTTCACCTTTATCAAGAGGCTCTTTAGGTCCTCTTCACTTTTCTGCCATTATAGTGGTGTCATCTGCCTGTCTGAGGTTGTTGATATTTCTCCTGTCAATCTTGATTCCAACTTGTGATTCATCCAGCCCAGCATTTCGCATGATGTACTCTGCATATGAGTTAAATAAACAGGGTGACAATACACAGCTTTGTCATACTTCTTTCCCAATTTTGAACCAGTTAGTTGTTCCATGTCCAATTCTAACTTTTGCTTCCTGACCTGCATACAGGATTTTCAGGAGACAGGTAAAGTGGTCTGGTACTCCCACCTCTTTAAAAATTTTCCACAGTTTGTTATGATCCACACAGTGAAGGAAATCAACCCTCAATATTCATTGGAACGACTGGTGCTAAAGCTGAAACTGCAGTACTTTGGCCACCTGATGCAAAGAGCTGACTCATTGGAAAAGACCCTGATGCTGGGGAAGATTGAGGGCAGGAGAAGGGGTGACAGAGGATGAGATGGTTGGATGGCATCACTGACTCAATGGACATGAATTTGAGCAAACTCCAGGAAATAGTGAAGGACAGCTAAGCCTAGTGTGCAAAGGGACCCCATGGTGTCCATGGGGTCACAAAGAATCTGACATGACTAAGCAACTGAACAACAACACAGTCAAAGGCTTTAATGTAGTCAATGAAGCAGAAGAAGATGTTTTCCTGGAATTCCCTTGCTTTTTCCATGATCCAACAAATGTTGGCAATTTGATCTCTGGTTCTTCTGCCTCTTCAAAACTCAGTTTGCATATCTGGAAGTTCTGGGTTCACATACTGCTGAAGGATTTTGAGCATAATTTTGCTGCACGTGAAATGAGTGCAATTATATGGTAGTTTGAACATTCTTTGGCATTGCCCTTCTCTGGAATTGAAATGAAAATTGACCTTTTCCAATCCTGTGGTCACAGTTGAGTTTTCCAAATTTGCTGACATAGTAAATGCAGCAGCAGTAAATGCAGCACTAACAGCATCATTTTTTAGGATTTTAAATAGCTCAGCTGGAATTCTGTCACTTCTACTAGCTTTGTTCATAATAATGCTTCCTAAGGCCCACTTGACTTTATACTGCAAAATGTCTAGCTCTAGGTGAGTGACCACAAATTCACAGTTATCCAGGTCATTAAGACATTGTTTTGTATAGTTCTTCTGTGTATTCACAGAGCCACCCAAGTCAGAAAATGTCCAATATGCTACTAGAGAAGAGCAGAAGGCAATTACTAATAACTCCAGAAAGAATGAAGTAGCTGGGCCAAAGCGGAAATGACACTCGGTTGTGGATGTATCTGGTGGTGAAAGTAAAGTCTGATGCTGTAAAAAAACAATATCGCATAGGAACCTGGAATGTTTGGTCCATGAATCAGGGTAAATTGGACATAGTTAAGCAGGAGATGGCAAGACTGAACATCAACATCTTAGGAATCAGTGAAATAAAATGGACAGGAGTGGGCAAATTTAATTCAGATGTCCTTTATATCTACTACTGTGGGCAAGAATCTCTTAAAAGGAATAGAGTAGCCTACATAGTCAACAAAAGAGAGCAAAATGAAGTACTTGGGTGCGATCTCAAAAATGAGAGATGATCTTGGTTCATTTCCAAGGCAAACCATTCAACATCACAGTAATCCAAGTGGGTGCCCCAGCCACTGATGCAGAAGAAGTTGAACTTGATTGGTTGTATGAAGACCTACAACACCTTCTAGAACTAATACCAAAAAAAGATGTCCTTTTCATCATAGAGGATTGGAATGCAAAAGTAGGAAGTCAAGAGATACCAAGAATAACAGGCAAGGTTGGCCTTGGAGTTAAAAATGAAGCAGGGCAAAGGCTAACAGAGTTTTGTCAAGAGAGCCCACTGGTCATAGCAAACACCCTCTTTCAACAACACAAGAGTTGACTCTATACATGGACAAAACTGGATGGCAATACCAAAATCAGGTTGATCATATTCTTTACAGCTGAAGATGAAGAAGCTCTACATAGTCAGCAGAAGCAAGACCTGGAGCTGACTGTGGCTCAGATCATCAGCTCCTTATTGCAAAATTCAGGCTTAAATTGAAGAAAGTAGGGAAAACAACTAGGCCATTCAGGCATGACCTAAATCAAATCCCTTACGATCATATAGTGGAGGTGATGAATAGATTCAAGGGATTAGATCTGGTAGACAGAGTGCCTGAGGAACTATGGATGGAGGTTCCTAATATTGTACAGAAGGCGGTGACCAAAACCATCTCAAAGAAAAAGAAATACAAGAAGGCAAAGTGGTTATCTGAGGAGGCTTTACAAATACAAAAGGCAATGGGGAAAGGGAAAGATATACCCAACTGAATGCAGAATTCCAGAGAAGAGCAAGGAGAGATAAGAAGGCCTTCTTCAATGAATAATGTGAAGAAATAGAGGAAAACAATAGAATGGGAAAGACTAGAGATCTCTTCAAGGAAATTAGGGATACCGAGGGAACATTTCATACAGGGACAGTCATGATAAAGGACAGAAACAGTAAGGACCTAACAGAAGCAAAAGAGATTAAGAAGAGGTGGCAAGAGACACACAGAAGAACTATACAAAAAAGTTCTCAATGACCTGGATAGCCATGATGGTGTGGTCACTCAACTAGAGTCAGACACCTTGAAGTGTGAAGTCAAATGGGCAATATTATACACGTGGACAAAGATCTTTGCCTGCCAATTCACTAAGCAAAGGATGTTGTGGCTACCATGCCATCAACCACTGCCACCCCCCCACACACACCTGTGCACCTTGAGTGAATTCAGGATGGAGAGAAACCAGGTACTGGCCCTAGATAGTTAAGGTACATATCAAAGGAATAATTTCGTTAAGCCCAAACTCTTGCATATTCCCATACATAGCAAAGCACTTAAATTCATTAACTTGAGACATCTGTTTCTCTAATTAGCAGTAAAATTTCAGTGTTCCACTACTTACTTTTTTTTTTTTTTGCTTTTTTATTTTTGGTTTGTTTTTGTTTTGCAGAACCTCCTATATATCCTGGCTTCTCATTACCTTTTCGGGACAGTCCCTCAGAGCTATCTGAGAGGCTGTATTCTGGGTTCAGGTCTTCAGTAAGTCTGTGGAATAAAATGTAATATTCAACATTTAGGCTGTATATATATATATATATTTTTTTTTTTTTTTCAGTCAATGTACATATCAGGAATGTGGAAGGGCTGCAACTCTCCTACATTGCTAGTGGGAATGCAAAATGCTATAGCTCCTCCAATAAAATGCTGACTTCTGTGGTCCTTCTCTACAGTTTCCTGTAGAAATGATCCCCCTAAATACAACCACTGTCCCATTCTGGGCCACTGAGCCTGCCTAGGCACATAGCTGTGCATGGTGCCTGGTCTCTAACTCCTCCACACACACACAAGAATGAATGTTTTAGTTACTCTGTATTTGCAGGAGAAATGTGAAATTCTCATTAAAATGTAACCAGATTTGTATCAGTATTTTTTTAGGGAGCTGGGTGATCCTGGAGAAATTGCCCATGCAAGCAGCATAGGTAATAAGAACACTCACACTAGCCCACCTTCCCCAGCTCCTCTGAGAAGGAGCACCAAACAGCATTCCCACCACCCATAGGCTCCTCTTGCCTGGTTCCTGACCCTACAGAAGGTAAGAGTGGGAGCCTCAGAAAAGGATTTCTATTTTTTTCCTTTGCTTTGTAGCTTATTGCAAGATATTGAAAATACTTCCCTATGCTATAAAGTAGGACCTTGTTTATTTTATATGTAGTAGTCAGGAGAAGGCAATGGCATCCCACTCCAGGACTCTTGCCTGGAAAATCCCATGGATGGAGGAGCCTGGTAGGGTGCAGTCCATGGGGTTGCTGAGAGTCAGACACGACTGAGCGACTTCACTTTCACTTTACACTTTCATGCACTGGAGAAGGAAATGGCAACCCACTCCAGTGTTCTTGCCTGGAGAATCCTAGGGATGGTGGAGCCTGGTGGGCTGCCGTCTATGGGGTCACAGAGTCCGGCACGACTGAAGCGACTTAGCAGCAACAGCAGTATGTATCTGCTAATCTCAGACTCCTAATTTGTCCCTCTTACTTTTCCCCTTCATTAACCGTAAGTTTGTTTCCTATGTCTATGAGTCTATTTCTGTAAATGAGTTCATCTGTATTATTTTTCTTAGATTCCACATGTAATGATATCATGTGATATTTGTCTGCCTCTGTCTGACTTACCTCATTTAGTGTGATAATCTCTATGTCCATCCATATTGTTGCAAACGGCATAATTTCATTCTTTTTTATGGTGAGTAATATTCCATTGTTCGTATGTACCACATCTTCTTTATCCATTCATCTGTCAATTGATATTTAGGTTGCTTCTATGTCTTGGTTATTGTAAATAGTGCTGCTATGAACATTGAGGTGTGTGTATCTTTCTGAATTAGAGTTTTCTCTGTATATATGCCCAGGAGTGGGATTGCTGGATCACAGGATAACTATAGCTTTTTAAGGACCTCTATATTGTTTTTCATAGTTACTGTACCAGTTTACATTCCCACCAACAGTGTAGGAGTATTCCTTTTCCTCCACACTCTCCCAAGCATTTATTTGTAGAATTTTTGATGATGGTATGGCAGCAATTTAAAGGAAAGCTGACTATGACTGCATTGCATTTCACCATTTATTCTGTTTTCTCCCTTTTCAAACTAGATTGTGATCTCTTCATTTCTGAATCTCTAGAAGTTAATATTTATAGTTTCCAGACTATAATAAGGCATTGTAACCATGAGTTTGATTACTTTCATGAGGAACCCATACAAATGGTAGGAAATAGACTGGTTAGAAAATATCACTTGTTCATATTATTCATTTATTCAATATGAACTATTATTTTCTGTTTATTAATTTAAAATAAATCTTGAGATTTGGGATAAGTATCTGGTTTTTGTAACCCTTGGTTCATTGTTCTCTCCTCTACTGCAAGTAAGTGAGAGGAGAAATCCTGTGAATGACTTATGGTCAGGGGCTGGAGTGGGGTGGAAGGACAGAGTGTCTGCTTTGGGGGGTGTGTGTGGTCAGTTGTTTAATTGTGTCCAACTCTTTTGTGACCTCCATGGACTGTAGTCTGTCAGGTTCTTCCATCCATGGGATTTCCCAAGGAAGAATTGTGGGTTGCCATTTCCTTCTCCAGGGGAACTTCCTGACCCAGGGATCAACCATGTGCCTCCTGCACTGGCAGGCTGATCATTTACCACTGAGCCCCCTGGGGAGGGCATGTTAATTACAGAGCTTTCCAGAAGCTGTGTTCCTCGAAAGTCAAACTGCATCTTCTGTCCTCCTGCCACAAAGCACAGTCTCCTGTGCAGGTTTAGATCAGGTGGGTGGGAACAGGCCTGAATATTAAGGGATCTAGAGAAAAAGAAGTCCAGCAATTCATTTCACAGGAAGGGAACTGAAACCAGAGCAGTTAAGCCATCCTCCTCCTCTTCCTTTTCGTGAGAGCTTAGTTCTGTTGAAGCTGATTTTGAATATTGCATCTAATCATCAACTCTGGGCTATGGGCTTAACTGTCATGAGGCTCTCATTTCATGATAGATAAAGCAGAAAGAGAAGTGGTATGCTGTGATGAGAAAGTTCTGGCAGGAAATGAGATGGCCAGTTACCACCCATGGCTCTCTAGCTTCTCTCTGCAAGGCTTTTTTTGAATTCTTGCTTTGCCTTCCCATTGAGTGATTGAGTCAGGCTTCATTTAAATTGTAGGCATTTGCATAAATGCTCATAATGAAGAAATGTATTCCCAACTGGCCTGGAACAAAGCCTGTGGCTACTTTCTGCCTTTTGTACTGTGTCCATTCCCTGGAGGCCTGAACCCATCTGGTATGGGGAGTTGCAGTGGCAGCAGAAGGAAGTGACCGGTCAGAGCAGGCCATGGGCTAGATGAAATCACATGTTATATGTCTGACACACTGCATGTGTTCAACTGCATTTGTTATCTCCTGGTATCGTGGCAGTAACATAAAGCACAATGCGTGCCTATATGCATATTCAGTTGTGTCCAGCTCTTTGCGACCCCAGGGATTGTCACCCATCAGGCTCCTCTGTACATGGTATTCTCCAGGCAAGAATATTGGAATGGGTTGCCATTTCCCCCTTCAGGGGGATCTTCCTGACCTAGGAGTCTAACTTGGGTCACCTGTGTCTCCAGCATTGGCAGGCAGATTCTTTACCACTGAGCTACCTAGGAAGACCCTATAAAGCCCAATACAGCATATATTTGGCTTCAAAGGTGACATAAGACCATATAACTATTAACCAATCTGAGTTAATGTTTTAATTTGTTCTTCTGTTTTAAAATCTGAATACTGCATGTTGATTCCAAACAGATATTTAATCACTTGTAGGAGTGTGATAAAAGCAGATCCCATCTGGAATTGACATCAACATGTAATATGAAAGGCCCTTTAGTTGTGCCTCCCAACAAATGGTGATTTTAAGATAAAGGTCAGTAAAACATGCCTTTCACCCTTAGATGGTGTTTATCAGGAGCCTGCGTTGTTCCCAGCACAGCTGGCCTGGGCTCTGCTGTGCAGCGAAGGGTTTGTTTACTGTCTTGAGACCCCACAGGGGTAAAGCATTTTGGGAGAGAAGCCAGATCTTCAGTGTCACTGGATTTGGGGTAAGCCTCTAGGTGCTCAACTGAGAACAAAGCTTTCACAGGAAGGTGTGGCTGACTGGGACCTTCTCTCTGCACCTGGCCTGTGAGTCCTTAGGCTTTAAGCAACAGGAGTAAATGAATGAGCCTGACTCTATCAATAGCTGGAGCAGGACGATCTCACTCTTGTCTCTCACAGGGACCTGACCTGGAAATTCTTGTCTAGGTGAGGGTGATCGTTCTGGACAGTTGCATAAATACGCTACTGAAATTTGAGCAGCAAACAGCAAATGATAGGGGAGGCCAGACCTTTCCCGAGTCATCAGTATTGATGAGAGTTGAACCACTCAAGGTCTTTGAGACTGCTTGCTCAGTGATTTCACATTAGTTCTTACATTTCCAAGGATTTTCATGCTCTAGGTTAAGGCTGTCATCACTGTGGCCACTTCTAGCGGAAAGGGTTTGGTCATAGCTGTAATGAAGAAAGGCCACTGAGATCTGTTAGTGCCAGCCTCAGGAAATACCACTCCTGATTTTATTTTTTTCAATAAAGCCCCTTATCAGATACAAAGGTAGTGGAGGGATCTTCCTCTCTATCAAACAAAACAAAAACCTTGATTCTTTCTCAGAGATCCTGTCTTCCTTGTACTATACAGGTGAAATCAAAGAATGCATAAATACTCAACCTCTGACCCTCCTTGTCCACAAGGAAAATTCTGGAAATTCTAGCATTGTTAACTTGGCATTTACCTTTGACCATGTTCTCCTCCCCATTTCTACGCACCTCCCCAGCAGTCATTTCTATTATGAGGATCTAGTTTGTTAGAGAACAGAAATGTAAGATAATCCTGTTTTGAGATCTCTCATATAGGACATAACACAAAAGAGAGGGACTCATTCTCTCTCATTCCTCTTTAGAACATTGCATGACTCTGGTGCTCCATGGCTCATTGTTCACAGCAGGTAGCCCAGGGGAATGGTAGTGATGGTCATCTCTGGCAGAGCTTCATTGGAGCAGGATCTGCTTAGAGGATTAATGACAGCCATAGGTGGGGAAACTGCTGTGCCCAGTGGAGATCTGAAGAGAGACCACGGTGCAGAGATCATGGTGCGTGCCTAGGGAGTCATGTAGACACCATGGGAGAGAGATTTCTCTGTGTACACAAAGAATTCAAATTACATAAAGTATAGTCTTTGAACAAATTGAACTTAACTAAAAATAAAAGAATAAAATAAAAGCCTGTCTGAAACACCTTCAAATAATTGAAAACTAGGAAGGAAAGTTATGACCAACCTAGACAGCATATTAAAAAGCAGAGACATTACTTTGTCAATAAAGGTCTGTCTAGTCAAGGCTATGGTTTTTCCAGTGGTCAGGTATGGATGTGAGAGTTGGACTGTGAAGAAAGCTGAGCACTGAAGAATTGATGCTTTTGAACTGTGTTGTTGAAGAAGACTCTTGAGAGTCCCTTGGACTGCAAGGAGATCCAACCAGTCCATCCTAAAGGAGATAAGTCCTGGGTGTTCATCGGAAGGACTGATGTTGAAGCTGAAACTCCAATACTTTGGCCACCTGATGCGAAGAGCTGACTCATTGGAAAAGACCCTGATGCTGGGAAAGATTGAGGGCAGGAGGAGAAGGGGACAAAAGAGGATGAGATGGCTGGATAGCATCATCTACTCAATGAACATGGGTTTGGGTAGGCTCCGGGAGTTGGTGATGGACAGAGAAGCCTGGCATGCTGCGGTTCATGGGGTCTCAAAGAGTCGGACATGACTGAGCGACTGAACTGAACTGAAGCAATATAATTTTTACCTGCAATTTTCTTTTCTTGTACTGTTTTTATCTGGTTTTGTTATCAGGATAATAGTGACCTCATAGAATAAGTTTGGGAGTGTTCCCTCTTCTTTAATTGTTTGGAATAGTTTGAGAAGGATAAATATTAATACTTCTTTAAATGTTTTTTATAGAATTGGCCTGTGAAGCCATCTGGTGTTGGACTTTCCTTTGCTGGGATTTTTTTTTTTATTGCAAATTCAGTTTTATTGCTAGCATTCAATCTGTTCAGATTGTCTATTTCTTCCTGATTCAGTTTTGGAAGGTTGTATGTTTCTAGAAATTAATCTATGTCTTCTAGGTTGTTCAATTTGTTGGCATATAATTCTTCATAGTATTCTTTTATGATTATTTGTATTTCTATGATATCAGTGGTTACTTCTCCTCTTTCACTTCTTATTTTATTTAGATCCTCTCTCTTTTCTTCTTGATGAGCCTGGCTAAAAGTTTATCAATTTTGTCTATCTTTTCAAAATATCGGGCTTCCCTGGCAGCTCAAATTGGTCAAGAATCTGCCTGCAATGTAGGAGACCCTGGCTCAATTCCTGGGTCAGGAAGATCCCCTGGAGAAGGGATAGGCTATCCACTCCAGTATTCTTGGGCTTTCCTGGTGACTCAGCTCAATGTGGGAGACCTAGTTTCAAAATATAAACTCTTGATTTCATTGGTTTTTTCTATTGTTTTGCTTTTGTGGGTTTTTTGGGTTTTTTTGGTTTTGGTCTCCATTTATTTCCTCTTTGTTATTATTCTTTCTTGCTGACTTTGGGCTTTGCTTGTTCTTCTATTTCTAATTTCTTTAGGTTGTTTATTTGAGACTTTTCTTGTTTCTTGAGGTAGATTTGTATCTCTATAAACTTACCTCTTAGAACTGGTTTTGCTTCATGCTATAGGTTTTGGGGAGTTGTGTTTTTATTTTCATTTGTCTTGAGCTATTTTCTGATTTCCTCCTTGATTTCTTCATTGACCCATTGGTTTTTCAGTAGCATGTTATTTAGTTTCCATGTGTTTGTATTTCTCCCATTTTTCTTCCCAAAATTGATTTCTAGTTTCATACTGTAATTGAAAAAATGCTTGGTATAATTTCTATCCTCTTAAATTTGTTGAAACTTGTGTTTAGCATGTGATCATTTTGTAGAATGTTCCATGTGCACTTGAAAAGAATGTATATGCTGCTGTTTTTGGATGGAATGTCCTGTAGGTATCTATGAAGAGTCCAACTCTGTAGTGTGTCATTTAAAACCATTGTTTCCTTAATGATTTTCTGCCCGGATATGTCATTGATGTAAGTGGGATGTCAAAGTCCCCTTCTATTATTGTATTATTGTTAATTTCTTTCTTTATGTCTGTTAATATTTGCTTTACATATTTATGTAAGTTCAGTCACTTCAGTAACATTCAACTCTTTGCGGCTCCATGGAGTCTGCCAGGCTCCTCTGTCCATGATATTTTCCAGGCAAGAATACTCAAGTGGGTTGCAATGCCCTCCTACAGGTGATCTTCCTGACCCAGGGATCAAATCTGCATCTTGGGCAATGCCGGCAGATTCTTTACCACTGAATCACCGGGGAAGCTCTTTACCTACTTAGGTGTTCCTCTACTGGGTGCATATATGTTAATAAGTGTTATATCCTCTTCTTGTATTAATCCTTTTATCATTACATAATGTCTTGCTTTGTCTTTTGTTACAGACTTCATTTTAAAGTCTATTTTGTCTGATATGAATATTGCTACCCCTGCTTTCTTGTCATTTCCATTTGCATGAAATATCTTTTCTACTCAGTTTCAGTCTGTGTCTTTAGTGTGAGGTGAATCTCTTCACAGTTCTAATGTAAGCAGCATATACATGGGCCTTGCTTCTTTATCCAATCAACCACCCTCTGTCTTGGGAGCACTTAAGTCTACTGACATTTAAAATAATTATTGATAGGTGTTTACTTATTTTCCACTTTGATATTTGTTTTCTGGTTGTTTTTGTAGTTCTTCCCTGCACTTTTCTTCCTTAGTTTCTTTCCTGATGATTTGATGATTTTCTTTAGTGGTATGCTAGTGATCCTTTCTCTCTAGTTTTTGTGTATCTATTGTAGATTTTTGATTTGTGGTTACTATGGGATTCATATATGTTGACCTCTAACTATATCTACTTGTTTTAAACTGGTTGTCATTTAAATTCAAACATAGTCTAAAAGATCTATATTTTTACACCCCTCCCCCACATCTTATGCTTTTGATGTCATATTTTACATTTTTATATTTATCCCTTTACTGTTTATTATAGCTACAGCTGATTTTACAATTTTTTGTCTTTTAATATTTGTACTAGCTTGTGTAAGAGGTTGACCTTCTTCAGCCTTTACTATATATTTGTATTTACTAGAGGGATTTTTCCTTTTCTATAGAGGCTTCCTTCTTTTTGTAGCCTTTTCTTTTCCTCTTAGAGAAGACCCTTTAACTTTTTTTTAGGGTCACTTTAGTACTGTTGAACTCTTATTTTTTGCTTGTCTGAAAAGTTCTTCATCTTTCCTTCAATTCAAAATGATATTCTTGTTGGGTAGAGTATCCTAGCTTACTTATCCTAGTTTAAATTTTTTTCCCTTTCAGAACTTAAAATATACCATGCCACTCCCTTCTGGCCTAAAAAGCTTCTGCAAAAAAGTCAGCTGGTTTTATGGGGGTTCCATTGCATATGACTGCTTGTTTGTCTCTTGCTGCCTTTAGAATTTTGTCTTTATCTTCTTTTTTCTTTTAGTCTTTTTAAAGACCTTTATTAAAATGTTTCTTACAAACTGGGGAAAAACTTTTATACCACTAGGAGAAAAATCCTTATTTTACAAGACAATTTAAAAAACACCATTGAGAATTTGATAATATAACTGTGATAAACTCCAGAGTTCCAGATTCCCAGTTCTTTTCAACTACCCTCTAAAGTAGTACTCAAAGCTTTCTGAAAGAAACCAGATCCAGCAACTCCTACTATAGGTATTTTAATTAGATTATGTCTTGGTGTAAGTCTGTTTGGGTTCACTTGTTTGGGATTCTCTGTGCTTCCTGTACCTGGATATGTTTCCTTCTTCAGGTTCAGGAGATTTTCAGCAATTTCATCAGATACACTTTTGAACCACTTCTCTTTTTCTTCTCCTTCTGGGACCCCTGTAATACAAATGTGGGTATGCTTAATGTCATCCTATGCTTAATGTCATCCCTTAAACTGTTTTCATTTTTAAAATTTATTTATTTTAATTGGAGGATAATTGCAATATTGTGATGGTTTTTATCTGTTTTCACGTTTTAAATTTGCTTTTCTCTTTTTCTGTTTTGATTGGTTAATTTCCTTTATTCTATCTTCCGGATCACTTATGCATTCTTTTGTATCATCTACTCTGCTGTTAGTTCCTTCCGATGTGTTTTTCATTTCAGGTATGTTATTCTTCAGTTCTGGCTGCTTCCTTTTATATTCTGTGTGTATAATATTTTCCTAGAGAAAACAAATTATGGACATGATTTTTTTTCTCTTGTTTTGTGTGTGCTTTGACTAACTCTTGGTTATTGGGACAAATTTTGAGTTATTTCCCTTGGTAGGAAATAATGAAGACCATACATTTGCAAGAGGTCTAGCTAAGATCAGGGGTATACCTGGAACCTTGAAACTGTTCTTCTCATAGCAGCTCTGAGGTAAAATATTGATAGATTTGAGCATAAATCAAGCCCTGACCAGTGAAAAGCAGCCTCTCAGTCACTGAGCTGATGTGCTGAGATCTCTTCTCTTGCCAGGGGTAAGGTTGATGTATAGACCTCAGGACTGTGGGCTCAGGATGCTGTGTGTGTCATTCAGCACCATGCCTCATTTTCCTGGTCATCATGAACAATGAACAACTTGAGCAGGTTGGGAGGTATGACCTTTTTGTCATTGGTTGACTCCTCACCAGCTTCAGAAGGAATGCACTGATTCTAGCAAAACCCTTAAGGAAAGGAAATGAGAAAACCAAAGATGAGAAATCAGCAAGACTTCAGAAGTTTGGGTGTATGCAGTGCTGAATGCCTTCCAAAATTGCTATGGTTAGTTTCTGAGAATTTTTCAGGAGGATAGGAACAGTGAAGAGAGGGTCACGTAATCAGGGCTTTTAGCCTACGGAAGCAAGGCTGTAGGTACTATTTTAAAAACCAAGCATATTTGGTCAGGTTAATACTTAGCCTTTCCCCACCTCTACTAAATCTGTAAAACAGATATAAATTTGACCTGTAGCAACCAGAATAAATATAAAACATTAAAGAGAACTTTTAGAACCTGTGGTTCCTAACCAGGAGGTCCAATAGAATCATCTTGGATTCTTTTTCAGAATAAACATCCCTGAGCCCATCTCAGGCTTACTTCTTTGTAGAGTAGGCTGGAGAATCTCCATTTTAGTTGGATTTATCACTGGGAAGGCCCCTCTTCTATTTTCATCTTTTGGTGCACTGGGCTTCTTGAGAAGATTTTCCCCATTGATGTGGATCTAACTTCCCTATCAGCTCATGTGTGTCAAGAAAATGGCCCTTTGGTGGTGCTAGTGGTAAAAAATTCACCTGCCAATGCAAGAGACGCAAGAGACGCGTTCAATCCTGGGTCGGGAAGATCCCCTGGAGTAGGGAATGGCAACCCATGCCAGTATTCTTGCCTGGAAAATCCTTGGACAGAGGAGCCTGGCGGCCTACAATCCATGAAGCTTCACAGGGTCAGACATGACTGAGCAACTGAGCACACACATACAAAGCACAGGACCCCTGTTAATAAGGGGACAAGTGGTTTTCTGATAGGCCAGCAGAGGGAGCTGAGAAACAAGGGCTTCCCTCTTGCCAAATACTCCCGTGGCTATGGATGAAGAAGCCCTTCTCTTAGAATGAGTATTAGTCACTCAGTCATGTCTGGCTCTTTGCAATCTCATGGTCTGCAGCCCATCAGGCTCCTCTGTCCATGGACTTCTCCAGGCAAGAATACTGGAGTGGGTAGCCAATGGGTTATAATTTCAGTTCAGTTCAGTCGCTCAGTCATGTCCAACTCTTTGCAACCCCATGGATTGCAGCATGCCAGGCTTCCCTGTCCATCACCAACTTCCAGAGCTTGCTCAAACTCATGCCCATTAAATCAGTGATGCCATCCAACCACCTCATCCTCTGTCATCCCCTTCTCCTACCTTCAATCTTTCCCAGCATCAGGGTGTTTTCCAATGAGTCAGTTCTTCACATCAGGCAGCCAAAGTATTGAAGCTTCAGCTTCAGCATCAGTCCTTCCAAGGAGTATTCAGGGTTGATTTCCTTTAGGATTGACTGGTTTGATTTCCTTGCAGTCCAAGGGACTCTCAAGAGTCTTCTCCAACACGACAGTTCAAAAGCATCAATTCTTTGGCATTTAGCTTTCTTTATGGTCCGACTCTCACATCCATATATGACTACTGGAAAAACCATAGCCTTGACTAGATGGACATTTGTCAGCAAAGTAATGTCTTTACTTTTTAATATGCTGTCTAGATCTGTCATAGCTTTCCTTCCAAAGAGCAAGCGTCTTTTAATTTCATGGCTTCAGTCACCATCTGCAGTGATTTTGGAGCCCCCGAAAAATAAAGTCTGTCACTATTTCCATTGTTTCCCCATCTATCTGCCATGAAGTGATGGGACCTGATGACCATGATCTTCGTTTTTTGAATGTTGACTTTAAAGGCAGCTTTAGGACTCTCCTCTTTCACTTTCATCAAGAGGCTCTTCAGTTCCTCTTTGCTTTCTGCCATAAGGGTGGTGTCATCTGCATATCTGAAGTTATTGATATTTCTCCTGGTGATCTTGATTCCAGCTTGTGCTTCATGCAGCCCAGCATTCCGCATGATGTTCTCTGCGTATAAGTTAAATAAGCAGGGTGACAATATACAGCCTTGACGTACTCCTTTTCCAATTTGGAACCAGTCTGCATGTTTGCAACACATTATACAAAGATCTTAATATTCCAGAATTTGGCAAGTGAATGTGCCTCATATTTCATTATCACTGTGCCTTCCTGAGCCAGTCATGTGGTCCTTGTCCTTGTGTGATGGGAAGACAAACATAACATTGTGTCTAAATGTGGACATTCATGCTGCCTATGATCCTCTCTGGGTAGAGACAAAGAGATAAGAATCAAACTGGATTACAAGACAAAAAATGGCTAATGCATTTCCCTTTGGATTTTTTTGGTAGGAAGTTCAAGAATGATTTTCCTTAAAGTAATAGTGTTATGTATTCTTTTTGAGAGATAGCTTAGTGAAAACTCTGATGGCAAGCCCTTCCATTAATACATAAAAAAAATAGCTAATTACTCAGGACAGATAGCATGAGGTTGATTTTATGCTAGGTCTACAAGTGAGTTAAATAGATAATTTATAAAGGAAGAAGAGAATCATCCATAGAAAGGGAGGAAAAAATATTAATTCAATTTAGCCTTGCAATTGTAAAGAGAAATGGAAATACTTTGAAAAAAATACAAACTTGAATTAAGATGTATTGTTGAATAGAATCCATTAAGTTCTTGAGTAAATGGAATAATGACAACGATTTTGTTCTAGTGGCAGAACTTCAGATTATTTCCTGGGTATTAGTGGAAAATGATGACCAGAACCAATGGAACAGAAGTATTATTGAAATACGAGAGCCTATTCTTTAGATGGTGAATGGGATAATGATTCTAGAGTAAACCAGGCTAAAAACAGTTGTGGGACTTTATCTTAGCCCCTGTGATAAGTCAGGCTTGGGATTCTGATTTTTGCACAGATGAACATCAGCCTAGGATTGCTCAGAGCTGTTCCATCTGAACGACATGATCAGTTTTTGGTCATTAGCTCCCATTCCAGGCGACTCTTGATACCCCAGACCACTATTTCTTTCTGGAAGATGTCCCTGCAGCAGGTAACAGTTTTCTCAAGGTCAAGGCCCTCAGTCAACTGAGTGAAACATTTGTTCCCTGATATGGACTCGGTGGCTTTTTCTACTCCTTACATAATGAACTGGGATGTCAACTAGGGGCTGACCTTCCCCTCGAGATGTAGGTTAAATTACCTTGACCTTCTAACAACTGGGCCTGTGGAAAGTAAAACAGGATTTCTGCTACATTTCCCTAGGGTGGACCAGTCTTACATTGCTCTCTGAGTTTCCTCTGCCTCTTTGGCTTTCTGCTTCCTCCTGGGTTGTCTGGGCCATCCTATGCCAAATGTGAAACAGAGCTGCTTTAGTTTCCACCACAAAAACTCACTCAGACAAGCATGTGTAAGACTCTTAACAGAAAGAAGGACCTGGTGAAATGATGAAGGAGATCCAAGTGAGAGTTCACAGATCAAAATACAATTCCTCCTTCTCAATGGCACCCAACTTTCTCTCCTCCTCTCTGTTTTCCAGTGGATTTCCTGAGGAGGTCCAGTGACTTCTCCTTTCATTTGTAGGTCATGTCAGCCCTTTTCTCTTGAGCCTTCATTTTGGCCTTGATGGAGCTTCATGCTGAGTAGCAGTGGAGGTGATATTTTTCCTCAGGCTCTTTTCAAATTATTTTTCCAACGGGGAAGAGTCTTCTTCCTCAGACGAATTTTGGTGCAAACCAGAGGTTAATATTTTGTCAACCTCGGGACTTCCCTCATGGTCCAGTGGTTGAAAATCCCCCTGCCAATGTACGGGACATGGATTCAATCCCTGGTCCAGGTAGATCCCACAAGCCTTGGAACAGCTAAGCTAATGCACCACAACTACTGAGCCTGTGCTCTAGAGCCCTTGAACCACAGCTACTAAAGTCCATGTGCCTAGAGCCAGTGCTCCACAACAAGAGAAGCTGCCAAAATGAGAAGCCTGCACACTGCAACAAAGAGTAGCCCACACTCACCATGACTAGAGAAAGCCTGTACACAGCAACAAAGACCCAGTGCAAAGTAAATAAATAAAATAAAAATTATAAAAAATATTTTTTCAAGCTCATGATGCTGATTTTTAACTCAGTTACTCAATAGCTACTCCCACCTACATTAAGCTCCATTCACAACCTAGATATTGATACATAGAAATGGATGATTAGAAAAAGGAAGAGAGGGAAAATGTTCTTTAGTAAGAAAAACACGTGTTACAAAAGCATTCTTAATAAAGGAATAATACAGATGAAAAGAAAATTCCAATCAGTTCAGATGGGCACATAGTAAAATATCTCATTACTTCCTTCCACCCCCTCTTCTCCCACCTTCTCCCCAGGGGCAGCCACTTTTGACCATTTCTGCTTTTAGTTCATCTGATGGTTACAATCATAACTTCCCTGAATGAGAGAGATGACTAAGCTCTAAGCTTGAGGGTGGACCGTGAGCACTAGAAGGCTTCACTTAAAACACGTGGGCAGGAAGTCAGGTTAGAACTACTTAAAATGCTGAAAGAGAATGGGCCCTTTCACTGTTGGTTGCTTCCTCAAACCCAGTAACCACCACTGTCAGCATCACCTGGGAACTCTTCAGAAAAGCAAGTTTTTGACCCCATCCTGACACTTACTGAACCAGAACTTCTGAGGTGGGATCCAGCAGTGGGTGTTTTAACACATACTCCAGGCGATTCTGATGCACACTCAAGTTTGAGAGGCACTGCTCTAAATCAGCCACAGAATCACATTCCTTTTGCCCATGATTGGCTTAGGGTAGACATGTGACCCTGTTCTGGCTACTGAGATGTGACAGGTTTGTCTGAGGGGCTTCTGGGAAAAGAGTGCTTTCTCTTAAAAGGGATGCATGAAAGAATGGGAGCCATCCTTGGTCCTTCTACCAGGTACTGTCTAGGAGAGAGGAGGGAACTCCTGTGGCATCTGTTGGCGGTGGGGTGAAGTGACAGAGTGAACAAGGCTGAGTTGAGAGGTGGAAAGAATCTGACATCCTAATGATATCCTGTGGCTCTAAAATTAACCATCTTGAAATTATCCTCCCGTGGACTTTTTGTTGTATGCATGGGGGAGGAGAGAGGACAAGAGAATGGATCTACTCTGCCGTTTATTTCATAAACATTTGTTCAATCATTTTCATCCCTGACTCCAGTACCCCTGTTCTGCTGCAGGTTTCTCTTGGACATGTTCTGAGCTGACATCCCTTCTGCCAGTGTCTATCCCTCTGTATAATTCTAACTATTGACTTACTTCCAGAGAGTCATGAAAATCCTCAGTCTGCTGATCCTCTCCTATGCTCTCCATTCTTCCTGGTCCTTCTTTATTGTCATTTAGATGGGATTGGGGGAGAGCAGAGCAAGAAAAGGAATATGCTTAGCTTTGCCAGCTTGAATCAGAAGTCCTAGTTTGCTTGCTCTTATTGAGACCTGACACCCATTTTCCCTGGTAACCCATTTCAAAAGGAGAAAGAAAGAGGAAGTGCATAGAGAAAGAGGAGAGCTCTTCAGAGTGGTCTCTTCTGGGACATCCATGTAACCCTTGTGAGGCATTTCCGTATGTGGAAATTATGCTTAACTTTTTCGTGCTGTGGCTTCTCCCAAAATGTGGATCCTTCAAGAGAGACAGGACTACTGCAGTGAGTCAGTGCGGCAGCAGAGAAACCCAGCAGGGCTCCTGAGCTTGTCTTGTGTGGCTTCTACGTTTTCTGGAGCTTGAGACAACATCCTTCCCTCCCAGAAGTAATGGAAACTGAAGTTTCAACTGTCTAGCACAAGAGGATTAAAAATGTGTGTATAGTTTTATCCAAACCCTCAACCACATGAAGTCATCTCTTTTAGCATACATTGATCTATTTATTAATGTTACTGAGTATAGCTGGTTTACAACGCTGTGTTAGTTTCAGGTGTACAGCAAAGTGAATCAATTATGCATATACATATAGTCATTCTTTCTCAGATTCCTTCCCCATACAGGTTATCACGTGATGTAATCTTGAAGTAGCACTTACGCTGGTGAGAAACCGCCATGGGATCTCTAGAGCCATTTTGGATAGGCGTCTGTATTCTACTTTATAGAATAATTTTCCAACCTATACTTCTTTCAGTCTGATGTGGTTTTGCCACAGCTATTTCAATTTACTCTTTGATCTTAACTGAGCAATACATGTGATTCTTTTTCTCTCTGTAAATGTCAGAACGTGACATTCTGTTGTTTAGAAGATCTACCCTGGGTTGTTGAGGGTCAGCCAGGATGGAGAGGCTTTTTCTGACTCTAGAACTGAGTCAGTATATGCCTTTCTTTTTAACCTTCAGATTCCTCCTCTGCAAAAGACAGAGATTAATCGCAGCTTCTGACAGGCTTGCGGTGCTGAGGCTTGACAGGGGTGGTAGGTAACACCGACTGCAATATTGTGTAAGAAAAATCAAAGGTCTGAAGTATAAATAAGTACACCATCCCCACCACTGAGAGTGGCAACAATCCCTTGATCTTTTAAATTTTTACTTAAAAAGTAGATGCATATTCCCAGAGCTTTGTTTGTCTAAATCTTATCTGTAATGCACTGGCAGAAAAGTTTTGGTTTCTTTAAAATGAGAGTGAAATTTTAAAGGCACATTTAAAACACTCAGTGTAGAGATTTTTATGATTCCCTCTTGCATTTACCCATCTGTGATTTGACATATTTGATAGTGACCTACATTCACTCTCTCTTTCCAAAGCCATTAACTTAATTTTCATAAAAAGAGTTCTGCTTTTTTCTTCACACTCTTATTTCATTGGTTTAGGTAACCAACGTGATCCTGTAATTAGAGTAGTAAGTGCAGCTTGTATCGCCTTGGGACACACTCACTTGGGAACAGGGCCAACTGAGTTTACATGTAGAGTATACTTGGTAGGAGTGGAGATGAGTGATGCACGACCTGCCCTGGGCGTGCCTCGGACAACTGTCAAAGTTGTATAGAGGACTGGACAGAGTTGGGAAGGTGCCAAGCAAATGTATTCCCTTTGTCCTTGTTCACTCTTGGTGGAAATGTAAATTGGTGCAGCCACTATGGAAGACAGAATGCAGGTTCCTTAAAAACTAAAAATAAAATTACCACATGATCCAGCAATTCTACTCTTGTGCGTATATATGGAAAATACAAAAACTCTAATTTGAGAATATACATGCTCCTTAGTTCATAGTAGTACTATTTACAATAGCCTAGAGATACCCAAGCACCCATCAACAGACAATTGGCTTAAGAAGATATATATAAATATATATACATACATATATATGTGTGTGTGTGTGTGTGTGGGTATACACGTGCGTGCAGGCTCAGTCACTCAGTCATGTCTGACTTTTTGTGACCCCATGGAGTAGTCTGCCAGGCTCCTCTGTCTATGGGATTTCCCAGGCAAGAATACTGGAATAGGGTGCCATTCTGTGGCTCATGCATTGGCAGGTGGATTCTTTACCACTGAGCCACCTGGGAAGCCATATATATGCACCCACACACATTAAAAAGAACGACATATTGCCATTTATAGCAACATGGATGGACCTACAGAACATTACACTTAGTGAAGTGAGTCACACAGAGAAAGACAAATATATGTGGAATCTAAAAAATAATACAAATGAATCTATATATAAAACAAAACAGACTCACAGACATAGGAAACAAATTTGTGGTTACCAAAGGGGAAAGAGAGAAGAGGGGGTAAATTAGGAGCATGGGATTAACAGTTATAAGCTACTATGTAATAAAATCAATAAGCAACAAGGCAATATCATATAGCACAGGGAACTATATATTCAACATCTTGTAATAACCTATCATGAAAAATAATCTGAAAATATATAGATAATTGAATTACTTTACCATACACTTGAATCCAACACAATATTGTAAATCAACAATACTTCAATTTTAAAAAATGTATGTTCCTCTAGAGCCTGGCTACTCAAAGGCTGATCTGGGGACCCGCAACATTGCATCATCTGGAATGTGTTAGCAATGCAGCGTCTCAGGCCTCACCCCAAACCTGAATCGGAATGTTCATTTTATTTATTTTTAATTCAACAACTTTTATTACAATTCACATATTTCATAGAAGAAGGAATGTAGCACACGACCAGGTTGTATGAAAAACGATAAAATGCAGGTTTGTCGCAGTTGCTCTTCTGACACCTGAGGCAGGCTCTCCCCGACATCAGGCAGAGCAGCTGTGCTTGTCCGAGGCCCCCCTGCAGATGCAGCCCCGGGCATAGTCGCCCAGCCTCCAGGGCAGCAGGAGCAGCAGCTCCCCTTGCGGGAAGTGTACCTGCAGGCCCCTCAGGTGCAGGAGCCACCAGTGGGCAGGAACGCTGGGGGTCCCTCGGGAGGAGAGCTGAGGCCTGAGGTCCAGAGGAAGTGGGCAAGCAGATCCAGAGGGGAGCATACAAGGTTCATTTTAACAAGAACCCTGATAATTCAAAGTCACAGAAAAGTCTGAGAATCACTGCTCCGTGATCCGCTTTAAGGCTTCTGTTCTTCCCACTCTCCATACTGAAAAAACTATGTCATGGATATGTTATAATCTTGTTCTGAAAAAAAGGGAAAGGTTGTTTTGTTGGAAATTGCCTCCCTGACCCAAGCTAGCTTATGAACCACCCAAGAAAATCAGTTTTAGAATCTTTGTATGAGTTTTGGCTTGCTCTAATGACAAATTACCACGAACTCAGTAACTTAACCTGGATTTATTCTGAATAATACTGGAGGTCAGAACTCCAAAATTGGTCTCACTGGGCTAAACTCAAGGTGTTAGCAGGGCTTCTCTGATGGCTCAGACTGTAAAGACTCTGCCTGCAATGCAGGAGACCCAGATTCAAACCCTGGGTCAGAAAGATCCCTTGGAGAAGGGCATGGCAACCCACTCCAGTATTCTCACCCAGAGAATCCCATGGACAGAGGAGCCTGGTGGACTACAGTTCATGGGGTCGCCAACAGTTGGACACGACTGAGTGACTTGCACTTTCTTCACTTTCTGCAGAGCTAATTCCCTCTGAAGTTTCTGAGGGAGGACCGACTGTCTCCTTACCTTTTCCAGCTTCTAGAGGTCACCTGGATTCCTTGGCTTGTGGCACCTTTCTCACCTCACTCCAACCTGTGCTTCCATATTCACATAATCTCCCCATCTCCTTCTTAGAAGACCCCTGGTGATGACACTGGGCCCACCTGGCTAGTCCAGGATCGTGTTCCCATCTCAAGATCCTTGACTTAATCACACCTGACAAGTCCTTTCACACATTTTCAGTTTCTGGGGATTAGGATGTGGACATCTATAGGCTGAGCACTATTCAGCCTTCCACATCATCGGACATTGTTTTAAGGAAAGTTAGCCTTATTATCATTGTGGGCATACTGCATGTTAAGTCGCTTCAGCTGTGTCCGATTCTTTGTGACTCTGTAGACTATAGCCTGCCAGGCTCCTCTGCCCATGGGATTCTCCAGGCAAGAATACTAGAGTGGGTGCCATCCCCTCCTTCAGGGGATTTTCCCCACCAGGGATTGAACCTGCATTTCTCATGTCTCCTGCAATGGCAAGTAGGTTCTTTACCACTAGCATCACCTGGGAAGTCACTATTTAACAATGCCTGCTATGTCCTGGCACTTTACATCCATGAAGCCTAATCCTCACAAGAATTGCCCACAGTAGATATTATCATCTGGTCCTTGTAGATGAGAAGTCTGGGATTCAGATATCACAGTCACACAGAGACTGTTACCCAGACCCTCATGAGTCCAGACCTACTGAGCACCCCTTGGTACCTGGCTTGTTAACTCAACACGAATGATGAATCCAGGCTTGTCCAGTTGCCTGTTATGCCCACTGATCTTAAAGCCCATGTTAATTTTGAGAAGAAATTTTGAAATGTTATTCAAAGACCAAAGTGATGGTTTTGGTGAAAAGCCCAAATGACTTCCTGTGCACTCTCAACTGAGTGATCAGCCCATTTCTAGAAATCACACACCTAGACAGGAAAGGTTCCGTCCTTAAAACTGCAGAAGTCAGAAATGCTGTCTCTTGGCAGGAGGCAACTTGTGAGATACCGCTCTGATGAGTGGCAAAGTGTGGGCAGAGGAATGAAGCTGGGACAGAACAGAGGTGGCAGACATGGAGGTGTTTCAGTTTGTTTGTTTTTCTAAGTAAAAAATAGCTCTTACACTTGCTCTGGAAGCTGTGCTATGGGCAGAGGTCAAATTCCTCTCAATATGTGGCCATAATCACCTTGTTATTGGAATCATTTAAAAGGGCAAGTTCAAGGACCACAGTTTGCTTTCAGAATTGCGTCATCCCTCAGATTCAAACATCCTTTGGCAAAGGTGGGCAAAATCTATGCGACTCTAAAATGTGTAGGCTCTTTTCTGATACACTTACCCCCCCACTCCCCACCTAACGTTCTGGAATATTTGAAGGTAATCTTGTTAGACTCCTCTGCTTGAGCAATATTACCTTTCAAACCTGAAATAAGCTTTTGTAGAAATCCAGCTGTGCTTACAGACTGAATGCAGAAACGCTTACGATATGTCCAGGCTCCAAGATTTTACCATGGGTTAAAAATCTTCATTCTTTTTTCTGCCCAAGTGTCTGGAACCTCACATGAAACTCCTTGGTGACAACTCTACTACCATCTCTCCATTAACACTGAAAAGAGTGATGTTTCAAAATGTTTCCAAGTTTTAATTTGTGCTGGCTATGTAAAATTTCATAAACAAAGCTTTTTTGGAATAGCATATAAAGTATGTCGACTCCTTTTATAAAACTGGCCAAAACTCAGACATTTTACAGAACTCCTCTTTGTACCATCAGAGCTAGCAATCAGAAATGAATTCCTGGGACTTCCCTGGTGGTCCAGTGGCTAAAACTCCATGCTCCCAATGCAGGGGACCTGGGTTGTATCCCTGGGTGCAGAACTAGATCCCACATACCACAATAAGAGTTTGAACACCACAACTTAAGGGTTCCACATACCACAATGAAAATGAAAGATTCCAGGTGCCACAACTAAGACCTCACGCCACCAAATAACTGCTTTAAAAAGGAAATGAATCCCTATATATAAAATAGATAACCAACAAAGACTTACTGTATACCATGGGGAACTATACTCAATATCTTATAATAATGTATAAGGGAAGAGAATGTAAAAAAAGAATATGCAAATATTCTTATATGTATTAGTATATGCATATACATAAAACTGAATCATTTTGCGGTACACCTGAAACTAACACAACATTGCATATCAACTGTATTTCAACAGAATTTTTTAAAAAATAAATAAAATTAAAATTTAAAAAAAGAAATGCATCCCTTGCTTTATTTTACATTTTATACTTTCTTTTAAGGATTATATTGTATGTTTTGGGATTATTAAGGTTTGCAACAACTCATGGACAAAACATACATGTCTGACCTTACTCTTAAACAAGTTAGCTCTCTAGCCCATGCTTTAGCTTTCTGATCTGTAAAATGGGATGAATTGTACAAGTTTGTTATGAAAATCACGAGGGGAAAATGGGTTTGCAATGGGTGTGAAAGTCAAACTGTTCTCATTGCCAACGTGTGGAGTTAAAGTTAGACGCTCACACCAACTCTTTCCTTCCCTCAGCAGGATCTGGCTGTACTGTGTGTAATTACTCAATGTGAACCGTGGGTTTTATATCACCGATGAAATCAGCTGCCCTTGTCATTTCCTGTTCTGGCAGCGCCCTGCTGAACATCTTGTGATCTCCGGGGACTAGAAGCTGGCTGACAGAGGATGGGCCTAACAATGTAGCTCCCCAACTGTTGGATTAGATTTCCTCTTGGTGGCAAAGCTCCGGGTAGACAAGAGACAGCACGTTTACCTTTCTGCAACTTGAATCCCTTTCTCTCATCTTGGTGTTAGGATTAGAACACTACCCCCTCCCCACAACACCACTTCCTTCCTCCAGTGTGTCCAGGCTGGTAGGGTTGGGTGTGTCATTGTTTGCCCACGTGCTGGGCTGCTGTAGCGGGGGGGAGGGCGGCTCTTTAAACCACAGTGCTGGTTTGTGGTCCAGAGTTAGTCACTACTCTCAGCATCTCAGCCCTGCAGTGCTTTGTGGACAGACAGCGCCCGTCCTCACTCCTGTCCACACCCCTCCCCAACCAACGCAAGTTGGCTTTGCAGCCTCATAGACCGCTGAAACAAGGCAGGTCCCTGCTGTTCCCCAAGTGGTAGCTGATACAGCACGTGTTAACTTGTTAGCGCTCAGCTTACTTGCTTATTAAATCACATGAAGTGGAGCTTCAAGGACTCTTTAGGACACATCATTTTGCCAGTACAAATTATATTCTTCTTCAACCTTTATTAAGAACTTGCTATGTGGCAGACACTATCTTGAGTGTTTTTGATGTATTGTCTCATCTGATCATCTCATCAGCTCTATGAGATAGATGTAATTACCTCCATTTTGCATATGGGAGAAGTAAAGCTTGGAGAGATTCATTAACATGGTTACAGTCACACAGGTAGACTAGTGAGCAAGGAGGATTCAAACCTGGGAGTTGGCTTTAGAAGCCCTACTCCCCATGGTGACTCCCACCCCAACTCAGGCTCCTGACCCTCCCAACACCCCACCCCGACGCCCCCCCAACTTTTCCACATCAGTGATGGCTCCTGAGCCCTCAAGGACAGCTTTGTGAAGCACTGGGCCAAAGACTCAGGGAAAACACCAGCCAGTGCCAGTAGGTGCAGATGCCCTTGGGCAGGTGGGGAATAGGTGAACCATTTCCCCACTCTCTGCACTGAGAGGAGTGTGCTTGGCCTGGGTCCACACTGAATGGAGTGTGCTTGGCCTGGGTCCACACTGAAGGGGGTGTGGTTGGCCTGGGTCCACATTGAAGGGAATGTTTTTGGCCTGGGTACACGTTGAGAGGAGTAAACTTGGCCTGGGTTCACACTGAGAAGAGTGAGCTTGGCCTAGGTTCACACTTCAGGGGAGTAAACTTCTGTTGGGCTCACACTGCAAGGACTGAGCTTGGCCTGGGTTCACCCTAAGTGGAGTGATCTTGGCCTGGGTTCACACTGAGGAGAGTGGGTTTGGCCTAGGTTCACACTGAGCAGAGTGAGCTTGGCCTGAGTTCACACTGAGAGGAGTGAGGTTGGCCTGGGTTCACACTGCAAGGAGTGAGCTTGGCCTGGATTCACATTGAGAGGAGTAAACTTGGTCTAGGTTCACACTGAGGGGAGTGAGCTTGGCCTGGGTTCACACTGAGAGGAGTAAACTTGGTCTAGGTTCACACTGCGAGGAGTGAGCTTGGCCTGCATTCATAATGAGAGGAGTGAACTTGGCCTGGGCTCACATTGCGAGGATTGAGCTCAACCTGGATTCACACTGTGAGGATTGAGCTTGGCCTGGGTTCACACTGAGGGGAGTGCACTCGGCCTGGATTCAGCTGGATGCCCGTGGGCTTGTGTTCCAGCAGAGGGGCTCCACCATCTCTTTGCTCTCTCTCCTTATGGGCAAGTGTGACAGTGGCTGTGTTTTGCTCTTGAGCTGGCCACTCCCGTGCTCACATAGCCCCGTGGCTGCAGATGGTAAGGAGAGTGGAATAGACAGCAGATTCTGTAATGCTGGGCCCACTGGGAGGAGTGGTCATGAATGGAGTGGAGTTTCTCTAGTCAGAGATTTCCAGCACATGATAAAGGGGGTCATTTATTATCCAACAGTGTGTGGCCATCCATTTGAGAGAGGTGGGCAATTCTGTGGCCTAAAGTGAAGCCCCCTGTTCGGGGGCAGTGAGCCTGGAAAGTTCATCTGCTTGTTTTGGCCAGAACCCTGGGGATGGAGGCCTTCTCACCTAACTGGCAGACAGTGCGTTTCTATATCTGATAGATTCCTAGTTGGCCTTCCTGGTCCTTGGTGGCTGTTCCCTCACTGTGCTTGTTCTGAGCATGGATCCTACAGGCCTCTGGGTGCTATGGGCTCGCTGTCATGGCTGCTGTACCCAAAGGCTCCTTGTGGTTTTTCATTCCAAGTATTTTTAGTTTTCAGAAGTGGACCCCTCCCCCACTCCCATAGAGCACAATCCAACATTTGCAGCCAAGAGGAGGGAGACCCTGGGTACCCACTGACCCTCCTGCCCATGATTAACCCTGCACAAGTGATGGAACCAGTGTTTTCTCTGGTAAAGTGTGTTGATTTTGAGTAAATGCTGCCCAACTAGGTGTACAGAAGGGCTGGAGGGGGTCCCCAGGGTGGAAAGATGTCTCCCCCACCCCAAGGGTGCTAGCAGGTCAGGAGAGAGCAGTAATTAGAGTGGCCACAATGTCAGCAGGCCACTGAAATCCCTGAGAGGGCAGGTACAGACCCTAAGAAGGGGTGGCAGTCTGGTGGCCATGTATGGTAGACTCCCCACCTGGGGGAACTGGGCCCATCACCTGCAGGCCTTCTGTCCCTCTGCTTCTCCTCACAATCTGGAAGAACTAGGGGAAAAATGGGACCCAAGATGCTTCCCTTGGATGGAGCAGTTACTGTATGAATACACTGTCAAGCCTCTGGGAGAATAAGAACTGGGGTCCCTAAGGTGTGAGCCACCAGAATCTCTAGATGAAATCTCTGTGCTATGGAGTGACAGGCAGCAAAGGGCTAATGCAGGGTTTTTTTTTTTTTAACAGAAAAATAAAGTATCTAGACTAGCTGATCAAGAGTGGGCAGACACACCTGGCCCAGTCTTTTTTTTTCATTTTTAATACAATTTTTAAAGGTTGTTTTGCATTTACAGTTATCACAAAATATTAACTATCCTCCCTATATTGTACAATGCATCACTGAGCCTATCTTTTTTAAAATTTATTTATTTTAATCTAAGGATAATTACTTCACTAGGGGCTTCCCTGATAGCTCAGTTGGTAACGAATCTGCCTGCAATGAAGGAGACCTGGGTTCAGTTCCTGGGTCAGGAAGATCCTCTGGAGAAGGGATAGACTACCCACTTCAGTATTCTTGGGCTTCCCTTGTGGCTCAGCTGGTAAAGAATCCTCTTGCAATGTGGGAGACCTGGGTTCGATCCCTGGGTTGGGAAAATCCCCTGAAGAAGGGAAAGGCTACCCACTCCAGTATTCTGGCCTGGAGAATTCCATGGACTGTATAGTCCATGGGGTTGCCAAGAGTTGGACACAACTGAGTGACTTTCACTTTCTTTCACTTATTTTACAATATTGTGATGGTTTATTGCCATACATCAACATGAATCTGCCATACGCATATGTGTGTCTCCTTTCTCCTGAAATCCCTTCCTACCTCCCTCCCTACCCCATCCCTCCAGGCTGTCACAGAGCACTGGCTTTGCATTTTCTGCATCATACATCAAATTCCCACTGGCTGTCTATTTTACATATTTTTGTATATGTTTATGTTAATGTATATGTTTCAATGTTATTCTCTCAAATAATCCCACCCTTTTCTTCTCCCACTGAGTCCAAAAGTCTGTTCTTTATGTCTGTGTCTCCTTTGCTGCCCTGCGTGTAGGACTGTCAATACCATCTTTCTAGATTCCATATATATGCATTAATATACAGTATTTGTCTTTCTCTTTCTGATTTACTTCACTCTGTATAATAGGCTCTAGGTTCATCCACCTCATTAGAAGTGACTACAACGCATTCCTTTTTAGAGCTGAGTAATATTCCATTGTGTATATGTACCACAACTTCTTTATCCATTCATCTGCTAGTGGACATCTAGGTTGCTTCCAAGTCCTGGCTATTGTAAATAGTGCTGTAATGAACACTGGGGTCCATGTGTCTTTTTCAATTCTGGTTTTCTCAAGGTATATGCTCAGTAGTGGGATTGCTGGGTCATATGGTAATTTTATTCCTAGTTTTTTAAGGAATCTCCATACTGTTCTCCATAGTGGTTGTATTAGGCCTATCTTGCACCCAATAGTTTGTGCCTACTGACCCCTCATCCTTATACTGCCCCTCCCCTTCTCTCCCCACACCCAGCTCAGTCTTAAACTGGACTCACAGTGCATACATTTACACACCCATGTGGGGAACATGGGAAACCCCAGATGCAAAGTTGCACAGCCCTGTCAAGACCACAGGCAGCACGTGGCTCAGCCTGCCCTATGAAATCCCAGGCAGAATGGGTACAACCCCCAGGGCTCCCTCTAGGAAAGAGGGGGAAAAGGGTAGGGAAAACCCTAGAAGGGAGCTTAGGTCAAATTGCCATGAGAGGCCCTCACCTGAAGCAGAAGGGCTAAGAGTAGTTTTGTTAGACAAGAAATGGAGGACTTTCCAATTCCTAAACCACAGGGGGAAATGCTGAAAGCCTGAAAGGAGAACCAGGCTTGGCAGAGACTCGGGAGAACCCGGGAATGTGGGCCTGAGTTCTGTCCATCTCTGCATGGGTCAGTGGGCTTGTGTTCAAGGCCAGGGGGACCCAGCTGGGCTTCAGAGATCCTGTGGGCAGCCACCTAGGTGCCAGCACTGTGGCTGCTGGTTAATAGCAAAGAAGGCTCAGCAAAACCAAAGTGAAGGAAGCGGGGCTGTCAGCCCAGTGAGGATCATTAGGGTAGGCTTGCCCTTGCTGGACTCCTTGGGCAGTCTGTCCAGACCTGTGGCCCTTCTGTGGGACCAGCTGTAAAACTGAAAGCCAATGGGCTCCCTGCAAGCCTGGATGGGCCGTTTCTCAAAAATGACAGGAATGGACCACATTTATTGTGAAACTTCTCTTGTGATAGTTGGACAGAGTAAGAAGGAACAGATTAAAAACCTCTAGCAGGTATGAGAGGGAGGGTGACCATCCAGAACAAGGTCAAGGTCAAGGAGGAGAAAGAGCAAGAGGACTCCCTTCTGGCCCTAGGGCTCCCTCTAGGGATCAGCGAACCCCTACTCCCCACTGGGTTCCAAGAACCAGGGGAAATAAAGGGCACTAAATCTTGGCACCTCAACCATTTCCACCCAACTTTGGAGTCGGGGGTGAGCTGAGTGCTTGGGAAATGCTGGTCCATAGGGACTCCCTGGGGGGGATCATGAGGTCCAGGCTCCTCTGTCATGGGAAGACCCCTGGGCCCCTGAGAGTGGATGAAGGAGGGGTGGGAGAGCTAGTCCTCCGTCTCTTGCTCACAAAGCCTGCTTGGCCATGTTAGCCTCCGAGTTGCTCTGACCTCTCCTCCTGGGTGTTGGTGCCTTCACTGCAAGACACCTGTAAAAGGGCTTGAGTGAGGGGGACTGGGAGGAGACAGGCTCTAGTACTGCTTGTAGCAAGTCAGTCTGTGATGGACACAAACTGGACCTGAAGATGGGCATGGGTTTATACTAACACACTTTCTGGTCCCTAGAGGTTCCTTCTGGTGGCAGGATGGAAACTCCTTGTTTCTCTCTGAGCCTATTGCTCCAAAGAGAGGCACACATCACCTGACTCACTTGGGAAGGAATGGAAGACCCCAGCTGCTTGACCATGGACATGTCTGACACTGGGAGGTGGTGAAGTAGGGTAACTTCCCAATCCAGACACCACAGAGCTATGTCCTATGTGCCGAGCCTCTGGAGTCGGAGAGCCGAACTAGAGCTGAGCAGAGATGTCTGGTGGAGACTGCGTGGCTGGGAAACACAGGGCTTCTATTCTACCAGTGGGAGAGGCTGAGGTCCCCCTGGACTCAACTTCCCACTGGACTGGGGGCCCTGACTCTCCAAGTTAAGGAGCGGATGTTTCCCCAACCCCCTGAACACTTGGGCTGTCCCTGAGACCCCTTGACATCTGAGCCTAAACTGTATATATCTCCTGGGCAAGATCTCTCATGCCAGCCCCAGGAAAAGGAGAACAACCTGGGGGAGCATCCCCACGGGGGCAAGGCCCACAGTGCATTGTCTCTGCAGGATGTTGGGAAAACCCAAGGCCCTCAGGTTAATACCAACTGTACTTACTGATGTTCTTCCTGAGCCACTAGTGGGACCAAAAAAGTGTAAGGTCAAGGAAGTGTTTGTTTACCTGATCTAAAATATCCATCCAATAAATCTCAGCCCTGAACACCAGACTCCCACCCAACTGCCCACTGGACCATCTCCACATGGAGGTTTATCGGGCATCTTTAGCTCATGATGTGCTGACCTCCACCCTCTCTGCTGGCCTGAACCTTCCCCATCTCAGCCAGTGGAAGCCTCATTGTTCCATTTTCTCAGGCCAAGATCCCTGTACTTTCCTTTGATTCCTCTCATTCTCTCACATCCCTCACCCAATCTGTTAATAGAACTGACAGGACTGATCCACGATGCATTTAGAATCTCAGCCCTTCTCAGCCCTAGCTCCTTGGCCACTGCCAGAGCCTTTGCTGGTCCATATGGTGATGCTTTTGTAATATTTAGAAAAATATCACTTCATGACTTAACAAGTAGACAGAGCATTTGAGAAAGGAATGGTTCCCCTTCCTCTGGAGGAATGCAGCGCCATACTCAGGCTCTGGCTGGATCCCAGTACCCCTTCAACCTGTTGGTGTGGCCGGTGCCTCTGCAAACTATCAACTGCACAGCCATGTGTGGTGTGCTGGCTGGTCCACACCAATCCGGACCCACCATCCCCTCTCGCCTGCATTGTTGCAGTCAACCTCTGAAGTCTCTTCTTCTGTCCTTGCCCTTCTCAGCCTTCACACAATTTGCCCGTTTTTGTTTCCTTACCACCTACTTAAGCTGGGATCTCTTATCCCCTCTTCCCCAGCCCTCAACACGGAAGCCATAGTGATCTTTTTTTTTTTCTATTTACTGACATACAGTTGCTATACGATATTATATAAGTTACAGGTGTACAATATGGTGATTCACAATTTTTAAATGATGTACTCCATTTATAGTTATAAAATGTTGGATATGTTCCCTGTTGCTGTACAACCTCTCCTTGTAGATTATTTCATACCAAGTTGTTTGTCCTTCTTAACCCCCTACCCCTATATTGCCCCTCCCCCTCCCTCTCCCCACTGGTAACTACTAGCTTGTTTTCTCTATCTATGAATTCATTTCTCTTTAAAAAATATATACTAGTTTGTTGTACTTTTTTTAGATTATGCATTTAAGTGATGTCATACAGTATTTGTCTTTCTCTGTCTGACTTATTTTGCTTAGTGTAATGCCAAGTCCGTCCATGTTGCTGCAAATGGGAAAATTTGATTCTTTTTTATGGCTGAGTAGTATTCCATTGCATATATATCACTCATATCTTCTTTATCCATTGATCCGTCGATCAGCATTTAGTTTTCTTCTGTATCTTGGCTGTTGTAAACAGTGCTGCTATGAACATTTGAATTACTGTTTTTTTTGGATATATAGCCAAGAGTGGAATTAATAGGTCATATGATAGTTCTACTTTAAGTTTTTTGAGAAATGTCCATACTGGCCTCACCAATTTACATTCCCACCAACAGTACATGAGAATCCCTTTTCTCCACATCATCACCAACATTTGTCACTTATGTTCTTTGGATGGTAGCCATTCTGACAGGTGCAAGGTGATAGCTCATTGTGGTTTTGATTTGTATTTCCCTGATGATTAGCAATGTTGAGCATCTTTTCATAGTGGTCTTTTAAAACAGCAAGTCAAGTTACTCTTCTGCTCAAAACCTCACTCCAAGCATAAGCCAGAGTCCTGGCCGGGTTCTAGAAAGCCCTGTGCAGTCAGCCCCCTGTTACCTCATCGACCCATCCCCAACGATCTCCCTTTCTTCCCTCCACTCCAGGTACAAGCCTGCCTCACAGTTGTACTTGAGTGGGGCCCTTGCATTCACTCTCCTTTCTTCTGGAATGTTCTTCCACAGATACACACCTGGCTCATTCCTCACTTTCTCAGGTCTTTACTCAAGCGGGGCACGTCCACCCATTTACAGCTGCAGCCGCCCCCTCCTGAAACTCAGCACCACTTCTCCCTTCCCAGGGCACAGCTACTCTCCCCCACAGCTCTCACCCCTGGCTAACACAGCACACTCACTCTACTTATTATTGTGGTTATCTCTCTCTCCTCTCACTAGAATAAACTTCACAAAAGCAAGAGGTTTTGGCTATCTTGATTTTGGCTGTGTTCCCAGCACCTAGAACAATGCCCTATGATCCAGAAATCCCCCTGCTCTATATATACCCAAGAGAAACAAAGGATGTATACATGAAAATTTGCACATGAATGTTCACAGCAATATTATCGTAATATCTCCAAAGTAAAAATAATCCAAATTTCCATCACCTCATCAGGTGAACAGATAAACAAAATGTGTCCATATAATGGAATATTCTTTGGTCATAAAAAGAAATAAAATACTAATATATGCCACAACACTGATGAACCTTCAAAACATTATGCCAAGTGAAAGTGAGCATTTATTTTAAAAAAAACATATATTATATGACTCCATTTGTATGAAATGTCCAGAATAGGCACATATATAGATTCAGAAAGTAGACTAGTGGCTGCCTGGGGCTGGTTGGTGGAATGGGGAGGGTGTGCTAAAGGGCACAAGTTTTTGGGGGGGGAGTAATGAAAATGATGCTAGTGCTAATGCCAGCACTAGCAACAAAGCTTCTCTCTGTTCCTCCTAAGGAGAATCTTATTGATCACTAGTGTGTGTGTGTGTGTGTGTGCATGTGTTAGTCACTCAGTTGTGTCTGACTCTTTCTGACCCCATGGACTGTAGCCCTCCAGGCTCCTCTGTACAGGGAATTCTCCAGGCAAAAATACTGGAGTGGGTTACCATTTCCTTCTCCAGGGGATCTTCCTGACCCAGGGATCAAACCCAGATATCCTGCATTGCATGCAGATTTTTTTTATCATCTGAGCCACCAGGGAAGCCCAAAGGTACTGCACTACTGCACAAGAAGCTAAGAATCTGGGCTCAGAGAAACCTTCCTGACTTTGTTTCATAGGCAGAGACTTCCTGACAAAGGTGGACACTCAGGCGTTTTTCCTGGAGTCTGTTCTTCACTCAGAGACACACACTGCGGAGAATCTGGAAAGCTGAACTGCCTTCTCTGTCGTACATCTCCCTGATGCTCATCAGTGAGGTGGCTACTGTATCATCCTCCCTTCTTCTCTCCAGGCACTGCTACAAATCCCTGCAGAGCATACCAGCTACAATAGAAGTGATGATGAGGATGATGAGGATAAACACTACCTGGAGCATGTGATGGGGAAAGAGAGGGAGAAATCAGGGGGCAAAGGATTCTCTCTAGCAGACCTGATCACTACTGGTAAGATGGGACCACGGTTTCAGACCCAACATCACTTAAACATTCGTCAGGCAGCAAGTAGGGGAAAGTGGTACTTCAGAAGTACGTAGGAAAAAGACTGCCAGAAATTTGGAATGAAATTCAGCATGACATGCATCAGCTTCTCCTTAAAGAAGGGCTTAAAGGAACCAAAATAAAGTAGTAGAAATTGGAAGCAGTCAAAACTGGAAGTTCACATTTTAACTGAATGTGGTTTTGTAGAAATGTGCACTCTTGTAGCTACCTCTTTGGATGTTTCAAGAAGCAGAATTTAAGCTTTAAAAAACAGACACAGCCAATAAACACATGGAGACATTACTGCCTTCAGGAAAATGCAAATCAAAACTACAATGAGATACCATTCTGAACCTACTAGAATGGCTCAAATAGATGATAACAAGTGTTAGGGAGAACATGGAAAAAATGGAACCCTCCGACATGGCTAGTGGGGACATAAAATGAGGCAGCCACTTTGGAAAACATTCTAGCAGTTCCTCAAAAGTTTAAATGTGAGGCACCATATGATCCAGAAACCCTACTGCTCTGTATAATACCCAAGAGAAACAAAGGATGTATACATGAAAATTTGCACATGAATGTTCACAGCAATATTATCATAATATTTCCAAAGTAAAAATAATCCAAATTTCCATCACCTGATGAACAGATAAACAAAATGTGTCCATATAATGGAATATTCTTTGGTCATAAAAGAAATAAAATTCTGATATATGCCACAACACTGATGAACCTTCAAACATTATGCCAAGTGAAAGTGAGTATTATTTTTTAAAAAACACATGACTCCATTTGTATGAAATGTCCAGAATAGGCACATATATAGATTCAGAAAGTAGACTAGTGGTTGCCTGGGGCTGGTTGGGGGAATGAAGATGGTCTGCTAAAGGGTACAGGTTTTTTGAGGGCTGTGGGTAATGAAAATGTTCTAAAATTGTGGCAATGTTTGCACAACTCTGTGAATATAGTAAAAAAAAAAAAAAATCCCTGAATTTTACGCTTTAGATGGGTGAATTGTGTGGTATATAAATCATATCTCAATAAAGCTGTTAAACAACCAAACCAGTGAAATGAAGAACAACCATGAGAAACTGTCTCAAAATGTAGAGGACGATAACAGAAGTGACAAAATGAAAGACAAAGAGGCAACAAATAAAGAGCTAGCAGGTAGCTAACTGGAATTTCTAGAGATCCAAGGGCCAGTGGAACGAGTCACAAGTAAAGGTATAAGAAAATCTCCCTCTTGAGCGATCTCCAGATTGCTCAGACACATAGATACCTAGGCATAGCTGAACCCTACAAATGGCCAATATGCATACTAAAAAGTAACTTCAGTTTCACTATTAATAAAACATTGTTTGTTTAATTGACAATGATTAAAAAGAAAACGTGCCAACTGTTAGCAAGGCCATGATGAAACTGGAGCCCTCATAGAGCACTGATGTGAACACAAACTGGTAGAACCTTCTGGAGGACAGTGTGAAAACACGTCAAGATAACTACTCAGGTTTTTTTGTCAAAGGATGTTAGCATTTATCAAACAACATGCATTCTAATGTTTTAAAAATTAAAACTATACATAAATATATATACAGACACTTCCCAGGTAGTACCAATGGTTAAGAACATGCCTGTCAATGCAGGAGATGCAAGAGATGCAGATTTGATCCCTGGGTCAGGAAGATCCCCTGGAGGATGGCGTGGCAACCCACCCCAGTATTCTTGCCTGGAGAATCCCATGGACAGTGGAGCCTGGTTGGCTACAGTCCATGGGGTCGCAAAGATTCAGACACGACTGAGGCAACTTAGCACACAAGCACATACGTAAGATCTAATGTACAGCATGGTGACTATAACTAATGTTATATATTTGAAAGTTGCTAAGAGTAGATCTTAGGCATTCTGACCACACACACACACACACACACACACACACACACACTCACGCACACAAGCAAAGAGTAAGGGTGTTAACTATGTGAGATGATGGGTGTGTGAATAATCTTAGTAATCACATATGTATAATGTATATGGATATCAAATCATCACATTGTACACTTTCAGTATAAATAATTATATTTGTCAATTATTCCCTAATAAAGATAAAAATACATATACATATACACTACATCTACAGAGAAGACAGAGAATGAGAAACATTTTCATTACATCTTAAACGGTAAAAGTGACTTTTATTGTTTTTATACTTATTTAAATATATGGAATTTAGAAAGACGGCAATGACTATCCTATATGCAAAGCAGCAAAAGAGACACAGATGTAAAGAACAGACTTTTGGACAATGTGGAAGAAGGTGAGGGTGGGAGGATATAAGAAAATAGCATTGAAACATGTATATTACCATATGTAAAATAGATGACCAGTACAAGTTCGATACATGAAGCAGGGCACTCAGAGCCAGTACTCTGGGACAACCCGGAGGGGTGGGGTGGGGAGGGAGGTGGCGGGGGGCTTCAGGACGGGAGCACCCATGGCTGATTCATGTCGATGTATGGCGAAACCCACCACAGTATTGTAAAGTAGTTATCCTCCAATTAAAATAAATAAATAAATTTTAAAAAACTTGCATAGACATCTCTAATGGTAAAAATAACAGTAAAAGAAATGTTTAAAAAGTCCACTGTTGACTCTCACCTCAGGATAGAGTCCAACCCCTCAGCCAGTGCCTGAAGCCCTGTCCCTTTGGCCCTTTTTTCCTTCCTCCAGCCTTACCCCGCAGCCATATACCACTCAGGGTACTTCCCTAAATGAGTTTCCTGTTGTAGCAGCTCTCTGCTCTTTCATCAGCCAGAATATCTTCCTCCCGCGCCCCGACCCTGCTCCTTGTCTGCCTGGTCTCTCCTGGGTCACCTCTCCTGGGAAACCACCCTGGCCACCCAAGCAGAGCTCACATTTCCTGCTCTCACCCTACCCTGTGTGTGCACTATTTTTATGCCTCCAATGACATTGCCGTGATGTTTACAGTTCTCTCTCCTGAGTCATTTGAGGATTAGGCAGGTTGTTAATCATCCTGTTTACTCAGCATCCATCCAGCACAGTCCTGGATAAATGTTTATGGAGTGAAGTGGGGAATGAATGAATGTGAGTTCTGGGCTCTCACACCAGCTGAACATCTGCTCTTAGCACCTGGTAGCTCCAACCTGTCCCGGACTGACAGAGCTCACCGTCTTCTCCCTGGGGTATCTCTCCTTCCTCATTAGCAACCCTCACTCTTTCTGTCCACCCCCCGTCTCTGTGATTGGAGCCTCCATCTCTGCAGGGACAGGGGTCAGGACCCTGGGCATCTTTTTTCTCCCAAAGGAACTCATCGGGTGCCATCAATCTTACCACCTGGCTGGCTCTTACCTTGTTTTCCCTCCTGCCGTCTTTCACTCTCACTCTCCATTGGATGTCTGTCCCAGCCTCCCCATCCTTATCCCAATAAAAAGCTCCCCAGTGGCTTCTATTTCCTCCAGCATAAAGTCAAATCTCTTTCCAGGGATCCAGCCCTGATTCAGCCCTGGTCTCTCTCCCCAGCTTCATCTCTCTTCCATCCCTCCTCTTTTATCCTTTTTAGGAGCAACCCGATGAGTTCTTTCTTGCTTCTGTGCCTCTTGCATGCTGTTTGTTTCATCTAGAAGACATTTTAAACCCTTTTGCTTCCCTAACTCATTTATGCAGCCTTAAAAGACACTTCCTCCAGTAAGTCTTCCCTAACTCCCCAAGGCCCAATTAGGCCCCTCTGAGGTAAAGTCTCATGCTCCCCAAATTTTCAATTCAACATACCCCTTCTCATGTCATATTTAATTGTTTACTTAATTGTTCTCTTTCAACAGACTGTAAGTTGAATGTGAAACAAGAGCGGCTTGTTTAACATTCTGAACATGAACATTCCTCCAATATCCAGTAAAAAATTAAGTCCTGGGACTTCCCTGATGGTCCAGTGGTTAAGACTTCACCTTCCAGTGCAGGGGTGCGGGTTTGATCCCTGGTCAGGGAGCTAAGATTCCACATGCCTCATGTCCAAAAAACCAAACATAAAACAAGCAATATTGCAGCAAATTCAATAAAGATTTTAAAAATGAACCACAACCTAGATGTCTATCGGCAGATGAATGGATACATATACATAATGGAATATTACTCAGGTATAAAAAGGAAGGCATTTGAATCAGTTCTAATGAGATGGGTGAAACTGGAGCCTATTATTTAGAGTGAAATAAGGCAGAAAGAGAAAGACAAATACCTTATATTAATGCATATATAAATTAAGTTCTCAATAGCTGGTTAGCATTCAATAAGCAAATAGATGAATGAATGTTTGCTTTTCCTTTTGCTGTTGCAGATGCTGGTTCAGTCTTTGGAACCAGACAAGACATCTAGTTCTTCATTTTCTGGAGCCCAGGAATCAGGGAGAAGCACTGCAGTGGTGCTGCCCTCTACCCCTACCTTGGCAGCAGAAGGCCCCAGAGCAGGCTGTTGGAGGCAAGGCAGTTGTGCTGGGCCTTTCCAGGGTGCTTTTCTTCTGGCCGCCTTTCCAAGTATTCACAAGCAACTTCCCCATCAGTCACGAGTTTTTCCAAGACTTATAGGAACCTACCCTGAAGAGTAAGGGAAGTTCTCTGCATGTTTCTACATGCTACCGTTAAGATATTTTCAGAGTTCTTGAGTTTAAGGTCTCAGGACCGAAACTTTGGGTGATATCAAGTTCTCTGTTGAGGTACTGCTGGGCTGAGCTCAGGACGGCTATCCACCCGTACCCCCTTCCCACACCCAATGCAAGTGAGGACAGAAAAAGATTAGCGTTGTTTGGGTTGGGCAGGCAGTCATGCAGAGTGGGGGCTGTGAAATGTGCAATTGGTTGAGTCAAGTTCAGAAGAATCCAGCACCCCTGGGGTGGTTGGAAAGTGGCAGAATGAGTCGGGTTGGTGGGATGGATTGGAGTATTTATTGATCAATCTCTTTTGGTCTCTCCTCCCTTCTCCCCCCTCCCACTCAGGGCTATGAGTATTTCCTGTCTCACTGACTTTGGACTTGGTCACGTGATATGTGTTGGCCACTGGAATGTGAGCAGCTATGATAAGAACAGAAACTTAAAATGTGCTCCTGTGGTTCTTCCCTCTTACAGTCTTTTCACTCACAAGAAAGATATGCCTCAGGTCACCCTTGCTCCTTCAGCCTGGTTCCTCAAACATACATTTTGGAACAGTTTTTTTTGAGATGGTTATTCATTATATGAGCAGAGATGTGTATGATTAGGTGTTCAGGGAGCAATTTGGGCTGGAAATCTACATTGGAGGGGTCAGCAGATGCATAGCAGGCAAGCCTTGAGAGAAATGAGCTCACTGAGGTGTGGGTATAGATGGAAAAAAAGTTCACTGAGTGCATCTTGGTTTCTTCCAATGTTTAGAATTCAGGGAGATGAGATGGAGTCGGCAAGGATATGGAGATGGGGCAGAAAGACAGGCAAACAACCATGCCAGCAAGGAGTCCTGGGGGCCAAGTGGAGAGTGGGCCTGGAGCTGGAGAAAGTAATCAAATGTGTCCAAAGTGAAATGACAGGCAGAACTGAGCAGTGGGTTCAGTGACAGCGATGTCATTGATGTCCTTGATAAGAATATATTTGGGGGAGTCATGGGATCAAAAGATAACGAAAGAGATTCAGAAGAGAATAATAAGACAGATATTTGCAAGTACAGACAATTCTTATGTAAACTTTGCTCAGAAATGAAGGAGAGAAATAGAGCCATAACCAAAGGGGGAAGAAGCATTAAGAGAGATTTTTTAAAACTATAGGATGAAAAAAAATAAGCTTGAATGCTGGTAGGAACGATCCAAGAGAGAAGAAATTGATGATGCAGTAAAGGTGGAAGAGTGGCGACACGATTCGTCCTTTGTAACCAGGAGAAGATTGAGTGAGTGAGCTTTCCTGCGTGGAGGTGGGACCTACAGCAGTTGGAGCTTATAGACATTCTCCTCCGTTGCATCAACTTTCTCAGTGAAACAGGAAGCCAGGTCACCAACAGAGTGAGCATGTGGGAGGAAAGAAGAAAGTACGGCAGAGTCTTCTAGGAGAGTGGAAGAAGGAATGAACCAAAGGTTTGCAGCTAGTATGCTGGCCAGGAGCGACTCTTGTGAGCATTCTTACCTATGGCTTTATTAGCCCCATTACCTTATGGCCTCATTAGTCTTATTATCTACTATCTTTCTTAAGCCTCATGACAGCCTTGTGAAGTAGGTCCTATTGTTTACCTCATTTACAGATGAGACTATGGAAGTACAGAGTGGTCAAGAAGCTTGTTCAAATTCATGCAGTGAGAAAGTGGTTGGGCCAGGATTTGAACACAAGCAGTCTGGCTCTGGGCCCAAGCACTTAATCATTAAGTTAGTCCAGCCCAGTTGAACATGTGAAAGCCTGTCATGGAACTGAACTAAATGGAATAAGGATTGAAATACGTTTGTGGTGCACCCACTGTGTGTACTAGATGCCTTCACAGCTCTGTGCAGTCATGGTTATTATCAACCCATTTTACTGCTGAGCATACTGAGGCACAAAGAGATTCAGTTGCTTATTAAAAGCTATAGTGCTAAAAAGTGGAAGAACTGAGTTTTGAACCCTTATCAGTTAGATTCCCAAACCCACAGCCTGTACACAAGGTCAAAGAACCGCTATAACACCTAAGTGGGTCTACTTAGCTAACGTTGACTTAAATACATCAGAATCCTCCTGATATCAGGTTGAAATCACTTGGAACTTTTACCCAGAGCAGGTGGAGAATTTACTACGTGGGCCTTATAGCAGGAAGAACTCAAAGAGGGTGACTTTAGGGGAGTGCTGATTGTCTTACCAATAATTTTTGGAAGTGCAGTCTGTTCAGTGAGAAAGGAGACTTAGAGGTATATGGCCAGAGTCTTTGAATTTTAATCAAACCTATAAGCTTTATAGCCCAAGAGCACTTACTCTACTTATATAAGCATTTCTAAAACCTATTCTCTGAAGAAAGAGCTTCAGAGCTCAGTGTATCATCTACACTGAACAGCCACCCACTTCCTCAAATGCAAGGAAGCAGACAGTTAAAAAAAAAGCCAAGATGCAGCCGTTGTTTATCACGACCTCGCCTCAGTGAGGCCTGAGATTCTTTCGAACAGGAGCTTTGCTTCCCATGACGCAGAGCGAAGTGTCAACTGGGATATTTCTGGTAATACTGAAAGCAAGAGAAGCAGGGTATACACTTCACAAGGCACCAGCCCCCTGAGGGACAGTGGGAGGGCTTGGGTGCCATCCCCCATGACAGACGGAGGGAACTTTCATCTGAGAAAGGAGAAGATACTTGGGCAGATCAACCTCAAACCCAAGATTGCTTGTGAAGCAATCGTACAGGGGAAAAACACACACACACACACACACACACACACAAGCTCGAGAGGCAAGAAGATCAAAAAACCAAGAAGGGCGCGAACTGTGGCAGACTCCCCGCTTCAGCAGCGACTCACCCAGACCAGAAGCAAAATGTCCCTGAAGTTGCCAAGAAACTGGGATTTCAACCTACGAGGGGAGGCTGGCAAAATAGGTACGGTCAACGTCTTTTTGCTGCTTTTGTGGTTCTTACACTTGAGTTCCCACCATTTGCATGTTGGTCTGCGGGGAGCATAGTCTGCTTAAAAATGGATCTCTGGGCAAAGCTGGGTTTGGGGTGAAATTTGCATTCAGATTGATATATTGGCTCAAAGTCCCCGAGCGCCAGGGGAAGGCTTCTTTTTTGTTTGTTAGTTTGGAGGTGGTGGGAATGGAGCTCCTTGGCGTGTGGGATCTGGGGTACTTGGCGTGGACTAAGGCTACAGATCTCACAAAACATGGTGAGTTTTTCTCTGTTTATCTTAGAAGGATAATTTCCCTCCTGTTTGGACACATCCATGTATGAATGGGCTTTGACAGAGTCTTAGAAGTGCTTGATCTGTTCTGTTTTGTGAGCCCACTGGGTCACCAGACCTTTATGGACTTGGGGCTGAAATGGTGTTACTTGTAGCAAAAAGTAAACAGTGTGGACAAGACAGGAACATAGAGGCATTTGAAGGTATAATAAAGACACTTTTAATTAAAAAAGACAGAATGGAAGAGAAATCTAGAGGAGATGAAATAGATGCATTCTAGATAAATTAAATTAAGGGACTCTGGTATGCTTTCTGAGATACTCGGGCCTTTAATTTTGGCCTCTTCTCGTTAACAATATTGGTGATATATTGATTTTTTTAGATAGATTGTCATTGAAATAGAGTTGATTTACAATGTTGTGTTAGTTTCAGGTGTACAGCAAAATGATTCGGTTGTGTGTGTGTGTGTATATATATATATATATATTTTTTTTTTGCATCATTTTCCATTATAGGTTATGATAAGATATTGAGTATACATATATATCATTTTTTTTGATTCCACATATAACCAATATCACATGATATTTGTCTTCCTTTGGCTTACTTAGTATGATTATCTCTAGGTCCACCATGTGATCCTTTGATTTTAATCTGTTCCATAATTGTTATCATCAGTTTCTTTATATGTGTTTCTTCTACAATTAAATTGATCACAGTAATTTACAATAGAGCAATTGGGTTGGAAATGATTCCCTGTGTTTTACCCCTATACATGTATAGTGAGTTAACTTCCTTGATACTAGACATAGACAAGTGTTAAGGTGTTTCTAATGACTTAGAAATGTTCAGTTTGGAACAGGTTTAACTTGGACTTCTAATGATGATTAATGTGCTACTAAAACAAAGGGTTTGTTGCAAAAAGTCACATATCTGAGTGTTAATGATACAGGTCTAAGAAAAGATTTGAACAAAAATTCTGAGTAATCAGAGAAGCCATTTATCTTGATAACCAGAGAGGATTAGTGGTCTCTAATCAAGCTGGGAATTAGTGCAGGTTGGTTCAGAGAATAAGGAGAGATTTTATATAATCAGAGATTTTTCTGCTAACTACTGTTGATAGCAAGGTACTTGGCTAATGCTCATTCTACTGTATGTTATAAAAATTTACTTTTAGAAGTAAAACTTCTATGGTTCTGTTCCTTTGAAAGTGTCTTGCTTCTATTTATGTGGGGTCATTCTACCCTCTCCTCACCTGTGTTTCAGTCTTATTCTCCTTCTGTTTAAAAATAGGAAATGAGACAATTAATGGTTAAATGATTAACTGATTAAATAACTAAGGTTTTTTTTTTTTCAGGGAGATAGGACATTACCACATTAGAGTGCAAGTCTACATAATCTCAGACTTGGGATTAGGTTGGGTAGATTTCATGTGATAGCAACCAATGTTTCTTAAACCATGAACCCATAGTTAGCCTGTGTCAGAAGTCATGACAAGTGCTAGGTAAAAATACAGATTCCTGAGCATCATCCTGACCTGTAAAATCAGAATCTCTGAAGGGAGACCCAAGCATCTGCAATTTAATAAGTCCCCAGCCCTCCATCTCACCTCATCAAGAAGTCCTGCTGTAGGGGCTGTGGTCTAAGTCAGTGAACTTGGGAAATTGCCATTCATCCTATACAGCGTGGTGCTTGGTCCCAGTGGGCACACAACAAATATTTGTTGACTGAATGAATGATTGAATACAAGCAGATGATATTGTTTAGTAGTAGTTAATGAAAATATCAGGCTTCCCTGGTGGATCAGTGGTAAAGAATCCACCTGCCAAACAAGAGATGAGGGTTCAATCCCTGGGTCAGAAAGATCTCCTGGAGCAGAAAATGGCAACCCACTCCAGTATCCTTGCCTGGGAAATCCCATGGACAGAAGAACCTGGTGGGTTATAGTCCATGGGGTTGCAAAAGAGTTGGACATGACTTAGCAACTAAACAACAGTAATAACGAAAAAAATCATAATCACAAAATGAAATGCAGAGGAGCCCTTGTCATTATCTATGCCATTTACAAGTTTGTCACCCCAAGGATTGGACTGCAGCCAGAATACTTCTCATGAGTATCATGTTGGTGAGGATTCAAATCATAAGCTGAGCCCTCTGAGGGAGGAGAGTCACTGACTCAGCCATGGGACCTCTGGTTCCCTCTCCAGCATCCTGGGTCCAGGTGTGACTGTAGGAACTGGCTTAAGAATAACCAAAGAAGCTCATGTCTTAATAGAGAGTTGTGTCAGGGTGTCAGTGACCTGTAGTTTCTCCAGCCTGGGCTAGTCAGGAGTAGATCACTTTCTCAAGCTGGACACTACAAATTTTTGTGCTGGTTGATTCTTGTGATGGGCATTATCCTCTGCATTGTAGCAATGGTCCTCAACCTTTTTGGCACCAGGGACTGGTTACATGGGAGACAGTTTTTCCATGGGCTGAGTGGGGGATGGCTTTGGGATGACTCAGGTGCGTTACATTTATTGTCCCCTTTGTTTCTATTATTATTACACTGTGATAATGCAGTAATGTGAGCAATGGGGAGCGACTATAAACACAGATGAAGCTTCACTCACTCGCTCACCTCCTGCTGTGTGACTGGGTTCTTAACTGACTGGTTAAGCCTGGGGGTTGGGGACTGGTATGCTGTCCAGTATGATGATCGGTACTGGTCCATGGCCTGGGGTTTGGGGACCCCTGCATTCTAGGATGTTAGTAGCATCCTCGGCCTCTATCCAGTAGATGGTGGTAGCACTCCCCTACCACCAATAGTGTGACAACCATACTTATCTCCAGACATTACTAGATGTCTTGGGAAGAGACATGTCTCCTAGTTGAAAACCACTGAAGTGGATTATCATCAAGAAGGTGTGGTTATCAGGCCATTGGATCTGGAATTCAACTATCACTTCATGATTCATTGTCAAGGGCAACTTTCAAGAGGCTCTTAGTAAGTTATAACTTCAGGGGACAGTACCCTAGAAGGACACCAGGTTCAGCACTTGTTTAGGGAAATAGCAAGACACTGATGTGGCCCAGGAAAGGGCCCAATATCTTTTTGCTGAGTGGCACTTCTAGTTCCCCTAAATCTTATCTTGTGAATGCTGAGCCGAGGCTTGAATGAAAGTGAAAATCTCCAAGGTGGGGGGCAACTTCCATCTCAGAGACTGAGGAGACCCCAGTGAATGGGAAGTGGATGAAAGACCACACCATGGGTCTGGATGTATGGGAGAACCTGACCCAGGCCACCCTGAATCTGATCTGTTGGTCTTGGGAGGGAACAGGGGTTGGAGGTAAGGGAAATGCTGAGCCAACGACTTGACTTGAGATGGAGCCAAGAGCACACATTTCTTCCTTTGATCCTTTGTCATCTTCCGTTTTAGTCCAACACTTAAAATTGCGACAGCTTTCCATTGCTTTCTTGCAGTGTTTTGTCTTATTCTTTGCAAATGTGTTCTATCACTTATTTGTCTTTCTAACAGAATTGTAAGCCCTGAAGGGTGGTTTTAGAATGCAGTGTCCTTTCTTGCACTCTGTCCAAGGGTCTGGCACATCCAATGGATGGAATGTAGGTGATCTATTGAGAAGGTATTGACCATTGAGGGAAAGCCCCTTCTGCCTTAAGGCTGGAGAGTGCTTAGTTAGAAGATGACTGGGTGAATTTCAGGACTACATTGTATCCATCCAGTTGCAGGCACATCTTACTTTTTTCTCACGTACCCTAAGCCGAACCAGGGGAGAATGGGCCCTAGAGAGCATATGACTCTGAGATACATTTTTTTTTAAAGAAGTGACTATGGAGGGGTAGTGTTTTCAACTTTTTTGTGTGTGTGGACATATATTTTTAAAATTTTTGTTGGAATATAGTTGCTTTACAATGCTGTGTTAGCTTCTATTGTACACCAAAGTGAATGAGCTATACTTTTAAAACAAATTTATTTTTATTTATATTTTGACTGTGGTAGTATGTGGGATCTTAGTTCCTTCACCTAGGAATCGAAACTGAAGCCCCTTCAGTGAGAGTGCAGAATCTTAACCACTGGACTGAGAGGGAAGTCCACTCAACTTTTTTTTCTTGCTGAAATTTAATGTTGAGAAAAACTTATTCAGAAACACAAATTCATTGTTTTAATCTCCCAAGTAGTAAAGTGAATAATGACAGTAGAGGAGGGTTTTTTCCCCACTTGATAAATCATTATTTTTCTGATATGGAATCTAGTTTTGTCCTTTAGAAAATTCGCATAAGGAGAATAAAAATATTTATTACTTAAGGCTCTGGAACTAGATCAATTTCCAGTGTACGTTATTACTCTTGTTTAAAGAAGTTAGATTTGAAAGTATAGTTTTAGATAGATAGATGCATAGATAGATAGATCCACAGAGACAGAGACAACTGAATATATAAATAAGTCCAAGAATCCATAAAAATGCTTTAAAAATGAACAAACAACACGAATAGGCATTTTACAGAATAGGAATAATGATTCCAATAAATACATAGAAATATGGTTAATCACAGTAATTAGGAAATGTAAATTAAAAGTACAATGATATACCTAATCTCACTCACCAAAATGGTTAAAATTAAAAAGTTTGACAATACCAAGTGTTGTTGAAGATGTGGAGTGATAGGAACTGTCAGACACTAATAACAACTTTGGAAACAATTTGACATTTGGTTTAGTGAAACTGATGATGTACAAACTCTATGAAATAGTCATTTCCCTCTGGAGAGTGCCCCCTGGAGAAAATGTTGTCTGTATTAACAAGAAGAGATGTATAGCAGTTCCACAGTGGTATCTCTTGAAATAACAAGGGACAGGAAACAACCAAAGTGCCCATCAATAAAAGAAAATAAAAATAAATTTTAGTATCTTTACAAAATGTAAATAAACTTATAATAAATTTATAAAATGTAATACTATCCAAGAGCAAAAAACTAATTGTGATGTATTTCAGTGAGACTGAATGGCAAAAACTTAATAGTAGACAGAAAAGGGAAGTTACAAAATCAGAATGGGTATTCATTTATAAGAAACTTAAAAACTATGTACGTCTATGTATGTATATGGCAAAACTATAAGGGAAATAGAGAAACCAATTAACATAAAGTTCTGGGTGGTTTTTACTTCTGGAGGGAAAAGAACGGGAAATGCATTTGGAAACTCCAAAGGTACCTAGAGGGCTCACTGGTAAAGAACCCTCCTGCCAATGCAGAAGACGTGAGTTCAATCCCTGGGTCAGAAGAATCCCTGGAGTAGGAAATGGCAACCCATTCCACTATTCCTGCCTGGGTAATCCCATGGACAGAGGAGCCTGATGTGGAGTCAGACATGACTTAGCGACTCATCAACAACAAAGGTACCTAACTGATCTTAATTGGTAGGCAAATAAGAGGGTATTTTACTAATGTGTATAAAATGAAGAAAGAAAGAAAGGTATAAATAAACCCTCAAAATCTGGAAGGAGGTATACAATTTGTTTATACAGTTGACCCTTAAACAAGGCGAGGGTTAGGGGCACAGGACCCTCCCTCCCCATTCCGTGCAGTCAGAAATCTGGGTACTGTTATCTCTGCCTCCAGAACAAAGGAACTGATAAATGACTCACCCAAAGAGGCAGGTTATTGAAATAGGAAAAGAATCTCCAATTGGACACAAACTTTTTGCTACACTTAGTTTATTTAAACATCTGTAAAGTGAAAACACAGAAACTATGTTTATCAAAAAAATAATCACCTATAATTGGACATGCCAAGCTCAAACCCATGTTGTTCAAGGGTCAACCATTATAGCTAATTATGGGTGAGGGATTTATGGGTAAAGTATACCCACACATATTTGTATTATTACATTATAGGTATTTGCCAGAGTTTCTATAGTGAACAAATATTATTAATAACTACATCATTAAGAATGTGTGGGTGCTCAGTTGTGTCTGACTCTTCGCAACCCCATGGAATGTAGGCCTTCAGGCCTGTCTGTCCATGGGATTTCTCAGTCAAGATACTAGAGTAGGTTGTCATTTCCTCCTCCAGGGGATCTTCTTCACCCAGGGATCAAACCCATGCCTCCTGGTGCTCCTGCATTAACAAGCAGATTCTTAACCACTGAACCACCCAAAACAAATTCCAGTGCTTGGCCAGGCAGGTTGACATGAGGTCTGGCAGGTGGCACATGCTCTTTGGTGATTTAAAGCCAGCTGCAAAGCCCTCCTCCAGCTGCAGAGGTTGCAACCAGCCAGGACTTATACATGGCCATCTTCATATTTTCTGGGCCTCTAGCCTTGGGATACAGGGTTTTCTTGGAGCTACATGGTCCTTCTGTGACCAGGCCAGCCTGGTTGAGCTCCCCAGGTTGGAACAACCAAGATCATGTAGCCTGTGGTGACTGGTCTGTTTGTGGCATTTGGCTCTGGTGAAGGTTTTCTTTATAATTCACTGCCAAACTTCCAAAGTGCTCATCCAGACCAGCCCAAATGTATGGCCCAAATATATGGGGCTATATGCTGTGGCTGCCTTTGCACACCCCGAGCAGCTCCGGTCCCTGAGGCATAAGAGACCTCCACACACACAGGCCGAGTCCAAAGGAGGAGTATTGATTCCTCAACCCATGACACAGGGGTACTCCTCTCGGGACCCACCCCCGTCTCTGTTCCTTGTTCCAGTAAAAATGTCTCTCCCTATGTAGTCACTGACTTACCTTTAGATACAAATTAAATTCCTTCCACAAGGCACATGCCTCTTGCTGCCCAGGTCAAGAGCCTCCTGACCACTTGGGGAACAGGGACTGACGTCATCCTAAACGGCAGCAGAGCGAAGACCAACTTGAGTAATGATGGGAAGTCAAAATCTTGTTTTCTGCTCACTTACGGATGAAGTCCTCCTGGCAGACACTAGGCAAGGCTGACTTAGATTGTGACTTAGATTCTGCACTTTTGTTAGATTGGAGCCAAGTGCCCTTGGATTGGCAGAGGTGAGCTCAGTTGCTCTTGGTACATGAACTTTCAAAAATGTGCCTAGGGTGAGACGTGCCTAGACATACACCTAGGCATGGTGTACACAGACGTAAGTACCTTCCAGGCGTGGTCAGGCTGTCGTCTCTGGCTCTCTGTTTATAAAGCATTGGCAGAGAGCATCCTATGGGAGAACTAGGGAAACTCTGCCCCTTCCCTTCAGGGTGGTCCCTTGAGAAAAGGACACTCATTACACGGCAGTTAGAAAGATCCTGTGACTGATTAAGAAGACTAAGTTGATGATAATGGTCCCAACACACACAAGACAGCTTGAAAGAAAAAAAAAGTGTAACCTCTCATGAGGCAGCTCGGTTGTTGATTAACTGGATATGAGAAGGGAGTGTATAAGGAGCTTCTATGAAGCCCCAGCTGTGGCCACAGCAACTGCCACCAAAGGGCACTCATAGAGACTCAGGGGAATACCACAGGGGGAGCCAGGGTGTGGGGCGCAGGCCAGTGGGAGGGATTCTAGCAAGAGGGTGGTATGTAAATTTTGTATAATCTCCGGACAGGAACTGAGATGCAGAAGTTACAAAGAGAGAAGATAATTTACATTTCTTGATACTTTACTCATCACCATTTTTCTCCTTGAAAACTTGATTTTTCCTTTGAAAATGTTCTAAAAAATCAAAATCACGTTACAAAAACATGATACCCATAGGTCTGGCAAACAAATATAAAGGCAGTCAGTCCTGCTGTCTGCTTTTGCAAGGCTTACAGGTTAGTGGGGCACAGACAAACAATCACAGGACATCAAGACAAGTGCTGTGATGAGAACAGTCATGGGAGCCATAGGAGGGCACCTAGGAATCTGCATTCTGGTCCCGCCACCTCTCTCCCCATCACTGCCATCCCTTTTCTTTAATATATAGATGCGTATGCTCTTCAGTGAGTCCCAGACTTGCCATCCTTCTCACACTGATTTTCCTTTACATGGCCTCTTTTCTTTCAGAGACGAAAAAAGCTCCATAATTTTGTGTAGCTCCCCCCTGTGGAGGGATTACATCTGCCCACTTGTCTCTTGCAGCACCTGTTTCCCCAAGCAAACACAGACACACTCTAGACTCCAGTCACATCTTCTGCAGTTCCTGCCCTTTCTCATCTGTGTGGAACCCTGTCTCCTCGGGGCTCCCTTACCACCACCTGATTCCTGCTCATGTTTTAGTCCTCCCTTGGTCTCATTTGACAGACTGACATGCTTCCTCCTTTCTGTAAAGACAGTTGTGAAACTGACTGTGTGTCTTTTTTGTCTTGACTGCCAGGAAGCTCAGAGCTAAATTGAAACTCTATCATGTTTTTGTCATTCTTACACGTCTTGTCCCCTGGCAGCTCCTGAGCCTGCAAATCACTGGAAGGAGAATATAGCAATCCTTTCCCAGCCCATTTAAACAGAGACACTCACAGCTCTAGAAACTGTGGACTTCCTTTGTGGTGAACTCAGAAGGCTCCTGAACATGCAAGATATGAGTCAAACCTCCTAACTGATCACTTGGTTTTTAAACAAAGGCATTTCTCCTTAATCAGTAATGTGCAACACCAGTGCTCTAGGCCCTCCCTGGAGAGAATTAACTTGAATTGTCTGTAAAAAGTGGCATTGACTGAAGTGCGTCTAAGGGATGAATTGCCCATTGGTTTTTCTTGATAGGAGTGTAGGAGAACAAGAGGGTGTGTGTGGTACTGAAGAAAGTGCATGACTTGGGATGCCTTTTCTGATTTGCAGAAACATTCACTTCATTATTAAACAGAATTAATAATACAAATGTTGAGAGGAAGAAATTTCATGCATATAACACAGTAGATGTTTAGCAAACACCTGTTTCCTTTCTTTATAGATAATCTCATTTCTAACCTCAGATCAAATGAGCTGTACTAGGGCTGCATTCCCTTGGCACCCTTGGTGAGACGAGCTCACTGAGCTGTGCTTTACTGTCACACCATCAGTTTCAATCACCACCACAGGTGATGAGTTCTTGAAATCTGCTCCTGATTATTTTGTAACAATGAGAACAAGAAATGAACAAGGCAGGTGACTCTTAGATGGAATTCTGGGTGAGAAAATTTGCTGAGAATTCAGTGCTTGTACTTTGTCTCCTTTGAGGGATTGGCATGCTTCCTCCTTTCCGTTAAGACTGTTGTGAAACTTACTGTATTTCTCTTTTTATCTTGGCTGCCAGGAATCTCAGAGTTAAATTGAAGCTCCATCACAACTTTCACCCATGCAGCTAGCACACATATTTTCCTTTATCTTTGGTATAAATTTATGTGTTCATTGCAAATGAGTTTTCTATTTGAATATGAAAAGCCCATGAAGTCTTTTCTTTTAAGGAGAGAGTATAAGTATATGCAATCTATCAATATATACCTCCTCAGGTATCCTGTGAGTAGATTTCCTACTTATTAGTGGCAACTGGGTATTGTAATTTTTCTAAAACCAGTGTTCAGAGAATATTGGTGCTGAGAATCAATTCTTTTGGTTCACAAATGAAAGCACATTTCCATGATCACCCATATTTTTTTGCTACTTATATCAAATCATGGTGTGTTCAGTATACTAAGACCAAACATTTTAATTTCATTCATTCATGTAACATTTATTTGCTCACCTTTACATTATAGACCCTTTTAAGGAGCATTCTCAATATCATGCCTAGTGACAGCTGGTTCACTTCCTCCCTGTGCTACTCATCCACCCCTAAAATGTGTACACACAGATCTTGTTTCCAGATGGGGCTGGTGACACTCTACTGCTGGAAGTCTGGCCTATGACTTCTGAACCATCTGTATGTTTCCTTGTTGGTATGGGGGTTTCAAAGTGAAAGAGGAAGTGGTACAGTATTATGTTCCTGATACTTATATAAAATATTTTTTAATATTTACAAATAATTTTATAAAGTTTTCCAAATAAATTTATAACAAAGTCTGAACTAGCTACAGTGGCATGAGACAACTATGTATAGTATGGTAGTTAGAAAGTTACCTTGGAGTCAGACTGCCTAAATTTGAATACCACCATTACTCATTGCTAGTCGTGTGATTGGTTCTCACTTTCTTTATCTGTAAAATGGGCATAATCACAGTGCTAACCCACATGGCTATTGCAATGATTAAAGGAGATGATCTTGGTAAAAATCCTTAGCATAACAGCAGACATTGACATGTGTTTCATAAATATCACTTATCATCATCACCATCAAGGGCATTACTACAATCTAGGTATTCTACTACAATTCCTTCTAGCCAAGTCATTGGTGAAGGCCACAGCCAGCAGTGCTAGAGTCCACTTTGGTTTGTCTTGGTCCATTTTAGTTCTTTTCTATCCTCTTTAGACAAATGATCTTTGCAACATCTGCCGATCCACTTTCCTGCCCAGTGTTGGTCGCCTGACACATCTTGTTTCTGACTACCTTACCTCCAGTCTTTCAATCTGCAATACTTCTTTAAGACATACAAACTTTATCCATTATGTTTATATAACTTTTGTCATTTTTCCTTTTTCTTTCTTCTTGCTTTTCTCTCTCTCTCTTTTTTATTGACATTTCTTTCCCAAGTTGGTAAAGAACCTGGGTTGTGATTTTCCTGTAAGGATAAGGAGGAGCTTCTGGTAAGTTTCCTGTAGGATGCCTGCTATCGAAAGTTCAGTCTCCATGCTGTTGTGATGGGGGCCATTCCTCATGCTTCTCTTAACTGGGGGTGGGAAAAGAGTGAGTGACTCTGGGTGGTACACCACCTGGAAGACCCCCTACTGTATTATCGAGAAGCTGTTTCCTCCAGGGCTGCAGCCATCTCCCACGTCACAAGTCTCTGGCCTCTGATGTGACCTTGCATCTTGTTTGTTTGGGCGTCACTCGGGTCAATGTTTAATGTCTGTGATCACTTACATGTGAGTTACAGGAGCAGCAGACTAGATTTTCCATTTCTGTAAGAATCCTGCACGTGGCCATCTATTCATTTCCACATCATTATTTTTAGATACAAGTGAAGAAAGAGCAGGACCTTCTAAATGAGATCTCTGTCTTTCTCGGCCTCAATTCTGCTGTTGCAATTGAAGGGTTCTTGTGAGTGTATTCTCCCCTCCCTGTCTTTCTGCATTTTGCTCAGCATTTGGTCCTTTAGATACTGGAAACCCATTTTGCTGGTAGATGAGGAATCTCACCAGGCATACAACCCAGAGTTATTAGGATCACAGGTACAGAGCCTAGTTGTCACTCTCAGTCCATTCTTAGCCGGGGCTCTTTGTGCTCTGTCCTGAGGCCAACTTGGGCACCCATGTTCTCTGTGTGAGCCATCCTGAGTGCGCCCACTCAGCTAGGGTGACCAGCTGTCCCAGTTGGCCTGGAACTCAAGGGGTTCTTGAAATATGAGACATTCGGTATAGAAACCAGAAAAGTCACCCTAGTCCCACGCTCTAAGTTTGAGATGTTTTGACAGAAAATTGCCATTATTCTAATAGGTAGTCTCTCTACTCACTGAACTGAATTTCCGATGAGGTTGTGCAGTTTAGGCTAAAAATAAATAGGAAGAAACTTATTTAAACCTTGACTTTTTCTTTTTTGGTACTTATGATCAAAAGTCCTTCCAGATTCTTCCTTCAGGCTACCTGAATCTGCTATGCTACCTTCCTCCGCTTTTATGAAATTTAAAAATTCTTGCTCATACTTTCTCTTGAAGGATTAAGAGTCACATCTGTCAGTCACGGCAAGGAAAGTCTTCCCAGAATGACACAAAAATCCCCGCTTTGTGGAATCTATATTTGGCCTCTGGGTTTTCCATTATATTTTCTGGGTTTTCTTTCAATTCTACCCCTTCCTCCCCACCACTATAGCCACCACCCATCTCCTTCTGGAAGCCTTCGTGAAATTGCCCAAGTAAGATTAATCCCCCCTTCTTATGTGAAATTGTTCCGTTTTGCTCGTTTTCCTTCTCTTTTGATGAACACATTTATCAGACACCTACAATGTGCTGGGCACTGTGCTAGACTCAGGATGTAAGAAGATAAGAAATATTATGATCTTCACTTTAAGTAGCTCAGTCTCATTGGAGAGACAGGAAAGGGCTCTCCCATTAGAGAAAATCAGAAAGTCATAAATGACATAAGTGCGATTGTAACATTTAAAAAGTTGACTCAGGGTTTGTTCTGTAACTAAAGCTTCCTAGCCCCAACTGAAGCACAGCCTCTAAACATCTACAAGGGGCAAGTTTTCACTTGTTAATTACAATACGCGCGCGCCCCGCCTCCGCCCCGCAAATGCCTCCAACTGCAGATGGCTATTCTGACTAAGTGCCAGTAGAGGGCGCCCACAGGCAACATAGCTACATCTCCAGCAAGCTTGGTTTGTTTCCTGGTTTCTCTCCAGAAGGCCCCGCATTTAACCAGGCTGTGATCATCACAAAGTTGTCCCCATATCCGTTCCTCTGGGGCCTGAAATACCCAGCATTATAACAAAAGTCACCTTTGTATCTTTATAGATACAAAGTGAGTTCCAGATAATACCTGTTTCTTTATCGCTGTGCCTTCTCGGAAGTCTCACCCGCAGTCTTCCCATGCGGAAATGTGATGTGACCACCACATCTTACCTGCCCAGGCCACGCACTCCAGCGATTCCTCCCATTCCACTGGTTCTACCACTTTTCCACCATCAATCGTCCATTATATTCTCTTTAACAGAGATAGATAATTCTGGGATTGCAGAGCTGTTAAACAAACACCCTCGACTTCTCTGCCCCTCCATCTCGCCATGATAATCACCTTGTAAAACCCTTCACTATGTTTAAGCTCAACAACTGACTTTCTTGGTGCCTTGGGCATCTAATCATCGCTAGGGAAAATCAGACCACTGAGCTGCCTGGATTTACTTCATATTTGTGATCGATCATGTTAGGTGGATGTTCAGCCAAGCCAGAGAAGCCTACTATGCCTACCTAATAAATTTCCTTTCCTTTTTGCCAAAACATTTTTTTCTTTTCTGAATGCTTTAACACCTGCTTCCACAGCCACACTCACTTTTGCATTTCTTAGAGGAAAGTGTGTGCGACTGATTGAGAACCACCTTGTCTTCCTACCACCAAGTGCTTCTGTCTACCCACATCTACCCCCATCTTCCCCTCAAGAACTTCCCTTTAGATCTGGACATGGGACCCCCATTTGGAGACTTGGATCTTGTAGGGTCCTGCTCAGGTCTGGCCCTGTGTTCCTCCTCATAAGACAAGGCATCTTCCCACCTGTAGCCTGGGCCCTGCTTGCCATCTAGAGCACTTGGAAATGTGAAATTCCTACAAGGATGGCCAGAGCTGTCTTCCCGGGTCCCCCCCCCCCCCCCAGTGGCTGTTCTGCAGATGGTTGTTGGCAGGGAGGCCCAGAATAGAGCTTGGATGTCTGGGCTGGTGTGTCCACATGCAGGTATGTGGAGCCCCTCACTCTGCTAAATGGAGCTGGGATTGGGAGGAGAAGGGGTGTGGGCTCTAGGATGAGGGGCCTCTATCTGTGTTCATGCCATACTTTCTCCAAGGGTGGTGGTGGAAACCTGGCCACTTGTCATCTACGGTCAGCCAAGGTAGTCACTGGGGACACCACTCCACTAGGAATGTCCTTGTCAGCATCACTGATTGTTGGTATCTTGGCCAAGGGTGCATGGCCGTCCTGGTCTCATTCTACTACCCTGCAGCGTTTAGCCGAGTTAGCCATTTCTGCCTTGAAATAATCTCCAGGCTGGCTTGATGCCACACTCGGGGCCTTCCTTACTGCATTAGCCACTCTTTCTGAGTCTTCTTTAATGGAGTCTCCTTCGCCACCAGACACTTAGCTTTGAGGTGTTCAAGGCAGAACTGGCTCCGTCATTTTTAGGGCCTGGTGCTGAGTGAAAATGTGGAGCCCCTCATTCGAAATTATGAAGAATTTCAAGATGGTGCACTTGAAGAGCACTTCAAGCAGAGCACTGATGCAGGCGCAGAGATGTGGGGCCCAGTATGACCTTGCAGGTTGTGTGTCTGTGAGGCCAACCCAGGCCTCAGGACTCAGCTCCCTCGCCTTCTTCTGTTTATCCATCCTCACTCGTTGGGTGCTCTCATCCCTTCCCATGGCTTTAAATTCCATCTGCCCTTTTTTATGTTCACCCTAGTCTTTCTGCTGGGCTCCAGATTGCTCACCATCTCCACTTGGATCCCTCTCAGGCTTCGCTCTCCCAGTACGTCCAACACAGACTCCAGAATTCTCTCTCTTCCCATTCCTCCCCATCCTGTTTACCAGAGCTCAATAAAAGACTCCACTTTTCACCAGGTTGCTCAAGCTTCCACCTACGGTCATCTTCCACTCATCTTTTTTTCTCCCACCCTGCATCTAACCCATCAGAAAAAAATTTTTGGATTCATTATCGATTTGGGTTCCCCATCTGATTGATTTTTAATATTTCTGATACTGTAAACACCATCATTTCTGGCCAAGTCTTCTGCATTTGTTTGCTAACTAGTCTTCCTGTCTCCCATCTTGTCCTATACAATTTACACTCTGCACCGTGGCCATTCTTAATAGTGTTTTTTTCTTTTTTCCCCCTTCAGTTATTTGCTTTAATATAATGAAGTTGTTATCCAGATGATTTTATAACATCAGTTCTGATTTCTCAGAACATTGAATAACCTCCCTCTCAATAGAATTTAAAAGCAGAAATCAACTTATGGAATGCTTTCTCCAGTATATTTAGAATGAGATTCAAACCAATGAGACCTGCCTATGGGATCTGACCCCAACCATTTCCCCCAACACACCTGTTGCTTCTCTGCTTCTCTCACACTGCCCTTCAGCCACACTCACCTTCTAGTTCCTTAAACACTTGGAGCTCAAGGCCACCTAGAGGTCTGTCTTGCCACTGTCTTTCTGACATGCCCTTCCCTGGCTCTTACCATGACCTTTCGTCCATTTGGCTTCAGTTCAAATATCCTCTCTTTGAAGATGTCTTTCCTGCCCACAGTGTCTAGTATAATAACATCCCCCTACTCCAGTCTCTCCTTATCTCATTACTTTATTCTGTTTTCTTTATAACACTTTAGTACCAGAAATGATATTTATTTGATTTCATTTTATGGTCTCCAACTCCTACTAGACTATAAGCACCTTGAAAGAAGAGCTTTGCCTATTTCCCTCACTTTTAAGGCATTGCTGCCAAGAACAGAGCCTGGAATCTAAACAGGTGACCTTGGAGATTTTTGTGGTACATCTGGGGACTGCCCTGTGGCCTGCTAACTTTTCTCCACCCCAGTGAAATTCATGAGTGAAAATAAGATCTATGCATGTTTTTTCTGCTGTCCTTACTAGTGTGGAGCAATGGTTTGATCCAGAGAGATGATTCTGAATTTCTTTAAGAGAAGGAAGTAGAACTTTTGGTTTCTGAAGCTATTTTGGAAGAACATGCAGGTGACTGAGAGTCAGCTGTTCTCAAGAGAGGTCAGGACCAAGTCACAGGGTTTAAGCTGCTGAATAGGGTGACAAACTGTGTCCTGGACTGGCTTTGGTAAGTCCGCAACCTTCCCAAATTTGTATGAAAAATTATATGTGCAGATTCTCAAAGGAGTCTATACAAAGGCTAGAACCACTGTTTTATGTTTCCAAGCACCAAAAAAAAAAAAAAAAAAAAAATCCCTCACTAAGGAAACTTGTGATAATTAAACCCAATGTAGTGGGCACATGGGTCCGTCCTCTGTCTTGTCCAGGGGTATTTTCTGGGTGTCGTGTGTAGAGAGTGAAAGGAGAGAAGACTGAGTGGTGGGAAAATGCCACACGGTTCCCTAGTTCACAGCCTTTCCTGGCCCCACAGTGTTCCTGGCCTGGGGCAATTTGAGGGTGACAACTAACTGGAAAGTTCCTAGAACTGCTTCTTCTTGTTGACCTGCAGGTCCTGGCATCCTGGACCACATCCTGGTCATGGATGTGTAAGCTGAAGTGGACTGTGGCCACCAGGGGGCAGCACACTCAGCGGCAGCTGGGGCGGATCTGTTGGCCCAGCCAGACCTCTGGAGCTCCCTTGGGCAACTGAGCCGCTTCAAGGCCACCCTGTCATTTCATTAGGTGGTCTTGTGCTGCAGAGGACTATTTTGGCCCCCACTTACTATGTCGGGGCAGGGTTTGACTGTACTTTCTGTACACTCACTTGGTCCTTAAACCATAAAGTTCAGGTGCAAAATTACCCTTCATATCCTGATAGCTCTAAGAGAGTAAACCTTGGGACTGACATAAGCAAGCAATACTTATAAATGTTCATGGAATCAGTTATGCAAACTGGGGAACATAAGTTATTGTTCCATTTGTTGTATAGTAGCATAAAAAATGCAAACTGTTCTTCAAGATGAAAAAGGGCGGAAAAAGAAAGATTATGAATTCCAGGAGAAACCAACTGCTTCTACTTCCAAGGGACTTGAGAACCACGGTCATTTATTTAATGGTAGGCTTCTAGCGGGTAGGTGGCCTTGTCATCACTTCACAGATACGTTCAATAACGTCTTGGGGGATGTATTCCCAGCTCCCCCTCTTGGCTTCTAACCCATCTCCATGGGTGGCCACAGGCTCAGCCTTTGCAGGTCTGCCCGTGGACAGGGCTGACTCAAGCTGCATCTAGCTTGTTCTCTCTCAGCCTGAGGTTCACAGAGAATGGGCATTTGCAACAAAGCCCTGCAAGTTGTAGAGCACTGAGAGAAAGGCCCTTGAACTCTAAGAGCTCAAAACTTGCAAAATCTATCTTAATTTCCAATCATCCTGAGCCATGGTCTTTTTCCCCAAATTGCCTTAGTTTTTAAAAATGATATGCTATCTTAAAAAAAATTATGCACACATGTACATACATACATTATGTATGTACATGTATGTGTGTGTCTATCTTTATATCAGGGTTTGTCAACCTCAGCACTGGCCCATTTTGGTCCAGACATCTGTTTCCTGGGAGGGCTGCCCTGAACACTGTGGGGTATTTACCAGCATCCCTGGACTTCTCCACCTCATCACAATAGCAACCCTCCAAGCTGTGACAAACAAAATATCTCGACATTGCCAAGTATCCCACGGGGGTAAGAACGTCCCCCATGAAGAACAATTGATTGATCTAGCTATTGGTTCATGTATGTGTGTATGTGTGTATATATGTGTGTATGTACATATGTGTCTATCTATCCATCTATTATCTATCTATATTAACCAGCTTGATTCAGAGTCTGTTTTATTGCAGCCAAAAAAAAAGAAAGTCTGGTAAGACAATGATAAAACATGAATAAATTCTGTAAACTGCTCAAATGAGAGCACAGTAAGTTAGCAGCAAAACCAGGCCTGGAAAATCAGGTCTCAGAAACACTGCCCAGAGAGATTTCTACTACTTGCCACCAGAGAACTCCGTTTAGGGGTCTCTCACCCCGCCAGCTTGCCTATCATTGTGCTCTCCCTTGTACTGCAACATGGTAACACTGGAATGAAGAAATGGTGTTGAGGTGAGGAAACAGCACGGCTACCTTGCCTGGTTAGCCTGGGATACCAAAAGGAGTCATTTGGGTGAGGATCATGGTCAGACTTTCTTCCTAGGATATAGGCTTGGTGCTGGGGACGGTGGGCCATGAGGTGGACCAGCCTTTGCAGGGCTACCATCCACCCTTCCTGTGATCCTGCTCCCTTACCATCTGGGGAGATTTGACTTAATATTTTGGTCTTCCTGACATTCCCTTGTTTTTTGAGGTCACTCACCTCGCCCAAGTCACTGTGGGATGGTAAGAGTCACTTTTTTTTCCATTCAGAACTTATATTAGCTATGGAAACTTTTGAAGGTCAGGAGGAAGTGAGAATGTCAGGTGGTTCTGTGTAACAAACATACAACAAATGAGAGTGGATGAAAGAATTATTTTGAAATTCACATCTAGTGAAACATACTTTGGTCTGCAGTTGCATGCATTTGGAAAGTGCCTCAAGTCATGTGATAACCATCACAGTCAAGATACAGACAGGTCCAGCACCATCTCTTTTTAATCAACCCTTCTTGGCTAATCCTGGGCAGCCCCTCATCTGTCCTCTGTCCCTATAGTTTTTCTTTGTCCTAAATGCTGTATAAATGCAATTGTACAGGATGTAGCCCGTCTGGAGTCCGATCTCTTTTACACAGCAGAATGTATTTGAGGTCCATCCATGTTCCTACTTCTATCAATAGTTGTGTCCTTTTTATTGCTGAGTAGTATTCCATCACATAGATGTAGCCACTTGTCAGTTCAAAGACACTGGGATTGCTTCCAATTTTTGAAGGTTATGAATCACCTGCTATAAATATGGTGCTTACAGGTTTGGTATAAATATAATGTTTCATTTCTATTGGGTAAATTTTGAGTAGTGAGACTGCTGGGTCATATTGTAAGTGTGCATTTAGCTTTGTAAGAAACCACCAAATTGTTTTCCAAAGTAGCTGAACCGTTTACTACTCCCACCAGCAGGTCTTAAAGTTCCAGTTGCTTCTCATCATTACCAGTCCATACTGTTTGTTTTTCAATTTTATTTTAGTCATTCTAATATGATTGTAAAGGTACCTCATTGTAGTTTTACCTTGTTTTTCCTAATGGTTGATGACGTTTGGCATCTTTTCATTTAGTGAATTATTTGTTCAGTATTTTACCCATTTAAAAAATTGATTTGTTTGTTTACTTATAGTTGAGTTTTAAGAATTCTTTATGTATTCTGGATACAATAGCTTTGTCAGATATGTGATTGGCAAACATTTTTTCCCCCAATCTGTGGCTTGCTTTTCATTCCCTTAGTGCCTTTCAAAGAGCAAAAGGTTTTAATTTTGATGAAAGCCACCATCAGGTGGCAGGAGTAGTTTCCACTAACTCTGACCCAGGATACTCCACGGATATCAAATATGTTTTGTAAATGTTATAGACTCTTTGAGTCTCTCACTCAGCTCCTGCCTGCAATGGTTTGCAAACATTTTCTTTCATGTTTCCTCTCCAGCACTGCCCACGTGAACACACCCACACACTTAAGCATTACAAGCACAGATTTCCTGTGTCACTCTGAAACCTCAGCCCTCCCTTTCCCGGCCTCCTCCCAATGATCACAGAAGTCACATTTTCCAAAGTATTTTTTATCATGCAGAGGAAAGTGCTGGAGATCGGAATGGTCAGTGCTGTTTTTAATGGCCAAACAGTCCCGAATGTCATTGTGAAGACTTTTTCTCAAAATTATGCAAGTAAAAATGGCATTCTGGAATCTCATCCCCACAAAAACATCCATCCATTGTGTAACAAAGCTCACACTATATGTCAATGGGATTTAATGTTTAAGTGAATTAATCAGTTATGTTTGTCTATTTGTATTTTGAAATATCTTTCCATATATTCAAAGGAACAGATTTTGGGGGGCTATTTTTAAGTCTGGGTACAGCTTCTTGTCACTATCTTAGGTAAGATTTGAAGTCCTCCCATTTCACAGCTGATACAAACTAAGGAAATGCCAGAAAAGTGAAGAAGAGAGGGGAAGGGTGGAGTTAAGGAATTGAAGGAGAAAAAAAGTGTGATCCATTCTTGAACACATGAATAAATCTTTTCTTCCATGTTTAAAATTCCACATTAAGATGTTTGCTACTTCTTTTCTGATTGAACCCCATGGAAGTTCATTATAAAACATGTCAGTTATTTTATCTTTATTTAGTGCATACTTTGAGTTGAATGAAATCATTCCCTTTCAACAAAACCTCTTGCGAGCACAAGTCATTGTTTACCTTTTATGCTGTAAGATGGGCCAGACTAGAGGGACTTGGAACTGGGGACAAATCTTGCGTGTTATAGTATCAATCACCAAGTCACCCATGTGTGGTTCCCTGTCTTCTGCTTCCTGTTTATCTATCTGGGCTTCCTGCTTCTTCAGCTTGCTCACCTACAACTCCAAGGCTTAGTTTGTCTTCCAATGGCCATCAGCTAAAAGCAAACAAATGGATAATGGAGGAAGAAAGAAAAGTGATGTTCTTCTAGATCTTCTATGGACAACAAGAGATGTAGTGCAGAGGCTGGGAGGCCCATCAGGGTTGGGGGGGCAGCCACAGAGAGCAATCAGGGGAAAGGTCTGTGTCTGCCTGTCAAAGAAGCCCACACTTCAGACAGATGCTTTCAGAAAAAATCCTAACATTTTTGTGGGGACCTTGAGCGATAATAGGGAAACCCCCTTGAGCATTTTTTTTCAGACAGCTGATAACATTTGACAGCTTCGAAGAGGAACCACAACTGTAGGATGTCAGCAGCAGAGTCACAGGGGAAATGCTGTCTTTTGCGAAGCCTCACTCAAATACTGCGATGTATAGCCTGAAGTGGATAGAAATGCTGGTAAAGAATATTATTTCACAAAAAAGTAAAATCTCAATGATTTCCCGCATCATTAGCTCTATGTGAGACCTTGATGTTAATCTTTTTTTCTATTGGATTATGTTTTGTGGACTTCAGAGTAACTTCTTCTGTCAATCCTCAAAAACATGTTTAATGGAACTGTAAAATGTCATGGCAATGAAAATGTTCACACATTCCACAGCCCTCAATTATATGACCCAGAAGAAGTGTCAGAAATTTTCTGCTGTGTTGTCTTCTGTTTCTTTGCAACTCTCACCTTCATCACCTTCCTTACACAGCTAAACACCAAACACTTGGCCTTCTCCTAAAGGCTTCTTTCTTGAATTTTCTTAAAGACGCTTTCAATTTTCAGTAGTTGAATTTTAGGCAATGTAGAGTATCCTTTCAGCTCCCTGTCTCTGGTTTGAGATAGACCTTTCTTACCACCTAAGAATGTATTCTATTCTTGATAATTAATTTTGTAATATCAATCAATATTGTTAATTTATCAAATGTAAATTCAAAATATTTTAAAAAACAAATGGCTTTTCAGTTCTTTTACTTATTGCTGTAATAAACCATTGTATAATTTTCTTAATAATGAAATATTTGCATTCCTGGAGTATTCTAGACACTTGGGCTGCCTAAGTGGGAAAACAGGCAAATCACTTAATTTGTGGAGTTTAACGATCTATTTTAAATAGTGAAGGGAAAGTCAGTCAGTTGTGTCCGACTCTTTGCAACCCCATGGACTCTAAAGTCCATGGAATTCTCTAGGCCGTTATAAATGAGTTATAAAATGGAGTTATAAAACTCCGCCATAAAATGGAGTGGAGCTACCCACTCCAGTATTTTTGGGCTTCCTTTGTGACTCAGCTGGTAAAGAATCTGCCTGCAATGCGGAAGATCTGGGTTCGATCCCTGGCTTGGAAAGATCCCCTGGAGAAGGGAAAGGCTACCCACTCCAGCATTCTGGCCTGGAGAATTCCATGGACGCTATAGTCCATGGAGTCACAAAGAGTCAGATACGACTGAGAGACTTCCACTATAACATGAGTTAGGAATTGTTCCTTGTACAGTAATTAACCACAACTCAGTTTTAGAACAATTTCATCTTTCCAGAAAGTTCCCTCTTGCCCATGTGCATTCAATCTCTACTTTCACTCTCAGCTCCAGGCAACTGCTCATCTGCTTTCTCTCTATATAATGTTGCCTTTTCTGGATATTTCTTACATGGATTTGCAGTATGCTATCTTTTGCATTCAGCATCTTTCACTTAGCATAAGGCTCTTGAGGGTCACCATGTAGCAACATGTATCTGTTCTTCATTCCTTTTTATTTGTGGGGCAGTGATGCACTGCACAGCCATGGCTTTGTGTTCATCCATCCAGCAGCTGATGGATTATGGATCATTTCCAGTTTGACCAGTGTGAATAATACCACTGGAAACACTTGCATGCAAGGAATCTGTGGACATGCACTTTCACTTCTCGTGAGTAGATTCCTAGAAGTGGAATTGCTGGGCAGCATGGTAAAGCTTACCTGTAACTTTTAAAGAAGCATTCAGTTTAGGAAGTGCAGCTTTGTTCATGGGCAATTTTTTTTTTCCTCTTTGGGGCCCCCCAGGTTAGCTAAAAAAATTTCCCCTGCTCTCACTGGTTCAGTGGCCCAAGTTAGGCATCTGCAAGACAGGACCTCCCTTGCTTTTCTGGCAGGACTGCTGCAAGCTGGAGATGGCAGAGCCTGCCCAGCCAGGCCTCTGTGCTCTGGGAGTCTCCCTCTGCTCCCCTCTCCAGTGCTGCTGTTCCGCTCGAGGAGGTGGGCAGATTCTTTGGGGGACCATCCCCATCTCGTGGACAACTGCTCCTCCACAGACACTGAACTGTGGGTTGGTCAACTCTTCTCTCAGTTTAGTCCTGCTTAGCCTCCAGGTCACAGAAATCCTCCTCACCACCAGTAGCTGACACTATTCCTTCTTTAGTTTTACTTTCATTTCACATGTCGCCTTATTCTTTGGTCGTTTCGATGGAAATTTGGAAATGGGGCAGTTATACCGTAGGGTCAAGCCATCTAGATTTCCAGGGGATCCTTCCTTCCTGGGATCCCTCAGCCTGCCTCTTCCCTTTCCCCAAGCCCTACCCTTCTTAGCCCCAAAGAACTTGCTCAGGTTCTATGGTTTCTGTGACGACGGCTCCAAACTATACTGATCTCCCTTCCTCCCTGAGTGCTTTCTCTCTTATTTTCTTTCCTAAACAATGAGTCTATTCTTCTCTCCTTTTCTCTAATTCTGTACTCTGTGTGCATATCGTATTAGCAGAAACTGCTTGGATACAGAGAGTAGAAGAATTTGGGGGCTGAGGATGATCTTAGCAAGAATCCTGCTCGACCACTTCATTTAAAATATGTAGAAACCAAGATGTGCAGAAATTATTATTATTAATGACAATGCTGTGTGTGAGTGTGTGTGTGTGCGCTCAGCTGCTCAGTTGTCCAATTTTTTTGGGCCCCATGGACTGCCCACTAGGCTCCTCTGCCCATGGAACTTTCCAGGCAAGAATCTTGGAGAGGTTTACCATGTCTTCCTCCAGGGGATCTTCCCCACCCAGGGACTGAACCCACGTCTCTTCTGCCTACATTGGCAGGCAGGTTATTTAACACTAGCACCACTAGCATAACTAGGAAGCCTGCTTAATAATGATAATAATAAGCAAAATGTCCTATACCTCCTGTATAGGACATTTATATATTGTATCCTGCTGGCAAATAGTACCATCAGACAGGGAAGGGGCACTTGCCCAGGATAACATATAAGTGTCTGAAATGCTTTATTTGAAAACTTTTGGAATTTACTTTGGTTTATGGAGAAGGCAATGGCACCCCACTCCAGTACTCTTGCCTGGAAAATCCCATGAACGGAGGAGCCTGGTGGGCTACAGTCCATGGGGTCGCTAAGAGTCGGACACGACTGAGCGAATTCACTTTCACTTTTCCCTTTCATGCACTGGAGAAGGAAATGGCAACCCACTCCAGTGTTCTTGCCTGGAGAATCCCGGGGACGGCGGAGCCTGGTGGGCTGCCGTCTATGGGGTCGCACAGAGTCGGACACGACTGAAGCGATTTAGCACAGCATAGCATAGATTATGGAAATTTTTCTAATATTGGGACAGATTCCTCTCATTCAGTTCTTTCTTTTTTCAACACATGGCCAATCTTGTTTATTTATTAATAATAATGAATTATTCTAAAGTTTCAGTCAGTTCTTTCTTGACTCACACACATTAAGTTTTAACATTTTTAAATTGGGATATAGCCTGTAATCACTGAAGAAAAAGCCAATGTAGAGATTTTACAAATGACTCTTGTTTTCTTTATGAAAAAATGACAGCAGATATAAGATATAAAAATTACTCATAATTCTACATACCGTGAAAATAACCTATAACCCTACCCCAGTCTGGTGTGAATATTGCATTATGTTTTTCTGTGCTATACCACACACATATTTATGAATTTCCTGCACTATAATGTGTATGTGTGTGTATTTAATAAAATGAAGTCATATACTATTTTGGAGTAAGTAGATTTTAACCTAGCTATCAATATATAAATTCAATGTTCCCATGTCATTATAACCCAAGGAAGCATCAACTTTAATGCATAGCATTTTATTTTATGGGCACACCATACTTCATTCAACCAATTCCATGTGGTTGAACATTTAATATTTACATTTTTTAAACAATCATGCTGCAGTGAGTATCTTTGGAAACAAATTTAAGATACTTACACTATTATCTCCTTAACTAAAGTAGTAGAAGGCTTCTTGGTCAAAAAGGCATGGATGTATCTGCAAATGTTTATATGGAAAGCATGGTTTAAAGCTGGAGAGATGCATCCAGAAAGATGATGGGTCCATAATATCTGGGAGCTAAGCTATCACCCCAGAATAAATTGATCATGCAGCCTGTTTAACTGTTAGTCTTTGAGGAATAGTTACAGTGGCTTTTGTCTTTGTGCTTCCTACCCTGTCTTATTACTGGGACTTCTCAGGGGAATCTTCGTTAGCCCTCTATTGAAATTAGCACTGTAACTAGAGTGTGCCAAATCATCTGGTTTGATTATGTCTTTTTCCACATTCATTTTTCTTCATCAATTACATAAATGCATTGCTAGAGACCTGTGATTTTGGTATGCAGTCTTGACCGGGTTGGCAAATTGTTAGACATGTGGCATCTGAAAAGCAGAATTACAGCACAAAGTAGTTGGCTGAAAGATGTTTAATAGGCCGATCAGAAAAACTTAGAGTTGAAAAAAAATGTTTTTAATTTAAAGCTGGAAAAGCATTCAAGATGCTTTATTCTCATCCTTTTATTTTACAAAGGAGGAAATGAAGACTCAGAAAGGCCCAGAGAATTACACAGCTGGTTTGTGTCTGAGCTGGAACTTGAGCTTCAGTCTCTTGATGCCCAATGAGATGGCCTTCCACTGCTCTAGGCTGACCGCCTGCCGGCTTGTCCACTGCAGGCTGGGGTCACCATCATCAAGTGTAAAGGAGTTACTGGGTTTCAGTAGCCTATGGACTAGCACTTCCTCCAATTTTTGTTATTGTAAACGCTGATAATCAGTCACTCCATTCTTTCCATTGATCTTGAACTAGGCGTCCGACGTCCCAGACATTACTTCTGGTCAGAAGGAATTGTCAAGCAAGACGAAGCCTCTTTGCCTGCCTTGCAACAGCTGTTTTAAAGCTCCTTCTGCAACCCTGGGGAATTGTGTGTGTGTGTGTGTGTGTGTGTCTACATGTACACACACAGACCATCACCACCACACACAGTTTGAGTAAAAGCTGACTTTACAGGAAATATCATCCTAAATTGCAAGCGTCAGGGGTCCCTGGGTTCTTCCCCTTCATTAACTGATAAAGTGACAGAGCTGGGAAACGGAGGGGCAGGCTCCGTCCGGAGGGTAATGCGTACGTGTGTGGTAGAACATCTGTCTAACATCATTCCACGACGCTCAGAGGAACAACTAACAGGTCTGGAAATGCAGGCCTGGGAAAACCAACAAGTTGAAGTTCAGGGCAACAGCTGATGTGTGAAAAAAATTAAGCTTAAAAGAATTTATTTTTAAAGATTAGTGAATCTGGAAAGAATCTTTTTTTTAAAATTACACATACATTTCAAATACCAAAATAGAGTAAGAATAATGACCCCCACCATTATATCCATTACTGAAATTCAGAATTATCAAGATTTTATCACATTTGCTCTATTATTTTCTTTCTTTTTCTTTTTTTTGCTGAGATATTTTAAAGCCAATCCCAGACACTGTGTAACTTTATTCCCTTTACTTAAGTATGCACCTCTGAAAATATGAACACTTAATTTCCTAACCATATGCCTGATTACATCTATGAAACTAACTAATAATTTATGAGTGTCCTTTGTCCTCCATCCATAATCTAATTGCCTCCATTTTTAATAGAATCTTTTTATCAGATTGTACAGTATGAGAAGAGCTGACTCTTTGGAAAAGACCCTGATGCTGGGAAAGATTGAAGGCAGCAGAAGTGGGTGACAGAGGATGAGATGGTTGGATGGTATAACCGACTCAATGGATATGAATTTGAGCCAACTCTAGGAGATTGTGAAGAATAGGGAAGCCTAGTGTGCTGCAATCCATGGGGTCTCGAAGAGTTGGACATGACTTAGCTACTGAACAACAACAGTAAGAGAAACATATTATGTCTTGTAAGTAAGGCCCACCCCACTCCAAGAACTGTTCATTGTTAACACTCTTAATAGAACTATAATGTTAAAAATCACTATTCCAAGGACCATAGAGGGCCCCTAAAAACAGACTGGAGTGACATCTGTAGGCTAGTTAATGGCTTGTAGCATCATCAGGGCCCAGTGTTTGATTATCGGGGCCAGCCCTAGGGCACGGCCCTGGCTGGGTCCCTACTGTGGTTACTGGAGCCACAGAATTTATTTGGGCTTATAAAATGCAAATAGTTCAAGCATTCTAATGCACCACTTATTTACGAATGCCAGTGACTAAGCAGAACCCCTTGCCTAGAACACATGACTGACTTCGACAGTGGAAGGGTCAGTACTAATGAGTACCTCTGACTGTGCTAATGTCCCACCGGTCTTAATGATGCAGAATGCTTCCTTCCGTTCATGTCTGGGGAGCCAGGTAGCTTGGCTGCAGTGAAGGGGCCACAGTGTGTACTCCAGGGTGCATGTGCCGCTCAGTTGCCAAATCTCTTCACATGAGCTGAGGAAGAGGCAACCTTGAGCAGTGTTTATTCGGAAGCACTCACAATTCTGTGCGCTTCTTGTTTTTATGCTTGGCTTCCTGTTATGCAAAGAGCTGCCGAGGGGGCCAGTGAAGTGTTGCAACGGATGGAGACACACACCCACAAGAGGCAACAGCTCTGTGCATTCCCAAGAGACACACAAGTTCCAGAATGTGAACACCAGAGGGGTGGCCCTGGAGAGGCAGCCTAGGTCGGGTGAATTCAAAGTGTAGACCTTGAAAGCCTGAAGACCACATTCTTATCTTTTCCTACAAAAGACATAGCTGTGTGTGCTAAGCCCCTTTGCAAGGCAGAGTTTGCTTTTTCAGATTGAAAGGCTCACTTATCAAACAATGAAGGTCTCTGAGCTATAGAACACGGGAGCATTAAACCTGCTCAGTCCCTGGGTCTGGAGGAAGATATTCAAGGAACAACTGTAGGTATTTCTTTGAATTCTGTCTTGTGAATTTGTCTCAGGGCCAGTGTCCTGGGTGGACCCATGTGACTTCATTCTGGGTGCACAGAGCTGTCCTTGGTCTTACATCTCATTACCTTTTGCGGGGGTGGGGGTGGAGCAAAGATTTTTCAAGCCAAAGTTAAAAATGAAAATGAGGATTTATGACAAAATTCCAGGAGAGTAATCATAGGATAAATGTATTCTAAAGTCTAAATGCCAGGTTTTGAAAGTGGAATGATTTTTAAAGCTCCCCACTTCCCTGAATAGTGGGTGTTTCAAAATAGAGCTCAGTTTGCCTTGGAGAAGGGAAAGAGAAGAGGGGGAGAAAAAGTGGGCCTGGAGGTTCTGAAGTTAAAAGACTTCATTTTTTTTCTAGGAAAGCTGTCTTCCCACAGTCTGCTAAATGAATAGATGAGGGTCTGTGTGGGTGGTGGGGCGGATAGTGTGTGGGTAGGTGTGTGACTGTGTGAGTGTGGATGGGTGTGTGAGTTTAGGTGTGAGTGTGGGGAGTATATGTGTGTGGGTAGGTGTAAGTGTGTGTGTGGGCACACGTGAATGTGTGTGGCTATGTATGAGTGTGGAAGTGGTGGGTGTGAGTGTGTGTGTGTGTGCACGAATGTGTGTGGCTATGTATAAGTGTGTAGGGGGTGACTATGAGTGTATGGGGGTATGCAGGGGGGTGTGAGTGTGTGTGGGTGTGTATGAGTGTGTGGTGGTGTGTGCAGGGTGCATGGAGGGTCTAGGCAATGGTGTAATGACCCCTAGTGACCATCTCCAGGGAGGCAGCCATGAGGGGCTACTGTTTCCCATGGCTCCCAGGGCTGCTCCCTCAGCCACGTGGGGGATCCGCTGTGAGCTGCCCTGTGGGCCAAGTGCTGGGCCCCTTGGGGTTGGTTCCAAGTTCCTACCTCCCAGGTCTCAGCCCCACTGGGCTCTGCTCAGGTCTCCTCAAAGGAGCTTGTGCAGAGAGCCAGTAAGACGCGGCAGGACTGCCTAATATGTCCATTTTCCTGTCGGGGTGTCAGTATCGCCTTGGTGCTGGGTGGCAGTTTCAGTGCTACTCTTCCCCATCGCTCTTTCATCAAGGCCTGCTGAGCCTTGCAGAGCTTACGTCAGATGGAAAAAGTAGCACAGAGTGGTTCACACATAACATTGCAGCAAAGTGGGTGGAGGCCAAGGCAGGTGTTTCCCACGATGGACGGGGAACAGTGACCTGTCTCCTCTTCACTTCCCTCTGCCTGTCTAGCTCTGTGAATTTTCACACACGAATCCCAGTCCTGGTGTCTCTCTTTACCACTAGAATATGTGCCTATCTGTGGGCTCTTAGGTGGTGCTAGTGGTAGAGAACCCGCCTGTCAATGCTGGAGACTTAAGAGATGCAGGTTCAATCCCTGGATCAGGAAGATCCCCTGGAGAAGGAAATGGCAGCCCTCCAGTATTCTTGCCTTTGAAATCCCATGTACAGAGGAGCCTGGCGGGCTACAATCCATGGGGTCACAAAGAGTCGGACACGACTGAAACGACTTAGCACACAGCACATGTGCCTCTATGGACTGTGAGCTTAGGTATGGATTTTGGGCTTTGAAGTTAGATTTCTTGCTGTATTCCTGGGCCAGTCACTTCACTTCTTTGAGCTCCAGTTCCTGGTCTGTGAAATATAGAGCTTTCCATGAAGACACAGGGTGAGCATTCAACCACACTGGACTTGACCCTGATAGTGTGCTTGCATGGTGGCTGGCACAGCTAAGACTTCACTAAATACAGCACTGTTTGTGTGGATCTTTCAGAGCAGGGATTCCATCTTCCCTGGCTGCACTGCTTGCATGGGTACAAGTGAACATATCTAGAAATCCCACAGATGTGTAGATCAGCCAACATTGTTTGAAAATATATACAAGGTCTGGTGGTGACTCACATTTCTCAGTAAAATATTTATTTTATTCGCTCAAGAAATATTTACTGAGAACCTTTAGTTGACCAAATGTTTTTCTAGGAGGTATGGTTAGATTGGTGAAAAATAATTTATAAAAATCCCTGCTCCTGGGAACCTACTTTCTCACGCCTGAACTTCTGTCTTTTCACACTTTGCGGTTTGTGATCGATAATGAATCCCCTTTTTTATATAAGAGGAATATGAGAGGGCTCCGGTCCACCAATAACTAGGTCAGACTGGAATCAACTATAGATATCAGGGTGCAGTAGAATGTATTTTTGTGTGCCAGGCTGCACAGCAAATGTTTGAAGCCTCATAAGTCTTGAGCTCACTAATTTAGAGGGTTTCCTCTATATTTTAAACTCTGCACGTTACCTAGCACCATGCTCTGCACATAGGAAATGCCCAAGAAATCTATCTGGTTGGTTAATTTAAAGGATATAAGTTTCTTTGTTAAAGAGAACATATCCTATGAATCTTCTGCCTGTGTGCAGGCTTAGTCGCTCAGTCCTGTCTGACTCGCTGTGACTCTTTCAACTGTAGCCCGCCAGGCTCCTCTGTCCATGAGATTTTTTCAGGCAAGAATACTGGAATGGGTTGCTATTTCCTCCCCTGGGGATTTTCTGGACCCAGGGATCAAACTCCTGCTTCCTGTGTCTCCTGCATTGTAGGTGGATTCTTTACCTGCTGAGCCTTATTCAACATTATTTTCTCTCCTTCTAATACACACACACACACACACACACACACACACACACACTTTCTTTCTCTGTTCCTTCCAATTAGCTTTTCTGAGCCAGACACAGTGAGGGTGCTCCTTCATGATACCAAATGAATAAGACATGGTCCTTGTCTCAAGAACTGCTTAATAGCTCTAGCACCTGCAGACATGCAATAAAAAGCACAAAGATATTTATTACTTACTACTGAGCCATAAAAACGAATGAAAATAATACAATTTGAAGCAACATGGATGCAACTAGAGGTTGTCATACTAAGTGAAGTAAGTCAGAAAGAGGAAGACAAATAACATATGATATCACTTATATGTGGGCTCTAAAATATGGCATAAATGAAACCATCTACAAAATAGGAACAGACTCACAGACATAGAGAACACTCTTGTGATTGCCAAGGGGATAGTGGGGGAAGGAGAGGGATGGACTGGGAGTTTGGGGTTAATAGATGCAAACTGTGAAATATAGGATGGATAAATAAGGTCCTACCATATAGCACAGGGAACTATATCCAATATCTTGTTACAAACCATAAAGAAAAAGGAAAGAATATGAAAAGGGATGTGGACACATGAGTCCCTGGTAGCTCAGTTGGTAAAGAATCTGCCTGCTGTGCAGGAGATCAGGCTCAATCCCCGGATCAGGAAGATCCCCTGGAGAAGGAAATGACAACCTACTCCAGTATTCTTCTTGGAGAATTCCATGGACAGAGGAGCCTGTCGGTTACTGTCCATCGAGTCACAAAGAGTCGGACATGACTGAGTGACTAACACACACACACAGACATATATGTAACTGAGTCACTTTTTTGTACAATGGTAATTAACACATAAATAAAAAAGAGATATTTATTCCCAAGCCATGGGACCTTTGCTCACCTACGCAGCCAAATATGCTTTTCTGAAAGAGAATACTGAGATCAGAAGCTCAAACAGTTCTTTGTAAAGGACCTCTTGCTTTTGAACAGTACTTGTATCTTTAAGGGTCCTCTAACAGAACACGGATGTTTGTGTGAGTGTGTGGTCAAGAGTCTCGGCAGAAAGGGTGATCAAGACTGAAACCAGCCAGTGCTCCTCTCATGAAGCTGTTACCTGGCGAGTGGCCACATCCATCCCTCCAGGGGTACTATCCACTCCTCCGGGATAGCTCCTGGCCCAGGGGTGTGAGATGGGCCAATACCGGCCCTGAATCTTTGCTTAGCATGGAATGACAGCCTTTCCTTTCACATCCCTTCCAGGCAGCAACCCCTGATCCATCGCTAAACTCTTGGGGAGAGTGGATTTTCTTGCTGTATTTCCTTTCTTCCACATTTACACCTAGTGCAAGCTCTCTGTAAAGAGAAGGAAAACAATATCCTTTTCTGCCTTGTATCTAAGTTGATCTCCAGTGCCCTGATTTAAAAATGTTTCCCTCAATACTAGTCTTCCCTGGGCTCAGCCTTTTCTTTGATTTCTGAACATCTGTTATGTTACTTTCCAGATAGGAGATTCTCACATCCTGCCTTTTACTTGCACCTCTTTTCCCCCAATAACCTCTTTCTGAACACACAGGCCTCACCTGTCAAAACCAGAATTCTGGGGAAGTCAAAGCTCTCAGTTCAGTTCAGTTCAGTCGCTCAGTCGTGTCCGACTCTTTGCGACCCCATGAACCACAGCATACCAGGCCTCCTTGTCCATTACCAGCTGCCGGAGTTTACCCAAACCCACGTCCATTGAGTCGGTGATGCCTTCCAACCATCTCACCCTCTGTCGTCCCCTTCTCCTCCTGCCTTCAATCTTTCCCAGCATCAGGGTCTTTTCCAATGAGTCAGCTATTCGCATGAGGTGGCCAAAGTATTGGAGTTTCAGCTTCAACATCAGTCCTTCCAATGAATATTCAGGACTAATCTCCTTTAGGATGGACTGGTTGGATCTCCTTGCAGTCCAAGGGACAATCAAGAGTCTTCCCCAACACCACAGTTCAAAAGCATCAATTCTTCGGCGCTCAGCTTTCTTCACAGTCCAGCTCTCACATCCATACATGACCACTGGAAAAACCATAGCCTTGACTAGACAGAGCTTTGTTGGCAAAGTAATGTCTCTGCTTTTTAATATGCTGTCTAGGTTGGTCATAACTTTCCTTCCAAGGAGTAAGCATCTTTTAATTTCATGGCTGCAATCACCAGCCTACCCTTATATTTCATCACACCCAGAACAGGACTCTCTTGCCCATTCCAGCCCACCACGCTCTCTGCTTCTTTCCCTACTTCTACAAAAGGGCCTCTGAGGTCTATGAGCTATCTGGAGGCAGGATTGTGTCTGGCTGATCTTAGATCCCAGATCCAGTTGCTGTTCCCAGTTTGTGCCAAGTGCTTGGCCAATATGCATAGAATGAATGGATGGAGAAGGTCCCCTCACCTGAACCACTCAAATCCCAAACCTTACACCCACCTCCTGTTCAGCCAGATGTGGGGCTCCAGTGATCCACCTCACCACTGCCTCTCCTATGCTCTCTGTTCCCCTGCCATCATCCTAATTCAGACCTCTGGATTTGTACCCAGAATATTGTACACTGTCCAGTTAGTTTTCCCCTTTTCCTTTCCTCCTTCCCTCTTCCTTCCGTCATCTCTTTCCTTTCATCACTTCTATCTTTTCTCTCATTTAATATAAAATGAAATTTATACTATGATAATAATGCCAGCAATTATGACCTTTAATGCCCATGTTTTATGAGGCAGACATAGGCTGACGCTTGTCCTCTTAGAGTTCAAGTAGAGAGGGAAGACAGAATAAGAAAAGGACCAGAAGGCATGATAAGTGTTTTGAAGGACGTGTATCCTCAGCTAAGAGGGACCAGAGCCCAGGGCTTGACTCAGTCTGCCTGGGCTGAAAAGTCTTCTTGTGGGAGGTATGGCCAGAAGTCTTAAAGGATGAACAAGAACATTCCAAGAGGTCCAACTGGGGGTGGCTAAGGATGGGTGGGAGAATGTTCCAGCAGAGAGACTAGAACATTGTCATGGATAAAGTTCAGGATGGGTATGGAGGAAGAGCAGAAAACACAGCAGGAGAATCACAAAGGATTCTGAATCCCATGGTAGGTAGTTTAGCCTTCATCTTTTGGGATAAAGATGTTGGAGGGTCATTGAAGGCTTCTAGGTCAAAGAGTAACATGGTTAGACTTGTGTTTCAGAAGGACCGTGTCATAAACAATGTCATCAGTGGGTTAGAGGTGAGATGGTGGGAGGGAGACAGGTCAGGCAACTATTGCAGAAATCCAGGGAGAGGATAAATGGGCCCAAAAAACCAGGTTGGGGTAAAGAGGAGGGATCAGAGAGAAAGAAAGCTGTTGATTGTGAGGATGTAGGAATGGGGCAGCCTTCTGAATTGGCTGGTTGACTGGGAAGAGCTCAGTCACAACAAACCATCGAAAAGCAGGTTTGAATGTGTCTGTTGCACAAGCCCGAAGAATGGGTGGGAGATGGGGGAGGAAGTGGTAAGTTCAACTAGCAACACATGACCTTGAGATCTTCACAGTGGTACATGTGGGCAGTTGGGTAGATGAGTCCACAGCTCCGGAGAGGGTGTCTGGGGGGCAGCCATGTAAATTCTACTCCCTTTTCAAATTTATTTAAACAAGGTTCCCAGACTAATGCACTGCTCAGATCAACATATTGAGAAAATATCTTCAGAGATTTCTGGCTTTGACCGAACTATTCCCATCTCACTCATATGTTCACAGCTTCTAAAATAGAATCTAAAAAATAAAAATAAAAATAAATAAAAAAAAAATAAAATAGAATCTAAACTGATGCAGAGTTGAGAGAAGTTGGAAGAAACATCTGCGAAGTAGACCCTAGAAGATTTTGTGATCGATTATCTGGAGGGGGAGGGGTCAGAAGATGAGAAGATAAAGAAAGGAAGTGATAATGCCTCCCCAGCTGACTTCTCTGTTTAAACTTCCTCCTTTAATTTTTTCTCATTCCAATTTGGGGCAAAAAGCAGCCAACTTCTACTGCAGAAACCTCATCATTGAGAATGTGGAACTTCTTCTGTGTCTTTTTTCTATGTCTCATCTCGCCCTCCCTCACCTGCAGACTAGAGTGCAGCCTATTCAGTTCAATTAAATCACTTGTCTATTTTATCACAGACTTCTCTTGCTCAGGTGTGTGAGATGGCTCCCTCTAACCTCTCAGATCAAGGCTGAACTTCTAACTCTGCCATCAGAAGCCACTTCTTCTTTGGACCCTCCAGTTTGATTTCTCTATTTGATGAAATGATACTCCCACCTTTATGGCCTGTTTCATCTCATGCTTGAAGTGCCAACCAATAGAACTTTCTGTGATGATGGAAATATTCTATGTTGTCTATTACTAGCCATGAGCCTCATGGGCTGTTGAGTACTTGAGATGTGGCTGGTGTGAACAAGGCACTGAATTTAATTTATTTTAATTCATTTTGATGTATGTAGCCAGTCATAGCAAGTGGTTACTATATTATTGGACAGTGCAGGTCTTGGGGCCTATTCTTTCTTTACCTACAAGAGTAAGGGTGGGTTTCCCACATCCCTCGAGTGTTCTGTCAACTTTTAACAACTGCCTTCCAACTGCCCACCTTGCCTCATTGGCCACTCGCCACCCCCTCTCCAGCCCACAGTCCAGCTCAGACTTCCTGCCCCAAGGGCTGGGAGCATGCACTAGTATGTGATGACTGGCTTACAAGCAAAGCTTATCACACTTATTATTTTCATTATAAGAAACAGCCCCCATAAATAGTAACAGATTTCTTTGTTTACTTTATTCAGGAACAAGTCACACCCACAGAGAAGAGAGATGCTCAAAGGAAAAAATCAGGGAATGTAGTCCAAACCAAGTTCAACTTGGGGCCCATCAGGCTTTCTTCTCTGGTATTTGACTCATCTCATGATAAGCAGGCTGGCTGAGGAGGCTTACCGAGGGCCGAGGTGGGAGACAGCTCTGATATGGCACAAAAGGAGCCCCAGCTTCTTTACTGTCTCATCAGAAACTCTGCTATCATCTCCCCAGTGTTCGGACCTGATTCTAGCAGTGGAAATTTGTTCTGAACCATCTGTCTTCATGGCCCAGTGCCCCAAGTCACATCACATTTGATGGACGTAAGGGTGAATGGGATCATTTCTGAAATATAACAGATGGTCAGCCAAGGCCTAGATCCCACACGTGCGGACAAAGTGGTCACTTACTTGTCACCAGGACATCAAGACCCCTCTTAACCAAGTCTGAGGACATAAGATTTGTATATCTACTCCTCCTTTGCCAGGCTATTCTGTAATGCACGGATGCTCTTGGGGGAGGTGTGGGGCTTCACATGTTTGTTTCTGTTACTGCTGTTTTTGCCACTTTTGTTGTTACTGTTCAGTCGCTCAGTCGTATCCGACTTCTGACCCTTTGTGACCCCATGGACTGTGGCACACCAGGTTTTCCTGTCCTTCACCATCTCCCGGAGTTGGCTCAAACTCATGTCCATTGAGTCAATGATGCCATCCAATCATTTCATCCTCTGTCACCCCCTTCTCCTCCTGCCCTCAATCTTTCCCAGCATCAGGGTCTTTTCCAATGATCAGTTCTTCACATCAGGTGGCCGAAGCGTTGGAGCTTCAGCATCAGTTCTTCCAATGATTATTCAGGGTTGATTTCCTTTAGGATTGACTGGTTTGGTCTCCTTGCAGTTCAAGGGATTCTCAAGAGTCTTCTCCAGCACCACAGTTTGAAAGCATCAATTCTTTGGCGCTCAGCCTTCTTTATGGTCCAACTCTCACAGTTTTTGCCACTACAGAGCATGAAAAATTTCCCAGAGCTATCCCAGCATCTGAATTCTTCTTCACTAAATTGGTTCTCTTCAGTCTCCAGTGTCTTTTTGGGTCCTGCTCCCCTGCTCCTACTTCTTCAGTGCTTCTGGAGTCCTCCAATTTCTCCTATCTCCTAGAGGAGTTCTAACAGTTTCTGTGGATCTCATTGGGGGCGGGGCATAGCCTGAGTCTGGGGAGACTGGAGTCTTCAGAACCACCACATGGCACCCACCTGATTCCCTCCTCTCCTGCACAGGCTGCCTTTGGTGGCATCACCCTAGAAGCCATATGAAGGTTTCTCATTATGCATTTGCTAGGAGGGATGCCATCCCTCCCAAGTCTGGTGCTGCTTCAGCTGAACGATCACATAAGTCTCACTGAGCTGGGCTACACAGAGGCTATTGAGATGAGAGGAGATCCCTGTGCATCCGTCAGAATCCCTCACTCTTCAGTCTTCTTCCAAAATTCTGAATACAAACCATTCTTTGCACTTCTGCCCTCTTTCTAGTACAAATATGAGTCTTTCCAAGTAACAGTCTCTGGCCTAGAGAGACACTTCTTCAAATTCCCTCCTCCCCATGGTACTCCTACCCATTCCCTCCTCCCCATGGTACTCCTACCCAAACCCTCCTCTGGTTCCTTCAGATCATTGAAACAGCCTTAGAGCAAGTGATCAGCCCCAGAGTGGCTGTTCTTTGAGTTACAGATGGAAGACCTTGAAGACAGCAATAAAGGGAAGAGCAAGATCTAAGATAAAATCCTTAACTGGCATGCCAGGACTCATGGATATAAAGCAAATGTGTTGCTAGCATGCTGCTGAATTGTCATCAGAATGTCAAGTTACTTTTTTAATACAGTGGGGTATCTGCACTTTTATGATGTCTGCGTGAAGGAGGTTGAATTAAGTATGTCTTGTGTCCTGGTGTACAACATAGGCTGACCTCTCCAGTCCCTGGTGAGAGGCAATGGGTGATGCTGCAAGCTGCACCTTGGGAATGACAGTATGTGACAGGAAGGCAGACCCTTTGTGGGGTCAAGGAAGCCCAGTTAGGGAAGAGTCCATCTCAGACAGCAATACAGGATGAAGTATATAAATAGGGTGGTAACTCTGGATCCAATTAGAGTCAGTGGAAGAAAGACTCTGTAATGCTGTATACAATTCTGGTGTTTGAAAGCAAGTTGTGAACAGAAATACAAGATGAAAAACCAACAGGTCTAGAAAAAGATTCAAAAAAGGAATCAAAAGCCATGAGGGAAGTTGTTGCTTCAATGCACTGAAGGTGGGAATGAAGGAAGAAGGAAGGTTTGATGATGGAGCAACATTTTGAAACGAACAGGTAAGTTTAGGAGATCCTCAACAGTGATCTCCATCTTCAAAATAGGAAGTAAAGTCATCTGTTGATAAAAATAATGAGTGACATTTGTTCACCTTGGACGAGGGACTGTGCAAAGTGGTTTATATATATATATATATATATATACACACATATATTAATTCATTTAATCTCCACAGCAATTCCATAGAATAGGGGCTATGATGATCTTAGTTTAACAAGTGAGGAAATAGGCTCAGAGAAGTTGCCTGATGTATCCAGGCTGAAAGATCCAAGAAAGGAAAAACTGGTCTTTAACCACGTGAGATGAGATGGGCTGAGAGAGGAGTTGGCTTAGTTCAGCTACGTCATGAATGTTCTGGGGACTGACAAAAGCTGGATAAAGGGATTATAAGATGGAGACTTCCTCCAGCAAGGAGGAGACTGCAGACACAGGAGACTGACAGGTATGGTGTTCACTCAGCACAAGGTTGAGGAGACAGGGAGCTCCAACATGGTTTTAAGGGCACTGTTGAATCAGCTGGGAAAGAAGGAAGGGGAGAAACAGAAAGGACACGCTGACCCGCGGGGGACTCCAGGTTGGCCGATCGATTGCTGTGGAAAGGAGGGAAGGAGAGAGTTATCCTCAGTGGGAGCTACCATGGAGACAAGCTGTGGTTGCCTGGACCTAATCTGATGACAGGCAGAGCTCTCCTGTGAAAACAAAAGGAAACTACATCGGGCAGTGGGTTGAAGGGTCTGGATTCAAATTCTGCTTCTGTGTCCTGTCGGCAGACTCATGTTCCTTTCAAATGCTTGTATGCTGTCAGCCACACAGGAGGGGCAACCCAACCAAAAGGGTCACAGGAAGGCAGCCACAGGGAGGCCCATGGTTCAGCAGAAAGGGCTATGAACACGCCCAGCGGGCAGGGGGACAGAAGGCACTTGACGACTCTGAGCAGAAAGATTTGAGAGATGCCCGCATCCTGCATGGTGGCTGTTAGGTCAGGGGTGAGGGGCTTTCGGGGGCAGCCAGGGCAGGGCAGAACCAGTGAGGTTGGGGAGCACAGCAACTCCTTCTATGGAAGAAGTCAGGCAGCTTCTGGCTGTTCTGCAGCTGCGTGGGACTCACCCTGAACCCTGAGAGCAAGAGGCACTATTTTCTCCCCTCTCTTGTCAGATATTGACTCCCACGCAGGAAAAAGGAAGCACCTTTTGTCAGATGCTGCGGCCACTTCCTCTTCAGACGGCTCCAGCCAATCTCTGGCTTTGTAGAAGGAGGGAGCAGACTCCAGCTGCCGGACCTTGCGGGTGGAGAGCCCCAGGGCCGGCGCTGGTGGGAGAGGGCCCCTCCGCTGGTTCGCTGGGTTCCGGGGCATCCTCTCTGCAGCAGATCTGGACCCCTGAGCCCAGCCTGGCTGGGGCCCAGTGCCTCCCGGGCCCTCCCTGTACACTGCTCACAGCCCAGGTCAGCCCGCCTGTCTGTCCCTCTCCACAGCTCGGTCAAGGAGCGTGATGACCGGAGAGCAGATGGCGGCCTCTCACCCTGCATCCACCCCCAACCCGCTGGAAAGACCCATCAAGATGGGCTGGCTGAAGAAGCAGAGGTCCATCGTGAAAAACTGGCAACAGAGGTACTTCGTGCTGAGGGCGCAGCAGCTCTATTACTACAAGGATGAGGAGGACGTAAAGCCACAGGTACCAACCCGGCTGTTTGTCCCTTCTTCCTACAGCAGTCTCCTCCCGGGCTTGGGAGGTGGATAGAGGACCGGAGATCCCTATAAACTCACAGGGGGCTTCTCACTAGGATAACATCCTGTCTATTCGAAAGGACTTCTCTCTGTCTTTCTCACCCTTGTCAAGATAATATAAACTGGGCTTCAGAGATGACAGGGTGATGATCCTCCACGGAGCCCCAAGATGATCACTGGGGCTCTTCCTAAACACAGCACTAAGTCAAGCCTGGCAGCTATGGTCTCTTCTTTTTAACTTTTTATTTTGTATTGGGGTATAGCCAATTAGCAATGCTGTGATAGTTTCAGGTGAACAGCGAAGGGGACTCCATGACAGCGTGGTCTTGATGGGGATGCAGAGCACAAGGGCTCAGGGAGAGTGGATTTGGGTTCAGGAAAATTGGTCTGAGGCTTTGATTTATTTGTCTGTTCAATCAGTATTTGTTGAGCATCTACTTTGCACCAGGCACTGTTTGGGGGAATTGAAATAACCCCAGTGAGTAAAACAGATTAAAAAAAAAAAAAAAAAAAAACCCTGCCAGGTGGAGATTAGAAGATGGGGTGGGGAAGACAGAAAATAAACAATCATTAAGAAAAGTATGTGGTTTGTTAGAAAATGACTATTTCTATGAGAAAAAAAATAGAGTGGGCTAGGGGGGTTGGTCATTTGAGAGAGGTGGTACTATTTCAAGAAGGGTGGTCAGAAAGATTTCATGAAGAGGGGGACATCTGAACAAAGATTAAGGAGTGGTAATTGGCCAGGCAGATCTCTGGGGAAAGAGCACTCCAGGTGGCAGGGACAGCCAGTGCAAAGGCCCTGAGGCCTGAGGCCTGAGATGGTGTGTCTGATATGTGTGGGAGACAGCAAGGAGGGCAGAGCGGGGATGTAAGAGATAGAGAATGAGAGTATCAGAGGGGATGAAGTCAGAGAGGAGAGGGCAGGAGGAGGGGGTGCAAATTGCAAAGGACGTGGTAAGCCTCTGTAAGGACTTGAGCCTTTATACTGAGATAAATGGGAGGCCTAACAAGGTTTCCAGCAGAAAGGGGTCATTCTTGGTGTGTGTTGTAAAAAGATGGCTCTGGCTACCATGCTCCAAAATAGATCCAAGGCGGAAGTGGGGAGGCATAAGGGTGATTTAGATGAGAGGCTATAATGTTTAGAGTCTCAATAGGAGTTGGGGACTGCAGGAAAATGACCAGATTGCCTGACATACTGTGAAAGTACAGTAAATGGGACTTAGAGGTGGAGTAGATGGGGCCAGAGAGGGCTTTGATCCTAAATCTTGGGCTTGGGTCTTTTCTTCTTGCCTCATGGCCATTGTGGTGAATGAGAGCAAAAGGAGATGTTAGTAACAGCTGAGAGACCCCAGGTGTAAATTGTATGTCTCAAGGCAACCAGGAGGGCTGGACACCCTCTCCTGGAGTGGTGGAGGTGAAAGAGTAGGCTTGGCTGGAAGGGTTTTACGAGGGAGGACAGACTCTAGAACCTTCTGGAGGCAGGAAAAAAATCCCCAAGAAGGGTGAAGATACTGAAAGTGGGTGACAGAGTATGTAAAGACACAAGAAAGTTCTTTTGGAAGGGGACAGTTCTCTCTAAGGGCAGGCTTGAGGCTCTGGGACATATCTGCAGTGCCTGGTTGGCCCTCCACCCAGAGGGCTGGGAGTGTTTGTTCCTGTAGAGGCTGGAGAAGGGCTGGAGACCCCATCACTGACTGAGTTCTTGATCAGTGTCCTGTGTGTAGTAACCAGACTTTCTTCACTTGACAAACAGACCCCATCAGAGTCAAGCAAGTACAGGCTAAGATGGAGTTCCTAGTGCGTTAATAGTGAGGCAGGAAGTCTTCCCATCTGTGAAGAGTGAGGGAGATAGCAATGCGTTGGCCTTCTCAAATCAGCAGAAAGGGCAGCTCAGTGAGACTTACTTCACTGAGGTGTAGTGGGGGGAGCTTATGTTTGGTTCTACTACCATCCAGCCATGTAATTATTTAGTTTTTCTAGACCTCTCTTTCTTCTTTTGTAAAATGAGACAGTCATCTGTCACAGGATTATATGAAGCACATGTAAAAAGTTGTTTTGTAAAAGCATAAACTGATGTCAAAGGGTAAAATAAATTATTGGTGGTTCTAACTTTTCTCCCTTACCTTGGGAGGAGGAAACTCAGAATCCTCTCAGGATTAAATTAATAAAGCTGCTTCTAGGATGACAAGTGTGGCTTATTTTTTAGGAAACCTATTAATGTACCAAACCAATAAGCCAAGATCAAGAAGTCAAATGAGAAAAATTACACAACCCCTAAAGAGATGGCTGAAAAGAGAATTTTATAAAATTCAAAACTCATTTCAGATATAAAAAGTTTTTTTAAAAAAGCTTTTAGTAATAAAATGATAGTTTCTTAGAATATTTTACATTATATGGGTATGAACACTTTGGCTACAAAAGCCATATGGGAACATGGTAGGAAATTTGGAGGACGCAGAAAATCAGAAAGTAGAAAATAAAAATTATCCCATCAGGAAGAAATAGCTACCCAAATCCTCAATTTTTCTGGTTTTTTTCTATGCATACGCATTTAGAAATATCTATTCTAAGTGCAAAATTAGTATAATAATATTTTAATTAAAAATTAACACTATGTCATGAATATTGTCCCCTATTATTAAATATTCTTCTACAATGTAGTTCTTAGTGGTGGCAAAATAACATCTTGTGTGGACATTCTATAATTTTTTAACCAATTTCATCCTAGAGTTTAGTTGAGAATTTGGGCTGATGTTTCTATATTACTGTAACAAACAAGAATTAAGTGGACATCTTGTAGACTTTTCATATATCCATCATTATTTCATTAAGATAAAGAAAAATCTATACAAACTAAAGAACTTTTATTATACTATCATTTAACATTGTTTTGGGATTCATAGACATTACAAATATCTTGAAGTGAAATGAAAGATATGAACTAAATTCATGGGAAAAAATAAAGGTCTATTTCCACCCTATGTTTCACACCATTCATGATGCTGGATGGATTAAAGACTTACATGTGAAAACAAGTTCTTAAAGATCTGAGAAGAAAGTGTAATTACCTGCATGATCTTTGGGAAGCAAGTGTTTCTTAAGCACATTTTAATTTCTTAAGCTGATTTTAATTGCATAAATAAAAATGTCTCTACCTTAAAAACCAAAATAATAAGGTGAAAAGGCAAGGAATAAACAGGAAAAACTGTTCATATACATCTGGTAAATATTCTTCATATCTTAAGTACTCTCAAACCTATAAGAAACAGCAATAGGAAAATGAGCAAAAGACTTAAACAATTTCCCAAAGAAATGTAATAGCCAAAAGGCATACGTAAAAAATTTCACTCTCAGTCATAATTAAAGACATGCAATGGAAGCTAATGAGATATCGTTGTCCTTTTATAAAACCGGCAAAGATTTTCTAGAAATTCCAATATTAGTGAAGACTAGGGAACAGGAATTCTCATGCACCGTTGGTAGAAATAAGAATCTGTTCAACCTTTGTGGAGAGTAATATGCCTCTTTAAAAATGCAAATTTTTGACCCTGCATTCCTAATGTAGGGGTTTATAATAGTGACATAGAAAGAATATATAGCAAAAGGGGCTAAGTTATATCAGGCAATTTCTATATATTTATACAATAGAATATAATTCAGCTGTTGATGCCGAAACTGATACTTTTTGAAAATGAAAGACATTGATAATTCAATTGCTTTGAAAAAAAAGCAGTTAACAGCAGAGGATGATTTATATGCTAATCCCACTTTTGAGGGAAAAAAGAATCATGAATCTGTAATTTATGGGAATAGACTTGGAAAGAAATACACAGAGGTGTTAACTGAGTTATCTGAGTACTGGAGTTACACAAAACTTTAATTTTCTCTTTCTCTATGACTAAAATATAAATTAGTTGTAAATTTAAAAAGAACACACATCCCTAAAAAACTCAAAACACAAAAATGCTGCAATCATCTTAGAGCAATGATATGAAAAAGGCCCTCATGTATACTGATGATGAGTACGGGCAGCCTTTCTAGACAGCAATTTGGCTAGATTTCTAAGAGCCAAAAATATCATATCCAGAATGACCCTGTCATTCTGGTTTTAAGAAGCTCTTCAAAAGAAATCAGATATGTGCAGTGCTACTTGTAATGAGAAACAGTGGATGAAGTGTCTGACAAAGGAGAATGATTAAGTAAATTACAGAGCCCTGTGTAATGGACTCTTATTTATGCTCTTCCAGGGGGGGTTTGGGAGAAGGCAATCTGTACATTTTTTCCTCTGAGTTCTCAGAAAGGTCTGTCCAGCTCTAATAGTATAATGCCCTGTAAGTCCATGACCTAGTTTTCTACAACTCATTCCAAAAGTTTCTTTGTCGAGGAAGTTGTTTAAAACAGAATCTCAGTGAATTGCTCTCAAGTCTCTGCTACAATGATGGTTTTAGACAATCCTGGCGTAGTTGTCCCGTTGCTTCATCTGCTTTCTCTGAAGTCAGTACAGACGGTTGTCTATTGGGGGCATGCTGGGAAGTATTTAACCAACAGCCTGCTGGTAGAGGAACTATTTTGGATGAAGCACTTGCCAGTTTCTGTGGTGTAAATACTCGCACCATGGCTGATTCAAGCTACCAGCATCCCTGAACTCAGAATTGAGAACAGAAGTACAGTAGCACAGTGTTAGACACTTTCTACCACACAGATTGATTAAATGTAAATAACTATATGAAGAAAAATGATAGTCAAATAGAGCAAATCATTTGGTAAATAGAAATTTTTTTTTATATTTATATGAGATGATAGATGTTCACTAAAGTTATTACAGTGATCATTTCATGATGCTTGGGGGTTAAATCATTGTGCTGTGTACCTTGAACTTGGACAGTGTGGTGTGTCGCTTGTGTCTCAGGAGAACTGCAAGAAAAAAAAAAGAATTAGAAAATGATGAATTCTGAATAGTACTATCTTTATTTTTAATATAAAATATTTCATTGAAAGTTCATATAATTTAACTTTTAATAATGGCTATGAGCTATGGGAACAAAACAAAACACTTGTTTTTTAAACAGGAGAGAGCACTGCCTGGTAGGAAGAAAAATAAAATGTCATTTCAGAGGTATCTGTCTCTCCTAAGTCCATCTCTAAACTATTATTTGATAAATTTAATCCAAATAGAGTAAAAATAAAACACAAAATGTGTACCATTTATTGAACGCTTGCTTGGTGCTGGGATCTGTGTTAAAAGTCCTGCATATACTATCCAGCAGCATAATCTCAGGGTCAGTTTTTTCCTGAGGCCACTGATATTTAAAGATAATAGGGAGTGTGTAGGTGGTGGCTATTTTTAAATAATACAATTAGAGAAGTATAAGCAGATATTTTTTATTTTCCTTCTTCCCCTGCCTCCCTCCTCCCCCTTCCTTTTCCTCTTCCCCTTTCTCCCCTCCCCCTCCTCTTCCTCTTCTTATTTTTTTTCTACTCTTTTTCTCAGTCTTAGCCATTTTCATTTCTAGACCCCCAAGGAACATTTATTCTTTCGGGATCCCGAGCTGATATGAGAGTTGCTTAAGACTCTTCCTTTGTAGCTTCTCTGTTGCCAATCCTTTCATCCGTGGTTTGTTCTAGAAATAAGACGTCCCTGTTTACTCAACTCTGAATCAGATACACTACCTCTTACAGTCAGTGAGATGTAAATTATGAGTGAGTAACTCTAGGACAAATTAGTTAAATCCTTTCCTGCAGTTACTTAGACTTTGAAAGCATTGGTTTCCTCATCTGTAAAATGGGTGTGGCCATCCTGCCCTGCTTTTGATTTGGGGCTGTTCTGAGGTCTAAGGAGATATTGCATGTGACGGTGCACTGTCAGTGGTAAAGCAGTGAGTGTACACGTGGTGGAAGTGACTTGTTTTTCTGATGACATTTTCATGTGTAAGGTCACAAGTTCCACCCTCACTCTTCTACCCCCCCAGCCTCCCCACCCCCATGAATCCATGATCCTCCTCCCCTGTCCCTTCAGGGGACATTATGCTGAAGGGTCTCAGCACCTCAGCTGTGATGTGAAGAGCACAGGCTGTGAACTCACTTCTGAGATGAATTTCTGCCACTTGCTAGCTCTGTGACGTTGGGCAAATCACAGAACCATTCTGATCCCATTTCCTCACTTGTGAATTTGTGTAGCAATACTTTACTTGGAGAATTGATGAAAGGACTAAGTGAATAATACACAGGTGAAGTGCTTAGCAAAGGCACAGACTCCTGGAGTGTGCTGCTTAGAAGCTCTTGCTGCTGCTAAGTACTGCATCTCCTTGATGACCTTGGTTCAGTCCTCAGTGCCCCCTCTGGTGATCTGGCAGGTGGTAGGATCCACCCCCTAGTCTCAACATGGCCTCCACAGAGCTCAGGTGTCTGGTTTGGCCATGAATTTTGGCTCTTGGAAAAGTAGGAAGAGACACAGGTTGTTGACAGCACCCTCTCGGCTCATTCTCTGGTCAAGACCTTGTCCTCTTTGTCTCTCAGGCACCTCCCTTGTGCTCACATTGCTGCCACTTAATTTGACTGCGGTCTGAACAGCTGAAGGGCCCCATTCGAAGCTGAGATGCTAGCTTTCATGTTCCTCTCCACCAGCCCATCACTATCCTGCCTGTCCTCCAACTTAAGTTTAGTTTGAAGCTGATGACATTTCTGTTTATCTTAAAGGCCTCACTTTCAATCTTTCAGGGCTGCATGTATCTACCTGGAAGTACAATCAAGGAGATCGCCACAAATCCAGAAGAAGCGGGGAAGTTTGTCTTCGAAGTCATTCCAGGTAGGTGACAAAAAGTGGGAGAGATGTTCGTTACATTCCTGTGTTACTTCTGATCCCAGAAGTCAAGGCTACATTCAGTGAGTCTGGCAACCAGCTAGCCAACCAACCTAGTAAGAATGCATAATAGTTCTATATATAGTTAATCATCCTATACTAGTTCATTAATAACATGGAAACTAAGTAGATGTACATCTGATTCAGCTCTGTAAGCATTTCATGGGCACCCGCTCGGAGCCAGGTATTCACTAGGCACCGGGACACTGATCTGAAAGTATATCATCCTCACTAACTAAAAGGGAGCATCCCACCAGGGCTCAGAGGTTGGTAAAGAATCTGCCTACCAATGAAGGAGACACAGGATCGATTCCTGGATCAGGAAGATCCCCTGGAGAAGGAATTGGCAACGCACTCCAGTATTCTTGCCTGGGAAATCCCATGGATAGGGGAGCTTGGCAAGCTATAGTCCATGGGGTCGCAAAAATATTGAACTCGACTTAGCAACTAAGAAACAGCATGAAAAAGAGCTTAGCTTTGAAGGAGAGTGGGACAATAAAATGAACAAAGTATAAATTGAAGCTTGAGAAACTGCCGTGTTGATAGGTCAAAAATGGTCGATAGTCAGCAGTCTCATATGGTGCAATGCGGTCTACTAAGAAATGACACCTCCAACTTCCTGAGTATTTATTACGTGTCAGGTGCTGTAATTCACCTATTACACAAGTGAACAGCACACTGGAGATGCCCTTTCTAATCAAGAGTTACCTTCCTGGAACTCATGTAGGGAACGGGGGTATTTGTCTCAGTTTGTCTCAGGGGGAGTTGATGTGTCACACTGAAGCTGCTTCTGCCTGTCTCTTGCCCCACCAGGAACTCCAGGGCTGTTGATCCAGCTCTACAGCCAGCTTTTGCTGCTGCCATGGTGACACAGCAGGAGAGGCCCCAAGTCCCCTGAGTGCCCCTTCCCTTAATTCTCTTTTTAACCCTCACACAAGTCAGTCGTATGCATAAGAAACTTGAGGGGGAAGGCAGTATAGCAGAGAGGGTAGATGTGCACTCTCTGGAGCCAGCTTGCCTGGGACCACATCTGGCCCTGCCGTTTGCTATGTGTGTGACAGAGTAAAGTGAAAGTCGCTCAGTCGTGTCCAACTCTTTGTGACCTCACCAGGTCCGTGGAATTCTCCAGGCAAGAATACTGGAGTGGATTGCCTTTCCCTTCTCCAGGGGGTCTTCCTGACCCAGGGATCGAACCTGGGTCTCCTGCATTGCAGGCAGATTCTTTACCATCTGAGCCACCAGGGAAGCCCCTGCTATGTGTGTAATTGTGATCAGTTATTGAATTTAATTATTTAATTATTTAATTTCTCCTTGCCTCTGTTTCTTTACCTGTGAAATAGAGACAATGATGATGGTAGTGAGGATTAAGTAAACAAATATATATGTCACACTCGGTATAGCACCTGGTTACAGTGTCATGTCAGTGTTTGATGTTTTGGCAGTAACTAGAGGAAACTGTAAAATTCAGAAATCAATCTCCAAACTGGCTATGACTGTTTATAGAAAACAAAGAAAAATAGGATTTTTTTTTTAAAGTTCAGCTCTTCCTAAGTGGCCACCTCATGGGCCTTCCCTTGATTTTTATCTGAGGAGCTATCCATTTTTCTTCCTTCTGAAAGGAAGAGCCTACTTTTCTAATCTCTCCTTTCTGGGAGAACTCCACCCCTTTCCCACAAAGTTTCTTCTCTTTCTCGGGCCCCTTTCCCAGCACAAATCATGAGACACAGCCACTTATGATAACTTGTGTCCCATAGCCTGATTTTTCAATATAGGGTGACCCTACTGAGAGCTCCAACTAGAAATTTACTGTGGGCTTTGCACCAAGAATCCAGTGCCTTTGGAGACTGCTGTGCTAGGGTAGGGTGAAGATCTGTGCTCTCATCGTACCTTATACTTGCAGTTGTCTCCTGGGCTGCTGGGGCAGTTCTTGGGCAGATTCACACATGTATGTAGGTGCACGCACACACTCATCACATAAGGAAAAACAACACTTACAAAGCAATAGTAAGGTAGGGAGCCATTTTCCCAAACATGTCATCATTCACCCGACCTGAAATGAGACAATGCTTTCTGGTACAATGGAGAGAATTTTCAGTTCCTTTCTTGGACATCTTTTTGTACTAGATGATTCTCAGGGGCCAACCCTGGCATAAGAAATGGCCTTCCTAATCAGGGCCCCCTCTCTGTGATCACCAGTGTTAGCTGTACAAAGCCCACAGAGAAGAATTCCATTGTTGTTATGCTCTGCTTTTCTTTATTTGGAGCCGGCAAAGATTTGAGGCAGGCTTCCCTTCCCTGCTTAACTCAAGCAGAATGACAATCTCCCACCCAAAGGGAATCACCAGGTAGAGGGGGGCTATTCCTTCTGTGGAATATGTAGGATTTAATTCTCATACTGCTTTCTGAGATGTGACACCAAATTTATTGAGCACCTGCTATGAGCCGCACATGTTGTAGGAACTGGGAACCCAGCAATGAATGAAACAGCCTGTAAGCAGCTTAGAATCAATGGGGGAAGACTGACAACAAGCCAAATAAATGAGTACATTGTATAGGTTTATGATGGGATCAGTACTATAAGAAGAAAGCAAAGTAAGAGGAAGTTCTGGGTGAGGTGGGGATGGCAACTGTTGATGTATCATTTGAACGAGAGCAGGCAGAATAGACATCATTGAGAAGGTGACCTTTGAGCCAAGATCTGAAGGAAATGAAGGCATGAGCCAAGTGTGTATCTGGAGGAAGAGCATTCCGGGGAAGGGAACAACTGCTGCTGCTGCTGCTGCTAAGATGCTTCAGTCGTGTCCGACTCTGTGCGACCCCATAGACGGCAGCCCACCAGGCTCCCCCGTCCCTGGGATTCTCCAGGCAAGAACACTGGAGTGGGTTGCCATTTCCTTCTCCAATGCATGAAAGGGGAAAGTGAAAGTGAAGCCACTCAGTCGTGTCCGACTCTCAGCGACCCCACGGACTGCAGCCTACCAGGCTCCTCTGTCCATGGGGTTTTCCAGGCAAGAGTACTGGAGTGGGGTGCCGTTGCCTTCTCTGAGGGAAGGGAACAGCCGGTGCCAAGTCTCTGAGCCTATTTCTCATCTTCAGGAAACAGCAAAGAGGTCAAGGTGGTTATGGTGGAGTGCTGAGAGGGGAGTAGAGGAGGCGATTTGGTCAGGGGTGGGCCCAAGTTTCACAGGCACTGGTCGATAACTGTACAAAGTTTGATTTTTGTGCTGGAAGGATGGAAAGCCATTGGGAGTTTTGAGCAGAGAAGTAACATGATCTGACTTTTGTTTTAAAACTCCTTTGAGTTGAGGCTAAAAAGGGGCAAAGGAGCAGCAGAGGAGGTTATTGCAATTATACAATTGAGTGATAGAGACAATGAAGGGGGTGAGAAATAAGCAAGTTCTGGACACATGTTGAAGACAGAGAGTACTTCATTTGCTGACAGATTAGATGTAGCAAAGAGAAGTCAAGGTTGACTCCAAGGTTTTCACGCAAACAACAGGAAAGGTGGGATCTGTGTATGTAGAAGATCAAGGCTTTAGCTTTGTAATTTTGTTTTAGTATTAAGTAGTTAACTCAGTTTTACTGATAAGGAAAACAATGTTCAGGATAATTTAGCTACTGCTTCCATAGAGGTAAGGATAGGATGTTAAGAGATTTAGAAAAAAGACTCCCCCCTAGATTTGGAGTGGGAGGGGAGATGTGAAGAAAGGGTCCCTAGAGAAAATAACATTTGTACTAGATTTTAAAGGATGGGCTTCTTTGATGGCTCAGATGGTAAAGAATCCGCTTGCAATGAGGGAGACCTGGAGTTTGATCGCTGGGTGGGGAAGATCCCCTGGAGAAGGTAATGGCTACCCCCTCTAGTATTCTTACCTGGAGAATTCTGTGGACAGAGGAGCCTGGCAGGCTACAGTCCATGGGGTCACAAAGAGTCAGACACAACTGAGCAATTAAACTTTGACTTTAAAGGCTGGCTAGGAGTTCCTTAGGCAAGGGAAGAAAAGAAGGCAGGTTCCTCTCTAACAAGAGAAACAGCCCAATAGGTGACACATGCTGAACAGACTGTTTAAGTCAGAGAAAGTATGTGTCTGAGGGCAGAGCTGCTGTTCTTGGGCTTTGTATTAATGTCAAACAGTTTCTCTCAAAGACAGCTCTTCCTAGCACCTCAATATGTCTAAACACTCATTTGTTTGTAGGGCAACAAGAACTTTCAAATTCCCTGTGGTTCTTGTCTCTCAAATCTGTCTTAATCTCACTCAGCCTAACTTTCCTTAGCCTTTGCGATACCCTGCTTTTGAATCCATCTTGTCATCAGCTCTTCTGATCAGAAAGATCAGTCATAGAAGCTCTGGTTATTTGGAAACATCAAGATCTGGGTATTTCTTAATTGTTGCCATGATGCAACCAAACGAGTCTCTCAGGAATGAGTGTGAACTGAAAGGCATGTTCTCTCAGACTGGAGTGTAGGCATGATGGAAGACACCAGATGAATTTTGGCCAAGGTCAAATTTGAAGCACTATGGGCTGATGGGAGACTCTTGAGAGAAAGAGCTGTAGCCTTGCCCTGAGTTTGGTGGTAACTTACTGGGTAACTTGTGGGCTTCCCACGTGGTATTAGTGGTAAAGAAGCTGCCTGCCAATGTAGGTGATATAAGAGATGCAGGTTCGATCCCTGAGTTGGGAAGATCCCCTAGAGTAGGAAATGGCAACCCACTCCAGTATTCTTGCCTGGAAAATCCCATGGGTGAGGAGCCTGGTGGGACACAGTCCATAGAGTTGCAAACAGTTGAACATGACTGTAGTGACTTAGCACTTACTGGGTACCAATGGGCAAGGCCCATTGCACCTCTGGGCTTTATTTATCTGTGGAGCATAAATGATAGTAGAGCCTTATTCTACTTTGAAGGGATATTGTGATTCCTTTGGGATTCTTTAGTTCTGCCCCGAAGGCTTTTTACTGCTCATTTTACTTCTGGAAACATCTGCATGTTCCTCAATAGCCAGTGCTTCCATGGTCTGACCCTTCTGACCAGAAGAGCTGTTGATGACCAAATGATAAGATGAATTCAGCATCAGGTTTGTTGTCATTGTTGAGTCACTAAGTCATGTCTGACTCTTTGCGACTTCATGGACTGTAGCATGCCAGGCTACAGAATCAGGTTTCTCCAAAGCATAAAAAAAGTGAGACTGGGTAATTTTAAGGTGGGTTCAAGAGACTGGAAACAGAGGAACTTTGGAAGTATTTTGTTGCTATGAAAGAAAATACAGGTTTGGGCCCAACTGGGCAGATATAACAGGTTCTTTTTAAAAGTTTTTTAAAACAGATGAACCTATTGCCGGGCAGGAATAGAGACACAGACATAGAGAAGGGATATGTGGACACAGTAGAAGAAGGGGAGGGTGGGATAAATTGGGAGAGTAGCACTGACATACATGCACTAACATGTGTAAAATAGATAGTCAGTGGAAGGCTGCCGTATAACACAGGGAGCTCAGCTCAGAGCTCTGTGGTGACCTGGAGGGGTAGGGTGGACGGTGGGAGGGAGGGACGCTAAAAAGGGAGGGGATATATGCATACATATAGCTGATTCACTTTGCTGTGCAGCAGAAACTAACACAAAATTATAAACCAATAATACTCAAATAAAAAATAATAAATGAAAAAACAAATAAAATTTGGACTCTGTTTTCTGACATCTAAAAGAAATTGAACTTATTTGATGTACATTATTATGTAAATTACAGGTGTCCGATATAGTGATTCACAATTTTTAAAGGTTATACTCCATATATAGTTATTATAAAATATTGGCTATCTTCCCCATGTTGTACAGTATATCCTTGTAGCTTATTTTATTTTATACCCAATAGTTTGTCCCACTTAATCTTCTACCCCTTATTGTCTCTCTCTACTTCCCTCTCCCTACTAGTGACCACTGTTTGTTTTCTATATCTATGAGTTTGCTTCTCTTTTTTTTTATTATACCCACTAGTCTGTTGTATTTTTTAGATGTTATCTATAAGCAATATCATACAACAATTATTTTTCTCTGTTTGACTTATTTTACTTTGCATAACGCCTTCCAAGTTCATCCATGTTGCTGCAAATGACAAAATTTCACACTATTTTTATGGCTGAGTAGTATCCCATTGATATACCACATTTTCTTTATCCATTCTTCTGTTGATGGACATTTAGGTTGCTTCCATATCTTGGTAATTGTAAATAATGCTGCTATGAACATTGAAGTACTTGTATCTTTTCAAATTAGTGTTTTTTGTTTTTGTTTTGTCTTTTGATAAATACCCAGGAGTGGAATTGCTGGGTCATACGGTAGTAGAACAAACTCTTTTTGAAGGAAATGCCCTGATATTTTGAAAAGAATGGGTTGGTATCCCCTAGAACAATTTGAGATTTAGCAGTATCATGTCATTGAAAGGAATTGCCCTTATTTTCTTGTTGTTTTTAAGACCTGTGTTTGACGGGTTCCCTCTCCTTCTCTCTCCCCACTTTTCTCCGTTTGTCACTTTCTCTCATTCTTTGTCTCCGTCTCCTGTCCCTGCTCTGCCCCCTTGTCATTTCCTCTACCCTTCTGTCCACTTGACAGCTCCAACCCAGGACATACTACAGATTTATGTCTATAGGATTGGGTTTAAAGTGAAAACAGTAAATATAGTCCTAACAGACTTCATTTGTCTTGTCAACTGTGTATCAAGAGCCGCTGTTTGCAATGTCTCGTGCAGGCGGGACAGCAGTAATCCTGAACCAGAAGCACCGATTCACAGGAGAGACGCCTGTGTGCTCCCTGCCCCCCACCCTCCGAGTTGCTGTTTCCTTTTCCCACACCCACAGCTGAGCTCAGGGTAGCCTAAGAAAGTATCCACGACTGGCGCGAGAGACTGAAGTCTTCAAAACTTGTACGGGCTGAGCCTGTCTCCTCTAGTATTGACATTGCCCCTCGCACTTCCACTTACTTTTGGTAGGAAATAGCTTCTGTCATTCAAGGGAGCAGATCTCAGCCCAAATCAACTCAGTTGCAAACCACTGAGTTCAATGATTCATCTATAGAATTGGGAGTTTCAGCAAAAACAGCAAAGGGGCATAGATATTCAGTTCTTCTGGGAATAAGTAGATGCTTTTGTGTTGTTTGACTGATTGTTTAATTGGACCAAAGAAGCAATTCAGGCTTGACTTCCCCCTTGCTGCCCCTTGCTCTAGTCCCTGACAAATGTAAGACCTTCATTAGTGTTACTTCTTCCTCCAGCCTCATGTGACCAGAGTCGTACAGGACAGGATTCCTATGTCCTCATGGCCAGCTCCCAGGCGGAAATGGAGGAGTGGGTTAAATTCCTTAGGAGAGTCTCTGGCACGCCCTCTGGAGGTAAGGACCCCTGCAGGCTTTTCTGAACAGGTGTCTGTGACATCTCAGAGATGGGAAGGAAGTAGTTTCAGACATGATCTTTCCTGGAACAGTGTTCAAAGAAGACCACGAGGGGACAACTCTGAGGCCATGCTCATTGCCAGGGCCCTAACTTCCTTCCCCCATGATAACAGAGCCAACTCTATATTGGCTGGAAAGACGTTTGCACTCATCGACAAATGTGTGTGATGCCCTGAAGTGGTCCTTTCTCCTCTCTGGACACAATGCTTTCCTCTGTAAAATGAATGGATTGGAGCAGCTGACCCCAGTCCCCGGCAGCACTAACCTTCAGCAGTACCAAGAGTCTGCCCAGTTACAGGGACTTCGGAACCTAAGAGGGTTAATGGCAGTATCTATGCTAAAAGCATAAGTAAGGCTGATCAGCACAGGAAAGGAAAGTTGCTGTGGGGGTCAGACTGGGGAGGGGTTCTGGATTTGTGTCTAGTGTTGTAGGTATGCAGTGAATTCAGAACTGAACACTTTTCTGGCTTATGAGTATTTGAATGTACAAGCTCAAGTTCAAGGTTACAAGCCTGAGTATTTGAGCTCTCTGAGAAACCTGATGCTGTGTCCACCAGGAGCCCTGCCTGTGAATAACTAATGTGAAAAAAATCTGAAATTAACAAACAGGTGAATTCAGTATGTGATTTTTCATGTCATAAAAAATATTAAAGAACTGATGTGGACATGATCTCAAGGGACCACATGACACAAATGAGTGTATTCAACTTTTTTAAGAAGACACTCATTTTTGTCAGCTTCAGGATAACTTTATAATACATGATTATTTATTGGTTATGCTGCCTGTTAATTTGTAAATCATTCATGGGGGCTTTTACAGCTCAAATATTATGTATTTTTTAATTGCCCAACTATTTCTTTCAAAAATGATGAGCACCTTAACAATTTTGTGGACATTGGAAAAAATACAAAAAAATAACCACCCGTAAGGCTACCGAAGATATTTTTATATTTTCCTTTTAACCAGTTTTCATATATACACACTTCTTCCCCAGGATGACAAACATAGGTTATATGCAATTCAATACCTTTTATTTTCTAGTTTAATTTTCCAAAATGGTTGTATAATCTTAATTGGAAATGTTTGTGCAAATGATGTTAAACAAGAAAGAGGGACGCACTGGACATCTGTAGTCACCCCTTCAGGAAACCAAGGGCAGGAGCTTCCAGGAGGACTCAAGGAGCTGAGACTGAGAGCTGATCAGCATGAGCTTATCCTGTTTGTTTCTGAGGGGCCATGCAGCTGTTCGTTCTGTTTTTCTCTGCCTGCTTGTCTGTTTTCATCTAGTTAACAGCCCTCTAGCACTCACTCCAGTCCCAAATACTGCTGTGCTAGCCCCAGCTTCGGAGAAGGCTATGGCACCCCACTCCAGTACTCTTGCCTGGAAAATCCCATGGATGGAGGAGCCTGGTAGGCTGCAGTCCATGGGGTCACGAAGAGTAGGACACGACTGAGCGACTTCACTTTCACTTTTCACTTTCCTGCGTTGGAGAAGGAAATGGCAACCCACTCCAGTGTTCTTGCCTGGAGAATCCCAGGGACGGCAGAGCCTGGTGGGCTGCCGTCTATGGGGTCACACAGAGTCGGACACGACTGACACGTCTTAGCAGCAGCAGCAGCAGCCCCAGCTTTCCTGTATTTCTCCCTTAACTACCAGCGGAGATTGAGCTCAACCTCTTGTTGTTCAGTCACTAAGTCATGTCCAACTCTTTGCGACTCCATGGACCTGCAGCACACCAGGCTCTTCTGTCCTCCACTATCTCCCGGAGTTTGCTCAAATTCATGTTCATTGAGTCAATGGTACCATCTAACCATCTCATTCTCTGTCACCCCTTTCTCCTTTTGCCTTCAATCTTTCCCAGCATCAGGGTCTTTTCCAATGAGCTGGCTCTTCACATCAGGTGGCCAAAGTATTGGAGCTTCAGTTTCAGCAACAGTGCTTCCAATAAATGGGGTGGCAGCAGAGGCTGAGCTCATTCCCTTTCATGGATCACAGCCTTGTGGCGAAGGCACTTGCGTAACTCAATGAAGCTATGAGCCATGCCCTGCAGAGTCACCCAAGACGGATGGGTCATAGTGAAGAGTTCTGATAAAGCGTAAGGAAATGGCAACCCATCCAGTATTCTTCCCTGGAGAACCCTGTGAACAGTATGAACTCAGCCTCTACCACTGCCCCATTCCAAACTCCTGGCTCAGCTGTGGTCAGGATCAGGGCAGGGATGCTGTCCTGTGACCTATGACCTGCATGGGGGGTTGAGGGGTGGGCTGTGAGAACAGAAGTGACTTGGATGGGACAGCCAAACTCAAGAGTGCCTGCTGCCTCCTACAAAGACCTGCAACCTATTACAAAAAAAAAAGAGTGTGACTTCATTAACCATTTCCCAATTCCTAAATATGGCATTTTTTTGGGGGGGTGCTAATCAAGTAGAGATGAGATGTTTATTTATTAAAGGTCTATTTGGTGATGCTCAGCCTGGCTGGTCTTGCTCAGCCTTGTCATTGTGAACTGCTGCTACAGTCATAACACAAACGGGGATTTCTCCCTCTCCCCACCTGGAGGCCACCACTATCAGAAGCAAGTCAAGCATAAGTCCTGTGGGCAGAGGAAAGTCCAGGGGAGGAAAAGTAAGAGCACAACACTATTTATTTATTCAGAGAACAAGGTTTGGATTTGATGTGGCATCTGAGACCCTTAAAAGTTTTGCATTGAACCAAACTTGGAGATCTCAGGATGAGAAGGCATTTGAAGACAGCAGAGTCCAGTCTGAGGCCATGGGACAAGTCAGAAATTTGTCCTTCCTGTTTTTAAGTCAGGAAAGTCCAGTCTTGAGGAAGTAAATGATTTTTCCAAGGGGCCCAGGTGTCGAGGGGCAGCATCAGGGCTACTGTCTCTGTGGGGGGCCCTCTTTTGCCTTGTAAAGTGCCTCGGTCTACTGGATCCCCAGGGTGCATCCTTCAAACACTGGGAAGAAACTGAGATCTGTTGCTACTGTCTTTTTCCAGCTCTTCATGAAACTTCCTACGACTTTTTTTCACGCAGAACCTAATCACTTCTCACCACCTTCACTACCACCATCCTGGTTGAGATGCCAGACTGTCTTGTTTGAATTGCAGCTTTGATCTTCACTCTCTCTCCAGGCTTTCAGCCTCTCCATCTCATAGTCTGTTTTCAACAGAACAGAAGAGCAAGCCTGTTAACTCTGTCATTTCAAGACCCTGCTCTACTCATCACAGTCCAATAGCTTCCTTTCTCTGTCAGAGGAAAAGTCAGAAGCGTTAGGATGAATCCATACATAATCTGCCCCCAGCCCTGTGACCTCTCCAACCTTGTTTTCTAGAACCCTCTCCAGTGCTCATTTCACTCCAGCTTCACCAGCCTCCTTGCTCTTCCCCAAACACCCTGGATATAGTCCTGTCTCAGGGCCCTGGCACTTACTGCTTTCTCTGTCTGTAATCCTCCTTTCTCAGGTAACTGTGTGACTTGGTCCCTTGCTTTGCTCCAGTCCTTGCTCAAACATCACTTCAGCAAGCCCTGCTCCAATCATCCTGTTTAATATCAAGCCCTTTTCCCACCAAGTCATTCTCATGACAGTTATGCAGAGCTGAGGCTTCTTCCTGCCCCTGTTCCTTTTCTAACTCCCATGATGGGAGAGATAGTACATGTGGTTCCCATGCAAACCTAACTTCTTCCCCATGGCTCTTCCTGCCTCAGAACTGATTCTCAACATGCCTCTTACCATGTCTGATTCTGGGACCAACTTTGATGAATATGTGTTGTGGGGAGGGGGAGGGTTCCCCCACAAGCTCAAGCAATTCTTCTACAGGAGCTAGGTGTTATACAATTGAACTCAATTTTGACACTATGTACAATGGTAAAGAGTCCACCTGCCGATGCAGGAGATGCAGGAGACTTGGGTTCAATCCCTAGGTTGGGAAGATCCCCTAGAGGAGGAAATGGCAACACACTCCAGTATTCTTGCCTGGAGAACCCCATGGACAGAGGAGCCTGGTGGGCTACAGTCCTTGGGGTGCAGAGTCAGATAAGACTGAGTGACTGAGCACACACGCATGTACCAAGAGATAGCTTCAGATTTCACAGATTAAGAGCTCAGTCCTACAAGACTCCCCTCAAGCACACACTCACTTTATATGCCTTTGACAAGTCCACATTGTACCATGAGCATCTGACCAAACAGCTAGAGATTAGAAATTCCAACAACCCCTCCTTGGGTTCTAATAATTTTCTGGAGTGGCTCAGAGAACAGAGGAAACCAGTTTACTTACTAGATTACTGGTTTATTATAAAAGGACAAAACTCAGGAACAGAGAAGTAAAAGATATGCATAGGGAAGGTACGGGTCAGCCCTCTCCCCGGGGGCATTCTATCAGTTCCTCCTTGTGTTCACCAACCTGGCAGCCTTCTGAACCCATTTTGTTTGTTTGTTTTTTTCTGGAGGCTTCATTACATAGGCAGGATTGATTAAATCAGTGGTCACTGGTGATTGATTTCAGTTGCCAGCCCCTCTCCCCTTCCTGGGAGGCTGAGACTGAAAGTTCCAAACCAATAATCACATGGTTGGTTCCCCTAGCAACCAGCCCCCATCCATAGCTAGGATCCAAAAATTACCTCTTTAACATAACAAAAGACACTTGATCACTCTCATCTCAGGAAATTCCAAGAGTTTTAGGAACTCTGTGCCAGGAAATGGGTGGAAGAACAAATATATATTTATTACAAATCATAATATTGCACCTTGGAAAGCAACATTTTGGTGCACCTTGGTGTTCCAGCTTTTTCCTTCCTAGACAACCAGTTTATCCCTCTCCTCCTTCCCCTCTCCTTTTTTTACTACGCTTTTCCTAAGAGTCTGTCTGGAAAGGTTAGATTAATTTTTCCCTGAAGTTCTGGATGCAATTCTAGGTTTTCTAGAATTAAGGAGAACAGAAAGGGTAGTGATGACATCTTAACTTTAAATGACTCTTCCCCAGGCTCCCAGCTGCCCATTTTCTTCAAACTCCTCCCTTTAGTAAGACAGCTCTGCCTTCCCTGGATCCGGCCCATCCCCAGCAAGCTGTTAGCCACTTTGCAAATTGTTCCTCAGTGGGGACCTGCCTTGCCCTCTCCCTCTGGAGGCTGGCCTCTGAGGTTTTCCTGAGCCATCACTGGGCACAGAAGCGCTGCTCTAGGTTCTGTGTAGTTTTGCTCCACCCAGCCTGGATATAAGACCCTGGGGCAGGTCCCACGGTTTAAGAGTCTTTGTGTGTTTGCTAGCACTAGGCATGGAGCATATAAATATGCAATTGTTCTATTCCTTGGGTTCTTTTTCTCCCTCATTTCTTACTGTGTCTGCAGCCCTCAGAGCAAAATTTCACAACCCTCAGCCCAGTGTTGCCTAAGGGAGTGTGGTTTCTGTAATTCACTGTTACCCCATGTGCCCTGCTTCTTTTTCTCTAGCTAAATGGGACATTACAAGGGATAGTCTCTGTTTATTTTCATTAATTCTTTCACCTCCTTTCCCCGGAGGCCTCAGCACTCGACAGATACTCAACAAATATTTATTTACTCAACAAATATTTCTTGAGCATGTGTCATATGCCAAGCACTATGCCAGCACTGGGTACAACAGTGAGAGAGAGAAAGAGGAGAGAAAAAAAGACAAAGTCTACTTTCATAGTCTAGTAAAAGACACAGAAAGGAAGTTAAAACTCCAAGGAAAACCATAAAATTACAATTGCAGAAAGTACCATGAAGAATAAAACTCATGATGCCATATGGGGGGGAAATGTCTTTATTAAGAAGTTCAGGAAACTACTGATGATTCAGCTTCTATCTGAAAAGCCAGAAAAGGCCAACTAGGCAAAGAAGGGGGAAGAGGCACAGTGTCTCAGTCAGAGGAACAGCATGTACAAAGGTCCTGTGGCAGAAAGGAGAATGGGCTCTGGAGTGAGAGGAAGGTGTGCACAGTGGAGATAACCTGGTTAAAGCTGGGTCTTTATGCTAAGGTGCTTTGGATGAGGGTAAAGAAGGTGGAGATGGAGAGAAGTAAGCAGGTTTGCATAATGTTTCAGTGGTAACATTGCCCAGACATGGGAGTGAATTTGATACTTAAAGAGAATGTGGTATCAAAGATGAGTCCTCCATTTCTATGAGTGCATGGAGGACGAACTTGGTTGGCAGCATCACACTATCCAGGATCCTACCTGGCAGTCCTTCCCTGCCCTTTCCTGTCTTCCCCGTGACGCTAAGAGTCCATTTCAAGTCTCCTGGGCACTCCAAGCTGGCTTGCTGCACTCTTTGCTGAGTCTTCTCAGTGTGGGGGGTGGGGAAATCTTCTCATTTTACCCAGCAACCCACCTCCAAGATCCTTTTCTCTGAAGGCTCAACTGAGCCACGTGCAACTCATTTCCAGGGAAGGGTGGGCTGGCTTCATCAGCGCTAAGTGAAATCCTGTGTTCCTGCCAGAGGCTTTGATATATGGAGCGATGCTGGGAAGGGCTGTGTGTGGGCTTTCTTTTTTTTTTTTTTAACGCACCTCCCTGGTACTCCTTGAATGGCAGTTGACAATTAGCTGCTAAGTAAAAGGGGGCACTTCTTTTTATTGCGGGGGCCTTGACAGCTTTATGTTCACTCTTTAAAAGCCAAGAGTCATGTGTGTTAAGGTGAGTGGGGAGGAGAAGATGTGTGGGAAGGAGGAAGGGAGGGCCAGGGGCAGGTGCCGACAGATCCCATGGTTTCAGTGCTGGAGTCAGAACCTGAGCAGTGTTTACAAGCATGTGTTGATCTGGAAACAAGAGAGAATGGTTCCTGCAGCTTGTGGAGGAGGGAAGGTCTGAGGCTGGCCCTGCAGAAAGTCCGATTCCTGGGCCCCCACCATGCCTCGTATCCCCAGGATGCCGCGGTGGGAGCTGGGCTGTGGCTTTCCTGCCCTGGCACTGCTCTTTTGCTGGAATTTCAGGAAGAAAACCCCCAAGCTCCAAAAGAAAGGTATTTCTTTCCTATTTTGTGATTTGGTTCTTCCACGAAAAGACGCTTTGCCCAGTGTTCCCCTTACCTCTCCTGTCTGAGAGGGGAATGCTCCCGGGACTGAGCCTCTGGGGACAGGAGTCGGGGAGCAGGGAGAGAGAGACAGAGAGGGGGCTCTCTGTGACCTGGGCTGGACCGGAGGCCGGGTGGGAGGGCTCTTGTCCTGAATCCAGGACTGTTTGAGCAATGATGAAGGAAGAATGAGATTGAAAAGGAGGTGACAGCTAATCCTACTTGTGCTTAACAGAACCAATACAGTGTTCAGGGGTTTTCCAGCAAATCTGGGGTGGAAGCTAGAGAGGTAAGGAATGAAGGATGGCTTGTGAGAGGAGACTAGACAGTACCCCTTTCTCTCTCTCCTTGAGCTTTTTGGATGTCTGAAATTTTACCTGGATAATTTTATTCCACTGACTTTAAACAAGAAAGATTAAACTACGCTGGTTTTAGAATCCCAGGGTAAATATTAATATGATCTTGGACAGATTTGTAATCTGAGTCTCAGTTTTCTCATCTGTAAAATGGGACAATAATATCTAATTTATTATTTTTATGAGGACTAAATGAAAGAGCACATGAAAACTTTTAAGGTAGTTTGTCATAAAATTAGCTTAGGTAATTAAATGTATTAATAATTATATGGCATATTATAATTACTTAAGATTTGTACCTGTTTAGATGGAAATGCGTTTGTTAATGGTAATGGGTCCAAAGTAATGAGCAATTCTGAGTGGACAAGTGGTTGGAGAGGGTAGAAAGGGCAGTTCTTTGAAGGGTTGAGTGCAAGCTAGGAGGGCACAGAAAGTGGAGCTGGGTTTCTCCTCTTAGTATCCTTTGGGTGGGAAATGGTCTTTGAGTACTTTCCAACCCACTGTCTGTTGTCTTCCCCCTTCACTGATCCTTCACTAGTTTCCCTAGATTTCTCAGTTCATCATATTCCCTTATAGCTAGGCTATTTTTTGTCTACCCAGGATCAAAGAATTCAGGATACTCTAGCAATCAGAATCCGGAATTCAGAGGTAGGTAGAACTCAGGATTGGGTCTTTGAAGTTCAGGGATGTTTTGGACTCAAAACTCATGACATGTGATGTGAGATGAAGAGTGACAAAGTCTGATGTAGACAAACTGAAGAAACAAGGTTGCCCTTTCTCTCACGTTAGTAGGGATCTATGGGGTCCTGTTGTCTCCAGAGCAGGCAGTGGTCATCTCTTGTTAGTAAGACTAGCTTGCACTGATTTCTAGGCTGGCGCTGGAAAGTTTGGAGTCTTCATCATATGGGTGATATTTAAAGTCGTGAGATTATAAAGTACATGCAAAGGCGGAAGGAAAAGCTTGGGACATTAAACTTTAGCGGACAGGGAGAAAGGAGGAATCATCCAAGGGGGCTGAGAATGAGCCTGGGGAAATAAATGGAGAACCGAAAGCCATGTGAGAAATTGTCTCAAGAAGGAAGGGGTGATTTGCTGTGTCACATGTTGCTGATGAAGCAGTTCAGAAAAAGACTGAGAATTTGATCACCGGACTTTAAAAATGTAGAGGCCATTGATTTCCTTTCCAATCAATCCTAAAGGAAATCAACTCTGAAGATTCATTGGAAAGACTGACGCTGGAGCTCCAGTACTTTGGCCACCTGATGGGAAGAGCTCAACTTACTGGAAAAGACCCTGATGCTGAGAAAGATTAAAGGCAAAAGGAGTAAGCGGCAGCAGAGGATTAGATGGTTAGATAGCATCACTGACTCAGTGGACATGAATCTGAGCAAACTCTGGCATACTGCCAGTCCATGGGGTCACAAAGAGTCAGACTTAGTGACTGAACAGTAACAACAAATTGATTTCCTTGACAAGTGCAAGTTTGGGGAAATGCTGACCAGAGTGCATTTGGGAGAGAAGGGACAAGGAACAGGAGGAATGGGAGACAGCAGGTAACAGCTCTTTGAGGACTAGTCTGTCATGTGCCAGGCTCTGTGCCAGGAGATAAAAATAGATAGTGAGCCAGACAGGTTGTCTGCCTCTGAGGAACCCACAGTCCAGTGGAAGAGAGATACTTAAATAAATCATCATAAGACGACATGAGAAGTGATGGAGGTATACACAGGGAGCGCTGTGAGCACAACGCAGGGAATAACCAATTCCCTCTTAGGAGAAGGCATTTGAGTTCAGGCTGCAGGAAAATCAGGTTTCCGGGTGGGGAGGAGGAAGGGCTTTTACTACAGAGTTTTCAAGAAGAAGGCTGGTTTTCCTTCTATCATAATCTACAGTTACCAAAGAATCTGGGCTGCAGCAGATGCTCAGGCTGTGTTTGTCAAATGATTTTGTGAATTCCAGTGGAATGAGTTTGCAAAAAAAGAATTGCAGAAGCACCCATTACAACAATGTTTGCAGTACAAGCGAGGACTGAGAAGAGAGGCAGTTTAAAGTGAATTGAAAATGTCCTGATATGTTAAGAAGGAAGGAAGGGGTGTTGCACATCATTCTAATGTGCAATAGTTAGTACCTTGTGTTAATGGCTTTGTATTCTCAATGCCTAGGAAAGCGCCTACTGCTTGAATGATTGACCAAATTGCTATTGCTTGTGAGAAAGTCTATAGGAGAAGCAGTGACTTGGGAGAGTTGGGAGTGGGATGAGAGTGAGATTGGAGAAGACAGTGGGAGAACTGCCATCAGACATTGGGCTTACAGGAATAGAGAGAGAGAAAGAAATGAGGGAGGCAGAGATGATATCTACAGAAAGGGATTGGACCAGATATGCAGATTTATGTCAATTTATGGGTGCTATCCAAATGCATGGACTTGTATGAACTTTCCCAAGGATAACGTCTAGAGTGAGGAGAAGTCTGAATTGGGATGCTAGGAAATGACACACTGAAGGAGCAGGTAGAAGATGGGCAAGTACAGGAACCTGCAGAGGAGCCTGCAGGGAGATGAGACTAAAATGAGGGTGAATGGTTTCATTGCCACATAGGGAGGAAGTCTTGAGGAAGGAAGGAGAATCAATACCGTTGGTCTTCAGAGAAGACCAGCAGATTGTGGAATGAATGAAGGTCAGTTTAGTTCAGCCGCTCAGTTGTGTCTGACTCTTTGTGACCAAAGAGTCACATCACCAACTCCCGGAGTTTACTCAAACTCATGTCCATTGAGTCAGTGATGCCATCCAACCATCTCATCCTCTGTCATCCCCTTCTCCTCCTGCCTACAATCTTTCCCAGCATCAGGGTCTTTTCTAATGAGTCAGCTCTTCTCATCAGGTGGCCAAAGGATTGGAGCTTCAGCTTCAGCATCAGTCCTTCCAATGAATATTCAAGATTGATTTCCTTTAGGATTGACCGGTTTGATCTCCATGCAGTCCAAGGGACTCTCAAGAGTCTTCTCCAACACCACAGTTCAAAAGCATCAATTCTTCAGCGCTCAACTTTCTTTATGGTCCAACTCTCACATCCATACATGACTATTGGAAAAACCATAGCTTTGACTACGTGGACCTTTGTCGGCAAAGTAATATCTCTTCTTTTTAATATGCTCTCTAGGTTTGTCAGACTTGGCCATAAGGAGGGCCTGAGAAATCTTAGAGAACAGATTGGGTGGGAAGATGTTGGTGAGGATACCAGATTGAAATAGATTGAGAGGTTACATGAATAACTAGGGGAACAGTGGAGGCCATGAGGGTGGATGACTCTTTCCAGAAGCATACCTGTTTCTCTGTAAGCATATAAGCATATTGGTGAAGAAAAGAAAGGAAGTATTTATTGATTGCATGAGAGCTGGGGTGGGAAATGTTTCTTTAATAAACTGGTAAAGACTTAGATGCAGATGCTCTTTCAATTTAAGATATCACAGAAGAATGAAGTCCTAGAAAAGACAGAAAAAGAGGGCACCCCAGTTTAAGAAACATCATCTTAGACAAAAGCACAGGGTACTTTTCTTCCTCCAAGAGAAGACAAGCAGATGGACAGAGGAGGGAGGATAGGAAAGGCAGGGACTAGAGATCATGGTTTCTTTCATGATGTCCTCCATTTGGGGAGATAAGGACAAGAGGAGTCAAGGCACCTGCTAAGACAGAGGGGAGGGGATGGGTGGTGGGCTCAAGGGTGTGGCGAAGATTTGGACCCAGGGAGATGCTGGAGGGTAAAGGGATATTGGGAAATGCATGTCCTGGGGAGAATGACATTGAAAGTCGTGACTGTGGACCATGGGAGGAAGAGACAATGAACACAGGAACAAGGCTGAGAGACTCAGATGAGGAGGAAAGTTGGTGGACAGGCTGTGCAGAGGTGTGTAAGAAGGAGCTTGATTTCAGATCGTCTGCCTCAAGACTTCAGAAATAGAGCTCACATTTGACAGCTCTGACATCTTTGTGTTTGGGGTATCTTTCTCTACTGTGATCCAGTGGGCCCCTTGAGCCCAAATGTGAAGTCCTCTGAAACGCATCTGCTTTTCCCTCTAAGGTGCCCTCCCTAGAACTCTCAAAGGGAATTTGTTAAATGCCCCATTGTCTATGCTTTAAGTCAGATCATTTAATCATTTCCTTCCAACTTGGTGAAAATACCTATCTAGCTCCTTTCCCAGACAAATAGCAACCTAATTCTATATATTTCCTGACACCCTCTAATTGTTTCTTATCATTTTGCATGGGTCCTTTTATTTTCATAACTTGGTAGTAGGCTAATTGAAAGCAAGAGTCACCTCTTACAGGTCCTTGTCTATAGAACCCATTCCACATGGCCTGCTGCTGGTACATGCAGGGCACTCAGTAGATGCCAGTGTGAGGCTGAATTCACTTACTGGGGGCATCCCTATTAGGGTTCAAACTACGGAAATGCCCAAATTGTCATTAATCGTGGAAAGCACTTGCTTAAAGATGACATAGCTCATTAAGTAATTCAGCTAAACTGACTGTCTACCTTGTCCCCACGCTAAACATAAGGGTGAAATCAGGTTGAGTTGGATTGAGAGATTACATGAATGACAAGAGAAGAAGAAGAAGCTCTGAGGGCAGGTGACTATCCTGGCTGCTCCTGGCATTAGGGAGCCTACAGTCTTGCAGAGGGCACAGCGCAGATAAATGATAGTAACCCAGTGAGAAAAGGATTGGGACAGTACAGAAGGGATATGGGTGCACTGAGTGAGGATGGAGTTCCTCAGGCTGGGTCAGGGAAGTCCTGGCAGAGGTGGTGGTATTTGAGTTGGGCCAAGGAAGACATAGGCTTCCCTTCTGGCTCAAATGGTGAAGGATCTCCCTGCAATGCAGGATACTGGGGTTCGATCCTTGGACCGGGAAGATCCCCTGGAGAAGGAAATGGCAACCCACTCTAGTATTCTTGCCTGGAGAATTCCATGGACAGAGGAGCCTGGCAGGCTACAGTCCATGGGGTTTCAGAGTCAGATATGACTAAGTGACTAACACTTTCACTTCAAGGAAGAAATAGAATCTTAGTAGGCAGGGAAGAGAGAGTTGAGCAGACTGGGAAGCTAGAAGAGACCATCCAAGGGCATGTAGTCTGTTGAGTACTGTGGGCTTTGAGATCATCAGCGTGAGGTGCCTTTGAGGACGTGGGAGGAAGTCAGGTCAGAAAGGTAGGTGGGAGCTGGTCCAGTTGCCGACCTAAGGGATGTTGGCCCTGGTTTTCAAATATTTAAGAAATATTTAAGAAATATTTAAGCAGACAGTCTCACTGGAATGCTGTAAGTAAAACAGATAACAGCCCAGCAGGTCTGAGGTGATGAGGATCCCCTGGAGCTTTGAGGGGTAATTTGAAAAATGCTGCTGTGGCAATTGGGGAAGAAGTGGGTGACTATTAAAAATGGAAGCATACTTGGGTAGACCAGTTGTTTACAAAGGTAAATAGCAGGAGGATTTTGAACAATTACAGGAGAGGAGACCACAGCAGAGATAGGGGAGGGAGGAGTCCAGCTTGGCCTCAGGCAGTGGGGAGTAAGGAGGACACGGATTCCAGAGATACAGCTGCAGCTCCTACATGTGGCATCCACATTAATTAGAGACCAAATAAGGGGACCCACCAGAGAGAGAATCATGGGGAAAACCAGAGGACTTTGGGCACAGTGTCCTAGGGATTGGAGTGGTCAGTGTAGCAGAGCCCTAATGATGCCAGAGAGAAAACGAGGCAGGACAGAAATGAAACCGTGACTGTCTTCTGACCTCCAGGACATGAAGGGCATGGGGCCCTGGTGGGGAAATTGGTAGCCAGCCAGTGTCTTGATTCATAAACTAACCTTGTTTCACTGCTGGGGTGGGGAAATTATAGAGCCAGGTGCTGGCAGGGCTGGGTGGAGCTGTCTACACATGCTTCACTGGAGGCAGTGTAATTCGGAAAAATATTTCTGGAAAGCAATTTGCATACCATAGTCATTAAAATGTTCAAACGGCTTGACCTAGTAATTCCACATGTGAGAAATGGCCCTAAGGAAATAGTTCAAAAGGAGGAAAAACCAATGTTCATCCAATCCAAATGTTAATTAATCACTTAAGCAATTAATTAGAAATTATACATTGAACTAGATACATTCCAGGAGCTCTGCTAGGCTGGTGACCATGTTCACTGTGGCAGTGTTAACAATAGTAGAACATAGTGAACAACATAAATTATTTAAAATGCCATGATGGTTTAATACAGTATGAGATATCTGTATGATAGACTGTTATGCTTTAATGCTAAATGACACAAGCAGAATTCAGAATGGCCTACTTGCTTCTCTTGCGTTTACTTCCTGGGCGTGAATTCTGACTTGTACTGTGTCCTGGCACCTGACCTTGGCAAGTTCATTAGCGCCTCTAAGGCTCCATGTCTTTAATAGTAAGACAGGTATAAAAATACTGTCTCATGGAGTTGGCTGTCAAGATTAAGTGAGGAAAGGTGTTCAAATTTAGCACAATTCCTAGCACAAACAAGCAATCATTAAAAGTGAGTTGTTCCTTTAAATACTATATATACTGACTGACAGCCTCAAATGGACAGCCCCCACTTTATAGCCCCAGGAAATATGATGTGTGGTTTGTCTTATATATTTTGTTCAGTATCATTGCAGAAAATCCTATCACTTTGACTGCTCAGTTCTGCCAAGGGAAATCGGAGTGACGGGCAGGCTCTGCTTTCTCTCTTCCCAGCTGTGTTTGGCCAGCGCTTGGATGAGACCGTGGCTTATGAGCAGAAGTTCGGCCCCCACCTCGTGCCCATCCTGGTGGAGAAGTGTGCCGAGTTCATCCTGGAGCATGGTCTGAACGAAGAGGGCATCTTCCGACTGCCTGGGCAGGATAACCTGGTGAAGCAGCTGAGAGATGCTTTTGACGCGGGGGAGCGGCCCTCCTTTGACAGGTATGCTGCGCTCACCTCGTCACCCTTGTCCCCTGCTTGGCTGAGAGGACCTTTGTCTACCAGTTGAGCTATGGGATTTGCATAGATGCTTCCAAAATCCCTGGCTTGCAACAGAAAAAGCCTTTTGTTCCGCTCATAACTCAAAATTTGGAAGCCTGGAGCATGGTTAGAGAAGCACGCTGACCATTTATGTGAGAGAGGACATGGACTAGGACTAGGGCCTTGTAGGTCAGTCAAGTGGTATGTAGGATATGGGGGGAGGGGGGTGCGGACTAAGGGAGAAAGATGGGACCTAGCTCAAGGCGCACGATTTGGAGCGGATGAGGGATGGAGAATGGCAGAGCTGGCTGGGCAGACTTGGGGTGGTGGATTAGGCACCATGTCAATATTCAAGGGTTCCGATGGTCTTCCTTGGCTTTCCAGAAACGGCCAGGGCCAGGACTTCTTGCTTATTTGCAGGAACACAGTCCTGTGCAACTCTGAACTTGATTCTGAACCCTTTGGGAGTGAGTACAGACTGACATCATGGCAGCCTGGTGTTCTCCCAATCTTGTCTGTGGAGGTTGCCCAGCCCTGTTTGGGGCATTTCAGGTGCAATGGTGTTTCTTCCACCCTCGCCCCACCCACCACCACTGCAGCCACACAGCCGAGGTTTTCTTCTCTGCCCTGCTCAACCGGCACAACCCCCACCGACATTGTATACTTTTGACCTATTGTGCAATATTTGCTCAGTTGCCTGCACACGCTTGTCCTGCTGGCAAGAAAGAGCCATTGTTCTTTCCAAATCAGCAGCCCATACACCAAGGTTTAGTGAGCTGAGCCTGAACTCTCACCAGTCTCCAAAGATTGAAATCCCCCCAGGAGCTTGTTTACGATGGAGGACTAGGGCTGATCCTGGGACAACCATGAACAGCTAAGCGCGGTACTGTGTCGACCGTCTCACCTTCCCTCTCCCTCACCTCCCACTCCAGTCACCAATTATGCCCACTCTCCTTCGGAAGCATCCCTGAGACCCGTCTCTTTCTCTCCATTCTCAGCCACTGTCTTGGTTTGGAGCATCATACGTCTGTATCTCCTGCCCTTGGCATCCAACAGGTTAATTTATTAAGGTGCTGTGTTTTAACAAGAAAGCAACAGGCGAAGATGTTACTGGAATGAGAGCAGGTTACGGGCATCAAATTTACAGAGTTTTCTGGGAGGACCATAAATCACATTTCACCATCAGACACCTGTTCAATCAAGCTCACTACCTTCACACTGACTTTTCTTCTTACGTTTTTAACTAGCTTTGCGTGGATCAAAAGATGCAGATGGGTTGTTGCTAAAGCAACGAGAGCAGTCAGCCAGGAGGACTAGAGGTGATTATGGGAGTTGCCAAACACCTGCCCGAGGCTTGAGCTCCTACATCTATAAAGTCAGCCTGGGTGGTTGGAGTCTTTGATTCCTGTGAAATATTTGGGGCTAGAGGGAGGAGAGTTACACACACTTTGTCTGACTGCTCTACCCCCTAGGACTGAGGAATAGAATTTACATATCCAAAGTAAGAAGGGTCACCTGAGGCTCTTCAGGGCCGACTCTTGGGGCCACGTGACCCCTAGGGCACTTGTCTAGATCTTCTCCATTGGTCACGTGTGCAGTTCCACCATCAGATCCCCCAAATCACCTCACTAGAAAGAAGAAAAACAAAGGTGCTCTTATTTGGTAGATTCTACTGCAGATGTATCTGGTTCTCATTAAACATATAAATAAGAATTTTAAAATGTCTTTGTCGAGTTACTTCTGGGCTGGATACTGCCCATATATGATTCAATTCCCATATCTGTATTTCTGTGAGAAAAGGACAAGTGTGCCACATTATAAGGTCAGTGTTACAATGCAAGGGTCGGCAGACCATCTGAGAGGCCTTGGCTAATCTCTGATGGGTCAGTCATTGAACTCAGAGGTCACTTGGCTCCTGACTTGTTCTTAGTCTTTGATTAAAAAAAAAAAGTATATATATATATATATATATATATATATGTATATATATATATTAAGTGAGGAAAAGTGTTCAAATTTAGCACAATTCCTAGCACAAACAAGCAATCATTAAAAGTGAGTTGTTCCTTTAAATACTATATATACTGACTGACAGCCTCAAATGGACAGCCCTCACTTTATAGCCCCAGGAAATATGATGTGTGGTTTGTCTTATATATTTTGTTCAGTATCATTGCAGAAAATCCTATCACTTTGACTGCTCAGTTCTGCCAAGGGAAATCGGAGTGACGGGCAGGCTCTGCTTTCTCATATATATATACATACATATATATATATATATATATATATGAGGACATTTCATTAGGTTGGAGGAAAAGCAAACTCAGGAAAAATCATGCTGAAAATTTAGACTATAATCATGATATTCGAGCCAGTTCTGTAACCATGGGGGCACAGACATTAAACCAAAAATTTAGAGACAAAACTGTTTAGTTCTATCGTATTAAGTGCCAAAAAATGAAAAATAGACGGTATTTTTTCATCTGTTTTTAGTTTCATTTTTTCATCATTTTTCATTTCAGCAGGGGGCTTTTGACATGATCTGCTGGATTTAGGGGGTCTCCCTGGTGGCTCAGACAGTAAAGAATCTGCCTGCAATCCAGGAGACCTGGGTTCCATCCCTGGGTTGGGAAGATCCCCTGGGAGGAGGGCATGGCAACCCATGCCAGTATTCTTGCTTTCACCCCAAAATGGCACTTAATCAGAGATACAATAAACAAGCCTGAGGATTTAGCCAAGCCAAGCAGAATTATCTTCCCTTGACAAAATGAACTGGAAAGCTTTCAGTGGGTTGCAATATTCTATGATGATTTAGATGGCTAATTGTGTTTTTTGATGATAACTTTGAAGTATCAATCCTGTATCTGTGGTTACAATCCCTTTCTCTTTTCTAATGTTGGCTTTTACCTTCTCCTGATGGAGCTATCTATAGAGTTTGACTTGTTTGTTGTTGTGTTTATCTTCAAAAGTTTCTGGTTCTTGATGTATTATCTATACCACTTTTCTCATTTCAAATTCTTTGTTTTCCATATTTGTTCTGTGGGTGTGTTCTGAGTTTTGGGGGCTCTGCCACATGATGGACGATGCATTGGAGAATGGAGTCGTGGCGGTAGGAAGCCAAATAGGGGCTGGGGCAGAATCCTGGCAAAAGATGATGGCCTTCTGGAACAGAGCAGGGAAAGGAGGGGCAGGACTTAGAGGGATTCCAGGGGCACTAGCAGAGTAAGATTAGAGGATATGGGGTGGGGGAAGGGTTTCAATCAAACCAGAGATGCCCATTGGGTGGACAGTAATTCAGGGGCATTGGGACAAAGGAGATTTCTGGACTTAGGAGAATGCTGCTCTGCAAAGTGTCAGATGCTATTTTCTAGGGAACTTCTCCTGCATATTGATGAGAGGGCTTTGCCAAGGTATTTTTAGGCAGTGACTCAGCAGGGAAGTCTTTCTAGAATCCCCACCTTAAAGTGAATGGTCCCCACCCCTGATTTCCTGAGGGCAGCAGGGGAGCAGAGGTAGGGCTCTGTGCTTGCTCAAGTTCTGCTTTGGAGTTAGAGTTCACGGGCCGCAAAGGCTGGAGCCTTTTCAGAAAGCAGCTCCAACCACCAGCCATCAAAACAAACCAAAGAGAAAACATTACATGAAACGTCAAGACAGAGAGCTCCACAGTCAAGCCATGATGTTCTGGTTTCTGAGGTCTCAGATGCCTGCCTTCTCCTCCTCATGCCCAAATCCACCCTTCCTGGCCCTCCTCCAAGAGTGGTTCCCACCCAGCCCATCCACTTCTGTATCCCTCATTGCTGATGTTCAGGAAGCACTCAGATCAGCTGAACCTTTTACCACATCACAGCTTTTCAAAATGCTACTGGGACTGTCTCTTACAAACACCAGTTTTTCTTTTTCTTTCTTTTTTAATTGATGCATAGTTGATTTACAGTGTTTCGAGTGTACAGCAAAGTGATTCGGTTACACACACATAATATCTATTCTTTTTCAGATTCTCTTCCATTATAGGTTATTAGAAGATATGGACTATAGTTCCCTGTGCTATGTAGTAGTCCTTGTTATTTACTTATTTTATATGTAGTGGTGTGTATCTGTTAATCCCAGACTCCCAATTTACCCCAACCCTCCTTCTTCCTTTAGTAACCGTGAGTTTGTTTTCTATGTCTATGAGTCTATTTCCGTTTTGTAAGTCAGTCCATCTGTACCATTGTTTTAGATTCCACATATAAGCGATATCATATATTTGTCTTTCTCTATCTGACTTACTTTACTTAGTATAATCTCTAGATCCATCCATTTTGCTGAAAATGGCATTATTAGATTTTTTTAAAGGCAGAGTAACATTCCATTGTGCATATATGTAGCACATCTTCTTTATCCATTCATATGTCAATGGACATTTAGGTTGCTTCCATGTCTTGGCTATTATAAATAGTGCTGCTATAAATAGTGGGGTGCATGACCAGTTTTCCTTAATATGAAATAAGCGTATGTTTTTTCACTATTGAGCTTCAAGTTTATGGTATATTCAGACTCATTTTCTCTTATAGAGCTGTGGGATAAATGTAATAGCTCCATAAACCCCAAGAATCAGTAGACTTTTCTTAAAGGGCCACAAATGAAATATTTAGGCTTTGTGGGTCAGACAATATCTACTGCAGCTACTCAACTCTGTTCCTATAGCATGAAATCAGCTGAAGACAATACAAAAATGAATGAGCATGGCTGTATCCCTATAATGCTTTATTTATGGATGCTGAAATTCAAATTTCATATGATTTTCACTTGCCATGAAATATTCTTCTTTTGAGTCCCCCCCCCTCAACCATTTAAAAATGTAAAACCCATTCTTAGCTCACAGGATGTACACATAAAGGTGATGGGCCAGATTTGGCTCCTGGGCCATGATTTACCCAGTCTTGCCTCCATCCTCCTTGTTGATACATGTGCTGCCTGCCCCATGCCCTAATTGCTCATCATTCTTCAAATCTTTTCTGAAGAGTCTCCTAGGACTCCCCAGTTCTATGTTGGATATCCCTTTTCTACATTTCGATGCAGTCCCAGGTCCTGAACTTCCCTTGTCTTTACACTAACCACACAGTATTATAATGACTGGGTAACATTTGAGTCTGTACAACTTTGTCACTCCATGAGGACAGGGGTCTTGTGTGTCTCTCAGGTTCACTGCTGAAATCCCTATATCTGACACAGTATCTTGAACCTAGTAGGTTCTCTCAACACTTACTGTTGAGAATAAGTGTTGAATAAATGATCGTGTAAATATGTGAATGAACCCCAGAACTATGTTAAGCTCTGTGAGGGATTAAAGAGAACAATGGGCCAAAACTATAAATGAGTTATCACATGAAAAACTATAGACTACATAGAAAATGCTAAATTGTAATATACTAAGTGACTTAGAGAAAGAAGAGTGTAATGAAGGCTAGATAGTTTAACAGATTTAATGGAAAAGTACACCTTCAACTTATCTTTGAGGCACTTACATAGAAGAGATAAAGGAAACGGTGTTGGGGATTGTTATTCCAGAAGGGGGAGTAGCAAAAATATTTTAGTCAAATGCATCTTTATCAAACTCTACTCCTTTGCAAAATTTCCTTGTGGGGACCTGGGATTTTATTCAGTGGATCACCAGCAGGGAGGTGAGGAGAATTCTGAAACTTTACTTTCAAAAAGCATTGCTTATTTTCTTCCAGAGATACAGATGTCCACACGGTGGCCTCCCTGCTGAAGCTCTACCTCCGAGACCTCCCAGAGCCTGTGGTTCCCTGGAGCCAGTACGATGGGTTCCTGCACTGTGGGCAGCTCATGAATTCAGATGAGGCAAAGGTTTGTATGTCGTTAGAGCAAGTTGTTCTACTTTGGAAGAAGGTAATCATTACTGAATACTAGTCTGGTAGGCAAGCAACAGTGGGTCGGGGTGGATCTTTTGGTGAGATACTTTGTTAAACTAGAACTTTCTCAACAGCAAAAAGTCAAATGAAGCCAATCATGGTGACAGTCTTTATGGGATGTCACACTCCAACAAAGAACTGGACTATCATCAAATACCCTCAAGTCACCTTAAAGCTAGTAAGAGAAGGAGGACGCTTCTGAGAAGGTTTCAAGCAATATGCCCTTGCTGAAACCTGCTGGGACAGAAAGACAGACTGACCAACCTGGAGGGCAGAGGCGGGGTCCAACTGTTCTAGCTTTGTGATACCATGCATGACAGGCGTGGGTATATGAGGAACATATGCCAAGGAGAGGAAGGACAGGAACTTTCCTTCAACAGCTGCCTGCAGGGCCTATAGTTCCTGTCTGCAACATCACAAAGCTCCTCACGAGCAGGAGTTTTGATCCTCAGGTAAATAGTTTCCTTAAAGGCCTTACAGTCAACAGTTAACCACATTAGAATGGTGTTAAACAAACTAACCAACCAGCAAAAGAAACCAGTAAAACCCTACTGACAACGATAAAACCTTCATGGTTTTTAATCAACATTTGCAAAACTAAATGGTCCGTGAATGCGTTTGTATTACACAGCTAATAAAGGGGTCTAACTCCCCACATTGGGGGGCAGGGAGAGATTTGTGTTTAGCACTAGTATGTTAAAAGCTCTCTCTGGCAAAATGGTGCACAGAAAAACTTGCAATAAATTTAACTTTGATTTTGCCATTTATTAATAGCAAATGATATATCTTCTGTGAGACTCAATTTACTTAGACCAAGAGACCTTTCTACAATGATTGAACTGTCACATAGCTGCACTGTCCAATGTAGTAACTGCTAGTTGTAGGTAGCCACTAGGTACTTGAAATGCAGCTAGTGCAACTAAGGAACGAAACTTCAAATTTTATTGTATTTTATAATAGTCACACGTGGCAAGTTGCTTTTATGTTAGACAGTACAAACTTAGATTTCATAACAGGATCATTTTGAGAACCAAGGGATATGTGTCACAAGTGAGTGACATTTTAAAATTATTGATTTGGGACTTCCCTGGTGGTCCAGGGGTTAAGACTTCACTTTCCAATGCAGGGGGTGTGGGTTCCATCCCTGGTTAGGGAGCTAAGATTCCACCTGCCTTGTAGCCAAAAACAACCAAAACATACAACAGAAGCAACAATGTAACAAATTCAATAAATACTTTAATAATGATCACATTAAAAAAAAATCTTTAAAAAATAGTGATAGCAGCCCCTACAGGTGCTATGAGTGAAAAGAGGAAAGAATGTTTGCAGTCCTTCTTCCTGGTACATGCACTCCTTGTATGACTGTCTCTGACATTCAGTGTCATCATGGAGCTCTAACTTTTAGACCTCTCACCTGCCCTCCAGGTTGGTCATCCTGGCCTTGTGTCCCAGTGTGTTCCAGGAAAACCATATTGCTTGAAATCCCAGTTCTCAGAAACATCCTCCTTCTCAATACATTTGAAGTTACTTGGGGGCATTTGGTTCTGGTCAAGTTCTTTATTGGAGTGTTACATCTCTAGAATTTACTAAACAAACAATAATTGTGAGTATGGTTATCACTTAGTTCTTGCCTTAGAGTAGCTCTGAGTTGGGGAGGAGAGCATAACTGCAGATGAATAAAAAAATACACTGTACAAAAAACAATGAGCATCTCCATGCTGTTTTTACAGCTTCCTGTGGATTTATAGTTATTTCAAAATGAAACATTAAAAAAAAAAAACCCAGAAAACTATGGAGACAGGATTGACTGCCAAAGTGTTGCTCCTGCAGAGATAAACCCCAATTATGTTCCAGGGTCCCGTTGCTGGCAAGTGAGCAGCCCCATTTACTGGTGTTGAAATCTCTTTCCAGGCCCAGCAGGAGTTGATGAAACAGCTCTCCATTCTTCCCCGAGACAACTATAGCCTCCTGAGCTACATCTGCAGGTAAGAGGCCCCTGGAATCAGCTCCATAATTTTCAGCCACACCAGAAAGAAGCCCCCAGTTAGAGGAGGAAAGAGTATCTCTGTGAACTCAAGAGATTCTGGCCCAGACCTTTGGAAGTTCAATTTTATTCACATACCACTGAGGCAGTTTCCTGTGACCCCAAGATAATTTAAAGGATCCCCTGAAAATCTGATCAACACAAAAAGGAAACATACATTCTCCTTCAAACCTGCTCCAGGGCTGCCCAGAATCCTGGGACAGGCATTAGAACCCAGAAGCCTTATAATTTTTCTAGAATTATCTCCCATCTTCCTGACTCTGGACCATAACTTAGCACCCCAGAGGCATTCATTCCAGGCCACTTTCTTAGTTCCCTTTCTGAGGACCTGCTGTGCGCTGACTTTGTGGCAACACATGGTATGTGGATTGACCCGGATCAGGCTGAGTTGGGAGCCTGGATCTCCATCCCAGACATAGCTGAATTTCTCTTGATTGTTTTTAGATATTTTTTATAGTTTCCAAGTTATAAAAGAGATAGATGCTTGGTTTGGAAACCAGCAAAATACAAAGTACTGTATATAAACAAAAATTACCCCAAGTCCGCTCACCCAGCAAAAATCACTATTAACATTTGAATGTGTTTCCTTCTGAATGTTGTCTCTGTGCTAGATCTTCACATGTATCAATATAGATAATAGGGAAACAATTTTATACCAAATTAGAAATATGTATATATGTTAATAATATATATATTTGTAAACTGCTTCTTTTGGCTAAACATTTGAGAATGTTTAGTTTGAGAATTTTCCTATGTCGCAAAATAGGGTTATATATGACTCCGTAATATTCCATAAAGTTTCCTCATTTGGACACCACACCCTTCTTCGAGAATTTCTCCATATTGGGAATTTTATATTGCTTCAGCCTATTCATTTAAAGGTGTTTTTTAGAAATAGTATTTAGAAATCCCTTTGCTGATCTTTTCAGGTTTATTTTTTTAATAGTGAGTCTGAGAGCTTCATGCCTCAACTGGGTGGAATTATAGTGAAAATTCATTGTTAGTTTTTGAGCACCTGCCGAAAATTTGAGATGCTTGGTGGTGTAGTCTGAGGATGAGAGCAAGGAGGCATCATGAATTCCCATTTATGAAATCTCACTATAACATTTTCTTCTCTGGAGACTCAGCTGGGATGTACAGAGAGCCTGGGAGATAAGCCTGTAAAGTCAAGACTAGGCATGGTCTGCACCCATGTTAATCTTTCTTGTCTCCTCTTAGCTCCTTGCACTGGACCCCGCTTCCTGCCAATGTAACTTCCTACCCACCCTTGGCCCCTACACCACCCTCAGCAGCTGGGTTGCTTGTTTCTTGTCTTCCTTGATCTTGACTCTTTCAAAACAAAGCCAAATTCTTGTAGTCAAAGCAGACTGGTCCCATTCCTGAGACCAGGAGGAAAGAGTTGAGACCTACCTCTGTGATCTTGTTGGTACCTGGAAGTACTTCCTTGTGGCAACTTCTTGTCTTCCACTCTGGGATATCCTGGCTGCCTGCAGGTTCCTCCATGAAATCCAGCTAAACTGTGGAGTTAACAAAATGAGCGTGGACAATCTGGCTACTGTGATTGGTGTGAATCTCATCAGGTCGAAGGTCGAGGACCCTGCTGTGATCATGAGAGGTACCGCTGGTCCCATGGTGATGGCAGGGGCAGAGAAAGTAATAACAGTGACATCACTACCAAATTGCACTGTTGATTATCTTATCTGAGTTGTAAAATAACCCTGTGAAATCAGCAGGCAGTTTATTTTCTGGGTCACAGCAGAGCAGAGAGGTTAGAGATTTACAAGTCATCACACAGTATGGTAGGCTAACACAAAAACATTTAGCTGGCATTTCTTAGTCTTTTAGTATTTTTAAACACCCTTAACCAGAGAGTGTGAACAAATGTAATTTTATAAGACACCTCAGGAAGAGGCTACTTGTAAAGCTGTGCTGAAAAGACTTCTGAGGCTGTGTCTTAGTTCAGTGAACAAGAGTCCTGACACGGAGTATTGATGTCTGCCATGATTTGGGAAAGAGCATGTTTGGCACACATTTGGTATGTGTGCAGTAAGAAATCAGATGTCATATTGAGGACCACATCAGGAGAGAAAGATGTCTTCATTTTCTTTCTTGTCATATTCCCTATTTCTTAATCAAAGACAATGCAGAGGACTATAGGCTGAAAACAACCCTTTTCCACCCCAGTCCCATATCCTTCTGTCTCATCCTTTTCACCAGGATCCCCTATCCCAAGCAATTAAGAAGGGTCCTGTGAGGAACAACTGAAGTCCTTGGGGGCCATGTGATTTTAGAGTGAAGTTTAGTGACATCTCATGGGTGGAGACCCTTGAGGACTGCCTGCCCCCTGCCCATGGTCTTGCACTACAAATCTCTTTCTTCTTTCTTTCAGGGACTCCTCAGATCCAAAGAGTGATGACTATGATGATCAGAGACCATGAAGTCCTTTTCCCCAAGTCCAAGGATGCACCTTTATCACCTCCTGCCCCCAAAAATGACCCCAAGAAACCTCCAGTTGCACGAAGCTCTGTGGGCTGGGATGTCACTGAGGACCCTCCAATTTCTAGGACAGACAGTGTAAGTAACATGATAAGGTATAGAAAACCTTCCTCTTTCCATCCAACTCTTCCTTCAGTCCAGGTCATTCCATGTAAGAGCTGCTCTGGGCTGGCAATCTGGGGAGTCGTGGGAGATGCTGTGGCAGTGGTTGCAGCTGGTATAGGCTCATCTGAATGCATCTTGAAAGCCTAGCCTCTTTCAAAGTCTAGGTTCTGTTGATATCCTGGAGATGAGATTAGTGACATGTGTGCCCATCCTCTAATGACTGAGCAATGGGAGTCCTCACTGAAGCCCACATTAAAAAGGAAACCCTTTCAAATGCAGTCCAGGGAAGTTTGATAGGGAAATTAATGTATGCCACAGTGTAAACGTTTCAGTGAGAGTTGTTGAAAATTCTGGGTGAAAGTCCAGAGAGAACTGGTTTCCTGCTCAGCCGTGAAACGTGATTTCTTTCTCAGAGTATGTGATGTGTTTGTGTATAATTTCCCTTTCCCTGATAAGCTGTCTCAGCAATGTCAACCCCCTCATTTGTACTGAAGGATTGCGGCTCACGTTCACAATGTCAAAAAACTCTGCAGACTCTGAAATTTAGACTAAGGCCAACAATTTACAAAGCTCAACTATTTTTACATCTTTATAGAGACAAATATTTTTTAAAAGAACATGTGAACTTTACTTGATTCTTGATGTGTGACCAAGTAATGAATCTAAAATTCCCAGTTGACCAGGTGCTGTCAGTTGCCTACAGTACTGTTAATCCTGTGGATGATGAAGAAAATATTGAAAAAAAAGGTGGTGGTGGTTGTGATTTTTTTGGGTGATGCCTGTCTGGATACAGTGCATCTTACTAATACTCTAAAATCAAATTAATATTTAGAAATGTTCCTACTTCATATAATGAAATCATCCTGGACATCCTTGAGAGTGGCCATTTTGCTCATTTGACAGGTTTCTGTATTTATTGTAACAGTAATGGAGAGGCACTGTGCTGGAGACCTTAAATAGATCATATCTGGAGTCATCACCCTTCCTCTGTAGGGCAGAATTTATCTTACACATCTTATAGCTGAGGTGCTGAGTCTCAGGGAGGTGGACCAGCTAGCCCAAGGTGATGGTAATAGAATAGCAGGAGAGTGGAACTTAGATCTAGTTTGCCTCTCAGGGCCCAGGCACTTCTGATTCCACGTGGGGTTGCTGAAGCAGGTGATAAGCTAGAAGCCTCGAATGACAGCTTGAGCCCTGATTTTCTGATTTTACATTTAGGGCTCAGTCTTTTTCTCTTTCTTCTTAATTTAATCTAAACATATATATCCATGATACAAAAACATCAAAACAAAAGGAAAAGAGATATGTTTAGAACTTCAGCTCCCTCTGCTCTCTCCACCCACCTCATTCTTCCCTGACTTTATCAGTTCCTTTTTTGTCCTTCCAATGTTCCTTTATGAAAATATAAGTAAATATGAATGTAAACTGTTCTTTACCTCCCTTTTTATACAAGGCATAACATACTCATTCTCTCCTTTTACGCACACACACACAGGCACACACATGCTACTCTGTATCTTGAATTTTTCTGTTTAATGGCATACCCTGGAGACATTTTCATGTCAGTACATAAACAGCAACTTCATAAACTGTGTTTTTGGCAGAGGTATGATGGTAAAGAACCTACCTGCAATGCAGAAGACCCAGGTTTGATCCCTGGGTCAAGAAGATCCCCTAGAGAAGGGCATGGCAACCCACTCCAATATTCTTGCCTGGAGAATCCTATTGGCAGAGGAGCCTGGCAGACCACAGCCCATGTGGTCACAGAGGAGGACATGACTGAGCGACTAACACACATGGTATTCCATTCTGTGCATGTAACATGATCTGCTCAGTCAGCCCCTAAAGATGAGCAGCTTACTGGGCCTTTATACTACAGACAAGGATGCTATAAATAATCTTGACCATGCTTCATTTCATGCTCAGACAGATACATTTCTGAGATAAATTCCTCCAAGTGGGACTGATGAGTCAGAGAGTAAATAGATTTGTAATATGTAATTTTGATTAAAATTGTTAAATAGTGGTTGTCCTCTTTTGTGCTTCCACCAGTGATGCATGAAATAATCTATTTCCCTACACTTTTCCCAGCAGAATATGTTAGCTTTCAGAGGGTGGGGGTTCCCATCTGATAGGAAAGAACTGATATTTCATTAATTTGAATTTTGAATTTTTCCTGTTGTAAGAGAATCCAAACATTGTTTTTTTATGTGTAAGGGCCAGTTGCATTTTCCTGCATAAACCATCTGACCTTGTTCTTTGCCTATGTTTCTATTAGTTAGTGATCTTCTCAAATTTTATGAACTTTATGTATTGGGGGAAACAGCCTATTGTCTGTGATATGCATTGCAAATATTTTTGTTAGTTGGTTAATTCTTTTTTGATTTAGCATGTGGTGATTTCTGTGGCTTACTTTTAATTTGGGAAATCATGGAAATCCATGTAGATTGAATTTATCAAACTTTTCTTTTATGGCTTCTGGATTTTGGTCATGGAAAAGCCTCCCCATTCTAAGCTTATTTTAAAAGATCCTATTTTAGGACTCCTTCCCACAAGCAATTGATTTTAGTCAGCATTTTACTTCTAGAGCACGCGTTCCTTATTAATGTAATATTCTTCTGAAAAAAAATGCCAGGCAGAAAATCAACTAATGTGACAAATTAAGAGATGGTCTTCTTACCTAAACAGACATTTTTCCAAAGAAGACATACAGATGGCTAAGAAACACGTGAAAAAATGCTCAACATTGCTCATTGCCAATAAAAACTACAATGAGGTATAATCTTACACCAGTCAGAATGGTCATCATCAAAAAGTCTACAAACAATAAATGCTAGAGAGTGGGGAGAAAAGGGAACCCTCCTACACTGTTCGTGGGAATGCAAATTGATACAGCCACTATGAAGAACAATCTGGAGATTCCTTAATAAACTAGGAATAAAACTACCATACAACCCAGCAATCCCACTACTGGACATATATCCTGAGGAAACCATAACTGAAAAATACACATGTACTCCAGTGTTCATTGCAGTACTATTCACAATAGCTAGGACATGGAAGCAACCTAGATGTCCATTGACAGATGAATGGGTAAAGAAGTTGTGGTACATATACACAATAGAATATTACTCAGCTATAAAAAGGAATGCATTTGAGTCAGTTCTAATGAGGTGGATGAACCTAGAGCTTATTACGCAGAGTGAAGTAAGTCATAAATGTAAATATCATATATTAATACATATATATGGAATCTAGAAAGATAGTATTGACAATCCTATATGCAAGACAGCAAAAGAGACACAGTCATAAAGAACAGACTTTTGGACACAGTGGGGGAAGGAGAGGGGGGCTGATTTGAGAGAATAGCATTGAAACATATACATTGCCATATGTAAAAATACATAACCACTGAGAGTCTAATGCAAGATGCAGGGAACTCAAAGTCAGTGCTCTGTGACAATCTAGAGGGGTGAGATGGGGTGGACGATGGAAAGGGGGTTCAAGAAGGAAGGGACATATGTATACCTATGGCCAATTCATGTTGATGTGTGGCAAAGACCATCACAATATTGTTAAGTAGTTATCCTCTAATCTAAAATATAATAATAAAGAAAATACCAAAGAAATAGATGGTCTTCTAGAGTTTCATAGATGCGCACCCAGGAGATGCCTTCTTTCAAGTTTCTCATTCTTTTTTTTTTTTTAATTTTCTCATTCTTATCCTGAGAACATGACATATGTGACAAAAACCCATGTAACATCCATGGCCATTTTTCTTTTAGGCCAGTGACTCAGATGCAACCAGCCCCACTGGACAACAGCCAAACGATGGGTGTCTAGATGACAAAGCATCCAGGGACAAGCCAGGAGATTGGAAGCTGCAGTCACGAAAAAGGACTCAGACACTCCCAAACCGGAAATGCTTCTTGACCTCTGCTTTGCAAGGTGCCAACAGCTGCAAAGCAGAGATCTTTAAAAATGAATTCTGGTCATCTTCTTCAGAGGCAAAGGCTGGGGATGGGCACAGGAGAACGATGTCTCAAGGTGTGCCGCAGTTTCTCGACTCCCAGCGGACTTCCACCTACGATAATGTCCCCACCCAGCCCGGGTCCCCTGGGGATGAAGCCAGTATACTCTCACCCCAGGCCTGTGACTCCAAGAGAGATGCTCTTGCCAGCCTAAACTCTGAAACCGGGCCTGGGAAAAAAATCTCTGGTGAAGAGGAACTTGAATCTTTGCAGAGGATGGTCCAGGAGCTGCAAAAGGAAATAGAAACACAGAAGCAAATGTATGAGGAACAGATTGAAAAGTAAGTCAACCCCAGAGGGGCCTGGGCAGGCACTTGGTTTCCATATTAAAAGCAAATAGGGATTTTTCTCTGCCAAAGGAGTGACATCATGAAACTTCAATTATAGACGACAGTTTCTATAGTAAGTCTGGCCTAATGAAGAACAAGGGCAAAGGGATTGAGGAGATGACCAAATTAGTGAAAACACTAAACTTTAGATGAAATTAAACTTTAGGTTAAATTCATGGAAAAGTAAGTATGTAGCTTAAGTAGCTTAACCAGCTATTTCCAAAAAGTGATTCTTTAAGCATCAACATGCTTCCCATATGAGCTTCCCAGGTGGAGTAGTGGTAAAGAATGTGCCTGCCAATGCGGGAGACACATGGGAGGCAGGTTCGATCCCTGGGTCAGGAAGATTCCCTGGAGGGGGAAATGGCAGCCCACTCTGGTATTCTTTCCTGGAAAATTCCATGGACACAGGAGCCTAGAGGACTACAGTCCATGGGATCACAAAGAGTCTTACGCATTTGCCTTAAAACATTAAGAGAAATTTTAAAACTTTTTTGTATTAGTGTCATTCACCAACTCTGAAAATATTTATTAAGGTGGCCACTCCTCCTGAAGGGAACAAAGTCTTCTGAATCCAAAATTGGGCAGAGGGGTGAGGGCTCCCAACTCCTCCATGGGAGAGGAAAGAGGACTCACAGTCTATAATACTTTCTCTAGTCTTCACGCTTCAGACATCCCTTCTCATATAATCCTCTCAGTAATCAGGTGAAATAGGTAATACCCTCATTTTACAGAAGAAATAAGAGTGTGGGAAGTATAAAAAGGTTCCTAAAGGTTGCACAGCTAATCATTGATAGGGTTGGGATTTGAACCCAGGTCAGCCACCCTCCCGAGCCCACTCAGATTCTACCTCTCCACCACTGGAATCAGTGGTCAAGATCTAGCAGTGTGTCGTGAGGTTGCCCTCTAAACAAGAGGGATGTGGAGAACTCTGAGAAGAAAACTAGATTTGTGACGAGTAGGATTCCAGAAAGTGAAAGTGTTAGTCACTCTGTTGTGTCTGACTCTTTGCAATCCCATGGACTGTAACCCACCAGACTCCTCTGTCCATGGGATTTCCTAGACAAGAATACTGGAGTGGGTTGCTATTTCCTCCTGCAGAATATCTTCCCAAGTCAGGGATCAAACCTGGGTCTCCCACATTGCAGGTAGATTCTTTACTGTCTGAGCCACTAGGGAAGATGGGAAAGAATCTACCTGCAATGTGGATTCCAGAGGAATGTCTAATTTGGCTTTAAGAAGAAATGGGCAGAGGCAGGCAATGCTCTGATGAGAGGCCATTACATGCAGCATCAACCAGGCCCTTGAAGTTAGAAGCTGTGAAAGTGTTAGTTGCTCAGTTGTGTTCAGCTCTTTGCGACCCCATGGACAGTAGCCCGCCAGACTCCTCTGTCCATGGAATTCACCAGGCAAGAATACTGGAGTAGGTTGCCATTCCCTTCTTCAGGGGATCTTCCCAATCCAGGGATCGAACTGGGGTCTCCTGCACAGACTGGAGATGGGTCTCCTGCATTGCAGGCAGATTCCTTACCATCTGAGCCACCAGGGGAGCCCAGGGATGGGCTCAAACAGGAACTCAAGTCTCCATTTAAGAATGTCTCTGCCGTTGGGTAGCATGGAGACAGTATCTCACAGAATGAAACTCTGAAGCAACTTTTCTAATCACATTCCCTTCACAGGCCTAAAATTCCCTACTGTGGTTTAAAAATGTCATATGTACGCTCATTTTCAAGGGTTAATTCAGCACAGCCTGAAGGGGGACAGATAGACACCTGGGATGAGACTAAGATTTTGGCCAGTAACAGTGAAAATCCTGGGAATTCAGTAATCCAGCAGATCCTGCACTTTGAGTGGGATTCAGAAGTGCGGGTGGGGCTGTCAGGGCCATTGCTGCCAAAGGGCAGCTCCCCGGATTCTCCAAATCTTGGTCTCTAGGAGCCTTCATGAGAGAAGGCTCTGGTCCGTGATCTGCGTGGAGCAGGATGAGAAGGCACGTGTGTGTACACAGGGGCTGGGGATCCGTACACATGGAATCTGGGTAAGATTCAGCTGTCAACACTTTCAAAGAGCAGGACAGATGTAAGGCGCTAGTGGGCTGTAAATATTAGAGGTGGTATCTTCATTCACAGACTTTATAGTGTGGTGGAAGATACAAAACACAAAATGACATGAAAAACAACATGAGATGTCATAGGATGGATGATAAATGATGAAAGAGGAGCAGGAACACACTCTGGGAATTCAGCTTTACTGGGAAGTCCTCCTGTCCAGGGTGGGACACAACTAGGAGACACAAGCTGGAGATGGGTCTTGTGATGTGGAAGGTGAAACGGAGAAGGTGGCGGTGGGCAAGGCCGGAGGGAGAGTCTAGAGGTCATGCCTTGTCATTCCATGCTTTTCTCCCCTTCTTCATAGCCTCGAGAAGGAAAATTATGACGTGTGGGCTAAGGTGGTGAGGCTCAATGAAGAACTGGAGAATGAGAAGAAGAAGTCAGCAGCCTTGGAAATCAGCCTCCGCAACGTGGAACGCTCCCGGGAGGATGTGGAGAAGAGGAACAAGGCCTTGGAAGAGGAGGTCAAGGAGTTTGTCAGATCAATGAAGGAACCCAAGACTGATGCTTGAGGATCCCAGGAACCACAGAGACCGCCTGCAGAGACCCAGCACTGCTGCCTTTCTTGCTGCTAACCAATAGCCAGGAAGCAACATCACTCCCTAAGAGGGAGACGACATTTGGAGGGAAAAATGTCACATTTCCCAATAAATAGATCAGTGGAGTTTGCAGGAGCATAAGAGTGAGCGGAGACTTATGTGGACAGTTCTGAGCCCCTGGGGCTGTATTTGAAAGGACTGCATTATTCCACGGTGGTTTCAGCTGAGTGAAACGGCACCTTCCACAACTGGATTGCCGTGTCCAGTGGAGACTGATGTGGGCCACAGGCAACAGGCTGCCCTCGACAGAGGCTGGACTGAAGTGTTAGCTGTGTTTCCGTTGTGGAACAACTTGCCTGGTCAGATGTCTGACTGGGGTGTCTCTGAGACACAGGGGCCAAAAATAATATTCAGCTTTTGAGTTCTCTGCCTTGGGCGAGGGGGCCTGTGTTTTGAAGGGCTGTACCTGCTGAAGCCGGGACCCCATTCTGCCACCCCCACCATGAGGCACACTCTCCAGGGCTGGAAACTCAAAATTAGTGTTAGGCAAAGACAAACCAAGCAATAAACTGTATTTATGAAAGCAAAACCCATTAGAAAATTATATTCAAATAAAGAAAAAAAAAAGCAGCAGCGCTGTTGGTAATCCATGCAACACCTTTATGAGAGTAAATGACTCCCCTTCCTGGGGGCAGAGACACCCCTCTCTGGGCACATAGTAAGCAGAACATGGTTGTGTTCCAATCCCACTTGCATTTCAGGGGCTGCAATTACATAAGGCAGGCCCATGATGATACAACTTTCTTAGATGCTGGTTGTGACTTTAGATAGTAACAGTCATGTAATAATATTTTTCCTGTTTCACCAAAATGCATATGATTTTATTCTTTAAATGATCCCGAGGCACTAGAGAAAAGCTGTCTTTCCCAGCTGAGAGTTGACTTTTCTTCTACATTAAAGCCAGCCTGGCAGAGGCCCCTAGTGAGGCCCAGGCCTTCCCAGGAAGCATGGTGGAGTCTTTAATGGTTTTTATCATCATTCTAGTTGGGTGGTCTTTAAGCTCTTTTGATCATGTAACCCATCAGTAGAAAATATTTGAGCATACCTTCCTCAACATGAAAAAAAGTGAGTGTTAGTCGCTCAGTCATTTCCTATTTTTGCGACTGTAGCCTGCCAAGCTCCTCTGGCCATGGAATTCTCCAGGCAAGAATGCTGGAGTGGGTTGCCATTGCCTTCTTCAGAGGATCTTCCTAACCCAGGGGTCAAACCCGGGTCTCCTGCATTGCAGACTAAGTTTTTACCATCTGAGCCACCAGGGAAGACCATCCTTCTCAACATAAGTATGTTTATTTATTTATAAATGATCTACACATGCTACTATATTAATCTATCATGTGTATCACAAAACATACATAGGAAGAAACTGAATAATGATGAGATAAAAACAAACCTAAGTAAATATTCTCAAATGTGCTTTCAGCTCTGGAAGCCCCTAGCCCAATTTCCCAGGGGGTGTTACCTGTATTCATGTTACATATTTCATCTATTATTCCCACAAATATGCTTGAATTCTGGAAGACACATGGCTGAATTAGTGGTTTGGGATCTCCGGTTACCACAGTGAGAGTTTAGCCTTTCCCAGCATCTGTGTCTCCTCATTACTTCTTTTTCTCCCTTCATTTTCTCCCTTTTCTTCCTCTTTTCTGTATTTTCTTCACTCTAGTCATCATATCGCTCACAGAGTGAAAGGCCTGCACAGGAGGTGTTTCCCAGTCCTACTACCCAGGCCGTGCTCCTCCCACCTGCAGCCCCTTGAGGACCAGATGGATGGAGGACAAGGATGACACGCAGAGCTCCTAGCAAAGGCCTGCTTACAGCCCATTGAGGGCAGGGAGACTGATTTGGAACATTATTAAGTAAAGCAACTAAATATTTGATTTCCTGGGATTTGTTTTTCAATTACAGAGTAGCAAACGTAGAAACACTTTCTGAATACTTAATGTCCACTGATGAGTGTCTGTAGTTCTGCCAGGCATGTGTGCCATGTTCTCCCATGGGTTCCTGACATGGACCCTTTGGATGCTAATACAGACCTGAGTGTGGAAGTAGCTGGCTTCATAATTCCAAAGGGAAGATTTGTCTGCGGGTGCAGAGAGGAAGCCCTGAAGTCTGTTTGTTTGGGGGTCCATATTATAGGAACTTGCTGGCCCACATTTGAGTCCCAAGTACCTGCTGGTCAGATCATGCCTCCATTCCACGCCTTTTGCCAGAACCACAAGATCACAGAGTGGCCAGTCCAGCTTCGGAAGCCGCTATCTCAATACCTCTTCACAATTGAGGACATCTGGCTTGCTGAAGCTTCCCCTACCTGCTCTGCTGCCACTCTCCACATAAGTAGAACACAAAGAAGAGTTTCTCCAGGACCTTGGGCCCTTGAGTCCAAGGAAGGGCCAGGGAAGAAGATCTGGGGTCTGAGGCCAGTGTCGTCAAAGCCCCAAAAGACCACCTACAAGATGCATGGCAGCATAGCTCCAGCTCACCTGGATCTGGGAGCCAGTTTCTGGAAGGCAAACCCAGACTGACCTATGTCACCTCTGTTGGACCCTGGAGCTCCCAGTGTTACTTTCAAAGCCCTGCCATGGGCAGGATCTAAGGAATCTGCCTTTCCCTGCCACTACCCCCTTTACCATCCCCTTTCTTCTACCTTCACAGGTGCTGAGAACTTCAAAATGTCTGCAATATGCACTTTCAAACCCCTTGCCCTCTTCCCACCAACATTCTTCACTTCCTCACTGCCTCGAGCATGGCATGTTTTCTCCTATGTGTGAGGCAGACCTGATGGTCTTCCACCTGTTTGTGCACGGGGCAGGAGACTCTGTATTAGAGGATTGCCTGGGGTAAGTCCTGTCTTCAGCTAACAAAATTCCACAGATGGGGTGGCATTTATTTGTCACAATTCTGGAGGCTGGAGGCTGAGATCAAGGTCAGGTGAGGTCTTTTTCTGGGCTGCAGGCTTCTGGCTGTATGCATACGTGGAAGAAGCTCCATGGGGAGCTCCATGGGGCCTCTTTTGTAAGACATTAATCCCATTCTCAAGGGCTCCAGCCTTATGACTTACCTCCCATAGGCCACATCTATTACCATCATCTTTAGGGCTGAGGATTTCTACATATGAATTTTGGGTGGAAGGGAAGCAAACATTCAGACCGGAGCCATTCTTTCCCAATGAATCTTGGTCAGTCTGAGCCTCGAGAGATGGAATGTGACATCACTACACCGAACCTACTGCAGAAGATGCAAGCGACAATCGGTTTTGTTGTTGTTTTGACCAATTCTTTCAGTCCTGCTCAGATGCCCATCCTCTCGGGAAACATGGAGCCGGGGATTCCCAAGCAGCCTGAGGGTCTCGAGAAGGGGAGGGCCGGGAGCCGCATGGCACAGGAGCAGATGGCTGGGCTCCATTCAGGACAGGAGGATGTGTATGCACTGACATCATGTAAACTTCCACATTCCACTACTTCCTCTGCAGATAGCATCAGGCTGTGTGCGGCCGGGGAGCAGAGAGATCACTCAGAGGCTACTCCTGCAATTCACGTGGGCTGCCTTCATAAGAATTGCAGGAAAGCTTTCATCCTGCCGGGAAGACTGGGTAAAAGGAGGCCCCAGGGATGGAGATTCAGCTGTTGCTTAAGGCTGGCCTTTGGTCAGCCACAGAGAGAGCTGCTGAGTGACTTCAGATGAGGAGTGAGTGCAGAATACCAACAGGGATGCCAAACTCTCTTTCCTCTGCTGCCTGGAAACTGTTTTACGGTCCTAGAATAACAGCACTGGAAGATACCCTTGAACTTGTCTAATCTAACCTGTTCACTTAATGGATGGTGAAACTGAAGCCCAGAGACAAGTAAATTGTCAGAGTTCACACAGCGACGAGGAAGAGGTTTAAAGGGCTCCTCTGTTCCACTGTTCAGTGATGTTTGTGATTCTTAGCTTCTGTCCACGGGTTCTGCCCCCAGACCAGGACCGTGCTGTGAAACCCACTGAACGTCTGTCACTTCAGTGCTTCCAGAATATAGAGCTGGGCTTAGCTCTTGGTCACAACCAAGACCCACCTAATATGACAGCATTTTCCACCTTCTCTGCATTACCAAAGCTGTCCTAAGACAGTGGTTCTCAGACAGCCTCACAATAGAATCTCCTTAATCTGAGCATCAGGTCCTACTCCATATCAATCAGAATATTAGGCGTGGAGCCTAAGAATTAAAAAAAACAAAAAGCTTTTCAATTACTTCTAATACAGGCAGGATTGTTAAACACGATTCTAAAACTGGTAAGTACGGCTCAAGTCATGACTAATGATAATATTAAATCTACCTGCTCCCTCTCCCATTTTCAATCAACACAACTATACACTCTGTTCTCCCTACATGTTGGTTTATCATGGGTTCATTCATATAAAGTAAGAGATGCCTACAAAATAGAAAATGGATTTATGATATGAATCCATTTTTCAGATGTGAAAAACTGAGCCTGAAGATGTTACCAAACAACTTTAATATATCAGTAGCTTAGTTATGAATAAATCTAAAGAGTCTGAGACTTCCTTAATACATGGGGATACACTCAACTTACTTTAAACGCTCACATAAGCAAAAAAGGTAAGCCCTTGAGAGCCTGATTTAAAGAGTCCTGAGAATGTGTGTTAGTAGCTCAGTCATGTCTGACTCTTTGAGACCCCACAGACTGTAACCTGCTAGGCTTCTCTGTCCATGGGATTCTCCAGGCAAGAATACTGGAGTGGATTGCCATTCCCTTCTTCAGGGGATCTTCCCAACCCAGGGATTGAACCCAAGTACCCTGCATTGCAGGCAGATTCTTTACCATTTAAGCTACAGGGAAGTCCCAGTCTTGAGAATGACTCTGATTAAAACCTTCTCTCTTTCAGACTCAAGGCAGATAACGACATCTCTACCAGGAGACTTTGGGATATTAACCATGAGTGTGACAGTCCTAGGAGACACCCATGAAGTTTCCATTAATCATTAATACCATCTTTATACCATGTATTTATCTGATTCCCAGCAGAGAGCTGTGTAATTAGGATGGGAACCTGGCTGGCTAAATTGAGCTATGGGTGGAGGGGTGGATGGAATATGGGATGTACCACAGAATAATGCAGATGAGGGCTCTGGTCACCTGAGAGTACAGGTTATACAATCTGAGATGGGTGAAGAGCTGTTTCATGGTTCAATTGCTCAGTCATGTCTAACTCTTTGCCATCCCATGGACTGCAGCATGCCAGGCGTCTCTGTCCTTCCCTATCTCCCAGAGTTTTCTGAAACTCATGTCCATTGAATCAATGATACCATCCAACCATCTCATCTTCTGTCGTCCCCTTCTCCTCCTGCCTTCATTCTTTCCCAGCATCAGGGTCTTTTCTAATGAGTCGCCTCTTTGCATCAGGTGGCCAAAGTATTGGAGCTTCAGCTTCAGCACCAGTCCTTCCAATGAATATTCAGGCTTGATTTCCTTTAGGACTGACTGGTTTGATCTTGCAGTCCAAGGAACTCTCAAGAGTCTTCTCCAGCACCACAGTTTGAAAGCATCAATTCTTCAGTGCTCAGCCTTCTTTATGATCCAACTCTCACATCCATAGTTGACTACTGGGTGAGGAGGCAGGGACTTACAAGGGGACAGGGGATTCAAGCAGCAGGATGGAAAGCTCATTTGCCCTCAAGCAAACCTGATAACCGATCAAAGTTGGCACTTTGACTTCCTTTTCTGCTCTCTCCTCCCATTTACTAATGGCTGTCCTCCCTGCCTGCAAGGCCAGTCACGTTCAAACATCATTCTGGATCCTTGATCAGTGTCATCATCAACATCGTAACTGTCACTACCATTGATAAGCAACAAATACCATTTACTCTCTGGAAAGCACTGTGCCAAGCATTTTGTACATGTCATCTTTAAATCTTACATCAACTCTTCTCTTTTTTTGTTTTTTTGAAGAGAAAGGAAGAGTGGCTTTATTACTTTGCCAGGCAAAGTGGGAACACAATAGGCTTGTGCTTCAAGAACTGTGCCTTAAACCAACACTTGAATTAAGTGTTACTATACCAGTTTTACAGATGACAAAATTGAGGTTTCAATGTAGCAGAGCTAGGAACTGACCCAAGTCTGTCCAGTTTGCCTTGTGCTAGAGTGGCTCACTAACACTTCAGAGAAATTAAAAATTTATAAAATTCTAAAATTTTTAAAATTTAGAAATTAAAAATTCTAAACTAAAATTCAGAGAAACATTTCGCTCCCTAGATGATGGTTTATTATAAAAGAATATAACTCAGGAACAGCCAGATGGAAGAGATGCACAGGGCAAAGTAGATGGGAAGGGGCACAGAGCTTCCTTGATCTTCCGGCATCTCCATGTGTTCACCAACACAGAAACTTTCCAAACTTCGTCATTTGGGGCTTTAGGAAGCCCTCATTCTATAATAACAGTTGGTTAAATCACTGACCAAACTGGTGCTTCAAATTGGTGATTGAACTCAATCTCTAGCCCCTCTCCCCCCACCCTCTGGGTAGATGATGAGACCAAAGTTACAGACCACTGAATTGGCCCTGAAAGTAAGTTTGTCACTCAGTCGTGTCCAACTCTCTGTGACCCCCATGGACTGTAGCCCACCAGGCTCCTGTGTCCATGGAATTCTCCAGGCCAGAATACTGGAGTGGGTTGCCATTCCCTTCTCCAGGGGATCTTCCCAACCCAAGGATCAAACCCAGGTCTCCTGCATTGCAGGCAGACATTTTACTAACTGAGCCACCAGGGAAGCCTAGTGATTGCAATCTGTCTTCTATTCCTGGCATTCTTATTCAAATTGTTATTTTAATTTGTAATTGAAAGTGTAGTTTAGCTCATATAGTTTAAACGCATGTGTGAAATTAAAAGTAACAATGATTATGATGGTAATAATCACTAACCTTTATTGTGTGCTGAATATCGCCAATCAGACTGTTCTAAGTGTTTTTTTGGTATTATCTGAGTTAATCCTAACAAAATCCCCAGAACTAGATAGCACTAACCCCTTTTTACAGCAAAGGAACTTGTTGCTGCTTTTGCTCCTGCCGTTCATGGTGACTCTGCAAACTGTTTCACGTCCAGAGAACATTTTTCTGACAGCTCCTGGCATTGGAGATGGAGTCAGGAGCACATGAGGGCAATATTCAGTAATTGGGTAAATTGTTCATCTGACAAATTGACTTTGGGCAAATTAGTCTGCTTCACATTCTAATAGCCAAGCTTGGCCAACTGGAAACAGAGACTTACTGGAAACCCCAGTAAAGCATCAGTGAAGTTCACACCTGATAGGAAAATATTAGACAAGGCAGGCAGAGGCTACTTCCTGGACCACTGAACTGAAGATCAGGACCAAGGGCAAGGTGAGATGGGGCAGTGGTTGCAGACCCTGCAGAGAGGATCAGAAGGCAGGAAATTCACAGTTTGGAACTCCTGGGGTTGGGGATGGTGAGTGCACCCAGCCTCCAGGCTGTGTGAGCAGTTGTACAGCTGAGAGGGCAAACAGATCCTTCACTCTGCTGTCTGCAGCCTGGTCTGTCCCCTAACCCTCCATCCTGCCTTCTCACCCCACGGAAGGGGGCCTTCCTCCATGCAGAGCCACACTCAGTTTGCTAAGCCCAGCACCTGCAGGGCTCTGCCAGCCCACAGTGGGCACAATTTTCAGCTGACACCAAGGAGCCACACAGGCTGCTTATGACTCTCGAACAGAGGTCTTGATGAAGCAGAAATGGCCACCTAGCTGTTGAGAATGAAGAAGATCGGGTCTTATTACAAGTAATTTGTAAATACTTGGTGAATACTCAGAGACAGAGGGGAAAGGAAGATTCTTACGTGTCAAGAGATTTGCCAAAACATCCACCTTAAAATAGCTCTTTGTTAGTAACTGAGGCAACTGTTATTAGTTCCTTTGATGAAAAGCTCTCTTATAGATAAAAAAAACTAGTATCAAAAGGACTTAGGAATGAAATAGAGTTGCCACATGATCCAGCAATCCCACTCCTTGGCATATATCCAGACAAAACTATAATTTGAAAAGATACGTTCACCCTAGGTTCATAACAGTGCTAGTCACAATAGCCAAGACATGGAAGAAACCTAAATATCTACACTTCAACAATAAAAGAAAATAAAAAGATGTAAGAATGGAGAGAACCAGTAGGTTGCAAATTTAGCAAGAGATGCCCAGGCTTTCATTCTAAAATTACCTCCTCTCTCTAGTCTAGGTGATGCGTGGTACTGGTTAAGTGTAAACAAGGGTATTACCTTGGGAGAATTGTTCCTAGTTTGAAATTATTTAGTCTATTTAGAGGCATCCTACACAGCTAATAATGCCATCTGACCACTCTGCCTCTTAAAGCTTTGCCTGCCACTAGGACAAGCCCAACTGCCTGCACTTGGTGTAGGGGGCCCTTAGACCATGGCTGGGCCAGAGCCCCTTTGTAGGACTGAGCCGCATCCTCCCTTCATGCATGTACACACCTGCATTCCCCTTGTTACCCTGGGAGCTGCCATGTGCTCGGCCCAGCCCGCCTTGGCTGTCTTCCCCGACGAGTGCCGAGACAAGGCTGCCGCAGGAACCTGCACTCCACTGCTTTCGGGTATCGCCTCTGTCCTCATCGTCACACCATCCATCTGACTGGCACTGCAAGTGTCTCCAGAGTCACCTGTAAGACCTCACTTCGATCACCCATGAACCGGGGCGGTGGGGAGATCTATCTCACTCAAAGCTCATGATGGCCCTTAGGACCAAATAGGATGATGTTGTGAAAGGACTAAACAAACGTGATCTACTGACCTGAAGATTAGGACTCCACCCTTCATAACCCCGGAATAGGAATCGTCCTGAAAGCAGGCTCTGTACCCTGTTTGCCCGCTGGCACTCTGGCTCCCCAAGCAGCAGCAGGACACAGATCCTTCCCGGTGCCTCTGACTGCCTGGGCTGAGGATGAGGGTCCTTGCTGGGATGGAGGGCACCAGGGCCTCCTGATGCAGCCCAAGAAAATGGGCTGTTAGTACACAAGTCACTATGAGCAGTTTCACGTCTTTGACCCAATGTGCACACGAGGAGCCTCCAAGGCAGGGAGGCTCACAGAGCTCACAGAGACCCTAGGGACCTAGCTTCTCCATTTTGCCTTCCAGGAACTATGTTCACACCAGAGCAGCTGGTGTGGAGGAGACACCTGGGAGAGAAACGGGAGTCAGGCTTGTGCCTTCAGCCAAAGCCTCAGCAGTGGGACAGAGCAATGAAGAGACTCTGGTGGACATCAAAGCTTCCTGCTTACCCCCAACACCACTAAGAAAGAAGTCTGTCTATGAAAAGGACTCCTCCCCCAAATGTATTTTAATCGCCTTTTGAAAGCCAGCTCAAGGTGGTGAACAGTGAATAACATTTACAGTTTGTGTGGATTCCAGAGTAAGAGTTAACCTGAATTTGAATCCCTGAGCCCTGCTGTGCTCAGTCATTATAGTCCCGTCAAGCTGTTTGTGACCCTATAAACTGTAACCCGCCAGGCTCCTCTGTCCATGGGATTCTCCAAACAAGAATACTGGAGTGGGTTGCCATGCTCTGCTCCAGGGGATCTTCCTAACCCAAGGATCAAACCCACGACTCCTGTGTCTCCTGCATTGCAGGCAGATTCTTTACCTGCTTAGCCACCTTGGAAGCCCTGAATTTGAGTCCCAGTTCTACTTTATTCAATTGTATCATTCTGAACTCTCCATCACCATTAAAATCTTCAGAAAAACTCCCACCCTTGGTGCATTAGTTCTCTTGAGCCACCATCAACAACAGAAATTTATTACCTAACAGTTCTGAAAGCTGGACGTCCAAGATCAAGGTGTGGGAAGGGTTGGGTTCTTCTGAGCCTTGCCCCTTGGTTTGCGGATGGTCACCTTCTGCCTGTGTGTTCACGTGGTCTTTCCTCTGTGCACATCTGTCTTAACCTCTTCTCATAGCACGTCAGTCATGGTGGATTAGAGCCCATCCTAGTGATCCCATTTTACCTTAATTACCCCCAATTACAAAATAGCACCATCTCTCCAATTACAGGTCACATTCTGAGGTACTGGGGGTTAGGGCTTCAGCACGTAAATTTTAGAGGGGACACAATTCAACCCATCACAGTCGGTAACATGACACTTCATCACCTATATCTCCAATGAAGAGGGATCCCCCCACTTTTCTGAATTTCTTCTGCACATCAATAAAGATTTAATGTCTTCACAACTAGAAACTAGGGGCTATGGTTTTATTTAGTTTTAAATTTTTTATCACAGGAGATGAATAAGATCAGAGCTCTAAAGTCTTGCTGACCCATGGGTGTCATGAGAAGGATATTGGATAGGGGCCAGGAAACCTGATTTCTATTTCTAATATATAGCATTTTAATTAGATCACTTATTAAACTATTAATAATAATAATAGGAAGGTGTGATGAGGCACTATTTCACTTGAGCCTAGGAACCCTGAATGCCCCAGCCTGCACTCACTCAGTCATTACCGTGGTGGGTTTATGGGGATATGTTGACAATTGCGTGCTCTTTATTACAATAAAGGTTATGCCCCAAACTTCAGTTTAATCCCTTGGTGGCCTGAGCTGGACCTCACAGCAGCACCATGGTACCTGAGCTAGAGGTGGGTTTGCAGCCTGATTTCCAGAAGGACTGGGCAGCCCCTCCGCCCCTAGATGCTGGGCCCCCAAACCGCTCATAATGACACTGAGAAAAGACAGGCCTGAAGAGAAGCAAAGGAGACCACTCTCCTTAACCCCTGTGGAGAGCTTTTCTAAACCTCTCATTCCAGACTCTCCAGGAGCTCTTCCAACCTCCCAGCTGGCAGGAGGCAGAGATAAACTAATCATGTGTGTGTGTATGGGTGTGTGTGTTTGCACACAAAACTCATACACTTCCCTCCTAGTAGCTGAGGCTTTGGCGTCAACTATAAGGAGACATTCATGAAGGCCTGGGGACATCCATTGTTCCCTGTAGGTCCATAGAAAATTGCTAGCATTTGGAAAAAATGTACGCATAAAGGTGAAGATGATGTTTTTTAATATCTCTTGAAGAACACTGGCTTAGCTGTTAAACCCAATGTGAATGAGGGAAGAAACCAATGAAAAGTTGAGAAACCCTCAATGGAAAAGTTGAGAAGCGTTGGTGACCCACTCCCGCCACTAGTGGGAGCTCTAGGTTCATGCCTCCATCAGCCCCCAGATGGGCTCTTAGAATACGGGGTGAGGATATTTTGGTGGGGCCTTGAACTAGGGGACCACAGGCTGTATTCCAAATTCTCCCCTGTAGTGTTATCTTCTGAGTCTTATTACTCCACACAGCTAGCTGGGCAAGAGAGGTTCCACTTCTTCAGATCCTTATACATTGCGAGTTTAAAAAACACAGACCTAGAGATGAGGGCTAAGGGGCCCAAGGCACTGAGACCCAGACGGCCAGACAGTCTGCTTCCAGGCTGTAAGCTTCAACTTGCCCAGGAACTGGACAAAAGTCATTCATTCCAAAAGGCCCAGGCATTCACCCTGGCCCAACCTCTAGAATTTATAGAAAAAAAAAAAAGCCTTATTGTACTAAAGTAGTCTTTCTTGGAGAGCCCCTTCTGAACATGGTCACTGAGAACCAGATGTAACAAGAAGATGCTGAGGTTGGCATAAACATCCTCAAACCCACCTTGATGAATCTAACATGAATTCATTAAGACTAACACTGTTATTTTTAATGCCTCAATTTGGAACCTACAAGTTTTCTCCTCCCTTCAAGTCATTGTTTGAGGAAGGATGGTGCTGAGTATGATTGTGGATTTGCAGCTGCCAAAGGAAACACCTGCTGAGAACCAGATGTGGGTAGATTCTTCCCCCAGGCCTGAGAACAAGGTCCTGCTGGCAACATGCTGGTTTTACTTCACTGTACTTTGTAGTTTGTAGTGATACTTTTCAGGTAAGATTATTTGATTAATGTTGATCTCATCTGCCAGCCTAAAGACTCACAGGGCACAGACTGTGTCTATCTGGTTCACGCATGAGCCTCAGTGGTCAATGGATTTCCTGGTCCACAGCCCCTGCTCTATTAAGACCTAGAATAATGCCCAAGGGGTGCTTCCAGTAATTCCAAAAGGAGCTGTTTTAAAAAAGAGAATACACTTTGGCTCAAAGCTCTGAGGAACCAGTACTTGTACAGCAGTATTTCATTCTCATCACCAGAGACTGTCCTATCAAAAAAGTGTTTTGAAGGGCTTCCCTGGTGGCTCAGTGGTAAAGAATCCACCCGCCAGTGCAGGAGACATGGGTTCAATCTCTGATCTGAATTCCATATGCCATGAAGCAGCTAAGGCTATGCACCACAAATATTGAGCCTATGCTCTAGAACCCTGGAACCAGAGCTACTGAGCCCATGAGCCAATGAGCCATAACTACCAAAGCCCAAGTGCTCTAGAGCCTGGGCTCCACAACAAGAGAAGCCATCACAATGAGAAGCCTGTGCACTGCAACTACAAAGTAGCCCCCACTCACCACAACTACAGAAAAACCCACACAGCAATGAAGACCCAGCACAGCCAAAAATAAAGAAATAAAAATTAAAAAAAAAATCTTTTGCATGACTTCCACCTATATATTTTGGGTTTTGTGTGTGTCATATTAATGATACTGGTTGGCCTGAAATAAAGATTTCCACAAAAACAACAACAGGAACAACAAAAGACACAGATAATTCATTTTTTGAAAGATAAAAATAAAGCAGCCCTGGATTGAATTTTAAGTATGTTTGACTATCATGTGCCAGGCATTATTTATTCTAATATTTTTGGAGCACCTGGTGAATGCCAGGCTCTGTGAAAGAGACAGGAAGACAAGAGGTTTGCCATCACACAAGGGCCCTCCTAGAGCAGGAGAGAGAGAGATGCAGAACTACAGATGGAAGCAAATGGAAGAACAGCAGATTGTGATTAATGCCATTAAAGAGATAAATAGCGTGCTCCACAAGACTCAGACACAACTTAGCGACTAAACCACCAGTACTCGAGAATAAACAGATTTTCAGAGAGAGCCCTAAAAAGGAGATTCCTGCAAATGAAATGGCAGAGATACTGTTCCTGGCAGATATAGACTTAAATTATTAAGAATACAGTCCTTGTGAGTAGACTTTTCCAATCAACAGAGGTGTCATAATAGAAGCATGTACAGGTTGTTGGGACACACACACAAAAAAGAGCACCCAACACCAGATGTGGGGGAGCTTGTGGAGAAGATGCCACTTGAGCGGAAGACTTATAGTGAGCAGGTGGTGCGGCATTCGGAGGAGGGGAGGAAAGGGTTCCAGGCAGAAAAGATGGTACATGCAAAGCAGAATCATCAGTTAATTCAGAAACCAGCCATCAGTCTGACTGGATGCTATTAGGTCCCAGAAGAGGCTAGAAAAGAGTGGACTGAAATCAAAGGTGGCAGGATTTTATATTAATTGTTCACAGTTCACATTCTCTGAAGAGAGCCATCAACAGTTGTTTCTCCTTAGCTCCAGCTTAGACATTTAAAGATTTTCTGCTGAGCAGATTGGTAGAAATCTAGAATTTAAGAACTTAATTTTCCTCTTCTGCTCATTTTCCTGATGGCAGTCATTTTTCATCTCTTTTTTTCTTTGACTCCATTATCAGCTCTATTCATTATGTTTACGATGTGGCAGCTGAAATAGTTATATATTCAGGCTAGGAATTTTGGAGAATGAATTATTGCCTTAAAAAATTGGGTTCATCTGTAACACAGAGCCATTATTATGGGGTCTTTATTATTTGATAGAAACCCATGGCTCCAAGCCCATGCAAGCCACTCTCGGTATTACTTCTTTGATCTCCATATAGTATTGAAGAAAGTGCAAAGAGCTCAGAGCATTTTTTGAAAAAGAGAAAAATTCTAGTAATTTTACGTCTATCTTTCGAATGCCCCACCCCATCCCCAGCAGTAACCGCTCTTATCCAATCTTTTATGCTCCACCATCATCAGAGTCTCAAAATCACTTTCTCTACTGGAGATGTGTTGTTGATTTGTGTGTTTAACCTTAACTCCCCCCTGACTTCTCTAATTGCCATCTCCTTAGTCAGTCTATAGTCTAGTCCTCTCAATTTGTCCTCTCCTGATGACTTTCCTTTTTCTGACTCTCTTTCTTTGCCCATCATCCAGCTCCATGTCATGTAAGTCTCATAACCTGGCAGACACAGACAGAGCCCAGAGAGCAGGATCTGGAGTCCAGCTGTGTGTGTTCAATGCCAGCCTCCCTCCCCACTTTACCCACCTTAGCAAAGTCACTGACCATATTCAAGTCTTAGTTTCTTCTTCTAATACTGGCGATACCTTGATTCAGTTAAGACTTTTTGGTTGTAAATAAAAGGACACCCAACTAAGAGAAGCCCAGGCAATGAAGACACATAACTATCTCTCCTCATGAGAGCTCTGGAGGCAGGTGGTATAGAGCTCTGGAGGCAGGTGGTATAGATACTGGAGGGAAGCTTCACAATTCCTTAGAGGCTCAGGTTTTTCCATGCTTCCCTATCCCTCACCATCCTCAGCCTTTTGGCTTGTCTCACATTAGTCACCTCATGTTTCCAAAATGGCCACTTCAACTCTAGGCCCCTTGACCACATCCTAAGTCAAGGAGCAGAAGACAACTGCACCTCTCCCTTTGAGGCACTGTCCTTTGATCTGAAAAAATAAGTACCCCCAGAAGACTTGCCATTGCTCAGAATGGAATCATGAGGCCACAGATGAGGTACATGGCCACAATATAGATACTACTTTGAGACATCTAGTTTTAACACCACTATAGTTTTCTAAAATATTTTCATGACATACCTCTAAGGCATTGTAAACTAAAATTTCTGATGAAAAATCATATCTTATTTTTAACATTCATTTATTCATTCACCCAACAAATATTGATTACCCACTCGATCAGACACTATTCTGGGAGCTGGGAAACATGCAATACATGTGACATGAACAGTGGTCCGTGTGATATGACCTTTAAGTGCTGGCCCTAGGATAAGACTGGTGTTCTAGGAAAATACCCTAAGTTGTATCCCCTCCCTTTTGTGTACCTTGCTCACATAGCCACACACGTGTTTGTAAGGAAGCATGCAGACTCCAATCTCGAGAACTCTGGAGAGTAACAGAACGGGCTGTGATTTGGGAGTTCTTATTCAGTCTTGCAATTTCTGATCCCAAAAGTTTATTTGGCCTCTCTGGCTTCCACTTCCGTTTCAGAAAAATAGAGTTCAACTCGATGAAATCTGAAGTCATTTCCAGCTCTACAAATATATAAATGTATATACTTATGAAGTTGGATGAGCCCGTAAATTCATCTTGCCCACTAAGTACTTAAGTTGGTCATCAGTAGAATCTTGACAAAAGAGTGGCTAAGTGTCTGGGCCACTAAAGAACCCAGAGCAAGAAGCTCCGCTATAGTGTTTATCCAGAGACACACAAACACACAGAAGCTTTGCCATGAGGTCACCTTGCCCTTATCTCTGCAGTGCTGATGGAATATACACACATCTGTCAGAATTCTTCCCCCAGAGCTCTGTGAGTCCACCGGAAGCCAAGCTGCAGAAAGATTCACAATTAACCCAAGAAGTGAGTGCCTTTGCTTTCTTATCTCCCCTCCTGCCTCATTGCTCTAGTGACAGGAAAGTGAAAATTCTCTGTGGCCTGGGGGAAGGTTTCTCAGAGAACAGAATGCACAACTACAAATCAATCTCTTGCTTCCAGAGTAGGATAAGGAAGAAGACACGGCCTTTGTTTGAACTGCCAAATTTAGAAGAGGCGGCACTCTTCAAAGAGTCACCTCCCAGCCTTTTCAAATGTTTACTGTGGAAAAGTCCTGGCAAGGGTGGTCTCTTTTTTTTCATTCTGGAATTTTCTTCTCAGCGGTCATTGCAAAGCTGAAAATCTTGGAAATTCCATTTTGGCCTGTTTCTCCGGGACTTTCATTGCCAACAGAGACTTTCAGATCAAGCTCATTTAAAAATGTGTGTTTCAATCCCCCCAGAATTCTAATCTGCTGGCTCCACTGGGCTTTGCCTTCACTTAGAGTGGACATCAGTGGGTTCCCTGAGAGCTCTTCCTTGAAACCATCCAGGGTTATAAGATGGTGCTTCCCGCCACGACAATCAACCACCCACATGCACGCTTAAATATATGACAAAGTCAGCTTTATACTCAGCCTTATGGGAAAAGAATGGAAAAACGGAACAGGAAAAGGTGAAGAAAGCTTCAAAGGTAGCCCAAGGTTTTCAGTGGAGAGGAACTGGGGCTTCCTGCCTTTACTTAGTAACACTATTAGTTGTCATTTATTGCTTCCTTATCCATTGGCACACACTGTTCCTAATACTTTATGTGCCTTAGCACATTTGATCCTCTCAGTATGTCTGTAAGGTAAGGTATTTTATTTCTCTCACTTGGCAAATGAGGGAACACAGGCACAGAGAGGTTCAGTAACAGGTAGACTGCCTCCAACAATTAGGTTTTTAGCCACTATGCCAACACTGGTCTTGAAGGAACAGAAAGGAGGCAGCCCTTCTGAGAGTTGATTGCCTGGCCATCTATTAGTCTAGGGAAAGCTTAGCTCTTCCTTTCCACACCTCTGGTCAAAGCACTACCCCCTAGTAGAGATGTCAGGAATCCTTGGTTTGTGAAATGTGGCAAGGAGAATGTGAATTTTTTTCCTGTTTCTATTTTTCCCTTCCAGGTGACTCCCTCTTCCAATTTTGTTACGTTCCTTCCATGTTACTAGACCAGAGTGGTCAGAAACGTTTGTTCAAATCAGATATATTTAAGAATGTCTACAACATCTATCTAAATGTGCACACACACACACACACAGCAAAAGAGAAATTTTAAGTATGTTATTTTAGTTCATTTTCCCACTGTTTAGTAGAATTAGCTTCAGAACTGAAGGGAAATTTAAAGTTCATTTAGTCCAGTAGGTCTCAACTAAAGGCCATGTCACCCTCCAAATGGCTCTTTTGAGGGTCTGGGCATGTTATAATAACTGAGGGTGCAGTGCAGTGCTACTTGGGTTTAGTTAGGGAGCCTAGGATGTTAAATGCTCTATAGCATAAGGGACAGTCCTTCACAATGTCAGATTTTTCTGCCTTGAATGCCAGTGATGTCCTATTGTTAAACACTGACTGAGTTCCAAACTTCCATTTTACAATTGAGAAATGTTGTTGTTATTTGCTAAATCGTGTTCGACTCTTTGTGACCCCATGAACTGTGGCCCTCCAGGGTCCTCTGTCCATGGAATTTCCCAGGCAAGTATTCCCAGGCAATGCTGGAGTGGGTTTCCATTTCCTTCTCTAGGGGATTTTCCCAATCCAGGGATCGAACCCATGTATCCTGCATTGGCAGGTGGATTCTTTACCACTGAGCCACCTGGGAAACACAGTTTGTTGGGAAGCCCAGTTAGTCGCGAAGCCTGAGGTAAAATCCAGAGAGACATATTTTTAGGAAAGGGCTCATTTTCCTATACCAAAGTCCACAGAGTCAAAGCTATTTTCATAATAATACTAAGACATGATTTGAGTTTATCACTCTCATCCAGTGGAATTTTCCAGAGGCTACACAGTGTGTGCTGATATTGAACATGAAATGTGTCAACATTTAGGGTATCTGTGAGCAAATATTTTCCAAATAACAAGTGCACAATATTATAGACTCACTCTTGTCTAAAAGATCCATTAAAAGTTCAAGAAGACCAATGGATTTTAATGTAATTACATACAAAGAGTTCATTGATATGATTTAAGATTTTACCTTGCACCTAACATTTAAGAAACTATCATTGATTGAGTTTTAGTGTAGCATCAAAGAATACCCACAATTATCTGAACATGCTATTAAAATATGTCTCCCTTTTTCAACTACAAATTTGTAGGAGGCTACATTTCCTTCATCTACTTCAACCAAAATAGGATTGCAAAGAATTGAACATTATAAAAATCTAGTTGTCTTCTATTAAGCCAGACATTGAAGATTTTTGAAAAGTTATAAAGCAGTGCCAATCTTCTTGTGATGCTAATTTTGTTTTGGAAAATAGATTTACTATTCTTAAAAATACATTGTTTATATTAATGTATAATGAGTTTAATTTTAAAGTGAATTGGTAAATGTATTTTTTAACTTGTGAGTTTAAATTTCTAATACGGTAAATATCAATAGCTATAACCCACAGAAATGTGAGCTCTTTTGGGGGTCTGGTCTTCAGTAATTTTTAAGGCTGTAAAGGGGTCTGAGGAATAAAACATTTGAGGACTACTGCCTGGCATTATATCCATTCAACTAAACATAAGTCTTTTGGCTAAGACCAGGGACTCTGTTTTAAAAATTGTTTCTCAGATGATTCTAAGACACAAATTAGTTTAAGAACCATTGACACAGAGCATGTCTTTGCTGGAGAAAGCCTCATTTTAATGTTGAGCTGTAGAAACAATGTCAGGATCAAGGTTAGGCCTTAACAGTCTAGTGGGGGACATTAAGGATGTTGTTGGCTCCACATCAACAAGGACCAGAGTTAAACTCCCCAGAACTGGGGTGGGGGGCAAGGAAGCACCTGACCCAACTCCTGGTTCATTTTGATCAAGAAAAACAGCTGGGAGTCAGAGAATGAGCATCAAGGGGAACATGAATATGATTGCTGGATTCAGCGGGAAAAGCCACCGTCCCAGTCAAAGGGAATGTGATTCTCTCAGTGTCCTAACCAAGCTCAAGGCCAGACAGGGAAAAGAAGTGGCTTATGAGCCAAATTAGGCTCAGAGATATGTATTATTTGTATTTCCCAGAATGTAGACATTTTCTAGAATCAGTTGGAAAAAAATTTTTTAATTAAAATTTCAAATTTCTAGTTTATCTTAAAATTGGAAAATCTGATGCTCACAGGCCTTAAACTACTTCGGCAACAATTGTCTGGTTCCTCACAGCTGCTGCTGCCCACAACTGGAGCCTGAGTCTTCCAGTGATCCGCAGTCTCCAGGCCTCCTCACTTGTTTATGTCACTTACCTGGCCTCTGGGGTTGCCATCCCAGTTCTAGATAGCTCAAAGAGAATGGTGGGATCCTTTGGTGGTCTAAGAAGAAGGAAGGGAGCAGGGCTATACCAGAATATGAGATAGTCATACAGGCTCAAACATAGCAAAGTCTGAAATCTGGAGTCCTACTGGACGCCAAGTTGGTCTAATTTGCCTGGACACAAGGGTTGGAGACAAATAGTTCGATCTTTCTACCATTGATTTTATGTTACTGTGCTAGTAATAGCACTAGTAATAGAACTAAAGGGTTCAAATTAGCTGTAGGTAATTGATTAACTCCATCTTTTTTGTGAACATTAGAGCTCAGAGTAAAAAGTATTCTCTGCTCAGTGTCTTTCTGACATCACTTGTGTGATGATGAAAAGAGCAGTTATAATAAACCCCTTAATATCCTCCTCATGGAAATCTCTCGCTGTGTTGCTGAATTTCACATTTAGTCTTTGTTTGTCAAACCAGTTAAGAAAAGCCACTTCCTCAATGTCAGCTCTGGATCCAAAAACATCTACCAAAGATAAGCAGTTGTCATGGCAAAAAACAACAAACCCAAAGGTGATGGATCATGGGACTTGGTTACTGTACTTGCCTTGTGAATCCACACTGCCTTCAACCTTTACTGAACTCCACATGTAGCTTTTCAACACATGTCCTGGGTTCTCTCAAAAGCACTTTGCTTCTCACTTTGCAACTCCTCAAGCCAATGGCATTCAACCATATTATGTAAATCTCTATTTACTTAATAACCTTGCTTGGCAATATTTGGTTGTCAAAAATCTGGCTTTTGATCAAACACGTTCATGAAAGTTTAGGAAATGCAGAATACAGTCTAGTAGGATCTGGGATGCTTTGCTTGTCTGTTTGCTGCTCATTAACACAAAAAACTATTGAGGCAAATACTAGTCTATAACTTCACTAAAAACATCTTGGTCACCTGAGGTTGTAATATATCTAGGTCTTAGGATTAAGTCTTCCACTGACTAATTAGATGACTTTAGCTAAATTACTTAATTTTTTTGCAACTCCTTTGTCCAAAGACCAAGAATTCCAAATAGAGTTTTAAAATCTAATAAACCAAAAGAACTGAAAGAGGCCTCTAACTTTAGGTTAAACACATTGCTTAGCCACCATGAGTCACCAAGCTTAAAAACTTATCATGATTTGATAAGTTTGATAAATATTTTCCCATCAAGAAAATATTTGCCATGCCTACAGATATCCTTCAAAACTTGATTTTAGTGACTATTAATTTATTTTGGATGTATCTCCATTTACTTGGACTAGCTCTAATTGTTAGAATTAAGGGGAGGGAGAAGAATACGTGTCCATCTCATACATAGTCAAAGTTGCCTCAAATTGTACCCCTGTGAGAACCTGACAGATGTTTTCTATGTTTGCAAGGAGGGGCCTGGATAGCTCAAGTCTGAGCCCCACCAAAGAAATCTAAGGTCAAGAGATGAGCTGTTGACCTGCTCTGGGGGAAGAGTACAGAATAGTTACTGTGAGGGGCAGGGAGGGGCATCTCAGAGTCAGGCAGGGCCAAGAATGCAAGTGTTTCCAATGGCCTCCGTGTAGGCAGTGCACAGAAGAAAGAGAATCACCTTCAAGATTTCTTAGCTATTATCTATGGAGGTTTTAAAAGATGGCTGAAGCTTCATCAACACATCTCCCTGTGAAAGTGAAAGTCCCTCAGTTGTGTCTGACTCTTTGCAACCCCATGGACTATATAGTCCATGGAATTCTCCAGGCCAGAATACTGGAGTGGGTAGCGTTTCCCTCCTCCAGAGGATCTTCCCACCCCAGGGATGGAACCCAGGTCTCCCACATTGCAGGCTGATTCTTTATCAGCTAAGCCACAAGGGAAGCCCCTCCCTTTGGAAGGTGGAGTCCAACTCTCATCCCATTGATTATGAGCTTGTTGGCCACAAATCGAATGTGGCAGAAGTGATGTTCCTTTTCTTTCAAGGCTAGACATGCACGCTGGAAACATTCTACCACCAGAGAAGATGTCTGGCTACCCTGAAGGAGCCACGTGGAGAGAGAGCATGGAGAGACAGAGAGAGAGACCCCAAGGTGCCCCAGGCTAGATGCCACACATGTCAGTGAGGAAGCCTTGGAGGTTATAAACCCCCAGCCTCTGTCTGACTGCCTGAGGTGGGAAAGAAGGATCTTCCCCTGTGAGCCTAATCAGCACTCAGATTTCATGACCAAAATGAATGACTATGATTATTTGGGTAAGGTTGCTTATACAGTCAGAGAAGGCAGTGGCACCCCACTCCAGTACTCTTGCCTGGAAAATCCCATGGACAGAGGAGCCTGGTAGGCTGCAGTCCATGGGGTCGAGAAGAGTCGGACATGACTGAACGACTTCACTTTCACTTTTCACTTTCATGCATTGGAGAAGGAAATGGCAACCCACTCCAGTGTTCTTGCCTGGAGAATCCCAGGGACAGGGGAGCCTGGTGGGCTGCCATCTATGGGGTCGCACAGAGTTGGACACGACTGAAGCGACTTGGCAGCAGCAGCTTATACAGTGATGCGTAATGGGAACACCATCCAATATAATTGCCTAAGGACATGATGGGACATTAGCACAAAAGAGCTTGGGCAGGGGTGGTATCGCTGGTTCCCTGGGTATTGCAGGAGGCAGCAAGCAGCCCCTCAGGTCACAGAAACTACAGAGTCAAAGGCAGTTGCAAAATCAAAGGTTTTTTTTAAAAGAACTCACAGGAAAGAAGCGAAGCTTAGGCTTTTTCCAGTCCCAGCATGAAATTGACTTATGTTAGTCCTAATCAAGAAAAAAGCTTTCTTCTCCTCTTTATTTCTTCTTTATTTAACTGTTTCATTAAGCTGGACCAAATATTACTTTGCCAACCAAACATTTTAATAATTTTGAGGCAGGGAAATTATTTCTAAGCATAACATACAAAATCAAGAAGCTACAAAGGCAAAGACTGACAGATTTGACTAAATAAAAATTTAAGACTTTTGAACAGAAAAATAAAATATTTTTGAAAGTTGAAAAGTAAATGACAAACCAGGAAGACCATTGGTAGCATAAAACAAAGGATTGATTGCATATAATATACAGATTTCAACAAACCAGCTCGAAGAATGTGAACAGTGGGTAAAAGACAGGACAAGTCTATCAGCAGAAAGAAGAAAATTAATCAAGAAATATGTAAAAACATATTCAAGTTCACCAATCATTAAAGAAATAGATTTTTTAATTAAATGTATTGTACTTAGCATTTGGTCCCTGGGTCAGAAAGATCCTCTAGAGGAGGAAATGGTAACCCACTCCATCATTCTTACCTGGAAAATTCCATAGACAGAGGAGCTTGGAGGGCTGCAGATCGCAAACAGTTGGACACAACTGAGCAACTGAGCACATTGTACTCAGCATCTGTATTAGTTTCCTAGGGCTGCCATAACAAAGTACCACAAACTGAGTGGCTTGAACAACAGAAACATATTGCCTCACAGTTCTTGAAGCTAAAAGTCTAGGATTATGGTGACGGCAAGGTTGGTTCCATCTGAGGAGTGTGATGGAGAATTTGTCCTTTGCCTCTCCCCTAGCTTCTGGTGGTTTGCTGACAATTTTTGGCATTCTTCATCTTGGAGATACATCACCCTGATCTCTGCCTTCGTTTTTACATAATATTCTCCCTGTGTGCATGTCTATATCTTTGTCCAAATTTGCCCTTTGTATAAGGACACCAGTCATATTGGGTTAGGGACAACCCTAATGACCTAATTTTAATCCAGCTACCTTTTTGAAGACCCTATTTTAAAATTAAGTCACACTCTGAGGTACTAGGGGTTAGAGCTTCAATATATATTTTGAGGGGACACATTTCAACCATGGAAGCACTCATTAAGAAAAACAATAGTATTTAATATTAGAAACTCTATAGAAACAGACTTCTTGTGTCCAGCTGGTGGGGGAGGGTGGTATAACATTTTGGAGAATAACTTGGTAGTATATCTTAGAATGATATAGTCCAAATATGTACATCATTTATCTCCAGCAATTTCACTTTTGTGAATATAACAAAATCCAAAATAGGAAAAGTGAACATGAGAAATAGAAACTCTGAAGGTAAGATTTCCAGGGAAAGGAGGAGGAGGATTTGTCTGGTATTGCTACTGTTTTTAGTATTAGCAGTTATCAGAGTAAAGTGGATTTCAACTTCAAATCTCAAAGTTTAATTCAACAATGAACCCAGCTAGGCTTGATTTGTTATCCTCTGAGTAACTAGCTGGGGAATTGATGGGAGATGCACTTCATTTCCTCGGCTCTTTCTGCTCAAGGAATCTTCTGAGCAATAACCCACGAAGGCTGACAAATTTAGCAAATAATACACAGGACACCCAGTTAAATTTGGATTTCGGATATACAACAAACATACTTTTAGTATAGGTATGTCCCATGCAAATATTTGAGACATACTCAATCAATTTTTAATTGTTTATCTTAGATTCAAATTTAACTGGGCATCCTATATTTTATCCAGCAACTTAATACCTGACCCCTTACTGTACAAAGCAAGAGGACCTGGCCCTTGGGAGCCAGGATGCAATGGTATTTCACTGTGTTGTGCTTTTGTAGGAACTTTAAAAAAAGGCAACAACAACACCCTCCAAAAAAACAAAAGACAAAACCAAAAAAATATTAAAGAACAGAACATGTGACAGGAGCTGCTCTCATGTAAATATTACGTTAATTAAAACAGATGGATCTGGAGCATAAACAACATAGCTGCAGGGGGCTGGTTTTTGTTCTGGCTGGGTTTCTTAATATAGTCACTCAGTTCCCATCCTGTTAGCACTCTTTCCTTATCAAACATTGAACTGGGGTATAAGGAAGTTTAAATTACCAGTGATTGGAGAGCCGTTTTCTAAACACTTAAAACAGATGGTTTACTGCCTGAAAAGCGTGCTTCTTTTCGGGGAATGGAGCGTTGAGCATGGTTATTTCAGGAAAATGCTTGGCTGTAGCTCATGTACTGACATCACGTTTGCCACGCGGATGCATAGTTTCCCCTCCACTCTGTTTTCTTTCTGTCTACCCACTGGGCAAAGGTCTTATTTTGAATGCTACTTGCTTGCTTCTTGCAGATGACATTGGGCAAAAGGCCTAGTTACTCCTCCCATACGACTCCCCACAGCTTCAGAGAAAGAGCAATAACCACGCAGAAGGTTTTTTTTTAATGACTGTCATTTGAGAGTGTAGAGCTGAAGATTCTACCCCCTGAGCAGTAGGGAACTTAACAAAAAGAGAATGTCCTTTTGCCCTTTTGGTGGAGGGGGGCGCTGAGGGGGGGATCTAGGATCCAATCCAGGATCATGTGTTACACTTAGTTGTCATGTCTCTTTAGCCTCTTTTAATCTATAATAGCTTCTCAGTTTTTCTTTGCCTTTCATCAAAGATTTAAGAGTACAGCCTGGTTATTCTCTAGAATGTTCTCCAAACAGATTCATCTGATATTTCCTCGTAATTAGTCAGGTTACATCATGCATTTTAGGCAAAAATACTAAAGAGGGGGCATTTGAGGGGTTAGAACTGGATTTTCTAACACCATTTCTCTTCTGTGGGAGAAAGTTGGCCTTGTGTCCTGTGAGTGAAAATTTTCTACTGAAACCCTGTTTCACACTTCCCACTGAAGAATCTTAATTTGAACTGAGAGTCCTAAAGCTTTTACAAGAGTCTCAGAATCTCATTTAAGAGTGAAAATGGACTGGGTATCGGCGTAGTTTCTGGACTTTCCCCTTGGGATGAGCTGAGCTCCTGTGGATCTGTGTGAACTATCTAATGAACGTTAAGAGAAGGCAGGAGCTGGTTCTTGTAAACTGACAGTTTGGGGGAGTGAGTTGAAGATAATCACATAATCCATTTATAACCACCCAAGTTAACAAGCTCTCACCTTCTCCAAGCAGGCCCCATATTTACAAATAGTCACTTCTGCACAAAAGCGGGCTCTCATCCACGTGACTGTAGTCACATGGAGCCCCTCTCATGGCACTATTTTTCCTCAACACCACAAAGACCCATTCACCTTAAGAGCAGTAATACAACCTATAAATAGTATTAATGTATAATCTAAGCTTTGAAAATCATTTTTTTCTCTTACTTTGTAGACAAACTACCCCCCTCCCCAAATCGCTTACAGCCCTGTCTGCCCAATGTACTACCAGGCTCTATTGTAGCTGAGAAACTTCTAGAACCATGATAGCTAGTCCTGGGCTTCCATGCTCAGGTCAGACCACGGTGGAGAATGAATCCAGGCTCCACACTGGAGAAACACTCAGTAATGGACTTATTTACAGAAAGGAATGAATATGTTGCTAAAAATTCAAAATTAAGTATAAGAATGGCTTTTCAGGTTTTATCAGTCCAGTCCTGGCCTATGCCCATCTCAGGTTCTCAGCTCCCTTTTCTCCATGTCTGGAACTCTCCTCTTGCCTTCGTCACTTCTGATGCTGAGGAACTAGGGTCGTGTTCCTTGCTGAAGCACTTGCCAGATATAACTTCCAAAAGAGGTGCAGGATGATTGATAAAAGGAATTTTAACCCACCTGGGACTGTCTCTATGTCCTTCAGATCCCATGTTCTGCCATAAGAGTAAACTTCCTCCCAGGACAAGCAGCACCATCTGTCTGTCCACCAGACCTATTACCCCATCAGAGCCAAGGTCTAGACCAGGTACAGGCCTTCCTTCTGTTTCCCTCTAGCTGAAGGAGCTGTTTCTGGGCATGTGTTTCAACAGAGCCTATTGCTTCTCTTGTGGCTCAGACAGTAAAGAATCCGCCTGCAATGCAGGGGACCCTGGTTTGATCACTGGCTTAGGAATATCCCCTGGAGAAGGAAAGGGCAACCCACTCCAGTATTCTCGGTTGGAAAATTCAATGGACAGAGGAATCTGGCAGGCTACAGTCCATAGGGTCACAAAGAGTCGGACACAACTGAGCACCTAACATTTTCCTTTCCAATTGCAGAACAAGGGAAACAGTGGATCCAGAAGGACAGGAGAGCTGTTTGCAAGCCAGAGAGTCTGTCAGGAAGGTGGATCAGATGTACATGTTCAGCCCCAAGCGCTGGGAACTAGAAAGCTGTGAGGGACACTGAGAGAGAGTTAAATTTCAGATAAGGAAGAACCCTAACAGCCTTCTGCTTACTTCTGTCTCTCCTCAAGTGACCTGTATGTATAAGGACCTAACCTACTTGATGAAGTGAGAATAATCAAGGCAGCCCCTCTAAAAATGCATTAGGTGCTCCTTAAAGGAAGTGTGTTCCCTTCTCATCACTAATGTTTGCAGAAAAGATGAAAGGTGTTCTGGTGGCTGCCTGAGGGAGTAGCCCTCAGATAACTTTCAAGTTCCCTTCTAAGGCTGAGATTCTGTAAAGTTTGAATAATCAAATTTCAGTGAAATTTAGCACGAGTATGTTTCCCAAAGAAACTTCTGCTTGTCCAGCCTCATTCCACGCTCAAAGAAGAAATATTTCTCAATTATTGACAGGAACCAACATCATTGTCTATGTATGTCTCTGGAATTCTTGGGATTCACAGAAAGTTGTATAAAATGAGAGAAACAACTACGCACTCTCTGGGGAGACCAGTTAGAAGCCAAAACCAACTCCTCATTTCCTCTGGCCATGCTCTACAAATGTAGCAGGAAGCTTTATTCCGTCTGAATAGACTGTGAAACAGATATGCAAAAGAAGGGGGTGGGGTAGGAAGGGAAGGCAGAAAAGATTTCATCTCAAGGAAAAATAAGCTGCAAATAATTATTGTCAAAATAATTTTTCCATTTTATTTAACAAGATGATTCTGAATGTACACATGTGGCTTATGAACACAGTGTCAAATATTTATTTCCATCTTCACTTTAGTCTAATAGTTACTACGTACATTTAGACATGGTTTGACAAGAGAACATGAACACGCTTCAGCTGGTTCAGTATGACTGTGGTATTAGCCGATTTCCTGTGTTTGTGGGGTGTGTTAGGTGGGCACGAGCAGTCCACATTCCCATGGCACTCAGACCAGACTCTCACAAAACAAGTGCTCGTGTGCAATGGAAACATGTGGATCACAACAAACGAGCATTCCTTGATGGGGTTGTTCATTTTGGATACATTTCCACACCCAGAAACACCCTTTTTTGCTGCTGTTATATAACATTATCTACTTTGCTTCACTCTAATGTGTGAAATCAAATGTCTTTGTTGGAGGCAAGAAAAGGCAGAGTCACAGAAACGTTGCTTTTTTTAACCAGATCCAAAAAGGGCTAAGTACCACCCATGGTGACTCTGTGCAAAGATCCATAGTCTTTAAAAAGGGCAAGGTCCCTCCAGTGTTACAAATTGCAAATTGTTTTGCTAAAACACTGCTGGATTTTATAGTCTGTTGATGAGCGCAGTAAGCAGTCATACGTAAAATTCCTTTCTATGAAAGTATCTTTTACTTCAACAATGTAGATTCCAAAGAATACCACAGAATTTACTAAGAGTTCTGGGGAAAGTATATACCACTGTTTCAGGCCAAAAAATTACATGCAGGAAAGAAGTTATTCTCTTTAAGACTGATTCTTTGGAGAAATCACTAAATTAATATATATATTAATCTTTTTCATTTATAGCATAATGGGTTCAATTACAAGCAGATTTTTCCAACTGGCTATCTGAATTGGTGGGTCATTGAAGGCAATGGATAAGATCAGAGGGGAAGCACCCAGTTTGGGGGGATGAAAGGCCCCCATTACATTCTGTCTCCATTCACTGAGCAGCAATCCTAGTCCCTCATATCCTGACATTTGCCTCCCACAGTAAAATGATAGTGTCAGCTCATTAGAGTGACATTTACTGATAAAATGTTTTTTGAAAACACAGGCACTTCAGTTAAAACTGTCCTATTTACAAATCAGTAAACATGCCAAGGAGCTCACAGCATGCCTACAAGGAACAAATATACAAAGTTATGGCAAAGTTATGAAAAGACTCCTTAAAGTAACAGGAAATGTTGGTGCAAAAAGAGAGAGATGAAAATACAGGCCATACATTGTAAAGGAGCCATATTTAGGGGAAAAGCACAGAAGACTCTTTTATCCAAGAGAGAATCACAAACATAAAAATAAAATATTTGGTATTCTACACTATATTACAAAAATAAATATATCCATCAATAAATAGTAGGAAGCCTAGAAACTTTTACATGAATATTTGAGTTGTTGGCTGCCAAAGTCCCTCTGCTATCTTACTCCTCGAAAGTCATTTAGGTTTATCAACTTCTATGATGATAATTCTGCCATAAAAGTATAGAAAAAGACTGGTGTGGGACATAGCAAAGGTCTATGACCAGAAAAGACAGTAGTGAGTTCTACTTTCCTAAGGGTCTGACAACTTCCTGGCTTTGTATCAATGCAGTGATGTAGAGAGGTTGCAAACATGCTTCAGGAGGTCTAAGGGGAGATGGCAGGACTCCTCTATGGTCAGTGTCTCTTCATTTTTTGATGAGAAGAAAGAAAAAAAAATACATTTCAATAAGCAATAAACGGCTTTCTGCACTCTCTTTCTGTAGGGTAGAAGAAAATCTTAGAAACGCATGTTTACATCTGGACTGCAGTAAAAAGAGAAACACCTGGCATATGCAGCCTGATCACCTACAGCCTAGATTTTCACATCTCTTTAATGGAAGAGTGATTATGAGGGCTCATGACAAACTTCTCCAGGAACCCGGCAGAGCCAGCAGAGGGGATGAGAAAAGCAGAGCCTGGCACCTCACACCATCAGTGTTCTATTATCTATGTGCTAACAGCAGAGGGTACCAGAGCTGGCAAGCATGACTCCTGAGAACCTGCTGTTATGTTTATGGAAATTTTGTGAGCCAATTGACAACACACTGGTGGCTTGAAATAGGCCGTGGTGGTGGTGGTGGGGTGGGTATTTATACCATCAAAACCTGAAAATCAGAGCTATTCCCTCCCACCACTCCCATCTTTACCACTGCTGGTTATAAAGCATTCACCAGCATATGACTTCCATGTATTTTACATATAAAGAAAATCTTGGTTGCTTTTTATTTAACTAGAACAATCCTGTTTAACCAAGGTTTTACCATATGTTTATTACAGTGTCCTTTAGAAGTACTACAGAGTATATGAGTAAATGGTATGTACCATGAATATAAATGATGGACCCCTTCTCACAGGGGGTACTAAGCTTGGCTAAATAAAGCCAGTTACACACACACACACACACACACACACACACACACACACACAAGCACCCCATTTTGGGTAGGAGGATTCCATCACTGAATAATTCTGAGTTGCCTAGCTGTCTCAAATTGTCAGTCACCGTATACCCACTGATGGCCAAAACTCCATTCTTCCAGGGCCAATGAATTCTCCAGGACTCACCCTCTGGACACCAGCAGACAATGGATGTGCAGAGCTGAGGTCCAAATTTGGCAAAATATCCTTCAAAATAGCTTCCCTTGCCTCTATTTTGTAGTGCAAGATGAGTTTATGAACCCAGAGTTTTGTCAAAGGAAGTCTGATGGCTTTCCAGGGTTAAAAAAAAAAAAAGTGCAAAACTTCTTAAAGAAGTATTCAGTTGGGTGAGGGTGGGGGAACCACATTTCCAGTTGTAGCTTGGACCATCCCTGTCATCTGCCTGGAGGTGTCGGAACAATTCTGTCATGGTTCTGCCTGCACAGCACCTCTGGTCCTGCACGAGGGGCGCTGGGATCAAAGTCAGAGTCTCAAGTATCCTTCCAACTGGCCAACTACTGGGCAGACCTCCCAGACCATTTCCATCAGAAATAACTTCCCAGTCCCTTCATCCTGGCAAAATGGAAAGACTGCAGAGGGAGAAGGAAGGGAAGGCACAGGGTTCCTACCGTAGCTGATTTCCAAATTCCAGCTTGGCTTTCGAGTCATTTGGTTTTGTATCTGTTTATTAACTCATTTGTTTAAGTGTATTCATTTTGACTCTGGTTCTCTTCTTCTTACACTTTAGTATTCTTCATGAGCAAAAATCTTATATATTAGCACTTCAGCTAAATAAAATATCAGGGGGAAATCTAGACATAGAGCACTAACTCCTTCTATCCTAAGAGCAAATGCTTTTTAGGTGTCCTCTTTCAGCGCACAGCAGGGGCAATGAAGGCCAGTGAAGAGAGGGGACACAGGAATGGAAGAAGGACACAAGGGGCTGGGGCAGAAAGAGAGACGGAAGTGAAAAGGTGGGAAACAGCAAGCGCAGAAGTTCAGAGGCAAAGGAGAAACTGTGGAGAAAAGAGTAAGAAGTGAAGAGTCCAACACACAGATCCCTTCTGCTATTGCCTTCTCTTGGTCTTTGATAATTTTATTTTGTCCAAAATATTTAACTACCCAATTAGACCTGCTTATACTGTTACAAACAGTCCTGGGACATCTCTATTCTTTGTCCCTCCTCCCCTTGGAGCCTCTTCCACCTCCCACACCCTCTGTAGCCATAAAGGGCAACACACAAGGCCTTGAATTTTCTATCACCTCAGGAACAGACGAAGTCCCCTGCTTTCCTTTCTTGACAAGGCACCACCTTCGAAAGCACACTAGTCTCCCATGGGCTCCTTCCTTGCTATTGTCCCTTAAGGCCACTGCCCCTTGAAGCCCTTTGGTTTCTGTATCAAACAACCCCTCCCCTCAAATGTACAACCTCTTTACCAGGCCTTGCTGCCTTGAGTAATGACAGAAATTCAACTCGCCAAAGCTGCATCTAGATTCCCAAGAGTATTGAAGAGACGTAATAGCTCCTAGGATGGTTAAATTCCTGGTGCAAATTATCTTGATGTAAATCCTACTCAGAGAAGATGTGACCGAGACCTTCCCACTGGCTTTTAATATATACGCATTTGATGGTGCGTGTGAGTAGAATCTGCCTCTATAGACCCAAAAGGGTTGATAAGCTTATCTATGTACACATATACATACACAAATGTCTACCTCTCTCAACACTGTATTTCTGCCTAGTGGTGTTCCTTTCGAATCAACATAGAAGGCAAGTAGTGTGGGCTTACCCCTTACTATTAGAGATGGCATTGCTGGGACATGGCAAGTCCAAAGAAATATAGATTGGAAGGGACTCAACTGCAGAGTAAAACATGATTTCCTACAACAAACCAACCTGTCAAATTCCCTAGGGCAGCAAGCTTCTATGATCTGTACACCCTTATTAAATAATCTCATTAAATAGGAACACAAAATATACACATTTACAATTATTAAATAAGCCACAGGATTTCTCTCCTATCTACAGCCACATTCAGAGACAGCCATGCCCTCATATTTAAACTTGTAGGTGACGACGCCCTTATCTAAATAGAGGATGGAGATGGGCTCGAGCTTGGTGGGCACACAGCAGGCTTTGGAAGCCTTCTGGGAATTCTTGAGGTGGACCAAGGCCTGGATAATTGCATGCTTTGTGGGGGTGAGATGCTCTGCCAGGGGGTAGTTGCAAACACCACGACATTCATAGGCTTCATATCCAGGCGGAGCGATGATCCAAGAGTCCCAGCCAATCTCTTTGAAGTCGATGTAGAGTGGGGTCCTCTTGCAGTAGTTTCCTTTTGCATTCCTTCTGATGCGAGCAGTGGAGTCATAGATGATATTCGACCTCATCTGCAGCAAAGCCTCTTCCCCAGGTCCGTTGGAATAACTGTCCAGATCCAGGTTGTCCATCTCTGGAAATTGCTCATGGGCGATCATTTCATCCAGTTCCTCTTTCCGCTCCTTCTCACTGCTTTGGTCATCAGAAAACACGACAAGCAAAGGATCATGCTTATTCCGGGCACTAGTGTCTATTTCCAGTTGTCCCCTGCCAAGTGTGTCTTCCATTTCGTGTTTGCTCTCAATGTGGACCTCCAGCTGGTGGGTGAATGAGCCTGATTTTTGCCAATGCCTGATAGCATCAGTGACATCAAAAGTCTCCCACTCACTGTTGGTTCCATAGATCTCCCCTGACACCAAGACCAGCATGCTTCTTTCCCCTTCATGGTCCTCTTTGCTCTCAAGTACTTCAAAAATGGTGATTTTCCGGTCCACTCCTTCATATATCAGGCGGTCTCTTTGCACCAGGGTGTACAACCTAAGCTCAGCCATGATGATGTCTTCATGGTGAGGGATGGATACATTGAAGAGGAGAGGGTATTTTCGGAGTCCATTAAAACTGGCTGGTTGGGAAAACAGATCTGGGAAAAAAAAAAAGAGAAATCAGATTTTCAGCATGTTGCAGAAAAAAACAGATGCTTATTTATGCAATAAGAACACCTGTCCATTCTCTCCACACAGAGAGAATGAAGGAAAATCAGTGAAAACAAACACAGTGTTGGCATTCTCTAAGAAAATGTACTGAAGGTCAAGCATTGAATGCTAGACACCTTAAGCTGCCAAGACTAAAATGGAAAATGTCCCCCTAATGAATGAGAGACGATACACCCAGCCTGGTTCCCATAGTTTATCAGTCACAGAATTACAAAACTTGGAGGGTCCTTGGAGATTGTGTAGGCAAGACCCCAACTTTTCTAATCAGTGAGGAGTTATCAAATGAAATGTATGGTGGTTGTTCTTTGCTTGAAACTTTTCAGAGATGAGGTTGTCATGGCTTTTCATATCTGTACTTATGGATGGAGTCCTTCACATAATCAGGGCCTTCCAGAAAAACCTCCATTTAGACCAGGGATTTGTTAACCTAGCTCATGGACCAAATCAGCCCTGTCACCTGTTTGTTTTTTAAACTTGGCTGCAGGCATATGGGATCTTAATCCCCTGACCAGGGACTGAACCCCCACTTCCTGCATTGGAGGGCAGATTTTTAACCACTGGACCACAAGGGGAGTCCTGCACCACCTGTTTTTGTAAATTAAGTTCACCCTGATAGACAGTTGGTAAAGAATCCGCCTGCAATGCAGGAGATCCCGGTCCAATTCCTGGGTTGGGAAGATCCTCTGGAGAAGGGATAGGCTACCCGCTCCATTATTCTTGGGCTTTGCTTGTGGCTCAGCTGGTAAAGAATCCGCCTGCAATGCAGGAGACCTGGGTTCGATCCCTGGATTAGGAAGATTCCCTGGAGAAGGAAAAGGCTACCCACTCCAGTATTCTGGCCTGGAAAATTCCATGGACTGTATAGTCCATGGGGTCACAAAGAGTCGGACACAACTGAGAGACTTTCACTATACTATACTATTCATTTCTGCATAATGTTTGTGGCTACTGTTGCACTACAATGGCAGAGTTAAATAGTCTTAACAGAGATCATATGGCCCACAAAACTTAAAATATTTACTTATCTGGCCCTTTACAGGAAAAACAAATTGTTGACCCCTGCTGTAGACACCAAAGCCTAACAAGTTCAACAAGATAGACATAACACTAAGGGGAGTCACAGCAGTTAAACCTGGAGTGTGTGGTCCTTTGTAAGGAGGGATGGGGGAAAATGAACCTTGAGGGTGAATTGGTTGCCTTAACTTTGCACTTGATTTTGTGCACATAGGAAGCATTCAGAATGTTTATGAAATAAAACTTTAAAGGTCCCTTAGTCTTAGAAGCACACCTTCAGATATTATCATGTTGACTCTCTATATGAGAATTTTATAGGCTTCCAAATCTTGTACACTTCTACACTTGTGTGTTAGTTGCTCAGTCATGTCCAACTCTTTGTGACCCCATGGACTATAGCCCGCCAGGCTCTCTGTCCATGGGATTTTCCAGGCAAGAATACTGGAGTGGGTTGCCATTTCCTTCTCCAGGGAATCTTTCCGATCCAGGAATCAAACCTGGGTCTCCCGCATTACAGACAGACTCTTTACCATCTGAGCCATCAGGGAAGTACTTTGCCCCGGGTAGTACCTATCTATGAGGAATCCCTAAAGACATCTGTCATCAATCAAAGTGTTCCACGATGCCAAAGATGCTAAGGATAACCATCTGAGGGGGTCTCCATCACCTTTGGCAACCTTTTCCCAATTGTATACTCAGCTCATGATTTCTGTTAAGTCCCTATGCCAGATTGTACTTTTTAATATTTAACTTCATTTTATTGTTTTCATACTAACTTTTAGACTTGTCCTAAGCAGCTCTATTCTTGAAATGAGAGGTTTGAGGTGATAGTTGTGTGGATTTTTTTTCAATCCACATTAACAAAAATATCTAATGATTTTGCATGATTTACAGCTTTCTCTGGGCACCACTCAAAATCTTCTCATACACCGCCAGTGAGAATTACAGGTCAATGGAATGAATTTAGACTCTCTAGCATGGGTCTCAAAACTAGGTTGTAATCAGGTCTTAATCTGTTGACCCAGTCATAGCTCCCATTCTTTGCCAGCAGCATGGAATATTGCAATTTATCAAATAATATTCATTGAAATGTTAAACAAATCTTTTAAACAAAGTCTCTTATTTAAAGTAGACTGATATCTTCACGACTTGCCAAAACACTTCTTTGCTTTACTGTCTATTGCACCTTTAGATATGTTCTTCTGACCCTTGGAAAAGTCTACTCCCTCTTCTCCACCTGTCTAGCTATGACCCCTCCCTATGGGACCCTCTTTTCCTCACCTCCCTATCTGGAAGTCCACTCCCTTCTGGGTAACTTGAGTACTTACTCTGTATATCTCTCCTTTGACCTTGCCATTCATGCCCTTGTTTTTCAGTTGTCTTTATAAGTGGATCTTCCTGACTATTAATAGATTGACATCCTACTGCAGGTACCACAATTTAAATTCCCTTCTGTGCCCCTAATCTACTGTGATGGAGGTAGTACTTTAAAAATATTGATGAGCTGATGATTCTGGGCATCAAACCAAATTGACTATGGGCATGATATATGTCCTTAATATATGAAGCAATTTGGTAGTTGTCCATCTCCCCCCAACCCCCACCTTAGGAATGGAAGAAGCTTCACTTCCCTTGGACAGGAAACATGAGAAGACAAAAAATAGGGAAATAGACTAGTGTTCCATCCATTAGAAAAATGAACACAATAAAATCTCACTGTTGTAGGAGGAAGTGTTTACAGAGGAGCACAAAGGAACTTTCCGTGATGATGCATATGGTCTCTATCTTGATGGTGGTGATGGTCCCGATAGATGTTTACATATGTCAAAACCTGTTATATTATACACTTTAAATATATGAAGTTTATTGTATGTCAATTATACTTCAATAGAGCTGATATAAAAAATAAGTTCACTGTGCTTGTGCAAGTATAGTAATAATAGTGGTGTTATATTTCAGGCACGGGAACTAAGGTTTGTTGAGCAAATCTCATGTGTCAGATGCTTTGCAAACTGTTTTATCTAGCTCTTACAATGACTCTATAATGCTCGTATTGCTCCTCTGTTCATCTGATTCTGGAAGAAATCAAGCCTCAATGCAGAGAACTGCCTTTTCCAAGACGAGGTCAAAGCAGTAGTAGGAAATAAAGTCATGTTTTTCCACCTTGGAAGGGGCTCTTGTTTTTCCCTGATTAGTTAGATGTAGAGGAGATTTTATTTTGTTTTGTTGGTCTTTGTCTCCTAGGGAGTTGCACTGAGCAAACGCAGAGAATCAAAGAAAGACAATATCAGCCAACAGGGTCAGCGCAGTGTGGGATTCATGACCTTGGGCTGTGCATTTTCACCTGAGGACTGACAGAGGTGCGGGCAGCAGGGGCGTTCACTGAGAGGTTTGCTCCCACCCTCGCTGATTTTCAGTAATAAGAAGCTCTGAAAACTTCACTTCCTGACCTAGATCATCCAAATCCTCCACAGAAGTGAGAACTAAAAAAACTTTTTTCCCCAAGGATGCAAACATTTTCCCACCCACATTCTAAGCCAACTGCCCAGGGATCAGTAATCAGAAACATTAGGAAGCCTTCATAGGGAAGGAGGTTGTTTATTTTCAATTCAGACTGACCCAAAATAAATCTGTAGTTTCAAAACTTGTCATTGTCATTGTGTTACTAAATGTTAGGAAGTCACATTTCCAGTGTTACTAAATATTTGAAACTGGCAGTCACCTACATTTTAAAGCCAAATAGCTTCTCCAGGACTGAGCAATACCTATTCAATACTTCCTCCAATGCCTAGAATTTAAGGAATTCATTAGCAATAACTGACATTCCAAACTTCATAGCAATTGTGTACTTTCTTACTCATGACCTCTTTGTGAAATTGCTCAATGTGTTATACGTATGTATGCGTGTCTGCTAAGTCACTTCAATTGTGTCAGACTCTTTGCGACCCTGTGGATTGTAGCTTACCAGCTCCTCTGTCCATGGGGTTCTCCAGGCAAGAATACTGGAGTGGATTGCCATGCCCTCCTCTAGGAGATCTTCCTGACACAGGGATTGAACCCATGTCTCTTAAGTCTCCTGCACTGGCAGGCGGGTTCTTTACCACTAGCGCCATTTGGGAAGCCCGCTATGTAGGTATATTATTCTCAATTTACAGATGAGGAAAAATTGGGATTCAGAGAAATTAAACTAAATATCCACATCTATTAAGTCAACTCTGTCTCAAAAATCCAAATTCTGAGCTACTGTTTTGCTACTACCTGTTTGCTCTCAAGAACATTTGGCCAACATCTACCTAAACCATCTTTTGTACCTGGTTAATGAGTATAAAAGAATAATTGGTAAATATGAGAGAATTAGTTTTTTTGGACCCACAGCTTTTACCATAGATTTTAGAAAAAAAATTTTTTTTGGATTACTTGTACCATATTAAACAAAGGATTAACTTTCATTAGATTTAGTACTGAATAAAGATCTAGAGAGAGAAAACACACTTTTCCCATGATATTTAAAGTTTGTGCATTGTTCTTCATAAAGACACAGAATAAGCTGAATCATTAATTGGGAATGCACACTTCCTGGAAACTATAAACAGTGCTTCAAGGATATACATGCATGCATGCTCAGTCGCTTCAGTCATGTCCGACTCTGCAACACTATGGATTGCAGCCCGCCAGGCTCCTCTGTCCATGGGATTCTCCAGATAGGAATACTGGAGTGGGTTGCCATGCCCTCCTCCAGGGCATCTTCCCCACCCAGGGAGTGAACCCACATCACTTGCATTACAGGCAGATTCTTTGCCACTGAGCCCTCAAGGATGTACACGTCACATCAAACAAAACAAAAATTTAGAAAGAGTATCTAAAATGTAAGTTTCCATCCTGTTTGAATATTTTTTACATCAAGTCACGAAGTGAAAACTCAGTCTAAGTTTGAGAGAAACACAAATCACAACTCTGTATTTTGTCTCTTTTTTCAACCTTTTCATTTGAAGTAGAAGTTCACAAACTTGGAGTCAATTAAAAGCCAAATGGAATTGAGGCCTATCTGGAAAATGACAAAGGTGTAGTGGTAGACCAACATTAATATTTTTTATTAAGTGCTGTCAAAATTGAAATTTTTCAGAGAGCCAATTATGATAGTGAAATGGTAGACACTTTATGGCACTGGATTAAAAAGCTATTCTTTAATACCTTTTAGTACTATCTGGAAAATGACCATTAAAAATAGTATAGACCAAAATGTGCATTGCTTTGGAATATCTGTGTACACATACCCCTATATAGGTCTTCATTCTTATCTGTATTATTTCCATGCATTGTAAATTTACCCACCGCTTCTGAAAACTCGAAGCCAAATTTTGTCATTAAAATCTCCACTTACCTTCATTCTTGAAACTCCTGATGATGTTGGCGGATGGCATGGAGGTGCGATCTGTAGCGAATTTGTTGTAGAGCTCCAGCATGTACTCTGGTGGGTCAACCTTGGCCGAGTCCTGCATGGGGATGTCAGACAGGTTCAATGTCTTGAGAAACTCATTCTTCATACTCTGTAGCAGTGTGTTGAAGTCTACACCATCTTGCTCTGAGAAGACATCATCGAAGAGGGGCATGTCTTCTTCCAGGGGCGACTGCTCCAGGCTCATGATAGGGTTGCCAGAAACCGAGTGAACCAGCAGGCAGGAGAGAGTGCACAGCTGCAGGACCACGGAACCCATGACTCTGCTCCAGCCCCCAGGCCAACCCAGGAAGGTTTAGCGCTCCTGGGGCTCTAAGTGGCAGTTTTATCTCGCGGAGCATAAATGTCTCGTGTCACTGGAGACAAGTTTGGAAACTTCCCCTCTCTCCCCCTCCCTCTTACCACTCTTCCTCTCACCCCCACCAAAAAATCAGGTTGCAGTAATTGGATAACAAATCCCCCATAGGGGCCTAGCCTTTCTTATCTCCCTAGTGTAAACTGCGCACCAGATTTTGTTTCTATCTTGCAATCCTTTTTTCTTTTAATGAGCATTTTGTAAACATTTCCACATTCTGACACTGGCTGAGAGATAGGACAATTTTCTCCTCACAGAGGCTCTGCTTCTCCTTTTAATTCACTTCCTTTTGGCAGGAATGCCTAAATTCTGCTTTTACATGGTTCGGTTTCACACATGCATAAAATAGACATTAGGAATCTACAGGATACACATCAGTGGTGATACGTATTAATGCAAGTAATGGGGTTTCATCCTCACATAAGCTTTTCTGAAGAAAGACAAAATAGCCAACATTTCCAAGTTAAGTTAATACATATGAATGATCTTCAATAAATCGTTGGAAGCTGACATTATTAAAAACGGGAAAGTATAAACTTCACGGGCAATAGCCTTTTTCGTACAGATTTGATCTGGCTAAAATGGCTTTGGGAAAATAGGGCAAGTGCTTCATTATGACAGCAACTAAAATTTATTAGGTGCTTTCCTACAAAGAGGCATTGTACTACGTGCTTTGCATATATCACCGAATGTGCTTCCTATAATAACCCTACTATTATCCCCATGGCTCATATGGGTCACTAAGGTTCGATGAGTTGCCAGAAGTCACAAAGCTACAAAGTGATAGAGCCAGGATTTGAATCCAGGCAGTCTGACTCTTATGAAACAAGAAAACAATCAGACCATTTAACCAGGTTTCCCCTAGTCTGGGCAGAGGCAGTTTAGCCAGGCCAGGCCAGCCTGTCCCCAGGGAGTCCACAGTCAGGAGAAGGCAGGTGACAGTGTGCACCTGGATGTGGTGCTCAGATCCTTCACCTGTGTGACAAGTTATTAAAAAGACCACAGTCTCTGCCCAATCCATCTTTATGGTTAAATCAAATGACCATCAAATGGTTCAAGTTAAAGCTTGCAAACAAAGGTGAAAAGTACCAAATGCCTTGGTCTGAAAAACAGTGGTGGAATTGACTGTGTGTCTGCTGTAGCAAAAGACAAGTCAAAGTCATCCCAGCTTTCAACCCTAGTTAGTGGCGGGAGCAGCATGCAGCCATCAGGGTAGTTCTGCAGACAACCCCCCGGGGTTGCTTTTTCTGCTGAGGCATTGGGGCTGGTGTCTCTCTGACCTGTTCAGGGTACACCTTGGTTCAGGGGTCTGCATCTATGTATTTGGTGCCCTCAAATAGTCTTAGTTTCTGAGTTACACTTCCCTACATTTCCCCCAATAGGATAACTACAGCATCTCTCCTTTTTCCCTCTAGGTTCCTTATGGTTTATTGTCATCTTCTAATTCTTCCTCCTCTTAAAAATGCAAATTTTTATAGCAATTTTTTTAAAAATATCAGAGAAAAGATCTGTATTTTGAGGGGATAAAAAAATCCCTCCACAAAATTGGTCATCTCTTTAATAGTTGTGGATTTGATTCAATGCTCTGCTCCTCCATTAAAAAGACAATCGTAGACTGAAAATAGATTGCAACCTGAACAGGTCCACAAGTGAGTGAGTCCAAGGGCCGTACTCCATCCCATGGGCTTTACTGTCAGGCTCCTGACAGCATACCAGTAGGGCCCCTATATGACATTCTGCATCGAAACCAGCGCCCATTTATCTTCACACACACACACAGATGTCAGCGCACACTCAGAAACTCTGAATGGCAGGCATGTGCATCTAACTGCCACAGGACAGCCGAGTAAGTGGTGGTACTTATAACCCGGGTGCGCTGGTTTCAGATGTCAGGAGGAGAGACAGGCATCCTGCCTTGCAGAGTTCTGGTTCTGAACATTCTCAGGGCTAAGGTGTGCAACTGAGATTTCACTGGCTTCCCTGTACTCTGTGTTAGAGTATCAGTGGGGTTGATACTCTATCCCCATCACAAATGTCTAACTTTGGGGTTGATTTAAAGATAGAAGTGAGCCTTTGCTTGGTGGCTCAGATGGTAAAGAATCTGCTTGCAATGCAGGAGACCTGGGTTTGATCCCTGGGTCGGGAAGATCCCCTAGAGAAGGGAATGGTTCCAGTTTTCTTGCTTGGAGAATCCCCATGGACAGAGGAGCCTGATGGGCTACAGTCCGTGGGGTTGCAAAAGAGTTGAACATTACTGAGAAACTAACACACACAAAGATAGAATAGGAAAATGTCTACAACCACATCTCAATGCCTATGACTTCTTGGAATGCAAGGTCCTTATGCTTCTCACCTGTGCTGGATAAATAAGACAGAAGTTTGGACTACAGGCATGAAACAAGCATACACAACTTCCTCCCTCTTCTAGGCATCTTACATTTTAGCTACAGTGTCTCTTTATTACCACAGTTTTCTCAGGCTTTTCCTAGTGACTTTCTAATGACTCTGAAAAGTCCAAATATCTCCACATTCCTTTTTTTTAAATTTTTATTGCAGTGTAGTTGCTTTACAATTCTGTGTTACATTTTGCTGCACAGCAAAGTGATTCAGCCATACATATACATATATATCCCCTCTTTTTTGGATTTCCTTCCCTTTTCAGGTCACCATAGAGCACTGAGTAGAGCTCGCTGTGCCATGCAGTAGGTTCTCATCAGTTAGCTATTTTATACATAATAGTGTATATATGTTAGCCCCAATATCCCAATTCATCCCACCCCACCTCTTTCCCTACTTAGTGCCCATATATTTGTTCTCTATGTCTGTGTCTCTATTTCTGCTTTGCAAATAGGTCTATCTGTACCATTTTTCTAGATTCCTTATATGTGTTAATATATAATATTTGTTTTTTTCTTTCTGACTTATTTCACTTTTGTAGACATAGTCTCTTCTATTACTTTGCAGGTATGGTGATAAAATTGCTTAGGAAGATACATATATAACAGGTCCCAGCCAATTAGTAATACTAGCAGGATCCCAAGAGCCCAAGCTTCACCTCTTAAGCTCTGAATCCTGGGGCGATTGGGGTGTAATGCTGAGGAAGGAACTTGGGCAGCAGCTATCTACCAACAGGAATGTGATGATAAATTTTAGCACGACATAGTACTGCTATACCATGTATAATAGGTGAATCTAAGTTCTGCTGAAAATTCCTCAGCCAGAGCTCTGAAAATTACATGCTGTTAAAACTTGCAAGGTCAACATGAGGATGACAGCTTGCTCTGTTCACTTCCATGTGTACTACTAAATCTGCTCTCTGGCTGCCTTTTTTTCTCCCTCCCAGATGGTGCCTACTGTACTAGGTGTAGGAATCCACTGAGGGGGGATTGGATGCCTCTTTTCCCAGGGTGGGTTTTTCTCTTTTGATATGGTCTGCCTAGCACTTCCTTCTAGGATTAGAAGTTGCCTTGGCAGTGATATTTCTCATTAACTCCATAGACCATAGTTCACCTTCTCGGCAGGAGATGTTTACCCTTGCCTCTACTGACCCCTCAGCAGTTAGGTGGCTGCTGACCCAAGGTTTACCAGTGTGCCAAGTGCTTCTCATGCCCTAACACACAGGGGCCAGTGCCTCAACTCAACTTTTCGATGTAGGGTATTTCAATAGTCTCTTAGGTCCATCCTTCAATAACCTTCCACCTGATCCCTTCACTCTCCAATGAGGCCTAGAATGTGAATCATCATCAATAATTGTTAGCAATTTTTAAAAATTCAAGCCTTTGTAATAGTCTTCCATTCAACAATTTCTTGCATGTACCTACTATGTGCCAGGTATGGTTCAAAAACAAAACCTGAAGGAAACATACCAAACCCCTGATCTTGTGGAGCTTACTTTTCAGTTGAAGGGAGAGAGACAAACAAATACACAAATCAAGCAAAGTGCCTGGTGGATGGTGATAAGTACAAAGGCAAAACCAAACTGAAGCAAAAGGATATGAAGAAGAGGCAAGGGGGGGAGGGGACTGCTGTTTCACTGTTAAGGCCTTACTGGTGGAGGTGAGGGAGTCAGTCAGATGGGTCCAGGGAGCCCATGGAGCACACAAAAGGGGACTGCATGCAGAGGGAACAGCTCACGCAAAGGCTCTGAAGAAGCAGGATGCTTGGGAGGCTTAAGCATTGATGAGAAGGTCAAGATGGCTCTAGGAAGCCAAGCAAGGGGGAGCCGTATGATAAGTCCAAAAGGAAATGGGCTGGACCAATTAGAAAGTCATAGATTTTTTTTTTAATAGTCATACTATGCAAATATACAATTTGCCTCTTGTTTTTATTTTTCACTGACCGCTCCATCTTAAGTGTTTTTCACATTGGCATATAGTGTTTACAACCATTCATTATAATAATTGCATAATTCCATTGGGTAGAATTTCCATAACCTTGCAAGAGGATTTTTAAAGTAGCAGAGGAAAACTTACAATTTTATTAAACTGTAAAGACATTGGATATTTAGATTTCAAATACAACTGCCAACATATTCCAAGATTGAGAGCAGTCGTTCATATATTCGCTTACCTAGAATGTAGGTCCAAGAAAAATGCAGAGTACTTAAATCATGTTTTTTTCTTCATAGAATACCATCAGTCTCAGAAATACTTGGAGACCATCTGTGCCACATTGCCTCTTGCCTGGATTATGGTAGCAGGCTACCAGCTGCTTCTGCCCTCAACTCCTAACCATCTGTTCTCACTATGATAACCAGATCCTGATATGATATTGTATCCTCACTCAGACAAAAAGACAAAGTCTTACAAAAGTCCTCATGACCCTTCGCTGCTGCTCTGATGTCATTGTTACTTGCTAACTCCACTCTAGGGCCAATGGTCTTCTTGCTATTCCTAAACACCCCATGCCTGTTTCCATTTTAGGGCCTCCACCTGAAACAAGCTTTCCCCAGTAATCCACATGGTCCCTCTCTCACCCCATTCAAGTCTCTGCTAAGAAGCAACCTCCTCCATGAAGCCTACCCTGACCACTATTCAAAATGGCAGCTCATTCAGCAATCCTGAACCTACCAACCCTTCTCTAGTGGTCACTTATCACCTCTCAACATAAGATATAATACAATTTATTTATATAGTATACTCACTGTTTTCAGTCTGTCTATCAGTCTGTCTTTCTTTGCCATCTGCTCCTCACCCCGTAGCTAGAATATGTGTTCCAGAATGGCAGGAATCCTAGTTATGTTCCATGATATATCATAAGTACCTAGAGCCTTACTTTCCCCACAGTGGTTAATAAATAGTCACAGTCGTTCAAGGAAAAATGATCAAACACTCAAATATCTTCTTCCTGAGACTACTTACAGTATTATCATAAAAATGTAAATGCCATTAAAAATAAATAACAATTATTAAAGTTATTATAAGTAATATAATAATATGTAATAATTTTAATATTATTTAAACCATTATTAAAATATGCATGTGTTTTCTTGAGACACAGTATATATATCTAGTTTGGTTTATGTTCTAGAATGGTATATAGTAGTATTACATACCTTTCGACTAAAACTTCTCAAAGAATTGGTTTATCATTCTTCTAAAATTTTATTATGCATTGTACTATATATACAAAGTGTTTATATGAAATATATCAAAAGTATGAAGACAATAATAGAACAGACACACTCATGTACCTACCACCCCATTTAAAAAGTGAAAAAGGCCAATACCTTTAAAATCTCCAATGTAACCCTTTCCAATTCATCTCCTTTCCAAAAGAGGTAGCTGTCAAACTAAAATTTTTAATTAATCAATCTGTTACACTTTTGTGATTTTACTACAAATGAACCAATTCCAAAAAATATATAGCTTAGCTTTACATGTTTTGACTTATATATAAATTGAATCATGCTCTATGTCTTTTGTATGGCCTACTTTTTTGCACTTTTTAACCTGTAATCCATTGATTTTCATAACTACATAGTTACCAGCTTTACAAACATATAAAAATGTGCTTTTTGATTATGCTGTTGATAGACATGGGTTATTTCTTTTTTCCTCATTATGTACAGTGTATTATGAGTAATCTTATTGCCAAATTGGGGCTTCCCTGGTGGCTCAGATGGTAAAGCGTCTGCCCACATTGCGGGAGACCCGGGTTCGATCCCTGGCCTGAGAAGATCCCCTGGAGAAGGAAATGGCAACCCACTCCAGTATTCTTGCCTGGAGAATCCCATGGACAGAGGACCCTGATAGGCTACAGTCCATGGGGTCACAAAGAGTCGGACACGACTGAGCGACTTCACTTTCACTTTCATTGCCAAATTGAAATTGTTGTTCCCAATTCTGTTCATCCCAGCAGGAGTACCTGTTATTCCACATCCTTGCCAACACTTGTTCTGGGAGCTGAATGAGGCTGTCTCATCTGTTGCTGGCCCCGGTTATTCCCAGGATCCACAACAGAGCCGGAGATAGTCTCTTGGACAAAAGGCATAGTTTATGTGGGAAAGCAAGCACTGTTTTAAGGTATTGTGTCAGTTCCCAAAACTCTATAATAAATGATTCAAGCCATGTAAAGCATGGTTCCCAGGAGCAAAAAAAAAGAAAAAACTTATTGAAGGGCAGGAAAGTAGACTCATATAAATACAGCACCATTATTTTTTTTATTATTGCCATGCTGTGTGGCATGTGGGATCTTTGTTTCCCAACCAGGGATCTAACCCATTCCCTCTGCATTGGGAGTGGAGGGTCTTAACCAGTGGACCACCAAGGAAGTCCTGGCAGCACCTTTCTAAGTTCATGAATAGGAAGAGAATATAACAAAGCTGTCAATAATCCCCAGTCAGTATACAGATTCAATAAGATCCCAATCACAATCCTAACAAGACTTTTAATTGAACTTGAAAAGATGATCCTAAAACTTGAATGCAGGAGGAAAGAGTTAAGAATAGCTTAGATGCCCTTGGAGAATACCATCTACTTCACTTTTTCTGCAAAAATCAAGTTGAGATAAAGTAAGAGCTTAATATGGAAGAGTAATTTTGAACCTTTGTCTTGGTGATATAGAGACTCTTGGGAGAAAAAAGAGTCCTGGGAGGAAAGCTCCTTTCACCCCAAGAGCTAGTGCTTCATATGCTATCTCCAATTGCAGAAGCTAAAAAGGAGATAAATGATTGTCCTATCCCTCTTTGCTTAAAAAAAAAAAAAGAAAAAAGCATATAAATTGATTCTATCTATCAAATTCCAAAGTAGCAAAATAGTATTATTATTATTAGCTTTAGAAAAAATGTCACCAAGAGTTCCTTGAAACTGAGTTCCCAATTACATTGTAAATTGATTTTGTTACACTGCTTTCAGGAACACAGTTATTCATGGAATGAGACAAGCTTTCCCTGTCACAAAAGATTACATTATTTGTGTCTTAATTCACATTTTCATAGTTCTTTAAAGCTAACAAAATATTTTTTTGGCATGTGCATCTTAAGGAGTCAGTGCCAAAAAGGAAAATGCCCACTGACCTAGGATATCCTGGGAGTGGCATAGACTGTCCATCAGCATGCTCTTAGGATCACTCGAGGTGTTTGACAGCTGCGCTAAGCAACCATCCAGAGTGTGAAGACAAATCAGCAAAGCCAGCCAGGGCGCTCTGCCACCACCCTGAGATAAGTCAAGCCCTTTAACACCAGAAGCTGCTAAGGTTTTATTCCACACTCTCAGCAAGATAAGCTGCCTTTCACGCCTCACAAGACACTCAGATCTGGAAAGCAGCTCAGAAGGAAAAAAAAAAAAAAAGCTATTCAAATAAGTGCAATTATTTCAGTGAAGAAAATTAGTAGGTTTCAAGTTATTTGAATTCCAGCTTCATGAGGAGCCAAGACACACGTGTCTTCTAGGCTCTGCAAACATGTGGATAGAGGAGAGGAATAACCCCAGGACCCTGAGTCTCTCTTGATATCAGCCATTTTCCACTTATATCTGAGCCCCGCTCTGAAAGGTGGCATTTGTCTCCCCATTTTACAGATGAAACTGAGGTTTGAAAGGCCGAAACAACTTGCCCCAAGTTCATGCATTGGGGAAATTTGTATTCAACCTCACCCTCTTGGTATTGCTCCCTCTGAATTGTCTGAACAGCTGGTAGTCCACATAGTTAGACTCTGAGAAGGTAAATAGGGCATACCTCTTTTTACTCTGTTTTTCTTTCTTCAGGGCTTCCCTAGTGGCTCAGCTGGTAAAGAATCCACCTGCAATGCGGGAGACCTGGCTTTGATCCCTGGACTGGGAAGATCCCCTGGAGAAGGGAATGGCTACCTACTCCAGTATTCTGGCTTGGAGAATTCCATGGACTGTATAGTCCAAAGGGTTGCAAAGAGTCAGACACGACTGAGTGAGTTACTCTTCACTTTCTTTCTTGCACTTCACAAATACTACGCTTTTTACAGGTTTGCAGAAGCCCTGCATGGAGCAAGTCTATCAGCTCTTTCCAATAACATTTGGTCACTTTGTGTCTCTGTGTCACATTTTGGTAATTCTCACAATATTTCAAGTTTTTTCAGTTATTATATTTGTTATGGTGATGTTACTATTGCAAACAGATTATGATTTGTTGAAAGCTCATATGGACAGTTAGCATATTTTTAGAAATAAAGTATCCTTAAATTAAGATTTGTACACTGCTGTTTTAGACATAATGCTGTTGCACACTTAATAACTAAGTATAAACATAATTTTATATGCATTGAGAGGCCAAAAATATATGTGTGTGACCCACCTTACTGTGATATTTGCTTTATTGTTGTGATCTGCAGAGCCAAATCTGCAGTATCTCCAAGGTACGCCCATATAGAACCTTGACTGTGTGATTATTTGGGCTTCCCTGGTAGCTCAGCTGATAAAGAATCCACCTGCAATCCAGGAGACCCCGGCTTAATTCACTCACAGAGTGGTGGACTAGTCTGTACTCTGACTCCTCCGTGGTTTCCCTAAAGGCTGCATGAAACCACTAATATTTTTAGATTTCCTAAGATGGTTCCAATTTCAAGTGTCCTGTCCAGGCAAAATATGAGTCTCCTTTTTTTTTTGCATTAAGAAAATATGGTCACCTTACCTGTAGAACTCAGTGTACCTACATTTTGAAGGAGTAACATACATTCCTTCTTTGAGTGATCACCACCAGAACCTTCCCCAGAGAGCTGCAAGGTCAAGGAAAACCACTCACAATACTTTTGAACTTAGAAAGTGACTGTTACTAGATGACGAATACCCAAGGGAGGAAGAAGCCATGTAGTTTTATAAGCTTCATCTCAGCCAAATCACAATATGAATGCCACTGTCACAGTCTGAGACTGTGTAACTACCAGAATGTTCCCGAAGTAACTCCTTGCTCCCCAGTTTCATGACTCACTGAGGCAAACTCTATAACTGAGACTCATTGCATCTCCAAGTTGGAAGGAACAAAGGAGGTCAGCCCAGCTGGCCTCAGACACTCTGCAGGAAGAGAGAGGAAAGGAGAGAGTAATAGTTGAGACCTGCCTTATCGGTGGGTAGCCACTTTTCTGACTACTTTCACTTGACAAGTTCAGAAGGTTGCATGCCAGAAGGGCTTCTTGGAGAAGGTCTTCTGTATCAGAGCGATAGCCTAAGTGTCTTGTGACAGAACTGCTGCTGAGTATCATACAGTTCTTTGTGAAATTAGAGTCTGCATGTGATCCATCTTCATTAAATGTCATGCATAGAACAAAGAGAAAAAGAAACTCGAAACCATGAATAGTCTTAGGTAATGTTGCAAAAGCAGATACATTTAGAGTCAAACTTTCGGTTCCTAAACAGAAAAGGATGATCATTTTGCCTTAAAAGGCTTAGTTACCTCCCCATGAAAATCTCTTTTTCTGTCTTTCTTTCCATGGTAAAAGGTCAGGTTACAGGGTCAAGCTCCAAACCAATCACATGATGTCATAAGACAGTAATTTAGTTTAAGCAATCCTTACAAAGTGATGTGAATATATAACTGAAAGATGACAAAGTGAATTTTAGATAAACACCTTCAATTAAGCTTGTTCTGATGTAGAAGTCCAAGGGACCAAAGCCATTTGTTTGGTCTTTCACATACCATCCAAAATTATTAGCAAATTATCTACCAAAGTTTTATTAGGAATCACTGGTTAATTACCTCCGGAGAATTTGTGCAGTTAGGATGAAAAACTGAATTCTCTAAAAGTCAATCAAGCAGTTAAGTGTAGTTTGGAGTGCCAAAGAATAGGAGCATGTAAGACTTGGTTTAAGGAGATTTCTATGGTCACCTGATTCTGCCACACTCACTACATAGTAATCCACTGGCTTAGCTAACATGAAATATCCATGTGAGTTCTGTTATAAAGCCAAATGACCAAATCTGTGATAAAAAGAATTCCAAAATATGCATCCCCCAGCTGTTATTTCAGGCACAAGAATGGCCCTTCTCTGTTACATGGTTGGCATACTCGTGAGTTGTGTCATCTTTCCTGAGATAATGTTAGAATGCCTGTCTTCTCAGACAAGTTGAATGCAGAGGCTGTATTCCATTTATTTATCCCTGGAACCTAGTATGAAGCTTGGCACATAATACATGCTCAATAAATCAATAAACAAAGGAACATATTTTTGATGTGACATCATCACATATTTATCTGCTTTGGGTTTTCTATAGTACTGTAGAGAGAACTAGGCTTAAAGATATTCAAAGGAATCTACTTTTAATTAGGGACACTAATTTTCCTAAGTGTCCCCATCTTCCCCAAAACTGCTGGTGCATCAGATCCTTAAAGACATTTGCCTCTCTTGCTGTCTATCTTCTACCCCATGCTGTACCCACCTACTCTCCCTCCTTGAGGTCTCCTTTGAAAATATTGAGATTCTTTTTTGACTATTTTTCTACAGACTAAGTCTTTGGGAATACTAGCCAGGTCTTGACTCATGAGAACCCTTCCTGCACATGGTGGATGAGACAAAAAAAAAAGGTCTGGGTATCCTCCAATTAAGAAAGCATACCCTCCCCAAGCTGCCACTCTTGTTGATAGACCTTCAGGATCAAAATCTCTGGACCCCTTCTTTTTCTTACTGTGTTTCTATTATAAAATTAGTTGCTCAGTCATGTCTGCCTCTTTGTGACCCTATGGACTGTAGCCCGCCAGGCTACTCTGTCCATAGAATTCTCCAGGCAAGAATACTGGAGTGGGTTGCCATTTCCTTCTCCGGGGGATCTTCCTGACCCAGGGATCGAACCTGGATCTCCTGCATTGAAGGCAGATTTTTAACCTTCTGAACCAACAGGAAAGCCTGTGTTTCTACAGGGTTGCTTTTCTTCTCAAATGGATTGATGTGTGGTACTCAGGGGAAAAGGTGAGATTGCTGCTGCCCTTGGGCTCTAATCTTTGAACCTGCATACACCCAGAAAATGTTCCTCTCCCTGGTCCAGTCCAGTTCATCAGGAGATTACATTAGGTTTGGGGCAAAATTCTCATAGAAATACAATGATTTTGCCTGGAACATCCCCCTGCTACATGAATGTTGGTCCCTTGAACTTGTGATATCAGACAGCTCTCTGAGGAGTCAGGAATCTTGAGCCCCAGCCAGAGTCAACTTATCATGGCTAATAATTCGTCATTCACCACCACCTCTAGAACAAATGTTTATCAAGCACCTACACTGTGTAATGCACAGTGGCACGAGGCTGGCAGCACTCACAGACATAACAATGAGAATAAAAGGCTGCCATTTATTCAGGTCCTATTTTGTGCCAGGCACTGAGCTCCATGCTTATGGTTATTATCTTACTCAATTCTCCCCCAAACTCTGTGACCTAGAGTCATTTAAGCCATCATCTCCATTTTTCAGATGAAGAGGCTAGTCGGAAAATCAGGAAGAGAAAGGTCCGAGATTGACGCCGGCTCGGTTCAGTTCCAAGCCCAGTCATTCACTCTAACACTGCTCTCCATGCCCAAGAAAGGCTGGTTTGATGGGCTGAGAAGGGTGGCAAAGAACACACAACTGGGAGGAGGAGGATAAGCCATAGAAAGGGGATCATCTTTGTCTACACTGAAGGGAGAGAGGAGACGACTGGTGGAGATCCAGCCACACTGGTGGTGGCAGAAGTTGAGGAACTTCATACCTGACATCCTCAATTTCCTCTGACAAGTAAGAGGCAAAATCATCTAGTTGAGTCAAATTATTGCAAGGATATGGCAGAGGTAGTGATGATGATGAGGATGATGACAATAATAGCAGCAAATACTGAGTTCATTACGTGCTGCATGCCTACATGCTAAGTCGCTTCGGTTGTGTTCAACTCTTTGCAACCCTCTGGACCATAGCCCACCAGGTTCCTCTGTCCATGGGAGTCTCCAAGAAAGAATACTGGAGTGGATTGCCATGCCCTCCTCCAGGGAATCTTCCCAACTCAGGAATCAAACCTGCATCTTCTGTGGTTCCTGGATTGCAGGTGGATTCTTTACCGCTAAGCCACGGGGGAAGCTTCCATTACATGCTGACAATGGACTAATTTATTAACATAAGTGATCTCTTTTAATTCTCACAGTTCCATGAGATAGGCACTATTTTGGACTCCAGGAAACCAAGGCTCAAAGAAATGAAATAGTAAAGCCTATCACAGGACAGGGACTAAGTAATAAAACTGGGATTTCAATCCTGAGAGTCTAACTCTAGAGCCCAACCCACTGAGGAGAAAAGTGAGAAGACCGTTCAGGATACGAAAAAAGATGACTCCTCACATACTTTTCATTTAAAAGATAAACATTGGAAAACCGGTGATCTAAGAGGTGGTTTGCAGGGGGAATTTCAGCCTAGCCTCTTAAACAGAACATGGAGCAGCAAGGCCAACATGCCAAGGAGGCATTTAGACGTGCAGAAACCAGAGTTCAAGAGAGAAATTAGGTGTAGAGCTTTTATAGCAATAACATATCATATGTGCCGAAGCTCCAATACTTTGGCCACCTCATGTGAAAAGGTGACTAATTGGAAAAGACCTTGATGCTGGGAAAGATTGAAGGCAGGAAGAGAAGGGGATTACAGAAGATGAGATGGTTGGATGGCATCATCAACTCAATAGACTTGAGTTTGAGCAAACTCCAGGAGATGGTGAAGGACAGGGAAGCCTGGCGTGCTGCAGTCCATGGGGTGGCAAAGAGTTGGATGTGACTGAGCAACTGAGCAAATGTATGATGTTATAGTCACCAGAATTTTAACTGAGGGAGTGATACAATTCAACACACATGCACACATGTATATATAGATTCCAACATTCATTAAAGTTAGTAAAATATATCATCTCTGCCCATAAAACTCAGTTAACTATAACAAATTTTAAGCAACCCTTATAGAATCTCAGTCTATACAAGTAGAATCATAACTATTTTCATTTTTACTAAAGTCAAGTCTACTTTGAGTTTCAGTCATACTGAAGGAATACTGTAAACTTCAAGCATAAAGTAACTTATCTTGCAGAACTACAGAGCTGATGGCAAATACTGTGAGCTGCCCTGAAACAGTACATAAGCAGAGTGTACTGGTGAAGGAAGTAGATAAATGGTCTGTAGCCCCAGAAGTAATCACATTAACAGCAAGACAAGGTTCTCCATGGAAAACGCCAGTGAGTTCAACAGCGAGAAGAGGAGGAGGACAGCTGTGAAGGAGGCTGCCAAGGACCAGAGGGAGAGGGTCTTGGGGAAACAGGGGGCTTTCCAGGGGGAAGATAAAGATTGGCTCCTGCTTTATTTTTGCTATTTTCTATTCTTTACTTGGTACAGAGCCAACAAGAAGTTAATTTCTCCATTGAAAGAAGTTCTTTCATTGCTGAATTGTCGCCGAGGAAAAGGCCAGGCTCCAGTGTCACTCATTCAAGGGTTTTATTAAATGAACAAACGTCTCCAGTAAGTAGCTAAAAAATTTTAACAGCATCTTTGCTTTTCTTGTAAACCAGTATCACCAGACTTTTTCCATCCCTTCCTTCCCATGATCCTCTGTTGACTCTTCCCTATCACTCTCAGTCAAGCCCACACACACTGTCTTGCTCTGCACACACGTGGCACACTTGTTCCCATGCTCTATGGAAGGAAACTTCTCCACGGCTCTCATCCTCAGGGCTCTCACCCAGCAGGCAACCTTGGGGGATTCCCCTTTATAGCATCTTTAAACTGCCTTACCCCAGCATCTTAGTGATATTCCCACTTCAGCTATGCATTGAATTCTCAGGTAAATTTCTATTCTTTTTATTCCTAGGAATAATTTTTTAAATTTTGAATATTTTATTTTTACCGTTGTGACTTGAAAATATAATTTAAAATGTATTGCCCGGAATCAAGCATAGTCTAGCCTAGAACTTCCTGATTCTTGGAGTGTGACCTGGTCCTCAGAAACACTTGATCTTTGCCCAGAATAGGCAATTTTCTTAAGCCCTCAAAGCTTTACCTTTGCCATCTGTAATGCATGGACAACAGTGTTTAGCATAAGGCTTAGTTCTAATAACTGTTATGAATGTAGATACCTATTCAGCTTGAGGCTTTGAGAATAGTTCTTCTCCCTTTTAAATAAAATCTCATTTTAAAATTTGTTACCTTCTCTGTCTTGTATCATGCCCTAAGCTGTGATTCAAACACAGCTTTTGAAAACTACTTAGAACTTTTGCAAAATGATTAGATGAGTACACAGTTAGCTTATTAATGAGAAGTTTTCATTCACTGGATAGACCATTTCTTTTTTCATTGGCTGATACAGTCATTAAAATACTCCATACAAGAGAAGGTCAAACCCCAGACTCCAGTGAAGTTCACATTAGCTGAGTCTGAAAAAGGAAAACAAAGTTCATGGAAAACTGAGATCTGCAAAGCCAGGAGAATTAGGAAGATTCCTCCAGCTTGTCCTCTCATGGCCACATGGGATGAATGAAGTAACCGGAGTCGTTAGATGTAAGGAAGAAAAGGGGCTGAAAAAGCTTCAACCTTTATAATCTGGGGTCCAGAACAATATATTCTCTGGGTTGTCTCTCCCTCCTTCCCTCTTATCCTTCCTCCCTTTCCTCTTTCTTTCTATCTTCCCTCTCTCCCTTCCTTCATATATGCTCTGAATGCTTCAAGTTAGTTTTTTTCAGTATACACATTTAAGGAAAGAGAACTTGACTACTGCAATACTCTCAGTTCACTTTCATGTCATCAGATCCTCACCATAATCCTGTGGAAAAAGCAGGGCACACAACATCGTTTTTTATATAAACAGGGAAACCAAAATGCCCCAAAATGAAATGAAACTTGTCAAAGACTTCCTATAGCGATCCTGAAAGTCAAGACTGAACTCTAACAGTTAAACTAGGTCTAAGCTAAACTGGGAAATAGGCAGGACTTTTTTTAAAGAATAAGCTGGATAGCATCGGAACAATAAATTTACTAAGTTGGCTAATGGTTTTAATAATTTCAGTCGTAATACAGATTTAAATATTCTACAGAATGCTTACTGACAGTATTTTAAAAATCATAACAAGTAATTCAGGTGAAACAAGACACAATCACATCTAATCTCTCTCATATGGAGGGCACTTGACATTTTCTCTTTATTAGTCAAATGACCCATATACACCAAGTATAATGTAATTCCTCCCATTTTTCCCAATGAAGGATTAAGAAAAGACATAGATTGGGAGAAGAGGGGGTGCACCTTTTAAAGATGTAGAAGAAATGGTCAAATCTTTACTTATATTATTTCATTTAATAATGTTAACACATGTATTTAGAATAGTATTATAAAAAATAAAATATGAATTTAAAATTGTTTCCATTTTCATATTTTTCAAAAGATTGCATTCAAACCCTTTAGTTGAATCTTCAACATCAGTTTCATTGTTTGAGCCATTTTTGAGTCATTTATCACATTTTCTAGACCTCATCATCTTCACTTTTAAGACATTGGCAAAATCAGCCTGTCACTAGAACACTGATCTCAAACACAAACACATTTGGATAACATTAGCTGTCAGTTTTCAACTGTCCTGAGGTATGCATTTATGACCTATCTAAGGCAGTCATCCAATTTATTGCTTTTTAAGCTGATTTTCAAAAGGCTTTTCCCTGCTTTATAGCCTTGGGTGGTTGTAATTGGGAAGCACACTTTCAGAAATAATTGTGAGATATGAGTTAAATTCCTTTGCTTCTTTTTTAATTTATCAGTTCAGACAGACCTCAATAAATATCCAACTAAGGTTATCAGGTTGATGTTTTCTTCAAGCAATATTTTACCGGTCAAGAGAAAAGAATTGAGACAGTAATTGCAGCATGAGACTTCTAAGGCCTCAAATATAAGGTGAGCTCTTTTCTGAAGGAGAACTTTGGGGGAAGTCTCGACCTTTCACTTGGGCCTCTACAACAGCTGGTCTGAAGGCCCATTTGCCTATTAACCATCAGCCTCTGACCTTCTTGGGGAATAATAATGTTGCCTACATGCAACAATAAGAGGGCCAGGGAGCTCTAGGTCAAGGTGGAACTCTATCAATAGGATGAGGTATCAACCAGCAGTATGCTCCTGTATGTCTGAGACATCTCTTTAGAAGGCCAGAAATAAGGTCTTGCGTCAATACATACCCATGGTTCTCTCCCTAGCTGCTTTTCTGGCAGACTGAGAAGATTCCAGAGTATCTGTTTGAAATGTTACACATTCATTCATCATCAGAATTTCGGTAGCTTTTTTAGCGCTGTTGACATTTAGACCTCTGAATGGGAACCATCTCAGAATGGACCATGTATGGGAAAAATATGGAAATGACAGCCATTCCAGAGAAGGCAGAAATGAGGAGCTCAGATTGGGAACTAATTTTAGTTATCCTGCACACTCCCACCCCTGTCACACTCCTCTGTATCTCTCTTCTCACTGAAAGTTTTGCTCATGCAGCAGGCAGTGTCTGATAGCATTTATAGACATCTTTGTGTAGCTCATCCCAGAATGCTTTGGAAGAACTTAGAATTGCCCTTTGGTACCAATGACTTTTGAGAACGATTTGTATCATTCCATTGCTCCCAAATCATTGATAGATGTCAGGATTCTGAAATAGCTGCAGAAGCAGTTGTCAGCCCATATTTTACAAACAAAGCTTATAGAGTGGTGAATTCCAGTGACAGAACTTCAGGAAAGAGTATTCATCATAAGATGGAGTCAAGTGGTTCACACATTGGTGTTTTATCAGTTGGTGATTGTTGTTAGTAAACTCAGAGGTGTCCTACCAGGCAGATTGCCTCTGCCCAAAGACTGCCTGAATTGGAGATGCAACAGAATTCTGACTGGGACGTATTGGTCAGGACAGGACCTATTCCGAGGTCATGTATCTCCTCTGATGTTTTGTATTGCTATTCAGTTTTCATGAGGATACATCTTATATCAACTAGTTTATGGTTGGATACTGGATTTGTTAGGAGCCCATTGGAAAGAGAAGAAAGAACTTCGTGTGGAAATGAAATTTTTGTTCAGTGGTTTGAAGATTCTTGGTAGTGGTCAGAGATTACTGACTAAAGGGAGGCTTCATTCTCCCAGAACCTCTGAAAACAAAGTCAGATGCAGACGGGGCTCAAGCGGCAATGTTACAGCATAAGGGGACATGGTTCTGTATACTTTGGAGTATAAAAGAAAGATAAAAACAATTTAATGCTTTGGCATTTTTATTAGCATTCATCATTCCCTTCTCTGCCTCTAATTTTATTAAGCACCCACTATATGCTACAAACCTTTGGATATAAACCTTTCCATAGCCACTACTTTCTCTTACAACTCCTTTAATGTTTCCTATAATACAATATTTAAGAACATAACCTTTTGTGTTACACAGACCTTTCTGTGTATCATATTGAACACAGTAAGACCACTGATTGACCATACAAACTTGAGTTGATTACTGAGCCTTTCTGAGATTCTGTTTTCTTTTTTATAAAATACTATGTGTAAAATAAATATGCTTTTACACTTAAAACTAATACAATGTTGTAAATCAACTATATTTTAATAAAAAAGAAATACAAATATAATGAAGATCAAAATGCTACTTACCTCATAAGATTGTTGTGAAACCAAATGAGAAAAAGCCTATAAAACATTTTAAGTCCCCTACTGGTAAATGGTAAGATTCATTATTGTTATTTAGTGCAAATTTTTCTTATTTGATTAGATTGAGCCATTTGCAATTGCCACTTTTGTAGGTTGAAATGGTAGAATACTGATGGTTCATATGATTTAACTTCATGTACAGTTGGGTTTTCCAGATTGGCTTATGTTGGTTGCCATCAGAGTTAAGGAGATTGATCTCCTTAATAGTGTACATAAAGAAAGGATTATGATGTCCAAAGACTGGAGGTCCAGGCTTATAATTTTTATTCCAGTCATATTATACTTTGTATATTTGAGCATTTCTCTCAAGGCTTTCTACATTGGAGATGATTAATAAATATTAGCATAATTAATTCATATAACAAAACTTTAGGAAATAGTAAACCACTTGTTAAAAACCAGCCTATATTCCTTAGTTGTAACATCACAGTTCTAATACCTAAGACCAATTGACACATCATTTCAAAAACTTGAATAGCAAATATGTATGACTTGAGTTGACCTGGTTGAGTTTGCAAACTAGATCTATCATATAGAAACCATTTCACTTCAAATCAGTGATTCTTGGTGAAAAACAAAGCTGTGCAAACCATAGCATGAAAATAGATGTTAAGGGTGAGGGTTTCAGTCATATCTCTGCCCCCTCTCCAGAAAATGAAAATAGATCCCAGATCAGGAATAAAAAGAGCTAAAAATTACTGTGCAATTTCTCTCTCTCTCTCCAGCCAGGGATGAGAGCACCATGAGAAGCCAAAGGAAGCTTGGGATCCTCACACCCCACCCCACACACTAATCCAGCCAATGCTGTCAGATCAAAAAACCACCCATGATTATCGATGCAGCTTTGGTCCCTAGTCTGGGTCCAGAGCAAACAGTTCAGTGATGGCTATTTTAATGCATGATCATTGGATATATCACAGGTGAGTTCTACTGAAAAGCCTAGGTAAGACATATAAATGTAAGTTTAAAATATGAATCCAGAGAATGTTTTTAAATATATAGAGACAAAAAAGAAAAATTAGTGGTTGCAAGGGTATGGGTGGTGGGGTGGGTGGGACTCAGAGGTGATGGCTAAGGGGTGCAAGGTTTCTTTTTGTGATGTTGAAAAAGTTCTAAAATTGACTGTAGTCATGTAGTCACACAATTCTCTGAACACACTAAAAGCCATTAAATTATACAATTTAATTGGGTGAGTTATATGGTATGTGAATTATATCTCATTTAAGATCTTTAAAAAACAAATAGGAAAAAAGAAAAAAAGGAAGCGGAATTTCATTTCACAGATCTTTAATCCTACCATGAAGATATATAAAATCTGTAAGCATTTTGGTATATAAGTCTTTTGGTCTTTTTTTTCATGCTAGGAGAGCTTTGCAGTAATCTACCTTTTAAAACTTAATATAACTTGAATATATTTATGTGCCAATGTGCATTTATATAATCTTTATTACATGGCTACATAACACTTCATTTATTTTGTATATACCCACATTTCCTTACCCAATCACTTATTATTAAATATTTAGAATTTGTGCTATTTAAATAATTCCTTATACCGAAGAAAACAAAAATGAGCAGGGAGAACCTTTGATAAAAGACTAGACGAACTCTTAAAATTGTCACTTGTACAAGCAGAAAAATTGACTTTTTCCTTCCATTAAAATGCAGGCTAATATTGTATAACATGTCTCTATAATTCATAGACACCTACTGTGTGCCACTGTGCTTTGTGCTGGGGAATCTACAAATGACAGAAATTATCTGTCCTTAAATAAGATCTGAACTACCACTTCATAGACAATATTCCTAATTCTTTTTAGAAAATAATTCAAGGTAATGTCATATCATACTCAAGACAACCATATTTTGCTTTCACAACCTAAACCATGGAATGCAATAATGTCAGTGCCCAAAGATCATCTATAGAAGCCCTACGTCATTATACAGAAGATGTGAAATCTTATACCCAAGGATGTTTGATGACTTTTCCCAGGTGACTAAGTCTCTAATAGAACTGAGATTTGAACTCAACTCGCCATGAGGCCAGAGCATCCATCATTTCTCATTGGTACCCACAGCTCATCTCCTCTCTACAATACCCTCCTTGCAAGCCCAGCTCTAAAAACTCCTTCTCCCAACAACTTGTGATGTGAGAGTAGGAGCTTTATCTGAAGCAGAATTCACTCCCCTCACTGTTAATTATAGTTAAGAATTGAGAGAATGCTCATGCAATTAACACTAAGATGTGAATGGTGATGGGTTACTCCTCCAGGGAATCTATATGTCCAATACTCTCCACATGTTCCTAACCCCATGCCTTTTACAGAGCACTTACATTTCGTATCAGAGTTGCATAATCAACAGTAGGACATTTATTGTACAGATGGGGAAATCTAAGACTCAGGCAAGTTTTCCTTTCTCTGGACAGAAAACAGAGGTGGCAAAGATGAGGTGGATGCCGAGAACTTCAGTCACTGAATCTAGGACTCTTTCCACTAACACATTATCCTGACAAAAGCATGGAAGCCTATTGGGGTATTTTTGAGCAGGGTAGATTTTCCCTTCTTCTTCCAAGAATAGAAATCAACCACTTGGCTCTTATGAATATTTGCCCCTGCACTCCCACTCCCATCCCCACTGCCAAACTAAAAGATCTCTGCCTGCTGTCTTCCAGATTGAGATGAGAGACTATTTCCTCTCATCTCCAAAGGAACAGAGCTCTTCTTAAGTTTCATGGATGCACACAAGGCACTGCAAACTTCAAAATTATTTAAAATTCAGTTTTAGTGGGGGCCAGGTTGAAAGATTCAGAGGAAACAGTATGAAACATTAAAAAGATAGATAGATTTTACATTTTTTAAAAAATTCTGCCCCAGGAAGCAAGACCTGATTCTCTTTAAATTCGTCCCCATGACCCCATCCTCCATGAGGATCACACCCTTCTCATCACAGGAATTCTCCGCCCCGACACATCCTGGGCTGTGCTTCTCCTTCCAGCCTTTCAGCACCAAATATTGGACACACATTCTTTTAGAGGCTGTGGCTGCTGCTGCCTCATGCGACCAACGGCCGCACACCACAGTCCACCGAGGGTGATGGAACGGGTTATCACAGATCAAATTCCTGCGTCAGTCACTTCCTCTCCTTATCAGGGAATCGGGGCTTTTTATGAGGGATGTGGTGGATGTCAGCCCTTGCAGAACACCAGCAGTCCTAACAAGCTTGACTTCTTGCATGCAGTCTGGGAAGGAGCTCTCAGCTGTGCTAAGAGAAGATGCTTTTAAAGAGGGGATCAGACCAGCCAGCCTGGGGCCATCAGTCATGCACTCACTCACCCACAAAGGCCAGCTGAATGCCTATAGTTGCCAGACCCGCGCTGGGGCACCATGGAGATAACGAATGAGGCTTGTCCTCGAAGAGGGTGCGCGGACAATGTGATAAACTTGCAGCATGCTTTGGGGACCCTGTGCTGTCTGACTGTAAGAGGACCTAGGGATTATCAGGCTCTACTCACAAGAAGACCAACACTCAGCAGGTTTAGCATCCACCATGTGGCCTCCTTGAATGGGCTGTGCTGCCCATATTAGAACCCAGAGCTAATTCCCTGCTCAGTACACTCCCCACCCTCGCCCCAAGGCCCCTCCCCTGGGAATCTATAGGATAAACCATAAAGAGAGAAGTTCACAGGGTCTTTATTCACACATTGCTCTTGTCATTTCTGGGTTAGATTATCATGGCTTGTTGAGACTGTCTTTAAGCAAAGATTATCTACTCGGGAACACCTCTTAGTGTAAAACTTTCATAATATCATTCCATTTATTCCTTTCAATTCTAAACCAGCTCAAGTACTCATCATTAAGAAGATTCACATAATAGAGTGCTATAGTAGAAAAACTCTCCTCTCCTTTCTCTTGCAAAATAAATAAATAAATGTGCTGTTTCTAATCATTTTCTTTCCTTTCCTAAACGATTTCTTCCCAAACTCACTAGGTGAGACCCTGCAAAGTAGACATCCATCCTGGAAGAAACAATAGTGGTCAGAGAAGGGATTCAGGGTCCAAGTGGGATGAGGTCAGCCACATGGGGAAGAGGTGTTAGTGGCTCTGGAGGAATTGATTGTGCAGGATGATTGATCAAATAAATCAATATATTAAGGGTAACAGGAGTCAAGTCCTTACTGTCAAAGAAGGGAGTTACAAATGGAGAAGTGAGAAACTGAAACGAACCTTTTGCTGTTAAATTTAGATTGGAGGTATTCGTGTGAACTATGACTTTCAGTAGTTATAGATCTAAATGATATATGATGGATAAATTGTGTCAATATCTATAGATATAAAATGTTATGTCTATATTTCTAAATATGCACAAATATTTTAAAATATGTGTATACATACATACTGTCCCTCACTCTGACCACTAAGAAAGTAAGGGCAAAGATACTATGACATGAGTATCTCTGTGAACACATCTAGAGCCCATATCCTGGCTTCTGAACATCATTCTCCAGTAAAAGGAACCAGCGCTCCTTGTAGAAATGGCTGATTCCAGGGCTGGAGCAGGGAAATTACAAGATGAGCCTAGAACATCTGTTGTCTTCAAAAGACAATTACGAAGAATACAAGGAATAATGGGAGCCCTCAACAGGATACAGAAGCCAATGTAAAGCCCTCCTTTTGGCCAAATCAAGGACTATTTGAGCCTCCAATAAATAATCATAGTAATGGATTGCAACCCATTGAATAAAATAGGAAACTGGGCATCTATAGACACAAATAAGCATATGAATCAATGGAATCTTTAGTGGGAAATGGAATATTTACATGGTTCCCAAGTATCTCTCAAAAAAAAGCCTCACTGAGTATAAAGGCAAAAGGAGTGAAAAACCTTGACAGAAGCCACCTCAATCAAAGGATCAAAGTGAGCATTATCAGTAAAAGAACAAAACCAAAACAAGCCCTCCCTGTTGGGATGCAGTCCATCATATATCATGTAGATCTATATAGATCAGATCTATCATATATCATTTAGATCTATATCTACTGAAAGTCATAGTTCACACGAATACCTCCAATCTAAATTTAACAGCAAAAGGTTCATTTCAGTTTCTCACTTTTCCCATTTGTAACTCCCTTCTTTGACAGTAAGGACTTGACTCCTGTTACCCTTGATATGTTGATTTATTTGACCAATCATCCTGCACGATCAATTCCTCCAGAGCCACTAACACCTCTTCCCCATGTGGCTGACCTCACCCCACTTGGACCCTGAATCCCTTCCTGACCACTATGGTTCCTACTCTCCTTCCCTCCAGCATGTCTCCTGCGTTGGTAGCAGGTTTTTTACCTCTAGCACCACCTATTCTGTTGTGGTTGCTTAGTCCTATTCTGTGGTAACAGGTAAATATCGGTGACTTCCCAGGAATGTATATCTGATATTATACGAACTGCTCTACTTGGCAATTAGTCTGTAGGTCACGGGTGGTAGATAGGTTACCATGAAGGGCCTTGAACAGCACTTTCCAAAACCAGGATTCTAACTAGGGGCCCAGGTTGAACATCAGGAAACTTGGGGATCCAGGGATGGAAGGAAGAAGTGGAGGAACATCCCGCCAACAAGAAGGTGCTGTAGCTGGGGCTTAGGCAAGGAGGTAAGATGCACCTTTTCTTTATAAGGACAGAGACTTCCCCAGTGGTCCAGTGGTTAAGACTGTGTACTTGCACTGCAGGGGGCCATGGGCTCCATCCCTAGTCAGGGAACTAAGATCCCGCATCCTGCGAGGTGAGCTAAAAAAAACAAAACATTTAAAAAAAACAAAACATTAAAAAAAAAAAGCTTATAAAGACAAGTACAGAACAGTATTGAGTGTTAGATGGCCAAGTTGGAAATGAGATACGATGTGAAAAGAATCTCAGGGGATTAGAGATGGGCAAGGCTTGTAGCTGTTGTTCAGAGGGCGTGAGGTAGTTCTTGATCCTTGAGTAGGAACATGGGTGGAAGTGGGCTGGCCACAGCCACCGAAAGTCTCCATAGACCACACCCAGGGGTTTGAATGGGCAGCGGTTGTTGCAGAGGAAGGTGACTTGAACCAAGAGAAACACTTGTTTGCTCCTCTCTGACCGGCCCTAGTAGTTCAAACCTCTTTGTCCTTCCAGGGGCCAGACCACTCCTGAACTTTCCCAACAAATTATCCAGCAGCCCCTGTTGCCAGGCCACAGGGTAAACTTGAGCCCAAAAGAGAAGGGGGAAAGCCTTTTTCCAATTCTCCTTATTTTATTCTACTTACATCAGGCCCTACCAGCATTCACTTGGGGTGTTAAGTTGGATTAAGGAAGAATGGAGTGAGGATGTTTTGCTTTTTTGACTCTTCAAATAAAGTGTTATTTTTTGAAGATTGTGGACTCACAATGCTTGCTTAAGAAATGTTTGCTGCCTGCTGAAATCTTTTAAAAATCTAACACAATTTCTGATTCTGTTCACCAGATTGGCTAAGGTTTCCATCTTTTTCCTGCCTCTACCCCATCACTTCATGGCAAATGGATGGGGAAACAATGGAAACAGTGAGAGACTTTATTTTGCTGGGCTCCAAAATCACTGCAGATGGTGACTGCAGCCATGAAATTCAAAGATTCTTACTCCTCAGAAGAAAAGCTATGACCAAACTAGACAGCATATTAAAAAGTGGAGACATTACTTTACCAACAAAGGTCCGTCTAGTCACAGCTTTGGTTTTTCCAGTAGTCATGTATGGATGTGAGAGTTGGACTATAAAGAAAGCTGATGCCAAAGAAGTGACGCTTTTGAACTGTGGTGTTGGGAAAGACTCTTGAGAGTCCCTCGGACTGCAAGAAGATCCAACTAGTTCATCCTAAAGGAAATGAGTCCTGAATATTCATTAGAAGGACTGATGCTGAAGCTGAAGCTCCAGTAGTTTGGCCACCTGATGGGAAGAACTGACTCATTGGAAACGACTCTGATGCTGGGAAAGACTGAAGGCAGGAGGAGAAGGGGACAGCAGAGGATGAGATGCTTGGATGGCATCACCGACTTGATGGGCATGAGTTTGAGTAGGCTCCAGGAGTTGGTGATGGACAGGGAAATCTGGTGTGCTGAAGTCCATGGAGTCGCAAAGAGTTGGACATGATTGAGTGACTGAACTGAACCCCATGCTGGGCCCTATAAGCTGATGTTTTCCTTTTAGAGGCACAGTTCTTGCAGACCTTCTTTTAAAATATTTATTTATTTATTTATTTGGCTCCATAAGTTCTTAGTTACAGCACATGGGATCTTGTTCCCTGACCAGGGTTTGAACCTGGGCCCCCTGCATTGGAAGCACAGAGTCTTAGCCACTGAACCACCAGGGAAGTCCCTAGACCTCCTTTTTTTAGATAGTGGGAATAAACATCCCCCATGTTCCTATTTGCAATAATGAATCCAGGTTCTGTGAATTTAGAGGAAAAATATTCACTAAATACAGAGAGGATCTGTAAAGCTTGTATGTGTGTATGTGGTGGGTAAAGGAATCCTGTCTTCTTTCCCAAACCAGAGCACTGATCCTGTGTGTGTGTGGTGTGTGTGTGTGTGTGTGTGTGTGTGTGTGTAAATATCTGAACTACACTTTCACAGAAACCTTCTCTCAGCTCCCCTGCAGGCCTCCCTGAGTCACAGCCCTGCCTTCCCAGAGAAGTGCCCCAATTTGCCTTATAAGGCAAAACTGAGGTTTCTAATTTCTCTCCTGAAGGTTGCAGGGAGTAGAAACACCAGGTGCCGAGAGGCGTGGTCCAGGGTCGTGTTTCCACGATGACTCAGTCTTCTTGGAAAACAGGTCCCAGCGAGGGTGTTCTTCTTCAGCAGCCTCTGGGCGATGAGTGATGACGGGCTGTCCATGCTGCCAGACGCTTATCCCAACACGATCGCCTTTGCTGCCCGTTGCCTGGGGTCCACAGACTATATGCCCTTGTCCTTGGAGGTGCTTGGAGAAGTCTTTGTGGACGCCACAGTAGGAACAGAGAAGTCCCATGGGCGGAGCTCCAGCAGGTGCAAGGGGGCTGTGGTCAAGCAGAGCCTGGTGGATCAGGGCGGGCATGCAGGGCTGGAAGTTCCGGTGAAGGAGTAAGGGGCATAGCGAGAGGCACCCTGGCCTGTGTGCAGAGTCAGATGGCAGGGAGCCCGGGGGCAAAAAAGAAATGGCGCTCCAGGGAGGCAGATGTCCAGGGTCAGGGAGACCTGCAAGGCCAGGTTTGGACCAGACCCTCAGGACGTGAGGCAGGATCCTGGAGCGGGAAGAACTGGGGAGCTGAGCTCGGAGTCCAATCAGCTGCTCAGGTATAAGAGCATTATTGGACCTGGATGTGAACTAAAGCCCCGATCATGAGGAAGGTGACAAGGGTTCAGTCAACAGAAGCCTGAGTCATCAGAACCTTGAAGCCACTGGCTTGAGGCTGTTGGAATTAGCATGGCCTAGAGCACAAGTGATTCCAAAGCCTGGGCGGTTAGTGTGGCTGTGGCATGGGCTGATCTCCGGGAAAATCAAAAAGTCCATGCCTGCCTATCCCGCATCTGTCTCCTGTTGCATCTTCCTTACTTGAGTCACACCAGGTAATCAGAGAGCGATGATCACCTGAAGAATGATGTCTCAGCTTCCCATGCCCTGGGCGCCTTGTACATCGACCCACCCAAATATTCCCAGAAGGTCCCGCCTGCTTCATAAGCCCCACCAACTTCCTATTCAGCCCCAGTCAGCCTGTCCTTGAAACAGTAACCTTGTTTGTCCCAGCTTTCCCATCTCTGACAGATAAAAATTATTACCTTGGTAAAGCGGAGGACTTGGAGGGGAAACCTGAGAGGCTTGCTCCTTGGAAAAAAAGTTATGACCAACCTAGACAGCATATTAAAAAGCAGAGACATTACTTTACCAACAAAGGTCTGTCTAGTCAAAGCTATGGTTTTTCCAGTAGTCATGTATGGATGTGAGAGTTGGACTATAAAGAAAGCTGAGCGCCAAAGAATTGATGCTTTTGAACTGTGGTGTTGGAGAAGACTCTTGAGAGTCCCTTTGGACTGCAAGGAGATCCAACCAGTCCATCCTAAAGGAGATCAGTCCTGAATATTCATTGGAAGGACTGATGTTGAAGCTGAAACTCCAATCCTTTGGCCACCTGATGTGAAGAACTAACTCACTGGAAAAGACCCTGATGCTGGGAAAGATTGAAGGCAGGAGGAGAAGGGAACGACAGAGAATGAGATGGTTGGATGGCATCACCGACTCAATGGATATGAGTTTGAGTAAGCTCCAGGAGTTGGTGATGGACAGGCAAGCCTGGCGCGCTGCAGTCCACAGGGTAGCAAAGAGTCAGACACGACTGGGTGATTGAACTGAACTGAACTGAATAAGAAGTGAGATGAAGATGACGATTTGGGGAAGAGAGAAAAGGTAGACATGAGATAGGTCACAGAGGGAAAATGCACAGGTTTAGGGACCATCTAAATTAGTGAAAGGAGAGAGAGACATGTAGAAGTGACACCAAGATTTTGAACATAGGCATGATGGTCCGGCATACATTCTCCTGCCGTTGCTTTTAGTTTCCACTACTTTTATATTCAGTTAGTGTGGAGAAGTCTGAAACATGCAGGGGCATGAATGGAAAGATCTGAACTTGGCCTGGAGAGTTGCGGGCACTGTATCTCCCAGAAAGGCAGCTGCATGTCCTAGAAAAGTCATTTAACCTCTTTGGGCTTCACTTTTTTCCTCTATAAAAGATAATCTTCTTTTTAAAAAAAATTAATTTATTTATTTTAATTGGAGGCTAATTGCTTTACAATATTGTAGTGGTTTTTGCCATACACTGACATGAATCAGCCATGGGTTTACATGTGTTCCCCATCCTGAACCACCCTCCCACCTCCCTCCCCATCGCATCCCTCTGGGTCATCCCATTGCATCAGCCCTGAGCACTTGTCTCATGCATCGAACTTGGACTGGCGTTCTGTTTTGTTTTTTTTTAAAAAAAGATAATCTTCTTCATCTGTTCCAAGGGAAATAATGTGAATGAAATATTTGTAAACAATGCAGAATAAGTGTAAGGTATCATGTGCAGATAATTGCAAGCTCACTTTGCCACATTCAGTCTCAACCTTTTACTGGGTCTCATGAGGGGAACCGAGCTTCACCTCCTTTGCTACTACCGCCACGTTGTGGCTGCCTTGTGAATTGCATGCCACAACTGGGGACGATAAGCAAAAAGCAAGTTTTGTTGTTCAGTCGCCAAGTCATGTCCAACTCTTTGTGACCCTTTGGACTGCACCATGCCTGGCTTCCCTGTCCCTTACCATCTCCCAGACTTTGCTCAAGTTCATGTGCATTGAATCGGTGATGCCATCCAACCATCTCATCCTCTGTTGTCCTCTTCTCCATCTGCCTTCAATCTTTCACAGCATCAGGGTCTTTTCCAATGAGTCAGCTGTTTGCATCAGGTGGTCAAGGTACTGGAGCTTTAGTTTCAGCATCAGCCCTTCCAAAGAGTATTCAGGGTTGATTTCCTTTAAGATTGACTGGTTTGATCCCCTTGATTTCCAAGAGATTCTCAAGAGTCTTCTCCAGCACCACAGTTTATTCGCAAATAAAAAAGTATTTAAGTCTTTCCAAGTTAGTTAATAAATTTAATGCATTGTCAATCAAAAGCTCTTAAAAAGTTGATTCTAAATTGCAATGGAAGACTGAATGGGCAGAAATAGTCAAGAAAAATTTGAGAAATAAGAATAAAGATAAGGAGAAAAATAGGTTAGAAAGCTATAGTTATACAAACAGGGGTATTGTCACAGAGTAAGCAGATAGCTCAGTGAAGCACAATGCAAAATCCAGAAGCATCTCTGCACACACAGGAATTTAGCATACAATAAAGATACTATTCAAATTAAGGGGAAATTACTCAATAAATGTGATTAAAACAATTGACTGTCCATTCAGATCTAAATAATATATTCATAAAATTTAATCCTAAATGAACTGTAGATCTAAATTTATAAAATTCAATTATATAATATTAAAGGAAAATATTTGGGAAGTAACAAAGTCTCTTAAACAAAGTTTTTAAAACCCACAAAACAAAGCTGTGGCCTAAGTGATTGACAAATTTGATGACATCAACATTTCTAAAATTATGTTCATTAAAAGTGTAAACAAAGTTAAGTAAGTGAAAGTAGGAGAAACAAATTTTGCAACAAGTGAATAGTATATAAACTCCTATAAATTAATTTTGAATGACTCAGTTGTAAAGGAGCCAAGTATAAAAATAAGCAAGTCACAGAAGTAAAGCAAATGGTCAATAAACTTATGAAAAGATGTAAGTATTCATTTACTAATCTAAGAAATGCAACATAAAACAGTTAGTATGCCATTTTTCACTAATTTGACTGGCAAAAACTGAGAACATTTTTTTATAACTGTTAGAAATATTATGGGAAGAGCATACTCATTTTCTGTTGGTGAATAGTGTAACTCAATAAACCACATTATATCTATATTGTTAATAAATGGAAAAGGCTAAAAGAAATCTCAGTGCCTGACATGGTCCAATCTTTGGATATGCTGAATGAAAAATCAAATTGAAATGAAATAAGATGCTATTAATGTGAACCATTAAAAACACGCCAAATTTTCTATAGAAGCCTGTGGGGATGTGTTTATGAACGAGGAGGTAGGCACAGACAAAGTTCCCATCAGATGTTCAACAAACAGAATATGGTGGTCATCTTTGGTGAGGAGATGGGAATTGACGTATTGGCCAAAAGGGATACGAGCCCTAACTTTCATGTTTTACAAGGATGCATTATTCATGTGGAGACTTATTCAAAGAAGAAACTGGTTAAAGTGACAGATGGTATTTTTCAAAGATGGCTGCAACAACATGTCCAATCCCTCCTGCTTTTGGCAATGTGACCTTGCCACACACCTCCCAGTTGATCAGCTTTCAAATATCAGAGCTGGCATCCAAAGCCAGATAGTCTAGATGACATCCGAATGAAGCCTGTGAGCACTCTCCAACACTGCTCTGACTAACTCTGACAACACTCCCATAAGGTAATACTGCTGACATCCCCATTTTACAGAAGAGGAAGCTGAGGTTCACACAGGAATTACAAATAATGAGAACTAGTTTTAAAACAAAGAAAGAAAATCTTATGGGAAAAAATTGAGTCATCTCATCTATAATCAAAGAAATAAAACAAAAACAAGATTTGATGTCATACTTAAACCATTAAAACTTTTAAAAAAGAATGTTTATTTCCATAAAATTTGAATATACATACATTATGGGTGAAAGTGCAAATGAACACAGTACTTTGGAAAGCAATTCACATATCATGAATCATAATGTGTTGCAAACATTTTGATTTCGATCTACTTCTTGGAGCTTATCTTATAGGAATAATACAAAAGATGAAAAATGTTTTCACACTAAGACACTCATTCCAACATTATGTAGACAATTAGAAAAAACAAACTTTTGGTATTTTGTATTTGTATATCCTCTGCTTTCCCTTGCTTTTTTTTAAAGCATCTTTAAACAATTAATTGAAATATTTCATTATAAAAAAATTAGGACACCACATTTATTTATGGAAATTATGTTAATAAATTCCCGTGGGAAAATACCAGGAGAGGTTATGCAAGAATAATCATAGCCTTGTCAAATTTATTTTCAAGATGCTTAGTAATGTTCTCATCTTGTTCAAAGATCTGTTTTATTTATCTATTACAGTGCATGTTAAGTTGCTTCAGTCGTTTCAACTCTTTTCAACCCTATGGACTGTAGTTCATTAAGCTCCTCTGTACATGGGATTCTCCAGGCAAGAATACTGGAGTGGGTTGTCATTTTCTTCTCCAGGGGATCTTCCCAACCCAAGGATTGGACTTGTGTCTCCTGCATTGCAGGCAGATTCTTTCACTGCTGAGCCACCAGGGAAGCTCCATTTATTACAGTAGGACCTTGCTATTTATCCATTCTATAGATAAAAGCTTACATCTGCTAACCCCAACTTCCCAGTCTATTGTCTATGTCCATGTAGGACAAAACTGTTACAACGCTATCTGTCTACCAAGCTCTTTTTCTAAATCATAGTTTTTGCCATAAAGATGCTGGGCCAGGAGATCCCACCCTACAGTTTGTCACAGTTTTTTCCTGTATGGATTCTTCCTGCCCACGGGTATGGTGCTGCAGATAGTAAAGCACCAAGCCATCTAGAAGCTCATGGGCAGCACCCTGTGCCTACAGTGTGGAATCAGGTCTGGAATGTCCACAGTCTCAGACACACATGCCTGGCATTCTTCACCATCCAGGCCTGTCTGCTGGCAGTTGAGGTCCTTGACAGTTGGTTCATCCACAGTGGGGTTTAAAGCCAAAATCTGCAATTGCATTATTCCATTATCTAGATTGAGGATTAACACCTCTACTGATTTGATGGAGAAAATGGCTCCAAAATCCTCCTTGACAACCTCTCTCTTTATCAGGAAACCACTCGGATCTCACCCACTTAGCAATTCACGCTAAGTGCCTGTATGAACTGAAATTAGGTAGCTCTCAATCTGCCTGCTCTGTCCAGCCCCAGGAGACAAAGCAGCAATAACTCAAGCTTGGCTCCTCACCCCCACCTGGAATGAGTCTGGAATGAAGCTCATAAAACCCAGACCCCTTTTCAGAATCCTTACTACCAGAAGACAACAAGTCTCCACATCTGCTCTTACTGGTCTCCAATTCACTGTCCACAGAGAGCTAGAAAAGGTTTTTCAAAGACCTCTGGTAGCTTCCCGTCACAGACAATAGAAAAACTGCCTAGGCCCAGCCTCCAGCCAGCCCAACCTGGCCCTCCCACCTTACCCCCTAAACACTGGCACTTCTCCCAGCCTCTGCTGGGGACATACTCTTCTCACTCCCCCATAATGACCCACGCATCCTGGTTGACCTGGCACTTTCCTTTTAATGCTTCAGAAACCTCTCAGTCCCCAGCAAATCCAAACCATAGACCAGGCTGCTTCCCCATCCAACCCCAGGTACCTAACTGGCCACGCCCAGGCTTCCAGAAGGTCTTAGGCCCAAAGTCACTTTTCAGAGAGGCCTGACTCTCCCCCTACATCTAAATTGGGTCCTCACTGCTACTCCATCTCATGACAGTCTTTCTGGTTGAGGACACCCATGATAATTATTTACTGCTTCATTCACAATCATTTATTGAGGACTTGGTGCTAATGTTTTATGGGCTGGGGATAAAGTAGTAAACAAAGCCGACAGGAGGCCCTAACTTCAAAGAGCTTACATCCTAGGGGAAGAAATGATGTGGTTTTAATAAACAAACTACACAGAGTAATCAGTGTGGTATAGAAAAAGAAAGCAAGAGGGGACAGAGAATATCCAGGATGGAGACTGTCTCAAACAGGGAAGGCCTGTCCAGGGAAGGCTTGAGGGAGGTTACATCTTGATCTCAAAAGATGAGGAAGCAAAATTTGGGCTCCTGGGGTAAGTGTTCCAGACAGATGGCAAAAGTCCTGAGCAAAGAACAGTGAAGAAGCCAGAGTGGCCAGAGCTGAAAGGCAAGAGGAGCAAGAATTGGAGGTGAAGACAGACAGGTAACAGAGGTCTGACCCTGTGGGACTTAGTAGGTCCCTATAACACATGTTGCTTTTGCACTGAGTGAGCTAGAAAGATACAGCTGGCTTTTGATGAGGGAATAACATGCTCTGCCTTAAGATTTCACAGGGCGGGGCTCTGCCAAACCCCTGGTGGAGACTTTCAAAAGATGCCTGGGGTGGATTTTTTTTTTTCATGGTTAAATATTTATTTTCAAATGATTACAATCATTAGGAAGAGAAATAATGCCTTGTGGCATTTGTTGTTTAGTCGCTAAGTCATGTCTGACTCTTTGTGATCCTATGGACTGTAGCCAGCCAGGCTCCTCTGTCCATGGGATTTTCCAGGAAAGAATACTGGAGTGGGTTGCCATTCCCTTCTCCAGTGGATCTTTTGATGCAGGGATTGAACCTGTGTCTCCTGCTTAGCAGATGGATTCTTTACCACCAAGCCACCGGGAAGCCTGTGGCATTTTTAACAAGGGTAGTTGTAGCAGTGTTGATACCTTAATCTGGTGTACACTTTGAAGATAGATTGAAAAGGTTTTCACTCAATTGGATATGGTGGGGAAGGAAAGAAGAGTCAAGTGACTCCAGTGACTTTCACCTTAGTGAATGATGGATGGTGGTTCCATTCTCTGGGATGGAGACTGTGGCAGCAGGTTAGTGGAGGTGGAACCATTGAAGATCAGTTCCGAACATGTCGACTTTTAGGTGATTAGACATCAAGTAGAGAATTACACATATGGGTCTGAGGGTCGAGAGAGAGTTGGGCTAAGCATATACACCTAGGAGTCTTGGAGAAGAGATATTTAAAGCCATAATAAACTTGGTAAAATCACTAAGTGAGCCAAATATAGGCAGAAAAGAGGAAATGCCCAAGTACTAAGGTCTAGGACAGTTCACAGCCTTACTAGGCTGTCAGCTCTATGAAGTCAGAGACTATGTCTAACTTTTTTCATTTCTATCTGCTTGGTACTATGACAGTGTGTGACATATTGCAGATATTCAATATATTTGTAAAATTGTGATATAAAATACAATGGAATATTATTCAGTCATGGAGTGCTGATAACAATATGCTAAGTGAAAGCATTCAGACACAAAAGGACAGATATTATATGATTCCATCCATGTGAAATATGAAGAATAGGTAAATCTATAGAGACAGAAAGCAAATTTGTGGTGCTATAGGCTGAGGGAAGGAAAGATAGGGAATAACTAAATGGGTAGGGACTTCCTTTTAAGGTGATGTTTTAGAACTATATAGAAGTGGAGGTTGTACAACTTTGTGAATGTTTAAAATGTTGATGAATTGTCCACTGTGAAATGGTTAATTTCATGTTAGTGAATTTTACCTTCACGGAAAAATATTAGCTCTTATTGCAAAACAAGTTATCCCAAACATAAAGACAATAAATATTTATTACTTTACACAGCTTTTTAGGGTCAGAATCTGGGAGGGCTTAGCTGGATAGTTGTAGCTCAGAGTCTCTCATGAGGTATCCATCAAGATGTTGGTGGGGGCCACAGTCACCTGAAGGCTTGACTAGGGCAGGAGGCTCCACCTCCAATATGGCTCCGTCACAAGATGGCTCAGCTTGGAATGGGAAGCCTCAGCTTCTTGCCACATAGACCTCCCCATGAGGCTGATTGAGTGTCCTTACAACACCGCAGTGAGCTCCCCCACAGAGTAAGTGATCCATGAGAGTATAAGACAGAAGACACAGTGTCTTGTATGGACTAGCCTAGGAAATACCATACCATCAATTCTACACTATCCATTGGTTGCACAGGTTAGTGTGGAAGGGACCTTTACAGAGGCATGAGTATCAGGAAGTAAGGATCACCTGGGGCCAGCTGGAAGGTTGGTTACCACACTTCCTTTGCCCTTACTTAAGGAGTAGTAATGAATTACATCACCTGCTCAACATGAACTTGACCACCAAAAGCAGAGAACAAAAGGCAGCCTTGGGAAAACATGGGAAATATCACATGTGAATAGCATACATGTGGGGTACTATACAAATTATGCCTGAGTCTCTACAAAGTGCCTCAGGCATCTGTGTTATGCTGGAAACTACATTGCAACTATTTTCTTTGAAAATATCCTTTGAAGGAGGACTCTCCTAAGTAACTGGATTATTGATCCTTGGTAATGAGACACCTTGTCAGGAACTAGGGATGAGTGGGTGATCCCTGCCCCTGGCTCCACAGTTTCCTTTCATGGGTTATTACATGTCAGCACACTGCTTCCCTGTACCTCCTAGGCTGTCCTACTGCCCAAGTCCAGACAATATCCCTCCATTCTCAGAAACGGCAGCTTTGACAACTTTATGGCTCTCAGAGTCCAGAGACAGTCCAACAGAATACAGGCTTGGCCGTGTCATCTCTTGAGTCAAATCTTCCAAGATCCTGCCCAATCAGATTACTGATAGGAGCATTCCTGAAAGTTAGCCAGATCAATAACATTTTACCAAAATCTTAACTTGGATGGAACACTCTTTGGACACACTCATGGAAGCAAGCGATCCAAATGTTGGTCATTTGTCATTCAGAGAGAAAAAATGGTCAGGCCACTTGAGGCTTTTGCTTGAATAAAGAATTCAGTAACAGGAGCATTCAGCTAATTCGGTCTTAACACTGCATTTTAACCGCTGCTATTCTCTTTTTCAACTTACTGCTTATGATAGATCATAAAAAACAAGCAGGACATATGTAAGGGTATACACTTCTACAGGCAGTGCCAACAAATTAATTTCTCTTAGCCATTCCGCCCCAAAATAAAATAAATATATTTCTGAAAGGGCTCAACCCACTGGGGATTGATGAAAAACAAGTAGATATCAGTGGAATTGGTTACCACTGCTTATTGACACCTGAGGTGGGTTTCCTGCAGACATTCAAGACGTCAGCCAAAATTCCAAACACTTATCTATTGGAAGACGGAGGGCAGCCAGTGAGAGTGCAGAACAGAAGATCTGGGACTAAAACTCTGGTTTTCAGACTTCAGATTTGGTGCTTTTTCCAATACTCTGTATTGTCTTCTGAGGAATTTAAGATAAAAAGGCAAAATGAGGTATACAATAACAATACAAGAGAGTGTTATAGAGAATAAAGAGGTAGGAATCCTTTGACTAGAGTTGATTTTATATTCCTCCAACAGTGCCTTTTTGAGTAAATGCACATGACAATTGTGTAAGGTTTCAGTTACACTATGTGTATCATGAGAGCATACATCCTGATGGGTTCCCCATAATGTATCTCTCTCTCTTAACATGCTCCTGAGTAGGAGGATCAAGACATTTAGAAGCCATCTGCAAACAGTGAGGGTTTTAACAGATAATTCTCCAAAGAAGACATACAGATGGCTAACAAACACATGAAATGATGCTCAACATCACTCATTATCAGAGAAATGCAAATCAAAACCACAATGAGGTACCATCTCATGCCAGTCAGAATGGCTGCTCTCAAAAAATCTACAAACAATAAATGCTGGAGAGGGTGTGGAGAAAAGGGAACCCTCTTACACTGTTGGTGGGAATGCAAACTAGTACAGCCACCATGGAGAACAGTCTAGAGATTCCTTAAAAAACTGGAAATAGAACTGTCATATGACCCAGCAATCCCACTGCTGGGCATACACACTGAGGAAACCAGAATTGAGAGAGACATATGTACCCCAATGTTCATCGCAGCACCGTCTACAATAGCTAGGACATGGAATCAACCTAGATGTCCATCGGCAGATGAATGGATAAGAAAGCTATGGTACATCCGGGGGGATGGGATGGGGAGGGAAGACGGAGGGGGGTTCAGGATGGGGAGCACATGTGGACCCATGGCTGATTCGTGTCAATGTATGGCAAAAACCACTACAATATTGTAAAGTAATTAGCCCCCAACTAAAATAAATACATTTATTTAAAAAAAAAAAAAAAGGACGCTGTGGTACATATACACAATGGAATATTACTCAGCTATAAAAAAGAACACATTTGAGTCAGTTCTAATGAGGTGGATGAAGCTGAGCCTATTATACAGAGTGAAGTAAGTCAGAAAGAAAAACACCAATACAGTATATTAATGCATATATATGGAATTTAGAAAGATGGTAATGACGACCCTATATGTGAGACAGCAAAAAAGACACAGATATAAATAACAGACTTTTGGACTCTGTGGGAGAAGGCAAGGGTGGGATCATTTGAGAGAATAGCATTGAAACCTGTACATTACCATACGTGAAATAGATGACCAGTCCAAGTTTGATGCATGAAATAGGGCACTCAAAGCTGGTGCACTGGGACAACCCAGAGGGATGGAATGGAGGGAGGTGGGAGGGGGTTCAGGACAGGGGGACACATGTCTACCTGGAGCTGATCCATGTCAATGTATAACAAAAACCACCACAATACTGTAAAGTAATTAGCCTCCAATTATAAATAATCATAAATAATTGCCTCCAATTAAAAAATAAATTAATTTTTTTAAAGTTCAAAAGGAAAGAAAATGCATACAAACAAACAAAGACATTTAGAAGCCAAAGGAAGGAAAATGCCACATCTTCAGAGAGGTTGTCTTCCTCTCCCCCACACCCATAAGAAGAACAGTGGTAAGAGAGGTTCAGCATAAAAAGAGGAAGGCAAAATTTCTAGAAGTCCATTTCCACCCATCGCCTGGAGGAGCAGCATCTTGGAGCATAAGCTGGGTGGTCTGAAGCTGATGGGGTCTAGTTTCTTTGACTCAGGAGCCACGGTGAGGCCTGGAGGAGAAGTCATAGGCTAAAGTTATTGGCTCCAGGCTGCCTCTCCAGGGACAGCTGGCCTTCCGGTTTTTTTTTCTAGAGGTTTGAGATACTTGAAGGAATATCTTTCAGGAACGGGTGACTTTGGCCCAGAAATCTGCAGGAAAATGAGCCATCAGTCGTCTGGTATAGGCTCTTGGTTAAGGATAAAGGGAATCCCCAGCTGGGGTGATGCAGAGCCAAATGGAAGCACACAGGTCCCAGGTCTGTCAGAAGTTTGCAGGGACCCAAGACTGCTCTCACTTCCTGTCAAACACCTACTGGGTGGAGATTCTAGGGGGTTAGTTAAGTGTGGCATCCAGATGGCTTCATTGTAGCTGGGTCTGAGGGCAGGGGGATGGAGGCAAGGCTTTCCACCTCAAAAAACCAGAAAGCCAAACAGAAGGACTTTTAATTCCCTGCATCCTTCCAGCTCATTTTAAGTAGCCAGTGAGTCCTTGTTTCCACGTCCCTTGCTTTCTGTCCTCCTGATTTCTGAGCAAAGAAGTCCTTAGCCTCCCTGCCCCCTCCTTAACCAGATGCCCCAGCACATGGTTTCATGATGCTGTCCGGGGTATAGAGGAGAGGCCAAGATGTGAGCTTATTTACTGATGGCCTGTGGTCTCAATGGCAACCAAGAACCTCTAGCCCCACCCCCACAGTCCAGTCTCAGTTTCCAGATCTGTGAAATGGGTAAACTACACTATCTCCACCTCCCCCTAAATGGTTTTACCACCTAAACTCGTCCTTCCTTACTAGTGTCCCCCTCCTAACTTTTCTCCCAAGTGAACTGAACTAAGAGATGAGAAAATAAATTACAGAAGAAAAGATAAACATGTATTTTCTATGGGAGGAGGATCTTTGAGGCAGAGATTCTTAAACTTTTTAAATAGAACTCCTTTGAAATTTTTGATGAAGGGCATGACACTTCTCCCTGGGAGGAACAAACTATGTATGCATTCACAAATAAAGTTTTACTTTCAATTTCAGGAAGACTTAGAACCATCTCATCATGGGCCCAGGTGAGACTCTTTGCTTTCAGAAAAACTCTACTGTAAAAACTAACTTTGTAAAAGAGGACACTTGTGTGCTAAGTTGTTTCAGTCATATCTGACTCTTTGCAACGCTATGGATCATTGCCCTCCAGTCTCCTCTGTCCATGGGATTCCCCAGGCAACATAATGGAGTGGGTTGCCCTGCCCTCCTCCAGGGGAACTTCCCAAGCCAGGGATCGAACCCGCATCTCTTATGTCTCCTGCATTGGCAGGCAGATTCTTTACCACTAGTGCCACCTGGGAAGCCCCTGTAAAGGATGATGTCAGCTGCCTACTAAGGCAGGACACAGTGGATCCTGGTTGCCAATTTACCTGGAATGAACTCAGGAAGAACTGAGAGCAATCAAGCAATTGCAGGTCAGGAAGACACAGAGATGAGAATAGCAGCTCAGAGCTGAGACAAGATGCAGCAAAATAATGTCTGCTAGAAGGTTGTAGCTGTTCAGGGAAGGCAGGCTCAGAAGTGCCTGCTGTGGAAAAAATATTTGGGTCTGGGATCCAGGGAAGACAAAAGAAGGGGCAGAGATAACATTCAGGGCAATGGATCCGTGAAGGGAAGAGACACAGCTGCAGAACAGTTCTGGGACAGGGAGTGTCCTAAAGTCCAGATCCAGATCCTGAGTAGGCAGGCATCCAGAAGGTAAAGAGGCTAAAGGAGAAAATTCAAGGGAAGGGAGAGAGGAGGGTGGGGTGAAATTTGAAAACAACCATAGAAAACATATAAATATAATCATAATTGAATCTACTAATGTGAAACAAGTGGCGCATGGCTGAAGCAGTCCAAATGCACTGAGTATCAGACTCTGGAGAGAAAAAAACTAATTAAAAACAACCAAACAGGGCTTCCCTGGTGATCCAGTGGTTAAGAATCCACCTGCCAAGGCAGGCGACACAGGTTTGATCCCTGGTCTGGGAAGATTCCGCATGCCTTGGGGCAACTAAGCCCATGCATCACAACTACTGAAGCCCATGTGTGCAGAGCCCGCAAACCCCAACAAGAGAAGCCACCACAATGGGAAGCCTGCATACCACAACTAGAGAGTAGACCCTGCTCAAAGGAACCAGGGGGAGCCGGCACACAGCAACAAAGACCTAGTGCAACCAAAAAATAGTTATTAACAAATAAGCTTTCTTTTGAAAAAAATATTTATGTTAAAAAAAATGAAACAAGAGTATCAGAAAGAGAATTGGTTTGTGGGCCAAAATGATGTTATTGATTTTTATTTTTCATTTGCTGAGGGATTAGGGAAGAAATACAAGTACACAGAGTGTGGGCAAAGCTCTGTTGTTGTCCAGTCACCAAGTTTTGTCCAACTCTTTGTGACCCCATGGACTGCAGTATGCCAGGCTTCCCTGTCCTTCACTATCTCCCAGAGTTTGCTCAAACTCGTGTCCATTGAGTCAGTGATGCCATCCAACCCTCTCATCCTCTGTCACTCCCTTCTCCTCCTGCTCTCAATCTTTCCCAGCATCAGGGTCTTTTCCAATGAGTCAATTGGTCGCATTAGGTGGCCAAAGTACTGGAGCTTCAGATTCAGCATCAGTCCTTCCAATGAATATTCAAGGTTGATTTCCTTTAGGATTGACTGGTTTGATCTTGCAGTCCGAGGTACTCTCAAAAGTCTTCTCCAGCATCACAGTTTGAAAGCATCAATTCTTTGGTGCTCGACCTTCTTTATGATCCAACTCTCACATCCATACCTGACTACTGGAAAAAACATAGCTTTGACTGTACGGACTTTTGTTAGCAAAGTGATGTCTCTGCTTTTTAGTCCAGTCTAGGTTTGTCATAGCTTTCCTTCCAAGGAGCAAGCATCTTTTAATTTCATGGCTGCAGTGACCTTCCACAGAGATTTTGGAGCCCAGGAAAATAAACTCTGTTACTGTTTCCATTTTTTCCCCTTCTATTTGCTATGAAGTGATGGGACCAGATGTCATGATCTTAATTTTCTGCATGTTGAGTTTTAAGCCAGCTATTCACTCTCTTCTTTCACCCTCAAGAGGCTCTTTAGTTCTTCTTTTCTTTCTGCCATTAAAGTGATATCATCTGCATATCTGAGGTTGTTTATATTTCTCCTGGCAATCTTGATTCCAGCCTGTGATTCACACAGCACAGCATTTCACATGATGTATTCTGCACAAAAGTTAAATAAACAGGGTGACAATATACAGCTTTGTCTTACTCCTTTCCCAATTTTGAACCAGTCCTTTGTTCCATGTAAGGTTCTAACTGTTGCTTCTTGACCTCCATACAGGTTTCTCAGGAGACAGATAAGGTGGGCTGGTATTCTCATCTCTTGAAGAATTTTCCACAGTTTGTTGTGATCTACATGATCAAAGGCTTTAGCATAGTCAACAAAGCAAGAAGTAGATGCTTTTCTAGAATCCTTTTTCTTCTTCTATGATCAAATGGATGTTGGCAATTTGATCTCTGTTCCCACTGCCTTTTCTAAATCCAACTTGTACATCTGAAAGTTCTTAGTTCATGTACTGCTGAAGCCTAGCTTGAAGGATTTTAAGCATAACTTTACTAGCATGTGAAATGAACACCAACTATACAGTAGTTTGAACAATTCTTTGGCATTGCCTTTCTTTGGGATTGAAATGAAAACTGACCTTTTCCAGTCCTGTAGTCACTGCTGAGTTTTCCAAATTTGCTGACATATTGAGTGCAACACCTTAACAACATGCATCTTTTAGGATTTTAAATAGCTCAGCTGGAATTTGATCACCCACACTAGCTTTGTTTGTAGTAATGCTTCCTAAGACCCACTTGACTTCAGATTCCATGATGTCAGCTCTGTGCAAGTGGCCACACCATTGTGGTTATCTGGGTCATTAAGACCTTTTTTGTATAGTTCTTCTGTGTATTCTTGCCACCTCTTCTTAATCTCTTTTGCTTCTGTTAGGTCCTCACCATTTCTGTCCTTTATCATGCCCATCCTTGCATGAGATATTCCCTTGATATCACCAATTTTCTTGAAGAGATCTCTAGTATTTCCCATTCTATTGTTTTCCTCTACTTCTTTTCACAATTCATTGAAGAAAGTTTTCTTATCTCTCCTTGCGATTTTCCGGAACTCTGCATTCAGTTGGGTATGTTTTCCCCTTTCTTCCTTGCTTTTTGCTTCTGTTCTTTCCTCAGCTATGTGTAAAGCCTCCTCAGACAATCACTTTGCCTTCTTGAATTTCTTTTTCTTTGGGATGGTTTTGGTTACTGCCTCCTGTATAATGTTATGAACCTCCGTCCACAGTTCTTTGGGCACTCTGTCTACCAGATATAATTCCTTGAATCTATTCATCACCTCCACTGTATAATCATAAGGGATTTGATTTAGGTCATATCTAAATGACTTAGTCATTTTCCTTAGCTTTACAATTAAAAAAATGATTCCCCAGTTGTGATGCCTGCTGAGTTCTACAAAGCTGAGAAGATTAATTAAATATCAGCACCATGACAGGGATGAATACAGAAGCCTGCGTTCAAGGCAGGAACTAGAAACTGTAAAATAAGGATGAGGAAGTTTCTTGTTTGCAGCATGTGATAAGTCCATTACAGAAGAAATCAAAGAGTGATTAGCAAACACCAAGCAGAACAAGGGATCCAGTCAAGGAGCTTGGCTCCTGCCAGAGGTTCCAGGATGCAAGATAAAAGGTAAACACCTTTGCAGATGCCTGGCTTTCCTTTTCCTTTTTCTTCACCCCCTACCCTCAAATCCAGGGGCAGAAATATTAATGATGTCTTGGCTAACCTTATAATTGCCCTATAATTGGCATCTATAAAAAGGCTCATTTTTTCTTGTTGAATCCACTATGCTCTTCAAAGTTTAATTGCCTTCCTCATTCACATTATTATTAAATAGTTGATTTCATAATTTGCCTTTAAATTTAACAATCATTTACTATGTACTCACTACATGTTGACCACTGCTAAGTATTCCAGGAGATATAGAGATGAATAATATACCAAGAGTGGCACCCATTCACTCATCTTCTTAATGTATATATTTTTGTGTACCTTCCCTGGGTCAGGTACTGCTCTCAATATTTTATATCAGAGCTGCAGCAGAAAGTAAAGGAGCCTCTAATCTTATGAAGTTTATGGTCTAGTGACATGAATGTGTCATTTAATGACCAGATCAAACAACTATACAGGTAAACATAGCACAGCGAAGAGTATAAATAGCAAAGTAAGGTCCAAGCATGGAATTATGAGATTGTGAAGAAGTGATCACATGTGGCTAGGAGTGATGGAAGGGTGGGGAGTGGGGCACTGTTTCAATTGGCCTTAAAGAATGGGTAAGAGGAAGAGGTCAGGTAAGGAGTCTCCTGGTATAGACCAAGGATTGGAGTCCAGAAAGCATGGGCTCCATATGGGGAACTGTGGAGAGCCACCTTTGGTTGCCATCTTGGCATAGGCTGAAAGAAGTGGAAGACAGGACTGCAAAGATTGGGGGGGGGGAGCAAACCATGGAAATCCTCAGGTGACTTTGGAAAAGTGAAGTAGCAAGACTACAAAAGATGTGGAATGGATTGGAAGATAGAAGAGAGAATATGGCGTGAAAATTCCTAAACTTTCTTTTGGCCAAAGTTCATTCCTTAATGAGACTTCATTGTTTGGATATATTGATTTTTCCTTTGTGCACATGGCTTTTGGACTTTGCAGAAATAAGTACAGGTTTCATTATGCAACTATACAGTTATTTGTTAACAGTCTTATATATCAGTATTTTTAATGGCTGAATAATACTCATATAGACATGTGATATCTATATGTATATATAATATATATATGTATATGTATATATATACATAGCTGTTATTGTTTTGTTGTTAAGTCATATCTGACTCTTTGCAACCCCATGGAATGTAGCCTGCCAGACACCTCTGTCTACGGGATTTGCCAGGCAAGAATACTACAGTGGGTTGTCATTTCCTTCTCCAGGAGATCTTCCTGACCAAGGAATTGAACCTGTGTCTCCTGCATTGGCAGGGAAACTCTTTACTGCTAAGCCACCAGTGAAGCCATATATATATATGGCTTTTAATCACATTTTTATATTCATTCATTGAATGACAAACCTAGACAGTGTATTAAAAAGCAGAGACATCACTTTGCCAACAAAGGTCCATACAGTCAAAGCTATTTTTAAATAAATATTAAAAAAAACTAAGATCATGCCATCCAGCCCCATTACTTCATGGCAAATAGAAGCGGAAAAGGTGGAAGTAGTCACAGATTTCCTCTTCTTGGGCTCTAAAATCACTGCGGATGGTGACTGCGGCCATGAAATCAAAAGATGATTGCTTCTTAGCTGGAAAGCTATGACAAACCTAGACAGTGTGTTGAAAAGCAGAGACATTACTCTGCCAACAAAGGTCTGTATAGTCAAGGCTATTGTCTTCCCAGTGTGAGAGCTGGACTGTAAAGAAGGCAGAGGACCAAAGAATTGATGCCTTTGAACTGTGGTGCTGCAGAAGACTCCTGAGAGTCCCTTGGACAGCAAGGAGATCAAACCAGTCAATCTTAAGGGAAATCAACACTGAATACTTTTTGGAAGGACTGATGCTGAAGCTGAAGCTCCAGTATTTTGGTCACCTGATGCAAACAGCCGACTCATTGGAAAAGTCCCTGATGCTGGGAAAGATTGAGGGCAGAAGGAGAAGAGGGCATCAGAGGATGAGATGGCTGGATGGCATCATCAATGCAGTGGACACGAACTTGGGTAAACTTCAGGAGATGGTGTGCTGCAGTCTATGGGGTCGCAAAGAGTTGAACGTGACTGGGCGACTGAACAACAACAATCCTAAAAGGTATGAGGCGATATCTCATTGTGGTTTTCATTTGCATTTCCCTGTGATTTGCGACGTTAAGCACATTTTCATATACCTATTGGCCATGTAAATGTCTTCCTTGGAAAAATGTCTCTTCAGTTTCTTTGTCCATTTTTTTTAACTGGATCATTTCCCTTTTGCTATTGAGTTGTATAAGTTCTTCAGATATATTGAATAATAATAACTCCTATTCAGATATATACTTTGCAAATATTTTCTCCCATTCTATAGGTTGCCTTTTTAATTTATTGATTGTTTCCTTTGCAGTGCAGAAGATCTTTAGTTTGTCTATTTTAGCTTTTCTTTGCCTGTGTTTTTGGTGTGGTATACAAGAAATCATTGCCAAAACCAATATCAAGGATCTTTTCTCCTATGTTCTCTTCTAGAAGTTTTACACTTTCAGGTCTTAACATTTAACTCTTTGGTCCCAAATAGCCAAAGAAATTCTGAGGAAGAATAATCAAGCTGGAGACATACAACTCTCTGATTTCAAACTATATTACACAGCTTGAGTAATCAAAATAGTATGGTACTAACTGATGCTGGGGAAGATTGAGGACAGGAGGAGAAGGGGACGACAGAGGATGAGATGGTTGGATGGCATCACCAACTCAATGGACAAGGGTTTGGGTGGACTCCGGGAGTTGGTGATGGACAAGGAGGCCTGGCATGCTGTGGTTCATGGGGTCACAAAGAGTCGGACACGTCTGAGCGACTGAACTGAACTGAGCTGAACATAAAAACAGGAACATAGATCAGTGGAACAGAACAGTGAGTCCAGACATAACCAATGCATGTTCAGTCAACAAATTTTTGACAAAGGCACCAAGAACATACAATGGATAAAAGATAATCTAGTCAATGAACTGTTTTGGGAAAAATGGATATCCACATGCCTCAAAATGAAAGTCATTCTTTTATTGCATTTTACTTATTCAACCAGTAACTATTGAGCATGTGCTCTGTGCATGGTGTTTTTAAACTACTGACAGTGATAGAGATTATATTATCTGAGCCCTGAGTGACCTAACAGCCCCCAAGGCCCACTTAATTCATGCTCCCGTTGAAAACTCACAATAAGTACTGTAAGAACTGAGCTGTCTGTCTTCCACTTTGATCATTCCAGTGCTCAACCTCATCCATATACTTCATCTTTACCTCTGAAGAAATACGTTCATATGATTATGACCTTTTGGAATTTGGTCCAGGTAGCTGGGTCACAACCAGTCAAGGGCTTGATAAAAAATAAGAAAATGTTTGGAAAAGCGTGAGTCATAGAAAGATGTTCCCTATGTCTCAGGAGATCCAGGGCTGCTCAAATGGTCCTTCATGGAAAAAGGCACCCTGAAACAAAAGCTGGGAGGAGAAAGACAAATCATAGAGTGGAAGCAAAATATCAGAATGTCAGGAAGTCACCCAGAGGTAGATCTTTGAAGAGGTTAAATGAGGTCAGCTTGGTGGGTGGGCAGAATGCATTACAGGACCAACCATGTGATTTGGGGTTTGGATGAAGAACTAGACCAGTCTGCTCTCCAATCTAATCTTGTGGTTACAATTCAGCTCTTTTGGTTTCATAAGGTTTTTCTCAACCACCTCCACTATTAGTAAAGAACTTCTCTGGAATTGAGAAATAGAAATGGTAAACACTGATTTTGTATCAGGACCATTTGGTGAGATCTACAATTTGCAATCCTTCCTTAACTGTTAATGTCATAGGCGTGCCAGCCCACAAAGCCTTGTTCATTTGTCATATTTGCTTTATGTAACCAGTGGAGGTATTTGGGTAAAAGGACAATATTTAGAAGTAGTTAAAGAAAAGTGATAACACTGATTACATAAACTTGCCTTTTTTCCCCGATGGTATTCAGATTACAATTAATTTCCCAGAATCTTTTACCATGGTAATTAGTCAAAAGGCCCAAGACTATATAAGCCAGACTTAGGAAGTAAATAGGACATGAAAATTCTTTTATGCATGCAGTTGCCTAGGTTCTGAGAAAGAGGCAATATGAAACACCTTGTAAGTATATTTTCTGGTTTTAAATATAGGTGATTATGTTTTCAGAGCCAGAATAGCCAGGGAGTATTCCTTTTTCCCATGTTCTCTTCAAATTAACCCTAAATAGAACTTCCAAATATTAACTTGGCACATAACCTCCCTGTTGGTAAGCCTCTCTTTTTTTAGAACATCAGAAAATGGGTCTTTCCCAAAAGAATTAATAGCTAGTTTCTTAAAAGTTCAACTGTCTTTGGGGATTGAGTAGATATTCATATTTTAGGGTCTTTTCTTCCTGGATTCATCTTATTTATAAATTTCTGGCAAAGAAAGTTTCAGGTGTATTTAACACATGGCAATAAATCATTTAATAGAATATTATTGCTGTCTGCATCACATGTTTTTCCTTGGTTAACCTCATTGCATTGTGGTTATTTTTCAGAGAGTATCTGTTGTCTTTTTGTTTGAAGATGCATCTCACATTCATGGTGTCATCACATGCAGAATACTGCATAGGACATTGTGGGGAAGGGGAGGAAGGGGGTTTCCTGTTGATTTCGGCTTATGTTGTAAGTGCTCTTGAGCTGAGTGAGCCTTAAGTAGACCAGATAATGAGCTGTGATGTGTAGGGAAAGATTCTCTGCTACATTTATCTTAGCTTGTTCCTGTCCTTCTAATTCTCTTTTACTTACTTTCTGGTGTCTGAAATGCCTCCAATAGGTCACACCAAGAGCAAACGATTCTCTGCAAATATCTCAAGAACTACTCACCCTTGAGTAAAATCTATTTCAAAATAAGGTGTAAACAAGTGATACGTAATCTTTTATGCTCAGGCAAGGTGGAAGAAACTGGAGGAGAGGAAATCAGGAGGATATCAGATTCCAGAAGGGACAAAGAGGGGGTCCCCACTGGTTAGGAAGAAAGAAGAAGGTACAGAAAGGAAGACACGGGACCTGAATTATCACTTATTTTACAACTTGACTTAAGATGGTCCTGTACCATGTGCAGATCAAGTGTTTGGTCAGATTGCCTAATCTTTAGCCCAGTGACTGAAGTAGATGTAGAGCAAAGCAAAAGGTATCTTTGAATGAACGATACAGCTTTCCTTCTTGAGTAGCCAGTACATCTCATATCGAACACACGGAATGATAGTCTCCTGGTACATTTGGGGCCTCTAGGGCAAGAGACACTATGAAAGTTACAGATCTTTTAAGAGGGCTCCAACCCTGGGGTTCCTCTGAGCCCCAGGCCCTGGGCTCATCTGAGGCGAAGGGAGCCAGCCCTGTACGCTGACATTTGTTTCCATTTCAGATTGTGCCTTCAATCCTTGTGGTCCTCTTCCTAGCTCCATCTCTGGACCTGATGGTAAGTGAGGGTGGAGAGGGTTCAACCTGTCTGGTCCTCCTGAAGCAGAAGTATTTCAAAGGTGACAATCTGGGGTGCTGTGTTGTGCTTAGTCACTCAGTCGTGTCCGACTCTGCAACCCCATGGACTGTAGCCCACCAGGCTCCACTGCCCATAGGGATTCTCAAGGCAAGAATACTGGAGAGGGTTGCCATGCCCTCCTCCAAGGGGTCTTCCCAACCCAGGGATTGAACCCAGGTGTCCTGCATTGCAGGTGGATTCTTTACCATCTGAGCCACCAGGGAATCTGGAGTGGCCTCCGTCAAATTTCTTGTGAGGACCCCTTTATACCTGTGAGAGATGGGCAATGCAGGAACTCTGGACTTAGGACTGTTCTCCTTGCTGCCTTCTCTTCTCTAGAACATCAGTGACAACCATCCTCTGGATGGATCTGTTGGGACCCAGAGCATCCATGTCAATGCCTTTCGAGGTATGGTCAGCATCCGAGACAACAATGTTTTGAGTGAATGGGATGGAGTCTTGGACTACGAGAACGTAAGATGTAGAACACATTCATTACAATGCCAAAGAAAGCCTTGCCTGCTCCAAAATTTAGCCTCCTGCTTTTCCAGAGAGAAAAGAACCCTGTGTACACAGGCCTTCTCTAAGTTTAGGATCTTGAGGGAATACATCTCTCTTGGTAAGGAACCAGCTTTCGTGCATTTGCAGTGACTTTTTTTGAGCCAGCGACCATAGGAGGAGCTTCTGAGATCTCTAGGGATCCAGCATCCTTTTGTGCTCCTCTCCTGTGTTGACTTCACAGGGCTCCTGAGGGCCTCTGAAATAAGAGAGCTATTTTAAGAATCCTGATGTCCTCCAACTTGTATGTGCCATAGAGGTTCTTTGATCTTGCTCTCAGATTTTAATCAGTTTATTTCCAAAGCAGGAAAATAATTTATTTTCACTTTTAGAAATCTTGCTTCCACTTGCCCATGTGGTCAGGGATGGCGAGGTATGATCTGGAAGAAAGAGGCAGGATTGGGAAGGGAGGCTCCATGATAGAAAATTATATGACCAGAGACACGACGCAACCAGAGATACGGTGCAATCAGAGACACGAGGCAACCAAAGACACGATGCAGCTTTTGTGTGCTTCAATTTCCTCATCTGCAAAGGAGAATCAATGGCTGCCTTTCCTACTGGAAAGGACTCAGAGGATTAAGTGAAGGAAAATACCGCATCCCCCACTCCCTGGATGACCCTCTGCCATCCAGCCCCTGCTGTTTGGAAGCCCCGCTCCTACTTTCCTCACTCAGGACAGAATCCACAAACACAGGCTTTCTCTCTGCTCTGCCTGGACCTCCCCAAACTCTGTCCTCACCAGTCTTCACCTGACACACTCCTGATTTCCCGGAGGACACAGCTCCTGAGTCATCTTACAGGACATGCAGGCCAGGGATTTCTAACTCTGTTTTAAGCCATAAAGACTTTTGTTCCAACAAAGATTTCTCAAAATTTCACCTGATGGAACAGGAGTCAGAACACTGGCAGGTGAGGGAGATGGGCTCAGTGTCAGACTCAGCTGGAGAACCGCTGCTTTACTCCAAAGCTCAGAGAGGCTGAAGGTCAGATCCAAGGCTACATCGGGGCAGTCAGTGACAGATCGAGGGCTGGGATCTGACTCTAGAGGTCTGAGCCCAGGCTCCTCCTCACCTTGTAAACCCAGAAGGGACGCTAACTCACACACTGGCTTCACAAAAAGGCGGTATCTGTCTCATCCATTCATGACATCCCCCTGGAGAGAGTCTACTTTTCCTGCCTTACAAATGGGGAAGCTGAGGGTCATGGAGGCGGCTGAGGACCATGAACAGGACTGTCACTGTGGCCGAAACCCTGCCCCTCCAGTCCCCCCAGTCTGTTAGTGGTATGCAGAGTGCCCCAGGGGATACCCTCCGTGATGCCTGCAGCAGGGCCCCATGTGCAAGGCCAGTCCTGTGGCTGGCACTTTGCTCTGGTGCCCAGGGCCTGCTCTGCCAGGATACTCCACACCACAGTCTGAAGGACAGCAATGTGCAGCTCTGATGACAAGTAGGAGGCCCCTGTACTGTGACTAAATGAATGACAGGGTTCTGCTGTGTTGCTTTAAGGCCCTCTTGATGGCTAAGGTGTTTAGCAAGATGGCCTGTGTCCTGGCCAAGATGGATGAAGCTGTCTTCCCAACTTTGGATGACATTGTTAAGGCCCTGGACCACCAGGTAAGTGAGATTAGCTCACTGCAGTCCCCTCCTAGTTTGGTGTTTTCCAACTCTACGTTCTGACCTCCTAAGATGATGCTGTACATGCTGGGGAATTCAGTTCATGCTTGGTCTTAACACCCATGGAATTCCATCATCGTGTGAAGGACTTCAAGTCCAATCCATGGCCTGTTTAAGTCACATCACATTAATGAAAATGAACCATTGCATTCCATGCAATGACATAATTTTGATGTATTCCAAAAGGGTGTGAACTACATGTTAGTGAATATAAATATTAAAGTGAAATACTAGAGTATTTTCATTCTCATGCCTCCTCTCCTCCCCTGCAGACTTATCTTTAGTTGAAAATGAGTTTAGGACTCCTGAAACTCCTTCCTGTCTCTTAAATGACAAGGGTTGTCAGATAAATTGAAAATCAGCAGGAAGCCCTTGGGAAGTCATTGAAATCTGGCGTCATTTTGCTTAAATAACTAACACAGCACATTTGGGCTGTGTCCCTAATGTCTGTGGCAGGAGGACTGCTGATTCCTGGGGAAGAAAATGCCTTTGGATCACATAAAAATAAAATAATTTATCACTCTTTAAAAAGAGAGATAGAATGTATTCCCCTCATCTGATTTATAACAAGTAAAAAGCATAATATAAATGAAGAACATAACTTAAAATTTATTGTATATCATTATTAGAAATGAGAATAGCACTGGAGTCTGGAAGAGCTGAGAATTCAAGGGTGAAAGGAGTACATACAGATTGAGTCACAGGGACACACAGACTTTTCTGGAGTAATTTTGCCACCTTGTGGTCAGATAGGATATTGCTATTAGAAAGGAAACTCAAGGGCAAGTGCAGGTTCAAGGCTCTTTTTGTACATCCAATGCCCCCATGCACTGGAATAGGTTTCTCAGTCTTCCTCCTTGCTGCGCCACCTCTACCTGCTGTCTCACCGTTTTGAAATGTCACATCTTCCAGACTTCAAAGCATTATCCGTCTACTCACGGCCTGACCTACACTGTTTTGCCCAGCCGGGTCAAGAACTTAGCTCAGTTCGGAGCACCCATCAAGGACATGTGCCGAGCAGTTCCCACTTATTTTGCCCAACAGCAAAAAGAAGGTACATGAATAACTTACCTAGAAACTCAAGACCATGATTGAGGCAAGAGGTGTGGAATGGTTTTTAGGTCCTTGACAAATTCTAATGACACTTTTCAGGTCTATTCCATTTCTTTGCAATTGAGTATAAAAATAATGGGGCCTGAGGTGTATTTCCCCCTGGTGGCAGAGATGACTCCTGATTACTGAGAACAGGAAGCAGAGTGAACTTAGCTTTACCGAATGGTTGAGGACAGTCATTTCACCACTGAGAACTAACAGCTGGTGGATACTCTCACCAGACGCAAAGTTTCAGCCTCCCCTCCCTTCCCCCCACCCCAGCAGCACAGTGCCTGGAATCCCCCACTGGAGGCCCATTGCTCTGGAGAATCTCAGTCCTCCTCTTTCTCAGGCTGCCCAGATGCTGGAAAGCAGGACTCTGACAGTTATAGACCACACTTTGGGAAAGAAACGTCTTAGTGGCTGGCATCCCTGATGGAGATACAGTGGGATCACTGTCTACCAGCTTGGGAAGTTACCAGATAAGAATAGAATCTCCCTGGTGCTCCAGAATAGAGTCAATAACCGCTTCCCATTACACTGTTGTCTGTCAACTACATCTGAGTATAAACTAACTCAGTGAACAAGGCTTTTTCATAACGAGAACTTCCAGCAGGGAAACAAAGAGAACTTGAGAAGCTGGGGGGTTAAAGAAGATGATCAAAAATCAATAAAAGAAATAGAAAAAAAGAATGTGGGACCCGTTATTGCAGCATTGATGAGATCTTCCATTTTGTTCCCAAGTCTCTGGTTAGCAAAGTTGTCTTGAGCATCACACTTCATCTAGGCGCAACTCATAAATATCTACTGTACTTTAGAGTCTTAGAGTGATTAAGTGATCTTTTAAATAAAATGCTTCTCTTTCTTTTTAAAGGTGCTGCACTGGCTATTGACCCAGATTCCTGTTTTGAAGTCCAACTCCTGTCCTTCCTGGGACTCTCCATCTGTGGGGACATGCCTGGGCTCTGAACCTCCAGGTCGGCCACGTGGAGAGCAGACCTGTCTGGATGGGGCCACTGACCTGACCCCAGAGCTCAGCGACCTAGCCCACCTCTGCCAATGGAAAGCTGCTCATTTCAGGCCTGATTACCCCTATCTTCTGACTCAAGATCCAGCTCTGTGACCTAGAAACTGAATACACTTTCTCCTTATTCTATTGGCTTAGAACAATAAAGTTTCTTGCCTCCCTGATCTAACATATGAGCACTGCCTTCCTGCACTGTCCTCTCTAGAGTTACTGGACTCCCATCCACATGCTGTCCATACCATCACACACAAACAAGGCACAAAGGAGAACATGTCTCTCCTGGAAGGTCTCATTTCTAAGGGCCTCTCTTTGGTGTGTCCCTTGAAGAATTCCTGAAGAATCTGGGGCACAAATAAAGAAAGAACAAAGAGACACCAGCCACAGCCTGACTTAAGCTTTCAGGTCTGAGGTCACATCTCCGTCTCCTACAAATTGATGCTGTTCACTGTGGCCCAGCCTGCACAGTGAAAACCCCCGAGAGAGAGTTAACTACATGAACAAGGCCTCTCAGACCTCTCTTTGGAACCAGTCTAAACCCCTTCATGGGAATCCCTGGGCATTTCTCTCTGTTACAAATGAATAAGGGATCTGGCCTCTTTACCCTGGTTCTTTAACTGTCCATCTTGAAAGCTGGGAAGGACACAGAGTCAGCCCCACCCACAGCACCCAGAACATCCCTGACCTGCCTAAACCAGAATAAACAAGAAAAGAGTACTGGAAATACAGACATAGACATCCCCCGAAGGTCATGCTGGAGTTTGGAGTAAATGGGACAAGACTGGAATGGAAATGGTGGGGATTGCTGAACCTCACATGCAGTAGAGTAGACGGACTGGGGTGAATTTCAGCACTGATTTGCTGAAGGCAGAGCTGAGCTCTAGCTCTGCATAGTCATGATGTGATGTGACTTACAGTTATGAACGGAAAGGTGATTGTATGGGAAAGGCCCAGAATAAACTGCTGCTGCTGCTGCTAAGTTGCTTCAGTCGTGTCCGACTCTGTGCGACCCCATAGACGGCAGCCCACCAGGTTCCCTCGTCTCTGGGATTCTCCAGGCAAGAACGCTGGAGTGGGTTGCCATTTCCTTCTCCAACGCAGGAAAGTGAAAAGTGAAAGTGAAGTCGCTCAGTTGTGTCCGACTCTTGGCAACCCCATGGACTGCAGCCTACCAGGCTCCTCGGTCCATGGGATTCTCCAGGCAAGAGTACTGGAGCGGCTTGCCATTGCCTTCGCTGGAATAAACCTCTAGCTGGGTTTAAATAAGGTATGACTGGGTCGGCCAGGGTCTCTGAAACTATGCATTTGGTTACAAGCATCTTGTCAAGGATAAGACTGGTGGAGATAGGTGCACAGAGCATCCAGGCTGGAAGAATCAGATAGATGTGACAGATTAAGTCTTTTGGACAGAGGCCCACAAAGCATGGTCTTGCCCTCAAGCCTTGACCTAAAGTGTCCATGGAGTTAAGTTCCCATGGCTATCAGTCCTTCCTTGACCAGTGTATGCTTTATCCCTGACATCTAGTCCCTGGCATCTTCAGGAGTAGTCCCTATCTGGTCCCAGGTGCCTCAGTCCCTGTTACAATTGCTGGACCCCTGCTCCCAAACCCTCAGGACTCGTGATGGTGGGGACTGCTGCCTACTGACTGGTTCTGATATCTATCACACTTTCCCCTCTGGACATCTGAGCTTCAGCTGTTTCTAAATTCCCCATCATCTCCGGGCTCCACCTGATCATTATAACATCCCAGTTACTTCCAGGAGACTTTAGACATCCCACCTCCTGACATCCACCACGTGTCTTTCCATCTGTTACCCTCCCCACAGACACTCTGCCAGCTAGACTGCTTTCCTTCAGGAAATTCTTCGTTCCAGGCCTGCTGCCCTCCCATGTTTGGCTATCATTGACTGGGCTGTAAGAGCTCTGTACCAACTCTGAGAAACAACTAGCATAGTCCTCTAGACCAGAGATCCTCAATCTCTGGAATCTAATGCTTGATAATGCTTGATAATCTGAATTGGAACTCATGTAATAACAGAAATAAGGTGCACAATAAAGGTAATGCACTTGAATCATCCTGAAACCATCCCCCTGACTCTGGTCTGCAGAAGAATTGCCTCCCATGAAACAAGTCCCTGGTGTCAAAAATGTTGGGGACCACTGCTCTGGACCTTACAGAACTTGTCAAGATAGATTTTGGTCCTTCAGGTCCTTCAAGCTCAATCTTCATCTCATAAAGAATCTTCCATGTGTGCACCAGGATTTAGATATTTTAAGAGACAGGATTGGGAGGGGCAAAATTCCAAAATGTCATAGACTGGGTGACTTATAAACAACATTTATTTCTTACATTTTTAGAGGCTGGGAGGTCCAAGATCAAGGCACCAGCAAATCTGGTGTCTGATAAGAGCCCACTTCCTCATATGTGGACAGCCGTCTTCTTGCTGTGTCCTAACATGGTAGAAGGTAAAAGGGAGCTCTCTAGGGCCTCTTTTATAAGAGACTAATCCCACAACATTGGGGATTAGATTTCAACATATGAATTTTAAGGAGACATAAACATTCCTGTCTACAGCACCACCCTTCTGATGACCATTGTTAATATTTATCCTTAATCCATCACTCAACGAAAGTCACCATATTTACACCTCTAGCCAGTACCCCTCACCTTGACCCTAACATATTCCATGTTATCAACACCACTAGCCTTCTTTTAAAATGCAATCACATTAATATTCATAGCAAAGTGTTTTCCTCCATCTGTGACTGAAGAACCCAAGCTTCTCGCTAAGTCTTTTGCAATAATCTTTCAATGTCTTTGGAAAGGCCTGGGAACTGGCTTATGAAACCATTCATCTTCTAAGCAGGGAAATCTTCTATTCTCTTTTCTTTTTTTTCCCATTTTTTGGTACAGCTGCTGTCACTGACCTCTGTCAACATCTCCAATGCTGCCTCTTAGGTCTGGGCAGAGGGGACTGGGAACCCACAGGCCACGGTGCTGTCAGCTGAGCAGTCACCACACCTGCCATCCCTCCACTGAGCATGTGCCCCGGGCAGACGGTGCTGTCTCAGCCTCAGGGGGTCAGAGGAATGTGGGCCCTCTGGACTTATCGCGAAATAGGACAGGGTGTCTCCCCCAGTGGTTTGCTGTCAGTTGTTCACACTGCTGCAATGTTTGCTCTGGTTTCTTCGAGAAAGTGTAGTGAGAAAAGGCTTCTCTCTTCTGTTGCTTCTGTTGTTTCTGCTCACAGCTCCCACTCACCACCCTGAGGCCTGAAGCTTGAGCCCTATGGAGACTGGACTGGGGGCAAATCTGAGCACGAGACAGATGTCACGGGGTGTTCGGCACCGCTTCTCCCGTCTAGGACTTGTTGGGTATGACCATGTCCCAGTTCCCTCTTTCCTGAGGTTTTTATCTCCCTCAGCTTTGTCCTTATCTTCCTGCCAACATGCCATGGAAGGATCATGTCTAAATCCCTGCTGGGAACTGCTCAAAACCCTCCCACCAAGAAATCTCTGAGATTCTTGCAAAAATTCCTCCCTTGCCCTTAGGCCTTTCTCAGGGAGGAGGCCCAAGACAGAGGTCAATTTCCCTGCCTCCAAGCTCGGAGAATGATGCTCCAACGATAGGCTCCCTTGAGGGGAGTCTTGCTCCCTTCACTAGCCCCACTCCTTCCACCCTAGAAGGAAGCTCCCCTAACTGTCCTCATCATGCCTGCCTCTCTGCAGCCTCAGGGATGAGCCAACTGGCCCTGAACCCCACATCTGTGGGTCTGGGTGGGCAGGCTCACCAGCCAGTGACTGCCCAGAGCTTACTTTCTGGCTCCCTGCCCACTCCATGCTCTCAACTCCCCCAGGGGTCAGGAGTGGGGCCCCTTGTCCTGCCAAGAATGTGCTGCTCCTCTTCTTCCTACTCCTGCCTGAGGTAGAAGGACCATCCTCACAGTTTAAGCTGTATCTCTGCGGTTAATCCTATGAAGCAGCTTCATTGGCCTCATCAGGTGGGTGCTATTCACCTGGGCATCAAACTCAACATTCAAAAAACTAAGATCATGGTATCTGGTCCCATCACTTCATGGCAAATAGATGGAGAAACAATGGAAACAGTGACAGACTTTCTTGGGCTCCAAAATCACTGCAGATGGTGACTGCAGCCATGAAATGAAAAGACACTTGCTCCTTGGAGGAAAAGCTATGACAAACCAAGATAGTCTATTAAAAAGCTCTGACTGAAAACCACTGATTTAGACTAATCATTATGGAAACCTTGGAACTAAATAATGAATATATTCCTTAAAACTGAAGGATCTTTTTAATGGCTACTTAAACAGGAAACAACTACTGTTGGCAGGAAAGATGTGAATGGGGAATGGGGATTAGGTAGTTGGTGGATTGTTTTGTTTTGTTTTTCCTGTAGAGATTGGAAAATTCTGATCAACAATAGATGATGAGGAGGAGGAGCGGCCAAGATGATGGAGTAGGAAGACCCTGTGCTCACCTCCTTCTACAGGCACATCAAAAATTACAACTATGTACAGAGTAACTGTTGATGAGAATGATCTGAAGACTAGCAGAAAACATCCTTCTGGTGCTGGGAAAACTGGGCAGCTACATGGGAAAGAATGAAATTAGAAGATTTTCTCACACCATACATGAAAAAAAAAAAAAACAAACAACCCTCTCAAAATGGGTTAGAGTCTTAAATATAAGACCTGAAAGTATAGAACTCCTAGAAGAAAATATAGGCAGAATACCTTGCCTATAAATCATAGCAATATTTTTGGATGTCTCCTAAGGCAAAAAAAGAAAAAGTAAAAATCAATAAAAGGGGCTTACTTAAACTTAAAGCTCTTGCACAGCAAAGGGGACCATCAACACAACAAAAAGAGAACCTACTAAATGGGAGAAAATATTTGTAAGTGATGTGGTTGAAAATTGGTTAATATCCACAGTATATAAACAACTCTATGTAGAAAAAACAATTTAAAAATGGGCAGAAGACCTAAATAGACATTTTCCAAGGAGGATATGCATAGCCCAACTAACACATGAAAAAGTGCTCAATATTGCTAATCATTAAAGAAATCCAAATCCAAACCACAGTGAGATATCACCACACACCTACCAGAATGGCTATCATTGAAAATACCACAAATAACCACAAAATACCATAAAATGGTATTGTGGTGACAAAGGAACACCTTGTACATTGTTGGTATGGATACAAATTACTGCAGCCACTATAAGGAAAAACAATATGAAGTTTTCTCAAAAAAACTAAAATAAAATTACCATATGATCCATCAGTTTCACTCCCAGGTATATAGCTGAAAAAAGCAAAAGGTTAATTCTAAAATATATATGCACCCATATGTTCACTGCAGCATTAATTTCAATAACAAAAATATGAAAGCAACCTAAGTGTCCACCCATAGATGAATAGAAAAATAAGATATAAATATGCACAATGGAATAAGTGGAATGGATACACACACACACAATGGACTATTAGCCATAAAAATATTGAATCTTGCCATTTGCACCAACTTGGATGGACCTAGAGGATATTAGTCTACATGAAATAGTTCAGACAGAGAAAGACAACCACCATATATTTCCACTTAGATGTGGACTCAAAATACAGAACAAATGAACAAATAGAACAGGTACAGAGAACTCGTAGGTACAGAGAACAAACAGGTAGTTGCCAGAGGGTAAAGGAGTGGAGGGATGAGTAAAATAGTTAAGGGAGATTAAGAGGTAAAAACTTCAGTTACAAAATTAAGATACAGTATTAGGATTATAGTCATTTATAATGCAGTATCTTTGTATGATGACAGGTGGTAGCTAGACTTATGGTGACCATATTATAATGTATAGAAATATCAAACCACTATCTTGTGCACTTGGAACTAACAGCATTGTAGGCCAATTACACTTCAATTAAACTTATTAGGAGAAGCAAATCAAATAGGACAGTTCAGTTCAGTCGCTCAGTCATGTCCGACTCTTTGCAACCCCGTGAACTGCAGCACACTAGGCCTCCCTGTCCATCACCAACTCCTGGAGTCCACTCAAACCCATGTCCATCGAGTCAGTGATGCCATCCAACCATCTCATCCTCTGTCGTCCCCTTCTCCTCCTGCCCCCAATCCTCCCCAGCATCAGGGTCTTTTCCAATGAGTCAACTCTTCGCATGAGGTGGCCAAAGTATTGGAGTTTCAGCTTCAACATCAGTCCTTCCAATGAACACCCAGGACTGATCTCCTTTAAGATAGACTGGTTGGATCTCCTTGCAGTCCAAGGGACTCTCAAGAGTCTTCTCCAACACCACAGTTCAAAAGCATCAATTCTGTGGCACTCAGCTTTCTTCACCATCCAACTCTCACATCCATACATGACCACTGGAAAAATCATAGCCTTGACTAGATGGATTTTTGTTGGCAAAGTAATGTCTCTGCTTTTAAATATGCTATCTAGGTTGGCCATAACCTTCCTTCCAAGGAGTAAGCGTCTTTTAATTTCATGGCTGCAATCACCATCAGCAGTGATTTTGGAGCCCAAGAAATAAATAGGAAGGCACATGCCTAAAAGGAGTGAGTCAAATGTAAGCTACAAGGAAGCTGGGGCTCCATTAAATGTTCTCCAGAAAGAGTCCCTTTGTAAGGTCTGGAGAGGGAAGATATTAATTCTGTTTTCATTTTTGTTTGTCTCAAGATATTTTCTAATTTCCCTTTGACTTCTCTCTGAACTCAGTGATTGTTCGAGTGTATATTGTTTGATTCCCATGTACTTATGAATACTTTCCTCTTGTTATTGATTTCTAGTTTTATTTCATTGTGGCTGGGAAAGATACTTGGAATGATTTCAATCTTCTTAAATTTGTTAAGACTTGTTTTCTGGTTTAGCATGATCTATCCTACAGAATGTTCCATGAGTGCTTATGGAGAATGTGTTTTTGTTACCGTTGGGTGGAATATTCTGTATATGTTTCCAGGCTTATTCAGTTTATAGTTTTCAATCTGCTGTTTCCTTATTGATTTTCTGTGAATGATCTATTATTTAAAGTGGAATATTGCAGTCCCCCATGATTATTATATTGCTATCTACTTCTTCCTTTAGATCTGTTCATGTTTGCTTTTTATGTTTAAGTGCTCTGACATTGAGTGTACATAGATTTATAATTGTTCTATCTTCCTGATAATTTAAAGTAAAGCTAATTTGAAATTAGAATTAAGAGTCTTTTCCTCTCTGATGATGACACAAGGAAGATGGAGACCTTGGGGTTCACAGTAATGTTGGTTTAACCACCATGGAGAAAGCTAATGCAAGATACTGAGGCTGACATGTAGAGAGAAAGAGGGTTGAGAGTGGAAAAAGATAGTCTGGTCACCTTCAAGCACCTAGTTCTGGCCAACCAAGACCAGAATATACCTATCTTCCTTTGGTAGATGAGACAATAAATTCCCACCTCACCACTCCCACCTGTTATTTCGATTTGGGTTCCATCATTTTCAAACATTAGGGGCCCAGCTAATATACTCTACTTTTATTTGACACTTTATTATACACTCTTTACTGCTGTTATCCATGGTTTCATATAAATGACTCATTGCATAACAAGAAAATAGCTTTCTTTACTATGGTAGTTTTGCCAGCATATCTATCCTGGTGCTAATGGTTATTAAGGAGTAGATGTTATAAATACGAGCAATTGATGATAGAAATTCTTGCTAAAGTAGTTCCTCTTTGTTCTGAACTTGCATTCGCTGACCAGTCCCTATGAGAATTAATTATATGATCTGGAAATTTGCCCACCTTTTGCAATTTATTTGAAATGTTAGAAATTGTTTTCCTCCTACATTGACTTGATATTGCCAGTCAGGTCCTCACTTCTGTAAAACTTTTCAGGAATATGCATCTCTCTCTAGGTGATGGGTGTTTCTCCCTCCCTCTCTCCACACTCTGGGATGAAATATGTCATGATAGTGTTTATTACAGTTGAGTCTACTAATCTGATGAACTAAAAGTTATATAAATGGCCCTCAAAGCTGGGGACTTTGTCAGAAGGTATACTTGATAACATAAATTTTATATATAAAATCTGATCAGCATCATCTGATCAGTCAAGTTGTCTTTCAAGGGTATAAATAAACTATCCCTCTCATTAGGTGGACATTACTGTCACCTGAGCCCCTGCTCTACCTAAGCGACCTCAGTGTGTTGGATGGAGGGATGGGCAGCTGGTCTAAGTGACAGATGCAAAAATGGAGACTTGCACGTAACTGACCAGCCTGTATGTAACTCACCTATATTACCTGGGAATTTTCACACTATGCACTTTATTTGAAATCCTGGCAATTTCTTTCTATATATTGATGTAAACATCGTTTGGCCTCCCTTTGTGGTTTACAAAAACAAACACGTAGATATCTATAAATATACTAGTCACATTTTACTAGTGAATCTTCAAATTAGTTGGGGCATTAAGAAAGAATTTAATTTGGCTGTTGAGTGGAAACCAAGGGTGTATTTCTTTAAAAAGATGAAACCAGTGAGCTGAATGCCTTACACGTGAACATCTGCACAGACGGAAATTCCCAAGATGCCCAGGAGCCCAGCCTTTGCGCAGGTTCCAACACCAGTATAATCTGAAAAGGCGGAAATTTTTGAAAGAAAGAGAATGAAGACGTTAGCAAATTAGATTTAATTTAGCAAACCAATGCCCTTTTGTAAATGTCTTGATGGGGGGTTGTACATGTAATTTCATGTTGCCCAAGATTTCAGCTATACTTGTAAAGAATAATCATATATTAGCTTAAATAAGACTAACAATTCCTGGAAGTACTCTCTGGCTCAGCTGATGCCATGGCATTCTGCACTGATGACATGCCAGTGTGCCTTTACTTGTAAGTACTAATGACCTTATTAAAAGAAAAATATCTTAACACCTGGGCAATAGAAAGGTAATAAATGCCAATTCTTTTCTTCTTTATCTAACCTCCCACTACTCTGAGGAATTTTTCTTGCCGCCTTCACTGTCTGTGACCTAGCCTCTCTTTCACTCTGGCCACTCTTCATACTTGGGCATATTTAGCAATTTTGTGTAAAAATACCAGGAATGATCGCAGTGACATATGTTAACTGGATAAATCAGAGTTTTTATTCCCCATCTGTCAGTCCACTTTGCCTGCTCTGTCTTGGACCAATCTTATCCTAAATTCTGGTTGCTCTTTAACTTTTTTGAGAAACAATTGACAAATATATTTGTATATATTTAAAATGTACAATATATTGGGGCTCCCCTGGTGACACAGTTGTAAACAAACCACCTTCAATGCAGGAAATTCAGGTTCGATCCCTGGGTCAGGAAGATACCTCTGAGAAGGAAATGGCTACCCACTCCAGTATTCTTGCCTGGAAAATCCCATGAACTCGGGAGCCTGGCAGGCTATGGTACATTGTGTTGCAGAGAGTCGGACATGACTTAATGACTGCTACTGCTGCTGCTAAGTCACTTCAGTCGTGTCCGACTCTGTGCGACCCCATAGAAGGCAGCCCACCAGGCTCTGCTGTCCCTGGGATTCTCCAGGCAAGAATACTGGAGTCGGTTGCCATTTCCTTCTCCAGTGCATGAAAGGGAAAAGTGAAAGTGAAGTCGCTCAGTCATGCCCGACTCTTAGCGACCCCATGGACTGTAGCCTACCAGGCTCCTCTGTCCATGGGAGTTTCCAGGCAAGAGGACTGGAGTGGGGTGCCATTGCCTTCTCCGACTTAGTGACTAAACCACCACCAAAGTGTACAATATGATAATTTGATATACAGATACATTATAGAAGGTCAAAATAGCACATCCATCTCTTCACATAGTTAACTCTTTTGTGTTTGTGTGGTAGAAATTCTTAATCTCTACTGTCAGCAAGTTTCAAGTATGCAATACCATATTATTAACCAGAGTTACCATGCTGTGCTTTGTGTTCAGTTGCTCAGTCACGTCTGACTCCTGGTGACCCTGTGGGCTGTAGCCTGCCAGGCTCCTCTGTCCATGGGGTTTTCCCAGGCAAGAATACTGGAGTTGGTTGCCATTTCCTACTCCAAAGGAATCTTCCCAACCTGAGGCTCGAATACACATGTCCTGTGTCTCCTGCATTCCAGGTGGATTCTTTAACGCTGAGCCACCAAGGAACTCAAGCTAAGTATAGTATAGCCGTATACTATACTTTAGAGAATCCAACAGTTTTCCCTTGGTCCCAAAGGAAACCTTTTTTTTTCCCATCCTCTATCTTAATGAATTAACTTCTCCACCAGATCTTGTGTTCCTTGGGGGCAGAGTTTTACTCATTTCTGTGTCTCCCCCAACATTTAGAAGCATTTCCACACATGAAAGATATTTAATTCCCCAAATAAACCCAATTGAGTAATGTTTCATGTTTATTTGTATTTCACACAGCACTTAACAGAGGGCCTGACATATTGGAGCAGTCAGAAAATATTTGGTGAAGGAATGATTTATTGGTACTTACGTGTCTTATCAGCCACTTCCCCCTGATATAAGGGGACATGTTCACAGAGCTGCCTGATGGGTGATCCAAACAAGAACCACTTCACATTTGTGATCAGAGATTTCAGTGGGTTGTACTTGACCCAGATGTATTTGTCAGAGAACATACTGTTCAAAGCCTAGATCAGTACAACAGAGTGGAAAAAGATGAAATAAATTGACATAATCTGGTGTACCTTATTTTAAATTGTGACTTTTTCTCTTTCAAATTATTGAACAGAAGGTGGTCAGGGATCTCAAGACATCATCTCTTCTGACCGCTTGGTCTCATTATTATCAATGAGAAACCTCATTATTATCAATGTTATTTTGCAGCTAATGACAGTGAAACCTAGAGAGGGTGAATCCTGTGCCCAATGAGAAGACACAAAAGGAGAATTAAACCTCATGTCCTAGCCTCACACAACATTTGCTTATTCTCACTATATTGTATTTACTTGCACCATTGTGTTATTGGATATCAGAACTTCACTCATTTTTCCTCTCAATCATTACTTCCTAAAGCCTTGTTTTAAGAAAAGAGCAGTTAGTTCTTTCTACAGAGACACTGGTGTTTATGATAGGTTTTTAAAATTTTAATTGTTATTTTTACTTTCTAAGGAAGCAAGTGGTTTGCTTGAAGACACATATCTAGGGCTGAGCAGAGGCAGCCTTTGTATTATAAGTTCTTATAACTGGGGGCTGCATAGTGGAACTCAAGCTAAGAGATATATTCCTGCTCTAAAATCAATGAATATGAAAATGCTTTAAAGTGGAGAGTACTGTCTCCTTATCCCTTACCCTTTTCATTTCTCCATGGACCCCATATTCTCTGGCTCAAGAACAGGGAATACTTCAGGCTACCCCAGAATTACCTTCCTCTCAAAGATGTACCGTTTGAGTTGATCCAGAGCAGGGATGGCTTTGTGGTCCATCTTCAGGATGTAGCAGGCTCTTCTAGAGAGCACCCTGAGCGCAATGTAGCCCTGAAGCAGCAAGAGCACAGTTACTGCCCCTCCCAGTTCCCTGGGTTCTGAACTTAGTGAGTACAGCCCTTCAAGAAAGCTTCAAACATTCACAGTAAGATTTTCAAGCTGCAATCCATTCTGTCCATTTGATTTCTTTTACCTCGTCATTTCACTTGTCATTTCTGTCTCTAAATTTGTGTAAACTCTTAATGTGTGCTTCACTTTTCATGTTTTGGTTTTGCAGTTTGGGGTTTGAAAGTTTAAGGAGAAATTGCTCTTTGTCTTTCTCTATTGATTTTGTTCTGCCGCTTCCTAAATTTGGAGTAAATACGGTATTCTTTAGACTTGTGCTTTCAAATATGTTAATTACCAGCCACAAGTTTCCATTTACATTTAAAGTCAAATTAAATAAAATTTAAAGTGTACTTCCTCCATCACATATTTCAAGTGCTCTGTAACCACAAGTGATTAGTAGCTTCCCTATTGGAAAATGCAAATACAGAGCATTTCTACCATTGCAGAAAGTTCCACTGGACAGTACTGCTTTAGAAGATCTCCTCAACATATCCACACCACCCTCACGCTCCACACATACATATTTCATTGATTCTCCTCTCCCTTCTTTACCATCTTCTCTTCATCTTTTCTCCACCTCAAACCCAAGCTGGCTGCATAAGGATAGAATGGAGGAAGTTGGAACTGGAAGAACAATGGAGGGTGAAGACCTTGGAGCCGAAAGGAACCTACTGGAATATTCATCTGGAGTGGAATTTTCTCCACATAGTTCTGAATAATTATTCAGCATACAAGATTGTATATAATGCAAATCTTTCTAGTCCCTAATTTTCAATTCTCACTAATTTCCAGTTCCTAAAATCCAAAAATCGACTGAAGCCAAGCCTTATGATAATGGAAGAGGCTTAAACCAACTTCTCACCATGCTACTTTTTAAAGATACTGTTGAGATTTCCCTGACATCTGCTTAAAAAGAATTTCAGCACAACTCCTTGAAGTCTAAGACTCGATGCTTTCAAGTGTGTCATGGAACTCCCAATAACAGTGGGACAGAGGCAGGGAGGAGGTTTCTACAAGAAAAGCAAGTTCAAATGCCCAGTGCCATAGACTGTGGACTACTTTTATCCACAGTGCATAACTCTCTCCATAGATAAAAGCAGGTTTGTCACCCAGGTGGAACAAATGGAAAACAAACACATAAATGAATGAATCAAGGATGGAAAAAGTTTTCTGAGCAGGTTTCTGAGATTTATTGTTAATTCCAGTAACTGAAACTTGGAAATAGCATAACGTTTTTAAGTTAACATGCTTTAATTCTTCCAAAAGTATAATTTATTTCATATCCTATGTACATAGTTAAATATGTAGTTGTTCAGGATTTCCACTATTTTGTGATTGCTTGTTTCATGATTGCTCTCTTTCTGCAGAATTTTTTGTATTAGAAGAAGCCCTACTTTACTCACACATTTGACAAATATTTTTGAGAGCCTGTGTGCCAGGCCTTGCCCTGGGTTTTAGTCACTCTTCTAGGCACTTTCTGAGCCTGTAGTGAACCAACATCATCATGCTTCCTACCTGAAAAGATCAAGCAAATTTGTATATTTCCTGTCTCATCAATTTTTTAATTAGAAATGGGAAAAGAAGAAGTAAGGAAATTCTGAAAGAATTACAAGGATAGAGCCTGGAATTCAAATGCACGATAAATGGTTGTCCCTCCACCCCGTAGAAGTCCATTCTTGAAGAATATAAAATATTGCTGCTTACGTGTTTATAGTCAAAAATGGTGGTAGAGGAGCATGATCCTGCATGGATGTTAATGATGGCAGCATTTTCTTCATTGTCAATTGTCATCGTCTCCTGAATTTGGCCACCTTTGTCAGTTGGGCTGATGATGTTATAAATCTAGATTGACAAAGACATAATGGTGTTTTCACAAACCATGTGCATTTGAAAGGCAACTTTCCCAGCAAAGTAAAAGCCTTCTATTGCTTTGAACAAGAGATTGAACATTGAGATGTTGCCACTGGCATCCCAGACCAAAAGCCAGTGCTAAAATACGAATGCAAAGGTTTTCCTCTTAGTTCACTGTATTGTATATGGGCAAAGCAATGACATCACATGAGAAATGAAATTGACCACATTTTAAAGCAATGGGTTATATTTTTAAGGTATTGTGATTGGAAGAAATAGTCAGCCTCATTGTTTCTGTTACTGGTTATTTCTGGGATTTCATCCTACATGTAGGGCATGTGGACTCTCTACTGTCCTTCAGATTATCTTGTATCTTCTTTTTCCTCTCCCAATATCTCTAGGATATAATATCTATAGTGAACTAACTCACCTCATTTCCCAAAGATTGCGTCCCAAAGATGGCCAGTGCCACCAGAAATACCACCTGAAAAACAGACCGGTCACATCCATTCATAATAGGGCTTTCATTTGGAGTGGGGTGACACAGGACATGACAAGCACAAATATCTCAGAAAACATATATTTAAAGACACTGGTGGGAGGTCATGGTCAGTAGTCCATTTTCAAAATGTGCCAAAACTTATTCATTTGACAGGCATTTGGTGAGATTTTTCTAATTTTCAGATTAGTTCTCCCTTTGTTACCAAATTCCTGACCCTTCCTAACAACACAACCTTCTAGAAAGAATATGCCAGAAAAATACTTGGGGGAAATACAAGATGCTTTTTGGTGTTAAAAGTAATAATAATAATAAAATTTTTTTAAATACTTGGGAGAGGTGAGCGGTAAGAAAGGGCTCATTTTACTAAGAGGAGGACCCTGGAGGTATTCATTCACACTGGCTTTAGTAGTCAGGCATCAAGCTGTGTTTTTTAGTTTAAAAAATTATTTAATTCCTTGAGATAAAGAGAGTAAGACAGATTTAAAATAGATTCATTGGTGATAGGGGTACCTATGTATTCCTAAGGGAAACTATGAAAATCAGATCGTGGAGGCACAAATAACTTCTGAGGCTAACATCACAGAAAACGTCCACATTCCCATTAGTGATGCCATCAGACAAGTGTTAGGCCAGCAGAATGTGAGACTGACCCAGGGGCACTGCTGACATCTTGCTGCAGTTGTACAAGGGTCTCATTCAATATGCTCATCCTGGTTTTGTGTTCCCTGTTCTGAACATCACAGGGCACTACACTGTCATTGAGACTGCTGATGGAGAGACTCTTCAAGAAGGCAGATGTTTTTAGGACCTGTCAGTGAGGTTTTCCTACTTCCCTTTGCATCTCATCAATAATATTTCTGTCCTGGTGACTGTGGGTAGAATGTCTAACATGGACCTAAGTGCAGATGTCCAACCTGTCTACTCACATACGGAAAACCTGGCCTCCAAGGCCACCTCTAGTAACCTCTGACATTCCTACGTGTTCCGTTTAATGGGTCAAATACAGAAGTTTGAGTTAGATGGGTGGTGGGCTGAGCACCTTAGTGGAATGATTAAAGAGTCAGGAAATGTCCCCTGCCCCCAAATAGCCACCCACCCAACAATGTGATTAATACAGCACGGTCCCACGTGTGCATTTTGGGGTTAGATCTCTCCTGGAAAATTAAGAGATCCTGGGAGAAGGAACTCATTAAATTGACAGTGTTTAACAGCTTATGGGGAGGTACTTATATTACTCTCTCCTTCAACAACTCAGTGAGAATAAGGGGTAGAGGCTGAGGGGAAGGAGCTCCATGCTGCAATAGAACACAGTTCACTGTCTATGGAGCACTGCCATGTGAAGCTATGGGAGACTGGGATCAGGGCCGGGATCAGTTGGAGTGGTCATGGCGGGGTTGCTCTGCCATGATTGCTTCTGTATGTGGGGCCTAAGACGGATAGATTTCAAGACTAAACCCCACATTTACTGGCCTGGGGAAATCATATTCCTCTGTGCCTCAGTCTCCTCGCCTGTAGAATGGGGCAATACTACTCAGTTCAGTGGCTTCCCCAGTGGCTCAGCAGTAAAGAATCCGCCTGCAGTGCAGGAAATGCAGGAGACACAGGTTCAATACCTGGGTCAGGAAGACCCCCTAGAGTAAGAAACCCACTTCAGTATTCTTGCAGGGAGAATCCCAAGGACAGAGGAGCCTGGCAGGCTATGGTCCTTAGGGTCACATAAGGTTCAGACACAACAGAAGCAACTGAGCATGCACACATACCCTTATTGCAGTGAATAGATGAAGTGATTCATGTGAATGTTCAGCATAAGGCCTAGCATGCACTTGGGAAATGGCAGATTTTTTTATTATCGATATTATTATTATTACTCTTGACCATATGTCATAGCATGCAGGATCTTAGTTCCCCAACCAAGGATTGAACTTGTGCCCCTTGTAGCGGAAGCACGGAGCCTTAACTACTTAACCACCAGGAAAGTCCCTGATATTATTATTTTCAAATCACTATTTCCCTTTTAGGTGGTAAATATAGTTATCCTAAAATGCTTATATTCCCTCCAAATTTCACAATAAGTAATTATTATTAAAATATGAAAAATTAAAATTCCCTAGATATTTCCCTTTTTTTCTTTGTATTTTCTTCGTAAACATCTCAAGAAACAGACAAAGGATAAATAAATATGCGCAAATTAATATTTGACATTATTCCTGCCAAAGACAACAGTAATTCAGTCAAGAAACTTAGAGGCATGCAGTATTTGTCTAAGACCCCTGAAAATGAACACATATTGGGTGTGAACATTCTCTGCAAGCAGTTACCATAAGAGTATAAAGAAGCATAAACAAATACTCACAGGGATTTTCATTTTTCCTGAAAAGAAGAAGCTGCTGGAGCAAGTGAGGCTGCCCAGTGCAACTTCTACCTTTATATCAGATTTCAGGTGCAGAAACCTCTGTCCAGAATGATCACTTTGTAAAAGGCTATGTTCCTATCAATGCCACACCCCAGCAAACTCCTTTATCAGCATTAAGACCCAACCACATAACACAATCTCAGAGAAGTTCGTTACTCAATACTGAAAATTCGCCACTTGGTCACTCTGTAAATAGCGCCACTTATCTACTCTCTGTTGCATTTGTGATTTCAATGTCCACCCTTTAAAAACATTGCAAGATCCTTGTTCTACACAAACATCTCATGGTCATCTATGTCTAATACTATACTCCTAAATCTCACCTGATGGTAAAGTCCACCCTTCAGACATGAGTTGGGCCCCCACTCAATGACTTTTCATCCCTGCCCTGCTTGTTGAATTTTTCCATCCAGGAGTTGGGTATGAGACTGGAGCTGAGGGTAGTGTCTGGGGACATGTTGTAAGAAAAAGCCATCTGATGACTTTTTTTCTCCTCTCCTTCAGAGTTGGTGCCAATTTCCAGAAATCCATGAAGAACAAGTCTCAGAGATCCCTCTGCCCAATTACCAGCATTAACCAATTTTTTATGTTTAAACATTACCCAAAACTCCATCATAACTATGACTTAGGTAGTTCTTGTTATCTTGATATACATTGAGAAATTCCCAGACTAAAAAAATAGAGAGAATAAAGATTAATGCAAGTAATTTTTATAATTCTACCATCAGAAATGGCTAGCTAGTATTAGGGTGGAATCTTGAACTCAAATGTGGGGAAATACACAAGCAAACAGCACCTGTAAATGGCAGAATTGTTCAATACGGAAAATTACTATAGTAAGCAAAGAAAAAACATAAATGATGTTCTTGTTCTAGAGCTGGAATGACTTCTTAGCCAGTAACTATTTAAAACTTGAGCTTTTAAAAAGCAGACATTTGGGCAATTTGGGAGTTACCTAGTTCATTGGAATTCCCCTACCTTGGCTGTTCAGCTGCGTTGGATGTAAAATGGGCTTTTCATTTACTCTTTCTAAGATAACAACAGCAAGAAGGGTTACAGTGCATCTGCAATTTTCTCCCATATCTGGCTCCAAAATCCCCCCTAAAATCACACAATAGATATTAGAATTAGAGGTATTACACTCTACCCTTCAATGTGTCCCCTGTCCCCTCAAGAGTTCTGAGTCTGTGTGTCTAATAATGACAATAGTTAGCGCTAATAGGGGCTTCCCTGGTGGCTCAGGACAGTTAAGAATCTGTCTGCAATGCAGGAGACACCTGTTCAATCCTTGGGTTGGGAAGATCCCTTGGAGTAGGAAATGGCAATCCACTCCAGTATTCTTGCCTGGGAAATCACATGGATGGAGGAGCCTGGTAGGCTACAGTCCATGGGGTCACAAAGAGTCAGACACGACTAACACTTTCACTTTAGTATTAATGGAACACCTAATATGTTCTATCACTTTCTAATAACTTTCCATATATTAATTCATTTGGTCCTCACAACAATCCTATGGGTTACTTTCTAATCATGTTTTGCCGGGAGCCAGCCCACGAAATCCCACCCATGACAGAGTCATGGGAAAGAGGAATGATTGAGCACGGCTTCTCAGGCCTCAGGGATTCTCGGAAGGCTGCCTCAGCGCTCACCTTAAAGATATCTGTCTTTCTGATGTTTGCTATAAAAAAACCTCTTCTTATTTTCTATGACTTAGGCAAAGGGCCTTTCCCGATTTCCTTCTAAAATAGATCATTCTGAAACCTCAAATCAACAAGGCCCCTGAATGGTAGCACCCTAAATAAAATTATCTGGGATATAGAGTATGCTGATCTAAATTCCTTTTGCTAACATATTAGTTTGTTTAATAAATAAGCCTGTGCCTTTAGAGCTAATATACATGACTGCTCCTTAATCATAAAACAGCATTGAGAGCCTCCGCACAGAAAGCCCCTATGGGCACAAAACCCTTCGCAGGAAAAAAGGCTTGTTAGGAAATATAAGAAATATTGCTTTATGAAACTGTTACTTAGTCTATATTTACTCACTATGTTTTTACTCTTAATGTATTTAGCCTATATAATGAAAGCATAATAGTTAAAAATTTATAATGAGACAATTGTTGATTTAGCTGATGATTCTTACTTAAAGCTGAACTTCAGCTTGCTGTTCTATGACTTTATGGGACCACATTCTTTTCTGTTAAGCTCAAGGCATAGAGTAAATTACCGAAAACAGGTTTTACCTTGAAACTTCCTATTGATGAATTCTTTCCTGCTGTGCCTGGTACAAAAGTGTTCTGACTGATCAACCCTTATCAATGGAGAGTCACAAGATGTTAGCAGGCCCCCAGGCCGGAAGATGATGTAAACAAAATGAGGCTTTTGGTAACTAAAGACATGCAAATCGTTTCGATGAAGGTCAAAACTGCTGGCCTATTAAGCTGAATTGATAGGCCCATTAAGCTGAATTCATATGCCCATTAAGTTAAATTGGTATGCCCACTAAGCTGAATTGGTATGACTCTATGCTTTACATTTGTTTCTATGTACCACAAAAAATATAAAAGCTGTCTTAAAAATAATAAAGTTGGAAGACACTTGGGAGACACTTGGAAACGCCGAGACTCGCTGTGTCTTCTCATTCGTATCGCCGACGCCGTCCATCCTGAGGGAACCCCTGGACCTGCTGGAGCTGGACTCTGGCAATGTTTCATTTTACAAATAAGAAAACTAAGGTGCAGAGAAATCAACTTTTAAGGACACAAGTGGGGGTTAGAGCACAATCTGACATCACATTGTGTCACCAGAGTCCACACTGGTAACAGGTGCTATCTGTCCTCTCTGACTGGGTGCTAAGTGTAACTTCTTGCCTTTCTGAGATGGAGGCATTAGCAAGGAGCCTTCTGATTCCAGAAAGTTTCTTGACCAAAAGATAGACTTGGAAATAGGCCTAACCCACAACTCAAGGGTAAAACTTTAATAGGGTGAATGAGACACTGTACTTATAAAAGCTATTATAGGTAAAATTCAAGATTCATCTGCCTAGCTCCCCACTGAGAGTGTGAAGTTGCTGATATGGAAGGGTCTCCTCCTGGCCTTACCCACATCTTGGACACTTCTTCAGTGGGTCCGAAAAGGGACACAATCACGTGGACTCTTAAACTTCCCTGGGTGATTCTAATTGAAAGAGCTGTTTCAAATCCTGTCCAAACCCTTCCTGAGGAAAATAGGATTCAAATAGGTTAAGAAACTTGGCCAAGGTCATATATAGATACAGTTAATGGCAGCAGCAGCAGTGGCAAAGAAGACTTTTTCTTGCTATTTTATTGCTCAAACTAAATAGTAAATCCAGTCCCTTACTGATTTTGTTAGTTTTCCTTACGTAAGTTTGAGCTTATTTTAACTATTACCTTTTTTATGACATCTACATCCCATATTTTTGCAATTTTTCTTTCTCTCTCTCTCACACACACATGAACATAACTCTGTCACTCTTTTTTTTAATTTGTCAGGCATTTACATTTGGATATACTATAATATATGAGACTTAATACATCTAAAACAAAAGTTGCTACATTCTTTCCCTCAAAGCAGCCTTTTTTCTGGACATTGTTATTTCTGCTGACAATTTCCCCCAGGTGTTCAGGCTCACCTTGAGATTATCCTTGCTTTTTCTGCCATTTTTCCTCTGTAATGCCTCGCCCATTTGTGTCTTTCTTTTCAATCTATGAGCTCAAACTCCATTTTCTCATTCTCACCACCACACACTGTCCCTGGCGCAATGACTTTAAGTAACCAGAATTGCTACACTAGCTGCTATAACAAGAAACACCTAAATCTCAGTGATTTGACAACATAAACTTTTATTTCTCATTCACATAAAGGCCAATGCAGATGACTTCATGGACAATGGCTCTCCTCCAGTGGATGACTTATGGCTTCTTTCTTATATAGCTTCCCCATCTTCAAATGTAGTTTCATGGTTATCCTGGCATCAACAAATCGGCACTTGAGAGTTTAGATCAACAGCATGAAGAAAACACATCTTCTTTTAGCTTCTTCAGAATGAAAATGACCACATCCATTCACTATCCATTAGTAAGGATCAGCCACAGTTCATATCTAGATGTGAGGGAAATGAAGCTTAGCTCTATGCCAAAAAGAGGAAGCCAGTCTTTGGGTGTAAGAAAAAAGGCCAAAATTGTCTTCTTGTTTCCAGACTTGCCCTTGCTCCATCCTCAAAACCAATTAATTCAAGACTTAAAGGCACCATATTGCTTAAGTTGCTCTTGTGTTCAAAGACTTTCCAAAATTCTCCTGCAAGCGTAGGCTAAAATTGAAGACTGTTAGCTTGGCATTTAACTCACTATTATAGTCTCATTGCAAACTAAATTTCTCCAGTGGTATGAGTGAGAAATATCTGAAGTGAAGGAGAGAAGATGTGGTTATAGAGATAGAGAGATGTTCATGTACTCAACTGCCACAAAAGACACTCAACTTTACTTTCCTATCCTTTCCTTCCATATCTTAGACTCCCCACCTTTTACCATGCTATTTTCTTTTCATATTACCTTTCTCTATTTTGTCTCTCTTTCTTCTTTCCTTCCTTCTTTTATTTCTCTTCTTCCTTCTGTTCTTAATGACAGTCTCCCTTATGAAAGTCACCAGATAAATATTCTGAAATGAATAGAAGAATAAATCATACCTGATGAGTATCTGTTCTCAGAGCTTGCTATCATAAACATAAATAACTATTAAAATACAGTAGATGTTATGCACAATGGTATATATAAAATAGATAACCCACAGTGGCCTACTGTATAGCACAAGGGACTATACTCAGTATTTTGTAGTAACCTACATGCAAAAGACTCTGAAAAAGAATATGTATACATATATATATGTATATATATCTGAAACACTTAGTTGTACATTTGAAACTAACACAATATTGTAAGTCAACTATACTTCAATTAAAAAATAATAATCAAGAAATATATAGTAGATGTTAAGTATCAGAAAAGAAACACAAGTAATTTGCAGCAACATGTACAGACCTAGAGATTGCCCTATTGAGTGATGTAAGTCAAACAGAGAAAGGCAAGGATCATATGATATTGCTTAAATATGGAATCTTAAAAAAGAGTACAAATGAACCTATTTACAAAACAAATTGAGTCAAGATGTAGATTTAGTCTCAACTTATGAAATGTTTGACAAATCCACAGATTATAAAATGAACACATGGAACATGTCTTTAATGGCCAAAGACATGATTAGAGGGAACAAAACAATAGGAGGTGCTTTGAGTTACAGCTTCTGACACATCTGACCTGAATTTGAATTGTCTAGGTGTTCCAGCTACTCACTGTGTGTGCTCTGCCAAGTTATTTAATCTCTCTGTGCCTCAATATCTTCATCTGTAAAGAAAGGGTAATAAAAACATCTCCTCACAGGGGTACCATGAAGGTTAAACGAGGGCACGCATACAAAGCGCAGAGTAGAGGAACCGACACGGTAGGTTCTTAATAGATGTTATCTAATGTTACTGTCACTATTCATTATTCATAATACACATTCAGTCTTGTTAGCTATTAAGAAATTGCAAATCAATAATTTAACGAGAAACCATTCACTTCTTTTAGTGAGCATGAGGTGAAAAAAGTTCCATCTTCTGGGCGAAGCCTCTGTAACTACTCCAGCTTAAAGAACTCACGCTCTGAATGTTTTGTCTATATTGCTCATTTGAAGAAGCTACAAGGCGCAAAAGAAAAGTACAGGCTCCCGGATTTCATGAAAACATCGTTCCATTTTTTAGCTGCCATGTGACCTTTGACAAGTTGCAGAGCCTCTTGGTAAGAAAATGGCCCTCATAGAGGAAGTGGGCTCTCACAGATTATGAATCTGTTGGACTTATGAGCCTCTAGAGCTATGAGACATAAATATGTATTGTTTATAAACCACCAAGTCTGAATGCCTAAGACAATCAGAGAAGGAATAAAGAAGGAAAAATTAAATCTTTTTCCTTATTCTTAATTGATCTGATAGATAGCTGTTCAAATGTAATGCAAACTATGGATTTTGGGTGGTAATGATGTGTCAGTATAGGTTCATCAATTGTAACAAATTATAACACAGGCTATGCATGTGTGAGGGCAAGGAGGATACAGGAATTCCACTCAATTTTAACGCCAACTTAAAACTTATCTTTTAAAAAACTGTTTAAAAAAATAAAGAAGGTAAAAAAAGAAAAGAAAAAAAAACAAATGCAACAAATAAAAATAGTTTCAAACATATTAGATATTAATCCAATTATTTCAATAATTACTTTAAATATGAATGATCTAAATACACCAAGTAAAAAAGAGATTGTCAAAATGGATCAGAAAAACAAGACCCAACTATATGTTATGTTCAAGAAACTCACTTTAAATATAAAGACACAGATTATATATTAAAATACAGTTTAAAGTAAGGGAGTAAAGAAATACATACCATCTAACACTAATTTTTAAAAGCTAGAGTATCTATATTAATTTTAGATAAAGCAGGCTTCAAAAAAAATTATCCAAGATAAAGTGGGCAGTAACAGCATGATAAAGGAGTCAATTCTTCGATTTATTTTAGGGTGAGCCATGAAATTCTACACAGCAAATAGTATCTACATTTCTAAAATATACATATCTATTTAGATACCCCCTTGAATATGTGCCTATATGAAGAGAGCAAATCAAATTTAAAGGTGTGTTAATTATTTTTAAAAAAATGAGTGATTGCCTTTTTAGAGAAACACCCATGGAAACTAACACCAACTAAAATATTATTTTTCTGGGAGGAGCTCAAGGAACTTATAGGTGTGGCAAAGAGAAAAGAGCCTTCACACATGCAGGGAAGTATGAGGTTGACATACCTGAGCTCAGAGGCCAGGGAGAAAGGGAATTTTCACATGGCTATCAGTGAGGATTAAATCCCTAGAATATCTCGAGCTTAATGTGTAGCAAATTGTCAGTTCTTGATAAGTGGAATAATTCTGACTCAACTTTTCTCTATTGAAATGCAATTAACTGGGAGATTTCATAACTATAAAGATGAATCTGAGAGTATTAAGAACGTTGTAAGGTGATGCTCACAGCCACTGAACTCCCCCAGTTCACACCACCTGGCTCTGCTGCTCCCCTAGGCTGACACTTGGTTCCTCGGTGTCTAGATCCAGATTCCCCCACAGGACTTGACCAAAGGTCCATCTTCTGCATGAAGCCTCCATAACTATTCCAGCTTAAAGAGCGCACACTCCTCTGAACGTTTTGTCTCTACTGCTCATTTGGAGAAACTGCAAGGCATAAAAGAAAAGAATATAGGTTTCTGGGTTACACGAAAGGATTATTCCATTTTTAACTGCCATGTGACCTTGGATAAGCTCAAAGCCTCCCAGAACCTTCCCCTTACCTTACTTTGGTATATCCATGTTATGTGTGTGTCTTGTCTCCTTACAGAGCCAGATATGTAATCTGTGAAGCCCAGGGCAAAACGAAAATATGGGACCTCTTGCTCAAGAAACAGAAAACCACCACAATATTGTAAAGTAATTAGCCTCCAATTAAAATAAATAAATAAATTTTTTAGAAAGCTTTTTCCTTTCTTCCATAGTTTCTCTCTTTCTCTCAACCTATGATGGTGTCTTTGATTTGATAGTTAATGTCACAGTCTCTTAGGCATGGGGACAGTTGGAAGTAATTGCAAATCCTCAGAGGCACCCGGGGCCCCTCACTATGACTCAGCATGCAGGTGTACGTGTCAGACCTTGATCATGTCTGCATCTGCACCCAGACTCCACAGTGGAGGTAGAGGAATGGGCGGTGGAGAGACCATCCAGGAAGCTGGGGAGAAGCAGGAATTGGGACAACACATGAGCCACAAATCCAAGCCCCCAGGGCATGCTGCATTGTCCCGTTGGACTCTGCTTACAAAACACAGATTCAGAAATATAATTAACAAGAATTTCAAGTTGGCACCTTCCAAATGTTAAGTTTGGAGCCCTCTTCTGAGCATGAGTTCTGCATGGGTACTATAGTGATCACAAGTCCAAAAAACCAATCCTACCCTTGGACAGATTTCAGGATCTTGGAGTGTGAGCACTTGTTTGTATCTCTGAATCTTCTATAGCACTTGTGTTTAACTGGCTCATTGCATTAGCTGGTTAACTAACATGGTTAATTGATTACTTTTCAACATGAGAAAATGAGCAAAGAATTGTAGGTCTGAGCAGTAAATGAAAAAATTTCCCAGGCTGGATGAGGGGCATTGAGTCTTTATTTAAATGCAGTTGGACCCCTGAAGAAATAATACATTCCAAAATAAATCCCAATGGATACACTCTATTAAGCATTTCCAGGAATTGGAGACTGGGGGTGTGGGTAGAACGAGTACATAATTGAATAAACATGGAGCTCAGTATTCCCTGAAGCACCTCTGAGTATCCAGCTTCTTCCTCTGAGGATGTGTGCTTCCAGACATGAACAGATTACACACATGTGTGTATTTTCTATCTGGGAAAATACAGCAAAGAAAGTATAGTGTGAAGTCACAGGGGTCAAAAGGAAACCAGTTTAGATCAGTCACCCTGCAGAACATTCAATGATCCACAAAATCATGTTTCACTGTTCAGTCTTAGGGCAAGTCCTTCACTTTGGCCTCTTCTGCCAAGGAAGTCATGGGAATAGTTCAGTGTGGGGGCCATAGGGTCCTCACAAGACCTGGGCTCCAGGTGTGGCCCTCACAGCTGTGTTACTTTTGGTTTTCATCACTTAGAATCTGATTTTCATCTTCCAGTGTTCACTTTGATCCTTTCCAGGCCTGACTGCTATGGCTGAAGGAACATACCATCAGCATGAGATTTCACACCACTTTCTCTAAATTGCTTCAATATGAGCAATCAACAAGGAATGTGCTATTACTTCTGAATTACCTGTAAATAATTATAAAGCAGCACGTTATTATCACTTTGTTTCTATTCTCCAAGTAGGCGTATTTTCTCCAACTCCTTTTCAGAATAAAAGTACTTTGATTTGATTACTCTTCATAGTGGTGAAAAATGCAGTTATTAATCAATATTCCCTTTATCTCTACTTTTATATATTTTATAGAAATGATGTCATCACTCAGGAGACCTTCTTTTAGCAAGATGTTTCCAAATCCTGTTCACAATGCTCTCACACTCAAGGTTAGCGACCGATTGGAGTCATAATGTATCACTGGTTGTCTCTGAGGGGTTCCAGAGGTTTGGCAGATGTGACTGGACAGACATATAGGCAGCAATAGAAAGGCAGCATTATATAGATTTTGGCAGGCAATGGTCCTAGAGGAAATAACAAAAAGAGAAGGCTCTGTGATGCCATAAGAAAGAGTTTCCTCCATGTTGTTGTAATTTGAAAAGAATTTCTCTCCTATACAAAAAAACAACTATGTAATAAGTATGGATTTTCTGGAATTGGAAGCTTTCTAGCAATAATTATTAACATGCTTTTCTACATGTTCTTATTGCTGTTTTGTCAGATGTGTCATTCCTGGCCAGAAATACATATGGAAGATTCAATAGGAGTACATCATGGTTAAAACCCTTGGGAGCTGTAATCACAGGGACTGTTATTAGAGTCTTAGATGCAAACTGGTAAACCAAGATTGTGGGAGGGGGGCAGAAGTCCCCCAAACTCTCTACCTCCAGGTGACGAAGGGTGCTCAGATCTCACAATGAATCATCTGATGTGGGACCATCACAGACTGGTGTTCAGCAAGACAACAGAGGCAGAGAGACTGAGACAGAATCTCGGCATGAAAGGGATTCCCCTCTCCAGCAAAGAAAGTATAGTGTGAAGTCACAGGGGTTAAAGGCCAGCTGAGTCCTAAATATCAGAAAATGGGGGAGAAGGAAAGGGAAGATGAGATTCCTTCAGGCTTCCTAGGTGTTGAGGGTAGCCCCTCTATGTACCTACAGCAGAGCAGGAATCTTGAATGAGGAAATTTAATGATGAAAAATTGCCCTGTAAGTAAACATCCCTTTCACTCAGAGAGAGAGAAAAGGGAAATAGAAGTCTGATTTATGCAGAACAGCTCTGAAACGTCCTCCGGATCTGTGGTCTGACCATATCACATTCATATTGCACCCTTGTTTGATCCACACAAAGAGAGCTTCCACCCAGCTGGACATACAGGGTGTGGGGTGACATGAGGTCCTGGGTGTGTGTGCTGTGAGATAAAACAGGGCCTTGTTCTTGGCATGGCCCAGCATTGAGCTCTGTAGGCAGAGGAGGCTTTATTTACACAGGGGCTGGTTTGCCCCACACTGACCTTGGGCACTGGGGTCACACCATCTCCAGAGACTCCCTTGTTGTGTTACCATAACCAGTGTAAGGCAGCACCTATCTAGCTGGCTCCAAAAATCAGAAGTGAATAAAAATTCTGCATATTTTATCTTCTAGCTTGAACATCTCTTTCAGTGTGTGTTAGACACTCAGTCATGTCTGACTCTTTGCGACCCCGTGGACTGTAACCCGCCAGGCTCCTCTGTCCATGGAATTCTCCAGGCAAGAATACTGGAGTGAGTTGCCATCTCCTTCTCCAGGGGATCTTCCTGACCCAGGGATTGAACTTGGGTCTCTTGCACTGCAGGCAGATTCTTTACTATTTGAGCCATCAGGGAAGCCTCTCCTTTTTCTAATTCTAAATTTTAAAATGGGCCTGAAAGTGAAAGTCGCTCAGTCGTGTCCGACTCTTTGCGACCCCATGGATATAGTCCATGGAATTCTCCAGGCCAGAATACTGGAGTGGGTAGCTTATCCTTTCTCCAGGGGATCTTCCCAACCCAGGGGTTGAACCCAGGTTTCCTGCATTGCAGGCAGATTCTTTACCAGCTGAGCCACAAGGGAAGCCCAAAATGGGCCTATGGAGCATCATATATGTGCCGTATATATTCTAGGTTCTATGCAGGTGACAAAAACACCTGTTTTTCTCTTAAGGGAAGACAAGAAACATATAAAAACATAGCTCTCAGAATGGAAGGGAGAAAGAGACTTGCTCATGCACGTGGCTTGTAGGAGTTCAGTTCCCCTACCAGGGATTGGACCTGGGTCCTCAGCAGTGAGGGTGCAGAGTCCTAACCACCGGACTGCCAGGGAATTTCCACTTCCTTAAGACTTTTGGATGAGACTAGTGTTGAGGTCAGGGTTGACCCCTCCCCACACACATATAGGGTGTGGGATGAGGTGACTATATTTCATAGATACCACACTGATAGCTCAGTTGGTAAAGAATCTGCCTGCAACGCAGGAAACCTGGGTTCAACCCCTGGGTTGGGAAGATCCCCTGGAGAAGGGAATGGATACCCACCAGAATACCCAGTATTCTGGCCTGGAGAACTCCGAGAGGGGTCACAAAGAGTTGGACACGACTGAGCGCCTTTCACTTTCACACAAAGTATGGGCTTCCCTGGTAGCTCAGCTGGTCAAGAATCCAACTGCAATGCAGGAGACCCGAGTTCGATTCCTGGGTTGGGAAGACCCCCTGGAGAAGGGATAGGCTACCCACTCCAGTATTCATGGGCTTCCCTGGTGGCTCAGACAGTAATGAATCCACCTGCAATGTGGGAGACCTGGGTTCGATCCCTGGGTTGGGAAGATCCCCTGGAGGAGGGCTTGGCAACCCACTCCAGTATTCTTTCCTGGATAATTCCGTGGACAGAGGAGCCTGGTGGGCTACAGTCCATGGAGTTGCAAAAAGTTGGACATGACTGAGTGACTAAGCACAGCACAGCACACACAAAGTACAGAGGAAGATGTTCTTCTGATTTCTGAGGCCAATGAAATACAATATTATATAAAGGATGAATTATTGTCAAATCCAAGATGCATCCTCAGAGGCAGTACAATTTTTGTCTCCCTAAGGAAGTTGCCTCCCAGGAATGTTAATAGGTATTAGGAAAAATAAATCAATAAAGGAAAAAAGGAAAACCAGGTTCTATGGTCAGTTAAGTTTAGGAGAATCTGGATGAAACAACACGACATAGATTTCTCTTCTACAAATTCCTCAGCACGTTTGATAGGTGAATGTGAGTTGTCAGTCCCTAAGAGGGAGATTATTGAACCCTGAACTCTAGTTAGCTAGTTAACTATTTACTCATTGTGGAGCATCTTCCAGACCAGCATTCCCTAGGCCCAGAGGAAAATATGTCAACCTCCAATCCTTCGGAAGATATGACATGCAAAACATATCCTAGGTACTGCAGCCATGTACCAAAGTGACTGCACATGGCTGAGTGTACAGACACCATGCTGATCCCTCTGACTTTGAAGTCACATGACAGCACATGAAGAAGATGAAGACCTCTTCACAGATCTCTGCCTCTATCCCAGGCTTCCTGATCTTCTGCAGTTAAAGAGTAAGTTTGGAAAAGATTAGTGAACATATTAAAAACATAGACAATATCTTACCACAGCTACACTAAATCACTCAAGCCAACATTCTGAAAGAGATGCGGATAGTGATCAAGCTTTATAACCACATAACCCAGTCCTGTGATTGCAATGCTTACATAGGAGGGTAGCTATGGGCTCAGGAAGGTTTCCCAAGGGGAAATTTATAGATCAGTGATTCATGAGGTTTGGTTTTTCTCTTCAGTAATTCAATTTACTAACTTCCATTTGTAAGAGAGAGCAGGCAAAAAAATTAAGACTGTAATTCACCTCCAAGATTGTTTTGAGCATTTACTTGTTTGCCCAAGTGACAATATCTACTCTCTTCTTCTGATGAAAACAACAAAAATAGATGATGTTAACATCATTTCTGAAATTTTAATTACCTAAAAACAAGTCAAAGGACAAGGATTCCTTTTAGAGCTCTAGGAAAAAAGAAAAAGATTTAACCCCAGGATATGGAGAAGATGTGATGGAGGCAGTGATATTTGAGCTGGGCCTGGAAAATGAATAACAATTACCAGTTAGAGATAAAGGCAAGGGTTGGCACTCCAGAATGAAGGAACAGCATGTATGAAGGCAGAGAGGCGTGAACCATCATGAATGTTGCCACTAGAGTGAGAACCCTGGTGTAGCTCAAATACAGATTTTTAGCATAGAGTGACAGATACAGCTGGAGAGGCTTTGGAAATCTTATTAAAAAGGGTCCTCTGTGTCATTCCAGTGAGCTTGAAGTTTTATCTTGTAGGTTGCCAGTGAAAATTTCAAAGCTAGTAGAGTCAGTTTACTTAAATACTTTAGAAAAACAGCCTTAGAGAAAATGGGGAAAATGCCCTGGAATATGAGACTGGTAACCAGAGCTATCAATTACATCACTGTTTTAAAAGTCCAGGTGAACAAAGCTGTGGACAAAGCCAGGGTTCAGAGTCAATTCTAAGACAAAATGACAAGGGTTAGTAACTAACTGTATGTGGTGGTAAGAAGAGTCACAGAGAGTCCTTAGTTTTCTAACCAGATGTATGGTCCTGTCACTGAGAGAGTTCAGGATTGCAGAGAAGGATATAGGTTTGGTGGGAGTAGCTAATAGAATATGTTTGCATGCCTGCATGCTCAGTTGTGACCAACTCTTTGTAACCCCATGGATTGTAGCCCACCAGGCTCCTCCATCCATGGGATTTCCCAGGCAAGAATACTGAAGTAGGTTACTATTTCTGCCTCCAGAGGGTCTTTCTGACCCAGGAATCCAACCCACATCTCCTGTGTCAGCTGCATTGACAGACAGATTCTCTACCACTGCGCCAGTTGGGGAGCCCTAATAGAACAGCTTAGCCTAAGCAAAAACATCACAATGGCTCAGTTGAAGGTACGAAGAGGAAGCAATGCCACATTCTTGCAGGAGCTGCTCTCTGCAAGGTCCATAGTTTCTTATCTTGTTTGATTTTAGGGATGATTCTTTTCCTAAATCTCAGTAATATCAATGTATAAAACACCCACAGCCACAGCTTCAACTGGACCAGAAGTTACCGTCAATCATACTGCTCATTTTGATATCTTCAACTTCAACATATGGTGAGTCAGATCAGCTCCATGTCAAAATGCCTTGCCAACCAGGCGGATATTCCAAAAGGTTTCCTGGTATGCCGGAATGTGGCACAGATATGGAAATGGACAAAGATAAGTCTTAGGCCCCACCTGTTCACACCTAGCTTGAGTAAAGCTGGTCAAGTACAAATATGAGAACACTTATTATCTGAATGCATACCTGTCATCTCAGCTTCATTGCTTTGGTGAAGTCAAGATGAAGTTCACAGTGAGTAGATTGTTCCTTTTGAATTTATTACCTTAAAATTTGAAACTGCTAATATTCTCAGCTAAGCAGGGGTATGCTTCTTATTATAATATCACTGTCATGGAAAAATTTGTAAAAAACAAGAATAATCCCTTTTTATGGAATCATGGCATTTATAAGCATCTCCATAGAGAAGGATAATTATACTGGGATTAGTCAGCTGCCTGAGCATCTTATACTATGCTGTCTTTAAAAAAAATTGCTTTCTGGATCTGTTGATTCAGATCTGGGCACAGAGCAAACAGCTGCTAACTCTATAGGAAATGTCTGAATTTTCATTACATTCTTGAATTCCTTTTTTGACAAAAAAACTACTGAGCATCTTCAGGCAAGATAAAAAGCTTATTATCAAAACAAATTAGTGAGAGACTTACTGTCACATTCCCTCCTGTGAAATGGATCTCTAAGTAACAAAGTTTTGCCTTGAACCCTGTCTATAGTCTTATATTCATGAAGACACTAGAAGTGTGAAGCTAGTTCATCATCACATTTGTTTCGTGTAAAAGGCTGAGAGAGTAGCAAATGGACAGCAAAATTCTGCCAAAGCAACCGGTGATGCTGTATGTCTCATAACAGGATGCAAAAGGGCTAGAGCAGGGTGAATAAACATTCATATTTTGACATACTAAATATTAAAATATATATGACAGTAGATTCTGCTTCATAATGGAGTTGCAAGTGTGAAATACTTTTCTGGAAATAAGTGCTAATGATAAGAAGGTTAAGAAAAAAAAAAAGAGCTTCAGACACAGGTTAGATCTGATTTCTCTTCCAATTGTGGTATGAACAAAAGGTACACCCTTGGCCAAGTCACTCAACTTCTGAAGCTCCATTTTCTCATCTGTGAAGAATTATGTCGTACTAATAGATCTTTAAAATTTCTTCCACCTCTGATTTTTTTCATCCTCCTTTTTAAACTATCAGGGGATACATCAAACAATTTTTTTTTTAATTATCTTGAATCACTAGTGCAGGTCTCAAACCATTTTGTTCCAGGCAAAGAAAATGAAGATAGGGACCCAAAATTGTGCATCCTGCATAAAGCTCTGTGTTCTGAGAACCAGTATCATGTACTCAATGACAACTATGATTACCCCAGGTATCCAGGGACAGTGACTGACTTCCCTTCTACTAAGCACACTTGATAGCCAGATACTCCATCTTTGGCTTCTCATCATTCATATCCAAACTGGTTACTAATCCATTGCTTTGAATATATATATATATATACACAGTAGATGCAGACAAATACTATTTGATTTCACTTACACGAGATACCTAGAATAGTTAAATTCATAGAGTCAAAAAGTACATTGATAGATGCCAGGGGCCGGGAATGGGATGGGAAGGGGAAATAGGGACAACAATATGAATGTACTTAGTGTCATTGAACCATATAGTTAAATATGGTTAAAATAGTATGTTTTATATTGTGTGAATTTTACCACAATAAATTTTTTTTTTTAATAAAAAGACTGTTTCTGAGATTAGGAGGTCTAGGATGAGAAGAAAGCATTCAGGTCAATAATTTGATCTGGAAATTAGTCCTATTTGATTTCTAGACCACATTAGGAAAGTTATCTTAATTCATTTTCAGGTCTGCTTCTCAGAACTTAAAACCATTTTCATTCCATGTATGCTATTCAGTGTCAACAATATTTTTCAATATACTTACACTTCATCAGTTTTTCATAAGACCTACATTAAAAATTCTAAAACAACCAACATAATTATTTATACCTACAATTCAACATTATCATTAAATTTTCTACGGTTTAAAAAAATTGAAGAGCAAAAAAGAGGAAAAGACAGATCACTCAACAGAGTAATAAATTTAGTAAGCACTTTTATAAGTTCAGCTAGAAAAAGACGATGAGGACATCATTTTGCCATTTAACAGTAGACCAATGTTATTTGTGATTTCAGATTGTCTTTGCTGGACTTCTTGGCATCTTCCTGACTCCTACTCTTGCTGACTACGTAAGTTTCATTTGTGTGTTACCAAAATGCATTTGAAAAAAAAAAGTGGTATTAAATCATTGTTAATTTCTTATAAATTTCAGAGTATCAATGTCAATGATAACAACAACAGTGGTGGAAGTGGGCAGCAGTCAGTGAGTGTCAACAACGAACATGGCGTGGCCAATGTTGACAATAACAATGGATGGGGCTCCTGGAATTCCCTCTGGGATTACAAAAGTGTAGGTAGTCAACATGTAATTTCTGTTCTTTGCAAACATGGCATTTCTTTTTAAACAATAATGAAAACTGCTTGCTAACCATAAAAAAATAAAAAATTATGTAAATTTTAATTGCACAAAAGAAGAGAATTATAAGTAAAAGTGTCTCTTTTGCCCACTCAGCTTCACTTCCTAGATAAAATTGCTGTCAATAAGTTTCTCATAATAAGTTAAACTTCAAGTCAGTGAATGTTAATGAGGATCCAGTGAATGGTATGAGGCTATAAAACAAGTGCAACATCCCTTGGCCTTACCTGCAGAAACCCTCAATAAAGATGAAAGACCTTCATAATATTACTGTTGCCAAACCATAGTCCATATCATTCTACTGTCAATTTCCTAAAAAGACCGAAACTGGCATTTCATTTATAATTCAAAAGGACCAAAGTAAATGTAAATGACAATATTAATTAAATGTAAGGGCAGCTAAAAAAACAACAAAGAAATAATACCCACTTGGCTCTAGTTAGAACACCTAACTCTGTAATTATCAGTTCTATATTTAACAAAATTTGTCCTTTAGAAAAGGCAACTCTTTGTAGTTTCAGCTTTATCATCTGGTTAATTGGAAAACTAATTACTATCCTGCTAGCTTCCTTGAAATGTTGTGAAGATCAAAGGAGATTAAAATATGATAGTATTTAAAAATTTATTTCAGCAAAACAAACATATAGGGAGACTCTTGCTGGGCTAGAATCTGAAGTGAATTCAACAGTCTCTCCCTCCAAGAGTTTGTGATCTATGCTTACAAATGTCAGCAATAAATATGATTGCAAAACAGGGCCAGATCCAGCGCTCTTATCGCAGTTCATTGTGATCTCACAATTCCATTTCCCTCTCCTGATGAAACTAATTTTCTGATGAGAAAGACACCTTGGAGAACATACTGCTTACCATCCACCATCTTCTTTATAGGGCTTTGCTGTAATCAGACCCTTTAAAAAGAAGTCGTGCATTGTGCACAAAATGAACAAGGAAGTCATGCCCTCTCTTCAAGCCCTTGATATGCTGGCCAAGAAAAACAAGGTAAAAGCAAAAGTCATTTTATTCTTCGCTCGGGGAAGTCTTATGATTTCCAATAAACAATGAGAAGGTCGCAGTTGCTCCCTCTTGACCACATGGTACGTTGTTATGTGCAGCACAAATGGGGAAGAGGAGTTGGAACTGCCTGAGGAGAGGCAACTACCATCACACTCAAATGGTGAGACTCCCACCTGCCCCTCTGGAGTCTGACCAGAACACCTCACTCTTACTATTAGGGGAGCAAAGCTCTGTTTCACATCAAGGGGAGTCCTCCGCACTTCAAGGACATTTTCCCAGAAGAGTTGGGTTAGGGTTATTAGATTTAACAAACAAAAATAGAGGATACCCAGTTAGGTTTGAATTTCAGATAAACAGTGGATAATTTCTTTTTGCCTAACTGCGTCCCATGCAATATTTGGGACATGCTTGCAAATGATCTGTTGTTTACCTGAAATCAAAATTTAACTGGGTGTCCTGTATTTTATCTGGTAACCCTAGGTGTAGTGGGCAGGGAGAGGGGAACTAGCACTAAAATGTCAGCTTGAGTTTATATTTGTATAACTGATAAGTGGGTATCTTTCATTGACAGTGTAGAGAAAACAAACTGCATTTTCAGAGACTGATTATCATACAGCTCAATCCAAGAAATATAAGATGACCATATGAACTACAACTTTCAGTGTAAATTTACCCTCAGACTTACGCTGTTATGAAAAGCTGAGGTTTTGAATCAGCTAAATCCCTTAGGGCATTTCAAAGTGTTGAGATATACAGGGTTGTAATTGGTTTGTCTTCATTTTGATTATGGAAAAATTATAGCCAAGAAATATGCCCTGTTGGCTTTGTTGTTGTTCAGTCCCTTAGTTGTCCTACTCTTTGCGACCCCATGAACTGCAGTATGCCAGGCTTCCCTGTCCTTCACTATTTCCTGAAGTTTGCTCAAACTCATGCGCATTGAGTCAGTAATGCCATTCAACCAACTCATCCTCTGTTGCCCCCTTCTCCTCTTGCCCTCAACCTTTCCCAGCATCAGGTGGGTCTTTTCCAATGAGTCAGCTCTTTGCATCAGGTGGCCAAATTATTGGAGCTTCAGCTTCAGCCTCAGTCCTTCCAATGAATATCCAGGGTTGATTTCCTTTAGGATGGTCTGGTTTGATCACCTTGCTGTCCAAGGGACTCTTAAAAGAGTCTTCTTCAGCACCACAGTTTGAAAGCATCAATTCTTTGGCACTCAGCTTTCTTTATGGTCCAACTCTCACATCCATACATGATGACTGTAAAAACCATAGTCTTGACTATTCAGACCTTTGTTGGCAAAGCAACAATGTCTCCGCTTGGCCTTGTATCCAACCCCCAATTCAACAAACCACTGGGTTTAACACTCCTTCTCTCTTCCTTGCCACCTGTCTTCCCCACACTCAGCTTCAGGGTAGAGGACCAGAGGGACCACATCCCAAGAGCCTGATCTACTCAGTCAAGCCTGACAAAGTCAACAACCTGGACCAGTTTGGAAAATCCATTGTTACCATGTGCAAGGGGATTCCAACATACATGGCTGAAGAGATTCAGGGTGAGGAACCCCTCTACTGTGCATTCTGAGTTAGTGCTGGTAGGATTGTCAGACTGTTTTCAGGCATGTCCACAGAGGACACAAATTACTCAGGAGGTGGTGATCAAGGCTAACACTTATGTAGTGCTTGCTCTGTGCCATGCACAATTCAATGTGCTTTACGTGAGTTAGCTCATTTGCTCCTGATCCCAGTCTTATGTGATAGACTTTATTGATATTCTCACTTTCTAATGAGGAAATAGGCACAGAAAGAGGACACAAACTCCTTGCCTGGTCAGTCCTAAGTATTTTGGCTCTGGATTCTATGATTTTTAACCATTCTGAAATATTTCCTTTCATGAGTGAATCTAGAAGAAACTCAAAAAATGCATAAATCACTAAATGCAAGGAGAATGCTGATAGAATCTGTTGGTTTTTTTATAGCTCAAACAATCACCAATTCTGAGCATTCAAACAATAATTTACGCAGAAACAGAGCGTCCACTCAGGAACTGAATATAACACCAACTTTTTAGATCTCTTAATTGGTTAATTTATGGCTAGCTAGCTAGCTAAATCATGAAATTATTGCAGAGTTGGTTTGAAAACTGTGCAACATTCCTCACCCCCATCCCCTCAAAAACAGGTCCTTGAAAAGGCATTGATAGTGCTTTCTTCTTTTTTTATCAGGAGCAAACCTGATTCTGTACCCAGAAAAGTGCTTCAGGGTTGATATACTCTGGATTCTGAACATTTCCTTATGTGGAGAAGCAATGGAGAACTAAAAAAAAAAGCTCCTGTGGGTTTAGTCATCAGAATATTCTATTCAGAAAAATGTGGTTCTAATGGTGTTTATCATATCATTCTGAAATGTTCTCTCCTAGTCCTGTTTGGTTTCCTTAAGTGTCAATAAACCTATTTAGCACTGAGTTCAGTTTATACTAAAATTCTTTAGGATTTCTATTTGGAAAGCACAGGGTCAAAAGTGCTGTATGGTGGCAGTAAGTTGTCTTAGTGCATTAGACCCAACTGTTAGCCTATATTCAGGACCTGTCCCTTATAAAGAGCCCCTTCAGCTGCTTCAGACACTACTAACCGCAGCTCTGGGAATAGTTCCAAGACCATCCAACTGCTCTGAAGACTGCTCTATAGTTGATGTGCATAGTAACATTTCAGATCAACAGAAATCCACTCAGTGTAGCATAAGCCAAAAGAGGGGGAAGGGTATCGCAAGGATATTAGAATATCTAAAATTACTCTTAGAGAAAGAAAAGCAGCTGGTATCAAAAAGACTGAAGACAGGAATTATATATTGGCTCCAAGACCCAAGTCTCCTTCTCTCTGAAGCCACATATAGTTCTTCTCTGCTCCTCTCAAATTCAACTTCTCTCTTCTTTCCATTTTGATGACTTTCTCTGTATTCATGGCAGAAGATGGCGGAACCAGAATGTCATCCCCATCTCCCATGTTTTTGTGTCTTTCCAGCTCACAAGATCAAGTCTCATACTTTTGAACCCATATTCCAAATTTTCTTCACAAAGCATGGTTCAAGAGCCCACAACCTCCACTCTTTGATGGGCAGAGGAGTGAAGTCACATGGTACATACACAGCATTGGGGTCTCCACTGAAGGAGAATAATCTCAGAGAAAACAGAGGTGCCAACTGGTGTATGTTCTAATATGAAACTACAGCTCATTTTTTAAAATTACTCCCACATGTATTTTTTATATCCTGGATGCCATAAGAGGATATTAATCCATTACCATGTCTTTGTACAAGGTACCCCTAAATAACCTAACAAACAAAACTAAGGACATTGAAATGGTGGAAATGGCATTGGAAAAATGCCCATATTTACCAGCCCTTATTGGAAAAAGTTATAATTTTTAAAATTCTGAAACAGTTCTGATCTTGGTGCGAGGCAGCAGTGAGTGGTGGCATGAAGTGAGGTCCTAATTCCCTGCCTAAAAATCGGACCTGGGAAGCCTGGATGAAAAACAGGAATCCTTGCCACCAGACAGCAAAGACTAGAGGCTAGAAGCTATTTTTCTTTGCCCCCAGCAAAAAATACATTTATCCCAGAGGCAAAAACCATTCATGCAAGTACAAAGTTTATTATTAGAGACATCGCACAACAACAAGCGGTAGCATACACATAGAAGTGGTTTGTTTAGTTAATGTAGAAGCCAGACAGAGATGCACACCCAGAGAGGAAGGAGGTGAGTACCCCTCCTGTGAGGAGAGGTGCAGTAAAGAGGCATTAAGTTATTTACATGGGGCAGTTTTTCTGGATCTTTGTTTATCTCTAACCAACTATCTGGTTTCTTTTTCCACACCTGACCTACCCTAAGACCCTCCCTGACATGCTTGTGAAAGTTTTTCCCAAGATGGATTCCAGCCCAGAGGCCTGTGGAATCACATATTATCATCACATATTATGGGATGGTACTACCTTCTTTGGTCCCCCAAGGAGTCTTTCTGTGCATGTGAAATGTCTCCCTTGCCACAAGGATGGGAAATATACAACCTCCTGCTCTTTTAACAGGGTTTAGTTTCACTCTGACCTAGCCATAAAAATGTCCAGTGTCCAGCTATTTACCCTATTCCTGTTGCTGGTTTTTATATTAACGTGTAGATCTCAAAATATAGACAGGAGTCCAGTCGTAAATATGCAGTCCTGGAGCCTGTTTGTCTCTTGCTTCAGCAAATATAAACAGGGGGATGGTAATGAATGTCCGACCTGGAGCTCATCTTCTGACCTCAGGAGGTGTGAACAGGAGGCCAGTTGTAAATGCCTAACCTGGAGCCCATCTATCCCTTGCCTCTGTTCCACTGCTGTTCATAAGAAGTGTGCTACCAACAGAGCAGAGCTTCCAAAATACCCTGAAGCCATGAGATGTGGAAACCTGTCAAAGATCCATTAAAAATCAAGGTCTTACATATTGCCCTCGTATGAGCAAGAAAGAAAGAAAGAAAACCACGACTCCCCAACTAGACACAATGTCATGGAGCTGACTTAAGCGAACCAGTGAGTCTCATATTTCTTAGAAGAGTTGTCTCATCACTATTTCAGGATAAGGAATTGAATTCAATAGGAAGTAAAAATTCTAGATTATATACACCTATCAAATATATGAAAGAAAAATTGTAAGAATTTCAGGAGAATTTAACAATCTGAGTATACTATTAAAGATTTTAACACATATTTTTCTATTACTTGTAAACAGTTAAGAAGAAAAAATGAATGCAATTAACAGTAACAAGCTTATTTTGATGAACATATATACAGAACACTACAGAAATCACATTCTTCTTTAGCATATATGGGACATATACAAATATTGATCACATGCTGAGGCATAAAGCAGATCTCAAAAACATTCAATGATTGGTATCAAAAAGATCACACTTTTACAGACTTTAATTTAATTAAGAGAGTATAAGCATTCCCCTCTGAATAAAACAAGATGGTCTCATTTGTTTTGAAATTAAGCAGCATAATTCTAAATAACACTTGAGCCAAAGAAAAATTCATGATGAAAAGTACAATTTATTTAGAACAGTGCAATAATGGAAGTGCTACATGTCAAAGGCTTGTGAGCAGCGGCTATAACAACTTATTGTTTTAAATGTTCATTTTACAAAAAAAGAAAAGCCAAAAACTGAGTCAATCATTCAACTTTAAAAATAAAGGAAGACAATAAAATATCCAAAATCAGTAGAAGGAAAAAAATAATATGGATAAGTCAATTAAAAAATATTAGTCACAACCTGTAAATAAGAGAGTTGTTTTATTTGGTGGGCATATGAGGACTCTGAACCCAGGGGGCAGCATCTCAGTAGCCCTGAGAAAACTGTTCCTACAGGCAGGAAAGGGAGTCAGGCTATATACAAGTTTGCAACAAAGCGGGCAGGCAGTCTGAACATCAAAGAATATTGTTAGTAAGGAAAACCAGACACTTAGCTAAGGAATTTAGAGTTCTTCTGTGTATGTGAAGATGCAAGCATCTGGACTCACTGAATTCATTCCTTTCACATGCACCTCTGCTATCTGGGGCCATATCCTGTTTCCTAATCCATTCCTGTTCACCTTACCCGGTAGCAGATGTGGCAGACGGCTGCTTCTTGCATTCCCCAGCTCTTCTGCAGTCACCGTGGGGAGGCGGGGGCGGGTGGGCATCTGCTGAATCACAGGCATTGTGTTCCGTTTTGGGGAGCTCTAATTCACATTTGGAGCCCTGAAATCACTGATGGCTATGACATTTCTGGTTGATTGAAATGGCCAGAAATATTCCATTTCACAGATGGTAGCAGATGTAAGTAACATAGAAAACTACTATAGACTAGTAAAACTCAACAATGTCAAAAACTGGTTCTTTGGGAAGGCAGAAAATTGACAGGCTTTAGGTAAAATTGACCAGAAATAAGAAATAAATTATAAGCAATACTAGTAATAAAAATAATACTAACCCACAAATACCACAAATATTAAGATTTCAAAAAACTGATATTATGAATTTTATATAGATGAATTTGAAAGCTTGGGTAAACCGAATATCTAAAAATTTAACCTACCAAAACTCACTCAAGAAGAAATAGCAAACCTGAATAATTATGGCCAGAAAAGGAGTTAGTGAAAAGTATGAAAACTTCACACAAGAAAATTACAAGCCAAAATAGTTTCTACATTGAGATTTTACAAACATTGAAAATATAGATTATTCTAATCATAAAACTATTCAAATGTATGGGGGCAAGGGGAGAAGTACTCTCCAGTTCCTTTCATAAGAATATTTAGTTGATTCCAAAACATGACAGGTATGAGAAAGGAAAAGTATAGGGCAATCTCTGTCATAAAAATAGATGCAAAATATCTCAACGAAATGATAGCAAACGTATCAAGCAAAGTGTAGAAAAGGTAATACAGTGTGACCATGTGGAATTTTCCCTAGCCATGCCAGGTGGTTTGATATTCAGTTCAGTTCAGTTCAGTCGCTCAGTTGTGTCCGACTCTTTACAACCCCATGGACTGCAGCACGCCAGGCTTCCCTGTCCATCACCAACTCCAGGAGATTGCTCAAACTCTCGTCCATCAAGTCAGTGATGTCATCCAATCATCTCATCCTCTGTTGTCCCCTTCTCCTCCTGCCTTCAGTCTTCAAGTTTGTTTATCTGCTGGGAAAGATTCAAGGTTTTTTATTAGGAAACTAATAATGTAGTTTACCACAATAAAAATCAAAAGACAACAGACTTACTGAATATCTCAATAGCAGCAAAATTACCTTATAGAGCTGAATATTCATTCACAATAAACAAGCAGTTCTTAGGAAATTTGGAATTAAAAGAAAATTCATTACACAGACCAAAATCATCTAAGAAAACTGTAAGCATCAATTGCAACAATGAAAACATTTTCATTAAAACAAGAAACAAAGCCAGATGCCTGCCATCACAACTTCTAGAAACATTCTACTGAAAGTTAATATAGTAAAAAAAAAAAAAAATTAACTATAAAAATTAGAAGAAAAAAGAAGGAAAAACTAGCATTATGCTGAGATGCCAAGGTTTTCTATGTAAAAAATACAAATCTATAGATAAGTTATGGGAGTCAGAGTATTTGGAAATTTTTCTGAATACAAAAATAACTATTAAGTGTGAATTGTGTTTCAATATGTCAGCAGCAAGCATACAGAAAGTTTAATTTTTTAAAAACATTGATAACGGGAATAAGAGCAGCAACAGATATGATACACCTAGGAAAAAATATTTAATTTATTTAAGAATATTTCTTAAGTATCTGCTACATGTATAGCACTATTGCATACACTTAAAATCCATCAGCAAATAAAAATTCAAAGATCCTTGTTTCATGCAGGTGACATTTTAGTTAGAGAAGGCAAAAATAAATGACAAACATGATTAACAAACAAACACAGAAATAAATAGGATATTTGTTAGGATACTATTGTGTACTATTAATGAATAGGATATAAAATGAGAAATGCTAAGGTAAAAATGCAGAGCTGGTGACAGGTGAACAAAGAATGAAGGCAATAAAGGAGTCAGCAATGTCAATATTTTGGGGAGAAAAGTATTAAGGGCAAAGGGACTAGCCAATGATAAGGCCTAAGGCAGAAGTATGCCTGGCACATTAAAAGTATAGTAAGGAGGTCAGTGGGGCTGAAGCAGAAGAAGCAAAATGGGGAGTAGAAAGAGATGAAGGTACAGAGATAATGGGGCACCAGATCACTTCATGGCAGATAGATGGGGAAACAGTGGAAACAGTGGCTGAGTTTATTTCTAGGGGCTCCAAATTCACTGCAGATGGTGACTGCAGCCATGAAATTAAAAGATGCTTGCTCCTTGGAAGAAAAGTTATGACCAACCTAGATAGCATGTTAAAAAGCAGAGACATTACTTTGCCAGAAATGTCTGTCTAGTCAAGGCTATGGTTTTTCCAGTAGTCATGTATGGATGTGAGAGTTGGACTGTAAAGAAAGCTGAGCGCCAAAGAATTGATGCTTTTGACCTGTGGTGTTGGAGAAGACTCTTGAGAGTCCCTCGGACTGCAAGGAGATCCAACCAGTCCATCCTAAGGGAAATCAGTCCTGAATATTCTTTGAAAGGACAGATGCTGAAGCTGAAACTCCAACACTTGGCCACTGATGCGAAGAACTGACTCATTTGAAAAACCCTGATGCTGTGAAAAACAGAAGGCGGGAGGAGAAGGGGACAACAGAGGATGAGATGGTTGGATGGCATCACCGACTCAATGGACATGGGTTTGAGTAAACTCTGGGAGTTGGTGATGGACAAGGAGGCCTAGCGTGCTGCAGTCCATGGGATCGCAAAGAGTCAGACATGACTGAGTGACTGAACTGAACTGAACTAATTAGAAGTTGGGACTTTGAGCCTAATGATATCAGCCTGACCTCAGGGGAAGAAAGAAGGATGAAGATTGAATCACATGACTAATGATTCAATCAGTAGTGCTTACCTAACGAAGCCCCAATAAGAACTGGGACACCAAAGCTTGGGCGAGCTTCCCTGGTTATAACACTCCACATCAGTGTGTCAGGATGGTGAGGACCCTGACCCTACAGAGAGAGGACAAAAAAAGCTTCATGATTGAGACCCTCCCAGACTTTGCCCTATGCATCTGTCTTTGGCTGGTCCTGATTTGTATCCCTTTGCTATAGTAAAACTGAGTTCTGAGTTATTTTAGTTAATTATTGAATCTGAAACTGTAGTGAGAACTCCTGAATTTTTAGCCAGCTGGTCAGAGGTTGGGTAGCCTGGAGACTCCTGACCTCGTAGCTCGTTTCCGAAGCAAAGGCAGTTTTGTGGAGATAATAATGCCTATAAATTTGATTATGTTGCTTCCTTTAATATCTATATTCTTTTTCTTCCTTTCTTTCTCTTTCGTTTTTCTTTCCTTCCTGCTTTCTTTCTTTATCTTTCTTTGCCTAATTGAATTGGCTAGAACATTAATAGCAGTGTAAAATATAAAGTCGTAGCAGTTACACTCAACTTGTACCTCCATTTTTTACCATTAAACAGCATGCCAACAATCAGCTTGTCAAAGATAGATTGGAAGATTTATTTCTTTCTAATTTATCTAATTACTTCTTGGATTGCCTTAACTTTAAAAAGAGAAAGAAATAATCTTTTAATTGTTTATATTGAAAAAGTATTATTTTATTGAGGTAGGAAGATAAAAGCTTAGTCAGATAAGAAAATTAAGAGGTCTGTTTTAAAATACAAAATAAAACATTGAACTTAATCAGAAATGGGCTACAACTTCTAATGAATTCTTATCTAATTGATGTGTACTGCTTTATAGTTACAGCGCAAACAATGTCTCTCAGGTCATATCTGAAAGGAAGACACTCGAAACCCATCTGTCAAGATCAGCAAAATTCCACTCGGACTTTTGCCCTGCTGCATCTCCATGATCCTGGGAATGTACTCATGTCTAAAGAACTGTTCTGGTTACTCTTGTTTCTGCATGGAATCAGAAATCAGACATGGTTCAATGAACCTGGAAGAATCCTCAGTGTCTACCAGAACTTACTGAGTTATAACTCTTAGTGCCCAAATAGGAGGTCTGGTCCTAATCCTAACTTAGATACTTGAAATAGTTTACCCTCATAAAACTTGTAATTGTCCGACATGAGGCTAAGGCTGAACCTCCTGCCTGCTAAGGGCTCCTGGTCCAGATTCCTGCCAAAGCTGCAAAGGTTCATCAAGGTGACTTTTGCAACTGCCATCATAGCAGTGGACCCTGTTCCAAACCAAAGAAAAAGCTCTAGCATTCGCTTATCAATTCTCTTTTATAATGTATCACTTTCTTTAATATTGTTTATTTATTATTATTCTCCTTAAGTTTGTTATTCGTTTCTAGTTTATTGAGTTGATGACTTAGTTTATATTTATCATTCTTTCCATTGTTAAACAATACAAACATTTACTAATTTCTTAATTTCTTCCTGTGTATAACTGACTCAATTTTATTCCTTCATTTTCAACATGTACTATTCACATTACATTGGGAAGGACTGATGCTGAAGCTGAAGCTCCAAATCATTGGCCATCTGATGTGAAGAGTCAACTCATTGGAAAAGACTCTGATGCTGGGAAAGATTGAGGGCAGGAGGAGAAGGGGCAACAGAGGATGAAATAGTTGGATGGCCTCACTGACTCAATGGATATGAGTTTGAACAAACTCAAGGAGATAGCAAAGGACAGAGGAGCCTGGCAAGCTGTGGTTCACGGGATTGCAAAGAGTCAGACATGACTTAGTGACTGAATAACAACAACATTGACATTACTAGTGTTTATTTAACTTGCCTAAAATTTCATAAGGCTATTTTTTAAAAATGTGTGTCAGTTCCAGGATTCAAGGCAGAACGTAAAGTTACAGAGGTGGAACTCAATTCCTACCCCTTGAGTATGTGTTGACTCAATGACTTGCTCCTAATAAATCAAATGTGGAAAGAAAAAATAGTAACTTTACAATGGAGAAAACTGACAGAGACCACTTTGTGATCAGTGTGAACAGCACCAGTGCTAAGTCATGTAGATATCATATGCCCTCTGATATGATGTATATATTTATCTGATATCCTTCTCCAAAATCTATAACCCCAGTACAATCATGACAAAACATCAGATAAACCCAAAATAATGAGCATTTTATAAAATACTTAATGTACTTGTGCTAAGTCACTTCAGTCATGTCTGGCTGTTTGTAGCCCACCATGCTCCTCTGTCCATGGGATTCTCCAGGCAAGAATACTGGAATGGGTTGCTATGCCCTTCTCCAGGAGAGCTTTCTGACCCAGAGATCAAACCAATGACTCTTATGTCTCCTGAATTGTCAGACAGGTTCTTCACCACTAGCACCACCTGGGAACTACAAAGTATTTAATAGTACTCTTCAAAAGTGTCAAGGTTCTTGTATTCATTTCTCAGGGCTGCTAAAACAAATTGCCACATACCTACTGCCTTAAAATGTGCTGTATGCTAAGTCACTTCAGTCCTGTCTGACTCTTTGTGACCCTATAGACTGTAGCCCCCAGGCTCCTCTGTCCATGGGCTTCTCCAGGCAAGAATACTGGAGTGGATTGCTATGCCCTCCTCCAGGGGATCTTCTTGACCCAGGAACTGAACCTGTGTCTCCTATAGCTCCTACCTTGCAGGTGAATTCTTTACTGCTGAGCCACTGGGGAAGCCCATAAAATAGCAGATATTAATTTCCTTATAATGTTGAGGCCAAAAGTCTGAAATTAACATGTCAGCAAAGGCTGTGGGAAGAATCTTGCTTTTCTTCTTCCAGCTTCTGGTGTCTTGTGGTGTTTCTCAGCTTTAAGAAGCCTAACTCCAATCTCTGCCCCATCTTCATATGCCCCATCTTCCTTCCTTATATGTCTCAAACCTTTCTCTCCTTTTGCTTACCAGGACACCAATCATTGGATTTAGGATCCACTCTAAATCCAAGATGATCTTATCCCAAGGTTCTTAACTTAAATCTGCGAAGACCCTATTTCCAAGTTAGGTCACATTCACAGGTACCAGGGGTTGGGGCTTGGACAGATCTTTCTGGAAGACCCAATCCAACCTACTCCCAGGAGACTGAGAAACTGTCACGGATGGTGGAGACTAAGGAGATGACTAAATGCCATGTGTTGTCTTGGATTGGATCGTGGAGTTAAAAAAAGAGACATTAAAGATAAACACTGGTAAAGTGCAAATAAAATCTATAGGTTATTTAATAAAACCATGACAATGTTAGTTTCTTAATATTATTTAGCATTGTCTTAACATTTATTTCCCAGTTTTGATTATTGTGCCATGATCATGTAAGATATGCATTCTTACTAGAAGAAGCTAGGTGAAGGGTATATGGGAATTTTCTGTACTATATTCACAACTCCTCTATAAATCTAAAATTATTTCAAGTTAAAAGTTTTGTTTAAGTAACCGTATCATACTATTTTATTAAGAGATAAAAACTCAAGATTTTGTTTAAAAATCCAGATTAGACCAACTAAAACAATAAAAAGAAATACTGATATGTCAGAAAAAAATAGTCAAGGATATATGGGTACATTTAAAATAAATAATAAAATCAGTTGGTGATATTATTACTGCCAAGTACAGCTTATGGCAAAATAAAGTAATAAGAAGACTTTTGTGATGATGGAACATATAATCCACATGGAAGACCTAATAGTCATAAACTTTATATACCGAATTACATTGATGCTTTTGAACTGTGGTGTTGGAGAAGACTCTTGAGAGTTCCTTGGACTGCAGGGTGATCCAACCAGTCCATCCTAAAAGAGATCAATCCTGGGTGTTCATTGGAAGGACTGATGTTGAAGCTGAAACTCCAATACTTTGGCCACCTGATGCAAAGGGCTGACTCGTTTGAAAAGACCCTGATGCTGGGAAAGATTGAGGGCAGGAGGAGAAGGGGACGACAGAGGATGAGATGGTTGGATGGCATCACCGACTCAATGGACATGGGTTTGGATGGACTCTGGGAGTTGGTGATGGACAGGGATGCCTGGCATGCTGTGATTCATGGGGTCGCAAAGAGTCAGACACAACTGAGCAACTGAACTGAACTGAACTGAAAGTATATGAAACTAAAAACCCTTGTTGGAATTGCTAAAAGAAACTAGCTAAGTTAGAGAGAGGACAGGGGAAAACTTATACCATATCCATCAATTTTTAAGATTAAATACATGAAAATAGAATATGAAAAACTTCAATATTGTATGCTTGCATCTTAACATAGAATCACAATGACGTGCAGAGTCATGTCAGTATCTGCTTTCAGTGGTTTAAATACCACGAGATGTGTTCATTGGTGAAGTGGTTTCGTTGCAAAGGCAAACAATTCCTGATGCAGTTCTAAACAAAGCATGATCTTCCCTCAATTTACATTCATTCCTGAAAATTTTGGAACCAACCAAAAAGGTACAAAGTAAATATCTTTCTATGTAAAATAAGTTAGTATCTAAACCCAGAAAACTGAGTTTAGATAAAGACAAATGTTATCTAAACTGAATTTAGATAAAAATCACATGGGACGTAGGACAAGACTTCATGCCGCCTACTGCAATCTCAGCTGAGCGACCCTCCAAATGACTTCAGTGTGTGGCTGATACACACAATTAATTTTAACAACTAAAATTCTTCTACAATTTTCTTCAAATCTTTTACTGTTTGTTATGTGCTACCTGTTAATAGTATGGAGAGAGCTCCAAGACAAAGGTAGCATATTTGAAATGTCCCAACTGGACACAAGGTTTTCTTTTCATGTTTTATTGCCTGAAGTTCCATGGACAGAGGAGCCTGGTGGGCTACAGTCCATGGGGTCGCTAAGAGTCGGACACGACTGAGTGACCTCACTTTCACTTTTCTCTTTCATGCACTGGAGAAGGAAATGACAACCCACTCCAGTATTCTTGCCTGGAGAATCTCAGGGACGGCGGAGCCTGGTGGGCTGCCGGCTATGGGGTCGCACAGAGTCGGACACAACTGATGCGACGCAGCAGCAGCAGCAGCCTGAAGTTAGCTGGGTCTTCTACTTAGTAGGATTCTCTAGTTAGGGGACCATTGAAGCAACTGACACCCATTTTCTTACAGCTCTTTACTTGATTGGAACAAGAGTGGAAGCCCATCATACTCTGTAAGCCCTTTACTCTTGAAAATCCTGAAGCTGCTGGCAGTCAGGTTTTGTCCGTGACAACTGCCCTCCACTCCACTCTCTGCCATTCTGAACGCATCTGTGACTGGAGGTGGCCTCAGTTCTAGTGTTACCGAGTCCAAGCTCAATCTACTCACTGTACAACAGGCCAATAAATCGAAAGATATGTTTTTGAGGCAAGGAATACGTTATTTGTAAAGCCAGCAAAACTAGACGATGATAGACTATTGTCTCAAAACAGCCATCTTATTGGGGTCAGTCAGAGAAGAGGAGGAGGTGAGGAAGTAAAAAGGCCATTTACCTTGCAAAATATCTCCTCACTTGGCCAGCATCAGGGGAGGGGATGTGTTAATTTCTTCTTTTCTGCAGTCATTCACAGGTGGGCAGGGTCAGATTGTCTCCCTGTGAGCTGATCAAAGGCGCTTTAGTTTAACAGTCAGGCAGAGGGGCAGGATTCCTTGTGACTCACTATTATGTATGCTTACAGCTATAGACAGCTATTATAATAACAAAAGCAACAAAAAGAAAAGGTTAAAGTAAAAGAGAGATCCAATGTGGAGTCACTTTTCTCTTCCCTGTTACACTGGGCATGTCCACTGTGTCAAATATTTTCTTGCCCAGTGGTATAGCTGAAGTTGGTATGGGCACTGGCTCCTTTGCCCGAAATGGATGTTCCACTTCAAATCTGCTATTGCAATGTCTTTCCCAGGCCATCTGAGTGCAATAGAAGCTGGTGTTTGGGCTGCAGTCAGCTGCGCTGGCGGAGAAGGCAATGGCACCCCACTCCAGTTCTCTTGCCTGGAAAATCCCATGGACGGAGGAGCCTGGTAGGCTACAGTCCATGGGGTCGCGAAGAGTCGGACATGACTGAGTGATTTCACTTCCACTTTTCCCTTTCATGCACTGGAGAAGGAAATGGCAACCCACTCCAGTGTTCTTGCCTGGAGAATCCCAGGGACGGGGGAGCCTGGTGGGCTGCCGTCTATGGGGTCGCACAGAGTCGGACACGACTGAAGCAACTTAGCAGCAGCAGCAGCTGCGCTGGGGTTGAGTTATTTGTACACTAGAAATTTGACTGCATCTAAGTGTCATCACCAGCCTTCACTTCCAGCCTTTGGGGGCTTTGCTCTTTGTCGCATTAATGTGCTCTTCCCAGAATATTTTATTTCCCTTGCTTGAATCATGGGTTGCTTGTCACTTCCCTCAGCCTAGTCCTTTATCACAGTGTAGGTAGCAAAAACTTGTCAGCTTATGGCCTTTCAATGGCAACCTTCCATCTTTCCTAGTGCTAAAACAAAATTTTACTCTATTTTTCTGTTATTCAGTTCTAAAGGAATATGGATGAAAGAGGAGTTAATATACAAATTTTTTTTGGCTGCGTTGGGTCCTCATTGCTTCACACAGGCTTTTTGCAGTCATGAGGGCTACTCTCTAGTTGCGGTACACGGGCTTCTCATTGTGGTGGCTTCTCTTGTTACAGAGCACAGGCTCTAGGGCATGTGGACTTCAGTATTTGTGGCGCATGGATTTAGTTGCATGTGGAATCTTCCCGGACCAGGGATCAAACCTGTGTCCCCTGAGTTGGCAGATGGATTCTTAACCACCAGACTACCAGGGAATATGGACTTTAAATGCCACCTTCAACCAGAGGCTGGAGAAGAAGCTGAGTTAATGTCAGACCCCACCAGGACCTTGTCATGGGGCTTTGAGGATCTGGCAAGTGACTGTTGAAACCAGCATTTGTGATGGGGCTGTGGTGTCTCTGGTGCTGAGGCATGGGAGGGAGAATTGTTTTTTTGTCTTTTTACCAAGCTTTAATGAACAAATTGTTTCAATTTTATACTAATGTTTCCAGAATATAGAGAGGAGGCAATACTTCCTCACTTATTCTGAGAACTTGGTATAAACTTAAAAACCCAAATTTGGCAAGGATAGCATATAAAGGAAAAATTACAGATCAATCTCACTCCTGAACGTTCAAAAATTCTAGACTAAATATTGACATCAAATTTTAGCAATGTATAAGAAATATAATATATCAGGATTAAATTGGGTTTATCTTAGGAATGCAAGTGTGATTTAACATTCAAATATTTATAAATATCATTCATCATATCATGCAGATAATACCACTCTAATGGCAGAAAGTGAAGAACTAAAAAGAGCCTCTTGATGAAAGTGAAAGAGGAGAGTGAAAAAGTTAGCTTAAAGCTCAACATTCAGAAAACTAAGATCATGGCATCTGGTCCCATCACTTCATGGCAAATAGATGGGGAAACAGTGGAAACTGGCTGACTATTTTTCTGGGCTTCAAAATCACTGCAGATGGTGATTGCAGCCATAAACTTAAAAGACGCTTACTCATTGGAAGGAAAGTTATGACCAATCTAGACAGAATATTAAAAAGCAGAGACATTACTTTGCCAACAAAGGTCTGTCTAGTCAAGGCTATGGTTTTTACAGTGGTCATGTATGGATGTGAGAGTTGGACTATAAAGAAAGCTGAGCGCTGAAGAATTGATGCTTTTGAACTGTGGTGTTGGAGAAGACTCTTGAGAGTCCCTTGGACTGCAAGGCGATCCAAACAGTCCATCCTAAAGGAGATCAGTCCTGGGTGTTCATTGGAAGGACGATGTTGAAGCTGAAACTCCAATCCTTTGGCCACCTGATGCAAAGAGCTGACTCATTTGAAAAGACCCTGATGCTGGGAAAGATTGAGGGCAGGAGGAGAAGGGGACGACAGAGGATGAGATGGTTGGATGGCATCACTGACGCAATGGACATGGGTTTGGATGGACTCTGGGAGTTGGTGACGGACAGGGAGGCCTGGTGTGCTGCCGTTCATGGGGTCGCAAAGAGTCAGACACGACTGAGCGACTGAACTGAACTGATCTGAATGGCAGAAAGTGAAGAGGAACTAAAGAGCCTCTTGAGGGTGAAAGAGGAGAGCCCCTTGAGGCCTGAAACTCAAGATTACAAAAACTAAGATCATGACATCTGTTTCCATCACTTCATGGCAAATAGAAAGGGAAAAAGTGGAAGCAGTGACAGATTTTATTTTCTTGGGCTCCAAAATCACTACGGACAGTGACTTCAGCCATGGAATTAAAAGATGCTTGCTTCTTGGAAAGAAAACTATGACCAAACTAGACCACATGTTAAAAAGCAGAGATGTAACTTTGCCAACAAATGCCCGTAGAGTCAAAGGTATGATTTTTCTGGCTTCCCTTGATGGCTCAGTCAGTAAAGAATCTGCCTGCAATGCAGGAGACCCAAGTTCAATCTCTGGGTCAGGAAGATCCCTTGGAGAAAGAAATGGCAATCTACTCAAGTATTCTTGCTGGGAAACCCTGTGGACAGAGGAGCCGGGCAGGCTACAGACCAAGGGTCACAGAGAGTCAGACATGACTGAGGGTAGTCATGTATGGATATGAGAGTTGAACCATAAAGAAGGCTGAGCTCCAATGAATTGATACTTTCTAATTGTAGTGCTGAAGAATACTCTTGAGAGCTCCTTGGACAGCAGGGAGATCAAACCAGTCCATCCTAAAGGAAATCAACCCTGAATATTCATTGGAAGGACTGATGCTGAAACTAAAGCTCCAATACTTTGGCCACCTAATGTGAAGAGCCTGCACATTAGAAAAGACTCTGATGCTGGTAAAGACTGAAAGCAAAAGGAGAAGTGGGAGGCAGAGGATGAGATGGTTAGATAGCATCGCCAACTCAGTGGACATGAATTTGAACAAAGTCCAGGAAATAATGAAGGACAGGCGAGCCTGGTGTGCTGCAGTCCATGGAGTCGCAAAGAGTAGGACATGAACGAGCAACTGAACAACAAATTACATCAAGAAATTAAATGAGAAAAAAATCAGTCAATAGGTTCAGGAAAAACATTTGACAAATTCAAAACCAATTTATGATTTTATTCAAAAAATGAGAGGGACAATTGAACTGCTGATGTCTCTGTCTATAGGTCTTGCCTGGTTTCAGGGGATAGTGACCATACTAGTATTGACCTGGACAGACAGCAGCCAGATAATGACAGAGACAAGGTCCACATGCTTTTTTTTTTTTCACAAATGCAAAAATAAGAAAATTGAAAATCATCTTTCCAGATTATTGATATGCATCAGCAACCTCTATTCCAGAACTATGTGGATTTGCTCTTCTATCATCTGTTTGATGAAAGTGTGTGATTCTCCCTCCAAGGTCTCATTTGGTTCTTTGGAGTGAGGTAGTTAGGGCAGGCAGCTCATGTGGAAACTGAGCCTTAGCAAGGTGAAGCTTTCATTCAGAACCAGGTAGCTACCAAACGCTGGAGGACCAGGACTGGGTCTCTGGTTTGGTTCTGAGTCCAGTTTTTTCTCTAGCACATTTATTCACATTTTATGATTCACGGAAAACACAAGCACAGGATATGGAAGAGAGAGTTTTAATAGGGGTAAACACCAAAAACTAAGTCTTAGATGAATGTCAAGTCTTCCATTTGTTCTAATTGTGAAGAGTATCAAATGGTAGAGCTTTAAGGTACAGAATCCCAATCCCCACCCTCTCACACACATACACAGGCAGAGTTCACCTCTGTGAGACCAGCATCCTTCCAGGGTCTTTTGAGCCCTTTAGCTAACCACATAAGGCAGCCAAATCCACAACGCTTTCTTTCATGCTTGAACTCTGTAGATGGGACTTCCCTCCTCAGTTGTTCATCTCTTCTGTGGAAATTACTCAGTAAACAGTAAAACTAGGCATAGCAACCCCCACTCCCAACCCACATACACCCCAAGATCAAAATTCTCGGCAATCTCTAAGAACTTCCTGAGGAAGAAATATAGAGAGGAGCCTTCCCACTTAGATCCTTAGAAACTAGCCTCCTCCAATTCTCTAACCCATGCCCATCAGGCAATGTAGGAGCTTGGTCACACTTGTCTTAACCCATCTCTTAGAGTACCAGTGTAGCGAATGGTGTGGGGAGCTAGACTGAGCACAGCTGATCCTTAGGTAAATTAATTAACTTCTCAGGGATCCAGGGGAAAAAATATAGGATTAATAATGCCTGCTGTATTAGTCGACTATTATGAACAACCACAGAATCTCAGCTGTGCTCAATAATAAGCATTTCTTTTCACCCCTCAGTGGTCAGCTAGGTAGGGTGTCCTGCGCAAGGCTTGGTTGAACATCTCTGTTTCAAGTTATGAATCCAGCTGGCTCTGATCTGTTCCATGTGTCTCATTCTGGATACCTAGTAGATGAGGCAGCCACTGAAACCATGCTGGACTCTGTTGGACAGAGAATCTGCCACTTAGAAATTCCCTGCTCACCATCAGATTCATCACCCTCCTAGGGTTGGTCCTGTTTCCCCTTTGACAAATGTTTTAGCACCTTCTCAGCTCCCTCTCCAGCCTGTTTTACTTCACAGATGGGGAGGGAGTCCACACTGAGAGGGTATGCTGTCCTAGTTCTGAAGGCACATACATGTCCCCATGTCCCCTCCTCCAGGAAGAGTCAGGCTCAGATGGACTGAAATGACCCTTAGACTTTCCACTGTAGACAATCTTTGCCTTTGACTCCAAACATACTTAATGACATATTCGAGAAGCACTCTGAGAATCTGATTCCCCAGAATCCTGCACTGACCTCCCCTGTTTCACAAACGCCAAAGAACACAGATCCATAGGCAGGTATGTGTAGCTGGTCAGTGTCTGATGGCATTGACAAGTCCCTGGTGGGTCTGACAGAATCTCACCTCACCCAAGGCATCACCCTTCAGAGCGTGGCAGGTGTCCACAGGAACCCATCAACATTTTGGGAAACAAAATCCAATCACAACATTTTGGTTTAAGTGATCCCTTCCCTGTTTGTTTGTTTTGCACATCTGCTTTGCAGAAGTAAGTTTACAGTAAAGGAAGTAGCAACCCTGTGTTTGAATTCAAGCATCCTTGGCTCTTGCATAATTCAGAGGAAGGACCCTCATCATCCACTAACCAACACATGATACAGTCATTTATATGACTTAAAACATTTAGATAGAACATAAATTAATGCTACAAAAACCAGTGTCTTGGCAGTAGAATAAAGAAATGTCAAAGTTAAGTACTTTGTTATGCCAAATGCTATGTTATGAATAGAATCCAGAAAATATAGTTCCCAGGAATTCTAGCAGTAAAAGATGGTTGCTCAAAAAGGACTATTTTGTTTACACTTCATCTTTCAGAACTTCTTCAACTCCTGATCTTTCCACTTACACACTTGTCAACTTGTAAACATCCTTTCCACTGTCTCAAAGGATCACACAGTGGGAAGAGCCAAGGCAAATATGTACAGGCCGGCATCCCAGGCCCACGAACAGGTACAGAGATGATTAATCAAAGTTATTTGACCTCTTTGAGTCTCAGGTTTTCATTCACGAAATGAGGATTGTAATATGGAAATCACAGCTGTTGTCGTTAAGAGAAAGGCAGCATCCATGGCCCTCTAGTATCCTTACCGCCTTGTGATATGTTCATTTCCTTGGCCAGTGCTGACCTCTCCCTCTGTGTTCTAAATCCCCCCTTCCTGTCTCCTCACACAGGCACCACCTCCTCTCTCCTCCTCCCCACTCCCATCTTTGATCTTTCGCATCGTTGGTCCCTATAGTTCCTTTGTCCCTTCCCCATCATGGATATCAACTAAAACATCTCCCAGCTTAAAAAAAGAAATCATGCAAATAAGTAAACACAAAAACCTCTTCTAGCCTCGTCCTACCTCCAATTCCCTCATCTCAGATATTCCCTTCTTTACAGCTCCAAAACTCGTGTTTTATACGAATTGCATCCACTATTCTTCAATGTATTCTTTTTGTTTCTAAATGATTTGATTTGTAAAAATGACTTCTGAGTCCTTATCTAGATGAATATATTTCATAGTTGCCATCATAACCTACAGAGATCCTAAATTTTTCATGTCATAATGCACCATGAACAGTTTCTCGTGTTTTACAGTCTTCCTGTGTCTTATTTTTATTTTTTTTCAGGGGGAGGAGGAACTTAAAACAGCATGAGTTTATTATCTTATAGTTCTGGAGGTCAGAAGTCTGAAATTGATCTTTAGGGGTTAAAATTAAGATGTCAGCAGAGCTGTGTTTCTTCTGGAGACTCAAGGGGAGAATCCATTCTTTGCTTTTTCCAGCTTTTACAGACCACCTACACTCCTTTGATTGTGGCCCCCTTCCAGCCATCAGATCACTCCAACCTCTGCTTCTGTCTTCACCTCTCATTCTCTGACCCTTGTGCCTCCCTCTTTCACTGACAAGGACCCTTGTGTGTCTGTGGACCCGCTCAGATAATCAAGGATAATCTCCTCATTTCAAGATCCTTACCTTAATCACATCTGCAAAATCCTTTTGCCTTATAAGGTAACTAGTTCACAGGTCCTAGAGATTAGGACATGGACATCCAAACTTGGAAGTGAGGTGAGGTGGTGGAGGGCATTACTCTGCCCCCAACCAATGGTAAGGTCATAAAGAAGCCTAGGAAGTGATCACCATGAAAGTCAACACAGACTTAACCTTCCTGTGTTTCATTTTTAATGGCATATAATGCACCATTTTATTAATGACCCAAAACCAAATATGTATATCATTACAGATAGCACAAGCTGAAATCAAGATTGCTGGGAGAAATATCAATAACTTCAGATATGCAGATGACACCACCCTGATGGCAGAAAGTGAAGAGGAACTAAAGAGCCTATTGACGAAAGTGAAAGAGGAGAGTGAAAAAGTTAGCTTAAAGCTCAACATTCAGAAAACTAAGATCATGGCATCTGGTCCCATCATTTCATGGGAAATGGATGGGGAAACAGTGGAAACAGTGTCAGACTTTATTTTTTTGGGCTCCAAAATCACTGCAGATGGTGACTGCAGCCATGAAATTAAAAGACGCTTACTCATTGGAAGGAAAGTTATGATGAACCTAGACAGAATATTAAAAAGCAGAGACATTACTTTGCCAACAAAGGTCTGTCTAGTCAAGGCTGTGGTTTTTACAGTGGTCATGTATGGATGTGAGAGTTGGATGGTGAAGAAAGCTGAGCGCTGAAGAATTGATGCTTTTGAACTGTGGTGTTGGAGAAGACTCTTGAGAGTCCCTTGGACTGCAAGGAGATCCAACCAGTCCATCCTAAGGGAGATCAGCCCTGGGTGTTCATTGGAAGGACTGATGTTGAAGCTGAAACTCCAATACTTTGGCCACCTCCTGCAAAGAGTTGACTCATTGGAAAAGACCCTGATGCTGGGGAGGATTGGGGGCAGGAGGAGAAGGGGACGACAGAGGATGAGATGGCTGGATGGCATCACTGACTCGATGGACATGAGTTTGGGTAAACTCCAGGAGCTGGTGATGGACAGGGAGGCCTGGCGTGCTACGATTCATGGGGTCGCAAAGAGTCGGACATGACTGAGCTATTGAACTGAGCTGACTGATAGATATATTGTCTATACATATGATATGTGTGTGTATAAATGTATATGATTTTTGGTATTGCCTTCAAAGTTTATAAATTACTCTGTGCTCTAATTATTTTTCAACTTTTTCTATTTTTTTCACTTTTACTGGGGTCTCCTGCATTGCAGGAGTTGCAGGGGTTGCAAAGATCTCCTGGAGAAGGAAATGGCAACCCACTCCGGTACTCTTGCCTGGAAAATCCCATGGATGAAGGAACCTGGTAGGCTATAGTCCATGGGGTTGCAAAGAGTTGGGCACAACTGAGCGACTTCACTTTCACTTTCCTGCTTTGCAGGTGGATTCTTTACCAACTGAGCTATCAGGGAAGCCCCTTTATTTTATAAATATCTCCCTATATTTATATCTGGAGAAGGCAATGGCAACCCACTCCAGTACTCTTGCCTGGAAAATCCCATGGACAGAGGAGCCTGGTGGGCTGCAGTCCATGGGGTCTCGAAGAGTCGGACACGACTAAGCAACTTCACTTTCACTTTTCACTTTCATGCATTGGAGAAGGAAATGGCAACCCACTCCAGTGTTGTTGCCTGGAGAATCCCAGGGACGGAGGAGTCTGGTGGGCTGCCGTCTATGGGGTCTCACAGAGTCGGACACGACTGAAGCGACTTAGCAGGAGCAGCAGCATATTTATATCTAGCCCATGCGATTGTCACTTTTAAAGACAACATGGCATTCCATTGTACTAATAGCCCAATAGAATGAAACAAACTTAGCAGAATTCCTTAGCGAGAACTTTGGCAAAATCTGAAGACTCAAAATTTGTATTGAAAATATTAAAGTCACATAGTTTAAAAGTCAAATTTCTGCAAGTCTTATAGTAAAACGTTTTCTTTTGTTTCTACATTTTCTCACTCCTTTGATTAAATTTAGTCTTTTGATGTCAGGGAAGGCCTAGGAAGTTAAAGTTCTCCTACAAACAAGAGGCAGGCGGAGGACATGGTGGGTGGGTGGTGGGAACGTTTGTCCCAGGAAGGTCTTTAAGGTTCTGCTGGGCTACATCCTCTGGGATATCCCTTTGCTGTCATCCTAAGAATTGTCTTTGCCTTCATGCTGAGCTGGTGTATTAGTTAAAGTTCTCCAGAGAAATCAAACTAATACACTGCTGGGTCTTCCAGATTTGCTGACATAATGGCAAAACCTTGATGGCATCCTCCTTTAAGGATTTAAATAGTTCTGCTGTAATTTCATTGCATCCACTAGCTTTATTAACAACAGTGCTTCTTAAGGCCCACTGAACTTTGCCTTCCAGAATGTCTGGCTCTGGGTGACTAACCATACCATTGTAGTAACCTGGTTCATTGAGATCTTTTTTGTACAGTTCTTCCATGTATTCTTTCCATCTCTTCTTCTTGATCTTTTCAGCATCTACTAGGTCTCTTACCATTTTTATCCATTATTGTGCCCATCTTTGGGCAGAATGCTCCCTTGATGTTGCCAATTTTCCTGAAGAGATCTCTAGTCTCTCCTCCTTTTTTTTTTTTTCTATTATTAAACACTGCTCATTGAAAAAGGTCTTCTTGTCTCTTCCAGCTATTCTTTGAAACTCTGCATTTAATTGGGTGTACCTTTCCCTCTCTCCCTTGCTTTTTGCTTCTCTTTGTTCTTCTGCTATTCTAAAGCCTCCTCAGATAACCACTTTGCCTTCTTACTTTTCTTTTTCTTTGGGATGGTTTTGTTTGCCTGCATGGCATAGTTCATAACTTCATTGAGTTGTGCAAGTCCCTTCGCCACGACAAGGCAGTGTGATCCATGAAGGGGGTTCCCAATATACTGATATTTAGTAATGAACTTGGGGTAGGTCTATTTCTAGCCCTTGTTTTGGAGACTCAAAGGGTCCTTTCAAGCTAGAAACTTATGTCCTTAATTCTAAGAAATTCTGATGATTTTTTCCCCCTTTATTTTCTCTGCTTTCACATTCTATAATTCTGTTATTCAGATACTGGACCTCCTGCACTGGCCCATTGTTTCACATATGTTTTCTACCCATCTTTTTTTTCTTGTGGTCTTTTAACTCCACATCCTTAAAAACAAAAAAGTCTTCAAGCTTATTTTCCATTGATTCTGTTGTTTTCTTCATTTTTATTTTTGTGTTTTAATTTCTAAGAGTTCTTTTTTCCCCCTTTCTGAATATTCCTTTTTTCTAGCACCATTTCTATTAATCTCCTTTCATAAAGGTCAACAAAAACTAGTTACTAAATCTAATGAAGGATATTTAGCTCTTGTTTTCTTACCCTCTCTATCGTGATTGATCCTCATGATTACTCCTTCCTAGAAGTGTCTTATTTTCCCTCTGGTTCCTCATTCTCTGTCAAGCTCTGTAAAAATGTTCATGATCCCCAGGCTCCATTCTTGACCTCATTACGTGGCTCTTTTAACTTGGCCTAAAGTGATATGTAAGTGTACTCATACTGTCAACTTCTACTCTCGTGACTTACAATGCTCTTCATCCAGTCACCATTCCTGAGTGTAAGATTCACACAGATGAATGTCTTCTGCATTCTAACTTTCCAATTAAATATGAAGCAGCAGTATCAATTAAGAATAAAGAAGGGTATGTTGGAAATTTAAAGAAAAATATAAATAGACATCTTAGAGAGGAAGAAAGTAATCCAACTAAAAACACATAACAGGACCACCCATGTAGATCTGAACTACAGCATCAATAAAGACTTTTTTTAATTTTATGTTAGGAGAACATGCTTAATGAAGAACTATCCATTTGTGGAAAAAGTATTCTGAAAATTCTACTATATCCATAGAGTTTTCTAAATTGAATGTTTTTCTTTCCCTTTTCTCTCTTTTCCACTGTCCCTGAATTGACTGCAAGATTAAGAATTACATTTTAAGCTGATCCCATTACTAAGCTTGTGATGAATTCCCTCCACACTTCAGTTTCACAGTTTCTGTTTTTAGACACCAAATTCTAAAGCTTTTTTAAGAAAGCTATCACCTGAAGTTTTCCCTCTACCTCTGAGCAAATCTGATTTCTAGAGGCCAGTGTTCCAGGTGTTGGAACAGGTCATCCCAAAGACTGTGGTCCAATAGTGTATCGCTGAGGATTCCATTATGTCAGATCTACTTCTCCTTGGAATTGTCATGGTGGGGTCTGGAGGAGATGAGGAGATAAGTTGAGTTTTCTCTAGAAGGTAAATTAACCACACTGTTGGACCTATTTATATATTTGTGCCTCGCAGCTAAACTTGGCAAGGTCCACATTGTATTCATCCTTCTATCACCAGTGTAAGCACAGGGCCTGCCTTATAGAAGATATCCAAAACCTATTTTTGAATGAATGAATGAGTTAGGAAGAAAAAATAATAATGGTTGTTTTATATAAATTGTTAGATCTTAAAAAAAAAAATACAGTACCAGAAAGAAGCATCACTGATTATAACCATTTCCTCAGACATTTCTTTAGAGTTTAGCTCTCTAGCATTCTTGGCTAGCAGAAATAGCATTGGTGCCAATAGATTATTAATAGCCCCAAAGCATGTTTTCCATTTGTTTTCTGTATGCACCCTAGGAAATCATCAACTCCCAGCAGATCCTGGATGAGCTAAAATCTTTATCTTTGCATTTTTCAAAATTGATAATGTGAATGCCCATGGTACAGAAACAGCTTTGTTTCATTGGTGGTAGAAAAATCAAACACTCTGAAAGTGGTTCTTCTAAACTTACTCTTTTCATCCCTAGAAGAAATTCACATGCAGTTTCCCAGAATCTCTCAATAACACTAAAAGCCAAAATCTATTGTGTGCTTCCTGAAGGCCACGTGTAATATATTATCCCACTGAAAACATACAACAATCCAATGAGGTAAGTAATATTAACCCAATTTCACAGATAGGAAACTGTACTATAGATAGGTCACTTAACTTGCTCGGTCACCCATCAATAATGGCAGAGCTGTGCTTTGCCCCAAATAGCCTGTTGTGCAATCACACTATTTATTAGTGTGTGTCTTGCCTAGTGCTCAAATAGTTTGTGGAAATTACCAGCAATTCTACCTATTTCAACAGATCTCATCGGAGAAGAAAATGGTATAGATGAAAAAGAAATTGCTCACTGTAAGGCTGTATTAAACTATATGTGTCCCTGGAATCTCTACATCCATTTCTGATATTTTACAGAGATCTGTATCTTGAAAAAACTCCATTGGTTATTCCAGGGTGATTAATGTCTTTGCCCCCACCTTTCACACTTCCCCACCCACACACACGTGTTCACACACTTTGAGAACAACTGCTCTTTTTGTCTTAGAACTTGGAGAGTGGCCACTACCTAAAGGGTTGAAGGAGTTATGGGCTTGACAGACCTAGGTAGATTTTTTGTGTCATCTTCAGTTATAAACTGGTCCAGGGTCTCTGAGTAAGACCTTGGTTTTGAATACCCTGAAATATGCCAAGACTGAACAGAACTGAGTAGAAAAGGGCTGAACTGGTCTTGTATGTACCTTTGTGCTGGCCTTGAGTCATCTGATAAAGCTTCCATTAGGCATTTGCAAATTCTGGACCTGTCAGTACCCGAGATTATCTGTACTGGTCCAGTTCACCCATCTTCTGGGTTCTGCATTTGATGGGCCTGGTTTCTACCCTAGATGAAATAAATGTTTCGTTTACAAGGCTTTGGCTCTTGTGAGGTTCTGGGATGGATTTCTTTTTACAGTATGTTGGTATGAATCATGGGTTATTCTCTTGGCTGAGTCCTTGTAGGAATGTGCATCGGGCTTGCTGTGTTTGACTTTGAGCTTTGGCTAAACAGAGATGGATGGCTGAAAACAGAGGTTTTGAATTGCCCCAAATTGAATCAAGGGATATAGTGAAATTAACTGACTTTTAAATAAGACTGTGCTGGGTTTTAGCATGCTAGGTTTAGCAAGATTTTGACTGTTTCAGAGCTGAGGTTGTGCATAACCTGTCTTATGGAATGCATCAAGGTATTTTGCTATAAATCATGATTCTGCCGCTGGACTTGAAGCTATTACTGGTGGCTTTTCTTTTCCTATGACCAAAAATCAACATTCAAATGATTCAGATTCTTTAGAAATATTGTTATGGACAATAAATTACTCCTAGGAATTCTTTCTTGAATTTTTTCAAATGGTGGTCTTATGGAAGATAAGCATGAAGGAAATCTCATAACAATGAAAAGAGACTTTTTTTTTTTTAACTAAAGGCTCTTTTGCCTTAAAAGGCTATGGAGTCTCACCAAAGCCTGAGGACCTGTGGGACCTCCAAGACCTTAGCAAACATTGAACCTATTTGACTGACACAAATTTTGGCAGAGAATGCTAGATCTGTCCATACTGTGAACAAGCATTTCTAAATAAATAATTATCCAAGTTTTCTTCAGTAGACTGTGTTATCTGGAGCTTCCAAAACCTTTGCCAAAAACCTAGACAAATGGTCCTTTGGTACCCAGTTGGATTCTTAGAAGATTAGATGGCAATGTTATCAGGAGAGCAAACTTCATTTTTTAGAGCTTGGCAAAAGGGCTCAATCGTATGTGTTGGAGAGTATGGGACAAATAACGGAGAGTGAGTCACTAGGGGCTGGTAGACAGGTAGGTCGTATTTAACAATTTCTATCTCAAAGAAAGAAGCCTGGAAAATTCATGCGGAAGAGTGATTAGAGTGCAGGATAAAGCCTTAAGATGGTCAGTCTAGTATTACAAAGTCTCCATCTTTTGGAAGCCAGGGAACTTGAAATTCTTGGCACTCTTAAGTATCCTTTGTGTCATAAAATGTGCAAACATTCACAAGTTACCACCTATCCCTCTCTCTTCTTGACACAGAAGTTTCCCTTTCCTGGCACCTCATTGCAGTCCAATGTCTCCCTGCCCTACTCCGCTGGCATGCTCCTTGGTGACACGAAGACACACATGTCAGATCAGTGGGGTTTTCTCGGGGCTTATGCTCTTGACTTCCACACAATGTGGCACTGTTGACTGTTTCTTCCTCCAAGAAGCTCTTCCTTGCCTTGACTTCCGGTTATCACTCAAACACTTTCATGTGCATGGTTAATTTGCCCTTGTGCTTCTTCAACCCTGGAAATATCTTTCCATAGCCCCAGCATTATCATTTATATCATTCTTCCACTGACTTGACTTTGAGAAGCAGGGGAGCTCCTTCCAAACTCCATATGACTTTCTCTGTGAAAGCTGGGAAGGCCAGCCAATGTTCTTGAAAGAAATTAGAACCCTGGATATCCTTAGTCCAAGTGGAATATTCAGCATTTCCTTGAGAAGATGATAACATCTGTGGAAAGGTATCTTGATACTTGAATATCTCTGAGCTGTGAAATCAATCTGAGAAATGCTAGCAGAAACCCATTGAAAACTCTTCCCAACTTCTTCTCCAACCTCAAGGAACTGATCCACCTCTCCCATTTCCCTACATGCACTAATTAAAAGTCTGTTACAGTCTCACAACCAAAAGAAAATATTGCCAATTTGAAGAACCTGAAAATGTCTCCTCTTGAGGGCCTGCTGAACCACCATCTTGATATCATACCAGGGACTTCATTTGTCTTGTTATAGACTCTGGACATCTTTGTTCTACTCAACCTTCCATGAGATTAACCATATCTCCATGGCTCAATATCAAGTTCACTTCATGGGCATATTTGGAGGATACCTCTCCATAGTGAGTGAAGCTGGCGTAAACTCGCTAATTGGAAGATGCACATGAAATGGATTTCTCTGGGCTAGTGAGAGAGAGGAAAAGGTAGAGTGACTTTAAAATCTAGAAATGGTCAAGATGTATTAATGATTCCCTGATAGCTCAGTTGGTAAAGAATCCACCTGCAATGCAGGAGACCCCGGTTCTATTCCTGGTTCGGGAAGATCTGCTAGAGAAGGGATAGGCTACCCACTCCAGTATTCTTGGGCTTCCTGTGTGGCTCAGCTGGTAAAGAATCTGCCTGCAATGCTGAGGAGACCTGGGTTCCATTCCTGGGTTGGGAAGATCCCCTGGAGAAGAGAAAGGCTACCCACTCCACTATTCTGGCCTGGAAAATTCCACGGACTGTATAGTCCATGAGGTCGCAAAGAGTCGGACACGTCTGAGTGACTTTCACTTTATCTAGGAGAGTGAAAGAAAAACAGAGGCAACTTGGGCCTTAGAGTATCTGAATCCATCCAACTCTCTGTCCTCAAAAGAACCCTCTCCCAGGGGAGACCGCTCCACTCTCTCCCATTTCCCATAACTTTGTTTCATACTGAATTTCCGTCCCCCCGCTTTCTACCGTGGGAATTCCCTCACTTATCTTTAACAATCATGTCTCTAACTTTGAAGAGTTCTGTTAAGACTCTTCTGATCCCCTGCCAGACTAACTTCCTAAACTATAAACCCCTCAAAACATGCTTCTGTCACCCAAACTTTAAAGAGAGTCCCTAGAGCATGAGGATGAGAGAAGACACTCCTGATCTTCCCTGATCCCTCCTGTCTCCCAAATCCCTTTCAGGTTCAAGCCCTTTCTTTTTCTTTGCCAATCCTGTTACCCACAAATGTGCTCTTCAGTATGTTTTTCTCTCTCACGTTCCTTTCCTAATCAGTTTCCCCTGGTTTTTCTGCATTCATCTACCCACTTAATTTCAGTAGATTTTCCTCACCTTCTTTCTCATCATAGAGCTACAATGGGACCAGGAGAGGTTTTCAGTTTTAGAGAGAGGGAGAATATATGAAAAAAAAGACTTGGATAAGTTAGAGTATTTTAATTTCCCCGCAATTATTTTTTTCCTGAGAGTAGTTATTCCCAAAGTATAAGTATTAATAGATACAGTACTTTTCAAAAAAGGAACAGTTTCTTGGTCAACTAAGCTTGGAAAATACAGTTAGACATTTTCTCCCCCTAAAGATAGCCTCAAATTTCTAACATGATAATAGGCATTTCTTAGTTGTCTATTATTGCATAACAAATTGCCCTCAAAATTTGATGCTTGAAACACACATACACTTTCATTCTCTCATAATTTTTGTGGGTCAAGAATCTGAAATTGGCTTGGTTGAATGGTTCTGGCTTTGAGCTTCTCATAAGGTTACAGTCAAGAAGTCAACCAGGACTGCAGTCATCTGAAGGCTTTGCTGGGGCTGGAGGATCCACCTCCAAGATGGGTTATTCACGTGGCTGGCTGATTGATGTTGGCTGTCAGCAGGCGCACTTAGTTTGTTACTACATGGACTCTCACACAGGGCTGCTTGAGCAATCTCATGACATGGCCTTGGGTTCCCCAGAGAAAGTAATACAGGAGAACAAGGAGGAAACCGCAATCTCTTTTTATTATTGTTAAAATATAGTTGATTTACAATGTTGTAATTGTTTCAGGTTTACAGCAAAGTGATTCATATACATATATATTCTTTTTTAAGATTCTTTTCCATTATAGTTTATTACAAGATGTTTTGAATAGAGTTCCCTGTGCTAGACAGTAGGACCTTGTTGTTTACCTATTCTATACATAGTAGTGTACATCTGTTAATCCCAAACTCCTAATTCACTCTTCCCCCTGCACTTTCCTCTTTGGTAACCATAAGTTTGTTTTCTAGGTATGTGAGTCCATTTCTGATTTGTAAATAAGTTCACTTGTATATTTTTAGATTCCACATATATATTTTGGAGTATGTGTTAGTCACTCAGTTGTGTCTGACTCTTTGTGACCCCATGAGCCCACCAGGCTCCCTGTCCATGAAATTCTCGGGGCATGAATCCTGGAGTGGGTTGCCATGTCCTTCTCCAGGGGATCTTCCTGACCCAGGGATCGAACCCAAGCCCCTTGGGTCTCCTGCATATGCAGGTGGGTTCTTTAACACTAGCACCACCTGGGAAAGTATATATTTTAGATACCACAAATGATATTTTTTTTCTCTGACTTACTTCACTTAGTATGATAATCTCTAAGTCCATCCATGTTGTTGCAAATGGCATTATTTCATTCTTTTTTATGGCTTAGTGATATTCTATTGTCCATATACACCAAATCTTCTTTATCCTTTCATCTGTGGATGGACACTTAGGTGGCTTCCATGTCTTGCCTACTGTAATTAGTGCTTCTATGAACATTGGTGTCAAACAGTTCAATATAAAAAAACCAAACAACATATCAGAAAATAGGCAGAAGACCTAAACAGACATTTCTCTGAAGAAGAAATGCAGCTGGTCCACAGGCACATGAAAAGATGCTCAATCACTAATTATTACAGAAATGCACATCAAAACTACAATGAGCTATGACTTCACACCAGTCAGAATGGCCATCATCAAAGAGTCCACAAATAATAACGTCTGGAGAGAGTGTGAAGCAAATGGAACCCTCCCACACTGTTGGTGAGCATGTAAATTGGTACAACCAATGTGAAGAACAGTATGGAGGTTCCTTTAAAAACTAAGAATAGAGTTATTATATAATCCAGCAATCTCACTCCTAGGCATACACCTGGAGAAAATTCTAATTTAAAAAGATAAATGCACAATATCTTTTATATTCTCAGAAGTCACACACCATCACTTCTGCTGTTCCTTATTTATTACACACAGTTCAGTCTCATTCAGCGTGGGAGAGGAGGTGTGAATATCAGGAGATGAAGAACATAAAGGAACATTTTCGAGGCAGGCTAGTGCAATGCACACTAGGAGTCTCCAAAATTTAGAGGCTCTCAAGCAGAGGGGAAGATGAGTGTCTGGAGCAATAATGCTGAAATACGGAGCACGAGTGTGTATTGAGGATTCCCAGAGTGGAAGACATAGGAAGATAAAACTTGAGTTCCCGCTGGGAACGGGGATCCAGAGACCACTCTAAAGATGACCCCTCGCTGTAGAAAGGCTGCGACGGAGCTTCTCTGGCAGTCCCAAACTGTTCGGAAGGTTCACATTCTTGTAAGCTGTTTGCTTCCTCTGTCTTAAATCAAAGATTGGGTGAAAAAAGTCGAAGTTCACAGGCTGAAAAGAACTTACAACACAATCTCCAAAATCAGAGACGGAGACCATCTAGAATGCTCCGCTGTTTCATGCCAGGAACAGCTTTCTGTGTGGGACTGTTTTTGCTGTTTTCAGCCACATGACCGCATCCCAACAGTCTCTTTTATGATCTGCGCTAAGTGTACAGTAAGGTCACTTGGGTGATTCAGATCACAAAGGCCCGTTCTTCTCTGCTCCTTTGTCCAGCGTCTTGTTTGCAAAGGTCCTAGCCTGGGGTCAGAGCCGTGGTGCTTGGAGTAAGTGCTCATCAATTGCTTACAGGGACCTGATCAGCGGACGTAGAACAGGAAAAGAAAGAACAAGGATAAGAAAGCTAGCGAGTGAGGAAGAACTAAAAATGGGGAGGAAGTAATGGAGAATGAAAGGAAAGACGCGTGAGAAAAAAAGAAGGAACAGGACACTTGCACAGCCAGGCCCCCTAGAACGCGGAAGAGTGCCTTCGCTGTCCTTGGCCACAAGGTGGCACCCTTTGAACTTTCTTCCCCCATCAAAATATGAAAGGGGGGCGTTGAGAGGAGGGAAAGAGTAAGCACTCCCCCAACCAAGAACAATTTGAAAACCCACCCCAAAATATTTAAAATCTGGGACAAAGAACCGTCAGGACGGAACTGCTTCAACTGCAAAACCTCAGCGCTGCCTCCGGAGCGGCCCGCCGGCCCGAGTCAGGAGCAGCCCCTTTAAAAAAAAGCGGACTACAGTATTGGGATTCTTGAAACCCGAAACCTAGAAACAGAATCGGAGCGGAAACCAGAAGGAAAACCTTGAACTCCTCCAGACAATTGCTTCCGGGGAGTTTTTTGGGAGAGCGAGGGGGAATAAAGGGCCTGAGAGGAGGGCCCCTCGGATGGCGCGCCCCTGAGGGTCCTGGCGAGTTCGAGGAGCGTGGGGAGGAGAGGACCCTACCCTCTCCCTTGGGCTGCAGGTCATGGCCACCGTGGAGCAGAAAGCCCTGGGCATTGGCTTCAAGTGTCTCTCTTTGGCCACTTTTGTGCTCATCTGCGCCGGGCAAGGGGGACGCAGGGAGGAAGGGGGTCCAGCCTGCTACGGGGGATTTGACCTGTACTTCATTCTGGACAAGTAAGTGCCGCGAGTTGTCCCACCCTAGGCTAAGCTGATGATGCTTTCTCCCCGGGCTGGGCTCCTTGGCAGGGTGGCTTTGGGACAGGCGCGCATCTCCAGGGACCCAGAGGGGCCGCGGGAGGTGGCGGTGGCCCCAGCGCTGCGCCTTTGTGGACCGAGCGCGCGTCCCCATCCTTCCCGGCTGCAGGAGCCGGACAGGCAGGCGTCGCTGCTTGTTCTCCAGACAGCTTCTTCTCTGCCTTGCTTTCCGGCGACCGAGGCGCCTGAGTTTGAGGATGGGAATGTAAAGATGCTGTTGACCTACTACCTCTCTGTGAAGCTTTTCCATTTGCTTTAGAATCCTTGGTGAGAAAAGCTTGCTTAGGAGAGGCAGAACAACGTTCAGGCACGTCTAAAGTAAGCGGCGTGGGCTTTTAAAAGCCAATCGTCTCTTGTTTAAAAACTCTGCTCTACATATTCCTTTTCCCTGGTTCCTCATCATAGAATGTAGGCAGACTGGGCAGTTCGTGGAAATATAAGGCGGATTTCTCCACTCCACTGAGTTTGAGGCTAGGGAGTTCTTTGTTGTGGGGACGCTTTGTGAGTCGTAGGATGTTTTGTGAGTTGTAGAATGTTGAGCATCCCTGGCCGCTACCCTCTAGATGCTGGTACTACCCGCCCCATAACCTCCCCCACCCCACTCCCCAACCTCCGCCGTCCCCACTAGTCTCTCCGTGGTGACAAGCAAAAATGTCTCCAGACATTGCCAAAAGTCCCCTGCGGGTATATTTCTCCTCCCTCTGGGCTTGAGAAACCCCGATGCAGGCGAAGTCAAGTTCTTGCCGATTTGACTGGTGGGCTACCAGGGAAGTGCAGGAGCCCTGGTTTTCTTGCAAAAATGGATGAGGCTTCAGGACTGTTGAAAGGAGAACTGAACTCTGCCCAATCCCCCGTAGACTTGCCAAGCCACAGTCATTCAAGGAAGTTGCCTGCTATCAACTAAAAAGCAGCTTTAACAATAAAAAGCCCCTCAGCGAAGATCAGTGCTCACTCGCCCTGTGTGAGCGCCCCACTGCCAGGACAGGACGCTTGCTGTTACAGTGGAGGAGACATGAGTTTCACAGACTGGAAAGTATTTGCGAGTTGGAAAAGGAGTCCTGCAAAATAAGCTGGCCAGCTAGACACCGAATGTGCTTTGCAGTTGCCCCTGGAGTTTGATTTTTTTCCGTAAAGACTGTTTTGAACTCCAGATTCTTTGGATGAAAAGGGAGATCTCTTTCCTGCAGATTTATGAGAAGGTGGATACTGAAAATATACTCCAGTGCTAAGAAATGGAATTTCTTTTGTTACTTCTAGCGGCTGGGAGCACTAGCTCAGATTCAGACTGTCTGAAAACACAGATGCCCATCATTGTGCTTTTTTTTTTTTTTTAAGCCAGTTCAGAAGAACATACAGGAAGACTTGAAAATGGACAGAATCACCATGTCCCAGAATGGAACAACTCCACACTGCAGAGATATCAAACTCTTTCCAAATTACCTTATAAACTGAATTAAACTTTAAAATCAGAGTTCTGAAAGAATTTTGTTGGTGAGAGGAATTTAGCAAAACGATTCTAGATTTATCTTAGAGGAAAAAAAAACAAGTATTAAGAGCTAAAACATTTTGGAAAAAGAATAATCAATACTTATATCTCCAAATATTGAAATGTATTATAAGGCAAATTAATAAAAAGCAGGATGGCTTTAAAAAAAATGGTTCTTGAACAAATGGTTGGTCCACAGGAAAAGAAAAAGTTTAGATTTACACTTTACCCACCCCCTCCACCACCAAGATAATTCCAAGAGTATTGAAAATTTTAATGTTAAACATTTAATTTAAAAATGAAGTATTGAAAGAATTAGAAGAAAATTTAGATGAGTATTACTGTAATCTTAGATTTGGAGCTTTAAAAACAGAGTAGCAACAATAAAGAAAACTGCAAAAAGATTTAAATATATTCAACTCTGACATGTCTATAAGTGAAAAAAATGCCACAAATAAAAGATAACAAGTTACAAAAACTTTTGCAGCATAAATTCACCTCTATAGAGTAACCTTAAAATATAATAAGCAGTTTTTAAAAGATCATCTCAATAGAAAACAAGCTTACTATATAAATAATTCACAAAAAAATATGAAAGGCAATAAACAAAAAAGTTCAACTTCCCTAGCAAAGAAATGGAAAAATCAAACAAGATGTAACTTTTATTACATTGACAAAGATTTTTAAAGAATTATAATATTCAGCATTGGCCAACTTGTGGGAAGGAGGGCCATTGTCATATCTTATAAGGAAAGTATAAATTTGGTTTGGTCTTTCTAGGTTTGTGCTATCCAATAAAATTTTCTGTGATGATGGAAATATTCTCTTTCTGTGCTTTCCAATATGGTAGCCACTAGCCGTATGTGGCTATTGACTCCTGAAATGTGTCTAGTGGGATTGAGGAAATGAACTTTCTATTTTATTTAAGTTTAATTTAAATTTAAATAGCCATATGTGGCTATTATTTTGAATAGCATAGACAAGATAGCATGGCAACATGTATCAAAGGAAAACTCCAAGACAGTCAGAAAAGAGTGCCTATATGTTCGTGGCTGTGATGTTTATGATGATGAAGCTGAAAATGATCTAAATGTCCAACAACAGAGGATTTAGTAAGTTAGACCTGGTATATGCATGATATTGAATACACATGTTATACATGCATGTAAGATAGTTTTAGGAGAAACACAATGCACATAATATACTCTTAAGGGAAAATACAATTACCAAACATTATACACTATGATTCTACCTTTGTAAAAATTGCTAAACACACGTGTGTCTTTATTTACCCAATATGTAGTAGTATTTGTCTGTAGAAAGTAGGATTTTTAAATTCTTTTTTACATTTTTCTGAATGTTCAAATTTTTCTACAATAAACGTATATTACTTTCATATTCAACAAAAATAAGTTATTCTGAGCTTTTAAAAAGTAATTTCAAGTGTGAGGGGGCTCTCTTAACCAGCATGCTGAGCTCCAAGCCCCTCACAATTATAGAGGATTTGCTTCTTTCATGTTTAATCCTGGAGTACATTTCTAAATGCACCATAGGTCCTTGGCAATATGTTAAGGACCCAAAAATGCTCCGGGAAAAAAATGGTGGGGAGACCTTTACAGGTACCTACCTTTCCATGGAGGTGGACTCCTCTGACTTCTTTTAGCTGTCTTATTGCTTGAAGAGAGGGACATTTTTGTGCTGAATGAGAAAGGTGCTAGAACTTGGTATGATAAGCGTATGCAATTCCAGCTTGCCATCTCGATTCGAACTGATTTATGGGATTGTGGAACCCAAAGCTGGGGAATGGGCCAAAAGCCACTGATAGCAAACAGTCCCCCAGCTGGTCCCTAAAGACATGGTCTTTTGTCCTAGAAAGTACCTCCCCAGAAAGTGCTGTCCAGCACCCAATCACTACAGCTTGCAAAGGGAAAGAGTGCTGATGCGTTTTTTTTACCTTGGGCTTCTCAGATCCTCTGGCGGACAAGACACTGTGTAGAGGCTGAAACCAGTGGCACACAAGGCAGTAAATTCACCATTCTTCTCCCCACCCCTCAACTCCCTTTTTTCCCAGCGAATGGTTCTCTTCTTTTCTGTGACATTAAACCTTAGCTCACTTCAGCTTTAAGCAGGATGCATCTCTGGCTTGGAAGAAACCCAGGTTATACATTTAATGGAACGTCATGTTTTCTCAACCAGAAGCAAAGACTTCATAATGATAACCTAGACTACCACAGTAACACAATAGGGCATTATTAGCGGCTTTGGCCACGGAGCTGATGGACTGGGCTTCACAAGGCTTTATATGATGGAATTTTATGTTCATTCAAGCATGCTTTTCTGGTTACAGTCAGGAAAAGTAGACTGCTGGGAATTCAATCAGGGATTTGAAAAGTCAGATTTGGAAGGACTTTCTCCAGAGGAAAACAGTCAAGGAGCAGCTAGCCACCTTAAATCTCCCAGAGGGCCCTCTAAGATTAGTGCACCCAGTTGGCCAACCCGTGGACATGCATGGACCTTTCCTCTCTTGCAGGGCTCTTCTGTTATTACACTAGATATTTATGTATCACATATTGGTCTGTTTTATAGAGAGCTGTTAGTCACTTAAGTGGAAAAAGTGGACTCTCCATCGCGAGTCTGGGGAAGTGCTGGCTATATTCATGTGTGCCCTACAGACTTCAAAAATAGAATGGTTGGATGGGGTGGGGCAGAAGTGGAGGAGATGGTGGGCTGGAGGATGGCAGTAAACCTTGAATAGTTGACTTACAGGGTTTCCTAAAGCCACAGCCTGTCACCTAACAAATCCTTACATTTGCAAAGATCCTCTGCAGGCTCACTGTGTGGGCTCCTTCCCCATTAGAACCCCCCAGCTCCTCCCTCCATGACTTCCTTTCTGTTCAGCACCAATTTTCTCTTTCTCTTTTCCCCATACAAGGGGACCCCGTCTCGCCACTCATGCAAGTCCAAACCCAGCATCCAAAATTGGGTGGTCCCATGTGGTGATGATCTGTAGGACCCTTCCTATGTGTTATACTTCAGAGACATGGTCATTAAATGAATTTTTATAACATTAGACTGGGAACCTCACCATGTTCTGGGTTCCCAGCTACTAACTTACAAAAGAAATCTTTAGAGTCAAAACTAAAGTCTCCTAAAACTTACACCGTCTCACAAGTGCCCCAGAGAAAACCTTGCTTGGTTGCTAGGGCAAGCGCTACTCTCTCTAATTTACAGATGAAAAAACTGTTCAACCTTGGTCAACCCACTGGATTAAGTGACCTGTGGAAGGACCTAGGATTAGATAATGACAAAGCTGGGACGCTGTCTGCTCCTGACTCTCAGCCCAGCTCTTTCCACTCATCATTGCCCTGTGCAGTTGGGTCATAATGAGAAGCACATGGCAATACAACTGGGTAGATTCCAGGAATTAAAAATCCCTGCATCAGAGTTTCAGGAAATGATGGTGCATAAGGCAACTAAGGTTACTTAATTGAGGAGCTACTGCTCTGCTGTTAAACTAGCTCTAAATTGATTGAAAGTTTCAGGGTCTCCAACCCTCTGCAGCCCATGGAGATGTTCCAGAGGTCTGAGGATTACCTGATGGGTAGGACTCTAAGGACATCTGATTATAATGCCCTTAAAGATCTGATAAATCAATAGTTTGTTCAGATTGAATCCAGTGGAAAGGGGAAATTCAACTCTGTAGACATGTTAAAACTCACAGATGTAGCTTGTTTTCAGAAATGTTTTGGAAGAAGACTTCCAGTAATGAAAATGCAAACTTGACTCTGAATAAGGAAAACAGAGTTCATTAGATGGTACCTTGAAAATGATACAGTAATAATTCTGAGAGGCATCAGGGAAAAAAGGTTTTCAGGGGCTTGGAATGTCTTCTTTTTGGTATCAAGATGGATTTGATGGTTTTTCAATATTCTTCCTTACCTGAAAGAATTGCAGTTTTGGAGAGGTCTTATCAGGTCAGGTAATAGTTGGTAGAACTGCTTGCAAATTGGAAGGTTTGGCTTATGGTTCAAAATAAATAGGGCAGAACTCTTTTGTTTTATTTTGTGCTTCTGTCTGGGACAGCCAAGCAATTACCTCCAGTTTCCTTAGCTGTGGAGACCTGGTAAAAGTCAGTGTCAAGCTGAGAATAGAATCCAGGAGTGCTGGAGGAAGGCACCCTTCCTAAGATAACCTGCAATTATCTTCAAATCCTGTAGGACTCCCAGCAGTCCAGGAGCAAACTCTGGCATTCCTTAGTGAGACTTGGCTGTCACATAAATGCAAATAGGATTTGCCCATCCTGAAGGAAATCAGTCCTGGGTGTTCATTGGAAGGACTGATGTTGAAGCTGAAACTCCAACATTTTGGCCACCTGATGGGAATAGCTGACTCATTTGAAAAGACCCTGATGTTGGGAAAGATTGAAGGCAGGAGGAGAAGGGGACGACAGAGGATGAGATGGTTGGATGGCATCACCGACTCAATGGACATGAGTTTGGGTAAACTCCAGGAGTTGGTGATGGACAGGGAGGCCTGGCATGCTGTGGTTCATGTCCGACTCTTTGCGAGTCGGACACAACTGAGCGACTGAACTGAACTGAACTGAACTGAATTTAGAACATGTGTCTATTTTTGATATAACGTCCAGAGACTGGATTTTGCCTCTTGCAGTGATTACTGGGCAACAAAAGACCAAGTGGGTATTTGGATATTTCCTGACATGTTTCCCAGACATGCCATGTTTGTACTGAAAATAGTGATTAGATTTCTTCCATTTGGAAGAGCTGATTCTTTAGTTCATTTGGCATAGATTTGTTCTCAAGTCCGATCACAAGTGTGTGCTCCAATAAAAGTACAGGTGACAATACCTGTTGTCAACAGTGTCCTGTTCTGGAGGCTGCAAGGAATGGAAGAAAACAGCAAGCAGTCCAAAGCTATTTGCTTCTTAGGTAGGAGGACATTAGAAGGACTCCAGGCAGGCAAAGCTAAAGGCTCTAATGAGGATTTGGGGCAGGGGGCAGGTAAAGTCAGGCTTCCCAGGTGGCGCTAGTGGTAAAGAACATGCCTGCCAGTGCAGGAGACATAAGAGACATGGGTTCAATCCCTGGTCAGGAAGATTCCCCCAGAGAAGGGAATGGCAACCCACTGCAGTATTCTTGCCTGGAGAATCCCCATGGACAGAGGAGCCTGGCGGGCTACGGTCCATAGGCTCACAAAGAGTTGGACACGACTGAAGTGACTTAGCATGCATGCAGGTAAAGTCAATTTTAGATCAAAAAGGAGAAGAAATAAGTAAGTTTACTGAGCCCATATTACTTACCACGCATTGCGTAAACATTTTGCCTGTATGATCCCATTTAGTTATCTCCTTTATAACCACATAAGGCCAGCACAGTCATGATCACTACTTGACACATGAGGAAACTGAGGTTTAGGAAGGTTAGCCAAGGTCATTGTAAGTGGTGAAACTCAGCCTCAAATCCAGGCATCTCTGTCTCATGATCTAGGCACAGAGATGAAAAGAATCTAAGCATGCAAGAGAACATTGACTCAGGGTAGTTTATGTTATGCCGTGGTAACAGACAATCGCCCAAATTACAGGGACACAAAACAGCAAAGGTAGAAGCCTTTGTGGTCTCCGTCTCTGCTACACATCTGGCAACAGGGGCTCTGTACAGGGTGCTATCCTGGAAGCTAGACTGGTGGAAATTCCTTCACTGGCTTTTACCATCATTGCTGCAAAGGAAGGAAATGCTGGAGAGTCTCTAGCTGGAGCACTGCCAATAAATTAATGATTTGTCCAGATTGAATCTGATGGGAAAGGGAAATTCAACTCTGTAGACATGTGAAATGACACGCATCCTTCCACTCACAACCCACTGGTCAGAACTAGTCATGTGACTACTCAACATCACCACCACCATCACACCATCAATACTACCACTACCATCACCATGCATGCATGTGTGTGTGCCAAGTAGCTTCAGTCGTGTGCTACTCTTTGGGACCCTGTGGACCATAGTGCACCAGGCTCCTCTGTCCATGGGATTCTCCAGGCAAGAACACTGGAGTGGGTTGCCGTGCCCTCCTCCAGGGGATCTTCCCAATCCAGGGATCGAACCCATGTCTTCTGCATCTCCTGCATTGCAGGTGGATTCTTTACCCACTGAGCCACCTGGAAGGCCCGCTACCATCACCACCAACACCAAATGGGATGTGGAAAAATACTATCCTCCTGTTTTTCTAAAGGGAGAGGAAAGCCAGATATGGGTGGGCATAAAAATCCTTTACTATAAACCTTTAATCATACACTACTTTCGCCTGAGTAAGCAAGAAAGGAGTAGTCCCTGGGAGAGGATGTAAAGATAAGACTTCTGGTCCAGGGTCAGTGTTGAGCCATGTCTTGGATATGTTCACCAACTGGAATTACAGTCAGACACGACAGTTCAAATCCGCCTGTGTGGCAGTGATGGCCTCTCGTTCTTTTCCTTCCTTGCCCATTGCCCTCATTCTTTACATGAAAAATTCAGTGCAGTGGGCAGGGGATTAAATTAGACTAAATAGAAAGTAGAAATGAAGACGAGACATGTTTGCCTGATAGCTAAATATTACATGAATGTATTCAGAAGCTCAGAATCCCTTTGTCCATAGTTTGTGGACTATAAGGGAATTTGAAAAGCTTTGAAGGGAGAGTGGGATGCCCAGGTGGTGCTGACGGTAAAGAACCCATCTACCAATACAGGAGATGCCTGAGACAAGGGTTCGATCCCTGGGTCAGGAAGATCCCCTGGAAGAAATACAGCAACTGACTCCAGCATTCTTGCCTGGAGAATCCCATGGACAGAGTAGTCTGGTGGGCTACAGTCCATAGGGGCGCAAAATGTTGGTTGCGACTGAAGAGACTTAGCATTCATGTACACAAGGGGAGAGCAGCCCCTGGAACACTGAGGCAGCCAGGCTGAGAGGATGCTGTGTGTTGCAGAGGCTAATTCTCACCTTGAATCAAGAGTATCTGGGTTCCAACCAAATGTGTTTCTCAATGAAGGTGTCATTGCCATTTTCAGTAGACAGTTTTTCACTGAGAGGGACTGTAGGATGCTTAGCATTTCTGATCATTCCTTTGTAAATGCCGTAAGCTTCTAGTCATTGTGATACTCAATAAATAAATGCCTCTACATATATCCCATATATTCCTTGAGGTGGTACCACCCTGGTTGAGAACCCTTGACTGAAAGAAAGCAGATAGAGCAAGGCATGCAGGTGATACTGATTTTAAGCATCGTAGGACTATATCTGATCAGGAAGAGCATTTATCTAGAGGAAGAACTAGAGTGGCTTTAGTTATAAGAGGGCCAGTGGAAACTGCTGACCTTGGAAATGTATGTGCTAAACCAGTGTTTCTCAACCAGGGACCAGATCAGAACCTTAAGGTTCAGGGGCAGGCCTGTATCTTTTGGAAAATTTCTCAAGTGATTGTGATTTGTCTCTTTCCCTCTCACAGTAAATCATGAGAGTGAACAGAAAGACCAGAAAAGCTGTCCTATAGTGCTGGCCTTGTTCCTCTCTCATGAGGATGTAGCTGAGGAAGCAGGCACCTGATAACTGAATGCCCAGTAGAGTTCTCACTTTAGATGATGGTAGGAAAGGCTCAACATGATATAGAGAAGGAAGAGCCAAGGTCACAGATAAGCCATGCTTTGCCCTGCTGTGTTGGCAGATCCTGCCATGTGTGCATACACATGGAGGCCATGGTGTTTGCTAGGACAATCCTTTGTTCCCTTTCTGTCAAGACTCCAGGCAGGAAACATACCCTAGTGCCTCAGGGGAATGAACTGGACTAATCACAGAGGTTAAGAGAGCTGACTTTGGAATCAGGGATTTCTGGCTTTAGATACCAGCTCAACCTTTTACTAAGTTGTATGACTTGATCAAATTATTCATTAGCCTTTCCGAAACTCAGTCTTCTCATTAATAAAACAAGTATTAAAACTACTGCCTCACAGAAGTATCCTGAAGATTAAATAATATTAGATCAAAACCCTTAATGAAGCATTTGGTATGTGAGTGTCCTAGATGATGATAATGGTGGTGGTGATGGTGGTGACAGTAGTGGTGGTGGTAAGTGTAACAGTAGTGGCGATGGTGATGATGGTGGAGGTGGTGACAGTGATGGTGATGATGGTATTGATGGCGATTGTAGTGGTGATAGTGATGATGGTATTATTGATGATGTGATGGTGGTGGTGATGGTGACAGTGATGGTATTGATGGTGATGGTGGTGATGGTGATGATGATGGTATTGATGGTGGTGGTGGTGGTGATGGTGATGGTGATGACAGTATTATTGATGATGTGATGGTGGTTGTGGTGATGGTAACAGTGATGGTACTGATGGTGATGGTAGTGGTGATCAAGATTATGGTATTATTGATGATGTGATGGTGGTGATGGTGGTGATGATGGTCTTACTGATGATGTGAAGATGATGGTGGTGGTGGTGATGGTGATGGTGATGACGGTATTATTGATGATGGTATTGATGGTGGTGGTGGTGATGGCAGTGATGATGGTCTTATTGATGATGTGAAGATGATGGTGGTGGTGGTGATGGTGATGGTGATGATGGTATTGATGGTGATCGTATTGGTGATAATGATTATGGTATTATTGATGATGTGGTGGTGGTGGTGGTGGTGGTGGTAGTGGTGATGACAGTGATGCTGGTGGTGGTAATGGTGGTAATTACCCCTAGAGAAAATGGATGTGTTCCTCTAACAAAAGACATCTCCTTAGATTATAAGTTGGACTTCCTGTCTAGGGTAAGGAGTATATCAGTGCAGTATTTATCAGTTCATCAATTCAGTATTTATCAAACTTTGCTAAATGTATCAGATTACAAAATGCCTATGACATATTCCTGGCTCTAAAGGATTTCACAGTTTAGCAGAAGAGACAAAGGGCTAGGGAAACAAAGTTGGTGAAATAATGAATTTTGATTGAGATTAGAGAGGTTTAGGAGACTTTCTAGAGAAGATAACTTTGGATCCAGGACTTGAACCTAGAGCAAGGTTTTGTCAGGTGACAAAGTAAAGAAAAAAACATTGATGACTAAGGAGGAACACAAGAAGGTGAAATGACACATACTCTTTGTGATGTAAGCATGACAGTGAGAGTGACAGAAAAAGAATCTGGAAAGAGTAGGATTTTTCATATCAACTGTAGGTTAGGGTATTATGTTGGGAATGGGAGAAAAAGAACAAATGAAACTGAGTGACTTTGTAGGGTGGAGTACCAGGACTTGATGAGCAGTTGGCTGTGAGTGAGTCAGAAGAAAGAGCTATGAGGGGAAGGAGTAGGTTTCAGAAGAAAAGAGAAGTTTGGTTGTGGACATGTTGAGTCTGAACACATAGGACATTTGGGTGGAGGTATTGAGTAGGCAGTTGGATTTATATCCTGTAACTGGAAAAAAAAAAGAATTGAGAGTTGTCAGCCCAAGAGAAGTAGATGAAAATATGGATATGGATAATAAATAATATGGAGATAATATCAAGATAATATCAGGGTTAAAAAATGTCAAGTAGAGGTGGTGTTTAATGAGAAAGATGGCCAGCGTCCAACCTCGAGGAATTGCCAACAGGAATGTCTGGGCCAAAGAAGAAACTCCATTAACCAGAGTTGAGAAGAAGTTGCCAAAACAGTTAGAAGAGAAACAGCTAAGAACTGTTACCACTGAGGCCAGGAGAGAGAATTTCAGTGGAGGGGTGATGAACTAGATCTTTTCCCCCTAAAATCATCTTCTCTATTCCTAGTCTTGGGGGCAGCCTCACCCATAGATCAAGCCAAAGGACTAGGATGAATCCTCTTATACTCCAAAGCCTGACAATGTCTGCTCCCACATCTCTGCTTTGTCATCACCTTGCTGTACTGTATTGAGTCGCTCAGTCGTGTCCAACTCTTTGCAACCCCATGAACTGTAGCATGCCAGGCTCCCCTATCCATGGGAATTCTTCAGGCAAGAATACTGGAGTCAGTTGCCATGCCCTCCTCCAGTGGATCTTCCCAACCCAGGGATTGAACCCAGGTTTCCCACATTGCAGGCGGATTCTTTACCATCTGGGCCACCAGTGAAGCCCTATCATTACCTTAGTTCAGGCCATTTCCGACACAGTTCACAGAAGTGTTCTCTAAATTGGTCTCTTTACTTCCTTTTTTTTTTAAACCCTTCCCCCTGGGGCTTCCCAGGTGGCTCAGTGGTAAGAATCCGCCTTCCAATGCAGGAGATGCAGGAGACATGGATTAGATCCCTGGGTCAGGAAGATCCCCTGGAGGAGGAAATGTCAACTCACTCCAATAGTCTTGCATAGAAAATTCTGTGGACAGAGGAGCCTGGCGGATTACAGTCCATGGAGTTCCTAAGAGTCTACACACCTGAGCATGTACACACTACTCTATAGTCTTGACATTGGTACCAAGTTGATCTTTTTAGAACAGATTTAATCTTGACATCATCTCCCCCAACCCTTCAACCTCTAAACACTCCCAAAGTTCTTTCAGTATAAAATGTGAACTCCTTAGCAATTCCTTAGGATTCTAGAGCTTTGTTGCTCTGATTACTATGTGTTGCCCTTAGTTTCATCTCTTACCACACCCAACACCCTTGCAATTTCCAACAAAACTGTTGGTGTGCAGTTCCGTGACCTAACCCCATGCTCTTTCTTGCCTTTAGCTTTAGTGACCTCATCACCATTTCCATCTTTGTATAGGTGATACCCTCTTAACCTTTGAGATGATAATGGCACTTCTTTCCTTCATGTCACTAGCTGTGAGCTAAACAGTGGTACAGAAAAGCTGAGAACAGTCATCTCTTTACATATCATCTTCATTCTAAGTTTGTTCTTTGTTCAGAGTCTCTCAACCCCATAACAACTCATATCACATAATAAGCAGCAGAGGGGTCCATTGTCAAGACATTGAGAGGAATAACCCTTGGTATGTGTCCTCTGAGGTCTCATTCAGTGGCCTTATCTTCTTTTCCTCATACCCTGCTGCTTAACCATATACAGCTCATTCCTGTAGGAACCACCTAGAACAGGACTTCCCCAACACCTTATGGCATAAGGATTATGATCAGAATCTTAACCGTCATTACTTACATAAAATGTTGTGTTAGTCACTCAGTTGTGTCCTATTCTTTGCGACTCCATGGACTGTAGCCCACCAGGCTCCTCTGTCTATGAAATTATCCAGGCAAGAATACTGTAGTGGGTTGCCATGCCCTTCTCCAGGGGATCTTCCCGGCCCAGGGATTGAACCTGGGTCTCACACATTGCAGGCAGATTCTTTACCATCTGAGCCACCATAAAAGATAATGCAAATATCAGGTTTATGGAAATTATATAGAAAATTAAAAAAAAAGAAATATCCTAACTGAACTGTACTCCAGTCACAATAATAAGCAATATAAGGTCAAAAGAAATACAAGATGCCATGGGACAGCCATAATCTAACCATAAGTAAATAGATGGCCAGTATATTCCTGGCCTGTGCTTGTCCCAGTATAATTATTAGTGGCTTCCTAGTTTACTCTTGAAAGTGTTTCAGTTTGGGTTTTAAATTATATGGTCATTCTAATTATTGTCTGTCATAAAAGACACTATCAAAGGAACAGAAGAGGATTGAAGGCCAAACAGATGAATCCTCTGATACACCTTATTCCATTAAAATGGGCAACCAGTTTGGCACTTCTGATTCCACTCAAGTACACCAATTTTGAGCTTTCCCTGGCATCCCCATCCCCAAATTCCCATAACAATTTGTGGAACTTCTGCAGTACTTCTCACTAACTTAGCAACCTAGCACTACGCATTGTAATGGTAGGCTTGCTCCTTCCATGGGGAGGCAGTGTTGCACAGGTGTTAGGGGTACAGGTTTAAACACCAGAAAGACCATAGGAGAGTAAAGTTTGGACTAAGAGCATGGACTCTAGGGTCCTTATCCCAACCCTACCACTTACTAGTGTGTCCTTGAGTGAGTTACTTACTCTCTTTGTGAACTAGGTTTCCTCATCTGTGAAAAGGGACCTAATAGTATTATCACATAAGGTTGTGCTCAGAGCAGAGTGCTACCCACACACAGGAAGTGCTCATTAAGTGCTGCTAAGTCTCTTCAGTCATGTCCGACGCTGTGCAACCCCGTAAACGGCAGCCCACCAGGCTCCGCCATCCCTGGGATTCTCCAGGCAAGAACCCTGGAGTGGGTTGCCATTTCCTTCTCCAATGCGTGAAAGTGAAGTTGCTCAGTTGTGTCCGACTCGTAGCGACCCCTTGGACTGCAGCCCACCAGGCTTCTCCATCCATGGGATTTTCCAGGCAAGAGTACTGGAGTGGGTTGTCATTGCCTTCTCCCATTAAGTGCTAGCTATTATTAAATGGCTTCTCTGGTGGCTCAGTTGGTAACAAATCCACCTGCAATGTAGGAGACATGGGTTTGATCTCGGGGTCAGGAAGAACACCTGGAGAAGGAAATAGCAACCCACTCCAGTATTCTTGTCTGGGAAATCCCATGAACAGAGGAGCCTGGTGGGCTACGGTCCATTGGGTGTCAAAGTGTCAGACATGACTGAGAGACTAAACCACCACATTATTAAATGGCAATGAATGTAAAGTGCTCAGCACTATGCCTGCTGCCTAGTAAATACTTAGTGCAGGTTGTTTTGTAATTACTAATCTTTTACATTCTAAAGGACCTACTAGGCATTCAAAAATCATTTTGCAGCATCAATACATACTCTTTTTTGTTTATACATACTACAAATATATTCAGCAAGAAAGAACCGAGAAAGGTCCTATGCTAAAGGCACTGGTGACTTTTGGAAGTGTTGCTTCAGGACATCATAAATGCAGAAATTAAGGTTGAATGAACTCAGGGGCTTAGTTTGAGATGTGAAAGGAAAGAAAGTTTGTTGATAACCTCTGAAAAAGAAGCTGAACACAGACAGTTAGCTTCTCACTGCCTCCCCGACCATCATCCCCCGAAAGAGAAAGTCTTCAGGAGGCATCTGGGGAAGCCTGTGTCAGGTCCACACACTGAGGACAGCCACACTGACCTGCAACACCCTTGTAAGAAATTCCACTAGAAACAAAGCAGATGAGCTGAGTTTGCAGGAGGTCCGGCCGGGTCTGCTTTCAACCCTGTTGCCAAGTTAGAAAAACACGTAGAGGAGGATTCTGGAGGAACCTCAAGAACAATCCCAAATCTGGAAGTGAGTCTGAAGGAAAGAGTGGGACGGCAGAGGAACGGAGGCCATCTCCATAGAGCCCTGCTACCCTGGTGCATCAGTATCACCCAGAGGCAGCTGTGCTGGACAGTCGAGGGGAAACAAAGCCACAAAAGAGAGCGCGCACGAACACCAGGCATCTTCCTGACAGTGACTCCCTCCAGCATTGCTGAGTCCTCCCCACATATCCTGGGCCTCCAGGGAAAAGGCAGTTCTGTCTTTGATTATGTGGATGCAGTAGGGATCAGGAATGAGGTCAGGTACAGCGCAGTGTGAACTTGGAGTAGACATCAGGTCCAAAAGCCCAACATATGGCAAGCTGGAACTGACATGGCCTTGTCCAAAACAAACACACAAACCTTGCAAGGATGAGATTCCTTTGTGAAAAAATGCTGAAGAATTATTCCATTCCCTACTCTCCCCTAATTGATGGAACAATAACATAAGCTTAATTTAGCTATTAAGGCCAACTCCCTTTCCCCAAACTAAGTTCTTTTCTAAAAAAAAATTTTTTTTTTCCATTAGAGTATAGTTGATTTGCCATGTTGTGCTAGTTTCAGGTGTACAGCAAAGTGAACCATTTATACATATACATATAGCCACTCTTTTTTCTTTTTAGATTATTTTCCCATGTAGGCCATTACAGAGTACTGAGTAGAGTTCCCTGTGCTATACAGCAAGTTCTTATTAATTATCTATTTTATATATAAGAGTGTGTATGTCAATCCCAGTCTCCAAATTTATCCCTCCCCTCCCTTATCCCTGGTAACCATAAGTTTGTTTTTTACATCCATGACTCTACTTCTATTTTGTAAATAAGTTCTTTTGTATCTTTTTTTTTTTAGAATCCATATATAACCAACATCATATGATATTTGTTCCCCAGATTTAGTTTTTAGAGAAGTTTGCAAGTTCAAGACATTGCCATATATATGGCAAATATGAGACCCAGTTACACCTTCCCACATTGAACGATGAAAATAGCGCCTACAAGATTTTAGCAACTGAAAATAAATGATGTAACAAAATTCCTGAGGTGGAAGAACATGTCTATGGAAAGAATTTTCAACAGCAAAAGAAATCAGTTTTAGCACCATATGCTTTATGATTTCAGAGACATTAAATAAAATAAGAACTTTGCTAGACAGGTGATAAAATATGAAAAGGGAAGAAAATGGACCTAAAACAGTTAAGGAAATATAAAATAATATTGAAAAATGTTAAGTCATAAAGCCACCTGAGAAGCAGTAAAGAACAGAACTGACAATGCAGAAAATGAAGGATGAAGGCATGTTTGAGAAGTTCTCATAAGTTGAATAGGAAATGAGTTACACAAAGGTGATGAGAGAGAAGATGATAAATAATGAATGACAAAAATAGATAACCAGTATACCAGATAATTTGCATTGCTAAAGAATAATCCAGAAGAAGCACTCAACAGTTTGATAGAACTTCCCTGATTAAAAAACAAAAACCTGAAAATGTAGATTTCAGCTCATCAAGTAATAATCAAAATTAATTAAAAGAGATTTATACTTAAACGTTTCCTGGTAATGTTTAATTTCAAAAACAAAAGAAGAATTTTATGAATGAGAAAAGATACAGGTTACCTACAAAGGTTCTGCAATATTAAATGTTAGAAAAATTTAATGGATGAAGTTATGATCTAAAATGTTCTGTCAAGATGTCACTTACATGAAAACAGAAAGACATTTTCAAATACATACAGATTCTTCTAAAAGGGGGAGTGGGGATAATTTTCTTTAAGAAATTACTCAAAAGGTGAATCAGGGTTTTAAAAAAACTTAATAGTGATTATATAAAAGAACTTCTAATGACCATCCAAACCATTTAAGCAAATATGTCTCGTTAGTATTTTCATTAAATTTTGAGATGATATTACATCAACTAATAAGAGCAGTCTGTTATGAGAAAGGAACAGCTGAAAATAAGAAACTTTTGGAGAGAAAATATGCTGTTTCTGAGTATTCAAATTCATTGGAAAAAATGACCACCACAAAGAATATTACAAAAATAAATTCAGCTCATCAGAAGACAGTTTAAGAAACTTTTTCCAGAACTCAGAAAGAATACAGAGATTAAAATTATGAGACCAGAGGTAAGTAACACAAAGGCATATAAAAATTCCTCAGACTTAGAAAAATCCAAAATATATACCACCCACATACCTTTATTGAAAAAATATCACTTGAAAGTATTGACACCAAAATGGAAAACTTTTTGTAAATAAAGGATATGAAAAAGACATAATATAAAAGAAATAGAAGTAATGGCCTCAGAAAAGTTAATGTCACAGTAATGTTATCAGTGAGGTTATACAGCAAAATATAAAAGTTAAAGAATGGATTCTCAAAAGAGAAAGTGAAAAGTGTAAGTTTTTTTTATGCCACATAGAAAAAATTGCTCATACTATATTCACATATACTGCCCCCCTAAAATGTAGTTTACTTTTATCTATCTTCCAAATCAGTCAATCCTAAAGGAAATCAACCCTGAATATTCACTGGAAGGACTGATGCTGAAGCTGAAGCTCCAATACTTTGGTCAATTGATGTAAAGAGCCGACTCACTGGGAAAGACCACGATTCTAGGGTCGCAAAGAGTCAGGCACAACTTAGAGCCACTCCCAGTTCTCTCAGTCCTGTGGCTGTGTGCTTGAAGGGGGCTCATTGTGTCCTTGTGGCTTGCACGTGAAGGGTGCCTCTGACTCTTCTGGCATGCATAGTACCTATACCTTGTCTTGTCACGGCCACCTGGTGTTCATCCACAGATCACATTGCTGGCTTTGACTGGTGGCCTTTCAGACTTGTTTATCACATCTTGGTTTCAGACAACTAACTAGTTTTCTGTTCTCTTAACAACAATTCTGTGTTGAATTTGCACCAAATGTACCAATACTTGATATCAGAAATATCTTTAGGCTTTTCTTGCTCTGTGTGAGTGTGTGTGTGTATTGGAAAAGGTGAATTAGTGGAGGTGAAAGGATTACATATTTTGGTCTAATATCTTTCTGAGCATTCACAAGAAAAACACAGTTTAGTTTACATCTTGACACAGTATATGTGCATTATATACCTACACATAGTTGACCGAAAGTTTCACATAGCATGACTTTCTGTCACCGTATGCAATATATTCTGATATTTCTATTCTATTTCATTTTTATTAACTGTTGGCAATATCCCACCAAACTTATTTCCCAAATCACTAATAGGTTTCCTTCCACAGCGTAGAAGTCATTGCTGTCATAGCCTTCAGTGAGGTGGACTAACCAGGAAATTCCTTACAAGTCAGTACAGTGGGGCTGGGGTCTCCAGACACAGATAGGAGCAGGGTGGGTACAGTGCTCAGTGGCTTGATTTGGGTCTGCACTGAAGACAGTGGAGGAGGGTAAGAGTTGCTGTCAGCTTTTAGAGCTAGAGGGAGGCTGGTTCATGACTCCAGCCAATCAGAAGAGGACAAGAGCTGAAGATCTGGGCTCCAGCCAGTTAGGGTGCAGGGAGGCTAGGAGGAAGGAGAGAAGGGCCAAGGAAGAAGTGGAGTCAGGTAGGGGGTGGGAGGGGGGATACAAATGAATGTGGGGCCAGAATTAATTGCCTGTTCTGCTCAGTGGCGCCTGAGGCTGCCCTAGCCTTGCACGCAGGATTAACTGGGGACCTGGTGGGTCACTGAGGACATGAATGACTTCAACTGGGTGGGGCTGAAGAAAAGCAGGACCTGACAGTTTTATAATTTCCATCCTTACTGGGACTCTGCTCTTCCAGGACTAAAAGACTCCTGGGTGATGTTTCCAACTGTGAGCTTTCTTTATTTCCCTTTCATTTTACTCTGACCTGTATGCCAAGGAGAAGACAATTTAAACTCAATTTGGTCCACTTGATTCTTTCTGACTGGTTGTACAGTGGCTAATGGAAAGAGCTTGTGTTTTTAAAGGAGCTCAACCACAGGGAGGTTTGGAAACTCACATAAACACAAAAGAATGTGTTTCAGAAACAAATCAGAATGACACCCAGGGTTCTTCTTTTGCTGTTACTCTTTGCATATGAGATCCTTGAAGGTAATTGAGCAGTAATCTGAGGGCCAGGTCAAGTTACATGCAAACCCCTCTCTGGGAACACACAGTGAATACACAAGATGTATTGACTTCTTATCAGGCTCCAAACCTTGGAGAGGGCCTAGAAAAACAAAAATAAGTAAGGAGCCCCGGAGCTGCTCCCAGCAGTTACCTTCTCAAGGGACCAGTGGCTTTGCCTCCTTGTGGTCTGGGGAACCCTTCTGAAAGCCAAGCAGAAAGTGGTGTAAAGAGGAGGTGACTGATTTTGAGTGGATTCAGATAATAGTAAGTGAATCTTCAAGCACAGAACTCTGTAGGACTGTGTTCAAGCAGAATTCCCTGGGAGGCTACCTGAGTTCCAAATTTTGTTGAGATATATATTTGTGGAGCCAGAGCATGAGATCCTAAGAAGGGACCTGAATTCTCTACAGCATCTCAATACCCAGTTGGCCTATGGAAATCTTCAGGGGCTAGAATTGCACAAGTTAGAATTTAATTGAGTCAAATATCTGGGACATTTCACATCCACTGACTTGGATCTAAAACATGGATATTTCAACTCTTTGACTATAGTCTGTCAGCAATTGTGTGTTAAAAACAATTCTAAAAACAAAACAATCCACAACAGAGTTCAGTGGAACCTTAAAGAGCCTCTTGATGAAAGTGAAAGGAGAGTGAAAAAGTTGGCTTAAAATTCAACATTCAGAAAACTAAGATCATGGCATTTGGTCCCATCACTTCATGGGAAATAGATGGGGAAGAAATGGAAACAGTGACAAACTTTATTATTTATTTGGGGGGGGGCTCCAAAATCACTGCAGATGGTGAGTACAGCCATGAAATTAAAAAACACTTGCTCCTTGGAAGAAAAGTTATGACCTATCTAGACAGCATATTAAAAAGCAGAGACATTACTTTACCAACAAAGGTCAGTCTAGTCAAAGCTAAGGTTTTTCCAGTAGTCATGTATGGATGTGAGAGTTGGACTGTAAAGAAAGCTGAGCACTGAAGAATTGATGCTTTTGAACTATGGTGTTGGAGAAGACTCTTTAGAGTCCCTCGGACTGCAGGGAGATCTAACTAGTCCATCCTAAAAGAAATCAGTCCTGAATATTCATTGGAAGTACTGAGGCTGAAGCTGAAACTACAATACTTTGGCCACCTGATGCAAAGAACTGACTCATTTGAAAAGACCCTGATGCTGGGAAAGATTGAAGGCAGGAGGAGAAGGGGATATCATGGGATGAGATGGTTGGATGGCATCACCGACTCAATGGACTTGGGTCTGGGTAAACTCTGGGAGTTGGTGATGAACAGGGAGGCCTGGCGTGCTGCAGTCCATGGGGTCACAAAGAGTTGGACACAACTGAGCGACTGAACTGACTGAGGCAGGAGTTTTTGTTTCTACCCTGGGCCTTTGGTAACAATGGCTGGATGAGCCATTATTGAAGAGAACATCAGGGCTCCCATAGCTGGGATGTTAAGCTCAGTAATTCTTGAACAGTCTGGCATGATAAATGAGATATTTAACACATTGTAGGGTGGAGAGAAGCTGCCCCAACCAACACCTTACTTCTCCTGGCTGTGACCAGAAGTCCACTTGGGTCCTCAAGCTTGAAAAGGAGCCATGTTGGAACATGGACACAGCATCTTGGGCTGATTATTCTGGGAGTATCTACTAATTTAGATTCCCAACCAGAAAATCAGTTTACAAGGCAAAGTACAGGAGAGACACGCATATTTTAACAGGAAGTCCAAACAATAAAAAACCCAGTGTATCTGTCTGCATGAGAGAAGGGCAGGAGTCTGGTTCAGGGGGGTAGTTTCCAGATCCTCCATGGATGAAGTAGTTAAGAGTTCAGAGTTAGGAGTCCAGTTGTAGCCAGTGGGTGGTGGTGAGGCAGGGGAAGGGACCATGGCACCAGGCAGACAAGCCCCTTCCTCCTGGGGATTTGGGTTAAAGAGAAATGAGCTGTATGTCCAACAAGCTTACCTCCATGCTAAAACCATAAGGAGCTGCCATGGGACTATTTCCTTCTCTAAGTGGTTATTTGATCTTGGGGAGCACAGAGCATGCATATGTGGGTTAAGAAGGGTCAGTCCTGAGGACTAGAAGGATTCCAAGGTGCAGACTTACACAATCCTATATTCCTATGCCGCTTTAGTAGCTGAGACCCCTTGGGGTCCCATGTAACAAAAGAGAAGACAAAGTCAGTGTTGTTCCCAGAATCTTTGAATGTTATGTTTACCCTCAGTGCTGGAGGCAATGGGCTATGCACATCTCAAGCGTGTCCCAGAGGGGATATATTTTGGTCAAGGCTTATATAATTGTGTGAAGAATGATCATGAGTACATATGAAACAACAAACTTCCACAGTAACAGGACAATTATTAGTAGAATTGGGATGGGAGAAGCAAGCCTGTCAATATCCCCTTACCTCTTGTTTTATCTTAAGACTCTCATTTTATTTTCTTCTTGAGAAAATACAGCACCTGCCCATTGGCAGGAAAGTGTTCCAGATGGATTTAGAATTTTCTCAACACTCTAGAATATTTCTTGAATCTTTCCTTATATCTAGCATCTAGAAATCAAAGATGAATACCAACATTTTCTAAATTTTACATGTCAATCAGATAGAAGAACAGTGCAAATGAAATATTTTAAGACAAAAGAAAATGTGAATTAATTAACAATTGGTGATCCTTTGTAATAAGTGTGTATATATGTGCTGTCACTTCAGTTATGTCTGACTCTTTGTGACCCCGTGGACTGTAGCCCACCAGGCTTCTCTGTCCATGGGATTCTCCAGGCAGGAATACTGAAGTGGGTTGCCATGCCTTCCTCCAGAGAATCTTCCCAACCCAGGGATCCAACCCGCGTCTCTTATGTCTCCTGTATTGGCAGGCAGGTTCTTTACCACTAGCACCATTTGTAATAAGTAAAGGAATGCAAATGATTTGTGCTCAATCCTTGAGAACAAAAAAAATGCTAATACAAAAAGGATTTACTTGAGACCCCTGCTTCTTTAGAAGACAGCCAAGAATAGACCCCCACCTCTAGTTCAAGTCCCTACTTCAACTCTTTACCTCCCTTCCCAGTTTAATTCCCTCACTATAGGATTTCTCTACTGATGAGAAAATCAGACATGGGATGGAGGAACTGTGGGGATTCCTCTCTAATCATTAGGTATCTTACCCTACTCCTCAGTAACCAAAATTTCAGATGATACTTGTCCGGATCATAACATAGCATTGCAAAACACAATATTGCATTTCAGAAGTGGGCACAGATGACCAGTGTTCAAGGAGATCTCTTGATTCCAGTGGAAAGGAGTTGTAGAATTCTAAGTAGACTGTGGCTAATAGTCACATGGTGGCTCTTCTGAAGCATATACACAGCACTGAGCCAGATCTGCCAGACCCTCACTAAGACCCCCAGGGCCTGAGCATCTACCCTTTGGCTGAAGAAAGGGAGTCAGAACCAGTCTGAAACATGTCCAAGAGGATGGCTGGGATTCTAATGAAAAACTTTCCAAAGCTTTAAAAGTTTAGGGCTGGGATATGCTCTTCTGGTGAGCTATTGGGAGACTCCCAGTTGCATTAAACTCAGAGATATACCATTGATTAGATAGGCCCGTTCATTGAGGACCTGTACTCTAGAATCATTGGCCCATCTGGGAAGGCTCTTCGGGATCACATAGGGTCACAGGAATTGGCTGGAGCCATCTGAGTCTCAGGCCTGAGACACTCATCCAGACAAGGCCAGAAGCCAGGACCAGCTGGCAAAAGATCAGGAGGCATCCATGAGCAATAGAGACGTCTCTCCATGCTCTTCTTCCTTCCTTCCATCCAACTAATAGGTAGATGCTGGAGAGGCAAATATCCTTAACATTCCCACAATGGGAGCTTGAAGAAAAAAGTGATGGCAACCCAGTATTAGAGGATGATGACTGAGAGATGGACACAGGGCCCTGAGATCCCGGGGCAGGAGAAATGAGCCCCATCTGTGTTGGTCGAAGGCAACAGGCAGAGATCAAATTGGGTCTTACAGATGAGTAGTAGTTTGCCAGTGTGGACATTGCGTGTCTCAAGCAGATGGAATGTATAAAGGCTGAGAAACTGTAATAGAAAGGTTTACTGGAAAAGGTTTATTTTTGACAAGTCAAGCCTCACCCTCTCCAATCCTTCTGCATCTCCCCAACTCCCCACTCCTCGACCCTGTAGGCTTTATGCTACTGCCCCCCAAAACCACTTGCTTTTCCCCAAACCAAGCATTTCTGGATTTATTAGAGGAGGAGTTGAATATTTTTTCAAATGCTGATTTACCATCCTTCAGGGGATTGCCTGTTCTGATCCTTTGTCTGTTTTTCTATTGTTTGCCTTGTTAACATTTACTTGTACCAATTATTTACATATACTGGACACTAATCTTTTGCCGTTTATTTTTGTGGCAAACATCTTCTCTCACTCTCTTCCTTGTCTTTGCTGATGGTATCTTTTGTCATCTAGAATTTTAGACACTTAGTCATAATAATTCTTTTTGTAAAGAACAATTCCTACTTTTTGTATTTGGTTGAGGGAACTCTTCACTAACCTGATGACATAAAAATCTTCTATAATTCACCCAATGGATTGAAAGTTTTGTTTTTCCTATTAGGTTTTAATACTTCTAGGGTTACATTTGGTATGAGATAGTGATCTGATTGGTTGTTTCCAATTAGAAATCCATTGTCACAGCAATGACATGGGAGGGTTTATTCTCCCTCCCCAGTTTGAATCACCTCTTTCACTATGTATTATAGCAAGACCTCACATACATTGAGGTGTGGATGTGGTTCTCCATTTTACTCCATTGGCTCTACTCTTACATATCATGCATATGGGGTTGCTATATTTGATAGGGCAGGCTTTCCAACTTTGTTCGTTTTCATTATTGCCTTGATTACTTTTATAACTTTAATCTTCATTTCACTTTTGAAGTCAGTTTTTGAGTTTCACAAAACATTTTTTTCAGAATTTTTCCTAGAATTGAAGTTATAGGTTAACTTGGAGAACTTCCATATCCTTATGATATGTAATCTTGCATTGTTTGTCCATAACGTATTGTATCACTTCTGTTCAGGTCAGACAGACATGTCATTACTGGATGTGGGGCAGAAAAAAATAGATTTTACTCATAGAGGTGGAATACACTTAACCAGAATGAGAATTCCTAGACATATTGAATCACAGAAAAAAAGGCATAAAATTGACTTTGCACAGATACATCTTAAAGATCTATAAAATAGTCTGAAACAAAAATGACAATAACTTTCTAGAAGTTAAAATTAAGGTAGATGAGCGCGTAAAAATAAAAGCTATCTGAAACCAGTGGAAAATGTTTTCAGTACAAAATGTCAGAGTCAAAAGAGCAAACTAACCTCAACAATTATGACAGGCAGAAATGCAGAGCTCAGCTGAAACAGATTCTTAATAAAAGGAAAAGAATCTACAGAAGAGTATTTTAAAATAGAAAAAGTTACTATGAAGTCAGTGCAACAGATTGAATATGAGCCCTATAAAAAATACCTATAAGCTGAATTGAAGCAGTAGTAAGTGGTATCAGTGAAACCGAAGTCAACTGTGGGAAATAAGCCCATTTCCAAATCTAAAGTGCTATGATTCCATATGTCTTAGAGAAAGTTTCCCTCTTTTTTTCAGTAAAAGGATCCCTTTTTAATGATGAGGGGCTGTATCATTTTTCTTCTTTTAAGTATTAGTATGACTAGTTACATTAACTATCCTTAAATGTTGAACTACCAATATCTTACTGAAATAAATCCACCAATTAACTAATTAGCATTCTTTTGAACTCCAGCTGGATTTGTTTTGCTAATATTTTTTTAGAGACTTTGAATCTGTATTTACCAATGAATTTTGACTCTTTTGAGGAGGGGAATTTGTTTTTCTTTGTCTATTTGGGCATATAGTTTGTGCCAATTTCATTTGAATGAATTGGAATACTATTTCTTCTCTAATCAGAGCAATCAGTTCAGTTCAGTTCAGTCTCTCAGTTGTGTCCAACTCTTTGCGACCCCATGAATTGTAGCACACCAGGCCTCCCTGTCCATCACCAACTCCCGGAGTTTACCCAAACTCATGTCCATAGAGTTGGTGATGCCATCCAGCCATCTCATCCTCTGCTGTCCCCTTCTCCTCCTGCCCCCAATCCTTCCCATAATCAGGGTCTTTTCCAATGAGTCAACTCTTCACATGAGGTGGCCATAGTATTGGAGTTTCAGCTTCAACATCAGTCCTTCCAATGAACACCCAGGACTGATCTCCTTTAGGATGGACTCGTTGGATCTCCTTGTAGTCCAAGGGACTCTCAAGAGTCTTCTCCAACACCAATCAGAGCAATAAATTGCACAAAAATAACTATTCCTTAAAGCTGTGAAACTAACCTGTGAATCTGGCTGGGCCCAGGAATTTTTTGACATATGATTGTATGGAATATGGGTGGTAAGGAGTCGGAGGTGGAGTGAAGAGAGTTCTTTGCCAAAGTTTGTCAGAATTCTAAAAATAAGTCTAAGCATCCTTTCAGGTAATTTCCAAAGTTATGGAAGTTTCAGATGGTGAGCCCTGTTAAAGGATAGGTCAACTGTAAAACAATAGAATATATGACACAAGGTAAAGACAAATGAACACCTGATTAAGTCACATCTGCTTTATTTCCCTAGGTCAGGAAGTGTGCTGCACCACTGGAATGAAATCTATTACTTTGTGGAACAGTTGGCTCATAAATTCATCAGGTGAGAAATATGTGGTTCTCTGCCATAAGTAAACCCAGACTATGTTTGCTATTCTACTAATTACTAACTAGTTTGGGGGTGCTTTTTGACAAAGGTAGACTCTCAGACCTTGGAAGAGAGACTTGCCTTTGTTTTCATCTTTGCCACGTTAGAATATTTTGTTTGTTTTTGTTTTGTTTTTAAATAGAATAACTTGACTATGTGTTTTCAAGAGGAACCCAGTTTGGTTATAAGATCAACATTTTAACTTTCTTCCTCTCTTGTTGAATAATATCCTTCTAGAAGGATCATTAACATTTTCTTTCACAGTGCATTATGCTGGAGAAATTGGCTCATTCTGGCTGGACCCATGTGTATGGTGTAAGGTCACCTTACACCTTATGGGGTGTAATGTGACCAACTCATCCCAGTTTGCCCAGAACCTCCTTGGTTTTAGCACTGAAAGTTTCATACCCTGGGAGCTCTCCTCAATCCTGGGCAAACCACCATGCTTGTTCAGCCTGGCTATGTGCCCTATGGGGTAGAATGCTCTGAGCATTCTCAATACCACTTTGCAAGGGAGGACAATGAATTTTGAACATCGTCACTGTAAACATTGCAGGGGCCTTAGCAGTCCAGTAAATGTAGACTCCCACTAGTAAAAGAAAGGAGGTCATTTTACCCTCTTTGGGTGCAGCTGCCAAATGACAACACAACTGTGATAGTGTTCACCTATATGCTTGAATTTAAACCAGTTGTCCAGGTCTTTGGTAAAAATTGTTCTGGGTGTTGTAAATTTGAAAGCAACTCCACTTCTGCTTGGTGGCCTCTGTTGAGTCTTCCAGCCAATGTGAGTAACCGTATATATCTTCTGTGAGTAAGATTTTTTTTTTTTTAACTCAGGAGACAAGTTGTCCTCTGAGACCAGGGTACTGATAAATGTGTTCCCTGCAAATTCACTTGCTGGTCTCCACATGTACCCATCTTCCTGACCGGAGGGAGAAGGTTAATGGGTGTCCTCTCTGTGATGCCAAAAATTGGAAACTAGAGCAAGTAGCATACGAGCCCAGATGAATGGAGAAAACAGAAACTGGGAGGAGATGGAGGTGAAAAATAGAGGAAAGGAGAGAAACAAAATATTTAAGAGACTCATAGAAGCTTAGAATTGAAAGGAGTAACTTTCCAAGCTATCCTAAGAGCTACCCATTAACTGCCAGCTTGAAAAGCTCTGGTGAGAAACTGCTGCCTTTTGAGGCAAATACAACCCAATAGTTGGACAGTTCCAGTTTCTGTAAGAGTCCATTGACCCATAATGTCCCTTCCTACACTCTCATCCAGGAGTGATATAAAACAAATCTACCTCCAGACACTTGGGAGTATCTGCTATGTTTATATTTGCTCTGATGGTTTTCTGTTCCCTCTAAAGCAGAGGAGTCTCCTGAAAAAAGATTTGAAGTTAGGCAGATGTGGAGTTGCATCCAAGCTCCATTGGGCAACCAAAGCAACTGACTCACCTTGGTTGAACCTCAGTTTACATGTGAAAATTATAAGAGAAAATGTGCTCAAAGCAACAAACCCAGCACCTGACTTAGAGTGGGCCCTGCACACTTCTCTTCCCCAGTTCCTTCAGCACCTCCAGACACTTCATTATTTTAGATTCAAAGAAATTAGAGGTAGGGATTGAGGAAACTAAGAGACCATTTAATCCAGTTCTGTTTGTTTTATAGACAAAGAAACTAAGGACCAGAGTAGTTGATATGGCTTAATCCAGACCACAAGGCACTTTCCTGGTTTTTCTTTTTTTTTGGTTGTGCCATGAGGCATGTGAGATCTTAGTTCCCCAAGCAGGGATCGAACTGGTGCCCCCTACAGTGGAGGCATGGACTCTTACCACTGGACCACCAGGGAGTTTCCACTTTCTTTTCGTTGTCTCCTCTGGTCCTCTTTGGCTATGGACCCCCATCAAAATGTGGCACCAAGACACGACTGCTGTGCAGACTCCAAAAGGAGGGACTGTCTTTTGTTAACTGCTGCAGTCACAGGGCCTCCAACAGTGCCCGACATACAGTACCATAACTTTTCACCATATTCTTTAAACCCTCATACTACACCTCACACCCATCACTTTCAGCAAAGAATTTCACCTGCTGTTTCACCAAAAGCCCAGAGAATAGCAGGCAAAGGATTACCTCTTATTCTAATCCTCCTCTTAAAAGATATATGCATGCCTTCCCATTGTCTCTGAGATCCTAGTATCCTTTTTATTTAATGCCAGTCGTTTCACATTAGTCCATTTTATCCCATTGTCTCCAATATTCCCCCAGGTCTTTGTTTCTTTCTTGTATTTTTCTCTACCTTTCCTCTGGCTCCATTTCCATTGCCAATAGATAAAATCTCATTAAAAAAAAAAAAAAAGAATTTCCTGGTCCTGTCTTCCTATAGATGCTACTTTAATTCTTTCCCAGTTTCTCACTAAAATATCCTTAAAGACTGTATGGCTCCATCCTTACTTCTCATTCATTCCTTAACCCATTCCCATCTGCCTTCATCCCCACCCTTACACCTGCTTACTCTCACCACAGTCCCAAAGAGATGCTCAATAGGACAAATCCATTGAGAGCCATGCAGTGCTTGCTCTGCTGGTTAGAGGCACTTCACTGTATTCAGATTTATCTCTGCTTGAAATCCTATCTTTCGCCGACTTCTGGCTCACCTTTCATCCACTGACTGGAGCCAGGCCTTTAAACGTTAGTGTTGGTTCTAGGTTTGGCTCCCTTCCCATCTCCCTGCTGACACTCTGAACAATTTTACTCACATCAGTATGCTGAGAATTCCCAAATTGTGTCTTCATCCCAGACTCATATACCAATAACTGTTTGGAGACCTACATCTCCCGCATTTCAAATTCCTCTTTCCAGAGCTTAATTCTCTATAAGGTAGGCAGTATAACATGGTGAATAACCCAAGTTCTAGAATCAGAATGCTTGGTTTTAAGCCCTAGGTTCACCACTCTCTCACTGTGTGGCCTCGGGAAAATTATTTTATCTTTCAGAGTCTCAATTTCCTTTTGTGGAAAATAGGATTGGTAATAGTAATGATCTCATAAAGTTGTTACAAGTTTAATGAGACATTATATGGGAATCACTTACAATAGTGCCTGACACATAGTAAGCACTTGATTGGACTGGTGATTATTATATTATTATGAAAATTATGATTGTTATTATTATCATTTGTGATGTAATGTCCTCAGCACTGGTGAAGTAGTAACAGGCAGCCTGATAGCATGGACAGAGAACCCAGGTCTTTCTCAAGAGGCCAATTTCAACTTACCGGGTGTTGCTTGGGCTCCTACTATGTATTACAGACCATGCTAAGGGTTTCCAAAGATGCATTAGACATAAGGTAATGGATGTAAACTTTATCTTGGAGGCAATAGAAGCCATTGGAGGTTTGATAGAGCTGACAAGATGAGTGACAAGATCTGATTTATATTTTAGGAAAATAATTCTGGAAGCAGTGTGAGGAATGAATCAGAGCAAAGAATGATGATCAGCTGGGTCACCAACTAGGAAACAATCACTATTGTCAGGAAAAGGGGAACAGGTTTGGGGAAACATTTTAGGAAGTGGGAGCTATAAGATCTGTGGCCAGGTCAGATATGAGAAATTATTGCATCATGAAGAAATAGGTTGATATTATGAAGGTAAACCAGCTGGCTACCTAGAGAGAGCCCCAAAGGGTGGCATTCCAGTGGCGGATCCATGGTAGTGTGACAGTCCATCTTGCAGACAAAAAGTTATATTTGTTCTCACCTGAGGGTTATTCTATCTTTCAGAGTGTGGATTTTACATTGATAAAGTTCCCAATCACTGCCATGTAAAAACCATGCTAATGTATTCATTAATCATGAGAAGTTCTAACTACCAAGTAGAATAGTTATTCTTGTGGCCCATCAGTACATGCTCTCCCTACAAGGTAACCTCCTTAGAAAGCCAAATAGAGATAACAAATTGATTGTGATCCTACTTTCCAAGTAAAATAAACTGTACAATATTGATGACTAACGGCATAAAGCTGCCACTGCCTAAGACACTCCATTCATTATAGGATATGCCAAACTATAGAGGAGACACTCAAGAATGCTTTCTGTTGAGATCCTGAATTGTACTGACAGCATGCAAACCAGTCTTCTAGGGACACACTTCAGACATAGTGGAGAAAAGTGATGAGCTTTAGCTTTCTTACTTGTAATCCACATTCACTGAGTGATGGTGTCAAATCAGAAGCAGCTTCCAGGAAGACAAAAAGAGTCTTCTCTTCGATCCACAGCTTCAAGTTTGCTGGTGGCCAAATACTTGCAACACCAGCTGTGGAAGTGCCCTTTGGGTTGTAGGTTGGCAGCTCTGGCAGCCATAAGAAGAAGGGAAGAAGGAGGGGAAAGCTTAGAAGGGAATGGCATTCCACTGTGTCTCTTTCTGCCCTAATAGAATTGCTTTTTCTTCCAGCCCACAGCTAAGAATGTCCTTTATTGTCTTCTCTACTCAAGGAACAACCTTAATGAAACTCACAGAAGACAGGTAAGGATGCTCCCCATCCCTGCCATTACAAAACCCATCTTTTCTTGAGTAGTTTTGATATTTGTGCCCTCCTGCCAAGCCTTGACCTGTTATTTTAATCAAATAGTTCTCTTTTCACTTATGCCTTGAACTTTGCACATTGACCCATCTGCTAATTTACTCTGCAATGACTTTGATAGAATTTCCTGCTGTTGGTGAAACCTTATAAATGACTGAATCACAGTAAGGTAAATCTTACCTTGGTGACTTAGTCTGCTGACGTGGAGCAAAATGTTAGCAAACCAGATTCTTAGGGGACCATATTTTCTTTTATTTAAGTTAGATTTATTTTGTGGATTGAGCACTGTGAGAGCAGTAAGAACTTGAAATATTATCATCCATAATTATAAAGGCAGGAAATAGAAAGGGAGGGCTTACGGTACCACAAGATAAAAGACAGTTTGAATCAGGTGTGGAAAAATGTTGTTGACATAAAAGGATTATTTAGACCTAGCGTAACACAAACATTGTTTGGGGTTTTACCACTTGTAGGTGAAAACTAGCAGTAACAGAGACATGTCATTTATTCCTACCTAGGGTGGCATATAGAAGATGACACTTTTCCTGAGTTAATGATTGTTTTTCCAGGTTTTAAAAAGTGGCATGGTCCGCATGAGAGAGGCCCCAGGGTGGGGCGCTCTTGGGATTATTGACTGACTTACGTGAACAGGATGGAGAAAGGGAGGAATAGCAAGTACAGGGAGGGTAAAGGACTTTATTCTATACCATTCTTCTAGAAACGAGAATAGGACTAACAGGATGGAGTAAGGTTTCCTGGAATTTGCACTCACACAGCACATCTGATCTAGTCCTTGTTTTTCTCCATGTCTTTGCTTCCCAGCTGTAACAAAAAGAGTCCTCCATACCACATGGAAGTTTCCAAATCCTGTTACACCTTCAGCAGTGTCTATTATACGCACTCATGCCATATGAGGCGCACTGAAACCCCATTTTCAAAATAGAGGTTTTTTATTCCTTGTGACAGAAGGGGAAACTGAGCCTTATCTTGTTCCTAAGAAAAGAGCAGAACCCACTGTAGATGCGGGCTGCACAGCCTTTCTGCTCCACCTGCTGGTAAACAGAGACTCGTGACGCCCGAGAAGCCTGTGTGACTTCCCTTCAGTATTGGCCAAAGATTATAAGAAACTCTGAGACACTGTCTCTTATCCTGTGGACTACATGCAAGCCTCCCAATCTCTCTCGGTATTTATATATGATAGTATCTCAGTCTTCATTTTCAAAGATGTCTTTTCTTTAGAGAAAACTCCTGTCTTAGCCATTCCTCACATCCTCCTGCAATCCAAGGCTGCCTAATGCTGCGTTATGCTGATTCCACTCACTCCATGCCTGAGAGTTTGGCAAGAGACCAAGTTCACACATCCCTTGCGGATATTTTGTGTGCTACTGCTCATAGCCTCTGGGAAGTTGGAGAGGTCGAGGGAGGTCACAGATTTATAAACACTATTAGAACGCTGAGGGTTTCAGACCCATTTTGGTTATGCTAGTTCAAATTAGTCTTCCGAATCCTACTTTGAATCTAGTTTTTTGTGCCTTAACTTCACTACTCTTAGTATCTTGTGCCAAGGAGAAGACTGGGATTAGAATCTCTACTTTTCTGGAAGCGGCATTTAATATTTAAAGGATGAAGATACATCAAATAACAGCCAGAAATACCTCACTAAAGGCTGAATGATTTGGGATTAGCAGATGCAAACTATTATATAGAAAATGGATAAACAACAAGGTTCTACTGTATAGCACAGGGAACCATGTTCAATATCCTGTGATAAACCCATAATGGGAAAGAATATGGAAAGAATGTATATGAGTGAATCACTTTGCTGTCTAGCAGAAATTAACACAACATTGTAAGTCAAGCAAAGACAGAATGAGTTTTATGTGGTGACCTCTTGGCCTAAACTACGGATCAGTGGCAATGGTTCACTGACACATCCCCAACCTTGTTAGCCTGTGGAGAGGTGTGGGCAAGCCAGAAAGTATTTAAAATACTTCCTCATGAGATTGGTGTAACGAATTAGGCTTTAGAGCTCCCAAACTGATAGTTTCTGAAATATATAACTTCCAGTGTCTTAGTTTATATTTTTTGAAATATAATAAATATTTACATTTATTATGAAGATCAATTGTCTCATTTGATCTTCATAATATCCCTGCAAGACAGGGAAAGATGCATTATTAGACCTGTATAATAATGTGGAAACTTATAGAATTTTTAAAAACTTGCTGAAAAACAAGACATGAATTAGCAGAGATTCTCATTTCAACAAGAGCAGAAGATTTGGGGCATATTAAAAGAAATAATATCAAAGGTATATTTGAAACCGATTCTTGGCATCAGATCCACACAGGGAAGCCAGGGGAAGGTTGGAGTAATACAATGAAAAATAATTATGTAAAGTGTCATTTTCACTGACTAAGGATTTTTTTTTTCTCTTTACCTATAGTTCTCAGCAGTTTGATTATGATATGTCTGCCATGGCTGGGTTTTTTGGGGTTTTTTTTTTTTTTTTGGCTTGTTTTTTGAGTTTATCCTATTTTGGCTTTGCTGAACTCCTTGAATTTAGAAATTTATGACTTTGATCAAATTGGGTGTCTCTGTAGACATTATTTTTCAAATAGTTTTTTCTACACTGGTCGTTTTCCCCTCTGCTTCTGGGATCTCAGTGACATACATGTTAAACCTTGTGGGTGTTATTCCACATGTCCCTGAAGTTCTGTTCAGTTGTTTTTTGCAATTTTTTCTATCTGTTCTTTATACTAGATTGTTTCTGTCATTCTATCTTCATATTGACTCTTTCCTCTGTTATCTCCATGCTGCTCCTTAGCTCATCTACTGAATTTCTTATTACAGATACTGTATTCTTTCAATCCTAAAATATCTATTTGGTTCTTTTAAAAAAATTTCCTCAGCTGAGAATTTCTGTCTTTCCTTTTATTTTAGGTGTATTTACCTTTACCTCATGGATTATATTGTTGTTATAGTTATATAACTATAATACTATAACTGTAAAAATAGTTATTTTAACTCCTATTATACAATAACTATTATATTATGACTGATAATTCCAGTAGCTCAGGATTGGCTTCTTGTCTTCTCTCTTGAAACTTGGTCACATTTTCCAGGTGATTTGTATGTCAAACAATTTTAGATTATATTCTAAAAGTTTTTAATATTAGATTGTTAAGACTGAGTCATACTCAAATCCTATAGAGAATGCTGATTTGTTTGTTTGCTTTAGTTGGCAATCGCTGTGACGAGGTTCAGATCACAAGTTCTGTCTCTTCTGTGGGTGGTGGTTTTTATTTTGGTTCAGTTTTCAGTTTTTGCTAAGTTACTTTGGGTCTCTCCTGCACATGTGCAGTTCAGAGATGAGCCCGGGACTTACACAGTTTCACACACAGAAGGATCCCCTTTTCCAGCTCTCTCCTCTCCAGGATTCCCCACATACTAATTTTCTCAGTGACGGCCCCCCTTTCCAAGTCTTCCAGCAAGAAAAATGGGGTTCCTCTTGGAGTTTTGGTCACCACATTGCTGCGTGCAGTTCTATCCTGAGGCCACCCCTGGGACAAAGCCAGGAGTAATAAAAGAGAACAGAAATGGGATTTCCTCCACATTCTTTGGACCACAGGGACCTCTTTTCGCAGAGGCCAGAAATATGGGGACTTTCTTAGCTTTCAGGTGACATCCCAGGCTACTGCCATGTGACTGAGACCACCCTTAGATTAAAGCTAGGAAGGAAATGAAGGAAAAAAAATTGGAATTCATTCCTGTATGGGTTATTTCTCTAGGTTTTAACTCTCTAATTCACCTGAGTTTTTTGCTTTTCAGAGTTTTACTGGGTTTGCTTTCTTCATTTGTCCATTTTTACAATCAACAGAAGAGACAGCAAATTTACTCCATCTTACCTGCTGCTGCTTCAGTAGTACAGATAAGGACACTGAGATTCAGAGAGTTTAGACAACTTGCTCAGGTCAAAGAATAAAAATGGCAGAACTGGCATTCTGGTTCTGGGTTCTGGATTCAGTCCAACTCATGTGCTTTGCATTCTATCATGTTGCTCTTTTAAGATTTCTTGGTGTCATCAGTTTGCAAAATAATTGACAATGTGTAGCAAGTCTTTTAAGTTTCTTCATTAACATAATAAAGGAACTGATGTTAATTTGTTATTAAAATAAATTACTTTAGTGTTAACAATTGCACGTGAGTCCCTAAAAACTCCCTGGATGGTCTTTTTCCTGATCTTAATTGAAAAATGCTTCAAATGTTTTGTCATTTGGAAATGAGACCATGTCAAGGAAGTCCCACTCCTCCTATAAAAGAAATCAGAAATAGATACTCAATTTAGTTAAATCCATTTTTGGTACCTATTGAGATCATATTTTTTCTTTGACCTAACTAATACAGTGAAATGCGTTGAAAAGATATTTTACTATTGGGTCAGATGCATTTCTGGTTACACTTGGTTGTGATATTTTATTATTTTAAAGTAGAGCTGAATTCTGTTTTCTGTATTTTATTCAGGAATTTAACATCAGTATTCATAATTATGATTGGGCTATTATTTTCCTTTATATGACTACCTTTAGTTACAGTACTTTTTAATAAATTTTTTACATTATTACTTGTAGAATTAACCTGATATAAGTAAGGTATGAGGTCCATCATTTTTCTCCAGGTGTTTAGGTGGTTTTTCTAACATCATTTAGATGTTGGGTAAACCTTTACTACTGATTTAAAAGTTTAAACTTTCTCATAGACTTGGGTCCTTTGCTGGTTTTCTATTCTGATGTACTGCATTTGTCTGTTCTTATGCTAGTACAGCATTATTGTAATTAGTTTTAACATCTGAAAGATAAGTCCTTCCTTACCTCTAATCTTGGGTGAAAATCTCCTCCTCCCAATCTCTTTAAGTGACTGGGTTAATTTTTCCCTACCATGTGCACTTCAAGTAGTTATTTAAATTATTAAATATTCCAAAATATACCTGAGTTTTCACTTGAATTGTATGAAAAGTACAGAATAATCTGAACAAAATGGCATTACTTATTACTATATCGATTTTCTTACTTAAGGATATATCACTTCTCTTTTATGTCCCACCGTAAGGTTTTGATATTTTCTTCAGATCAGTCTCATGCAGTATTCACTAGGTTTATTCTTAGACATTTAAAATTTTTGCTTCCATCATGAATGAATTTCTTTTCTGTTGTATTTTCTAAACTATTGTTCACTATAAAGCAATTAATCTATAGCTTGGGATCCATGGGCTTTTATTGAACTCCATAAAATTATTTTTAAAAATTTGCAAGTCAAGGAGATTATAATTTGCAACAAAATAGGCAGATGCCTCCCAAACAGTTAAGAAATACTGGCCTGGGGGAAATCATTGCTTTGTAGATTTATTTCTTATCTCAGCACTTTAAAGAACCATTTTATTAATTCTAGTATTTTTCTGGTTACTTTTGGAGTATTTTTCCAGCAAGATGGTTACATTATTTGCAATTAATGATAACATTTGTCCTCTTTTCTAATATTTATAGCTGTTATGCCTCTTGGGCATCTTGGGTTGTTTGTTTTTTGATATCAAGTTGTATGAGCTATTTGTATATTTTGCATATTAACCCATTGTCAGTCACATCATTTCTTTTCCATTGTATTCATATCCATCATATTTTTTTATTGTGATAAAATGTACATCCGAAAGCTTAATATTTTAACCATTTTTAAGCATACAATGTGGTGGCAGTAAGTTGTGCAACCATCACCACTATCCAAGTCCAGAACTTTTTCATCATCCTAAACTGAGACTCTCCCCAGTCCCTGGTAACCTCTGTTCTACCACCTATCTCCCTGGATTTGCCTGTTCTAGGTACTTCATATAAGTGGAATCATTTAATTTTTGTTCTTTTGTGTTTGGCTTATTTCACTTAACGTGTCTTCAAGGTCCATCCATATTGTAGCATGCATCAGAATTTCATTCATTTTTAAGGCCAGAATAATATTCCTTTGTATGTATATAATACATTTTGTTTATCCATTTATTTGTCAATGGACATTTGAGTTGTTTCCATCTTTTGGCTGTTGTGAATAATGCTGCTATGAATATTAGCATATAAATATCTGTTCAAGTCCCTGCATTCAGTTCGTTGGGGGCATACACTAGAAGTAGAACTGTTGGATTGTATAGTAATTCTGTGTTTAATTTTTTGAGGAAAAGTCAGTGTTTTGTGTTTTCCACAGTGGCTTCCCCATTTCACATTCTTACCAACAATGCATAGAGAGTCCAATTTCTTCACATCCTTATTGATACTTATCATTTTCTGATTTTTTTAAAAATTGAGATAACTTTGGTTTATAATATTATGTAAGTTTTATTTGTACAACATATATTTCTACTTCAGTGTACACTACAACATGGACACCACTAAAAATTTAGTTTCCAGTCATCACCATAGTTGATCCTCTTTAGCCATTCCACATTCACTTACAATCCCTTCCCCTCTGACAACTACTCTGTTCTTTGTATCTATATGTTTGTTTTTGGTTAGTTTGGTGTATTCACTTATTTTTGTTTGCTTGCTTGATTTTAATATTCCACATATGAGTGAAATCGTACAGTATTTATTTGTCTTTCACCGTCTGATTTATTTCATTTAACATAATATCCCCTAGGTCCATCCATGCTGTTGCAAATGGCAGGACTTTTTATGCCTTTATCTTTTCATGACTGAGTAGTATTCCATTGTGTATTTCTCTCCATACATACAGACACACACATATACACACATATTCTTATACATTCATGTTCTTTATTCATGTCATGTTCATCCATTGACAGTCACTTAGGTTGTTTCTATCTATTGGCTATTGTAAATAATGCTAATACTATGATGAATATAGGGGCACATAGGTCTTTTCTTATTAGTGTTTTCATATTCTTTGGATAAATACCCAGAAGTCAAATAGCTCATAGTTCTATTCTTAAGTTTTTGAGGAAAATCCTTACTGTTTTCCATTAGTAGCTGCACCAATTTACGTTCCCACCAACAGTGTTTGAGAGTTCCCTTTTCTCCACATCCTTTCCAGCACTCTTTATTTCTTGCCATTTTGTTAATAGCCATTGTAACAGGCATGAGGTGATATTTCATAATGGTTTTAATTTGCAATTCCCTGATAATTAGTGATGTTGAACCTCTCTTTGTGTGCCTGTTGACTATCTGTATGCCTTTGGAAAAATGTCAATTCAGGCCCTCCGCTCATTTTTAAATTGAGTTGTTTTGTTGTTGTTGAGTTGTATGAGTTCTTTGTATTTGGATATTAATCTCTTATCAGATATGAAGCTTTTTAGTTTGATGTAGTCTGGTTTGCTGATTTTTTATTTTATTTCCTTTGCCTGAGGATATATGCTCAGAAAGATATTGCTAAGACTGATGGCAAAGAGTGTACTACCTATGTTTTCTTCTAGGAGTTTAATGGTTTCAGGTCTCACATTCATTTAAAATCCATTTAATCTGGTGGGTTTTTTTTTTCTTTTGTAATAGCCATCCCAATGGGTATGAAACAGTATCTCATTTAGTTTTTATTTGTATTTCCTTAATGATGATGAATGCTGAGCATTTTTTCATTTGCTTATTGGCACATTCGTATATCTTCTTTAGAGAAAAACTGTTCAAGTCCTTTGCCTATTTTTTAACTGGGTTGTTTTTTATCATTGTCATTGAATTCTAAGAGTTCTTTACATATTCTGGATATTAAGCCCTAATTAAATACATGACTTACAAATATTTTCTCCCATTCTGTGAGTTATCTTTTCACTGTGTTGATAGTGTCTTTTAATATATAAAATTATTTAATTTTGATTAATCAAATTTATCTCTCTTTTTCTTTGGCTGCTTTGTGCTTTTGGTTTTACATTTCAAGAAATCATTGCCAAATCCAATGTCATAAAGCTTTCCCCTTTGTTTTTTCTAAGAGTCTGATAGTTTTAGCTGTTAGATTTAGGTCCTTGATCCATTTTGAGTTAATTTTTGCTTATGGTTTGAAATAAGGGTGTAATTTCATTATGTTGAAAATGGATATCCAGTTTTCCCAGCACCTTTTGTTGAAAACACTATCTTTTCGCCCATTCAATGGGTGGCACTCTTGTTGAAAATCACTTGACCATGTATGCAAAGTTTTATTTCTGGGCCTCTATTCTATTCCATTGGTCTATACATTTGTCCTTATGCTAGTATCAAACTGTTTAAATTGCTATTGCTTTGTACCAAGTTTTGAAACCAAGAAGTATGAATCTCCCAAGTTTTGCTCTTTTCCAAGATTGTTTTGGGTATTTAGATTCCTTTGAGATTCTGCATGAATTTTAAGATAAGTTTTTCTGTTTCTGCAGAAAAAAAAATGTCATTGGAATTTTGACAGAGATTGCATTGAATCTGTAGATAACTTTGAGTAGTATTGTCATCTTAACAATATTAAGTCTTTTGATCCATGAACATAGGCCGTCTTTCCATTTATTTAGGCATTCTTTAATTTGTTTCATCAGTGCCATTGCATTTTTAAACTGACAAATAATATCTTTCAACTCTATGAATATTTTTCTGATCCTGAATTTTTCCTTGTGTGTGGGGGCATACACTGTTATTGTGTTAGAGATGATATATCTTTAATCATGAATATGAATTAGAATTGCTTTATGTGTTCCCCTGTTTCTTATATGAGTTTGCTTCAAAGAGGAAATTTTCTTAACCTTCTTAAATTGCTCCTCTTCTTTCCATCTTATGAGAATTTTTCTTAGTAGAGAGACTCAAAAGAGGAACAACTACATTTATTAGGATTTGAGATGAGTTCCATCAGAGATCATGTAAATCTTTGTTGAAAATGTGAAGATCACAGGAAAAGAAGATGGGTAAATTTATATGTAGTGTAACTTTTTTTTGAGAAAGGTAGAGACTTAGTATGTCCAAGGTAAGGAGGAAGCCTGTGCCAAAGGAAAATAGTCAAGTGTAGACCTTGGATCACTATGTTGAGAATCTATCTCACCATCAACCACAGGCTTTCCTCTTCAGGTCACTGACTTGCAGGCTGATAGGTCCTTCTGTCACCTTGATCTCAGCAGCTCTACATCTTGCAGGAATTATTCCAAGAGTCTGACATGTATATGACACGCTTACCAATTTGCCAGCAATGCAAAACATTTTCCCTGTCATACTAGTTCAGCTGTTTTTACAGCATTTTGGAAAGAAAAAGGAAGGTTAAAATGTGTAGAACCAGATCACTGTTTTTAACTGGAAATTTTACCTTTCTTGTAAACTTTGAAAGATGAAAGAAACAAGCATAATGAAACAACTGTGAGTCAAAGAATTATTATGTCTTATCCAACTCAATGGCCTCACTTCACTGCTAAGAAAATTATTCTCAGAGAGGTTGAATTATTTGCCTAAATTCATGTAAGTAGTCAGTAAGAGTAGGATTTTTTTTTCAATTCACAGAATTAAAATGTTTAAATCCAGTGATTTTTTTTTCCTATTACATTACATAGCTTACCTAATTCACTGTATCTGTATGCATATTGTTATCCTTTTTCTTATCTGTGGAATAATTAAATGGTAGCAACCACTATACATATAATATGTGCAAATACAGAAGTATATATGCATTTGTGTGTACATATATATGTATATATATATATATATATATATATATAATCTTCTATTAATGACTTATTATGTACTGATAACCTAGAATACCTTTTTCAATTATAAGAGAAAATAATAATACCTACCTTGTAAGGTTGCTATGGGAATTATATTATTTATAATATATATATGTTTTATGTAGATGGGGATACTGAGTCAGAAAAGGCTCAAGGCCACTCTACCATAAATGTAGAAACCTGGATTTGAGCCCGGGAACCATGGCCCCAATGTCCCACACGCCTAATCACTGCACTATAGAGTTTCCCACAGTTTTACTACTATATACAGTTTTAAATTAAAAATAAACCTAAGCCTACATAACTCACCACCCAAACCCTCTGACTTCTTCCAGAAAGCAGTTCCCCTGAAAGCATGTGCCCTCTACACATTTTATCTTTGTGGCCTTTTAACAACATAGCTTGGAAATACTCCTCACAAAGAGGTACCGAGGTAGAATCAGCAATTCGCAGATGGGGTTAAGAGGTTAAGCATCTTGCTTATTGCTTAAGGAGTTGGAGAGAAAGCCAAGAACACTTGGCTCAAACTGCTGAATAGAAACCAAGAGACCACACTTCTCTCTCCCTCCCAGTCAGCCTTTGGTTTGGTCGAGGGTATGGTTTTGCCATCAGTATCACAGGGGAAAATGACATACTCTGAACACATCACTTGATTCCTGGAGCAGAATAATTGCAGGCTGTCATTACCAAGGGGCATAATTCTGAAAGCTTTTTCTAAATTTAAAAGTAACAGGAGAGAAAAAGAGTCTTCAGATACTTTGTGCTTGAAAGCACCTGGATTCATTCCATTTTGAAGTACTGTTCATGCAGGTACAAGAAGATTTGATGGCAAAATTAAGAGAAATGGAGTGGAGCACTTATTTACTCTCTTCTCCTCTTGACTGAGAAATAATATCATGGTGTGTCAGTCCACGGAAGGTCCTTTCCTCTCTGTGCCTCTGTCTCTCTGATTGTGAAATGAATACTGTAACAATCATCCCTACCTCATAGAACTGTTGGGAGGATTAGCAATGCCAGCCACCTAGCAGATGGTGTTGTTACATTTGTGGTTATTGTTGGGGGTTTTAACCAAGAATTAAGAAATCACCCTAAATCCTCATGGACACATACCACTTAAATCATCACAGCATAGCCAAGAATAATTCAGAGCAAGTCTCCTCTCCATGCCTCATATCCTTCTCTGAAGTTTTTAACCTTTGGCTGGTCTCTCCCTACACAGAGGGATATGGGTAGAAAAGACTGCTTTGGCATGGCGTCAGGTAAAAATGATTGTTTCCTCTGTCTAATAGTTCTAGCAAGACTTCCTCCAGATGAGAGCACACAGGCAATGTCTCTAGAGGAAGTTTGTCTAAGGGCTTCTCATACTGAATCTCAATGATGGTAAGAAAGAACCCACCTTAAAGCAGTTCAGTAGGCCTAGGAACAGATGGATGTGTGAGAGCAGACTGGTCCTGTGCTTCTCACAGTCTCCCTCTGGAGGACCACTGCTAGGGAGGAGAAAGGAAAGGCATAGGCCTGGGGTCTCTAGGTTGAGTTTGAAGTGGCTCATCAAAATAAGAAATTTCCTCAACATCCTTCCATCTTGAAAATGAATGTGCATTTGTATTCTCTTCCATAACACACCAATGTTTAACTTCACATAAAAATCATGTTGAGTCCTTTCTCAAATTTTGGAGTATAATCTATGCCCTAGGAAAAACCATTACACACACACACACACACACCTTCTGTGTCTTTGTGTACAGTTCACTGTCCTGTACCAAGTTTGGATGCCACGTATGTAGTAGAGACAACCCAGACTTTGTACCGAGACCAGCCTTGGCTCCAGTCCGGGCTCTACCAGCCTGTGCATGTTCTGTGCCTCTTAAATCTGTTGTCTTTTCAAATGTATGATGAAGATAATAAACACCATTGGGTGGTGTTATGGTGCTTTGTGAACTAGTGCATGGAAAGAGCCTAGCAGAGACCCTAGCACAGCCTAGATCCTCAGGAAGTACAACTTCCCCTGCTCACCTACTATCTGGCATGTGGCACATACATAGATAAAGGATAACATCTGACTGAGCAGCATCCACAAACATTCTTATCTGGATGAAGCCAGCAAGGCAAACTTCAGAAATAGCAGCATCAAACATGGTAGAGTTCTCACATTCAAATCTAGATAGCTAAGACCAACACATTTTCTGTGGGCTAACCAAAAAAATCTACTGTTGGTCAACATCAGGCTTGTCCATCCTCTCCTAGCCCCTTGGCCTCCCGGGTGGGAACTTGAATCTTAGATTTAGCACTGCCTTTGACAGGCTCAGAATGCCTCCTTGTGAACTGTGGTTCAGCCTTTGATACTCACCCTCAACAATTTTTTAAAATTATTAAATATTTTAAGTATAACAAAAGTATACAAAGAAAGGATTGTAAACCCTCATTATCCACCACCAAGCTTATGAAATAAAATGCTACATGTTTTGACACCCCCCTTTCTCTTATCAGAGATATTACTATCCTGAAAGTAGGATTTATCGTCTTAATGACTGTTGTATATTTTTGCATACCCATGGATAATATATTTTTTCATATTCAGTTTTATAATAAACTATCATGCTGTGTTCTTCTTGAACTTGCTTTTTACACAACATCATGTTTTTGAAACTTTTTCTATGTAGATACATGTAGCTACACTTGGTTCATTTTAACTAATGTATACTTTCTGTGGCATTGCATTATATTGTAATAATGTACCACCATGTACTAATCTATTCTCTCATTAATATACAATTAGTTTGTTTCTTACTTTTCACTGTTATAAACAAAGTTGCATTGAACATTCTTGTATCTGTCTCCCAGAAGGTGGGAAGCAAGATTTCTCTAATATAGAGATATATACCTAGGGATTGAATTGCTAGGTCTTTGGTATGTGAATATGTAACTTCAGTAGACATGATTTAATTGTGCTCCGGAAGGGCTGCACCAATTTACACTGCCATTAGTGATTATAAGAATTTTCATTTCCCGACATTCTACCGATGTCTTGTGTGATTCTCCTATTCTTCTCAAACAGATGTGCCTACATTTGACTTGTGGATTGGATTATCTGGTGTGAACCTAGTATACTCCTACCTACTCCCACTCCAGCCCAACATTGCTCCAAAGTGTGACAAGGAAGTCCTATCTTTTGGAGAGAACTGTAGCTTTTTCCAGCCTGACCAGAACAGCAGACTCTTGTCTATTATCTACCGTAGAACTGTCTACTTTCAGCTTCCATCCAAGAAAGCGACTCTGGGCTCCTCATTCTCTGTTGCTCAAGATTTGGCAGAGTGCCACTCTATCCTCTGCCCGTGCAAACACTCCTTGTGGTCAATAGTACTAAGCTCAGGTACATCAAACTGACCATCTTAGATGCCACCAGCACCAGCAGAGACCCTGTCCCCCCCTGAACTAAGAGGAGTGTGGAACTAAACGTTCTCACGGGATAAAAATATGTATTTGGGCAACCCTGACTATAGAGCCTACTTTGCACCACTCCCATCTCTTGCAAAATATGACTCAACTAGGGGAAAGGGTTAGTGATGGGAAAGGTCTTATAGGGATTTGTTTGCAGCCAAGTAGTGCCATAGGAAACTACATGGTGCAAACCACTCTGCAAATGAGTAATAAACCAAAATAGAGTTATATACAGAGGAGTTTGTTTGGACAAATTGATCATGTTGCCCCGTGATTAAACCACTGTTCCTGTCCTTTATGCCAGCTTAGGACAGCTCAGGAATTTGGAAATTCCTTGAGGGGCTCCTTTTAATGAACTTCAGTTACTGGTCTGCACTTGACCCTGTGTCGTACTCTAGACTACCACTGCCTGTCAAATGTAGCATCTCCAGTTACCAGCACATTTCCCGGGTTCTGTTTCTGTCTCAACCATTGGTCCTAACATAAAATCAGATGCAGGACTCTGAGCTAGAAGGAAGCTGGTAGATCTTATAGTTCCACACTTTCACTTTGCATTTGAGAAACCAAAGGTTGACATGTATTAGAAGTGGCAGAACTAGAATTCAATTCAGTCTGTCTTCCTGCAAAGTCCATGCTCTTGTGAATGGTACTGAAGCCATGGGAAGAGTGAGACTGCCTTGTAAGACAGTGTGAAAAAAGTGAAAGTCGTTCAGTTGTGTCTGACTGTTGGCAACCCCATAGACTGTAGCTCCTCTGTCCATGGAATTCTCCAGGCCAGAATACTGGAGTGGTCACCATTTCCTTCTCCAGGGGTTCAGTGTAGGTGTAAGAATAAGGGGATCTGGGTTCTAGGGCACTCCAGTCTTTACAGTTCTAGAAGAGAAGGAAAAGCTTACTCAGAAATATGAGAAAGAACAACTGATGTGGAAGATGGAGAGAGGATGCTACAATGGAAGTCAAGAGAAGAAAGCATTTTTAATTAAGAGAGAGGAGTTAACTGTGCTACTGTTAGAGAGTGAGTAAGAGGAAGGCAGAGAAGTGACCATTGAATTGGGAATGTGGAGATCATTGAGGACCTTGAAGTAGGCAGTTTCAGTGGAATTGTTGAGTCAAAAGTCATGGCAAAATGAGCTAAGAGGTGAGGGGTTTCAATTTTAAATTGAAAGGTAAAGACATTTTTAGCCCCCTTTCTTGTAAAAAGCACCCACAATCAGGAGAAGGTGAAACAAAACCACAAAGCCCACCTTTGAGGAAATTAAGAAATATTTAAACCATAAGAACACAGGACAGAAAGAATACAGAGAGTGACAAGTGATGTAAGCAGTGTGGAGAGAAGTCATACGTAATCCTGCAAGAGATATTGAGGAGGAAATAGCCTTGTAGCCTTGCAGAACCTTGGAAAGCTCAAAACCTGGAACTGTCTTCTGCTACTGCAGAAGGCAAGGAAGTGTTACAGGGTGAAGACTGGAACATGTTTAAAAGTTTATCTAAGGATCTTTTCAAACTTCAGAACCACTTGCTTCCGCTACAATTTGAAAAATTCCCCCTTTTCCAACTCCACTAGAAAAGAGAAGTGTATTCTCTGGCAAAATTAAACAAGAAAGGTTTCATGGACAGACACCACACAAGGGAGATCATGGAAACATATGCACAACAAATGTTGCTACTTCCAACCCTCTCCCTTGTCAATTCCAGAATTAACAACTAAGGAAAGAGTTTGAAAACTACTTCTCTGTAGAAATAATCATTTCAGAGGGGGAAAAATGTTCATACACCAATGCATCAGTGGATGATCCATCCAACAAAGAATCCTGTTGATAAAAGCTGATCATCCACCAACTGGTATGCCCCACCATGCACACAGGGTTTCCCAAGTGGCACTAGTGGTAAAGAACCTGCCTGCCAATGAAGAAGATGTAAGAGATGTGGGTTCGATCCCTGGGTCAGGAAGATCCCCTGGAGGAGGGCATGGCAACCCACTCCAGTATTCTTGTCTGGAGAATCCCATGAACAGGGGAGCCTGGTGGGCTACAGTCCATAAGGTCACACAGAGTCGGACACACTGAAGCAATTCAGCACACACGCACACACCATGCACACAGAGCTTCCAACGAGTCTTAGTCTTGTTCATTCACTATGAACAGATAGATAAAGATCACTTTACATTTGAAATCTTTACCAAGAAAAACTGGGAAGCAAGTACTCTTTCAAGAAGTTTTGTTTTGAAGAGACATGCAAATGAATCGGTCAATAGCTAGAGGGACATGTGGGGTCACAGAGGATTTACTTTGTTAAGATGAAAGGTACTAGAGTATATTTATATGCTGGTAATCATCTCCAGTATTTTTCTTCCTGACTTGAAACAAATGTGTAGTCACAAATATTTAGAAAAAGCCTTTATAGTATATGTCTGCTTCTAGTTAGGATGTAGAGAGATGTGAAAAACCTTCATTTCCATGGTCAACCAGAAAAGCCCAGACAAAATAAAATTCATATGTTCCACTGGGGCTAGCAGACACACAGGAAGCACTGATGAGATGAGAGAGAAACAAGCCCAGTAGAACTGAGCAGACGTCTGCAGAAGCTTCCATACTTGAAGGTGGCTACCTTATCTGGGTTTGGGAAATTAGAAATGTAGGTGAGCCATGGACAGACCTCTCAGGCATGAAGAAGTCAGCTGAACCTTAGACAACAATGTGCACTAGAGAGATGGATTATCTTAAAGAGCCCCAATGAAGAAAAATTTCTCAGCCTAATAATTCTTACCTCTTATCCAAACCTCTGCAGTTTCCAAGAAAGTAGCAGTGAAAGAGCTGTTGAAAATGAGAGAGAAATCACTTAATCCCATGGATACTTGTGGTGCTTGCTTGGATTCCAGAGTCTTAAGTCAAGCAAAATTATCTGAAGCTGCGCCTAACTACCATCTCAAATACAGAAAAAATCACAAAGACAGGGCTGGGAACTGGGTTAATAACAGGGAATACAGTCTAATTAAAGCTGTATCCCAACCGAAGATCAACCTAACCCGAGAGAGAATCTAAACATTCAGTGCCACCACGACCCCAGCTCACAAAGATAAAAGGTTTACAGTCTGCAGTGAGTAAAAAAAAAACCAAATCAATATTATACCTAAGTTTCCCCTGCTTTTAAAAAATATACCATGTGTGAAATACAAATTTAAAAATTGTGAGATATGGGAAGTAGGAAAGTGTGACCGATGATCAAGGAAAAACACACAGGAATGGAAGCAAACTACAAATGACTCAATTATTGGAATTAATAGACAGGAATTTAAAACAACTACTATAAACATATAAAGAATTTACAGGAAAAGGTGCATATAATGGAGGAAGACATGGGGTATCTGAAAAATAAGAAAGAATCTCAAAACACCAAGTGAAAACTGCAGACTGAAAACTACAATATCTGCAGAAAATGGATTAATGAATTAAAAACACATTAATAGAAATTATCTAAACTGAAAGAGAGAAGGGAAAACATGGAGGGTGATGAACCAGATCTTATTATTTGTGAGGTGATATCAAGTGATCTAATATATGTATAATTAGAATACTAAACATGATATTTCACACACAGGTTCAAGAAGCTGAAAGAACCCCAAACAGGATAAATTTTAATAAATCACCTAAGCACATCACAGCTGAATTCTTGAAAACCAGAATAAAGAGAGACTCTTAAAAGCTGTCAAAGGGAGAGGGAAAAGACATACTACAGAGAAATATCAATGAAAATCTCTTATTTTTCCCTGGAAAAAAGCATGTGCAATCCAAAGACAAAGGAGCGATATCTTTAAAGAGACAAAAGGAAAAAAAGTCCAGCCAGAATTATGTATCCATTGAAAATATCCTTAAAATTAAAGGCAAAATCAAGACGTTTCTAGAAAGAAAAAAAAAGAATCATTACCAGCATATCTGTGTTACAAAATAAATAAATAAATGTTAAAAGAAGTTTTTCAGAGAAAAAAATGATACCAGGTGTAAACTATCCATAACAACACATAAAAACAACAACTAGAAACTATTTCCTTTTTCATTTATAATTTTACTTATTTGTTTTTGACTGTGCTGGGTCTTTGTTGCTGTGCGAGCTTTTCTCTAGTTGTGGTGAGCAGGGGCTACTCTCTCGCTGTCGCGTGTACAGGCTTAATTGCTCCCCAGCATGTGGGATCATCCCGGACCAGGGATCGAACTAGTGTCTCCTGCATGAGCAGGTGGATTCTTCACCACTGAGCCACCAGGGAAGGCCAACTATTTTCTTAATTTCATAAAAAGATGATTATTTAAGACAGAAACAATTAACACTGTATTTTGGAGTGTATTACCTATAGAAGTAGAATATATGACAACAGTAATGCAAAGGATGACAGAGAATTACATGGAAGTATAATACTAAGAGGTTTTTCCATTATATGAGAAGTGGTGGGATATTAACTTATTATAAAATAAGGATAAATACCATAATCCATATAGCAACTGCTGAAATGAAATGAAAGGGAGGATATCACTAGAGATCCTACAGATATTAAAAGAGAATGAAGGAATATTAAGAAGTAATAGAAATAAATTCAACATTTATAATGGATATTAATAAATACCTATGCATGTTACTATATAAAAATTATACCTAACTTTAAAAAATATAACAATAGATCTTTGGTTCAACATGCATCCTGATGTCATTAATCATACTGGCCTACTCTGAAATAAAAATCGTAAAGAGGACGTGATTCTTTATACATTATAAACAAATGATTAGAGTTGGTTATGGGACTTCATGGCTCCAAAGTAGCAGCAAAATGTCTTTAGTTAATCTTTGCTATTCTGTTCGGTTCACTCCATGTTTTTGGTAGCCAACACTGGAGCCCTGAGACATCCGGAAATGTTGTGAGTGTAGCATTAGTGGTTAATTGTGATGCATCTTTACTGTATCGTTGAGGTTCCAAAGCCAGAAACTGCAGGACATTTGAGGAAAGTCAGTTCCACAGAAGCTCTTTTATTAGGAGGCAAAAAGTGGCCAATTCAGAGCTGACGCTGGGTTTCAGAGGGGTGGTGGTGGAGGAGTTTATTTTTTATAGACTGAGAATGTTGTAGACATTGCCTAACCCCAAGGTGGATTTTGCAGTAGAAGAATCACCGGGATACTTGGGGTAAAAAGTTGTTGAAGTGCTTCTTGATGTACTTACGTACATTCATCCTTTAATGGTTTCATCAGCAAATATTAAAACGTCACAATACAACTGGAATCCCAGAAAGCAATCTTCAAGAAATGTAGAAAAATTCCCAGGGTAAGAGAAAGCCCAACAGACACTGTAACTGATTCTCCCCACCCCCTCCCCCTACAAACCAGCATAGTACTTGGGTGCAGAGTGAGTGCTCAGTAAATAGTTGTGAAAATGAATGAATGGATGGATGGATCTATCCAAAGTGGAGTCATTCATTCAGCAACAAATCACTCACTCTATGTCCATCATTAAGTATTGCAGGAGTTGCAAAAGGAACACAAGACATGTGGCCTGAAAACCCTTAACTTCTAAGTAGGAACATTGGCAGACATGTGAAACCACCAAGGAAAAGAGGAGACTCTTTAATAGCAGCCTGTTTTCGTAGGATTCCCAGACTCTCTCATTTCCCAGGAAGATAACATTTCATTTGGTAATACCCAAGTTCTCAGAGAGGAGAGGTTCTTATCAACCCCTTTAAAAGACCTTTCTCAGTGATTTGTTCAACATTTGCTTTCAGATTAGCCATTCCCTATTAAGTTTTCATGGAAAATAATGCTAAGGGAGATTTAGGTTTTAAAAGTTTCTAATATTAAAAAGAAGCTTTTATTATTTCTCTTAGTTTATACATCAGTGGTGTCTTCTGTTTTATAAGACAAGAGACTGAGTTTACTATCTGTAAATGTAAACACATGTCCATTAAGAAACATGTGAGTTTTTGTTTGAACATAATAACCCAGTGGCTTAATGTTTTTCTTAATCTTTTTTTAACTTTAGAGAAATCTTTTAGGAACTAATATCTCTTGTTTTGAAGAAACATTTATCTGAAGTTCAGCAATTCCTACAGTTTCACTTCAGTTTCTTTTTCTTCTGTACAATTCAAGAACATTTAATATTTTGAACGACATGTTTGTTCTATTTGTATTGTTTAAAGGCAAATAAAACTTGGTGCACATAAAAAAAATAAATAAATAAAAATAAAAGACCTTTCTCCCAGCTTTCTTTCATTTCTAAGAGAGCATAAAAAAATAGGTCTTTATTAATAGATCTATTGTCCCAGAATTAAAACAGACCCACAATTTCCATGAAACCATCTGTTTTGTTTGCATGGATGTTGTGGGAGCTTAGAGAAGGAGCATGGAGTAGGGAGATGGGGCCATAAGTCATCTGATCTTTTACCAACAAAGGGTGGTGTAAGGGAAGTGTGACCACTGCTTGGGACCAGTGAGCTCATCATATCTTACCAGACACATCAAGGATAAGGACAGCTCCCAAAACAGCCTGTGCTTGTTCTGGTACCAAAAAAATAGAAAGCTCAAGAAAACACTTGTAAGGAAAGGAAATAGGCTTAGAGAAAACACCCCCGTTCCCAGGCATTTTTTGGCAGAGGAAAAATGCAATGCAGCCAGGGAAACTTTTCTGCACCCCCAGTAGCCCCCCTTTTTTTCCCCTCTTTTTAAAGTTCCAATTTTAACACAATACACCAATTTTAGTGTTACCAAAATGTCCTAAACCTCACTAGTCAATGACCAAAGACAAGACCACATTTACTTTTTTGGTTCACATTTCCTTTCAATGCCCAATCTGCGTCTACCTAATTAGAAATTATCCTCCGACTCCATAATGCACCTCAGCTATACCGAAGAGTTTCAGGGTATGACCTCTGTGACTTAGGAACAAGCCCCAGTTTTCTGTCTCAGGCACGCTCTCCTATCCCAGCTTCACCATTCTGCCACCTTGTTGGCTCTTGTTGCTGTTGTTCAGTTGCTCAGTTATGTCTGACTTTGCAATCCCACGCACTGCAGCACACCAGGCTTCCCTGCTCTTCACCAACTCCCAGAGCTTACTTAAACTCATGTTCGTCGAGTCGGTGATGCCATCCAACTATCTTGTCCTCTGTCGTCCCCTTCTCCTCCTTCCTTTAATCTTTCCCAGCATCAGGGTCTTTTCAAATGAGTCACCTCTTCGCATCAGGTGGCCAAAGTATTGGAGCTTCAGCTTCAGCATCAGTCCTTCCAATGAATATTCAGGACTAATTTCCTTTAGGATTGACTGGTTTGATCTCCTTGCTATATGAGGGACTCTCAAGAGTCTTCTCCAACACCACATCTCAAAAGCATCAGTTCTTCGGCTCTCAGTCTTCTTTATGGTCCAACTCTCACATCCATACATGACTACTGGAAACACCATAGCTTTGACTATATGGACCTTTGCTGTTAACCTCATGAAAAGGCTGACCTGCAGGGCAAAGCTGCCCTCTGCCGGGTGAATGCTAACGCCACCCTCCCCCTACCATGGTGGCCTTATGCGGGACTCCACTCTCATCTTTAACCCTCCTTCTAATGCACAGATATATGCTCTTTCTCATTACCCAACAACAGAGTTGAAATTAAACTATGGCTTCTAATGGAATCTATTAAAATGTGGGGGTTCTGTAAAGAGGTACAGTATAGAGAGTGGTTTATAATCACATGGACCCAGGCCCGCCCTACAGTCAATTACTACCAGGTCAGCTTCTACCTGGCCACTGGCCACATGTAGCCAGTGAAGCTTATTCCCTCCTCTACCTCTTCAGCAAATATTTTTTGAATGTCTGTAATGTTCCAGGTACTGTCGTGAACACAGAAGATTAGTGAAGACCAAAACAGACATGGCCCAACCTTCATGGAGTTTAAAGTCTAAAACTGAAACAAATGAACTAAACTGAACAGATGATGACATAATCAAATGTTACTAGTTACAAAATGTCTTAAGCGCTATAAAGCAAAAATTGTGGGATGCCTTGTAAAGTCTGATTGAGGGAGCTAATTGTCCAATGAAGCTACTTTGAGCAATTGATATTTAGCTTGGGATTGAAGGCTGGGAGAGAATTAGCCCAGTGGAGAGCTGGACAAAGAATATCTCCAGTCCCTAGGCATCAGTGACTGCAGGTGTGAAGGATCTGTTGGAGAAAGGAACTAGGGATGACCAGTGGCACTCAAATGAAGGGAGTAGGGGCAGAATGGTGCAAGTTGAGACTGTCAGGGACGCAGAGAACCATCCATGTAGGCACTTGAAGGTTGTGGTAAGGATTTGAGATCTTATGCCAAGTGTAATTAATTGCTATGAAGGGTTTTGAGCAGGGGAGTGAATGGCATGTTTTGACACATAGTTTAAGAACATGTGGAGATTGAACAGAAGAGGGTTGAAAAGGCAGTCTGATAGCTAGTGACTTTCCCAACCAATAGTGTAAGTAAGAAATGATGGTGGCCCAGACCATGAGGTTGGCAAAAGAAATAGAAGTGTCAGTCTCAAGATATCTTTAGAATACAACCAATGGAATCTAATGTTAGATTACCTAGGGGATTAGGAGAAAGGGAAGTCAAGGTAGAGGGGGTCAAAGAAGGCTTCCAGTTAGTTGATTTGGGCAGCTTGGCATGTGAGCTGATATCTGGGCACTCATAAGAGAAGCAGGCAATAATCTGTACGTCTCCCAAAGTCTAAGTTACTTGATCTTTAATATTCCACCTTAGAAGCATCAGCAAACTCAGTTTAAACCCTATTCAATTCGTCTTTTAAAACTTCCAACCTGACAATCCAGTCTCACCTATGAGCACCCCATTACATCAGTTTAACAAAATATTAATTCTGCGTTGGGCTTCCTCTTTAAGCAGTTACCAGTATATACAAGTAATAAATTTTATCCATTCATTTGTTCATTCATTTATTCAAGAGAGAAATAGTGACTGAGAGCAGGGCCTCTAGGTTGAAATCCCACCTCTGCCACTTAGTAGTGAAGGGGCTTTGGACAACTTCCTTAAAGTCTAGAACTGAAACGAACAGATGTTATCAGTTATAGAATTAGTTGTTAGTTTATAAATTAGTTATAAAATGTCCTAAATGCTATAAATCCAAAACTGTTGGGTGCCACATGAAGTCTGATTGAGGGAGCTAATTTGAACTGGGGAAGTCAAATGACTATTTAATACCTTCAGCAATATAGTGACTCAGTTTCCTTATCTGTGAAATGAAGATGACTCTAGTATCTACCTCAGAGAGCTACCATAAGGCATAAGTGAGTTAATTGTATATATTTTCAAACAGTTTGATACAGTATTAGTACACAGATGGTATTAAAAATTGCCATTGCTCTTCATTAATTCAAGTTTTACTGAAAACTTGTCACTGTTCTATGCTGCTTGCGAAGAAGAAATCCAGGCAAATTTTTTTTTTTCTTCTAATCAGGCAGATTTGATGTCAAGCCTCTGTTCTCTTACTTAACTAACCTCTCTGAACTCATTTTCTTACCTGAGAGCAATAATACCCACCTGGAGTGGTTATTGTGAGGATGAAATCAGAAATCTGTGTAGGACCTGTATCTATTGGATGCCCAGTGAACATTAGTTTCCTTCCCTGCTGAAAAAAACTTTCCCCACCTAATTTAAACTGTGCATCTCCACCCTCTGCTGCTAAAGAAACTCCAGTGCGAGGAAGATAATTTCAAACCCTTTATGGGCTTACTGTTCATGAATGAAGTTCATTTTTTCTTTCCTTTTGTCAAAAACTACTCTTTCTTGCCCCTTTCAGCATAGTACAGAGCTATTTAATTGATGGGAATGTGAATGTGGACATCTAACATCCCTAAACGAATGGTCCACAAAGATTCTAATTGGCCCCCTAAGCTTCATGCTTTCCGCTGCTGTCAGACCCTTTCCCAAGACCATAACCCACTTCCTCTTCCTGCACCACTACCACCTTAAGCAATCAAAGTAAGAAAACACAGACTCCAGCCCCCAGAAAACACTGTGGGTTGTCCTGGAAAGCCCAGTTTGCCAGGGTCTTTATTTTCAATGCTGACTACTTGGTTTTCTCTGGCACAACAGCGCTGGTGGCATTTTGCTCCAGACGCCTGTGCCTCCTGCCTGTGGTCCTTGTGGTGGCCTTGCCCTGGGTTGTTAGTACCCACCTCTCTCTGGACTACATGTGCCCTTTGTATCTTGATATAAAGTTGCTTAAGGTGGTATGTTTCCTTCAAGACCAGTTGCATCTCAAGACTTGTTTCCAATGTAGGGTGAAAACTTTGTCCTGTTCCAGGGAAAGGAAAATTTTCACCCACAGATTCCTGCAGAAATGTCCTTCCCCTCAGTCCCTGGAATCTCACTTATTCTACACTATGGCTGGCCCTAAATTGATGATTTACTACAAAGACTTTCCTATCGATAGGCTTTTAGGGGACTATTGGGGTAATATAGACTATCCATGGAGATAAAGTCTAATGCATGTGACTATCAACAGCAAAAGAAAAACAAGACTAACAGGATGTCTTTGGATTTCAGGGAACAGATCCGTCAAGGGCTAGAAGAACTCCAGAAGGTTCTGCCAGGAGGAGACACTTACATGCATGAAGGATTTGAAAGGGTAACTTTAAAAAGAGTTTTAAACTCCAAATATAGATTGTGATATAGAAACATCAACACAGGGATGACTGATGAGATGAGACACATGTTTTGACGGAACTGAACCACACTCAATGGCAAGAGTAAAAAAATTTCCCTTAAGTGTTTACCCAATAATTCCATCCAAAAGAGCTGAATAAATGAAATTCCTTCCTCCTTCCCTGACACTGGATGAAGAATCTCAGCTAATGCTTGGCTGATGCTCATGAATCATGCCACACACAAGTCCTCTCTATTCCCAGGGTAACCTTTGCTATATATTTCTTCAGAGGTTGAGACAGAATTTCATCATTTCAGTCTTAAGAAAAACAAGTCCCAGTCTATGAGGAGTAAGGTATTGATCCAAGGTAACTTTAGATGAATGTCATCCATTGATATTTGAGTGAAACCTGGGTGAATTACATAAAGAATCAAGACTGACCCAAGACTGTGGATCCAACATCAGAGACCACTGCCCACTATGGCATTTGTTGTAGCAAAGAGTAGATACGTCTAATGACTTTTTCATGTGTTTTTCAGGCCAGTGAGCAGATTTATTATGAAAACAGTCAAGGTAAGACTATATTCTGAATTACCATTATGATTAACTTTTTTTTGTGTTTCCTTCTGAAAAATTGCCTCAGTAATTTCCTGTTTCAAAAGACACATATGATATTGCTTCACATCCTTGGACACACACTTCATCACAGAGAAGGGACACATAGAAAGATGGCACGTACCAGGTCAAATTCTACTGCTCTGATGATTCCCAAAAAAGTTATATAAAAGTAATTAAGATCTCATTATGGGCCACAGTCTGTAATGCTCATGACCAGTTTTGAATGTTGAATTCATCAAGTTAATAAATACTTGGATGAGTTAGTAAAGTCTTAGATTTTTATGTCAAATTTAATTTTCTTGTCCTTCTCTGAGCTCCAAGCCTCTTCATCATTGTGATTGGATATGATTTTAGATTAAGATACCAGTTTGGCTTAATCGTTCCTGCATTTAAATGGGGGAAAAAAAGAAAATAAATGGGGAAAGGGCATGAAATGCTCTTGCTAGTGTGCTTAGCACATCGAAATAATATTTATTATTATTTTAGTCAATATACTATTACTACCCTAACTTTCATGGGTAACATTTCTCTATCTGAGGCAAATCTCCAAAAAGAGAGTCAGCACTATATAGTAGGGACTTTTCTCCCAGAACTGTAGAGGTGTCCACTTCCTATTTTACTCTAAAATGCAAGAAATAAGACAGACCCAGTATCTATAGCAACACTTGTTAATACAAAGACATTATCAGCAATGTTGGCTCAGATGGTAAAGAGTCTGCCTACAGTGTGAGACACCCAGGTTGGATCCCTGGGTTGGGAAGATCCCTGAAGAAGGGAATGGCCACCCACTCCAGTATTCTTGCCTGGAGAATTCCATGGACAGAGGAGCCTGGTGGGCTACAGTCTATAGGGTTGCAAAGAGTTGGACACAACTGAACAACTAACAAACAATGTTACTAGAAGTTTCTAAATCACTGACAGTATTCTAGTACGTTTTGACAACTGCTGTAATACTTCTAGTCAACTTGTAAATCATGATGACTGTTACTGTTTGCCAAACTCTTCAAGGTGTGTGGCATGCAGTCAAGGACAGCATGTGAGAAGGACACCTGAATGGCCCAGGTGGTCAAGTTTGCCCTCAGGCCTTGGCAAGAGTCAGTTGGACTATTCCTAGGAAATAGTCATGTGTGATTCCCTGTAACTACCCCCAGCTGTCAGTCCAGTGATCAATTTACCAGGTTTGGTCTTTTTTAAAGACAAGACTTGGCAACGCAGAAACAAAACATGTTCCCCCTTAGAGTCTGTTCCACATTCTTCTTCATCTTGGAGCTATTTCAGTCTCAAAAGAAAAGGGCTGATTCTCACAATACTGAACCTCAGATGGTGCAGCTTCAAAGAGATGGACTCCCAGGGCTGAGGGGGTTTTCTTGGTGTGGCAGGATGAACTGAGTGGGTCTGTGTTGTTTGAGCAGGATACAGGACAGCCAGTGTCATCATTGCTCTGACTGATGGAGAACTCCATGAGGACCTCTTCTTCTACTCAGAGAGGGAGGTAAGAGACAGCCTGGCCTGTGTTTGACATAGAAACAGGGCTTCTTCCTTCTGAAATGGGCTGCAGTCTCTCTACTTGGGCAAAAATGATAGATTTTCTTTGTAAAATCCCCAGATAAAATAGAGTCCCATATGTGAAAAATAATAACAGTTTATTTTTAAAGTGAATCCACATGTCTCACACATGGTTGGTATTTTTCCCTTTTACAAAATATTTGCATATTACTTTGGGGGATAAAATATATCTGTCATGCCTTTCTTTATTGAAAGCAGTTTTGAAATACAATGTATCATTTTTCAACAAATCCATTGGTACTATTTTTCTTTTATTTCTACTAAAAACAGGAGGGGAAAGAATTACTTGAAATATGTAAGAGCCAATTTTGTCAAAATGTATTAATCACTGAAATTCTTACTAAGAATCAAAGCTGAACATTAACTGGTGACAAAGTAAATTGTAAGCTCTCCTTCGATATTCCTTTTTTCCTTTTCTTTATGCTCTTGAAAACTACTCCCTAAAGCAACTAAAGGAATTCTTTCTAAATGAAGCTTTCAGTTTGTATAAAGAGATTCAGAAAAAGAGGTTTGTCTAGGACTTGAAAGTGATGTTTATATTTAGGAAATTCTTTCCTTTCAAGTTTCACATTCGAGCTATATGTATAAGTAACCCAAGGAAACCAGTTCACCATAGAAATGTATTGAAGCCTCATTAGTGCCAAAGGCTCATTCAGGACAAGCTCGAAAGAAACACAATAAGAAGAAACACAGGCGGGGAGAAAGGGAGATACCAGCCTCTTAAGGAGAAATCAATCAGAGCATTACCCTTGTCTGAAACTCTTGACTACTATTTAATTTAAATTCAGCTTTCTCCACAAGCCGGAAGTATATATTCATTCATTCATTCACCCACTATTTACTTAGAGTTTGACCTGTATGGGCACTTTGCTGGACTAGAGAAACATTGGTGAGTAAGACACAGCTGCTGCCCTCAAGGACTTTACCATGTAATAACGTTCAACTTTTTGAAAACTCTGTTGGCAAAGGGCATTAGGATATTAAGTGGGTAAACACATTACTGTCCCCCATCCCTAACTTGTACAAAATTCTCAATGGGGAGACACATGAGTAAATTATGATAGACGCTCCCTGAGCATCTGGGAAACAATATATTCCTATACGAAAATACATTCCTATATAGAAATTCCTAACTTTAGAAAAAGTTGAAACTAACTATATAATAGTAATGCAAAATGGTTTATCTAGATGCAAAGTAGCAATCAAAGTAAAAACCCTAATAAGGAAATACGTGAATCTAAAATAAATGATAAGTAACAGGCTTAAAATAGGGATTAGTAGAAAAGAATTTTAGGTATGGAACATGCAAACTTAGAAAAATATTTGGAGTGCCACTGCCAATAGGAAGAGGGTGTCTGAAACAGAAAGATAAAGTTCAAGATACAGAAAGAAAATGAACCTTTCCATTTTTGATAATTCTATATAAAGCCCTGCTAGAGGAGAAATGTCATATAGATGCTGTTGCAGACAAGCCTGGGGCTAGACTGTATCTAAAAGTTAATTTTATCCTGAAAGCAGCAAGAAATATTTCTAACTTGAAGGTAAAAAGATGTATGTTTCTGTCCCTTCTAAAATTCAGGGTTAATCATAAGTGGGTTGGAGTACTAAGAGAGGGGGATAAAAGGACACCATTGAAATCAATATGCATATATTGGGCACCTATTATATGTTTCCTATCAATTATTTATTAATTTCCTACTGTATTGACACATACCAAGGAATTACAAATTTTGTTTTCTATTCTGAAACAAACAACCTAGAAAACCTGGAAGAGTATTTAATAAATCAAATATTAAAACCAAGCCAAAATCTGTGTATTATTCATTATGTTGCCCTCTCAATACTTAATTGTAGAGAAGGTCATAGGTTCACCCACTCAAATATGGACTGCAATTCCCATACCATTGACCCTGTGTTTTTGGGAATAAAAACCCTTATTCACAAAGGTGCTGACATTGATGCGCGTCTGTATTGTTCTAGGCCTCATGTGAGGAGCTCTGGATATGTTATCTCATTTAATCCCCCAAACACTTCACAGAGCTAAGTCAAGCATCAAACACAGGTATATCAGTTTCCAAAGATCACAACCTTGCTGTCAGAGCATGATGCCATTACAAAGGAAGAACCTATGTCAATAAAAATCCATCAGAGGAACAGAAAAGATAATTATTTCCCCAGAATATTTAATATGACTTAGCCTACAGTTTCCTTTTCCTCCCTTCATCATTCAAAGTTTCTCATCAAGACTCTACTTCTGTGGATCTTTCTCAACACTTCCTATTAGACTAATCACTCCCTTTGCATCTACCATATTGAATTAGAATGTGATGTTCACTGGAGTATTGACTCTTCAGGGACAGGGACTGCCCTCTCCCTTATGGTACCTGGCACATAGTAGATGCTCAATAAATACCTGGTTATTGCAATTAGTCTGGCTGATCCAAAAAAACTACATTTGCCACTGCTTCTCACTCTAATGTCATTTTTTCATTGGCCCAGGCGAACAGATCCCGAGATCTCGGTGCAATCGTTTACTGTGTGGGCGTGAAGGATTTCAATGAAACACAGGTATGAACATAGATTTCTTCATGCTTGGGAGCATATTAAGCTTGTGAATGATAGAAACCATATGCATTTGGTGAGGAGGGTGCATCAGCAGCGTAAATACCCTTTAGATAGATGATTTTTCCAGGAACACTAAACAGGAAGGGAGGCATTGGATGTGTGAGGGATGTGAACCCATTTGCAAATACATTTGAGGGTCTTCAACACAGAGCATCTAGGCAGCATCCTTTCTAGTTGACTTTTAGTAGATGTTAAATTGCCAAGAAGTCAAAACAGACCGAAATTAACTTGGAAACAGATTGATTTTTTTAAATTTATTTTGACAAATCTGATTTTCTTATTTAAATGGCAAACATCCCTTTTATCTCATTAAAAACACAATGCATTTTCAATACCCTTCCCATAAATGGAAATAATTGGCCAGTGGGCAGAAAAGTATGTCCAGGTATATATAAGCAAATTGTGAAAATGTGTTAGCAACCTAAAGGGATGTTCTTCATAATTTATTTTTGTTTTGATAACATGGACAATGCTCATGATATGTTGCTAAAATGAATAAAATAAGGTAACAAAAACTGTTCTGGGAATAGTATGAATCCATTTTTTAAAATAAAATATGATATATAATAAAATAATAATATAATAAATATATAAATAAATAAATAAAAATAAATTAAATAAATATAATAAATACTTATATACTTATATATATTTATAAATATATGTATAGTATAATAAAATATGATAGAAAAAGTATGAATAACTATATATATATCAAATTAACAATAATAGATGAAGGATGAATGGACAAATGGGTAGATAGATGAATTATATGAACTTCTTTTCTTTTTAACACATGAATTATATGAACTTTTTTTCTTTTTAACACTCCTGGGTTTTTTGAAATTTCCCAATGATTGTGTGTTCCTTTTGCAATCAGTAAAAATCCTGGCACTGACTCTAACTGTGGCAGTCTCAGCACTAGACAGAAATTTGGGAGGAGAAAAGCTCACAGATCAGTTTCTCCCTTCTTTAGTCCTCTGCTCCATCACGCAGGAGCAGCCAAACCAGTCTTAAGGGTTCTCCCCTCAATGAGCAGCTTGGGTCTAAGATAAGAGTCCCCATTCATTGACCTCACCCAACACCAAAGCTTGAATTTATTTTTAAAGTTGCTCTGAAAGGAAACCTGAGTCTGTTTGATTCAAATACAGTTGCCAATAGAAATGTGGTTGAATGGGAGAAAAATGAGCCAATGGCCTTCCCCCAAATCCATAAATACATCAACCCAGGCCAAATGTTCATCTCGCTGCTCAATCTTACCCCTGCTCCCAAGGAGACAAGCATTAAAACAAACGTAAAAGCTGGAGCCGACTCTCCGGACCCACTCCAGAAGGGCGGCTGGTAAGCTCATTATGACTGAGGGCCTTGCAGTGAGGCCCCTGAGCCCAGGCAAGCCCTTCAGTTCCTATGGGTTCTAAATGAGAGGGAGCCCCCTGGACCCAGTGGCTTTTCCCAGTTCTCCGTGTCCGAACTTTACACGTCTCCGTGTGTGTTTGCTGTGTTCTCAGCTGGCCCGGATTGCAGACAGTAAGGATCACGTGTTTCCGGTAAATGACGGCTTTCAGGCCCTGCAAGGCATCATCCACTCAGTGAGTAGAGCAACTTCCGCTGGGACTGAATATTCCGGCACTTCCGGCCCCCTGATCTGCTGTCCAGTCCCTCATTGCATCTCGCTGAGGCTGGTGGTCTTCTTCTTGAGACACACGCCTTTGTGTATCTTTGTATCTGCTGTGTTCCAATTCTCCCTCCTGCCTTTCACACGTGTTTCTATTCTTCTGTGCCAATTCTTCACCCTACAGTGGAAAACTAAAAATGGAAGGGAGTCCTGCTCTGGCAATGAGCCAGACTTTGGGCAGTTCTCATACTGGAAGCACTGTGGCCCATTGCTGTGCTCTTGAGTGACCTCAGCTTTCCCAATCATGACTGACTGCAGCCTCCCTTCAGACCATTGCAGGCTCAACCTCTATCACTTGCTCATCAGAGGTACTTTCCACCAGTGGTTTTCTACCTTGGCTGCCTGTTGATGATTATCTGAACAGGAGTTTTAAGATCTTCCCCAGGTGATTTTAAAAGGTTTCTTTTTTTAATATTAAACTTTTATTTATTTAATGAATGGAACTTACCTGGAGTCACAACATAGGTTCTTGTTTCTCTGTTTTTTCATGGCTCATTTGTTTGTTTTTTTAAATATATATAGTTGATTTACAATGTTGTTTTAGTTTCAGGTATATATACAGCAAAGTGATTCAGTTACACACACACACACACACATATTCTTTTTCAGATTCTCAGATTCTTTTCTCTTATATGTTATTACAAGATATTAAGTATTGTCCCCTATGCTAAATACAGTAGGTCCTTGTTAGTTATCTGTTGTATATATAGTAGTATATGTATGTTAATCCCAAGCTTCTAATTTATACCGCCCCCCACTTTCCCTTTTGGTAACCATAAATTTGTTTTCTATGTCTGTGGGTCTGTTTTTGTTTTGTAAATAAGTTCATTTGTATCATTTCTTTAGATTTCACATTTAAGTAATAGCATATATATTTGTCTTTTGTCTGACTTACTTCACTTAGCATGATAATTTCTAGGTCCATCCATGTTGCTGCAAATAGAATTGTTTCTTTCTTTTTCATAGCTGAGTAATAGTTCAACCTTACTGTAAAATATGAGGGTTTCCATGTTCCCCAGGGTTTCCACAGTCACCAGCCCTCTTTTCCATCACAGCCTGGTTTTTGTTTTTTTTTTTCAATTATCCTTTTCCTATCAGTGAATGTGACCTGGCTTCCTGGATTTCTTTTCTACTGTCCATCCCCTAGCTAGACCCTTGGTCCAGCGGAATACTGGAGAATGCTGATCTTTGAAGCTTCAGCCAAAAGGCCTGTGTGTGTACTGCACCTGTATTAAAGTCCAGAGTTGCTAAAGCCTCCACCTTTAGATCTGGGAACCAGGCAGACAGCCAGCAGTATCTGCAGTTGGAGTTCACCAGGCTTTAGACTTGGGGTCCAAGATGCAGATTCAGAGCTCAGAGGATCACTGTCCTTTTAAGATATCAATGTGGTCTTAATCCAGAGGTTACTCCTCAGGAGTTCAGGATCTGTCCAGCTCCTGCAGATTGACCTAGTAAGCCTCCAACCTGTTTTCCCTCATGCTTCCTCTCCCTCCCTCCAAGGTTTGCTAAGAACCCCAGGAGAGTGGAAAGGAGAGTGAGACATACGAACTTTGGAGCTGATCAGTCCAGAGTTTAAAGGCTGGCCCAACAACTTATCATGTGTAGATTCTTGGATGAGGTATTTTCTTTTGTTCCATATTTGTGTAGGGGATTAATGATAAGACATACATTGTAGTCTTGTTTGAGGATTACAAGAGATAACACCAGTGAAAATGTCTAATATTTTTTTCAAGCACATAATCAGTACTCAAGACACAGGAATTATTTCCTCTTCCATGTCCCTTCACCACCACATAGGAAACCTTAGTGTCAGCTTCTTCCTGATCTTCTGAATTTCTTGAATATGCATAATGATCACATCTGCACTACCCATTCAGAGGGTCTGTCCCCAAGAGCTTCTATCAGAATCAGTATGAGATGGAGCCTATGAACCTGCATCTTTTAAATATGCACTTTTTGGTCAGTGCCCCAGATGTTGTACATTCAGAACATTGACATGTGTGACCTTACATTTCCAGAACTGTGAAAAAATAATTCCACCCCAAGTTGAGAGCTCCTATCCTAAACGTGTACATATGACAGACGTCTTCTTTAAGATGTGACTGCAAGAAACAGAAACCCACTTAAAGTACCTTAATCAGAAAGTGGAAATAATTGAAAGGATAGAAGATTATCAGTTCTAATTATGGATCCCCAGGTGAGGGACCCCTGGGGTCCTATAAATAACTTCTGAGGTCAGTGTGGCACACTTGACAGTGTAAACAACAAGCAATGTAATAACCAGGTAAAACAACACCCAAATAGTGATTTCTCCAGATGATTAAAAACAGGATTCAGGCCTGATCATGAATCCTGTGGCCCCTCAGAGGTGAACTGTTCTGGCCTGGAGACTTCATGAGAAGCTGGGCAGAACTGAATTCCTAAAAGACCAAGGACGGGTGATGGATAGCTCCAGAGAAGAGATGATATGACCTCAGCCCAAAGAATGGAAAGGAACAAACATGTTTTGAGGACAGTAATCTGTCTGGGAGAGTTTGGGTAAAGGAGTCAGGAATAATGAGAAATAAACTAAGACATTGGGTTGGAAGCAGATTGATGAGAGCCTGGAAGGAATTTTAACTTCAACTTAGCATAATCACTGAAGCATATAACATCTAACAAGTGATATTTAAGAAGAGAATCTGATAGCCATGTCTCTGTATATAAAAAGGATACTGGGGGGCCCCAGAGGCAGGAGCCCAGTCATGAGGCTACTGTAGAAGTCCTTTCTTCAGATGGCTGGGTTCTAAACAGGGACAACTCTTACTTGTTCAAAGATTCTTATGAGTGGTATGCCACATCATTCAGGAGTTGGTTCCTCCCCAAATAATCTGAGTATTTTTGTCTGTATAAATTGTGTTGTCTTTGACTGTTTCAGCCTTAGCAACTCATTCAAGCTCAGCATGAGCTCAGATGTTTGTAAAGCTCTCCCTACCCCTCCAGTAGAAATCACTCCAAAGATGTATAAGAAACTTTAGTAAAACTGTCTTCCAAAAAGGGAAAAAAATAATTTGAGACTCCGAACTTTTAGCTGAATGAAAGCATTCTTGTGAGTTTTTATCTGGGAGTTATGCTGGTGGTTTCCATCCTTCCAATACTTGAAACCCATGTTTATTGCAGTTGTTAATTCATTTGCTTGGACAGAAAAATGAGGACAAACACAACACAGCTCATCTTTCTCAAGTCAGACAAAAACAATTATGGCCTGAAATTTGGCTAACTAATTTTAAGAAGTGGGTTCATTTCTCCTTCTGGATACTGAAAAGAAAACTCTTGTATCCCCTCTCCCCATCTGAAGAATCTTTTCCAGCTTTGCCCATGGATGTTGTTTTGTGGCTATTTTCTCATAATAAAGTAGGACTGGGCTTAATTATCCAGAATAGGAGTGCAGAGCAGCTTTCAAAAGCTCAAATAGTTCATCAAGTTCTAGACCCACTGTGACCTTCTTTTTTTATGGAGGCAGAGTTGATTTGCAATATTAGTTTCAGGTGTATAGCATAATGATTCAATGTTTTTATAGATTATATTCTGTTTAAGGTTATTATAAAATACCAGCTATATTTCCTATGTGGTAGAATATATCCTTGTAGCTTATTTATTTTATACAGTGGTTTGTACCTCTTAATAGTGCCCTTGTTTTTAAATCCCCGATCAAGATGCATGGGCTAATATTTATTCATTCCTCTAATATTCATTGAAAACTTTTTATGGTAGACTTTGGCCATTTGGTTATATGTAAGCAGAAAGAGACCCTACCCTGGTGGAGTTTATAATCTCGTGGGAAGAACACATAAAAAAACAACTCAATAAATAAACATGTATAATTTAAATTATGATGCATGGTATATAGAAAGTAACATACAACTGAGATTAAGAGTAAAGTGGTTGGCAAAGAACTCAGGCTCCTTTGAAGAGATCGCCCCAAGTGAAATGGAGTTGTTCACTGGAAAAGCATGGATACAACATTCTTGGCAGAGCAGAACCCTAAGAAGGTGTATAACAGAATTGAAGAAGAGTGGGGCTTGGATGGTAAATGACAGAAGATGAAGGAAGAAGCAAGAAGTGGCTAAATCACATGGAGCCTTGAAAACTATGGTATTTTACTGTAAGGGCAATAGGCAACCATAGCCAATACAAAGTCTGACAAAGGAACGACCATGTTTGTAATCAAGATGCTCAGGGACTCTAGAGATCATGGTTTTTATCCACTTTGGATGATGAATAAACAAACACTCAGAACCAATAGTAATGAGACCTGTGAAAAAGAAGAAAAATTACTATGATTTATTGAGCATCTTCCTTCTACCAGCTCCTCTGTTATCTACTTCCACAACCACTCTCTCAAGAGGGACTTATTATCCCCATTTTACAAGTGAGGAAACTGAGGTGTAGGCAGTTAGATAAACTGCCCTAAGTCTTCCCACTCATAATGGTGGAGGAGGGAAGTTGAACCCACATCTGGGTCCATAGAGTCTGCTTTTTCCACAATACTGGGCTGTGAATGTCTGAGGAAATGGAAAATCACTGGATTATAGGGAACTGATTATCTAAGGCATGGATGCAGGAAGTCCCTGGATTCTCTGCTTCCTCAATCTGATTCCTGTGTTTTGGTCTTTTTACTATTATTCAATCCTCTCTACTTTAAGGAAGAAGTACTCAGATTTTGTGTAATGTGTTAGTTCAAAGTGCTTTCACTTATTTTCCATTTTAATCTCCCATCAGTGGGACACAGGGAATAGGCAGAGAGAAAAGCTCATAATTTATTTTGATACCAAATATTGTTTCTTTTTCTCATTTAATATTACCCCATTTAAAAATCATAACAGCCCTGTGAAGGAAATATTCCCATTTTACAGATAAAGAAACTGAGGCTCAGATACCCTGCACAAGAGCACACAGCTCTAATGGGGAGATCAAGGTTGGAAGCCAAGTACATGACTCTAGAGCTCAGGCTTTCTTCCACCTCAATTTCCTTAGAAAGGTTAAAAATAAGAAGTCATCATTTAGTGAATTCTTAGCTGTTAGGCACAGTGAAAATCATTTTACATAGTCATCTCATCAAATGCTCACCCCCACCATTTAATGTAGATATTATTACTCCTTCCATAGAAGCAGATACCCTAAGCACAGAGAGATTAGCTAACTGGTCCAAGATTGCACAGCAGTGGGCAGTGATCCAGAATAGACTCAGTTCTGTCTCTAAGGTCCATAACAAAATGACCACAGCATTTAACGAATGATGTGGGTAGGCCAGGAAGCAGCTCCATTTCGGAGAAGAGGACCCTGAGGACCAAGAATGTGAAATGACTTGACACAGTTTACAGAGTTAAAGCAAAGACAAGACCAGAGTCCAGGCAGGTGCTCTGGTGTGAGTGCACCATTGGTGGACAGGAGACTCTGCCATTTACTATTAGGTGGAGAGCATCTCTGAAAATCTCAGTTTCTGCTCAGTGGATGAAATTCCATCATTTTGAGAGGCTGGCAGCTTGCCACAGCTGAAAGAAACATCTTCACTTTCACATTTGCTCAGGACTCTACCTCGGAGGTAGAGAATTCCTTCTTGTTTTTGCAGAATTCAGTTGATAAAATTATAAAACAAAATTTAGAAGATTGGAAGATTGGAGCCCTTTAAGCCAGTAAAACTGTAAAGGAAGAAACTATTTTTTTGCCTTTTCTTATTGTGGCTTTCTCCGGGAGTTTCCACTGACCACAACTGGTGAATGCAGCGCCAGCCCTCAAGTGAAAATATGAAGCAAAGGTCCAGTGAGGCTCCTGGGTCTTTGTTTGCCTTTTCAAAAGTGCTGCAGGCAGTGAAATGGGAACCTGCATGAAAGCTGGGTTTGGATAACACTGAAGTGGGTCTGCAACTTTGAATCCTAATGCTTGACCTGGTTACCATGATGCCAGCTCCTCCTCCCCGCTGTCCCCACTTCTCGTGCAATCAAGGGTGGTGCCTAGAACCAAGCACACTTGGTCTCTGAGAAGAACTCAGTCACTGGCACCAAACTCTCTCCATCCAGGAACATTTCTCTAGAATAAATATTTAAGCCTGCATAGGGCTTCCTACTAATTCGAGGGGTGAGTCAGTGCCTAGAGCTTTCTGCATGTTTGATCAGCTATAAACAAGTATTGGGCAAACATGACTATATTTGAAAGGATTTCTTGCAAGTTATGGCACTAACATCCTTGTTATCAAGGAAGCTGTGAGAACTACTGAAACTGAGGACTGGATCTATTCCATGGTGTATATATATATTTATTTTATTTATGGTAACCATATTATGTGCTAATTTCTCCCTTCCCCTTATGGGAATGCAAAAGCCCCTCGTCCAGCCCTACTGGAGCTTTGACAAAAGTCAAAGCCCATCTTCCTGACTTCCCACCCATCTACTCTTCCAAGACCCCACAAGGGACTGCTAAGGGTTTTTCTCCAATCAAATATCTAAATCCCTGGGGTTTCCCTGGGGGTCCAGTGCTCAAGACATCACCTTCCAATGCAGGGGGCACAGGTTCGATCTTTGGTCAGGGAGCTAAGATCCCATATGCCTTATGGCCAAAAAACCAAAACATGAAAAACAGAAGCAATATTGAAACAAATTCAATAAAGACTTTAAAAGTGGTCCGCATAAAAAACAACAACCAAAAAACAGTATCTGCATCACATTCCTGTAGTCCTGGCAAGTACCTGACTTAACCGAACCAGCTCTCCTTCCAGGGCTAGCAGAAGGGGAGATTCATTTCAGCAGCAGCCCTTCTCTTAAATCAGCCTTGTTTGTGAAGGAAGAAACTTTCCTCTCCACCTTTGCCCCATCTAAATCCTGTCTTGAGTTCTGTCTCAACTTCAAGGCTCTGCTCCCATCCTCTCTTTTCCGCGGAGCCTGCCCTGATCTCTCCTGCACCTTGAACTCTCCCTGCCTTGAACTCCACTGGTGCTAATTGTTGACATCACTTGCTTGGCACTTGCCTTTCCTCCTGGTCAGTTGCTGAATTGTGTAGTCAGAGCCCGCCCCCTGTGTCGTATTCCCCCTGTGGCATCGAGTGCGGGGCTGAGCATAGGAATTCATTGCAAAGCAGCTCCAAGAACTGCAGAGTGTTCGTGACCTATGTGGCCCCACATGTGGGCAGTTTTGTGTCTCTGTTTCTTGTAAAATCCTCTTAGTCTTTCCCTACCCTCTTTCCCAGGACTGGATCTATAAAAGGTGGCATTTTGTGCTGCATTCACATTAGCAGGCCTGGAAGCATAAATAGAATTAATTGTAGTTTTTGTGGTGAGCGGAAAAGCTTTTTAAAAAATCATTTGCCTCAGCAGTCGTTAATCAGACTTTACAGACATTCAGGTCAGGCATTTCAGCTAAGCTATTATTTCTATTTAACTCAGTAAAGAATCCAAATGTAATAAAAATTCCCATTACTTAAATAGGCTGTAGAGATTGCAGGGAGGTATGTTCAGTTAACCCTCAGGTCAACCCCACACCCTCCAGCTCCTTCTCCTATATCTAGGAATCTGTTAAGACTTATTGTAAAAGCAATAGCAGAATTTAGACACAATCCAGTGAAACACTGCAGGGTTCAGCTCCCCAGGAGGGCCACTGACTTTGCCAGCATTCATGAGATCAACAAGCTCATTTTACTAAATAAACCTCGTCTTGGAGTTCACAATTATCTGAGCTTTCCTTCTGAAAACAAGAGAGGAAAGTGGTTTCATAGAAAAAAGACGAATTTTCTCAGTTTCAAAACCTTGTTTGTCCTGTGCTCCTTCGCACCAGACTCTCCTTGAGTGTGAAACTAAGAGAAGAGTAGCAGATATTTAGATAAGCTGGATGCCCCTCTCCAGACAAAAACTCTCGCATGTTTTGAGGATAATAAGCTTTATTGTCTAAAATTCAGTAATCTCTTAAAAATGTCTTTCTTGCACGTTGGAATATTTACTTGGTATTATGCATGACTATACATAGGAGCCTGGAGGGCTAGGGTCCACAGGGTCACAAAGAGTCAGGCACAACTTAGCAACTAAACATAACAATGACTATATATAAAATCATGTATGAATCCTAGAAAGATCTCTGTGTGTTAGTAAATTTTTATTTTAAATTCAGATTCTGTAGAACTGATAGGAATCTAGGATAATGTCCATAAATATGGACAATAAATAGGTCTATTGATTTTTAAGTGTGGAATGGAATTTATTTTGGAAAGGTGACTATCTTTTTTTTTTTTTCAAAATTTTATTAGAGATCAAATAGTTTCAAAATTCGTGGGGGCAAGATTGACAGTCTTGAAGACAAAGATGAGCCAGATGTGTGTCCCAAACTCCCTGACATTTTCTAAAAGCAATATCCTCTAGGCTTATCCAATATGAATACTGCCATCAGCTATAATATTGTACCTGGGAGTCTGAACCCCACCTCCCAAACATATATTTATACATTTTTGCCAAGGGACCAAGGCCTTTTACAAAGCAGGCCCATCTAGACTTTAAACATAGGGACATAATACACCTACAACGTTACTGTTTTAAAATATAAGTCATTTAAAAGGATGAAGGTGAGAATTAGGCCTGCTGGAAGGGCAGTCTCCAAAGACGGTGGTGCTTAGTAAGAAGAGGGAGATGTTACAAGATGCTGAAACTAGCCTTGTATTCAAAAGACTATAAAAGATTGAAAATTTAATTTAAAAAACCAGAAAAGATTAATGTAATAAAAGATTATATTTATGGGGAAAAAGAAAGACTGCTATATAATATGCTAAAATGACAATTAATGAAGCCATGCAGAAAGTGTGCCATTTGTTTGTGCAACAAATATTTATTTAGTGCCTACTATGTGCTGGATAAAAACAATTCTCCTTGCCTTTGTAGAGGTTATAGTCTAAGAGGGTAGATAGACAATGACCAACCAATCAAAAAGACAAATATATCATTATAAATCACAATAAGTCCTCTGGAAGATAGTAATTTATATTAAAATGTGAATGAATACAGAAATATTTCATTGGTAAAATCACCAAGACTTAGGTCACAAAATCCATACTGAATTTGGAGGGTGACAAAGAGAGTGAATTTAAGGGAAATTGCTAAGTTTTGGCTTAGAGAACTAGACAGACATAATTGGGTGATAGATAGTTAAACAGCCACAGGCCAGCCTACTTCAAGCTCCAGGCATCTTAGAAGCAGAATATGCCTTTCATGATAAGTAAGACACTAAGAAACATGCTATCTAGATATGTAGAAGCAAAAGGCCCTTTTACCACAAATGGATAAAGGAAACTGGTCTTATATGAACACACACAGAACCCTTCCAACAGGAAATGGCCAAGTATATAAAGAATGATAGTTTATTAGGGAAGGAGGCAGAGCAATGAGGGGGGAAAAGTTAGGTATGCTTATGATAAGGGAGGGATTCATAACAACTCTATGCAAATATTCACAATCTTTATAGATTCTTGAGAAATCTCTGTATAAACTCTGAACTTTATGAGAAAAGGCTTCAGAATAAATAAATAAGTAAAGTCCTGGACTAATCCACCATGGATTTCACTTTAAATATATTAAATAGCTCTTATTACTTGGCAGAGTTATTTTACATCTGTTGCCTCTTTTACTCCCCTAACAATCTAATGAGGTGTTCAAGAGTATCACTACCAGTAACAACACGTGCATTTCCAGAGCTCTTTACAGATTTCCAACATGCTTACCCATATATCTTCTTTTTGAAATCTGCCCAGAAGGTAGCAGGATAACATTATTAGCCATATTTCAGGCATTTTCAGCAAATAGGATTTAGCAAGAGGCCAGTGGTGAGTGATGAGATAGAAGCAGTTATGAGTGACTGTCTTTGCCCAAGAGTAGTAGCAGTCATAGCAGCAGTAACAGAAGTAAAAGTAGCAGCTACCATTGTTTGAGAACTGAGTATGTGTTAGACACCCTGCTAAGTGCTTCACTACTAAGGCTGTCCTGAACCTATTTCTTGGTACCTTATTTTCACGAAAGGCACTTGTTGGCTGATGGCCCAAGGTCATTAAATAACTATCTATTGACTAATCACATCTGTCTAGTTCTGTCTATAGAACAAAAACCTTGTCAGTATTCCTTAATCTCACTCTCTTCCTCACTCTCTAAGCCAACTTTTACCACCCAAGTTCTATTGATTTTACAAATGAAACTTCTCTGCATTCTTGTCTGTTACTCATTTTACCATCAGACAGCTCTTTGAGGTCAGTGTTTTTCTTATTCTCATTTTACAGAAAAAGAAACTGAGATGCAGAAGTTCAATAACTTATCCAAATCCTCCTGGCCAGTAAGTGGTGGGGCTTGGATCTGAACAGGAAGTCTATTTAAAGTCCAGATCTATTTTTTTCTGTCTCCAGAGCCCAGGTTCCCAAGAATAAATCACTATTAGTTGAGGATTTCCAGGCCCTGTGCTATGGACTCTGCCTATAGTATCTCATCTAACCTTCCCTACTCAACAACCTCATGCAGTACTTGCTGTTCTTATCCCACCATTACAGATGAGGAAACAGGCTCAGAGAAGTGATGGAACTTGCCCAAGGTCACAGTGCTTGTGACTGAGTTGACCCCAGCAATTTGATTCCAGATTCTAAATTATTAGTATGTTAAACTTTTCCCCCAAATTGGGGTTCAGACAAGTTTAATGATTTTCCAGGGACCATAAGTCAGACAAGTAGAGGACCAGGGTCAAGACCAGAAGCCAACTCCTCACACTGGTTAGGCTTGAGGCATGTGGTAGTCTTAGCCTAGTCTCCATGATAGGTCAGTTATTCTGTCACCTCTGATATCACCCCGACCCTGTGTGAGTTCTTTCCACTCTGTCTAGTCATTCCCCATCATCTGGTTCCCAGTGCTCTGTCTGTACCTCCTCCATGGCTACCAGTGCCCAGATCGGGGACGGATCCTCTGCCTCCCCACACCCATCCAGTCTCCAGTCCCTAGGCTGCTCTGCTGTCTGCTGAAGTTCAGACAGACTGATTACTGTACAGTCTGGGCTGCTAATAACCAAAGGACCCCAAATCCACCTCATGCCATTCTGACTTCCTACCTTTTGAAACCAGATATTTCAAACTAATAGAAGCCACAGTCCCAGACAAATCCTGCCCATCCCCCTCACTGATAAATTTTACTCTATTGGCTGTACCGTATCCCTTCCAGATGTTTTATGTTAAGATTGGGAAAGCTGTGTTTTTACTGGATTGAATCACTGTACTTGGCTGACATTTTTTGGCCCTTAATACACTCCTTAGATTTATCAGCTAATTGCAGACACTTTGAGAGAATCATACGGCATGTGTTTATTATGACAAAACCTGCAAGTGTGTCTTTGTGGTTAAAGATTCACGGGTGTTTCCTTTACTGACCCCTGGTCAAGTATTAGAGTTGGTTCAAAAATGTTGCTTCCAAGTCAGGAACGTAACATGGGTGAAAATTTCATTTTTGTGTTTTGATGGAGTTTGAAGAATGGAGACAGGATAGATCCAATAGCTCAATTTTCATTCTTGGACTGTTGAAATTTTTAGTTGCAGATGATAAAATGACTTATAAAGGGAGATGGAGGAATTTTGTTTAAAACGTAAGAAACAGCTTTGTGTTGTTCTAACGTCACTGTTTAATAAATTTCTCCAGTGAGTCAATTCTGTTTCTTCCATTGTGGCCTGTTTGGAGATTTATGCCTGAAGACATGATGAAGCGGGTGGTTGCCTCTCTGAGTCATGGCCACCAGTAGCTAGGATGGCCCTTCAGACAAGAAGAGCCCAGTGGCAGCAAACTACAGGGGAGAGGGGAGAGGACAATCATCACAGCTCAGGTAGAGCAGGTGCTATCTGAGGAGGATCTGGATGAGGATCCTGGCAAGCCCTAATCCTAGGATGTTGCTGCATCTAAAGGACTGTCTTGACCATTGGAAAGAGGAGGAAGGAAAAGCCAGAAGGGAAACATGGATGCCCAGGATATATCCTTGGGGGTCCCTCATTCCAAGTCAGAATATCAGTGAAGGGCTCAGGGGTGATACTGGGTCCCCAGAACCAGGTATGTGAGGACCACTGACTAACAGAGATGGAGGTGGAGAGTTGGGTGCACATTATCCCATTCCCGCGAAACAGGGGGAACTGAGGCTGCACCTGTGCTTGAGGTGCGTGGTGACTGGGTAAGCCAAAGCGAGAGGAAATAAGGCAAGCGCTGACAAAAAGGACTCTGGAAGCACATAGAAGCTGAAAACAGATACTAAAATGCCTTTAAATTGTGAAAGAGGCAGAAAGAATGTTCAGGAAAAATAGCTGGAAGTCTAAATCTTAGGATTGTCAAGAAAAAGAAATACAGTCAGCCCTCTGTAACCTGGGTCTCACATCTGCAGATTCAACCAGCTGGGGATCAAAAATATTTGAAAAAAAATCCAGAAAGTTCCAAAAAGTAAAACTTGAGTTTGCAGCATGCTGGGAACTATTTACGTAGCATTTCCATTGTATTGGGAATTATAAGCAATCTAGAGATGATTTAAAGCAGTGGTCCCCAACCTTTTTGGCACCAGGGACTGATTTCGTGGGAGACAATTTTTCCATGGACCAGGGGTGGGGGCAGGGGAATGGTTCAGTGGTAATGCGAGTGATGGGGAGTGGCAGATAGAAGCTTCACTGGCTTGCTGCCGCTCACCTCTTTCTGTGCAGCCCAATTCCTAACAGGCCATGGATGCGTACTATTTCCATAACCTGAAGGTTGGGGACCCCTAAAGTATATGGAAGAATGTGTGCAGATACTCCACCATTTTATATAAGGGACTTGTGCATCCTCTGACTTCGGTATCCATGGAGATCCTGGACCACTCCTCCTGCAGATACTAAGGGAAGATTGCACTGCTTCTTATGACTCTCAGATATAGAGAATTACCTCAAATACATGGTTGCAAGGGAGCCTCTCAGTGAATACATCTGAATGTTTTGTTGCCTGTGTATCAGAGAACAATTTTCTGAAGCATGTTGTTCATTTCCTTTCACAATGCTTCTCTATGAGGATGCCCAGATTTCTCTCTGGAATGGGTAAATATTATCTCTTCTGAGAAACTGGTTTGTTTTCGTTCTTCAGACTGAGAATCTCATAAATATTGTCTGTCCTCATTTGCTACTAAAAAGCTTAGAATTAAATTCAGGAGCCACTCCTAGCAAGGAAATAAGCTCTTCCCAATGTATTTTTTTCTATGCTATTCTCACTCCTTACTTCATCTTCCCCTGATTTTCCCTTTAATCCATTTCCTCCCCTATTGTAATTTATTATATATTTTGTTTGACTGTATCCTTGTGGCATATATATCACTTAAGCTGGAACAAAGAAGCGTATTTGCTAAATACACCCATGCAAGTTAATGGGTGTTTCCCAATGCTAAAAATGCTTTTTTTCTTTTACAGGCTTTATATTTTATTTCACTACTAATTCTTTTAACAAATGCCCCTTTCATAAATAGAGCAATGGTCTTCTTCAGCCCTCTGACCCATTTCAATTTCCAAATTAAGTAAGACCCACCCAAATAAAGATACAGCAGTATATCACTCAGTGTCCTATACTTGTTTAAAATGCTTGGCCAAAATTTTAGAATCCTTATGCAGTAAGCGGTGGGATTCATAAATGGCAGAGAAAAGCTTAAAAGTCAGATACCCTGATTTCGCCGGAAGCCTTTATTATTAATTCCCTGTGCAGTCTTGGGGTTCTCCAGACTCTCCACTGAACCCTGCAAGACTCACTTGGGGGGAAACTACATTTCCATTTAAGTAAGGTCCTCTTAAAGTGTGAGGCACAACAAGCAGCCTTCAAATACATCCTTCGCCTGCAACATGTTTCCACTTCTTTAACTAGAAGGCGACTCTGAGTAATCTGAGCATGCATCTCTTCTAGAGAGTTGGCCATTTCCATCCTATCTCTCTGGTCTTATCTATTAATCACTCATTTTTCTACTTTTTAAGCTTCTTTTGTTCCAGCTAAAGAGGTCTATGCATTTCTAGTTTCTTACCTTTGCAAATGCCACTCCCTGCCGGGAACTTAACCTTCCCCTAACTTACTCCCCACCACTTGACTGAATCCCACCCTCAGCACCCACTTCTTCCAGGAAGGCCTTCTCAATTACAGCCCTCAGTGATCTCCCCCATGAACTCTGTAGCTCATACTGTCTGCTCTTTTACCCTGGCACCTATTACATAGGATGGTCCGTTGTTATTTATCTTTTCAAGTGTAGCTCCCATTTCATCTACTGGATGTTAAACCTCTCTATAACTAGGACTGGCCTTTCATAGATTCAATACATATCTGCCAGAACAAATGAATAAATAATTCCTATGGCTTTTGTGGGGCTTCCAGGGTGGCGCTAGTAGTAAGAACCCACCTGCCAATGCAGGAGACCTAAGAGATGCGGCTTCAATCCCTGGGTCAGGAAGATCCCCTGGAGGAGGGCAAGGCAGCCCAGTCCAGTATTCTTGCCTGGAGAATCCCATGGACAGAGGAGCCTGGCAGGCTGCAGTCCATAGGGTCTCACAGAGTCGGACAGGACTGAAGTGACTTAGCACGCATGCACATAGCTTTTGTGACACCCAGAACATCTAGCACAGTACTGCTCATTAAATGCTTGACATTAATGATACCAGTGAAAATGTAACAGTCTACTTACCCACCCACTACAACATAGTGTCCTGAGCCTTCTGATCTTGGTAGCTAAAATCAAACCCACTTTTCTAACAAGATAAGCTATGCTTTGACTTTGACTTTTTGATTTCCTCTCCTCCTAGATTTTGAAGAAATCCTGCATCGAAATTCTAGCAGCTGAACCATCCACCATATGCGCAGGAGGTAAATTGAAACTAAGTGTTAATTGCTGTCACATGAATGATGAGATTTTGAATTCAGGTCGCGTTTACTTCATCAGAAGCAAAGAAGGGAGTCGGGGCACGAAAAGGGAGAGGGAAAAGAGGAGCAGAAATTGCTAAATTTGCTTCTGGGGCAAAAAGGTAATAAATAAACAACATGTCAGTTGTTTGAAAGTTTGAAACACCCTATCCAAATTCTCTCCTTTCATGGGAACTAATTATAGGAATATTACAGAAATACTGGATTCCCACACACTGCCACCAATACCCCTCTCTGGATACAAGTGGAATCCAAACCTTCATTTTCATGGCAGCCCTACATCACATCACAGTGATCATAGGCCACCTCTGAAATGTTGACATATTTAATTGTTTAACTGGTGCTGAACCTCTTTCCATAACTAATATTTTGATCTTAATTAATTGCCCCATCTGCCAGCCCTGACAGAATGTCAATAGGCAACTCCAGTTGGCCCCGTAAAGAGCCATTATAATTTTGTCATTAATGCAGCAAACCTCTACTATTTTAACAAAAAATCAACCTTCTCTGGGTCACAGTATTTTGTCTGACTGATCAAAATTGGGGTCTTGTTGTTGTTTTGTTATAACGGACTGCCTAAAACTTTAACCATGCTGGCTCTCTTCATATAATTCCTGGCAGTTTCCCCATCATTCTTCTTTTATTTATTTAAAAAGTACTGTTAGGCACCTCATGAATGCCAGGCACTGTGGTAGGTGCTCAAGATTTGAAAAGAATAAACTCTCTCTCTGTTATTTCCTGGTGCTCTAGGACCTGGAGTCTTCCACTGTTGAGACTTCACTGTTGACATCATCTTTCTAGTCTCCTAAAATACCAAGTGCCAATTATTAATTTATCATAGAAAATATATCATGCAACCCTGTAAGTAGTGAGGAAGAACTTTCCAGCTTTTTCAAAAACTACAGTTTTATTCTTTATGGCATATTTTATTGATATAAGTGAGGTAATTCCTTGAGGATTTCATTCCAGTTTCTTGGCTATATTTTAGAATAACTGAAACACTTTCAAGGAGTTAGATGTACTGAATAGTATGAACCAACAATAAAACACTAAGTATATATGTAAACCTACAAAGTTGTTAGTGGTACTTGGGGACTGACTATTCAGAATTGTGTGTAAATTTCCTGAAGAAAAGCAATCAACAAAGAGTATCTGTTGACCTTTAAATACACTGCTACCTGGCAACACAGATGGCAGGAACATATGCAGCTGGCACAAAAACAGGTCCAGGAAAACCTTCTTAAGAAAAAGAATTGAAATATCTTACCTTTGCAAATTTACAAAAGCATATGACTACATCGAACCCAGTGCCAGGAGCCTTGACCAGGGTTCATTAGCTCCAAGGTAAATCTGCCTCCACAATTTTTATAATTCCTTTATTTTAAAACAATTAGAAAATAGGGGAGTTCCTTAATTGTGCAACTATCTCATTCATGAAAAAACAACCCAGACTTGCAGTTTAGCAATCCTACTGGATGTTTTGCAACCATGTATTGAATCAGAACATTTAAAGACAATGAATACAACTTCTGTTAATTCACTAGCATAATCAGTACCCTTCCTGTAAGGTTCTTGGGGACAGAGAAGAAATCTTATTTCTCTCCACTTCCCACTGCCTCACAGAGTACACGGTACTTAATAGGTGGTCAATAAATGTTGACTGAATGTCTTGATTCATATATTCCTTCAATAAACAATGCACCAATTTTTGCTCATTTGACCCTGATTAACAACTACTTTCACCTAATCTCAAGAATTTATCAGACCTTTGAACTGTCAATTTAAAATGAAGCAAAATTAGAAATAGACGAAGACAGAACAAGACCCCTCAAACCCACAAAATCTCAACTGGTTGGACAATGGAAAAATATCTTATTAAATAATTCTTGAATCAAAGATTAATAAACCAAAATCTGCTTTACTTACCATCAAGGTGTTCAAAACAATAAAAAGCCCACATATATAAATATAATGAATATGGCACAGAAATATCAGGATCCACAAGATCTGATCCCAGCAAATTCAGTTTTTAGTATGTTTCTTATTAAATAAAAAAGAAAAATAATTAAGTAAAAGATATTTTTGAAGCTAAGGAAAATATAAGAAAAGAGATTAAAATGCATTAATGAATTTAAACAAATTAAAACAAAATCTCTGACTGAAATGCAATATTGCATATTTTATAGACAAGCAATAGTTTTCCCATATCAGAGTAAACTATCCAATTCTACTTACTTTATTTCCTTTTTTAATTGAAGTGTAGTTGATTTACAATGTTGTGTTAATTTCTGCTGTACAGAAAAATGATTCAGTTATATATGTATGTGTGTGCTATACAGTAGCACCTTGTTATTTATCCATTCTATATATACGAGTTTGCATCTGCTAACTCCCAACTCCCCTTCCACCCCCCATTTCCTTTATTTCTTAGAAAAAAATTAACACAAGACACAACAATGGAACCTAGTCATAGGTTTTGAAAAGGCAAGCTCCCACCTCTCTTGACTTAGAATCATTAGGGTTAAAACATGTTGATTAGAGAATAATTTTATTAAGAAGAAAATGAAACTTTCACAAGATATCCCTACTCCAAAAGTTCTTCCAGGGATTCTCTTAAAGGTCTATCTCTGAATATTCTTGGAGTAAGCATGGCTTTTATGAAATATTGGGGGCCACCTCCCCATGGTTATGAACTCCTGTCAAGTAGACCCAGGCATACCCCCTCTGAAATTTTCATTAGGCTGCTATGAGGATCTGGAGATTTATGTGAAAGTGCTTTAAAAATCATGAACTGTTATAACAAAACGAGGTGATATTATTATCACCAGTATCATTTTAATATGGATTGAAGATCAGTGTGAGAATGTTGATAACATCATACCAATGCCTGTATGTTTTTCTGGGCTTCCCTGGGGGCTCGGTGGTAAAGAATCCACCTGCCAATGCAGGAGACGCAGATTTGATCCACTGGTTGGAAGATCGGCTGGAGAAGGAAATGGCAACCCACTCCAGTATTCTTGCCTGAGAAATCCCATGGACAGAGGACCCTGGCAGGCTACAGTTCATAGGGTGGCAAAAGAGTCAGACATAACTTAGTAAGTAAACAACAACAGTGTTTCTCTACTGAAAGAAAATTGGAGAAATATATAGAGTTCAGAGTATCTGCAAAATGATTCACTAACTCAATATGTACTGAAGGAGACAGTAAACAAGGAAATATTGAGACTAAACCCTAGACAGATCTGTGAAGAAGACAGAATTTGCTTTCATCCAAAATCTTTCCTCTCAGCCCCCTCTCCTCCCTCTCTGAATTACTTCCCTTCCTTGGTCTCCATAGCACCCCCTCCTGTGAAGCCCCACCCAGGCCTGTCCACTCAAGACACTCTATGCTGATGACTGCATTCCCCCAAGACAGTGATCTCTGCTGGCTTTCACCAACAACTCAGCAACAAGCATAATTCTGGCAGCAAACTGAGCCCTGAGTGAGGCAGTGAGATAACACACTGGACAACAAAACTGAGATCCAACACAGACCTTTCCATATTGGGCTGCAAATAACATGGTGAAATTTAATGGGACAAATATAAAATGTTAAACTTGCAAACAGTTTCATATATAAGCAAGTTTAGAGAAACTTGGCTTAGTAACAGTTCATGCAAAGAAAAAGAAAAAAGCAAGAAGACACATAGCTATCTTGAGAGCCAACAAGAATGCCTTTGACAAAAAAGAAGCTGATGCGATCTTAGGGTGCATCAGTAGCCATCCAGTGTCCAGGGTAAGAGAGCTAATTCCATGCTGTAGTATTCCAAGTTCAGACCATGGCTCCAAGTCCCATATTTTAAGGATGGCATTGACAAATGTTCTTAATAGAAGAGGAGATGGAACTAGAAACCATTTAATAATTCATTCAGGATGTGAGGGCAGCCTGGCTGTGATATCTGTCACTCCATTGATAGACAGGATTGATTGGGCTGATACGGCTGGCTAGGCAGGTGTCCCCTCCCTCCCCCCCATGTGTGTCCCTCCTGAAGCTGTATGCCTAGTAGAAGACGATCACCTTCCGCAGTAGTGCTTCATGCATAGTTCATGAATGCTATAGTGCTTCATGCACTGTAATCCGTTCTTCAGTCAAGGATATAAAAGTAGCTGTGCTCCCTTGCTACAACCTCCAAACAAGCTCTCAAGGTCCATTTACAGGAAGACGCAGGATAGTCAAGCTTCTAAGACTCCAGTCACTGATTCTTTCTTTCCTTCCCTTCTTCCTCCCTTCCTTCTTCCCTTTTTTCTTTCCTTCTTTCTCCCTCTCCCTCCTTTCTTTTTTCTTTTCCATCAATTCTTAGTGTCTACTATGTATGTACCAAACAATGTGAAAGGATTTGAGTACCCAAATGCATGCCTGGTCCCAACCCCCATGAAATTCTCAGTCTTCTCTAGGAGATAGTCATATGTTCAGATAAAATACAAAAGCATGTATGAAGCGCTATAGCAGAGATCTGCTCAAAGAGATGCTAATGAGATGCTTGTGGGATGAGGAAGGACTGACATGACCACAGAGATTTAGACAAAGAATTGAAACACAAGGATATTTGGAGAACTCCCATGCAAAAAGGACTTATTGGTCTTATTATATGTAGCTTCAGGAGACCACCACAGAGCAGTTGGGGAGGAATTCAAGGAGGCAGATTTTGGCTTAACACATGCAGCTTTTACAATGAAAGCTTTCCAACAGTAGAGTAGATGGTCTGAACTTTCCACCCCTAGAATTATGCGAACAACAGCTGAATGACCATCTGTAAACATATGCTGTCCAGGGAGCTCCTCCTTTGGGCCTCCTTTATAACTTTAAGTTTCTAAAGACTTAATTCAATGTCAGCTAAGATATTAATGGCTGATTATTGTTTAATTGCTAAAGAGACCAGTACACTTGGAACTGTTTTGCATTTTAACAAAAAGTCTTAATGGGAAGAAGATGTAGGGATCTCCCCTGATCGAAAAGAATTTCATTCAATGTCATGAGTGAAACTATTTGGAGAGAGAGCCGTCCCCCAAAGCCTTCACTGCCAGAGGTTATAAACTGGCGGCCAACAAGCCCTCTCTGGTCTGCACATATGTTCTTTTTGATTCACACTGCAATTAAAAAAAAGATAACAAATTTATTACTACACTTAAAAGTCTGATTTCATCTAAAAATTCAGATTTTCATCTTGTATTGAAAAATCAGATCTAGCAACACTGGGCCTGTATTTATCACATGATAGTGATTATTAGAGACTGAATAACTTCCCTTTAAAAGAAGCATGTACTCTTTCCAATTCACCATACTATCCCACCTCTCCCCATTGTCACTCCTATACCCAGGCCAAGCATATGGTTGCCATTTAGTATGGTGCTTAAGTCCCTGTATTTACAGTTCCTGTTCTAAAACATGTAGGAAGTCACCTGCTCTGTGGAGAGCCTTTACAGCACCTTTGACTTTGCATGTGTGCCTGGTAAGTCGCTTCAGTCATGTCTGACTCTGTGTGACCCTATAGACTGTAGCCAGCCAGGCTCCTCTGTCCATGGGATTCTCCAGGCAACAATACTGCAGTTGTTTGCCATGCCCTCCTCCAGGGATCTTCTTGACTCAGGAACTGAACCCACATCTCTTACATCTCCTGCACTGGCAGGAATGTTCTTTACCACTAGTGCCACCCGGGAAGCCCCAGCTTTGACATTGCCTGCATTTAAATGATTCTCTTTCCCTTCCAATATAAACTCTTTTTTAAATTTCCTAATCAAATAGTTTTGCAGATTAGCCTGTGTGTAATTAGGAGAATTGGCCCAGTGTTGGATTGGCCCTGCCTACTTTAGTTTAGCTCCTCCTTAAGAAATGCATCCTTTGCCTAAGCACAGTTTTCCTCTGGTCCCACAATGGTGGCCTCAGACTTGTATAGCTCCATAGTGTTCTATGTAAGCAATACTCCAGGAAGAAACTAATTGGAATTAAGCATACAACTTGCCAACTACTCTACATGTGAAGCTTTTGTCCTCCAGAAATGGAAGGAGGTTATCATCAGCTTCCCACATTATCATTTGAGATGCAATTCTATTATTTGTACTCTGTTGTTTCCCATTGTTTGTAATAAACAATGATCGAATGAGTGCAAACGAAGTTACTTTTAGGCAGCTTAAACCAGACACTTGTAAGCAACATCAAAAAGTGGTTTTGTTCCTTTCACTCTTCATTTTCTTTCAAAAAAGCTCATGCCTGGCCCATAGGCACCTCTTCTGAATTAGTTGTTTAATTCTCTGCTTGATCTTCTTTTTCATTCAAAGATATTTCTGTTTGAAGGAGGGATACTCACATTTAGATGATGGAAATGTAAAGTGGTACTCTCACTTTGGAAAACAGTTCTAATAGTCTCTCAAAACGTTAAATATACACTTACCACATGACCTATCCATTGTACTCCTAGGTATTTACCCAAGAAAAAAAAGAAATTTATGTTCTGACAGAGACTTGTACGCAGATGTTTATAACTGGTCTATTTTTAAGAGCCAAAAACTGTGAACAACTCAAATATTCATCAACACTTGAATGGATAAACAACTGCGGTTTTTCATACAACGAATAATACTCAGCAATAAAAAGGAATAGACTATGCATAAACCTCAAAGTAATTATGGCTGAGTCTTAAAATAATTATGCTGAGTATAAAGAAGTTAGACCAAAAAGAAATACTTACCATATGATTCCATTTCATAAAATTCTAGAGAATGCAAACTAATCTACAACAACAGAGAACAGATCAGTGGTTGCATGGACTGGAAGAAGAGATTATGAAGGGGAACATAGAAACTTCTGAGGCTGGTGGGTGTGTTTACCACCTTGATTGTGGTATTGCCCCATGATTGTGTAACTGTATCAAAATGTTTCAGTTATACACCTTACATACAACTTGTATATCAATTATACCTCACTAAAAAGTAAATAGCTATACAGTTTTTTAAAAATCTTCTAGAGTAATTTAGGCATCAGAAAGCACCTAATACACATCCAGCTCTATGTTATATTTTAGATGTTACATGTCACAATAAGCATTTAATAGGAGAGAAAATTAAAACTACCTCACAAGACAGAAATATCACTAACAATAATTTTGTTAGTGATAACAACAAAAGTCTTAGGTGACCAGAGCAAATGGTGAATATAAAGATATCTCATTTTCAGATCCAGTGATTGATAAAGGATCTTTATTGAGGTCATCACAAAACTATGTGTTCCATACTTTCAAAAAAAAAAAGGAGGGAATAGAATAAGTTTATCAATCTATTCTCTGACCTTAACAGTTTTCTTTTTTAAAACTGAGCTATAATTCACATATCCTAAAGTTCACCCTTTCAAAGAGTACAATTCAGTAATGTTTGATATACTCACAAAGTTATACAGCTATTACCACTATCTAATTCCAGAATATATTCATAATCTTAAAACGAAACACTATACTCGTTAAGCAGTCACTCCCCATTTCTTCCTCTCTCCAGCCCTGGCAACCGCCAGACAATATTCTGTCTTTCTGGATCTGCTAATCTGTGCTATTCATATGGAAATGAAAGGGAATGGAATCATGCAATATGTAGCCTTTCGTGTCTGACTTCTTTTACTTGGCATGATGTTTTCAAGATTCATCCACAACACAGCATGTGTCAGAACCTACTTGCTTTATATGGATGAATAATATTCCATTGTATGAATACCATATTCATCACTTGATGGATACTTGCGTTATTTCCACTTTTTGGCTATTATGAATAATGCTACTGTGAACATACATGTAGAAGCTTTTGTGTAGATGTACGTTTTCAATTCTCTTGAGTGTATACCTGGGGATAGAATTTGTGGGTCATATGGTAATTCTAGGTTTAGCTTTTTGAGGAAGTGCCAAACTGTTTTACAAAGCAACTGCACCAATTTACATTCCCACTAGCAAGGTACACAGGGTCTAATTTCTTCACCAATACTTGTTATTGTCCATCTCTTTTATTATAGCCATTCTGGTGAATGTGGAGGGATTTTGATTTATATTTCCCTAACAACTAATGATGTTGGGCATCTTCTCATTCAATGACCTTATTAAGCCTCAGAAAATAAACAAGATTTTATCTGACTGGTACCTGAATAAAGGACCACATTCTCCTTCCCTTATTCTCTTTCTCTCCCAAGATGTCATTTATTCATTCATTAAAGGAGCTTAGACTGACACTGACTCAGCCTTGGGTTAGGCACAGCCCAAAATTCTAAAGAAAAAGAAATGATGGCCTCTCCCATCAGAAGGCTTAAATTATTATTGAGAATAAAGTGACAAAAAGTCATAGTAAATATATATCTTAAAGCTAACTTAAAGAATATGTAAAGAGATGGAGTAAAAGATCATTTCCTGGTAGAAAGTCCTCCCTGAAGCTTTCCAATCTCTAAGCACTTCTTGTAGGAGCTGTAACCCAACATACATGTTGCAAACTCTGGGAGTTGGTGATGGACAGGGAGGCCTGGCGTGCTGCAGTCCATGCGGTCACAAAGAGTCGGACACGACTGAGCAACTGAATTGAACTGAACTGAAAAAACCCTTGGATGTATTTATTGTGAGAGGCAGGTTCAGGGCTTTGTGAATAGTGTAATTCAATCAGTATGTCCTGGTTCTGGTGTGTCCTGGTCTCGCTTGCTGGCAGATCCACTTGACAAAGGTTTTGTTACATAACCTCTACGTGTGAAGGGCTGACATTCCAGTCAGGCTGCTGGGTCAATATTTGGGCTCTTCTGGAGACCAAATGTGTGTCCTATCACAGAAACTGTACCAGGCAGGGTGGCATCTGGCCTCTGCTCTGGTGTGCCTCCCAGAGCATCATTTCCTCCATCTGCTCCCCAGGCCTGGGGGTTAAATTGTTTGGTTTCCACTTTGGCTGTTCATGGATTCCTGACGTCTTTCTTCCTAATACCCTGAGGGTGGGCCAGGCCCAACTAGACAGACATCCTCTCTTACAGAGTACCCCTCAGCAGCACTGCTAAGGCTAGGCTATGACCTTAAGAGAAGAGAACTTGGCACATGGCCTGCATTTCCAGCATCTTTTCTCCTTCCACCGATCTTTGAGGAAATAAGAGAAGTAGGCCCAACAGTGAGGCAGAAAACATTTTGAATCAGCAAAAACATCCAATGGCAGATTTCTGGATGTCTAGCATTCAGACTTGGAGAAGGCAATGGCAGCCCACTCCAGTACTCTTGCCTGGAAAATCCCATGGACGGAGGAGCCTGGTGGGCTGCAGTCCATGGGGTCGCACAGAGTCGGACACGACTGAGCGACTTCGCTTTCACTTTTCACTTTCATGCATTGGAGAAGGAAATGGCAACCCACTCCAGTGTTCTTGCCTGGAGAATCCCAGGGATGGGGGAGCCTGGTGGGCTGCAGTCTATAGGGTCACACAGAGTGGGACACGACTGAAGCGACTTAGCAGCAGCAGCAGCATTGAGATTAAAAACAGAAATGAGTTTCTAGAGGCTAAACTGAATGAAAAGATATTATACAATAAGATTCTTCCACAATGCTTGGCACTTAACAGAATGCTTGTTGAACCAACAGTGTCATCAATCACATGCCAGGCAGACATCGAAAGAAAAGGCTGAGTCCCTTCGCTGTTCACCTGAAACTACCACAACATTGTTAATTGGCTATACCCCAATACAAAATGTTTTTTGGTGTTAAAAATAATAATAATAATAAAATTTTTTAAAAAAGAAAAGAACAAAGAAAACTATTTAGTTCATCATTCTAAATTTAGCAATCCTATCTATGCATTAACATGCTTATCTAAATTCTTAATACTCATACTGTTGCAGTGAAAAGGAAAATAGAGGAATTAGTTTGTTTTTCCCTTTCCTGAGAATAAAGAAAATAAAGAGAACAGTGAACAGGTCAGGGAAGAAATATAAACATGCCTGAAAGAGTTGATCACTCCTATTTTTACTTTTAACTATTCCTAATCTGTAGTCTGTGACTAGATTTGCTTTTCACAAACTAACCTGACACTCTGTAAATTACATCCTGCACGTATGGTCCCTAACTCTGCATGAGTTACATCCTGCATGTATTGCCCCTTAACTCTATGCTAATTACATTCTGTACCTGGTGCTTACCTTCTCCGAGCTCTCCCTTTGCAGACCACCCCTTGTAACTTTTTGTATTTCAGAAAGAAGGCCACAGGAAAATAAACCAGAGATAGTAGTATTAGTCGCTCAATCGTGTCTGACTCTTTGTGACCCCATGCACTGTAGCATACCAGGCTCCTCAGTCCGTGGGATTTTCCAGGCAAGAATACTAGAGTGGGTAGCCATTCCCTTCTCCAGGGGATTGTCCCAGCCCAGGAATCAAACCCAGGTCTCCCACACTGCAGGCAGACTCTTTACTGTCTGAGCTGCTGCTGCTGCTAAGTCGCTTCAGTCGTGTCCGACTCTGTGCGACCCCATAGACGGCAGCCCATCAGGCTCCGTCGTCCCTGGGATTCTCCAGGCAAGAATACTGGAGTGGGTTGCCATTTCCTTCTCCAGTGCATGAAAGTGAAAATTGAAAGTGAAGTCGCTCAGTCGTGTCAGACTCTTAGCGACTCCATGGACTGTAGCCTACCAGGCTCCTCCGTCCATGGGATTTTCCAGGCAAGAGTACTGGAGTGGGGTGCCACTGCCTTCTCCGACTGTCTGAGCTACCAAGGACCAATTACCTGTCTTCATGATGCCAGCTACGACTGTTTTGAAACAATACAAAAAGGAGAAGGATACAAGACTCTCACTACTTCGTCCCTCATCACATACCCCAGACTATAAGCCCCTGTTTGTTACCACCAAAATCTTGTCTTTCTCTGTCCACTGAAGTCGAATAAAAAATTACAAAGACAGAGTTTGGAGGAACTAGAAAGATGGCTTGAATCCTCAGCTGGCTGAGGAAGAACCCAGCAGGCCAGTGTCCCCCACCATGGGGAATCAGAGCAGATCATATAGATGGGCCTCCCAGTCTGGGGTATGTAATAAGGAACAAAGTGAGAATCTGGCATTCTTCTTCATGCATTGTTTCAAAACAGTCATAGCTGGCGTCAGGTAGCCTGGTAATTGGATCTGAAAAAGCCATGTGCCCATGACCTAATATAGTTCAAAACTAAGGCAGTGAATACTCATATACATTAGTACCCAGTTTTGCTGCTTACCAATTACAGATTACTTGATCTTGGGCAAGTCATTTACAATGTCAAAATTTCAATTTCCTGACAGTGAAGTTCGTTCATAGCTCTCAACAGCACTCTGTGCTAACTTGTTTCTCCTGGTGGCACACTTAGTGCCTCTAGGTTCCTTTACTTTGGTTTGGGTTCCCTGCCTCCCAGCCAGGCCAGCTCCACTTACCTGCAAAACGGGCAAACCTGCTGAAAATAAAAATAAAATAAGCTTTAAAAAAATCAGTGTTAATCTCTAAATGAGTCATATGTCAACACTGAGGATTCATTTTAGCATAATGGCAAAGAGCATGCTGGTTGAGTTCTAAGCACATGGCACTTGACACCCGACAGACCTGGATTCCAGTTCTAGTCCTGACTACCAGCTGTGTGATCTGGGACCAGCTATTTAACCTCGCTAAGCTTGGTTTTCTCATTTGCACCTCCCTGTAGTGAGGTTTAAATGACATCAGACATCTACAACACTTGGTACAGAGTGTGGCACACAAGGAGGGAGCAGTTGATATCAGTTATTATTCTCTTGGCAAACATGACCTCTAAATGAGTTTCCTGGGAGTGAAGGTGACATACATTCATGCCATTTATTAAAGTTTGGAAGAGTCCCCATGCAAGTCCTTTAATTCCATTTTTCCTCCAATGAAAATCTCCATTTGAATAGCACTTTACACTGCCAGATCCACTTTCACAAATACTGCACTTTTATTTCTAACTTTTAGCCTTTTTCTTTTTTTTTTTTAATGCCACACAGCATTATCCCACGCCCCAATTTTTATATACAAAAGGATGATAAAAATAAAGGAAAATGAAGTATTGGCTATTAGTTACCATCAAACTTAAGCAAGTATTCCTAATTAGCTGGGTTTTTTTCCCCTTAGTAAGAGGATCATTATTTTTACTTTATGAAGACATTGTGTTAATTCAGCCTGAATTATGCCAACGTGAAATTAACATGCAGGGCTAGAGGCCAGTGAGCTATATTATCTCTTCTATTTGGAGAAAAGAGAGCACTAACTGCACTAGGACCTATGTCAGTTCAAATGGGAAATGCTTGACAACTAGCCACCCATAAACAAGACTTGTCTTCTCTGGTGAGTACAGTTACTCCTGCCTAACACTAGGTATTCCTACTGTGTGCCCTGCAGAGACAGGAGAGCTGAAACTGTTGTCAAACAAATTCTAAACATAAAGGAATGCTTTTTTAGCTATGGAAGAAAAGACCAAAGGACAACATCAAATGATACCTAGTCACGTGCTACACTATTCAGGGCAGACTGTGAATGCCAGAAGACAGTGGTCTTCAAAAACCCTAGGCACCTTGAGTTCTAAAGAAATCCTTTCCTGTGCATCCAATGTATAAAAGAGACACAAGAGGCCTTCTGGCAGCAGACATCACAGGTTTTAAAACTGTCACGACTTGAGAGATGGGTAAGGTGTGCAGGACACAGGTGAAGGAGAGGCATTCCAGGGAGGAGGAACAGTAACGGCAAAGCCAAGGTGGGAATTTAAAGAAAGAAGTTCTGTGCCTTCCCGGTGGACAACTAGTGAGAAGGTGGTGATTAAGTGGTGAAAGGCTCCCACACGGATGCTTCTGTTTCTCAGCTTGAACTGATTTTGAATATTTTAAGCCTGATGAATAGTTAACAAGTACCCTGAATCAGGGCAGATGGGAAATTTAAGGTTAACATTGTGCAGTCAATTAAGGTGTCCTGTCATTATTCTTTGTTTCAGAATCATTTCAAGTAGTCGTGAGAGGGAATGGCTTCCGACACGCCCGCAACGTGGACAGGGTCCTCTGCAGCTTTAAGATCAACGAGTCAGTCACACTCAGTAAGTTCTTGCGGAGTTTGGGGGTTTCTGCCGCTGGCTTCTGGGCAGGGGGTAGTTCCCAACCCATCTTCCTGAAAAGCCGCACCCAGGAAACTACAGAGAAGGGTCCTCTCTGCTAGAAAGGCTGCCAGCAAAGGGCATATCTGGCCCCTGCGGTCCCCTTGCTCCCGTAAGGAGAGGCAGCAGGTACTGTTTCCCAGTCCCCCAGCATACGTGTACCAAGTTCCAAACTCTCAGGTGGCAGTGGTGGCCCTGACTGGTTAGGGCTTACAAAGCTCCACATTGCTTAGTGAGATATCAGGACTCTCAAGCAAAAGAGGAAAAAATAGGTGTTCTAAATTTATTAATTCTGAGTAAACTAAAAGCCAAAAAATTCTCATCAGGATAGATAGCTGACCTGAGATACAGGAAGATGGATGTAAAACTAAGTGCATTTCATGGGAAAAATGAATTATCACAACATTGGCACATTCACAAGACGTTTGTAGCAGGGAAGTTAAAGACTTGTGTGACTCAGATTACTGTCCAGGAAAGATGAGGCAGATGGATTATGTTAAGACAGATGGCCAGGAGTCCCTGTTATTATTTACATCTGGCATTCATCCCACAGAAAATTACTGGTTCAGTATCTGCAGCAGTAAACAGCAATCATATACTGTATTTTCTACAGTGCTAGGACCTTTTAAATACCTCACATCTTTTTGCCACAACAGCTCTGGGAGGTAGAAAGACAAAGAAGATGGAGAGGATACTCATTTATTGACCTTTCACACTGGTTTTGTCCTCCTGTTAGCATTGTGGAGTAGGTACTCTCCTGTTTTTAAAAAGGAAGAACTGAAGGGTATGCCTTTTTCCCTCTTTAGCATCTCAAAACCCACTTCAATATTTAAACAAAGATATGCAATGGCTTCTTTGCAAACATCTGGAATTCCTGTATATGGAGAAACTCCAAAGATTTGAAATATTCAGTTATTTTTCCCTGATACTTAGAAATGCTCTCATGTGTCCAGAAAGTACTTGCTGTTTGAAAACATTTTCAAGTATCCTGCCATAGTGTGAAAGTTGGACATGCACCCTCTACAGAATCTTTCCTTTTTTTTCCCCTCCTTTAATTTGTGATGTTCAAGTCCACCTTCCTTCTCTCCTCTTAATCTTAAATCTAAGATCAGAAACTCCTGAGGATTAAACTCAAAAGACATCAACACCTTCCAAAGAAGGCTTCCCAGACAAGCAAGCCTTTAGAACCAACTCCTCTCTGAACATGCACGGCCATGAGTATAGCATTGCTGTTGCTTAAAAGGTTACTCAGAGATTCTATACTAAGATAACAAAAAAATGCAAATTTTTTATGATGGATTTATAGAGTGACATTTTAAACACATATTTTCCAGCTTCTCCATAAAATTTGATTTCTTGGGAAACTAGCTTCTTTTCCTTTCCTAATATAAACTTGCAAACACCTGCACAGTCTGTTCACCTAATATATATTTAAAAAGAAATAAAGGCTGTTGGGTTTAGCTTAAACCACAAACCTAATTATGCTTTCAACACAAGCACTGACAGCTTAGAGAAAAGAAAGGCAGTGACTCAACCATATTGTATGCCGCAAGCAACACTCCTGAACTCAAATAGTTATTAAAAATATCCTAGCTAAGGGGAAAATACCAGAAATTTTTTTAAAAAATTGTCTTTATTAATTTGTTCATTTATATTCAGTAAAGTAAGAAACTATGGAGGACAGAAGAGATAAATAAATTTTAAAATGCAACATATTCAATTCTTCATCTTTCTGTCAACTTTATGAATGTAAGTATCTCATTGAGTTGTCCCCATAAAATAAGACAGATTCAGATTCTCTTACTTTTCCCATTCTCCTTTCCCACTTCCATATCCACATTTTAAAATATTATGTTTTCATTTTTATAGTATATATTTCCTCTTTCAAGATTTTTTCCTAAATACTGCATTACATTTTATAACAAAAAAGAGAATAGAATTCCCTTATTAATCAAAAAATGACTAATTGAGGGCCCAATAATGAAGCTATGGTTTTTATTATATAAGCCTTGAAGTCTTCAAGAAATAATGTATTATTTGTAGCACATTATGTTAAGAAAAACAGTTAAGTAAAAAATAACAAATTAAAAAAATTACATTTATAGTGAGATATATTAACATAACTGTCCAAGCCTTTGGATGAATAATAAAAAATTAAAGCTATAGAGCAAATATATGTACTTTTTTTAAGTGGCTATGAATTCCCTTTAACATGTATTGCACTAAGACAGAAATAAACCATCGACATATTAATGCCAAAAGTTGAAATTGTTTACATATATTCTTAGATAATAAATATAACCAGAAAATAAAAAGTATAGGTTAATACCTATGTCTGTCCTGCTTTCCTTGCCTTTGCTTAAAAATAAAATAAATCAACCACTTAGAAATCTAAAACAATTTGGCAACCTGTTTCTGGTCAATGGTTCCAAAATTACGCATAAAATATGATGTAAACACTGTGACATGTGGTCTTGCTCAAAGGAATGAGGAGGAAACCCCCAGGTACAGGAAACAAAAAGGGAATGCAAAATATAAGCAGAAGGCAAAGCTGTGAGGGCTCCAGACCTGAGGGATCTTCAGGCTGTGATCGCAGTACTGATATAGATATAGGACACCAGCAAGTTCAGTTCAGTTCAGTCCCTCAGACGTGTCCAACTCTGTGCGACTCCATGAACTGCAGCACGCCAGGCCTCCCTGTCCATCACCAACTGCTGGAGTCTACCCAAACCCATGTCCATTGAGTTGGTGATGCCATCCAACCATCTCATCCTCTGTTGTCCCCTTCTCCTCCTTTCCCAGCATCAGGGTCTTTTCAAATGAGTCAGCTCTTTGCATCAGGTGGCTAAACTATTGGAGTTTCAGCTTCAGCATCAGTCCTTCCAGTGAACACCCGGGACTGATCTCCTTTAGGATGGACTAGTTGGATCTCCTTGTAGTCCAAGGGACTCTCAAGAGTCTTCTCTAATACCAAGTTCAAAAGTATCAATTCTTTGGCGCTCAGCTTTCTTTATAGTCCAACTCTCACATCCATACATGACTACTGGAAAAACCATAGCCTTAACTAGACAGACTTTTGTTGGCAAAGTAATGTCTCTGCTTTTTAATATTCTGTCTAGGTTGGTCATAACTTTCCTTTGAAGGAGTAAGCATCTTTTAATTTCATGGCTGCAATCACCATCTGCAGTGATTTTGGAGCCCCCAAAAATAAAGTCAGCCACTGTTTCCACTGTTTCCCCATCTATTTGCCATGAAGTGATGGGACCAGATGCCATGATCTTAGTTTTCTGAATATTGAGCTTTAAGCCAACTTTTCCATTCTCCTCTTTCACTTTCATCAAGAGGCTTTTTAGTTCCTCTTCACTTTCTGCCATAAGGGTGGTGTCATCTGCATATCTGAGGTTATTGATATTTCTCCTGGCAATCTTGATTCCAGCTTATGCTTCATCCAGCCCAGCGTTCCTCATGATGTACTCTGCATATGAGTTAAATAAGCAGGGAGATGATATACAGCCTTGACGTACTCCTTTTCCTATTTGGAAGGCAGGCAAAAGCAGAGCCACCTGTAGAAATCAGGCTGCAGGGGTTGTAACACACTTTAAATGGGTACAGGGAAAGCTGCTCAGTGATTCAAGAAAGCAGGCAGGGGAGTAAGGTAAGATGTTCTACCAACCACATAATACAGAAGCACCAAAATGTGTCTGTGGCCATCCTGATTGCTGTGGCCCTGGCCGAGGAAGTATACATCCAGTCCAACCCACACCACTCCTGAAGCCATAATTCCCTCTGAAGATGGGCTCATAGCACCAAATGATAAATCATATGACAATAGTTGAAAGAAAAAGGAGAACAAGCAAGAAGACTAGGAAGCATTTTAAAAGAGAAGGTAAAATAAACATATTTAAAGTGTATTAAAACAAGAAAACATCTCAAAAAATCTAACTTTATACCTAAAGGAACTAGAAAAATAAGAACAAAACCCAAAGGCATTAGAAGGAAAGAAATAAAGATCAAAGTGGAAATAAGCAAAATAGAGAGTTAGGAAGCAATAGAAAAGGTTAATGAAATGAAGACTTTTTAAAAAAAAAAAAAGATAGACAAAGTTGATAAACCTTTAACTAAATTCATCAAGAAAAAAAGAGAAAGGATCCAGATAAATAAATCAAAAAATAGAAATTACAACTGACAACAGAGAAATACAAAGGATCATAAAATATTACTATGAACAATTATGTGATAATAAAATAGACAACCTAGAAGAAATGGATAAATGCCTAGAAATGTGCAATCTCCCAAAACTGAATCAGGAAGAATTATAAAAAATGAACAAACTAATAATTACCAGTAGTGAAACTGAATCATTACTTTAAAAAACTTCCAACCAAAAAACTCTAGGACCACACAGTTTCACAGACAAATTCTACTAAACTTCAAAGAAGAAATTTATCCTTCTCAAACTATTTTTAGAAAATGAAGAGGAAGGAATACTTCTGAACTCATTCTACAAGGGTAACATCACCCTAATATCAAAGCCAAAGATACCACAAAAAATAATTATAGGTCATTATCACTGATGAATGTAAATGCAGAAGTCCTCAACAAAATGTTAGCAAACTGAATTCAACAGTAGGTTAAAAGGGATCATACACCATGATCAAGTAGAATTTACCCCAGGAATGCATGGATGGTTCAGTATCCACAAATCAATCAATATAATACACCATGTTAACTAACTGAAGAATGAAAACCATATGATCATCTCCATAGATGCAGCAAAAGCTTCTGACAAAATTCAACATCCTTTTATGATAAAAACTCTTCACAAAGTGAGCATAGAAGGAACATACTTCAACATAATAAAGGCCATGTATGACAAATGACAGGCAACATCATAATCAATGGTGACAAGCTGGAAGTATTTCCTGGAAGATCAGGAACAAAACAAGGATCCCACTCTCACCACTATTTTTTTAACATGGAAGTGGAAGTCCTAGGCACAACAATCATAAAAGAAAAAGAAATAAAAGGAATCCAAATAAAATTGGAAAGGAAGAAGTAAAACTGTCACTATTTGCACATGATATGGTTCTATACACAAAAAATTCTAAAGACACTAACAACAACTATTTGAACTGAAATGAGTTTAGTAAGCTGGTTGTAGGATACAAAAGTAATATACAGAAATATGTTGCATTTCTAAATACTAATTATGAACTATTAGTGAAATTCATAAAACAATCACATTTTTTACAGCTGTCTAAAAAAGAATAAAATAAACTTGAGATAAGTCTGATCAAAGAGGAAAAAGCCCTGAAAGCTATAAGAGATTGATGAAAGAAATTGAAGACAACAAAATAAATGGAAAGATACTTTGTGCTCATGGATTGGAAGAATCAAAATTGTTAAAATGACTACACTACCCAAAGAAATCTATAGATTCAGTGCAATCCCATAAAAACACCAATGGCATTTATCACAGAGCTAGAACAAATAACTCTAAAATTTGTATGAAGACACAAAAGACCCCAAATAGCCAAAGCAATCTTGGGAAAGAAGAACAAAGCTAGAGTTGTCACACTCCTGGGTTTCAAGCCATACTACAAAGCTACAGTTGTCAAACCACTATGTACTGGCATGAAAACAAACACACAGATCAATGGAACAGAATAAAGAGCCCCAAAATAAACCCATGCTTATCTGGTCAATTAATCTACAACAAAGCAGGCAAGAATATACAATGGGAAAAGACAGCCTCTTTAATAAGTGGTGTCAGGAAAACTGTACTGCTGTGTGTAATAGAATCAATCTGGACTATTTTCTCACACCACATACAAAAATAAATTCAAAAGTGGGTTAAAGACTTAAATGTAAGGCCTGAAACCACAAAACTAGAAGAAAGCATAGGCAGTATGCACTTTGACATCTGTCTTAACAATATTTTTTTGGATCTGTCTCCTCAGGCAAGGGGAAAAAAAACAAAAATAAACAAATGGGACTACACCAAACCTAAAAGCTTTTACACAGAAAAGGAACCTATCAATAGAAGGAAAGGCCACTTTCTGAATGAGAGAAGACATTTTCAAACTATGTATCTGATAAAGGATTAATATTCAAAATATACAAAGAACTCATACAACTCAACATCTAGAAAAGTAAACAGCCCAATTAATGTCTACCAACTGGGTAGACATTTTTCCAAAGAAGATATGCAGATAGCCAATAAGCACATAGAAAGATGCTAAACATCATTAACCATCAGGGAAATGCAAATCAAAACCACAAACAGATACTAACTCAGAATACTAACTCAGAGATACTAACTCAGATACTAACCTGTCAGAATCGCTATCATCAAAAGATAACAAAGTGTTGGCAAGGATGTGGAGAAAAGGGAACACTTGTGCAATGTTGGTGGGAATGTAAATTGGTACAGCCACTTGGAGGACAGTATGGAGTTTCCACAAAAACTTAAAAGTAGAACTGCTATATGATCTAGCAGTTTCACTTCTGATTATTTACCTGAAGAAAACAAAAACACTAATTTGAAAAAATATATAAATATTGCTGTTCACTATAGCATTATTTACAGTAGCCAAGATGTGGAAGCAACTTACATCCATCCATAGATGAGTGGATGAGGAACATGTGATGTGTGTGTGTGTGTGTGTGTGTGTGTGTGTTGTGTGCTAAGTTGCTTCAGTGGCATCAGACTCTTTATGACCCTATGGACTGTAGCCCACCAGGCTCCTCTGTCCAAATATATACACAACTTAGTGGATAGACTAAGCAATGTGATTAGACACAGATAAAGATGAAATGCATGAACTGGAAGAGAGATGTGAGGAAATACTACCCCTCAACCAAAGCACTTGACTCAGATTTTTTTCATCTGTGTTTTACCAGACTTTGAGGACAAATGATTCATATCTGATACATATTCTTCTAGAGAAAAGAAATAGAGCAAAAGCATTTTAATTCAGTTATGAAAATTATATAATCTTGGCTTTTTAAAAACTGGACAAGACACTAGTAGTAGAGTATATTTGAAATCGATTTCTTTGATGACAAACACACAGATAAACTATTGGTCAACAAAAATCCAGCAATGTATTTAAAAAGGACCAGGATAAGTAATACCATTTTAAAAAATGAGGGAGGAATTTTCCTCTCACATAGCAAATTTTTTGATGCCAAGAAGATGTTAAAATTCACTATCCCATCCAAATTTTAAAAATACATACTTTGAGGGACTTCCCTGGTGGTCCAAGAATTTGCCTGCCAATGCAGGGGACACGGGTTCAGTCCCTGGTATGGGAAGATTCCACATGCCAAGAGCAACTGAGCCCATGCACCACAATTACTGAACCCACACTCTCAAGCCTGAGAGCTGCAACTACTGAAGCCCAAGTGCCCTAGAGTCTGTGCTCCATGACAAGAGAAGCCCCTGCAATGAGAAGCCTGCACACCTCAACTCCAGCATTAGCCCCAGCTCTCTGCAACTAGAAAAAGGCCACATGCAGCAATGAAGACCCAGTGCAGCCATAAATAAATAAATAAATAAAATTATTTTTAAAAAAGGAAAAGAAAAAATCACAGGAAAAATAGAGCAGCAGCATATAAACTCTAGAAAGAACTAAATTTAACCAAACTTGTAAAGACATATAGGAAGAAAGTTATACAACTCTGAGAAGGAAATGAAGACAATGTAAGTAAATAGAGAGCCAGTATAGACTCATGGCATAGAACACACCCTGGAACCAAACCACCCAGGAAAAGCACCCTGGCTCTGTCTTAAAGCTTTGTGACCATGGCTGGTTACTTAACTTCTCTAAACCTCAATTTCTCCAGCTGTAAAATGAGTATGGCAATAATAGCACCTCCGTGGTGGATTCCTATGATGTTTTAGTGTAATAATTAGGGCCTAGAACAGAGCCAAGCATGCAGTAAGCAGTTGATCAACGTTGGCTTATAGTATTAATTTATTATCATTATCACTGTTATTCAGTGGAGCAGCAACTGAGGATTGTAGAGACATCAGTTGTCTTCAAATTAATATTTACATTACTGCAGTCCTAATGAAAAGTCCAGTGGGAATTTTGAAGTTAACAAAATAATTCTAAAGTGTATATGGAAGAATAAACATTTAAGAATAGCCAAGAAAAATGTGGAAACTTGCCCTAGCCAGTTTTAAGATGTATAAAAAAATTTGCAGTAATTGAAACAATGTATGACTGGTGCCACAAAAGGCAAACTGAACATTGGGACGGGAAAAACGAAGTCCATAAAGAGAGCCAAACACTTCTATGAATTTAGTATAAAATAAAGTGACCTTTCTAATCGGTGGGAAAAGAGTAGATTATTCTTTTTGGTATTGAGACAACTGGCTAACCCCTTGGAAAAACAATTCAGTTCAATTTTTATCTCACACTTTACATCTAAACAAATTCCAGATGAAAAATTTAAATGTGAACATGAAACTATAGAAGTTTTAGAAGGAAACAAAAATAAATATTTATATAATTTTCCACTGGGTAAAATCCTTTTAAGCATAACTCTGAAAGGAGATACCACAAAGGAAAATTTGAATGGTTTGAGTACACATTTTAAAATTCTTTAAACCTCCCCCCTTAAAAAAATCTGAAGGGAAACAGAAAACCTGCTAAATTATTTTTAAGATGTATAACAAATAAAGGGTCAATAACTAATATATAGATAGATCTTAAAATCAGTAGAAAAGATGAGCACATCAGTGGATAAAAGATAAGAAAAAGAAATTTACAAGAAAAATAATGGCAAATAAGCATATGGTAAATGCTCATTGTAATCAAGGAAATGCAAATTAAAATAATCTATCAAACTGGTAAAGATTAACAGAAATACAATGCCAATATTGGCAAAGATACAGGGGAAGAAGTGGTTTCATTTATCATTGGTGAGAGACCATTAAAGATCACTGAATCTTTTGGAAGGCCATTCCTGTTGGCTTGTTTGTTTTTTTTTTTTGGCCGAGTCACACAGCTTACAGGATCTCAGTTCCCCAACCAGCGATTGAACCCAGGCCCAGCACTGAAAATCCGGAATCCTAACCACCAGGCCATCAGGGAACTCTCCAGAAAGGCCACTCTTAAAACAAATCAACTGCTTTCATACATTTTTGACCCAGAATTTCAACTTCGACTTCATCAAAGGGAAATGCTAGAGAATGTTAACAAAGATTCAGCTGTAAGATGTTCATCATAATATTGCTTTATGATAGCAAAAAGGAAAAAAAGAGACAGAGGAGGGAGGAAGGAATGAATTTGAGATGAAAGCAAGGAAGGAAGCAGAGAGGAAAGCAAGTAAACAAATCGAAACATCTAAGTGGTAACATTTACAATTGATAATGTTATATAAATGATATTCATGTTTAAATAATTAATATTGTGAGAAAGAAGAGTAATTACTTATGTGGGGAAAATGTTAACAGTACTGCTTCACATGTCAAGAATAAGTTACAAAACAGTGCCTTCGTTAAAGCTGCTCCTGATTTAGACACATACATTTATATGCAGAGAGAGAAATGTGAAAGACACACATCCAGATGTTAACAGTAGTTACCTCTGAATGAGTCCACTATGAGTTTTTACTTTCTTCTTTCTGTCCATCTAAGTTTCCTATGATCATATGTCCCTTCTGTCATGAGGGAAAAAAAAAAGACAGTTATTTAAATTTTCATTTTAAAATTCTTGTTAATCATTTAGGCCAAGCATGCATCTTAAGTGTAGCATTTAGTTGGTTCTCCAGTTACCAGGCTGAACTACTCCTGGCCAAGAAAGTATCTTGGAAATCTTCACACAAACTTTATTTATTCTGGCTACACTTTTTCCTACTTCAGTATTCGATGTATCATGCCACGAAAAGATCCACTTTCAGTTGGAAATCCATTTGTAGAGAGATAAAAATGCTAAAAAGGATACCCTGAGGTAGGAGCTGAGAAATGATCCATTTTAAAGAACAGTAAATAAAAAATGGATAGTTTTACTAATACAATAATGACAAAATTTGACTCTCCTAGTGTTGCATGGAGACTTACAAGGTATGACCAGAAACAAAAGAAACTGATTTTTAGCAAACTTACTAAAATTCAATTGAAGGGCCATGTGAAAAATCAGCCTCTTGGTTTTATAGGCACATTTCTTTTCTGATGCAGGATTTTATTTCTCAGCTTGAACTTCGATCTTATTCACAAGGCATGGCTCTGGTTCACTTTTGGTTCACTCTCAAAGAATAAAACATTGCCCCCTTTGAAGATATTTTTTTTCAAACCGAAGGTCAGTCCTGAAAGCAGCTCTAAGAGAGTTTCAGAGAGGGGCTTCTTCCCAAGGGGATGAGAGACTACACTTACTCCAATATAGAAGTTCCAGTGTGTTTGTTTTTAGAAATCTGTCCAGTTATCCAGAAACTATATTTTATCTTAGAAAACATCTGGTCCTCAGGACTGCTTTGGGCCCCTTAAGGAGATCATTGAAGGGTACCTATGGTGACAGTTGGGGAGAGAGAAGGAGAAAAACTTCCCAAACAAAAGTCTATTGTTGCCTTTCTCACTGGTTGGAATGTTGTATCTATCAGTCAAAGGCATTTAGCGCAATTCGGATGCATCCTTACTTAGGGCTTTGATGTGGTATGAAGATGATAGAATGTCATTTTGTGCAACTCAGAATTAAATGATACAAAGGAGCATCTTGTCTCATAATTCCTTTTTTTTTTTTATTGGAGTGTAGAGTGTAGTTGATTTACAATGTTGTGTTAGCTTCAGGTATACAGCAAATTGAATCAGTTATACATATACAAATATCCACTCTTTTTTTAGATTCTTTGCCCATACAGGCCATTGGGCTTCCCCAGTGGCTCAATGATAAAGAATCTGCCTGCCTATGTGGGAGACGTGGGTTCAATCCCTAGGTCAGGAAGATCCTCTGGAGAAAGAAATGGCAACCCACTCCAGTATTCTTGCCTGGGAAATCCCATGGACAGAGGAGCCTGGTGGGCTACAGTCCATGGGATCTCAATGAGTCAGATGCGACTTAGCAACTAAACAACAACAGGCCATTACGGAGTATTGAATAGAGTTCCCTGTGCTATACAGTAGGTTCTTATTAGTTATCTATTTTATATATAGTAGTATGTATATGTCAGTCCCAGTCTCCCAGTTTACCCCTGGTAAGCATAAGTGTGTTTTCTACCTCTGTCTTGTAAGTAAGTTCATTTGTACTCGTTTTTCAGATTCCACCTATAAGTGATATAATATGATATATGTCTTTCTGTGTTTGACTTACTTCACTCAGTTTGATGATCCATCCTGCACTCCTGCTTTTTTATCTTTTTTTTTAAAAATAAATTTATTTATTTTAGTTGGGGGCTAATTACTTTACAATATTGTAGTAGTTTTTGCCATACATTGACATGAATCAGCCATGGGTTTACATGTGTTCCCCTTCCTGGACCCCCCTCCCACCTCCCTCCCCATCCCATCCCTTTGGGTCATCCCATTGCCCCAGCCCTGAGCATTTGTCTCATGCATCGAACATGGTATGGTGTTCTGTTTCACATATGATAATATACATGTTTCAATGCTATTCTCCCAGAACGTCCCACCCTCACCTTCTCCCCCAGAGTCCATAAGACTGTTCTATGCATCTGTGTCTCTTATTCTGTCTCACATATAGGGTTATCATTACTCCTGCTTCTTAATCAGGCCTCACATCAGAATCCCCCAGAAGCGTCATCCAAGTAATGACAATTACTGATTGTGAGCACCTGCCTGGTTTCCTTCCTAAACTAGCTCATTTCATCCTCCCAGCAGTCCAGTGAGGGATGACTTATTTGTATCCCCCTTGGCTAACAGGGGAACTGAAGCACAGAGAGAAACTGCCCAAGGTCACCCAGGTGGCCAGAGGTTGGAGCAGTGTGGACTCCAGGCTGTCTACTCCAGAGGCTCTTGCCCGCTTCTCTATGTTGCTTCTTAAACACTGATCCCCACAGGTCCCCGGGTCCCTGATCCTGAATGCCCACATCACTCTGACATGTGCCTGATTTGAAAACACTGATTCCCACGGCTTCCCCTCACTGTAGAAACAGGAAACCTCAGCTCCGAGAGATTCAGCTGCTTGTCCAAGGTCATGGGTTTGTTAGTCAAGACTCAAGCTCTGGTTCAAGGAAAAAAAAAGCCCTGGACCAGGGGACGAAGAGCCCAGGCTTTAGGTCAGTGTATGCAGCTGACTGTGAACACGAGGAAGCCACCTCTTCTGGTTCCCCAAGTGGCCCCTCTTTCTTACACTTTATGGGCTTTCCATGTATCTGCTCATGTTTCCCTTTGCCCCTGCTCTCAGAGGGAGTTTGGGTTTCACCCAGTTGTTTCTGAAATGGCTCTTGCCAAGACTGTGTTAGTCCATGTTTCTATCTTTCAGATCCAGACAAAAATACAGATAAGTGGAAATTTACTGCAGTTTTGCTTGGTCAGACAAAAACCTCAGGAATCTGGGATGAGGTGAGGATGAAAGAGAAGTTGCCACCAGATGTAACTAACTGGTGAAGACTCTCATTTAGGGGCAAAAGAGTTTCTTCCAGGGGCAATTGGACACAAAGTTAACTATAGCAGTGCCTGATAGGTGGTCACATGTGACGTTACCACGGTTCTAGCAAGGGTGCTGTTGTTTCCAAATGAAAATTGGAAGCTGCCTGTGGACTCTGGCACCCAGTGAGCTTCTTTGAAGCATGATTAAGAGAGATTTGCAATGAATTAAGAGACATTCATTGCTTGTGAATGTCCCTGAAACTGCTGTTACCCCAGTCCTGTTCTCAATAGGGGAAGTTGGCACCCCCTCTATTCAGTACCAGATAACTGGACTTTTGCAGTGCCTTTCCTCATGGAGCACTACTCCTTTGTCATTTCAGTAGGATGATGGAAGAAAAAGTGGTTAACAGAGATGGACCAGACTCATGGGAACTCCAAGGAGACTAATAAGCTATGCCCCCTTCAAATTAGCATTTGAAATACGTTAACTATTTGCTCCACATTCATTTAGAGGAAACGTTGGGTGCTTCAGAGGGAAAGGAAGAGAGTGCTACTGATGTATCTTTCCTTCAAGCAGTTCGGCTCTGGCCCCTAATATGCACACCACAGCAGCTTAGTGATGTCCACTGTGACTCAAGTGTGTGCCTGAGCTCTGCTTCCCACCTCTTCTCTGCATTTCTGTGTTAATTTGTGTTCTTTAAGAGCAGTCAGCATTTGCCATAGTTTATGGTCATGATCCTGTGATAGATAGTGATAGTGATAGATAGTCACTCTGTCATGTCCAACTCTTTGCGACCCCATGAACAGGGTCACCAGGCTCCTCTGTCCATGGGATTCTCCAGGCAAAAATACTGGAATGGGTTGTCATTCCTTTCTCCAGTGGATCTTCCTGGCCTGGGGATCAGATCTGGGTCTCCAGCATCGCAGGCAGAGTCTTTACCGTATTTTAATAGACTTGTCCCTCAATCCCATCTCCAAAGGTAAACCCTTCCAAACCTAACTGTGCACAGCTGAAAGACTTTGTGTCAGTAGACACATACCTTGTGCATGAATTCTAAATTGTCTTCCGCCAAGTGAAAACAAAACTTTAAAAAATATATTTCTTAGCAAATTACAGCTGTCTCAAGGGCACCAGTTTTCTGACCTCAAGCTTACAAATTTTTTAAAGGTTGATGCTTTGCTTGTAAGATAATTTGTTAGTTTTGTAAATGTCAACAGTCAAGAATTTTGGGTCTAGATTTATTGAGAGGAGGAAACATTTTGCCAGAGCTCTGAGCCCCATTATCTTCATTTGGTTTTCTTGCAATACCTAAATCTGTCCCTGTTAAACTTTGGATAGAGATGATGCAGAAGACGACAATATTATGTGCAGTATGATTCCAATTATGTAAAAAATAGTATGCATAGAAAAAATTCTGAAATAGCATGCCCCAAAGCATTAACAGTGTTTATTACTGGAAGTTAGGATTACTGAGGATTTTCATGCGTTTTATATTCTTCTCTGTATTTCTCAGACTTCTTACACTCACCATGTATTACTTTTACAGTCACTAAAAATAACAGTAAATATGAGCCAAAAATAATTTACATCCTGAGAAGTCAGACTAGCTGTGCTAAGGACCAGTTCTAAAAGCTGGAGAGTTCTGAGGCACAGAGATCAAGCCCCCAAAAGACAACCCAGTGACCAGCAGGCTGCTGGCTACTATCCCTGAGCTTCTCTGGGAATGCATTCATGGTCCCTCACCCTTTACTGCCTCTCCTTCTGGCGCTATGATGTAATCTTGATCCTCCTGTAAACAATGTTCAAGATAACTCACTTCACTTTTTTCCAAGACTGCACTCAGCTCTCTGTCCTACACTGGTGTTTGTAGGTAAGGTGTTCTGATTGCAGCCTTCTCACCCATAACAGCTCAGAGCCTCAGCAACAATCTAATCCCCACTTCTGGAGCACCCTCATTTCAGTTGTAAAGCCTCACCCAATAGAGTGGCTCAGGTGCCACCTACCACTAGGCAAGCCTGGACCCATCAAAGCCTGCATGGAAGAATTTACCAAAAAACACTCTCTTCTTTACTCTCACCAGATGCCTTCCAATGGCCCTCAAGCTGTTACTCCCTCACCCTCCTCTATGCATAATCATTTAACACTTCTGAACTTCTCTGGACATTCTGTCAGTACCCCGGGGGGAACTGTGAACTACCTAGTAATATCTACAGAACCCTCTACAATGGGCCAAAACCTTGTGTGAAAGTGTTAGTCACTCAGTTGTGTCAGACTCTTTGCAACCCCATGGACTATAGCCCACCAAGCTCTGTGGTCCATGGAATTCTCCAGGCAAGAATACTGGAGGGGGTAGCCATTTGCTTCTTCAGGGGATCTTCCCAACCCAGGGATCAAACACAGGTCTCCTGTATTGCAGGTGGATTCTTTACCATCTGAGCCACCAAAACCACGGTAGATATTATACCTAGATTTCTAACCTTGGTACTACTGACATTTTGGGCAGATAATTTTTTAATAAGAGGGAGAGGAACACCTGTGTATTATAGGCTCCTTAGCATTGTACATGGTCTCTACTCACTAGATGCCAATAGCACTCCCTTCCTGGTCTGACAATCAAAATTGCCTCAAACATTGCCTTTCATCCCCTGAGGGTCAAAACCACCCCCATTCAAGGACTGCTGCACTGCATACATGTCCACATGTGCTATTAGAATAGATGACTGTCTTCTTGTCATACCTACACCATATAGCCTGACACAACCTAGGAGATAAGTTTCACAGGACCTGGTTAGTTTGTATATACCCTCACATCTTGTGTTGTACAGGTATGTCAGGCTTTGAGCCCAGAAGTACCCCACTTTAGTAGTCACAGTTGACATATATCAAGTGCTTATGAAGTGTTCAGTATTTAATCATATCATCTCATTAAATGAGTGAGTATGCAATGAGTATTATTGCATCTTACAGGTGAGAACTCTGGGTTATGGATAGGGTTATACAGTCTGTAGGTAGCAAGCTGTGATGGGGCTCCATCCAGGGACCAGACTATTCATGTGCTCATGGTTCCTACCCTAACCTGCCCAGAGAACAAAGAAGAAAACCAAAAGGTATATTCTGGACACCTTAATACAGAGGTACTAGGGAAATAGTCATGTATAGACCCAGGAAACTTACCTGGAACCCATTGCCCAAGCTCTTCACCTGATCTCGTAGTAACTAACCAGTGAGGGCTTCCAGAGAAATCTTGCAACAACTCCAGGCCAAGGGATGGGTGGATAGATATGGGTCATGTCTGAGGAAAAAAGAAATAGTGGCCAGCCTGTTTCTGCCATATTACAGACATGAGAGAACATTACAGCAGATGTGTATGTTCTGAGGATTATTGCCAACTTGGCCCCACTCTCCTGTGCTTCACTACTGGCTCTTCCCATTCTGTGTTGACTCTTCTCATTGCTCTGACCACAGAAAACCATTGTTTAGCCTTTCCAAGCAGAAGCTTCCCTCTCCACTTTCAAAATCTCTACTGGGTCCCCTTCTGTAGAGTTTAATGACTTCTATCAGAAGAATGCATAGGTTTTTTACCAAACTCGTCTATGAAAAATCTTCCAGTTCAGGGTCTGATATGGAGTTCACATGCCTAATAAATATTAGCTTCTTTCTACTCTAAGCAACGGATCCCATTTAGCTTTGCAGTAAGACCCTCACATTTGTGAATTTTCATTGCACGAGTCCCAGTAGAGCAATCAACCACCTCTTTTCTGGCTGGGACCTCAGAAAGCTCAAGCCAGATGCCTTGAATTTCATCAACTTGGAGTCCTGCAGAGTATCATTTATTTCCAGTTTTTGCACAGTATTTTAAAAGTCTAATTTTTTAAAAGCTGGTTACTTTTCAAGTCAGTGAAAAGGTAGAAACATTTAGTCTAGCCTGTCTTTTCTCCCTTCATTCAGGGACACATTCCCCAACCAGCTGATAATTTGGTGCTGAACAGTTATACTTGGCTCAGAGATGCCACAAAAATGCTCCCTAGACCCAGGGACGATGGGGAAAAGAGCAGGGTGAGCTCATTCAGTTCCTAACCTCCACTATTTTGTCACAGTAGGAATGTAAACTCTACTTTGGAGCTTACATCAGCTTTTGGAGGGTTTCAGCAAGCTCCCCTAGATAAGACTAAGAGTTATTTTCTTGTCCTTTTGGCCAGAAATAAATATTTATATCAAGAAAGGATTGCCAAGACTTGGAAAGTATTTCAGTTATTTAATCAGCCCTATAAAAGGATTCACTGTGATTGGTGTTTGAATTAGCTAATAAATTTTAATCTTGGTTTTATCCCAAATCCATTAGACAGTCATCAACTGCAGCTAAGAATTCTGGAAACTTCTTAACCAGTCTGAAAAGAATTACATTGATCTGAGATCAAAACCATGTACACATTTGAATGTATGGTTTTGAGATACGGGTTAATTATAATAAGTCAGAGTCTCCCAGAGGACACTGGAATCTTCTCACAGAGCTTCTCAAACCTGGTTGCCTTTCATGGAAGACAAGCCTCCTAACATTATTCAGCCTCACCCGTGGAGAATCTTGACCTTTTGCCTCCACAGCTGTCAGACTCAGCTCTGGGTATACTTCAGGCCACATCATAAAACTAGCTGTGAGAGTATGACAATATAAAATGACTAACTAGTTTAAATTATATCTGTCATTTCAAGAAAACCTGGGTTTGATTTCCAGGTCTTTTATTCATGTTACAACACTAACTCAATTAACCAACTTCTTTGAGACTCAGTTTCCCAAATTGTAAATTAATAGTAATAATAATGTCAAATGAGACCATAGGTATATCAGTTCAGTTCAGTCACCCAGTCATGTCCGACTCTTTGCGACCCCATGAAGTGCAGCATGCCAAGCCTCCTTGTCCATCACCAACTCCTGGAGCTTGCTCACATTCATGTCTATCAAGTCGGTGATGCCATCCAACCATCTCATCCTCTGTCGTCCTCTTCTCCTGCCCTCAATCCTTCCCAGCATCAGGGTCTTTTCAAATGAGTCAGCTCTGCGCATCAGGTGGCCAAAGTATTGGAGTTTCAGCTTCAGCATCAGTCCTTCCAGTGAATATTCAGGACTGATTTCCTTTAGGATGGACTGATTTGATCTCCTTTCAGTCCAAGGAACTCTCAAGTCTTCAACACCACAGTTCAGAAGCGTCAGTTCTTCGCCACTCAGCTTTCTTTATGGTGCAACTCTCCCATCCATACATGACTACTGGAAAAACCATAGTTTTGACTAGACGGACCTTTGTTGACAAAGTAATGTCTCTGCTTTTTAATATGCTGTCCATAGGTATATAGTGTTATACAAAATCAGTATAGAATAGATATACGTATATATGTATGTATAGGTATAAATATGTGTGTGAATGCATAAGTAAATATATATGCCTGTGTATGTGCACATATGTACACACAAAACACATTCACTAAAACATTTCATTTTCCCAGAAATTTCTAATCAAATCACATTCCTTCTCAGATGGGACTCAGTTCAGTTCAGTTCAGTCGCTCAGTCGTGTCCGACTCTCTGCGACCCCATGAATTGCAGCACACCAGGCCTCTCTGTCCATCACCAACTCCCGGAGTCCACCCAAACCCATGTCCATCGAGTCGGTTACGCCATCCAACCATCTCATCCTCTGTCGTCCCCTTCTCCTCCCGCCCCCAATCCTACCCAGCATCAGGGTCTTTTCCAATGAGTCAACCCTTCGCATGAGGTGGCCAAATATTGGAGTTTCAGCTTCAACATCAGACCTTCCAATGAACACCCAGGATTGATCTCTTTTAGGATGGATTGATTGGATCTCCTTGCAGTCCAAGGGACTCTCAAGAGTCTTCTCCAACACCACAGTTCAAAAGCATCAATTCTTCGGCACTCAGCTTTCTTCACCGTCCAACTCTCACATCCATACATGACCACTGGAAAAACCATAGCCTTGACTAGATGGACTTTTGTTGGCAAAGTAATGTCTCTGCTTTTAAACATGCTATCTAGGTTGGCCATAACCTTCCTTCCAAGGAGTAAGCGTCTTTTAATTTCATGGCTGCAATCACCATCAGCAGTGATTTTGGAGCCCCAAAAAATAAAGTCTGACACTGTTTCCCCATCTATTTCCCATGAAGTGATGGGACCAGATGCCATGATCTTAGTTTTCTGAACGTTGAGCTTTAAGACAACTTTTTCACTCTCCTCTTTCACCTTCAACAAGAGACTCTTTAGTGCTTCTTCACTTTCTGCCATAAGAGTGGTGTCATCCGCATATCTGAGGTTATTGATATTTCTCCTGGCAATCTTGATTCCAGCTTGTGTTTCTTCCAGCCCAGCGTTTCTCATGATGTACTCTGCATACAAGTTAAATAAGCAAGGTGACAATATACAGCCTTGACGTACTCCTTTTCCTATTTGGAACCAGTCTGTTGTTCCATGTCCAGTTCTAACTGTTGCTTCCTGACCTGCATACAGGTTTCTCAAGAGACAGGTCAGAGATGGGACTCAGACCCAGCCAAAACTCAGATTGGGACTTGAACCCACAGTTCCTGACTTGGGAAGGGACTAGAATCCTTTGTGTTTTAATTGAAACTGTTCACCTGGCAACCAGACTTAATGAAGCTCAGGTCTTTTGTCACAGAAAGAATTCAGCATGAGGTAGAACAATAGACTAAGAGTGAGTTTATTAGCATAAGACGCTTGTTAGAAATACAGCAGGCAGGCAAGGGAGTGCAGCCCTGAGAACGAAGAGGGCTATATTTTTATAATCAAAAAGTAGGGAGGAGAGAAGACCACCTTCTTCCTCATTTTGGAGTAGACACCAGGCTTACGTCATTTAGTTTCTCCTTTGTCCCTATATGGTTTAACTGGGACTGTCATGGTGCTATTTAAATCATATGTATATTAGCAAAGGGCTTCCCTTGTGGCTCAGTTAATAAAGACTCTGCCTACTCTGTGGGAAATCTGGATTCGATCCCTGGATTGGCAAGATCCTCTGGAGGAGGGCATGGCAACCCACTCCAGTATTCTTGCCTAGAGAATCCCCATGGACAGAGGAGCCTGGCAGGCTACAATCCATGAGGTCGCAGAATTGGACCCAACTGAGAGACTAAACACTTATTAGCAAAAGGGTGATGACATATACTAACACATGTTGATTAGTCTTAGGTTTTGATATAACATCCCCTTCATTTACCCTTTCACCTAAATTCATGTCATGGTTGCATGCAGAAATCCCAATCTTCCAAGGACCATTAACTCCCTGACTTCAGGTAACAAGATTCAGACCCCATACCTATTATCTTGTGTTATAACTCTCAGGATTTGTGGCTTGACTGTGCCTGGCACTTGAATGTGCCTGGTCTTCCTTCAAGACAGAGTAGATTGTTGCTAGGTGACTGGATTCTTTTCTTGAGTGTTCATATGCTCTCAGCAGTCTCCCAAACTCCTTTAAAATTCCCTTTCTACCTTTAATCCCCTAGTGGGATTTCTAAACTATTTAATTATCCTACTCTATTCTTATCACTAATGCCTAAAAAGATGTTTGATAGAACAATGTAATCAAGCAATTAGGCATTTTGAAATTTTAAATTTTAAATTCCTCTGATTTTTAACCACACATTTAGTTTACAGTCCATTTTAAAGGCTTGGATACCTGTGTAATAATGTGAAGTAACATTTACTAAATGTTTCTTGAGTGCTAAGTCATGTACTTCTAGGCACTCTTGTACTCCCCGCACAACCTGATGCAATGATGTCATCATTACTGTTCACAGATAAGGAACTTGTCCTCAGTCACACACTAGTCACAGGACCTGGGATTTGAACCTGCATCTGTTTGACTCTGGAGTCTACCCGGCACTGTGACCCCTGTACTCATCTCCAGAGCTGCTCAGATCCCAAGCCTGGGTGTCTGATGGTTTGGTGTAAGGATACTCGTTGATCCCCAAATCCTGATTTAAGTCAAGTTTCAGTTTGATTATCAGACTGTTGTAAGACAGATGCTTTGAATTCACCTATGTCATGGGTATGCACTGAATTCAGAACTATCGTAAAAAGCAAGGACATTTATATTTATAGATCATCTAAAAATTCCCTTAAGGCCTGGTTTCAGCCCCCTCCCCTCCCTAATTTCCTCCCAGCTCCTGGCTCCATTTCCCCTGTCCACCTGGTACTAACAAGCAGTGAATGGCCGCCAGTGGACAGAGGACCAGGGCCCTCCACCATCCTCCAAAGTGGATGTTGCCCCCGTAAACATCACTACACCACTGGTTCTGGCAGAGGTGGCCCTGAGGTTGGCATGGCCCCTGAGCCAAACGTGGCCCAGCCTGAGGAGGAAAGCTTTGGACCCTGCTTCCCAAGTGGACGTTCCAGGAAGGAGTCAGATGATCAGAGTTATGGAAACCAAATGGCCCTCCTTTGTTTAGAGAGAAAGAAAAAAAAAAGCACTCATTTTTGTGGTAAAGTGAAACCAGGCTCCAAACCAAACAATCTCTCTCCAAGCCGAAAATGCCAGCTCCCCAGAGCAGGCCCACAGCCTGGGACTCTGATGAACGGGTGGGAGGCGGTGCCACAGCCTGCAGCCACGTCTGCTCGGGCTTCTCAGTGGCGAGGGTCTCCTCTGCTCTGCTCCTGAAATAGCTGGTCTCCCAGGCAGGAAAAGAAAATGAAAGGAGGGGAAAAGTGAGAAACGAGTCCGCTGCTGCTCGACCAACCTCCAACTCTCCCGCCTTTCCTGTTGGGAGGGAGGAGAACAGCTGCTGGGAGAGTGCGGAGAAGGTAGCCGGGGCCCGGGCGTGTGGCTGTACTGCGCCCCCTTCCGCTCCCCCTGCAGAATGCAGCCGGGAGTCACAAGGCCTCCTGTGGCCGTGCTGCGGCGGGCTGGTGGCTCCATGGGCAGGAACCCACACTCCGAGTATTACTAGAGTGTGTGCAGCACCCAGAGCAAGTAAATATAGGTTGTCATTGGCCACGCCTATCCCGGGCTTTGTTTCTCCTCTAATACAGCTTTTCCTGGAACGGAGAGGCCCTTGGTGTGGACTCTGGGGAATCCAGTTCTGATTCTGGCTTTGCCTCTGACTTGCTGTGAGATCATGGTTTACTATAGCCTCTCTGAGCCTCCATTTTGCATCTGGAAAATGAACCCAGTGAGTCCTGCCTTGCCTTGGTTCCCAAGGTCATAGTGAGAGGAGATCAAGCCTGGCTTTTATCCAGAGATGGCGACCAGACTGCCCACGTGCTGATGCAAGCTCTCCTGTGTAACACTTGGCAAGTGTCTCCATCTTTGTCTGTTCCTCACCTTTACAGGAAAGGAATAGGGACTTCCTCGGTGGCCCAATGGTTAAGAATCCTCTTGGCGGTGCAGGGGACACAGGTTCAATCCTTGGTCCAGGAACTAAGATCCCACCTGGCATGGACAGCTAAGCCCATGGGCCAAAGCTAGTGAAGCCTGCAGGCTCTCGAGCCTGGGCTCTGCAACAAGAGACGCCGCCCTAAGAATCCAGAGCACTGCAACTAAGGAGTGGAATCCACTCGCGGCAAATAGAGAAAGCCTGTGCACAGCAACCAGAACCCCCTGCAGCCAAAAATAATTTAAAAAATAAAGTGAAGGGAATAATAGCCTTGCCTGACCGCACTACTGGAAGGTAAAACTGGGGTATGTGATGTGTGTGACGCACTTAGAGCACCCATCATGCCCCAAGTCTCACTGTCATCGTCACCATCATGGACAGAAAAGCATCTTGAAGATAATGCCCATGGACAGAAAAGCATCTTGAAGATAATGCCCAGGTCAAGCCCTGTGTGATCTGCCTCTGTCCTCATAAGCTTTTAATTGTTCTCAACACACTCACTATTCTGACAATATTCCATAATCTGCCAGTGCCTGCGGGCTGTGTGCTCAGTCCCGTCTGACTATTTGTTACCCCATGGACTATAGCCTGCCAGACTTCTCTGTCCATGGAATTTTCCAGGCAAGAATATTGGAGAATATTGGAAATCTTTTTCCTACTCCAGGGTATCTTCCCGACCCAGGGATTGAACTTGCATCTCCTGTGTCTCCTGCATTGGTAGGCGGATTCTTTACCACTGAGCCACCCGGGAAGCCCAATCTGCCAGCATTCATTCTAAATATGAGGGGAAACTCCAGTATCTTCCTATTACACTTAGGAAAAGTCCCCCAAACCCACCATGATCTACAAGGGCTTGATCATCTGGCCCTGCTGCCTTTTCTAGCCTCATATTTTATCCACTGTCTCACTGAAATCCAACAGCCTTGTCAGCTGTCTCCTAGCTCCTAAAGACCTGGGCTCCTTCTTGCCCCAGAATCTGTGCAGGTCCACCTCTTTCCCACCCCGTGTCCTCTCCACCTGGCCTCAGGTCTCAGCTCGCAGAGCTTTTCCTCAAGGAAATGTTTCCTGACCTTCCAGATGGAAATCTGCCCCCTGATTCTCCTTCTTTGTACTGAACACAATTTAATCAAATAGTAATATGTGTAATAACAGCATTTTTTGTGCTTTGTTGTACTTTCCTCATGATTTCTCCTCCTCCAGAACTCCTGTTCACTCAGCAAAACCCAATGTCCATTTTACTTCCTATGTGAAGCCCTCCCTCAAACAGGGTTACTCATTAGAACTCTAACTGAAGTTTTGATTTAGTAGGTGACCTCTGTCTGGAAGGCATAAGAGTGCCTGCATTTTGTTCTGCTAATTATCCCTTCTCCTTAGGCTACAGACCCAAGAAATAACAGGAAATAAATGCCACTTATTATTAGCAAGTTCAGTATCTGATATCCCCAGGGCATAAATCTTGCCCACATCCCTAATTCCAATACATAACTAAAACACTGGCCATTAAAAAAAAAAAAAAGTGAGAGGCTTTGTCTATTGTGTTCAGTTGCAGACCTAGCATAACGCTTGGCACATGGTAGACATTCAAGAGAATATATTTTTAATAAATAAATGTGTTTAAATAAGCAACAAGGATATGTTGTACAGCACAAGAAAATTTAGCCATTATTTTGTAATAACTTTAAATGGAGTATAATCTATAAAAATATTGAATCATCATGTTATACACTGGAAACTAATATAGTATTATAAATCCACTCTCCTTCATTTAAAAAATCTTGTACTGAAGACTAAGATTAAATAAATGTAATATTTTTACTGCTTCAAAAAACTAAATGTGTTTACTAACTATCTCCCCTGCAACTTCTATAAAATCCATGAAAGCAGAGACCATGTTTCTCTTCTAAAAGCCTGTGTTTCTAGTTCATAGTAGGTCTTGAATAAATATTTGTTGAATGAATGACTTGGAATAATCTTCCTACCTTTTCACCACTTGAAGGTCTCCCTAGACATCAGGGGAAATTGTAATTGGCCATCCCTTTTTCCTCCTTCCATGGAAACACAGTGCTTAGAACTCAGATGTGTCCTCCAGCTCCTATCTCATGTGGGTCTGGTCCTTAAATCCTATCATGGAAGGCATGAAGCTTCCTAATCTCCACTCAGGCAAGTGTTTAGTGTCAATTACATGTAAATGTCGTTAGAGACATCAATTTCCTATCAAATGCAACAGCAGGATAGCATCCTTCCATTATACATGGCTTCCTTTCTGTCTTCTAGGCATCTGTATTCACAACTTGATTAAAGGGGCATATTTATTCATCTTCATATCACCTACAGTTCCTACTACAATCTTTTGAACAAAGAATGCACCCAATAAATGTTGAGTCATGAAAGAATGACTACCATATGCTGGGTTTAGTAACTTCTCAGCCCTGCTTCTGGCCCCAGAATCTGAGATACGATGAAGTTTTTAAGGAGTTCCAGATTAAAGCTGCTTAAGTTTTTCCCTGGACATCCATTAGGATAAGAAAAAGAAATCCCCCAGCTCTAGATTCCCCCCGCTTGAATCCATCTTTCATAACTACATTTGCTAAAACTTCCAAAATCATCACTTCAAGTTTTTCTCCAAAAACCTCCAAAGTTCTTTTCATAGCCAAATAGGCTTAGGTCCAAATCCCTCAGTCTAACTCAAAGAACTTGGGCCAAACATTTTCCTATAGTGATCTTTTCAAATCCTCCTTATGTCCTACCCTGGAGCATCCCTTTTGTTTGCTCTGTCTTTGCTGTTTGCCATTTGTCCCACCAGGAAGGCATCTTCCCATCTCTCCCCTGAAGCTCAGCTGCTGTCATGTTCCCTGTGACCTCATCATGTCACCCACCTAGAGGGAGCTGCTCTCTGTCTTCTGAAGCCAAACGATATTTTGGCTTAGCTACTTCTTGTATCTGTCAGCAAATTTTTTTTAATTGAGATATAATTGATATTTATTAGTCTCAGGTGTACAACATAATGGTTCAATATTTTTATATATTGTGAAGTGATCACCACAATAAATCTAGTTAACATCCATCACCACACATAGTTATAATTTTTTCCTCAGGGTAAGAACTGTTAAGATTTACTCTTGTAAACTTTTGAATCATGCTGTACATTGCATCCTCATTACTTATTTATTTCATACCTGGAAATTTGTACCCTTTGACCACCGTACTCATTTCACCCACCCCACCTATCCCTGACCCTGGTAACAACCAATCTGTTCTCTGAATCTGTGAGTTGTGGGGTTTTTTTTTTTTTTACTTTTTATATTCCACATATGAGTGAGATTATACAGTATTTGTCTCTCATTGTCTGACATTTTACTTAGCGTAATGCCCTCAAAGTCTATCCATGTTGTCACAAATAGACAGGTTTCCACTTTTATGGCTGAATAACACTCCATTCTATACACATGTGCCCTAATTTCTTTATCCATTCATCTGTAGATAGGCACTTAGGTGGATTCGCTATCTTGGCTATTGTATCAATAAACAATGTTGAATCAATGAACTTTTCCCATGAATCTGACTCCTCTCTCAAACTAGACCTAGACTTGAAGCTCCCAAGGATCAGACTAATACCTTCTTGTTTCCCCTCAGTTATGCCTGGTCTGTGGTAAGAGCTCACTCTCTATGCTCACTGAGGCTCAACTGGATATACAGGTTAGAAAGTATTCAGGCAGATGAGCTTGCATTCACTCTAATGGATTTTACAACTCAAGACAAGTCTATATTTCAAAACATCACAGCTTTTCTAGTGTCTCCTAGGACTTGGTTGATGGTCCACAGGAGGCACCGAATATGAAATTATCAATTTGCCTCACTCCTCTTAATCCAGTGACTTCCTTTTTACAGACGAGAAGCCCTTCACTGTGGAAGATACCTATTTGCTGTGTCCAGCACCTATCTTGAAGGAAGTTGGCATGTAAGTTTCCACCAGCAACTAAACCCCACAGCCAGGGAGGTGAGAGGAGGTGGGGGGGAGGGCAAAAGGAGAAGAGTCTGTCTTCACTGTCATTATGGAACCTTTCTCTAGACTCCTCTAGATAATGATGATGGTGCTCTGAGTGCGGTGAGCCAGGCACTAGCATCAGTGTTTCACAGAGGGGATCTTTATTCTCCCAAGATCCACTATAAACTACCAGGCTCCTCTGTCCATGGGATTCTCCAGGCAAGAGTACTGGAGTGGGTTGCCATTCCCTTCTCCAGGGGATCTTCCCAAAACAGGAGTCAAACCCAGGTCTCCTGCATTGCAAGTAGATTCCTTACCCTCTGAGCCATCAGGGAAGCCCAATGAACCATCACAATTTTACAGATGTGCAGTCTGTAGCAGAGAGAATTTAAGTAGCTTGTCGAGGTCACATAGTGAGTGGAAGAGTATAAGTTCAAAACGAGGTCTGTCTGGCTTCATCACAACTACATTTCTAGAAAGCTCTCAGGCTGCCCAAAGTGCTATCATACTCATAACCTCATCCTGTCATCGTAATTGCCCTTCTAGATGATTATCTCCTTTCTTAGAGATAAGGAAACTGGGAAAAGAAGCTCAGCAAGTGATCCACAGTTGATTCAGGACCCCACAGTCAGACCCTCTGAGGCCACATTCAATGTTCCTCCGTGTCTCTCCAGAGTATCAAATATTCATTCACACTGCCCAAGCCTCTCTGAACTAATTTATGGAGAAAATCTTGCAGTGATGCAGTTGTGATAAGTGCTAGTGAGATGAGATCAAAATATTCAAGAGAAGGAAGAGAATTAGCATCCTGAGCAAGAAAAGAAATATGCAGGGAAACAGACAGGCAGTGTTGGTGAAAGAACACAAACTAACCTCTCTGTAAACACATCTCTAACAGACTGAAGACAGAATGGTGGCTTTAAGGAAAAATGCTAAACTTGTTCATCTGAATTCTGCTTTCAATCATTTGTTCAAATTACAAATCTAGTTGCCTGACATCAGCTTATGATGCCACTGATTTCACAAACTAGCCCTGTGTCCATGCTGCAGAAGACAAGCTTGTGTTTCAACGAGCATCTTCTAGATGGGAGGAAATAGAAAGCAGGTTAGCTCATGTACTGCTGTACCGTTCTGTGTTGGCTAGGTGGTAACAAAACCATCACCATCAAAATCTCATCACTGAGAGTCCAGATAACAACTGTAGAGTTTCTAGCTTAACCAGTTCATCCCCTGCTGATTTGGACCATTTGTTAAGACTACCTCTTCCTACCTACTACAATGTGGCAAGTAAATTAAACGGGAGCAGCCTCTGCCCATTCAATGCTATTTGCCATGATGTAAGAAAGGCTGAACACACTGCCTTGCTGCACCAGCCGGGTGTACCTGACATCTCTCTACAGTGTTAGAGATGGATGGGCCCCTGGAGAGCATCCTCCACGTTTTACAAAAGAGCCAGCTCAGAGGGTGGTTTAGAACGGAGCCCCCAGGGGCCCTTTGTGTCCGCACGCCTTGCTGACTATCCCTGGTCCCCATGTCGTTGCAGGAAAGCCGCACTTCAAGTCAGCATGAATGATGGCCTCTCCTTCATTTCCAGTTCTGTCATCATCACCACCACACACTGCGTAAGTCCCTTTCCCTTGACCGAGAACTTCATTGTCATCCTCATCTCCCTGGCGAGTTTTTTCCAGTTCTGTGTTCTGTTAACTGAGTTTTGACTCTGGCACTGTGAAGCCAGCCTTTGGCCACCTCAGGGGCTGCACACACGTCAAGAGTGTATCAGGAATGCCTGTGCCTCCTGGGTTCCCTGTTTCTGTTACTAAAAGTGAGACCTGTACACACTGGCATGACCAGACGGTACGATGGGGCCAGGGCCTCTGCAGTATGGAGCGGGGATGCCTGGATGGACTGGGTTTAGGAGAAAATGCACAGAAAGAAATGGCACAATATATACAGAAAACCCATCTTAGGGAGTTTTTCCTCTAAAAGGAAGCGAGAGGCAGGGGGTGGTGCAGTAGCTGAAGGAAGAGGTGGAGTAAAAAGAGAGGCTTTTATTTAGAATTGGAGAAGTTGCCACTTGTTAATATGATTGTGAAAATAATCCAGGAGAAAATAGAAAATTCATGAAGTGGGAGAGAAGGGGAAGGGACCTTGGCCCATAGGGGTAGTGAAGCAGAGGGCAGACTGTATCCTCTGCCAGCTCTTCCAATGCCCCATCTCTGGGTCCTCCATGGAAGATAGTATTCATCTCTGGCTGCGCATGAGGTCACCTGGAAAGCTTTTAAAAAATCCGGATGCCCTGACCAATTGGGACAAAGTCTGTGTAGCAGGCCCCAGCGTTGGTGGGTTCAGGGCCCCCTTGGGAGTTCTCTTGTGCAACTATGGCTGGGAACCCCTGGGTTTATGAGGTTGCTCCTACTGTCAGTGTCTTGGAGCTCAGCCCGTCAGAGGGCAGTCAGGGCTTTGTTAGCTCATATAAAGACCTCAGCACCTAATACGAACATTTCCAAAAGGATCTTTGTTGAATATTCAGTTTCTATTCTAGCAAATGCACTTTTCTCATGAGATTGCTCTGCATGCTAAGTCGCTTCAGTCGTGTCTGACTCTTTGCAACCCTATGGACTGTGGCCCACCAGGCTCCTCTATCCTTGGGGATTCTCCAGGAAAGAATACTGAAGTGGGTTGCCATGCCCTCCTCCAGGGGATCTTCCCAAGCCAGGGACTGAACCTGTGCCTCTTATGTCTCCTGCATTGGCAGGCACATTTGGAGAATTCTTTACCACTAGCGCCACCTGGGAAGATCCCTCTAGAGACTAGCATTTTTTGACCTGCTGGCCAGCTTAGACAGGTACCATAGTCACTTCCCAGCTGGCCTTTGGAGGGCATGTCGTTAGAACCCCTCAGTGATTGGAGTTTCTGTCCTTAACACTATCTAGGTGGATGAGGGAGAGCAGGCAGGCCTTGGAGCTGGACAAGATAAACATGAATTGTTTCCTGGAGGAGCAGGAGGCCAGGCCTCACAAGGGACAATGCACTCAGCTTCCCCAGTTGTCCTTCCTCCTCCTTTCCCCCCCGACACATACATTCCATCATATGTTAGGAGCCAGTCAGCTTTCTTGAAAGCTGGGTAAACCAATGCAGTGGGTACAGACAACAGAAAAGTTTCACTTGACCAGTGTAAGAGCCTAACGTCATCACAGAGACGTGTCACCCCTGAGCAATGTCTGTGTCTCAGGCACGCCTCAGCGGAACCTCAAATCTGGAGACCAAATCTGAAAGCTGGATGCGGGAGCAGTGACATGTCTCCAAGCACGCCCTGCCCGATTCTTTCAGAAACTGACCCCGTTGGAAACTGCCAACCTGCAGGAGATGATTAAAATATCCCAAATCTAACAACGCCATTCCAGATTCCTCCCTCCTTTGGAATGACCCAACAGTTTGGGCCTGTATTTCTCATTATGTCTGACCGGACCGGAGAAACAGCCGTGTCCTGAGTCCGCGAGGGCAGGGAGGTGGGAAAGGGAAATATCTCGGGACCAAGCCTGTGGGATGACAGGGGCAGGACGACAAACTCAAGTCCTGGGCCTCTAAGCCAAGAAGAGAGGGTGTCCTCACTGACATAACCCAAAAGGAAAAGAACTCCCAGTCAAGTCACTCTAATATCGTCCCAACTCATTCCTGCCTACGTTACAGTCCCATCTCCTTCATCTGAGTGCAAGTCACTAAGTTTTCTGTTCGACTGACCCTTGGTCAGCATCACCTCATAACATCTGCATTATTTGCCTTTCACTTGAGAAGGCTGCATGTCTATGACAAAGTTATAAGGACCCTAAGATTTTAGATCCAGGTCCATTCACTCATTTATTCAACAAATATTCGCTGATCATGCACAATGTGCCAGGTAGGCACTGCCCTGGGTGCTCAAGATACATCAGAGGACACAAAGGACAAAAATCTCTTATCTCATGGGGATGCAGGGAGGGAAAGCAGACAGTGAACAATAGACATAACAGATGAATCACACACTATGTTAAGAAGTGATATAAGCTGTAGAAAAAAAAACAAAAAGCCAAGGGAATTCCATGATGATCCAGAGATTAGGACTCCATGCTTTCACTGCTATGGACCTGGGTTCAATCCCTGGGGGAGGAACTAAGATCACACAACCCATACCACCAAAAATAAAATAAAGAAAAAAATAGAACCAAGTAAGGGAATTTGGTACTGCTTGAGTGAGTGAGTGAGCACAAATTTTAAGTAGAGATACGTTGAGAAATGGCATTTGAATAGAGACTTTGAAGTTAACTGTGAGGAAGAACTTGCCAAACGGTGAGCCCCGCTGCTCAGAGCCCACCACCAGGGCCAGCTGGTATGTTCGAGGAAGAAAGAGGGCTGGTGATCAGTCACAAGAAGTGAGTGAGGCAAGCAGTAGGCAGTGAGATTATGGGATGGAGAGTGGAGGGTCTTGTGAGAACTTTGGCTTTTGCAGAGGTGCAACACAACCTGGCTTGCATTTGAAAGTTCACTCTGGCTGCTGGAATGGCCGATAGGAAGACAAGGATAGAAGGACCTTGACTGGTTAGGAGGGTTATGGCAATATTTCAGGCACAAGCAATGATGGTAGCTTGACTCAGGTGGGAACAATGGTGATGAGAGAGGAGATCATAGTCAGATATGTTCTGAAGGCAAAGCTAGCATATTTCCCAAATCATTAGACATAGGGCTTGAGAGGAAAGGAATCAAGAATGGCCCCAAGGTGCAGCTACTATGGAGAAGAGTATGGAGGTTTGATAAAAAAACTAAAAATAGAGATGCCATAGGATCCATCAATCCCACTCCTGGGCATATACCTAATTCAAAAGAAATATGCATCACAATGTTAATAGCAATACTGTTTTGCAATAGCCAGGACATGAAAGCAACCTAAATGCCCATTGACAGATGAATAAATAAATAAGAGGCAATACATATATACAATGGAATATTAATCAGCCATGAAAAAGAATGAAATAATGCTATTAGCAGCAACAAGGATGGACCTATTGTTGTACTAGGTGAAGATTGTCATACTAAGTGAAGTAAGTAAAGAAAAACAAAATACCATATGCTATCACTTATATGTGGAATCTAAAATATGATACAAATAAACTTCACACAGAAAAACAAATTTATGGTTCCCAAAGGGGAAAAGGGGTGGACAAGAGATAAATTAGGAGTTTGGGATTAGCAGATACAAAATACCATACATCTAATAAATACTATATATTTAATAGATACATAACAAGGTCCTACTGTATAGCACACGGAACTAAATTCCATATCTTGTAATAAACCATAACGGAAAGAATATGAAGAAGAGTCTATATACTCATATATAAATATAACTGAATCATTGTGCTATACACCAGAAACTAACACAACTTTGTAAATTAGCTATACTTAAGTAACTAATTAAAAAAAAAGAATGGTCCAGAGGGCTTTGGCCAAGGAGTAGCCCTCAGTTGACAGGAAGACGTCTAAAGCCAGAGAGGATCTGAGGCAGAGGAGGTATCATATCAGTTTTTTGTCCACTAGTCCTGTGGCCTGGGCTGAGTTATCTAGCCCCGAGGTACCTCAACTTCCTAATCTGTAAAATTAGAATAATAATAATTTACATCCCTTAGCAGTATTGTGAGTATTAAATGAAATGGTTATGTAAAGTGCTTGGCAGAAGGCCTGGCCTGTAGTAGGTGCTCAGTAAATGTTAGTTGTTATTATAGTGGAAGCTTAGTCAAAATGATGGACCTAATTGGAGTTTCTTCCTAAGGAATTGCTCCTCACTTCAGAGTCCCAATGTAACAAAATAACTCTTTCAACACAACATGTAGCCCTTTGAGAACATGTTTGTCACTTGATCAAACCCAAGTGATTGCAAGGGGGCAGACAAATTGGCCAAAATCATCCAGAGAAGAAGACCTATAGTGAAATATTCAACCCCAGTCCCCAATAGGTCCTGTAGAAGCTCAAATTAAAAAGACTGACGCCACCACTGGACAAATAGAGATGCAAGTGGAGTGGGTGGTCCTCCAGAATATGAAGTAAAGTCTTGGACTTGCCTTTGTTTCTTGGGCAGCTGGTTTGGAGGACAAGGTTTTTAGATCAAAAATGATCTCCTGGGTCTGAGTAAAGGGTTAGTCTTGTCAGTGCCAGTTGCAGCCTGCCCAGTCCATCCCCTGGAACCAAAAATAATTTTAAAATATGTGGTTGAACCTGTTCTTTTCTCGCTTTATTTGGTGCCCATTTGGACAACCATGTCACAAGTTTTCAAGATCTGCAATGAATAACTGTTGCCTCTGCCAGGAGCAGAAATTCCATGAAGTTTTACAGGAAAGACATTTTTCCATCCAAGAACTAAAAGATTCCTATACACATGGTAAACTTTGTTGAGCTCCATGACTATAGAAAATGGTCAAAGATCCAAAGCTCTCTCTTCCCAGCATATTTGAATACATCCCATCTCTAAGAGTGTTCACCAGCCTCCTTTTTTTTCTCCAACTCTAGAAATAGGTTGAGAAAAATCACCTAAATGTACTGCTGTAAGGGAAATAGCAAAAAGCAGTTTGTCATTTTGATAATAACACAAGCAAATTTAGGACCTTACCAGAACTTTTTATGAAAGAGTGTCTTCTTTTATGTAAATAACCCTAAAATTGTATAATTTTCCACCTGAAGTGTACAAAAATCAGAGAATCATCCAACAAGTATTTCTCAAATTCTTCCTGTGTCTCTGGTGCTCCATTTACATTTTACAAGTCGCTGTCCTTAAGGAACTTAAAATCCATTTTGAGACGTGAGTCCAAAAACTCATGAAAGAGTATATAATAAAGAACAAGGTTGTGGGAGCCAGGTGTATAACTGCTGTAGGATTTCAGAGTAGAGAAGAAGGGGTGAATCCATGAAGAGTCATGAGGGCTTCATGAAGGAGACAAAACCCAAGTGGTGGTTTGAAAAATGATAATAACAGGTGAGAAGTGGGAAGTGGCCTTCCACTAAAGTGAAACCAACCTGAGCAGGACTAGATACAGCCATGAGCATAGTTTGTTCATGGTCCCTCCTGGGAAACATGACTTCTTTTTCTCTTTTGCTCTTATTTTGTATCAATATCTGTTCCTTCTAATTGAGGTCTGTCTCTCAGGTTGTCAACTACTTTCCTAGGATGGGCACTCCACACCCCTGATCACCTGGTGATCAACAGTGAGGCCCAGCTGATGCTCTTCCCTATTAACTATTAGGATTTGATTAGTGTTGGTTTCCAGGTTGGAGAATCACAGTCTTTGAAGAGGAGACCTAAAGTTAGACATAAAAGTCTAAAATCAACACTAACTCAGTGGACAGCTTCTCTTTCCTCCTAATTTATACGAACAATAGCCTGGCTACAGTGATGTGCTTGTGAGCATGCTCAGTCACTCAGTCGTGTCTGACTCTTTGCAAGTCCATGGACATGGACTCACCAGGCTCCTCTCTCCATGGAATTTTCTAGGCAAGAATACTGGAATAGGTTGCCATGCCCTCCTCCTCCAGGGGATCTTCCTGATCCAGGGATCAAACCCACGTCTCCTGTGTCTCCTGCAATGCAGGCTGACCCACTGAGCCACCATGGAAGCCCCACAGTGACAAGGCTGAGTAAATCTGAGAGGACCCATGTCAAGTCCCTATTCAGAGAAAATTTTTGAATTAAAATAAAAATGCAACAGACTTAACCCTAAGGCATCAAAACCAGAACAAATGCTCTATGATTATGGCATAATGGAAGAATTAAGAATAATATTGAGTCAAAAATCCTAATTTCAGGTTCTAGCCCTTCCATTTCCTACGATGATCTTGGGCAAGTTAATTTGAGCCTGTCTCAGTGTCTGTCTTGTTGTCAAGTTTAAAAAGTGACAGCTGTGTGTTAGTTCATTGACATTCTCTTTCCTTGCCGAGTAAAATTCTAATGGACTCTCTCATTAAAAGATTTGCTGTTCATTATTTATAAACAGGCTATTTTCCCCTGATTAAGAAGTATGCTTCCTTCTGAGTCCGTGATAAGCCTGTTCCTTTAGGAACAGGCTGGGAAAGACTGAGGATATTGCCTGCATAACAAGGGAAAGCAGCACCAGTAAATTAGATCTGGTGATAAGTCCAACTGGGTTAAGCTGCAGTTTCTTCAATATTTTTTGTATAGTTGATTTATAATATTGTGCAAATGTCAAGTGTACAGCAAAGTGATTCAGTTTTACATATATATATATTATTTTTCAAATTCTTTTCCATCATAGGTTGCTGCAAGATATGGGATATAGTACCCTGTGCTCTACAGTAAATCTTGTTTATCTGTTTTATACATAGTGGTGTGTATCTGTTAATGTTCACTATTTTTGAAAAAAAAAGTTTTCTCAGTAAATGGATCATGGAGTAACATAAGGGGACTATTTAGACTATTTAGAAGAATGAGTCAAAACAAATATTAACTAAATTTGATGTGTCATTACCACATAGAAAATTTCTAGTATTATAATTTAAAATATGCTATCATACCCAGCATGTCTGGAAGCGTCTTATCAGAGGAGGTGCCATCTCATACAGATGAGAGCTGCAAGCTCAGAATTTTCTGACAGCCTGGATCCTCCAGCGTGCCCTGAGATAGCCACAGCTCACTGGGGTTTGGAGTACATTTGACTTCTATATGGGTGAACATAGTACCAATTTGTTTCACAAGGGTTTTTAAATGATTTTATTCTTCATATTTTCATGAATTGAGACTGTTCTTTTCCCAAACTAATGGCATTTTCCCCAGAAAAAGAGTGAGAAAAAATGTGTGTGTGTGTGCGCTATCAAGATCAAGATTCAGGGCAGGCTCTGGCACATGAGGATCTACAGCACAAAGCAGACAAAACTGTCGCGACTGATACACAATCTAAGTAACTACATTTGCTAAGTCCAAGGAACACAAAGATAATGCATGGGAAACAGACAAGTACTGCAAAGATTTGCAACTTGACAAAAGTGCTTCAACTGAGAAATGAACAATGCCCAGTGAGTGATACCATGAAGTGGAGTGTCTGGGGAGTCAAAGAAGGATTGATTCACAAGAAAGATGATAAATTTGCTCAGGGTATGGCCTGGGTGAAGGTGTGTTCGAGGCCCATGTGGCTGTGGTTAGTCGGGATGGGATGTTGGAGAGAAGATAGAGATAAAACAACTGAGACCAGTTTGAGAAGCCTTCCTTAATTGGAGTTTTTCTCTAGTGTTTACTTTAAGTATAATACAGAATGCTGTTTTGATGTTGAATTCCAGTATCTCCTCATTTAGGAAATAAACATTTTCCATCTTCAAAAAAAGAATCTAAAGGAAAGCAGTATCATAGGAAAACTGGCATGGCCTGAGTTTGCCTTGGAATACCAGAAACCAAGAGCCCTTGTGGCTCTGCTGGTAAAGAATCTGACTCCTATGTGGGAGACCTGGGTTTGATCCCTGGGTTGAGAGGATCCCCTGGAGAAAGGAAAGGCTACCCACTCCAGTATTCTGGCCTGGGGAATTCCATGGACTGTATAGTCCATGGGGTCACAAAGGGTCAGACACAACTGAGCGACTTTCACTTTCACGAGAAACCAAGGTGATGGCAACTTAAATAACCTGGATGCTGCCAGTGAAGGCTGAGGTTGCACAGGCAGCCTTGGGTAGGGCTAGCTCAGAAGACAGTGTGCTGGAGCCCATAGAAGAATGCTCCAGTGGCTGCAGCAAAGAGAGGCTTCAGATGGAGGTCAGGGGCCATCTTCCAACCTTGTCTGCAGAGTTCTATTCAAAGCAACTTCCTGGGTTCATTTTGTAAGTCAGTTCAATTCTGTTACTAATTGCTTTGAAATAACTTAGGAAAATAAAAATCCAGCCCAGCTTTGTAGTTGTATAACTATCTAGGTAAACAGACAGTTGGCATGACTGCCCTTGCCAAAATTTCTTGAATTTCACCAGCCTGGTGGGGAATGAATCCAGAACCTTGTGCTGAGTGGCAATCTCGCCTTCCAACATAATAAAAAAACTAATGCTCACTCTTCAGAAAAAGTAGAAATCAGAGAAGTCTTTTTTCTTCTATTTCTTTTCCAAGGTAAACAAAACAGTCCGTTAATCAAAATAGGTAGCTATCTTTGAAGTAGCTAATTCATACCAGCAGCTATAAGTGTGTGGGCCTCTTCATTAAGGAAAGTAGTTTAGAGAAGCAGTTGCTGATGGTGAACAGAGCCAAAGACTGGGACTGGCATGTATGAAATAATACTGTGGTCCAAGTGTTAGGGTCTCAGAGAAGCGAGTAGCCTGTCTTTGCCCTCCAGAAGCATACAAACTAGTTACCAAGGCAGAATACATACTCCAAGAGGTAAATAAGATATTTGGTGGTGTAAAAGGTAAATATTATATTTGGGGGTGCAAAAGACAGATACCACAGGGTATCCAGAAATTCTTTGTCTATTCTAAAGACTCGTGAGCCTCCACCCAGGCCTATGGATAAGTAAATTGACAAAAGCACTGCACACTTTGGGGAGAGTCCACTTAATGGTCCTAGTGGGTTACCAGGTTCTAACCCTAACCCTAACTTCTCAATTACTTAAGAAAGCATTCATGTCTTCTGCAAAAGCTGCTAAGTCGCTTCAGTCGTGTCCGACTCTGTGCGACCCCATAGACGGCAGCCCACCAGGCTCCCTGTCCCTGGGATTCTCCAGGCAAGAACACTGGAGTGGGTTGCCATTTTCTTCTCCAATGCATGAAAGTGAAAAGTGAAAATGAAGTCGCTCAGTTGTGTCCGACTCTTCGCGACCCCATGGACTGAAGCCTACCAGGCTCCTCCGTCCATGGGAGTTTCCAGGCAAGAGTACTGGAGTGGGGTGCCATTGCCTTCTCCTGCAAAAGGGAGCTGGACAAATTCTAGAAATTCAAGAATAACATGTAGACAGCTCATGATGTACTCAGCTCAGAGTGTCTTTTTCCCAAAAAGACCCTCCCCAGTTTGTATTTCTCAGTTACAGGAAAAGACTCATGGAGAAGACAAGTCCCTTCCAAACAACCAAGCCCCACACCCCAATTTTTCTTATAGATTCTTCACCCTGACATCATTCCACTGCCTGTACAGCTCACTCCTGTGTCCACCTTTCTCCTTATCCATTTAGCCCCCACGTCTTCACAGAAGATGAAGAATTCCTATCCTGGAAGAATAAGGGGTGTCAGGGTTGGAGGGGAAATAGGAGACTGACTTTGAAGAGGGTTTAAATGACAGAAGATGGAGTCTGGGTGATGGGAAGCCATTCAAAGGAAGAACAAGACAATATTTTTGGAAGATTGATTCAGCATTTGTTTATTCCAAGTCTATTAGCAAAATATTATTTATCTAGATGTCCCTGATTTATAATTTGGTCATTTGGAAAGGAACAGGCTACAGTTTACTGTTCCATTATTTGAAGTGAAAGAAACTTTGTTCCAAGAATGACCAATTCACAGCCCTAGGGCTACAAGTGATTCATTAGCGTCTCATAATCAACCCCTGAAAAGGGATGGCTTTTACTATCTTATTGCTGTAATTATAGGTGATATGTCCTATGAAAGATGTGGCTTAGCAAAGTACAAAGGAAAGACTTAGTTGGGGAGGAAAAGTGGGAACCATCATGGACTTTGGGATCAGATCAGTGTGGCTAAATCCCAGTCCTTAAACAGCTGACAGTGGTCCTAGTACACAATAGATACCCAATGTTAGCTTCCTTAGGCTGATGTTATAGGTTCTCTAAGAATCGGTGTGGTGACAGAGTCTCTGACTTCTGGTTGAATTAACAGGAGAATGGTATCTGAGCCTAAGGAAGTGATAGAACCTTTCAACTTGCTGAAGGAACATCTTTCAAGTATCACATTAAATAGTAAGGACACTGCAAAGGAGAACCTCAAAAAACTGAATATGTGGAAAAAGATGACCAAGTATGATAAATCATATAGAATAATCTATAGAACTGAGACCAAAGATATGAAGAAAGTCTTGATAGACATTTTCAATATTCCAAGGGCTGGGGTCTCCTGAGGTACATCTGCTTTTATTGTGTATATCTAAGGAGTAGAATGGGGCTTCCCTGGTGGTTCAGATGATAAAGAATCTGCCTACATTGCGGGAGACCCGGGTTCAGTTCTTGAGTCAAGAGGATCCCCTGGAGAAGGGAATGGTAACCCACTCCAGTGTTCTTGCCTGGAGAATCCCATGGACAGAGGAGCCTGGCAGGCTAGGGTCCCTGAGGTTACAAAGAGTGGAGTAGAATAGGCTGATGGATACTTTGTGGCTCAGTTTTGTAAAAGGTCTTTCTGATTGGGTGCTCCGTACAGGTGGGAGTCAACTCCCTATTGTGGTTATATTCAAGTCCAGGCAACCTGATAAACTGGCAAAATTATGTAAAGGCCATTCATGCATCAGATAGGCAATTGGACTAGAAAAACTTTCAGACTTCTTCCAGTGCTAAAAGTCTGAAATTCTAGAACTAAAAGTGATCTAGTGAAAGAGTAAGGCAAATATTATCAGTCCTATATGGTGTAACAAATGAGTTTGGCTTTTATATTTTGAAAATAAATGAGAGCCTTTTGTTGGTGACACTGGAGATAGTTTCTCTTAGTGTGGTTCAAACTAGCCAACCTCCGCCTGATACAAGTGAGATTATATTTCAGACCAAAGTGAGCTTAAAGCTCCTCCCAAGAAAAATTTGTTTTCAGATAACTTCAAACACACCATCTCATTTACAAACAATTAATACACTAGTCACAAATCAGTCTCATCTATTTATTAGCCAGCCTTAGTAGAGACATATATAATTCAAGGTCTTTTTTTTTACAATATCCTAATATTTATTATTATTATTATTTTAACAAGATGAGCTATGGTTTCTTGTACTGTCATTAGAAAGGCTGAAAGACCACAGGAATATCAGAATGCCAAACTCAGATGTCAGATGTTGTTTATGAACTGAAATAAAAATAGTTTGGCGGCATCTCTATTTTGATAACCCTTGTATACATAAGAATCTTTTCAAATATGTTTTGGAGGATTGTGCTGATTTGTTTTTCTTGGATGTTTGAGGAATTGACTTTCAGTATTTTTATCTCAAGGCATTTTAAAGAATGTTTGCCCTAAGTTTGAAATTCCCTTGTTTTGAGAGTAAATGAGGGGAAAAAAGGATTTTTCTGAATCTATATTTGAGGAAATTCAGATAAGCACATAGCAAGATGGTAATATTTATTTTTAGAAACAAAAAGTCCAAATACTAATCCATAACCAAGATAAATATGTAAAGGACCAAACCCAGCAGTTAAAAAACACAGACTGATATATTGCGTTTAAAATATATTCTGCTATATCTTATTTATAATAAAGAATGCATTCAACAAAATAAAAGGGCACGAAGGTTAAATATAAAAGTATGAGAAAAACTATGTCAAAGGAATACCAAAATAAAGTTAATATAGCTATGTTAAAGTTAAAAGTTTTAGCTAAAAATCTTTATTCATAAAAAGAGGACCATTACATAATGTTAAAAGGAACTGTTAACCTAGGAAGTATAATTTTACCCTGTACTTCATGACAGATCCTCAACATATATGAGGCAAAAACTGACAAGATTACAAAGAGAAATTGATAAATCCGCCATCACAATAGGACATTTTAAAACAATTCTCTCAGTAATTAATAGATCAAGCAGCCAAAGAAATCAGCTCAGTTCAGTTCAGTCGCTCAGTCATATCCGACTCTTTGTGACTCCATGGACTGCAGCATACCAGGCCTCCCTGTCCATCACCAACTCCCGGAGCTTGCTCGAACTCATGTCCATCAAGTTGATGATCCCATCCAACCATCTCATTCTCTGTCGTCCCCTTCTCCTCTTGCCTTCGATCTTTCCCAGTATCAGGGTCTTTTCCAATGAGTCAGTTCTTCACATCAGGTGACCATAGTATTGGAGTTTCAGCATCAGTCCTTCCAGTGAATATTCTGGACTGATTTCCTTTAGGATTGACTGGTTTGATCTCCTTGCAGTCGTCTTCTCTAACACCACAGTTCAGAAGCATCAATTCTTGGGTGCTCAGCTTTCTCTATGGTCCAGCTCTCACATCCATACGTGACTACTGGAAAAACCATAGCTTTGACTAGATGGACCTTTGTCAGCAAAATAATGGCTCTGCTTTTTAATATCCTGTCTAGGTTGGTCACAGCTTTTCTTCCAAGGAGCAAGCATCTTTTAATTTCATGGCTGCAGTCACCATCTGCAGTGATTTTGGAGCCCAAGAAAATAAAGTCTGTCACTGTTTCCATTGTTTCCCCATCTATTTCCCATGAAGGGATGGGACCAGATGCCATGATCTTCATTTTTTTGAATGTTAAATTTTAAGCCAGCTTTTTCACTCTCCTCTTTCACTTTCATCAAGAGGCTCTTCATTTCCTCTTCACTTTCTGCCATAAGGATGGTATCATCTGCGTATCCGAGGTTATTGATAATTTCTCCCGGCAATCTTGATTCCAGCTTGTGCTTCATTCAGCCTGGCATTTTGCATGATGTACTCTGCATATAAGTTAAATAAGCAGGGTGACAATATACAGCCTTGACGGATACCTTCCCCCATTTGAAGTCAGTCTGTTGTTCCATGTCCAGTTCTAACTGTTGCTTCTTGACCTGTGTACAGATTTCTTAGGAGGCAGGTAAGGTAGTCTGGTATTCACATCTCTTGAAGAATTTTCCACAGTTTGTTGTGATCTACACAGTTAAAGGCTTTTACGTAGATGTTTTTCTGGAATTCTCTTGCTTTTTCTGTGATCCAATGGATGTTGGCAATTTGATCTCTGGTTCCTCTGCCTTTTCTAAATCCAGCTTGAGCATCTGGAAATTCACAGTTCACCTACTGTTGAAGTCTGGCTTAGAGAATTTTGAGCTTTACTTTGCTAGCATGGGAGATGAGTGCCATTGTGCAGTAGTTTGAACATTCTTTGGCATTGCCCTTCTTTGGGATTGGAATGAAAGCTGACATTTTCCAGTCCTGTGGCCACTGCTGAGTTTTCCAGATTTGCTGACATATTGAGTGCAGCACTTTCACAGCATCATCTTTCAGGATTTGAAATAGCTCAACTGGAATTCCATCACCTCCACTACCTTTGTTCGTAGCGATGCTTCCTAAGGCCCACTTGACTTCGCATTCCAGGATGTCTGGCTCCAGGTGAGTGATCACACCATTGTGGTTATCTGGATCATGGGGATCTTTTTTGTACAGTTCTTCTGTGTATTCTTGCCACCTCTTCTTAATATCTTCTGCTTCTGTTAGGTCCATACCGTTTCTGTCCTTTATTGTGCTCATCTTTTCATGAAATGTTCCCTTGGTATCTCTAATTTTTTGAAGAGATCTCTAGTCTTTCCAATTCTATTGTTTTCCTCTATTTCTTTGCAAAAAGAATAAATACCAAAAAAATGATTTAAATCATGCAATTAAACATGATCTAGTGGACACACAATAATGCTACAGCAAAATGTTCCAAGTAAGGTCCAAAATTTGGGGGTTGCATAAAATGAGGGCTATACAGTTATAAGATTAATGAAAAATATCATCATTTCATAAATTTTAAGAAACATATCTCTGAAATTGGAAAACTTCCGAGATTAATGTATCATAATCTCATAGTGTTTTTCCCTAATGGCTCATAAAATAATGAGTCATCCTACAATGGATGCATCTTAAATTCATTAAAATGTTTCCCAGCAGTCTGTGCTGTATCCAAAGTAAAGATGATGAAACATATTCTGAAAAAAATTTATTTTTCACTTCCTCTCCACCACTCACCCCTACCAACAGTGGAAAAGAGAACTCTATCCTTTCTCCTCTGGAGATTGGGGGCCAGGCAGAGGGAAGGAGCTGATCGCCAACCACCTTACAGCCAAATCCACTACATCTTCATTGTGCTGCTGCAGGGCTGATTGTATGTAGGAAAATCTCATGTGTTTGCAGTTTCAAATAAACCATTTAAATTTTTTTTAAGTCAAATTAAAATCATAATGGAAATTAGAAAATAAAGTAGTCGATTATTAAGATTCCTCATACCAAAACTTGTGGAATATAGCTAAAGTGAGTCTTAGACGGATATGTGTATCCTTAAATATCTATGTGAGAAAAGAAGAAAGGCATAAGTTGATTAGCCAAGCTTTGAACTCAAACCATTACAGAGGAACAATGGAGTAAGCCCCTCCAAAAATAGAACAAAAACAATATAGTAAGAGAATAGAAAACAAGATAGAGAGAAAACAGAGTTGTGGCTGCTACTGCCAAGTCGCGTAAGTCGTGTCTGACTCTGTGCGACCCCATAGATGGCAGCCCACCAGGCTCCTCCATCCCTGGGAGTCTGCAGGCAAGAATACTGGAGTGGGTTGCCATTTCCTTCTCCAGTGCATGAAAGTGAAAAGTGAAAATGAAGTCACTCAGTTGTGTCCGACTCCTCGCAACCCCATCGACTGTAGCCCACCAGGCTCCTCTGTCCATGGGATTTCCCAGGCAAGAGTACTGGAGTAGGTAGCCATTCCCTTCTCCAGGGGATTGTCCTGACCCAAGGATCTAACCCAGTTCTCCTGCATTGCAGGCAGATTCTTTACCATCTGAGCCACCAGAGAAGCCCCCAGTTCTGGGTGGGGGACACACAAACTCCCTTCTGTCACAGGTTCAGGCTGTGTTGGACTGAGATCATTTACTGAAGGAACAAAGAAAACATATGCCAGTTGAGCTCATCTCTCACTCCCTTCGTGATCTTTCTTCCTACGGAAGCCTCTGTACACAAAGTGAATGTTATGAAGTGTTGTATAGTGTTTACATTTTGTTCCCCACCATTCTTAAGTTCTTTTTTTTTTGATGTGGACCATTTTTAAAGTCTTTATTGAATTTGTTACAATATTGCTTCTGTTTTATGTTTTGGTTTTTTGGCTGCAATTGGCCAAGAGGTGTGCAGAATCTTAGCTCCCCAACCACGGATTGAACCCATACCCCCTGCATTGGAAGGCAAAGTCTTAACCACTGGACTGTCAGGGAAATCCCTTACTCTCCGCCATTCTTATCAGGAACTAAAATTTTCCATGTTACTATGAAACCCTTGATTTCTGTGGCTATTTGCTCCTAGGGAGGTCTTCTGATCACTGTTTTTTGAAGTTTGTCGTTCTGCTTTTACTAGCCGCTCACTTCCTGGTCTTCTATTTTAGATCCCACCCCCTTTTCTGATTTGACAGACGCTTCCGGCAACCAAGCTTCTTTGAATATAAAATAAGAATCCCTAGTCTCTGAATAGGAACCTGAGAGAAAGTATATTCCTTAAGTACACAAGCTTTAGTGAATGTCCAGTGTGTGCATTTCCGTGTGCTCTTGGGTCATTGGGGCTATTCCAAAAGATTGAGTCTTTTAGGTTGGGCATTCTGAATTAGCAAATCCAGTTGTGAGAGGCACAGTTGTAGGAAGAAGTGCACAATTTAAAGAGGATCCAAAAAGTGTGTTTGTGGCGAGAAAGAGAAAAGAGAGGTGGAGGGAGAGGGGCAGGAAGAGAGGGAGGACAGATTCATAGTTGGAGAAATACGACCAAATCACAGAGAAAGCCTTTGAGCATTTTCTGTCTGCCAACACTAAAATAATGCCAACTCTTTAAATGGTCCAAAATTGACAAAAACCAGTGGACTAGGCTATCCCAGAACTGCAGGAGACAGCAGCCAGACCCAGGCTACATTGTCCTGGCTGGGAGTTTACAGTCACAGTGCACCAAATCACAAATTGCCACAAACCGACAAATTGGGGTCTTTACATATATCTTCTGACCAGATGTTGTGATTTACATGGTCTGCACCCTCAAAGAGCAGACAGACTCTTCCCTCTGCTCCCCACAGAATGACAAAGTCCCACCACGGTACATGAGCGCCCTTCCTTTTGCAAATCAACCAGCTTCTCACTTATTCATTAGGGCACCAAGGAAATTCAAAGGTCAGTAATTTAATTTATAGCTCCCCAGAAGAAGAGTCTGTGCCACGAGCAATACATAACTAGCATTCCTTTGCTGTAATGGTGGTTCCTAGAACAGATGTTAGTTTAGCCAATGTCCAAAGTAGTGGGCTTAATATTTTGTTTCATTTACTTAAAAAATTAAAAAGCACTTGAATAAGTGACAACTGAAATATTTCTGAGTTCCTTTTATATACCGTCCAGCATCAGGAAAACTGTTTCATTTGCAGGCCAAGAAAATGAAAAAGGTGCAGCTAAGGCACTTTTGTTTTATCTGCATTGCCCAAATCCATCGACTTAGAAAAGGTAGCTCAAGGCTTTTGAGACTGTATGTAAAAGGTGCAAACCCATCAAAGTAAATATCTAACAAAGCCTCTTCACAGTAGAGTTTGACATGGCAACCTCAGTTGGCCTTTAGCTGCTGGCCTTAAAATTTGTGAATGCAAATATTTTATCCCTAACAGATTAAAAAAAATGATGATGATCCCGTGTTTGTATCTCATATTTTCTCACTCTAAATAATGTCCATCCTTACTCAGTGCCTTTGATAAATTTCACTTTTCACCGTGGCTATAGGCCCTGCCAAGTGCTGCCTGGACCTGCCCCAGGTTGCCTCACTGATCTCGGTGCTCTGAGCTCAAGCACTGGGGGTTATAGCATCATTTAGAGAGTAACTGCACATAGTGTGTGCTGCTCTTTGAGCAAGCTCTGTGAGTCAGTCCTGACTTTCTCACTGGACAGTGATAACATCTTCCAAGATTGTAGGCTGACTTTGTTCATCTTTCTATGTCTCCTACTGCTGAACATATGTTAACTATTCAATAGAAAACGATCTGTTGGCTTCCTGATACTATTTGCAGTTTTGTTGTTATTTTGTCACTCAGTCATGTCCAGCTCTTTGTGACCCCATGGACTGTAACCCCTCAGGATCCTCTGTCCCTGGGATTTTCCAGGCAAGAATACTGGAGTGGGTTGTGATTTCTTTCTCCCGGGGATCTTCTCAACCCAGGAACTGAACCCACATCTCCTGCATTCCAGGCAGATTCTTTACCACTGAGCCACCCAGGAAGCCCTATTATGCAGTTTAGAGACATTGTCTTAAGGACTAGATCATCATGGTCACCAGTAGTAACCATCTATCTCTGGACAATGGCCCCAAATCATAAACATGGCTTCCACCTTTCCAAGTTCATAGTCTAAAGCAATAGCTAACAGTATAGTGAAGATATGCTTATTGACAATAGACAATAATGATGCTGACTAACATATGAAGTATGATCACTAAGACCAATTGAGCATATGCATTAACATTAAATAAATAGTTACATTAAAGGCAATAGACAAGTCTCTGTGGCTAATGGAACAAAAAGTAGAAATGAGAAATTAGTCTTTCTCTTCCACTGTCGGTAGTTGAACATCACTTTTTCTGTAATCCTATTTCAACAGCCCACTGACAGGAACTAAGGCATTCTGAGTACTTTTGAGCTACTTCTTGTCTGCATTATTCTCTAAAAACTGGTTCTGACTAGCAAGCTCTGTGAATTTTATGGAAAGGAAAGTGCTGGATGAATCCAACATCTACTTATTATCACCCTCACCATTGTGAGTGAAGATCAAGGTGATGCTGGAAAATCTTGACACAGAGTGTCCTTCCATGATAAGGACCTCAAAGCTTGAGTTTGTAGGAGTGTGGCATTAATCCTCCCCTTCTCGTTGCATTATAATGGTGGCTTGTCTAAGGCCTTTTGGTATTATTTGCATAAGGCAAAAAGTAATAAGATGTATAGCAAACTAGAATCGACACATCCAAATTATTACTGCTTCTTCAAAATATTTACCTTGGAAAGCCGTATCCTTAACAAGACTCAAAATTTCAGCTATCTTCTGCACTCCTGCTCTGAAACTGGCATGACTCTGAAGGCACAGTATTTGAATATCCCCAGTCGAGGAACTAGGAAGACATCATCATCATTTGATATCAAAACAACTCCAAAAGTTGTGGGAACCAGGTCTGGTGAATGTTGGGTGATCAAATTGGGAAACTCACTGATAAAAAGCAACACGTAACTTAGATAACAGATTTTCTTTTTGTGGTCTATAAATTAGCTTCAGAAACACTTCCAAAGGAGGTATTTCAGAATTGCTTTGAGGATGGGCTGAATCACTGGAGAGTCTCTAGCATCCAGAGTCACTAGTTTGGAGGGAATTAGATTCCTCTCTGGGAGTTCTACTATGTTCAATACACGAACAGCCTCATTACTTTATAGTCATGCTTTTTACAAAGAGTCCCACAAGAGCCAACGTAATTCTCACCTAGTATTTTTCCTGTACTGCCCAATTTATGGGTTAAGGAATCCAGTATCTTCGGTGCCTATCAATTATATCACCATTTTAGCCCAGATTACATCTAGCCTGGATTACCTCTCAGGTAGCAAGAGTAAATCATCATATTTGATAGCGTTTTACCCCCATTAATGTTTGATTGATTATAATGGAAGCTATTAAATTTACCATTGGAATACTCACTTGGGTTTCCCTTTGCTTGACATTGCAATGGCAACCTGAAGGCCTGTGGTTTCCCACTATGTAAACTGGGACCACCCACCAATACCACAGCCCAGTCACAGTTGCAAGACACTGTTCACAGGAATCAAATTTATTCACCTGAGCCAAGTCTGGGCACATCACCAGGAACACAGCTTGGGCATAGAAGCAAGGGGGAGAATGGAAAGGAAAGTCACATTTTATTGAAGGATGGCTGTGTGCCAGGATCTTTACATACCTTGTCCTATGTCATTTTGAATCAATCCTGGGAAGTAGAAATTACTGCAATTTCATACATGTTGAGAAAAGGAAGTTTAAGAGAGGCTGAGTTAGAAACCTAAAGTCTATGTATTAATAAGTGAAAGAATTAAGACTTTAAATTTTACTGAGTCCAAAGCCCAAGCTCTTTGCAGTAAGATTGGTGAGCTGTTTCTAGTGACAGGACCATGGAAGGGGAGGTGAGCAACGTGGGGCAACATTGGCAACTGTGCCATTTCAGCTACCCACCAGCCGTGGAAGGTCTTAGTCTACCAAATCCTTATTTCCCTCAATCTAATAAATACTTGAGTGACAAGTCCTTTTAGTTTGAAACATTGTATTACATCTCAGTCACAAAGATAAGTAAAGTCAGACTTATGTCCTCCAGGGTCTTATAGTTCAGTGACAGACAAGCACATAATAATATAATGTCTATAATATACAGGAGATACTGAGATAGAGATATAAGATGGGAGCCCAAACTTGGAGTTGAGTGGTAGCACTTACTTATCTGTGTTCCCCTCTCAATTACAAGGTCAGTGATTAAAAAGACCACATCCATCTTTTATGCCAGTGCTTGTAGAGGGCCTGGCATAGAGTAGGTATTCAATAAATGTGTACGATATGAATGAATTGGGTGGTGCCTTAGCTGAGACTGGTTGGGAAGTGGCTCAGATGGTAAAGCGTCTGCCTACAATGCAGGAGACCCACGTTCGATCCCTGGGTCGGGAAGATCCTCTGGAAAAGGAAATAGCAACCCACTCCTGTACTCTTGCCTGGAAAATCCCATGGACAGAGGAGCGTCGTAGGCTACAGTCCATGGGGTCACAAAGAGTCTGACACGACTGAGCAACTTCACTCACTCACTTAGCTAAGACTTGAAAGATGAAAAACAGTTGCCCAAGGAATGAAAGGAAGAAAGGGTGTTTCAGGGAGAAGACCATGAGAGAGACAGTGAGCTTGTGTACAGGGAACTACATGTGGTTGAGTTTCGTCAAAGCCCAAAGTGTAAGGAGGGAGGTGGTGAGAGAGGAGGTTGGAGAAAAGAGAAGCCTAGTTGTGAAGGGCCTTGAGCTAAGGACTCTTGGACTGAGGGACCCATAAATAGATTCTGGGGGTTTGATGGACCCCTCTGAAAATATGATCAAAATTAGTGAGCTTGTTTATAAATGTGAATGTGTCCTTTTCTGAGGAAAGGGCTGTATCACTTTCATCAAATTCTCAAATATTAAGAACTCTTGACCGTGAAGAGCTGTTAAAAGTTCATGGGCAACAGAGCTATTATAACATGTTAAGTCAATGACTCTAGATGAAGTGGTGGAGGATGGAATTTGGGTAGCAAGGCTGGTGGTGGAGAAACCAGTGAAGAGATAACTACAAATGGCCAAAAAAAAAAAAGATTCTAAATCTAATCCAGTGTTGAAGAAGGAGTAGATAAGGCCAGATTCAGGAAGTATTTAGCTGGTCAAAGGAATAGGTGTACTTATAGGAGGGTGTGAACTTGGGGAGGGGAGAGAGGAAGAAAGAGAAAACTGAGATGGATTTCCAGATTTCCAACTTGGATTGATAGGTGGTGCGTGCATGCTAAGTCGCTTGTCGTGGCCAACTCTTTGCAATTCCATGAACTATATAGCCTGACAGGCTCCTTTGTCTATGGGATTCTCCAGACAAGAATACTGGAGTGGGTAGCCATTCCCTTCTCCAGAGGATCTTCCCAACCCAGGGATCAAACCCAGGTCTCTATGTCTCCTGCATTGGCAGGCAGGTTCTATATCACTGCCCCACCTGGGAAGTACTTAGTACTTATTATTGAATGAAGAGAAGAGAATGAGCTGGGTTGAAAAAGGAAACAGTGAGCTCAGTTTGAATTGTTGAGTTGGCAGTGCAGTGCCAGTAGAACCTACCAGACAGTGAAACGACCCTGACTATTATCCTGAAGCATGAAGAGAGGTCTAGGCTAGAGATAAGAGTTTAAACTGTGAAAGGAAGGGAGACAGCTCACGGCCAGTTTTAGAAAGAAAAACAGCAAGGGACCAAGAATGCATCCATGGGTTGTACAACATGGTAAGCCAACTAAATGCCACTGAATTGGACACTTACAAATGGTTAAAGTGGCAAATGCTGTGTGTATATATATTTTACCATGCTTTTTAAAATGAGAGAAAAGTAGACACTTCAGGTATAGCTTAGGGGTCTCTACTCACTGCTCTGTGGTGATCTAAATGGGAAGGAAATTCAAAAAAAGAGGGGATATATGTATATGCATCGCGGATTCACTTTGCTCTACAGCAGAAACTAACACAACATTGTAAAGCAACTATACTCACAGCAGAAACTAACACAAAATTGTAAAGCAACTATACTCCAATAAAAATTAATTTTTAAAAAGTATATACCTTGCTTTAAAAAAAAAAAAACAAAACAGAGCCATGCCGCCTGCTGATATTTAAGAGACTGCATACAAGGAAAAGCCCATGAGGATGTGGGCAAGGAATAATCAGAGATGAGAGGTGGGAAGCTGAGGAGAGCCACCACAGATGCCAGGGCAACAGAATTCCAATAAAATGCAGGGCGGGATGGGCAGTGAAGTTAGATAACAGCTAAAGTTACTTCCAGAAATAACAGTCAGAGTATATAAGCTCTGGGAGAGAGAGAGAGAAAAAGAGAGAATTTTTGGTCTCAGGGCTTGCCATCCCAGAACTTCTCAGCCGTAATAAAATGACTTAAATTTCATCTTTCAAAATAAAACTTGCCCATACTCTGCCAGTTTTGTCTGGGCAGGAAACAGAGCTCATACCAGCTGCTGAGGATGGTTCGAAATTCCACTTCAGAGCCCTGGAATGTGACACCTCCCAAGTGGCAGCCTCTGCCTAGGGAGGGAGGGAGGGAAGCTGCCTGGAGCGGAGGGTGGGGGTACAGCAGAGGGTACAGAGCCCTTTGGCCTCCCTTGGAGAAGCTGACACTCCCATCTGACTTGTCCATCATGTCCCTGGTGCAGGATAAATCACCATGTCCCTTGTCCCTTTGTCTCTGCACATCTCCCTCTCAGCGGATGGCCTGTTTGTTGTTTACAACAAGCGAGTTGCCATAAGATCTCAAGGTCATGGACCAGAACTGCCCCTGGCCAAAGGGCTTCTCTTTCCCTTGAGTACTTTCTGACAGTGCTTCAAGGACAACCTTGCTCAATACCAGGGATAGAGGGATGGAGCCAAAGATGGAGGCAGGAGAGGAAGAGGGACTACTGCGTAGCCACACACCATAGCAAACCTGTCTAGTCGTGTCCTGGAGTGCCCTGTGGCATCATCATTTCCCCGCTGAATCCAGGGAAGCAGCCTCTCCAGCTTTTAAAAAGATCTAATGGATCATCAGCTGTTTTCCTGTCATATTTTGGCAGAGTTTGGCTGATAGCCCTACAACGTGGCAGAATAAACCTGCTAATTCATTCTTCAGGTTGAATGTTTAAAAGACAGTCTCATCTAACCAGGTGAAATAATATGAGTATCTTCGGTAACTCAGTGATAATGCTCAGGATCTGTAAAACCTATCCTAGATCCTAAAACTGCAGCAAACCCACCAACCATCAGGGAGGGCTCTCCTTACTGCTCTATTAATAATTCCTGTACACTTTTGTCAACATGTAATTGTTACAATTTACCAGGGCCCTTCCTAAAAAGTGAAAGTGTTAGTCATTCAGTCCTGTCTGATTCTTTAGGACCCCATGGACTCTAGCCCACCAGGCTCCTCTGTCCCTGGGATTCTCCAGGTAAAAATACTAGAGTGGGTAGCTATTCCCTTCTCCAGGGGATCATCCTGACCCAAGGATTAAAGCTGGGTCTCCCGAATTGGCAGGCGGTTTCTTTACCACCTGAACCACCAGAGAAGCCCTAGGGCCCATACTAGGGTAAGTTAAAAGATACTGGAGGGGTCACAGTCCTAGGGGCAATAAAGCATGTGAACAAACAGAAATAAGACCCTCAACACCGTATATGAAAGCCTTTGTTTTTGTGGACTGGAGACTGAGGCTGAGGGAACAACAATGGGCTGGAAACTGAAGCCCAGGATTAAACAGACTTGCCAGCCTCCCCTACCCTGGGGCTTGTCCAGGGAAGATGCAGAGCTTTGGGGGAGCTGATGAAGTTTAAGTTTCCAGGATCCTCATATGAATGGGTTCCTCCTAGCCCTTTTAAGGCCCCAGGAGGGGCGCTTATAATTATGAGTTCGTATTTTTACATTCTTTTTCTTAAAGAGGCCCCCCCAAATTGTACAAGCATCAGGCCTCACACAAAACCAGCCTGCATGGAGCTGAAGAGGAGCTGTTCCCAGTGGGTAGCATGCTCCCAGGAGAGGAAGTGGAGAGCAGAGGCCCACGTCCTCTGTGCTCTGGTTCTATTTACTGAATGGAGAAGGAAATGGCAACCCACTCCAATATTCTTGCCTGGGAAATCCCATGGACAGAGGAGCCTGGCGAGCCACAGTCCATGGGGTCACAAAGAGTCAGACACGACTGAGCGACTAAGCACTCAAAGAGGAAGAAAGGCCTGGAGTTGTACACAAGTGTCCTCAACAGGGAAAGATACGCAGGAGTAGGGAAGAACACACCCCCCTTAACTGATCCAGAACTGAAGACACTTCATTGGCTACATGTTAATAACCCCATGACTGGACATCAAGCAGAATCCCAGTTCAAACCCACCTTGAACTTCTGAGTTTCTTAAACTTGAGTTTTCCCAGTTTTCCATCGTTCCTCTCAGTTTTACCCTCCTCCCTTTACCCGGGCCAGCAAGCAGCTAATACCTATATAGAAGTCTCTGGAGTCAGGGAGAACAACTGGCAGGGTCCCACTGGAGGCCATCCCCTTGTAGGGACAGGTTTTTTTTTCCTTTCTTTTTTTTAGAGATATATTCAGAGCAAACAAACAAACAAAAAAGCAAAATATCAAGACAGAAAGGAGCAGTGATACTTAATGCTCTATTGCTTAGAAGCTTGCATTCCTCCTATTATACAAGATCTCTCATGCCCCACTAGTGAGTCAGAAATCCAAAATTACTAGAAACCTACCATGTGAGAGATGCTGTCATTATTCAAATTTCCAAATCTATACCCTTGAAAATAACGCCTCCTTGTTTTAAAAGACACACCCTCATTTGGTGAGATGGGAACAAAGGAACTGACAAAACCATAAAGCGGGGATTTGCCTTTCAAGCCAGGTCTACTTCAGAGAAGGTTATCCTAACAAAGAATGACTGCAGGAAGGAGCAGGTGAGCATCCTGCCCTCGTATTTAATATACCATGTCTGCTTCACTGCAGGCTTCTGTGAGCATGTTACACCTCAGCATTCACAGGAAAAAAGGCATGAAACTACTACTCATTGAAGAAAACAATGTATTGTTGTTGTTGTTATTCAGACGCTAAGTCGTGTCCAACTCTCTGCAACCCCATCAACTGCAAGCTCCTCTGTCCTTCACTATCACCTGCAGTTTGCTCAGATTATGTCCATTGAGTCGGTGATGCCATCTAACCATCTCATTCTCTACCGCCCCCTTCTTTTGCCTTCAGTCTTTCCCAGCATCAGGGTCTTTTCCAATGAGTCAATTCTTCACATCAGGTGGCCAAAGTTTTGGAGCTTCAGCTTCAGCACCAGTCCTTGCAATGAATTTATCTCCTTGCAGTCCAAGGGACTCCCAAGTCTTCTCCAACACCACAGTTCAAAAGCATCAATTCTTTGGTGCTCAGCCTTCTTTATGGTCCAACTCTCACATCTGTACTTGACTACTATAAAAACCATAGCTTTGACTATTCGGACCTTTGTTGGCAAAGTGATGTCTTTGCTTTTTAATACGCTGTCTAGGTGTGTCCCCTATCCGAGCTGGAAGTACCTTAGGCTGCTTCCGTTCAGCTCTAGTCACAGACCCCAGAACCCCCAACCTCCTGCTGAAAATATTCCAAATTAAAGGGCTATGTTGATTTATTAAACTTTGTTTTTATTTTTTAAATAAAATAAGAATTTAACTTGTTGGATATTTAGGCTGTCCAGAAAATAACAATAGCAGGAATCAATCTTTGGCTATTTATCTGCTGCTTTCTTTTCCCTCAGAAAGCTCTTTCGAAGTTTCTAGAGAATTACATGCAGAGGCTTCCCAGCAAAGGCAGGTGTCAGAACAGAGTTTGCAGTGCAAGTCAGCTCCTGCTCTCACTTCGTGTCATAAAATCAGGTCCAGGCAGGTCCCTCCCCAGCGTCAGAGAGAATAGAGGCTACATCTGCTTCCAGGCCTGGAGGCTGGCTGGTGCGGAATTGTGAGTGGTGAGGAAGCCAGCTCGCCCCCTGCCATCTAGTCATCTAAGACAGGGCCGGGGGAGACACATTTAGGCACTGCCCCGAATGGCACCGCTCAGCCCCATAGTGGAGGCCATGTGGGCCCAGGGGTATTTCCAGTCCTGGTCACCCTGTGCCCTGATGAAGCAGAGAGCAGAGGCCGAGTCCACACACTTGTCCTGAGTCAGACTGAAAGCGATGGTTAGCCCATGATCCTCTTAGGCTCCAAGCCAGGAAGAAGCTTTGGGGAGCAAGCAGTGGGTAACTCAGTGACCTGGGACACTGGAGGGCTGGTGGAAGGCCGGAGCTCAAGGAGCCAAAGAAGGTGGCACCAGAACAGAACAAAAGAGGCAGCTTATGGGCCACCAGGCCATACTCTGGGCTCTGGAACATTCCACATGTCTCCTGGCTCATGGCAGAATCTTAACACCCAAGGGAGCTCTTTGTCTTGGAATTTGGTGAAGATACGAAAGGATTAGCTTAGAGTAACTGGACCAACTTCTGAAATAAAACAAATACCATTTACTACACAGTACAGGTGTGTATGTATTTCTCTACTACATTCTGATATATATGCAACAAGGTAACACAGAGTCTCCTAATATGAGTTGTCATGAGGTAATTGATTAAAACTCCAATCCAGTCTCATAAAGGGCAAGCAGGCTCTGCTGTGGCCCCGTCCCTTTTGGTCTTTACTCTGAAGTATGCTTCCACCATGTGAGACTCCAATCCACCTGGAGCCATGTGGGTGAACTTCCGTCAGAGCAGATGTAGCAATTACAAACACACTGTCAGTCTCTCATGGCTACTTAATGTTTAGTCTTTAAAGTGTCGATATTTCTTAAGCGAATTTTTTATAAATCTGATATTACAGTATAATGGTGAAGTGGAAGTGGGCAAAGTTCTAAAATCAGACTGTGAAGGTTCAATTCCCAGTTTTGTAGCATTAAAATTGAGGGCATGTAAATGTCTGTGAGAGTCTTGGGTGAGTCACATACCTTCGCTGAGCCGTTCGTTTAGTTACATAAACTCGTGCATATGTAGCACGTGGCCTGGTGCCATGAATGCCAATAGCACACATTAACTGTCAGCTGTCGTTAGTAGAATTAGTACAAACACATCCCTGAAAATGCAAGAGTTTCAGAATGAGTGACCCTATAGAGTGTTATCCTAAAAGACTGGACCGAACTGCAGTAGCTCTCCACCTGGGCCCTTGACCTCCAGTCTTTCCCTTCTCAGGTCCATCCATACTCTATGCATTGAAAGCATTTGCTTTGCAAGAAACAAATCTGATCACATTACCCTCGGGTTGAAACCACTCAGTCTCAAGATAAAAGTCACGCTCTTGGCTTGGCCTCTGACAGGGGAGATCCCACCTCCCTTCTACCCTCACAATAGGCACTTTGCGTTTGCTTTCTCTGCAGGAATGCCAAGCTCTCCTTCACCCTGCAGGGTGAGAGTCTAGTGTCACCCACTCTGTGAATAGCTAGTTCCAGGCACTTGGTTCTTAGCATTTGCTGAGAGCAGTAGCCTGCTGGTTCAACCTGTAGGCTGTGGAAGAAAGTGGCTCAGCTTTTTTGACATTTATTTTATTGACATATAGTTGATTTACAATGTGTTAATTTCTGCTATACAGCAAAGTGATTCAGGTTTACATATATATATACAGAGATATATTTTATATATATAGATACATAAATAATGCATTCTTTTTCATATTCTTTTCCATTACAGTTTATCACAGGATATTGAATAAAGTTCCCTGTGCCATACAGTAGATCCTTGTTGTCTATTCATTCTCTGTATGATAATTTGCATCTGCTAATCCCAATCTTCCATGCCATCGCTCCCCTCACCCCCTCCCCCATGGCAACCACAAGTCTGTTCTCTATGTCTGAGTCTGTTTCTGTTTCGTAGATAAGCTCCTTTGTGTCACATTTTAGATTTGACATATACGTGATATATGATGGTATTTGTCTTTCTCTCTCTGACTTACTTCACTTAGTATGATCATATCTAGGTCCATCCATGTTACTGCAAATGGCACTATTTCATTCCTTATGGCTGAGTAGCATTCTATCATATGTATGTACCACATTTTCTTTATCCATTCATCTGTTGATGGACATTTAGGTTGTTTCTTGATCTTACCAAATGGCCCAGCCTTAAATTCTGGTTTTTCCCTGTGAACCTGGGCACGATTCTTTTCCTGTGTTTGCCTCAGTATTTTAATCTGTAGAATGGGAAATGTAATATTATTGAATTCATAAGGTTGTTAATGAGAATTAAGTGAACTGACATATGGAAAGGATGTTGATACATAGAATGGACAGTCCCTGGCACATAGTAAGTATGCAGTTATTAGCTATACTAATGACAGGTATTATTATTGTCATTACATTATTACTATTGCCCCAGAATGTAAGCTTTAAGAATTGAGACTGTCTACATAGTTCACTGCCTGGCACATAAAAGGTGCTGCATGGGATTCACAGATAAAAGAGAAGGAACTGGTGGTTACTGGTGGGAAGGGCATTAGAGGAGGGAGGGAGTGGGAGGTGCAAACTACAGCATGTAAGACAAGTTCAGGGATGTACCATCAACACAAGGACTATAGCCAATATTTTGTAATAACTGTAAATGGAAAGTAGACTTTCAAATTTGTGTAACATTTTTAAAATTTTTAAATAGAATAAAACCGATCCAACAAATTAATAAGTAAAAGGTGCTGTGTGTACAGCTGTTGAATGGTACACAGCCCCCTGCGTATGGGTAACAGTTGATCCACATACCTCAGCAGACTGTGAAAACCCTGGTTCTCTCTAGTTAGTCCTTATCCCTGAGATCTGCTCGGTGGGCACAAGATAGACCCACCGTAAACGTTTGCTGAATGACTCCATGAATGAACCGCTGAGGTTCATGTTCATGCAAATGTTATCTCCTTATAAAACATGAGTCTCGGGTCTAAGTTTACCAAAAATGCACACCCTTTGTTTGATGGTGACTCTTTTTGCCCTGGATGTTTGTATATAATGGCTGCTGGAAGATCTTGAAAACCAGGCAGTGCATTTGGGGAGTTTTGGGGGGGCTGCATCCAGAGCAGGGGTCAGTCCCTTCAGGACCTCCTGCCCTGCTGCATTTCCTCTCCCCCAGCATCCCCAGTGCACTTGCCCCTGCCTGAGTCCCATGCTGTCTTCCTCCACTACAGCAGGGAGGCCTGGGACTGGGTGGGGTCAGACCAAACTTGGCCAGAGGCAGGCCACACAGAGCTTTGTCTGAATCCGAGAAATCTTCTTCCAGTACTGAAGCCTTCTGTCTTCCCATTTGGGCCCGGTCCTTCACCCTCCCCACTTCATAGGAAACCTTCTCCTTTTTCCAGAAGGAAATTTTTAAAAATCCCCAAAATAACATCAGCCTTTCTGCTTCAGTTCCTCTCTCTAGAGTAAAAATTAAATCAGAAGAGGAGAGACTGCATATAATGTGAATACATGTCATCTGTAGTCTTTACTGAATTATAACTTAATACTGAAATACCAAAGGTTTATAAACCTTGCAGTAACAAAACCACTTGTTATTCTTAGTGCAGATTTATGATGTGAAATGGCCACCATATTTGCTGGCCAGGCAGAAACAGAGAGAGGGTGAGTTACAGCTCAGCGTCTGGCTTGATGGCTGTCATCCAGTCATGTCTGCTTTCATCTTACAATTCATTTTCTCCTCACATCAGTGCAATGAGGCAGGTGAGGTTTAGTATCTACATTTTATGGGCATGGAATGTACAGATGGAAAGATCAAGAGGGTTGTCTTTGACTAACAGTAAGTCTGGAAAACACACATCGTTTCTTTGTATCTTCCAGGAGAGCATCATTTTCTGCTGTAGTTCATGCATAAGTGTTGTGGTCCAGGAGCATCCTCTGGCCACTGTGCCCTCTCCCCACCCACTGCCCAGCCCTACACCTGCGCTTGTGAGGTGCAGCTCCCTCAGGGACAATAGGGCATTCCCAAGCCTTGGCTTGGTGGGAGTCAAATGTTTAGTTCCCTGGCTTTTGGGTCAAAGACATTCCACAGAGTAAGAGATGCCTTTGAACAGCTTCCAGTAGCCCCTGATGAGCCCTCAGAGGAAGAGTGAGTCACACCCCAGCTCTGCCATTAACCTACTGTGCAACCTTGGACAGGCCACACAGCCTCCTGGCTCTGGAAATGGCGGGGAGGGAGCAGCTTTGAGAACCTGCTCACCCTGGGAACAGCTTCCCATGAAGTCATGTGCCCTAAAATTCATGAGTGTCGTTTTGGGAGGGTGACACCTTCCATCCAGTAGAGCCGAGCCCGTCTGTGTACCCCACAGGACCACCAACCCAGGGTGAGAGCCCCAGGGTCACGTGAGCACTCACACCAAAGGGAGGAACCCCAAGGGCAGATTTTTAAAATACAACTTCAGGGGTTTATTTTCTTATTATGCAATGTTAAAAAGAGAAAAAGCAAAGATAGATTTCTTTTTAATTACCATTAACCCACTACCCGCAAAACCACCATTAATATTTTAGTAAATATCCCTCAGTCTCTCTCTCACTCTTGACACATATACATAAGTCCACTGTTTATATCAGGGATGTTTTCTTGAGTCATTTAAATATTATTTGCAAACATAATGTCTACAGAGTAACTGACTACATGGTGGTTCTATAATGTATTATTAGTCGTTCTTTGTTAAACATTTAGGTTGCTTTCCTTTATAATCATCATCATCATTATCATCATTATCTGTGCAAGCATACCTGATTTTCCCAGGGAGGTGCTAAAAGTAGAAGTGCCAGCTGTATTCAGAAGGGGTACCCATTACAATTAATACCTGTGACAACTTTCCTCTAACCCCTAGCTCCAAACATTGTGCCCCCTTGCATTCCCAATACCTGGGAAGGAAGGGAGATGGAGGGCACTTAAATCTGCCTGTTTGAACCAGCAGCCTCAGAATACTGACACCTAGTCAATGAGATCTCTGCTGCTAAAAGTTAACCATCTCAGGCCACAGCAACTGTGTCATATTTGGGACTGGGCTAGGCATGTTTGGAAGTGGGCATAATTTGTCTTGGCTGCCTGACTCACTGGATCTGACAGCAGTGTTGACTCAGCCACCACACCCCTTCCCTGCCCTCCCAGGGTCAGCAGCAGCTGCTTTACCCTCCATACCCTGGAATCCCTTTGCCCTTTATCACATCCTATCCGTGGGCTCTAGTCTTTGCTCGTCAATCTGTTATGTGCACATATGAGAAACAGGTTCAGGGAAGCAGACTGTGTCCTGAGAACTGTCCTGAGTTCAACCCAGGTGGTGGCAGGAACAGCAGATCCAGGGAGCAGGAAACTGTCACCGTGTAGAGGGTGATGGTCCACAGGCAGGTGGGGAGTGGCAGGCCTTCTCAGTGCCCAGATGCATGAGCAGCCATCTGCTCTGTCTCTTGCAGGATTGGTCCTTCAGAATGTTGTTCAAAGGGAAGAAGAGGGCCTCCCTGAAAAGAGGAATCCATTTCTCATGAGAATTGACTACATAGAGTGTGTTGCCCAAAATGCTGGACAGAGTCTCAGCCATTTGCCTGGGGAACTGTGCTCTTCCCTGGGCCTTAAATCTGCATACTGAGGATGGGAGTGTGGGGCGGGGGGACCACAGGTGTTGCCTTGGCTCACCCAAGCTCCATGCTGGTTGCACACATAGCCAGTCCCACTGCTGACCACCCTCTCTCTTGGCCCCACAGTCTGATGGCTCCATACTGGCAATCGCCCTGCTGATCTTGTTCCTACTCCTGGCCCTGGCTCTCCTCTGGTGGTTCTGGCCCCTCTGCTGCACCGTGGTAAGTGACACAACCTCCTCCCTTGACCTCGGGCCTCTGGCCACTCAAAGCGAAGAGTGACACAAAGTTAACAGTACCACGAGCAAGGAAAGGGCAACAAGGAAATGTGTAAATAATTAAGAATAAATCTAGCATCTTTGGGTACAATTAGTACAAAATTGGCAAAATCTAACACAATCAATAAAACTGAGTCATTAGGAGTTCAAATGGGTTAGAGAATGAGTTTGCCAGTGGCCATGCCATTTGGGTAGAACAGCTGGAGAGCTTGCTCTGGGCCCAGTGCCTAGGAAGGATTAGCAGAATACTGTAAATGATGAGGCTTAGTTGATAGGTAACCAATACACATGAATGTGTGTGTGTTTGGTACATATGCATGTGTGGACACACATATGCACACATATTTGTTGAGTTGCACCAGCTGATACTCTTCCAAAGCCGACTTGGTCTTAGCAACTAGTCAGCTCATCTGAGAAAGTGACTTAGGCCTCTATTTTTAACAATACAGAGTGGCACCTACCTTTTATAGCATGCACCTGGGCTTCCCAGGTGGCACTAGTGGTAAAGAACCCACCTGCCAATGCAGGAGACATAAGAGACATGGGTTCAATCCCTGGGTCAGGAAGATCTCCTGGAGGAGGGCATGGTAATCCACTCTAGTATTCTTGCCTGGGAAATTCTATGCACAGAGGAGCCTGGCGGGCTACAGTCCATGGGGTCACAAAAGAGTCGGACAGCAACAGCAACAGCAACAGTCAGTTTCTATTCTCTGGCCCGAAGACCTAAACGAAAGGATAAACCCAAACAACATAATATCCAAATGAAGAAAACACATTAGGTCTCACAGGTCTAGTGCTAGCAGTGCCCTGCCTTCTTGCACCGTCAGAACATACACTGTAAAGCCAGGTAGGTTTGAATCAGTGCGGCTCTGCTGCTACAGCATCTTTCATTCCCTGGATTTCAGTCCTTCTATGGCCAGCCCAGGAGGGGAAAACAGATGATGAGACTCTCCAGGCCAGTTTGTATTCCCTTTATCTCTGGAATGCCAGCATTTAAGCACACGACACAAAGCTCCTAAAATCTATGTGTGGAAATACCCTGGTGTTCCAGTGGTTAACACTGCACTTCTAGTGCAGGGGACACAGGTTCAATCCCTGGCCAAGGAACTAAGGGTCCACATGCTGCACAGTACAGGAAAAACAAAATTTTTTTTTTAAATTCTGTGTGTAGAACAGAAACCAAAAACTCATAGAGCACTAGACTTGAACTGAAGGAGGAAATGTCTTCAAATGACATCCTAAGGAGATGGGAAATGAGTGAAACAAGAAATTCAGCCAGGATATGGATCCATGTGGCAAGGATTTCTGGAAAGTAAAGCATTTGCACCAATAGAAGCCTGTGGTGTAGACAGAAAAAGATGACTTTTAGCAGACAAGTCTGCATGGTGGGGAGGGATGCCAGATAGGTGCAAATCTTGGGTCAATTAGTGTAATCCAGGCTGGAGTGATTTCACCAAGATTTTAAGCTGAGTCTCAACCACAGCAGCCTCAAAAGTTAAATGTTTAAATACTTAAGGCTGCACAACCATTTTATTTTAAAGGTTTGAAAAAAAAAAAAATGAGTCATCCAAAGTGCTCTGTATGGTGATTCAAAAATATACATATTTCCAAGTCTGGAATTCTGGAGGGAGACCTTACAATGGTCTCTTAAAGAAAGGGTGGCTGGTGGTGGTATTGGTGGCAGCCTGAAGTGAACACCAGGGCTTCTGTTATAGTAGGCATCACCTTTGTTCACTGAGTCCCTTTGATTGTTAAAAACAGTTATTTCTGAGTTGGGGCAGCTAGGAACAATAGAAGAGCCAAGCAGTACTCTATGACTTACTAGCTGTGCAATCTTGAGCAAGTTACTTAACCACTCTGTCCCCCAGTTTCCTCATTTGTATACTGAGGACAATAAGAGCTCTGACCTCATAGGTAGATAGTGAAAATTAAAGGATGATCTATATGTATAGATATATGTATATCTATACCTGTATATCTATAACTGTACCATATGGCATTCAATTTATATTGGTGAGAAATGTCTCTTCTTTCCAGTTTTATTGAGATATAATTGACTTATAACATTTTGTAAGTTTACAGTATACAACTTAATGATTTGATACACATATTGCAAAAAGTTTACCACAACAAACATCCATTACCCCACATAGTTACACATTTTTTCCTTTGTGATAAGAACTTTTAAGAACTACTTTCTTGGTAGTGGTGGTGGTGTTAAGCCACTAAGTCGTGTCTGACTCTTTTGTGACCCCAGGGACTATAGCCCGCCAGGCTCCTCTGTCCTTATGATTTCCCAGGCAAGAATACTGGAGTGGGTTGCCATTTCTTTCATGCAAGGGATCTTCCCAACCCAGGGATCAATCCTGTGTCTCCTGCACTGGCATGTGAATTCTTTACCACTGAGCCACCAGGGAAGCCCAAGAACTACTTTCTTAGCAACTGTTAAATGGACAATACAGTAGTCTAAACTGTAGACATCATGTCTTACATTACAGCTCCAGAGCTTATTTATCTTAGAACTAACTGGAAATTGGTACATTTTGACTACCTTCACTCAATTCCTCTACCTCCAACCCTGTACCCCAGTCCCTGCCTCTGGCAACCACAAATCTGATCTGCTTTTATGAATTTGGTTCTTCTAAATTCCACGTATGAGATCATACAGTATTTGTCTTGCTCTGCCCAACTTATTTCACTTAGCGTAATGTCCTCAAAGTCCATCCACGTTGTCGCAAATGGAAGGATTTCCTTCTTTTTTATGGCCAAATAGTATTTCACTATATATGCATTTTGCATCTTCTTTATCCGTTCATCCTTCATAGGTTGTTTCCATGTCTTGGCTATTATAAATAAGGTTGTAATGAACATGAGGCTGCTGATACTTCTTTGGAATAATAATTTTGTTTCCTAAAAGTGGAATTGCTGGACCATATGATAGTTCTATTTCTAATTTTTTGAGGAACCTCCATACTGTTTTCCACTGTGGCTACACCAGTTTACATTCCCATGGATGGTGTATAAGGATTTCCACTAATACTTGTTATTGTCTTTTTGATGATAAGCATCCTAACAGGCATGAGATGATATCTTATTGTGGTTTTATTTTCCAGGAAAATGTCTCTTAATTAACGCCTTTCATTATTGGAAGCAGGATTACATAAGGCCAGATTGTTTTGCAATATTCAAAATATTTTTCAACAATTCTATCTGGTTAAGCCTATGTCACTTTGGAAGACAGCCAAAAGTCTTAATGCGGTCTGATTTTGTAAGTCCTGAAGGATTTCTTTGCAAGAGGAAGATCTTAGAGATTGATTTCCCTGTTTATGAGGTCTATAGAAACTGCCCTCACAGCTATTTCTGAAAGCTGGCTGGGGCTCTGACACTTGGTATACTCCCCAAATTGCTTCTTGATCACTGGCTTCCTTCATGAATGGTGATGTTCTGAGGGGGATGGGATAAAGTCATGTGTTTTCTGAAGGGAGTATACAGGAAGAGGGCAGACATCATCTCCTGCCACCCTAGGAGGCAAAATGCAGAAAGTTTCTCTCCCTTGTTTGACAGCACCCCCTCTCCACAGTCTGGGACTGGCAGAGGGCATCCTTGTAACTGATGGTCCTGAAACCTTCCTCTGTCCTTCTCTCTACCCTGCCTCAAGTGTGAGGAATACCCCATGACCTGGTACCAAAGCCACATCTCAATGACGGGAAATAACCAGAAAGCAGAAAGGGTCTGTAACGTGAGGAGCCCATGAAGATTCTCTGCTATGTCCTTCCTCTGTCTTCTGTACAATTCTCTCCAAGAATGATATTTAAAGTATTTAACAACCCACAAGGCACCCCCCATCCCAACTGAACCAAACATTAACCCTTTAGTGGCTGGATATAGACTGGGAATGGGGGTGGTCCACAAAGTCCTGGAGGGTGACAGGGGTAGAAGGGCAGGCAATTAGATCACTCTCCACTCATCATAATGAGCATTTTAAAAGTAATGATCAGGATGACCAGAGCAAGTGTATTGGTTACTACAGGCCGGCCCTCTGCAGAACTTAGCATCCTCTTGCTTCCTGCTGGCCCCATCTGGAAGAAGAAATCTAAAGGGTGAGAGTGACTGGTGCTACCCATTGCATTTCGCCTTTCTGAAAGGACCTTACTCCCGTCTGGCTCTTATCTTCTGCCTAGATGGAACCTGGGTTAACTGCTTGCCCAAATAGCAGAGAATAGTCTATCAGTGGTGACCAATGGAAAGAGAACTTTTCCAGATCTTGGATCAAAACCTTTTAGTGTTTCCCAACATGGACCTCAATATCCCCAGGTAAACCTTTGATTTCTAAGATTCCTACCTTTATTCACTGGCACCAAAAACATTCCCATTAAAGGGGAGAGAGTCACTGGACTATGTAACCTGGGTTTATTTGCAGTTTCAGAAAGGGAATTCAGGAGCCAATATTTTACCCCAAAATAGACAAATAAATAGACCCCTGCCTCAGTTCCACAAGGAGCATTGCCAGAACCCTTTAAGTCATGCAATGGCCACTCCATCTACTTATTAGATAGTCCAATATTCTTGAACTTTCTCAGTTGAACTTTAAAAAAAAGGAAGACCAGGAAATCTAAATAAGAAGATGATCATGAAAAAAGGGTTGAAATATATTGTAAGAGTGAAAAAAGTCAACAATGAATCAGTGGTATTAGCAGTAAATATCATCTAATATAGATCAAGAAAGTGTAGGTAACCCTGAGCATCTACCATTGTCCCAGCCAAGAGGCAGCACCCTAATGAGAGCCTGCAGTCCAACTAGGATGGTAGCTTCATGTACACAGGGAAAGGCCATCACATCCAGCCTAAATTTCAGCAGGTTGCCAGACACTGATAGATCTTGATTAGTAGTGGGGACTTGACTCCTCCAAATCAAAAATTTGGGGATAGAATAAAAGCTTGTATGGTCTCTTAACCTATTGACCCCATGTTGACACTCTCAGGAATACCCTCAATTCTGTAACTCTTTCTCCACCTGCCCTGCCCTCTTCCTGCACCTAAACAGAGCAATTGTAAGTCTTCTTTCCTGCTCCCAAGATGCTGATTCCTTCAGAAAATAATTGCCCAAGCACACTGATGAAGCCATGGCACATTTACCAGTCCTTTGCATTGCTTAGCAAACTCTGACCTCATCCATATGGAGCCCCAGATTTCACCCCCCCAGTGTCTCTCCCAGACTGTTCTCCTTCTCCTGGAGATGTCTATGCTGCTTCTGGCCCTTTCACTCTCAACAGACAACCTGCTCTTCTGTCTCAGTGAGAAGATGGGAGCCATCCTGTGAGAAACCTTCCACTTCAAACAGACTTGTGTGCATCCTTCCCCAACATCCCTCCCTTCCCCGGATGCAGACTGGCCCCTCTCCCTCTCCTTCCACTCATGTCTTTCATTCTGTTCTCCCCCACTTACCTCTGCCTGTGGTATCTCCATCCTTTCCACCGTCTTCCTCCCTGCTGCCTGCTGGCCTCCTTCAACCTTTACGAATATGTCATAGCTTATTCCCCCTTCAAGCTGCCCTATTCCTTCTCCCTCTCTTTCATCGGAAAACTTCTCTGCAGAGCAGACTGTTCTTCCATTCACTCTTCAGCCTGCTGCACCCTGGTCTCCATCACCATTGTTTCTCTAGTCCATCCCTTGCAAGCCTGAACTCCCAGCCAGGAGTGCTCATTTCTCTTCCTACTCTAGTTCTTTCAGCAATGGGCACTCTCTCCTTTCAGCTCTCTCCCCTGCTGGCTGCTGCCGACTCTTCTGTCTCTTTTTGCTGCTGCTCACCTCTTGTTCTTTGAGATTGTCTTCAGCCTTCTCTACACATTGTCTCCGGCAATATCACCAATGCTCATGACTTCGGCTACAACGGATATGCTGATGGCTTCTCAGTGTGGCCACCCATCTCTGGCCTTGGCTTCAAAAGATCAGGTCTATAGTATCAGGACCCAGTGGATTTCTCAAACATGGGTATCTCTACCCCACCACAACATGTTCCAATTAAACTTGATGTCCCCAGGACTGGTCTTCATCAATAGATATGTCATCATCCTTTGAGCTGCCCAAACTAGAGACAGCAGAGTGATTGCCGATGTCTGCTCTCTCTCTTCTTGCCTTCTCTCACTTCGGAACTGTGTACAGAGCATCCTCTTCTCTCACACCCCGTCTCATCTGGCACTTCTGTCTGCATCCTCTACCCCAGCCCAAGTATAATACCTAGAACTCAGGAGTTGCTTAACAAATAGTTTGGAATGAATGAACGAGTGAATGGGTGGATGTCATTGCCCTAGTCTAAGGTTCTGCATCTCCCACCTGAACTATTGCAATAACTTTCTAACTGCTCTTTTAGTCTACCGTCACTAGGTTTTTTTCTTTTAAAAAAAAAAAAAATCAAGGAAACAGTTCATGATCCCACTCCCTTCCCTGCCCCAAATCCTCATGACTGTTCAAGTTTTCTAAAAATAGACTTCAAATTCCTTGCAATGGCACGTGTAGACCCTTCCCAGTCTGGCCACAATCCCCTTCTTTAGCCTCACCTCCTACCCCTCCTCCCTGTGTGTGCATGGACTCCCTAAGCACCTCGTGAGGGCTTCTTCATGGCACCAACCATGCTGTTGTTACTGATTGTTTACTTGTCAATCTTCCCCTATAGACATAAGCTGTTGGAAGCCAGGAGTGTAGTTCCGCAGACATTAACTGTGCCCAGTTCAAGACTGTTACTCATAAATCTCAAAGTTCTTGGAGTAGCCAAATGGAAGGAGAGCCATCTCCAGGCTCGCTCTGTTCTTTGTGGCTCCTTGAACATACCATGTAGTTATTATTGATCTCTTTCTGTTGTTTCCACTTACTGAAATATTCTCATAGTCTTTATCTATTCTGTCTACAATTCCTCTCTGAAGTCCTACTCATGATTACTGTATCTAACTAGTTTTCCTTTTTCCCACCTGGGAGAATTAGCTTCAACTTTCCTTGGTTTTCATAGCACTTTTTTCACATATCTGTTAAAGCAGGGGTCCCCAACCCTCAGATCAGCACTGGTCCATGGCCTGTTAGAACCAGGGCTGAACAGCAGGAGGTGAGCAGCAGGCAGGCCAGTGAGGGAAGCTTCATCTATATTTACAGCCAGTCCCTGTTGCTCACATTACCACCTGAGCTCTGCCTTCTGTCAGATCAGTGGCTGCATTGGATTCCCATAGAAGCATGAACCTTAAATATGATGCACTTGGATCATCACAAAACCATCCCTCCAACCCCACTGTCCTTGGAAAAATTGTCTTCCATGAAACCTGTCCCTGATACCAAAACATTGGGGACCACTGGACTAGAGAATTGTCTCATTCTATCACAAGGATTCATTCATAAATATGTTCCTGTCACTGTACAATGAATCCCTCCAGAGGAGGGAGACACTAATCACAGAAAATCATCCTACAAAGGAGTACAGTGCCTGGCATGTAATTCATATGTTTTCCAAACTAAACTAAAAAGCTAAATCATCTTGGGGTTATGCAAGGAACTCACAAACATTGGAACTGCAGGGCATGGTAGTCTCACGAATGTTCGTATCATTATTATTAGGTTTCATAAATTACATGTGTGTTAACACATGGTTTTATATGTATCAAACATTGCACAACAAAGCACATTTATATTTGCTTCTTAAATATAATCCTAGAAATGTGCCCATTTTATTGAAAGGTAAATGGGGTCAGGAGCCCTGAGCTAAAAGATCCTGCTGTATTTTGCCAGATGAGAAAGTTCTGGAGCTTGGTTGCCTAACAATGTGAATATACTTAACACTACTGAACTGTACACTTTAAAATGGTTAAGAGTAGGTTGTGCATTTTTTTCCACAACTAGAAAGAAAGTAAGAGATCCTGCTGTGCTGTGCTTAATCGCTCAGTCGTGTCCAACTCTTTGTCACCCCAATGAACTATAGCCCATCAGTCTCCTCTGTCCGTGGAACTCTCCAGACAAGAATACTGGAGTGGGTTACCATTTCCTACCCCAAAGAGATCCTGCTAGAGAGTTGCAATTCTTCTGCAACCCAGCTAATTAAACCACACTATTTAGGTGAAATCAAATTGCTATATTTCTATTAATATATAAATATAATATATAAATATAATATTATGCTATAATATAATAGCAAATATTTTTATTCAGTTTGTTGGGAAAGGATTATGTGCTTGTATTGAGACTGTCTCTCAATATAACCAAAATTCAGTTCCCTTTTGCCTTGCTTTGTTTTTCAATGGCCTTGTAGGTATTTTATGAACAGTTTTTAAAGAATTATGTAAAGAATCATGTTTAATTCCCTTATTGAATTTCCAGGGTAGCTCAACAAATAAGCCCTTTTGTCATCACCAATGACAAATTCCAAGGGATGAAAACTAATCAGGAACTTAATATGCCTTAAATTGAAATAAAAATAAAGTCTTCAAATAATGCCCTCCACACCTTTAAGCATAATATTTAATTTTCAGGGCCAGACAACCAAACCTCACATCACCAAAGGGATTTACTGAAGTTTATTTAATAGAAACCTAACAAGTACAAGCAGCTCCTTAGCCAGGCATTTTAGGCCTAGATTCATCATGTTTTCTGGACCCCTTTCCAGCCTCCACCCATTCCCATTTGGACACGCCTTACTCTGAAGCTTGCAAGATTACACAGAGCTCTGTCGTGGCCTGCCCTGCACCGCAAGCCCCAAACGCCCAGTCTGTTGTCATCTCCACCTTGCCTTCATGGCTTCCCTCATCCCTGTGGGGCTAGCCTTGACACTTGCTTGGGAACCCACCCACCACCATCCTCATGCCCCTGAGTGAGCTGGGAAGAGACGAGCTATCATTAAAGACAATGGTGTTCCAATATGAGATCATCGTCCATCAGTTAAAGGCAAATCTTTAAAATTCATTTCCTCATGTGAAAAATTAGAAAATTGGAACCATATTGGCTCTGAGGTTGCTTCTTTTATTCTCACCTCGTATAAGTGAATCTGCTCCTCCCCTTCAATATGTCCTGGCCTGTGATCCTCAAATCTTGTTACACATCAAAATATGATGCAAGTAGTCAGGGGCAACATTTCTAAACAACGTCCACCTAAGCTTCTTTTGACCCTGGAGCCCCTTCCCCTTGGCCTAGTCCTATCCCCACCCATTAACATACCAGCATCTAGAAGGACACTAGTCCTTCCCAAACACCTATAGATATACTGATGTCTGAAAGGACACTAACATTCTGCCAAAGACTGTTTGGGAAACATAATCCCAGAGAATGCTGAATGGGCTGAAAGACATATTCCTGAGTTCCTAAGAATGGCCCCTTTTCTGCCCTCCTCGAAGGGTACGTCAACGCCAACAAGCTCAAACACACTGTGAATATCACCCCCCATCCTTGCTCAGTGTGTGTCTTGATGACATCCACAGCCACTCCCCGTGGCTGGAATCACCTTGCCCATAACCAATGTAGACCAGATGCTCCTCCAAGCTTTAGGGAATCTGAATTCATGGATTTTTTAAAGCTGTCTCAGAGTTTTGCAGTGCCTGGCACATTGTCTACTGGAGACTATTCATAGCCATTCTTTTGAATTACCATGTAAGTCAGTTGGGCCTTATCAACTGATGTTAAAATTCTTGCCACCATTGTCTCTTGAGTTATGGATGAGTTTGCCTTTGAAATAATTCCAGTCTTAAGGGAGATACAATGGCGGGCCAAAAATTATTTGGAATTTGAGTTCCAAATGCAAAAGACAAAAAAAGTTGAGCTCATTTCTTTGAAAATGTCTTGTACTACATTCTAGATCAACACTCTTGGCAGTAGCTTTTACTAAACTTTTACAGTGTAAATTTATTGAATTCAGGCAGTACTTGGCCAGCTTTAATCAGCTGTGAGGTTTCTATTACATTTATACTGTTTGTATAGTAAGATTCATTTTTCTGTCATCAGCTAGTATCTCATACTTGCTGGATATTCTCCACATTGCATTGCCTAGTTTCTCTTGGTTTCTTGATTTTAATTAGAAAGATATTTATTATAAGGTTGAGGAATCAGAATTGAAGCCTAGATTGTAAAAGCGTAAGAACAAGCATCTCCTTCCATCCATGAGACTAAAGCCTTTTGTTATATGGCTTTTCAGATCTCATTGGCATTTCTTCTATACACAGCTCTCTTCTGGTGGCTTCTCCTCACACAGAACCTATGAGGTCAGTGAAAGTGAAAGTCACTCAGTCATGTCTGACTCTTTGCGACCCATGGACTGTAACAGTCCGTGGCATTCTCCAGGCCAGAATACTGCAGTGGGAAAGCCTTTTCCTTCTCCAGGGGATCTTCCCAACCCAGGGATCGAACCCAGGTCTCCCACATTGCAGGTGGATACTTTACCAGCTGAGCCACAAGGGAAGCCCAAGAATACTGGAGTGGGTAGCCTCTCCCTTCTGTAGCAGATCTTCCTGACCCAGGAATTGAATCAGGGCCTCATGCATTGTAAGGCGAATTCTATACCAACAGAGCTGTAAGGCCAGGGAGGTAGCAAAAGAGTTGGAATTAAGGTATCAGTCCAGAAGTCCCATAATATGTGATTTTTCAAATCAAAAGCTCCAAATGACTTTAAGCATCTAAATACATTTATTTGAGTTAACCCCTCTGAGGTGGCGCTAGTGATAAAGAACCTGCCTGCCAGTGCAGGAGATGTAAGAGAAACAGATTCGATCCCTTAGTTGGGAAGATCCCCTGGAGAAGGAAATGGCAACCCACTCCAGTATTCTAACCTGGAGAGTCCCATGGACAGAGGAGCCTGGCAGGCTACAATCCATAGGGTTGAAGAGAGTCAGACATGATTGAGGCAACTTAGCATGCCTCCTGAGCATGCAGGAAGTAATCATTTGCAAAAAAATCGGTTACTCCCAGCTGCTGATACACTAGACCTCACAGCAAAATAAAAACAAAAAATTCCTGGAAAAAATGTATAATAAAAGTTTGTTTTAAGTGCATAACAAGGATCACAAGAAAACAGACATTTCCAGGGACAAAATAAAGAAGGTTCTGGAAATTAGGTGCTTAGCTGACCCTAAAGCAGTGGTGATTTTCTAATCTCAATAACCTAGACATTTGGTTTCATAGCTTTACATAAGTCCGTAAAAGTTTGAGAGCAGGGCTGACTCTTCTGCTTACAGCTGAGACTTTGAGTAAAGGGATAGGCTATGAGTTTGATGTGTGTGTGTGTGTGTGTGTCCCTAAAAATTCAAAACAACAACCTCTCAGTTTCAGAGCTCAAATATATATTACTTTGGGTTCTATAAATTACAAACTAAGAGAAAGGGATTTACAGTTTAGAAGTACTTAGGAATCTGCAAAATGAAACTTGAATCCTCTCTGGCAGGCTGATCCCTTAGCTTAGTCTTCATAAGACTCCCATAGATAAATGCAAACTACACATGAGTTCACAATTGAAAACTACCCCAAACTCAAGGAATATTATTACTTAGATTGCTTGGTGTTTTACTATGCATAGAAAACACAAAAGACCAAAAACCAGTTGAGAAAGTCAGGCCCTGTCATTTGTCTTTCCTGTGCTCTTTACAAAATAAACAATGGTTAAGTAGCAGATACATCAAAAGTTCTCTAAATACCATTATTTCTCCCATAACTTGAAGGGTCTTTCTAAAAATGTCACTTCAAAAATTCAACAGCCATTTATGATTAAGAAAAAAAACTTCATAGAGGGAATATATCTCAACATAATAAACCTACAGCAAACATTATTTTCAGTGGTGAAAAACTGAAGCATTTCCTCTAAAATCAGGAAAAAGACAAGGGTGCCCATTCTCACTACTATTATTCACATAGTTTTGAAAGTCCTAGTCACAGAAATCAAAGAAGAAAAAGAAATAAAAGGAATCCAAATTGGAAAAGAAGAAGCAAAACTCACTGTTTGCAGATGACATGACACTATACATAGAAAACGCTAAAGATGCCACCAGAAAATTTCTAGGGCTAATCAATGAATATGGTCAAGTCACAGGATATAAAATTTATGCACAAAAATCCCTTGCATTCCTATACACTAACAATGAAAACTCAGAAAGAGAAATTAAGGAAACAATCCCATTCACCATTTCAGCAAAAAGAATAAAATACCTAGGGATAAATCTACCTAAAGAGACAAAAGACCCATATGCAGAAAACTGTAAGACACTGATGAAAGAAGTCAAAAGCAATACAAACAGATGGAGAGATATATCATGTTCTTGGATTGGAAGAATCAATATTGTGAAAATGACTATACTTCCCAAAGCAATCTACAGATTCAGTGCAATCCCTGTCAAACTACCAATGGCATTTTTCATAGAACTAAAACAAAAAAATTCACAATTTATATGGAAAAACAAAAGACCCTGAACAGCCAAAGCAATCTTGAGAAAGAAAAAGGGAGCTGGAGAAATCAACCTTTCAGGTTTCAGACTGTATTACAAAGCTGCAGTCATCAAGAGAGTATGGTGCTGGCACAAAAACAAAAATACAGACCAATGGAACAAGACAGAAAGCTCAGAGATAAACCCCTGCACCTTTGAGCACCTGATCTCTGACAATGAAGGCAAAAATATATAATGGAGAAAAGACTGCCTCTTCAGTCAGTGGTGCTGGGAAAACTGGACAGCCACATGTAAAAGAATGAAACAAGAGTACTTCCTAATACCATACACAAAAATAAATTCAAAATGAATTAAAAACTTAAATGTAATGCCAGAAACTATAAACCTCTTAGAGGAAAACATAGGCAGTATGCTCTTTGACATAAATCACAGCAAGATCCTCTTTGACTGTACTCCTAGAGTAATGGAAATAAAAACAAAAATAAATAAATAAATGAGACCTAATTAAACCTAAAAGTTTTTGCACAGCAAATGAAGAAATAAACAAGGTTAAAAGACAACCCTCAGAATGGGTGAAAATAATTACAAATCAAACAACTGACAAAGGATTAATCTCCAAAATAAATAAGCAGCTCATACAGCTCAATATCAGAAAAACAGCCCCATCAAAAAATGGGCAGAAGACCTAAACAAACATTTCTCTGGAGAAGACATACAGATGGCCAATAAACACATGAAAATATGCTCAACATCACTAATTATTAGAGAAATGCAAAACAAAACTACAATGAGGTGTCATCTCACACCAGTCAGAATGATCATCACCAAAAAATCTACAAACAATAAATACTAGTGAGGATATAGAGAAAAGGGAACTCTCCTGCACTCTTGGTGGGAATGTAAACTGATACAGCCACTATGGAGAACAGTATGGAGATTCCTTAGAAAACTAGGAATAAAAAACTACCATATGACCCATCAGTCCCACTACAGGGCATAGACCCTGAGAAAACCATAACTGAAAAAGACACATGTACACCAGTGTTCATTGCAGCACTGTTTACAATAGCCAGGACATGAACACAACCTAGATGTTCATTGACTGATGAATGGATAAGGAAGCTGTGGTACATATATACCATGGAATATTACTCAACCATAAAAAAGAACGAATTTGAGTCAGCTCTAGAATCTGTTATACAGAATGAAGTAAGTCAAGAAGAGAAAAACAAATATCATATATTAACACATATATATGGAATCTAAGAAAACAGTATCAGTGCATCTATTTGCAGAGAAGGAATGGATATGCAAATATAGAGAACAAACTTAGGGACACAGTAGGGATGAGAGAGTGGAACAAATGGAGAAAGTAGCATGGACACATATACACTATCATGTGTAAAATAGATAACTGATGAGAAGTTGTCATATAACACAGGGAACCCACCCTGGCACTCTGTGATGACCTAGAGAGTTGGGGGGAGGGAAGGAGGTGATATATGTATATTATAGCTGATTTGCGACATTATATGGCAGAAACCATCACAATATTGTAAAGCAATTTTCCTCCAATTAAAAAATAAATTTAAAAATAAAAGCAAAATAAACAAATTAAAATGTCAGTTCCTTATGGAATTTTAGCCCCACGAAAGCAACAGCCTAGTGAGGGAAATAGGTTCAGAACAGAACACTCAAAACCTTCTAAAGTAACACATTTTTTAACATTAATAATACGCTAAAATTTTCTAGCATTTTAAATGCTTTAAATTCTTAATTAAAGTAATGTGTGTATGTTAGTCATTCACTCAGTCGTGTCTGACCCTTTACAACCCCATGGACTGTAGGCCACCAGGCTCCTCTGTCCATGGGATTCTCGAGGCAAGAATACTGGAGTGGGTTGCCATCCCCTTCTCCAGGGGATCTTCTCAACCCAGGGACTGAACCCAGGTCTCCTGCATTGCAGGCAGATTCTTACTGCCTGAGCCACCAGGGAAGCCCAATTAAAATAATGCTACAGTATAAATAGCTCTATGCCTCAATTTTTAAAATATAAACACATGAAGTTTTATGATGGCTTTGAGTATGATGTAGCCCCATGCCTTTGAGTTAACAGGACGGAAGGAAGGACATTCTAAGGACGAAGTGTCACAACAACAGAGGTGGATGGCTGTGACTCATTGTCTTGTTATTCCTTCTGCACTGGCTTAAAATAGAAACCCAGCTTTTGATGTCTTGCCAGGGTCCTCTTTTTGTAACAAAACAAAACAAAAAAGCTATTTGTGTGATTCCAAATAAGAACAAATGCCACAAATTTGTTTTTCTGCTGCTCTCAGCATTATAGCCTTTTCTTCATCCATGGCACATGCCTCTAATCCCCTGTAAAGCAAATGATGGGCCCCATAAATTCCATTCTCTTTTCTTTGTGTTCTTCATTGTGGTCTCTGATGAAGCTCTCGGGGGTCCCTCTGTTTCCTTTGCTTTCAAGGTGTCTTCTGTCTCTCACGTCTTCACGAGTTCTACAGAAGCTTAAGATTTTCCTCCTTCCCTGAATCCCTGGCTTCTTTAACCAGGACACACATTTGTGTTAAGGATGCTATAGTAAATGCTTTAGTGAAGAAAAGTACACATGCTCACAAGTGTGATATGTAATTTCATTGCACAGGGGAAAAAGAAGTGAGAAAGCAGATGAGGTATGTGTATGTAAGAGAGTTTTGTGTATTTCTTCCAGGTCACTACTGACAACTGGACAGCATCTTCACATTCACCTGATAGCACTTGGTACACCCAATATAATTGGCTCACACTTTTAAATGGTTAATGTTATGTGAATTTTACCATAACCAGAAAAATCTAAAATATATACAGACATACTTCAGAGACAGTTCTGTTCCAGACATCACAGACCAGAGTTCTCCCCAGTCCTGCCATGATATGCTTACAAATATGTCTGTTGAGGGACTTTCCTCTTAAACATTTCATTAAGGATCTCTTCACCCTTATCCATCTTCTCTTTGTCCCTCCTAATGAGGAAGGAGCTGACAAGCCCACCCAAAACCAAGAGGAAGCTCCAGAACCTTCTAAGAAGGGAAGTGGCCCAAATCAAGCCTAAGTTTGGTAGTGCTTAGCCGCTTCTTGTGTGCGTTCTTGTAAGATACAAAGATCCTCCAGTCATACTAGTTAGAAGGCCAGAAATTATGTAGTTAACTTTCAATTACATTTAAAAGTATGACAGAAAACACTGGGTCATGTGAGACCCCAAAACAGAGATGTGCAGACGTGCAAACAAAGCAGGAAACACAGCAAGCATTTAGGCAGAAGATGCTCCCAGTGAGAAGCAGCCAGGTGCGTGGAAGGAACAGGAAGGTGACAGGAGGCTGAAGTGCAGAAGTGAAGGGGAGGGAGGTGGAGAGGAGTGAGGTAGGGAAGTGGGGGGCCATGTCTTGCAGGTCTTGTGGGGGCTAGGGCAGTATGCATTTTATCCTGTGAGCCTGTGCCATTCTATGTGGAGCAAGTTCGTGTAGTGGGCTGTAGGCTTGAGAGCAGTGCAGGCTGTTGCCCAGTTGCTCCTCCAGGCCACCTGGGCTCGGGCCCTCGGGCGGATGAGGTGGGGAGGGCTGATGTGGCTGTGTACTCAGAGCACTCCATTGGGTGGCCCAGGCGCTGGTCTTGGTATGAAGGTTTGGCTCACTCGCAGGCAGCCCATCCAGCTTCAAGGCTTGGAGTAATCATATGACTTCAACTCAGCCTGCCTGGATCGCACTTTGAGATGCTCTCTTGCCATCACTTCAGGGTGGGGTCGGGGGGTGGTGTTTAGGGGGCGGCAGACAGTGCTGGAGGCAATAGGAAGTCTTCTTCATTCCCACTGAATACAGCCAGACACCCAACCCAGGAGACCAGATGGAGGTGCTTAAATCCTGTCTACCTGAACATGGCGGCATTTTTTCAGAGGCTCAGGTGGCCAGTTTACAAGTATGTCAGAGTGGAATCTAGATTATAAATTAGTCTGCTTTTGATTAACACTTAATAAATCTTGCATTTTGCTTTGTCTTTTGGGTTCCCCTTGGGATATTGTTGGCTGTAAAATTCGATAAATATCCAATAAGACACTGTGAACATCAGCTCTGAGTGATGGGCCACTTGGCTGATATCTGCACTTCCTGGCTGATGTCATGTGCTTAAACATGCGTGGTAAAACACACTGCTGCTGACCCCTGTGAAGACCCTGGCCACTGTCAGGCCCCCTGGCCACTGTCTGAACACCAGCCTCCTATCTCACTCATTTTATGAAGCTCTGGCTTGTAGGCTGCACCATCTGGAAATCACCATACATAGTCATTCAGTATATGCGGGGTGGGGGGGGGGAGGGGATGGCGGGCAGTGTTAAGTGAAACCTTCATTAAAGATGTGATAAAAGCAAGAGAGAGCGACTATAAGAAAGGGAAAGGGGACTAATAATAGTATGCACCATCTATTGAGCACCCACCCTGTTTCAGAGCAAACATTATTGCTCACCGTGACTCAGTTCCTGCAAGGCTAGTGTTATTGCTCCCATTTCACAGAAATGGACTGTGGAGCTCAAGGAGGTTCAGGGACTTGTCTGATCTTCACAGTCAGAAAGAGGCAGGTCTAGGGTTCACAAGTGACAACTACTCTGGAAGATGCAGCAAGGGATGAGGCTGGTTGCATTTTGAAGACAAAAGCCCAGCTGCTCTGCACCAAACCTCTGTTCACCTAGGATACTCAGCAAGCACATAGCTCACAGCACTCTTGTCAACATCTGTCTGTATTCCCGAGTCTCCTGCTCTCCTCTCAGTCCCTTCCCTAAGACTGCCCTGAGAGAAGAGATGCATGCCAGATTGCTGTCCCCAGCTCTTCACTCCTCCTTCCATTTCCTATTTGAAAATCACCACTGCCTCTGGGACAGTGGGAAGTCTGCATTGGGCAGTAATGACCCTCCTCAGAGATTTTTTTAAAGGAGTTTGGAGCCAGTGTTGAGTGGGTGAGAAAAATCATGGCTTCGTACTTCACAAACACTTCAGCAGGTTTCTCACAATGGCCAGGAAATGGAGGCAAATGCAACAATAGTTTGAAATGATCACCTCTGCCTCTTGATTAATTGAATACCATCCTTTTAGGTGACTGAAAGCTCAGTCCCCTGGCTAGTATTAGTAGAGCCTCAAGTGAGTAGCCTATCTCAGCATACAGAGATGATATAACAGATAGTGGTAGCATGGGTGACAGCAGTGGGGATCAGAGCCCAAGTTAGGTCCCAGAATAATCATCAAATGAAAGGTGGGATATGCTTAGTAGAAGGGATGGGGAGGAAGAGCTGCCTAGTAGGCAGCCTGCCCTTCAGCTGGTAGAGATCTCCAACCAGATTAAGGAACTGGTCCCATGGACAGCACCTGAGCATCCATCCACAGAGTGGTTCAGGCCAGCACTGATGCTAACACATCAAAAGATATATAATGACTTTTGTATTTTCCAGAATTCTCAGAGGAAAAGGACTGCATGTTGGGGTCCCAACATTCTGATAATAAAGTTTGGAGTGTGAGAGGAGGGAGGCTTCGACGAACGTGGTGGTTGTTCAGTCGCTAAGTTGTGTCCCACTCTTTGCAACCCTATGGACTATAAGATGCCAGACTTCCCTGTCCTTCACTATCTCCTGGAGTTTGCTCAAATTCATGCCCATTGAGTCAGTGATGCTATCTAAACATCTCATCCTCTGCCGCCTGCTTCCTCTTTTAACTTCAGTCTTTCCCATCATCAGGGTCTTTTCCAATGAGTTGCCTCTTCCCATCAGGTGGCTAAAGTATTAGAGCTTCAGCTTCAGTCTTCCCAGTGAATAATCAGGGTTGATTTCCTTTAGGATTGACTGGTTTGATCTCCTTGCTGTCCAAGGGACTCCCAAGAGCCTTCTCCAGCGCCACAGTTTGAAAACATCAATTCTTCAGTGTTCAGCCTTCTTTATGGTCCAACTCTCACATCCGTACATGACTACTGGAAAAACCATAACTTTGATATACAGACCTTTGTCAGCAAGTAATGTCTCTGCTTTTTAACACACTGTCTAGGTTTGTCATAGCTTTGCTTCCAAGGAGCAAGCATCTTTTAATTTCGTGGCTGCAGTCACCGCTGCAGTGATTTTGGAGCCCAAGAAAATAAAATCTGCCATTGTTTCCACCCATTCCCATCTATTTGCCGTGAAGTGGTGGAATCAGATGCCATGATCTTAATATTTTGAATGTTGGATTTTAAGCCAGCTTTTTCACGTGGTAGAGTCAGAGTGAATAATGGCCAAACTGCCTTGTAAAAAATTTTAAATAGAATTAACTAAAAGGTTGCAAGAGCTTTCCTTTTATGAATGGGGTGTACGAGTAGGAGATAAAAATGAGGACAGGTGGCTTACTGCCACCCCTCTGTCCTCCTTGCTTGTTCTTCTCCATTGTGTTACCCGTCCTCTCATTGGTTAGAAGCGGCTCCCAATTGCTTGCCTTCCCAAAGTGACCACACATCTCTCTTTAACCCAGATGATGCGGTGTTTGTGGAGCCCAGTCTTAGAATATTGATATGTAAATCTTTGTACCTCTTCAGTTTCAAGGCCCTGAAAGGAATCCCTGGTTACCCCTTCTTTGCTGCCTTCTGTTGGGAATCAGTCTGCCTGACTGTCACACCCTCCCTCCATGAGTACCACCTAGGGCCAGCAACAGTTAATGGGATTGCCAACAGTTAATGGGATTGCCAACAGTTACTGGGATTGCCAACAGTTAATGGGATTGCCAGCAGTCTGAGTGTGGTCCATACCTGACTGACCTCTGCAGCACTATCTTAACTTCTGTTGTGTGCTATTCTTGTTAGATGTGCAGTGGTTTGGGTGGATTGGTGAATAAGTTGATGCAGGAATGACTAGATGAATAAATGTGTGAATACATTTGCAGGACCGTTACCTGGGCTAAGAGATGAAACTGTTACCTGTGGAATACTTTTTTCTCTATACAAAACTATAAGAGGCACAATTCAGTGTGGAGCCCTCAGCTTGGATCATGCTGTAATTACTGAGTTATTCTGCCCAGAAAGACACTTGCCTTGCTTGAACCCATTATGGTAGTAATTATGGCCACACCACCCAGGCACCTTTTGAAAGCAAGCCTCTTGGAAAGCAGGTGGCTGGAGATTTCTACTCATTTGTTCATTTTTTTTTTCCTTTTCAGATTATCAAGGAGGTCCCTCCACCCCCTGCTGAGGAAAGTGAGGTGAGTGACCGGGTGGGCTGGATGGCAGGGTGGGACCGAGAGCTGACTGGGCTGGCCCCAGGCTCAGGCCGCCACAGAGCAGAACTACATCAGGCCCAGACTTCTACTGCATATGAAGCAGCAAAGAGGGAGGTCTTTGGCTCTTTCCTAACCGAGGATAAACAGGAACTGATCTGAACTGACAGCTGGAGGCACAATGGTTTTTGGAAGGTTTTCTCCCTGCAAGAAAAAATTGAGATGTGAACATAAATGGTTTTCTCAGTACAATTATTTGGAGCCCTGAGTACTGATTTTTCCTCCAAAACAGACACTTGCTGGATCTCTTCTCCCTGAAGAGACAATGCTTTTTGTGTGTGGATCAGAGTGAATTTGCCACATTCTCCAAACAGTGATTCTAGGAACAGACTGATGCTGAAGTATTACATTTTCCTTTAATTTAAACAATGTTACCTAAAGACTTGCCAGGCAATAAAGAAAATATACTAGAGCCCCCTCCAGTATGCTAGTATTCTGGCCTTGTATAGGATATTAGATCTTTGTCATTGGAAAGGAGAAAAATGTTTTAGATTCCATCATAAATTGTCCAATAAGCAGAACTGGTCATGTGTGGCCTAGAGGCGTTAAAGGCTAATGGTGAGAAGAAGCATCCCTGGGGAGTAGTGCCTGCCCAGAGCTTTTCCTGGTCCTCTGATTACTCCTGGGATAGCCGGCTTCCCTCAATGTGGCATTCACCAATTTAGAAGCCAGAGTGCAGGTCTGCAAACTTAGTGGGATCCAAAGAGACATCAGTGAGGTTTCCAGTTCATTTTCCTTAATCCCTAAGGTAGGTTGCATGCAAAGGGAGCACCACCCCCTCACCATTCCTCTTCCCAATGCCTTTGTCAAGTTTCCTTCATACAGAAAACAAGATAGTGATTAAAATTCCATGTGGCTCTTATATCCTGAACTATAAGCATGTAAGCTAAGGGATTTAATAACTGCAATCAACTAAAGCGCATGTTGTTGGAATGCTAACTTTCTGCCCAGAAATCAGTGGAGGAAATTACATTGCTGTGCACAGCTAAGGGAGGGGAAAAAACTCTCCTGACATCCACAAAAGCCTCTTCTTAATCCTTTAAGAGAAAGCACCGTGGCTAGCTCCCCCAGTTCCAATTTGGCTGTGATTCTATTGTGTGCAGCTGTGTCTTATACTCCCTGAGAAAAATAGCAAGAAACTCTCGATGAGGTTGCTCTGTTTGCCCTGAGGTGAAGAATGTTCCCTTCACTCATCATGTTCAATTAGCGGAGTTATTACCCTTTCTTCTGCTGCTGGCTCTGCATTTGCCTTTGGAAGGTGACATGGCAGCCACCATGGCCAAAATACACCAGGGGTCTTAGGTCCAAGACTGTGGGGTATGGTTGACCCCAGGCCCCAGCATCTAGCACAGGACTCCACGCACAAAACAAATGCAATAAGTATTTGTACAATGAAGTCCTACAATTCTGGATGAAAAAAATAAAGCCCAAGTCAGTAAATCACCAAGAAAGAATAGCTAAAAGCAAGAGAAAACAAGTAGTTGAATTTTTCCAGTTTCATCCAATATTCTTTATGGGAGTCATACTTTCACCTCTAGAAGGCAAACCTGAAACACAATAACAGCCTGGGGACCCTTGAGACCTAGCGGGCTGTGTTAGACCTATAGGAGCTTCCACGCTGGCCAGGGCAGGCTAAAGGGGGCACTGATTCTCTGGGCATGCATGCTGGTCCTGATTGCTCCTTGGCCCTGTGAGCTCAGCAGCCCTCATCTCCTTCCTAATGTGTTTTGGCAGAAAAAAAGAAAATAATCATAAAAAAGAAATCCCACAGAAACGATGACATAACCCAGCCCATGAAAGTATGTTACACAAAGCCCTGAATCACAATCTGAACCTAGACAACCTTCTCCACTCCAGCTCCCTATGTGCAAATCCCACCAGCCCTTCAAGGACAGCTCCTGTGCTGTAATTTCCTTTCACTACAGCTAATTTCTCCTTTCTCTGTATTCCCAGGGTATTTTATTGACGTTTTCCTTCTGCATCAAAGTTTAAGATTATTAGCTATACTTGAAGGTCAGGATCTATATCTAATTGATCTTTGATTTATCCCCAAAGGATTTACAATATTTAATATTTAGTTAATAGCCAAATGGGGTTAAACGCTCTCTGCCATAAATATGAACAAGTATCGGTTATCCAAACTTTCATCACCTCTTATAAGCATCATATCCTAAAGGTGATAAATATACTGAGAAAATGAACACAACTTTATAATGAACTCTCAGTTATCCTCTTTATTCTTGTTGTTGTTCAATCACTAAGTCATGGCCGACTCTCTGTGACCCCGTGGACTGCAGCACGCCAGGCTTCCCTATCCTTCACTATCTCCTGGAGTTGGCTCAAACTCATGTCCATTGAGTCGGTGATGCTATCTCAACATATCATCCTCTGTCGCCCCCTTCTCCTTTTCCCTCAATCTTTCCCAGCATCAGGGTCTTTTCCAATGAGTCAGCTCTTCACATCAGGTGGCTAAAGTATTGGAGCTTCAGCTTCAGCATCTGTCCTCCCAACGAATATTCAAGGTTTATTTCCTTTAGAATTGACTGGTTTGATCTCCTTGCTGTCCAGAGGACTCTCAAGAGTCTTCTCCAGCACAACTCAAAAGCATCAATTCTTTGGCACTCAGCCTTCTCATGATCCAACTCTCACATCTGTACATGACTACTGGAAAGACCATAGTTTGACTATATGGACCTTTGTTGGCAATGGTTGTTTTTGCTTCTTAATATGCTGTCTAGGTTTGTCATAGCTTATTCAACAAACCTCTGTCCATAGTTCTTCAGGCACTCTGTCTACCAGATCTAATCCCTTGAATTTATTAATCACTTCTACTGTATAATCATAAGGGATTTATTAGGTCATACCTGAATAGCCTAGTGGTTTTCCTTACTTTCTTCAATTTAAGCCTGAATTTTTCAAAAGGAGCTCATGACCTGAGCCACAGTCAGCTCCAGGTCTTGTTTTGCTGGCTGTATAGAGTTGCTGCTTCTTCAGCTGCAAAGAATATAATCAATCTGATTTTGGTATAGACCATTTGATGATGTCCATATGTAGAGTCATCACTTGTGTTGTTGGAAAAGGATGTTTGCTATGACCAGTGTGTTCTCTTGACAGAACTCTGTTAGCCTTTGCCCTGCTTCATTTTGTACTCCAAGGCCAGACTTGCCTATTACTTCATATCTCTTGATTTCCTGTTTTTGCATTCCAATCGCCTATGATGAAAAGGACATCTTTTTTTGATGTTAGTTCTAGAAGGTCTTGAGGTCTTCATAGAGCCAGCCAACTTCAGCTTCTTCAACATCAGTGGTTGGGGTGTAGACTTGGATTACTGTGGTGTTGAATGGTTTGCCTTGGAAAAGAACCAAGATCATTCTGTCATTTTTGAGACTGCACCCAAGTACTATGTTTTGCACTCTTTTGTTAACTATGAGGTCTACTCCATTTCTTCTAAGGGATTCATGCCCACAGCAGTAGATATTGTGGTCATCTGAATTAAATTCACCCATTCCCATCCATTTTAGCTCACTGATTCCTAAAGTGTTGATGTTCACTCTTGCAATCTCCTGCTTGACCACATCCAGTTTACCTTGATTCATGTACCCAACATTCCAGGTTCCTATGCAATATTGTTCTTTGCAGCATCATACTTCACTCTCACCACCAGACACACTCACAGTTGAGCATTGTTTTTGCTTTGGCCCAGCCACTTCATTCTTTCTGGAGCTATAGATTCTGAGCAACTGACAGTGATATCTCTGTGTATAAAGACAAGACAAAGAAAAATTACTTGAAATGTCAAGCTCTCCACAAAAACAAGAAAGCTAAATTTTAGCAACTAAGAAGAGCTTTTCCTTAGACTGAGGACTCCTCACTGTCTCTAGTTATTCCAAATAATTGGCAGTTTATGGAAGAATCAATAATGGAATACTTCACCTGCTAATTTAGTTCTAAAGGTCATCACCCTCCATGCATTATCTGATTGTTTGAGAGGGAGAGGGACATGTGTTGAGTGAACTGACACTGTGTGAGCACCCAATTAATAATAAGACCTGGCTTTAAATTATGAATTCATTTCCAGGTTTATCATCATGCTCACTGATGCTAATGATTTCTCTGTGGCAAGAATTTCTTAGATGGAAAAACTGGGCTACAGAAAAATTAAACAACGTGTCTTGTTGTTTTGAACTCCCTAACAGCAGCAGACCTGGTCCCTCTCACAGCTGTGTCTACACAAACAGCCAGACTAGCATCCTACTGTGGAGGGGTGAAGAGCCAAGTTTCTGCCAGGCATCTTTTTTTTCCAGTGGACATATGACACATCTGATACACATATGCACAAATACACCCTTACATACACACGTGTCTGCTCCAATCGGAAGTCCTAGAACAGACCCAAATTCAGTCTTCTGTATTCAGTAGTTTAAAAAAATAAACACACAATTGCTTTAAAAGTGCACACACAATTCTTCATTGAAAAACACAGGACAGTCATTGTGTTAATCATTATGTGTATGTAAACAGATAGGATGGTACCAAAACATATCAGTTAAGTCAACTGGGATTTTTTTTTGTACTTACACAGAAGAGTTGATGAATTTTTTTGACTTGCCAGTTCATTTTGAAGAATTCGTCTCCAAGACAGACATTGAAGCTGACCTCTCTGGCTTATCCCCAGAGACTTCCGAGGACACAGTACAGCCAGAGCTCCTTAAGCTCGGCCCTCCAGAGCCTCTCAGACCTGGGTGTTTCTACGGCTTCCATCCTTTATTTCATATCATCATCCTCACAAAACTTACTCTTCTATAAATGTAAACAATCTCATTGACAGTTACATTCTATTTTTCTCAAAATAGAACATGTTGCAGTAGAGGCACAACTACAATTGTCTGAGTGAGTAAAGGAAGGAATGGACAAATATAGGGCCCTTGTTTGAGGGCACGTAGGGTTTATCATAAGGTTTTAAGACGTGCAACAGTTCAAAGAACTTTTTAATGAATTCAAAGGCTGGTTTAAAACTATTTCCTTGGGCTCCGTTCTGTTTCAGTTATGTTTTCCCGTCTACAGATGGGTCCTACTGTTACCCATTGTGAATTGGAGATTGAGAGCCTATTTGGGTCAAAATGGCCATTTGGTTCTTCTGCCAAATGGATATCAAAGAAGCAGGAGTGTTAAAGAACTTGTAGACTGAGTCTCAGAGGGCCACCATTGGCACAACTCTAGGAGGCGCTCTTCACATCATGGTCTGCATGAGGAGTGAGAGATCCCCAGGATCAGTAATCTCACCCCTTTCCTTGCTGGTTTGCTTAATAACTGACTAAAAGGTCAATATTTGTTGAGTGAGTGAAGGTCAATACAAGGAACCATGGCAAACACAAGAAGGGAGCAGTGAATTCCCTGGGGAATCAGGGAGTTCTTCATGGAATAGGTTACATTTGAGCAATATCTTAAAAGATGGGTAAAAGAAGCAGGAGAAGTTTGTTTCAACCGTATGGAACTGTGAATGTTGAAGCATGGAGCTATATAAAAGCCTGGCATGATTGGAAAGATGGAAAACGTGCAGTGCGTGCAGGCAGCAGAGGACTAAACCAGTCATGGACTCCCGAATGTGTGCATCAGACTTCTATTTCTCAGCTCTTTCTTGTCCAGGTCTGCCTGGATGAACAGGTCAGAAGAGGCCTCCCTGTCTGAGTCACGTGCTGCCACTCGTGTTACCCAAGCATCAGCCAACTGGATGTCTGGGGCCACCACATCCTTTAAAATTTAAACAAAACTTCCGCTGACGGAAAACCAGCATCCCTTCCTAATCTCTGTGGTTGCTCCAGGCACCACTGCCTCCTACTACTTGCTTCTTCTGTCTTATCTCCTCTTCTTCCTTTGCTGGATACCATCTAATAAGTCAGATCCCTCTATTCCCCAAAGGCACAACTGGCACAAAGCCACCTGCGTAGGAAGTTTTACTGAAGGTTTAAAAGTACCAGCGGGTTACAATACAGTGCAGCCAATTAAACAGAACATTAAACAGCCCCTTCTTTTTTATTTTTAATTTTTTTTAACACCAAAAACATTTTGTATTGGGGTATAGCCAATTTCCAATGTTGTGATAGTTTCAGGTGAACAGTGAAGGGACTTGGACATACATATACACGTATACCATCCCTGTCATTCCATTCCTGGAAGGTTCTCCTGGACGTCTTCTCCAGTGGGACCTGGCAGTTTCCTGGAGTTCAGTTCCACTCTTCTGCTCATCTTCTGCTGACTGCCCACAAATCCCTGATTCCTATGGTTTTGCTGACACAAAGCAGTTGGGCTCATCCAGTCTGTCCTCCATTTATCATAGGGGATCTCTGTACTGGTGGTTTTTCCCTTCCCTGCTATATCCTTAAAGGGCAGCGTGAGAGGGACTTCCCCCAAAGCCCTGCTATTTAATTAGAGGTAGAGACTCACCTCAGGTGCTGCCAATTCTGTCACTGAAATTGCTGGGGACTATCTATGATTTTACTCCATCAATTTATGGCCAAATAAAAAAAAAAACCACATAAAAAATTCCCTTCTCTTCTGAAGATTGCAAAACCCTTCTGTCTCTAGAATGTGTCAACAGAGCCATAGGAACTGAAGGGAAATTCTGACTCTCCCTTTGGTCAATCCATGGGCCTTTGTGTTGTCTTTTGCTGTTGTTGTTTGAGTTTGGCCTGCAAGCTCAGCTCAGAGGATTAAAGGCAGGCTTGGTTGCATCAGGAGCACATGGAGCAGATTATCGTCTAGGCATTTCCTGTATGGGATGCAGGACCTGCACATGTGCAAAAGGTCAGCCCAGCCTGGGTACCCGGCAACAGCGGAGGGATAGAGCCCAGGGGTGGGAAGAGATAGGGGGAAGGGCAGCTATGCGTGCAAGTATGGGGGAATACCCGACAAGGCAAGCCAGATGAGAAATCCACTCCACTGGTCTCTTCATTTCTCTGGATCTGGCTATCCTCTTCTGTGCAGTGAAAAATCCCAATTAGATGGTCTCTAACATCTGTGCTCCTGTCATTTAAAAAATTAGGAGACGCATGAGACCCTTTCAGTGCGCTAATGAATAGAGCAGCTTTATTCTTGGAATTTCATACATTCTTTGTGCTGCTATGTTCAGTTTAGGGTGACTTAATTTCAGTTAAGTACTTGACCGGGCATGCCCAGGGTTTTGGAAGCCCTGTTTCATATATGACACAGACACATTCTGGTGGTAATGTTTAACCATATAAGGCTCCTGGTTGGCATCATAAACTTTCTGAAATTATAAGGTGAGATACTGTGAGCTATAGTATTTTCTTGCTGGTGTCTTTTTTGTTTGTTTTTATTTATTATTTTGGCAAATGTAGTCAGAAGTCTTAGCAGGTACAAGAGGTAAGAAGTAGAAAACTGCATTTACTTGAAAGCATCAAATGATTGGAAAAGCAAAACACAAAAGGCCAAAACCTAGAATTTTGTCAACACTGCAAAACAATCAAACAAGAGTGTGGCTGCCTGGGCTCAAATCCAGCTCTGCCACATCCAAGCTGGTGACTAAGTCACTTAACCTCTCTATTTCTCCTCTGTAGTGGGTGTAATAGCACCACCTACATCACTGGCCGGTTGAGAGATGACTGGGTTAATATATGTCAAGCACTCAGAAGGGTGACCAGTACATACATGTTAAAGGCTACATAAATCCAGCTGTGACATCACGAATTCAATACTGACAATTATTGAGCACCTACTATGCACCAGGCTCTGTGCAAGATTTAGAATACAAGGGTCGACAGAATCCACTGTGCCTTCAGGACTCACAGCCCCACATCCAAGAAGGACAGATTAATTTAAGACACACACACACATGCAGACTGACCCATTCTGGTCAGCTGCCAGAATGTGATCACAATCCTTTAGATATATTAATTTTTAAAAAGAAGCCTGCCCATCACAAGCACAGAAAGTCACCTTGAAGGTCTTAATGTGTTGTGTTACTGCTTTGCTTGGTCACCTCTGGCTCTGATCTCTCTTCTGCGGACCCTTGCATGTACCCTGTCCCGTGCCTGCCCCTTTCCACACAGCAGTGGCCCCACATGGGACTCCACTCTGCCTCCCCAAATGCCTCCAACCCAAGGCTGTGGGAGGTGAGCTTGTTCTGAGCACATTAATCTGCTTTGCAGACTCCATTGTCAGCTTCCTTTCCTTATCCAGAAGGGAAATTATGCCACCAACCTCTAGCCCATCCAGGACCGCAGATGGTGACTCTTTCTCCCCACAACAGGAATCAGCGCCAAGATAAGGATGAGTTTTGCTAATTATCCCTCTCTTATCCCTCCCTTTTCCACCCATAAGCTTACAAGTTCCTCTTGTTTTCTCCCTTCATCTTAAAAAGCATAGTAAATGCTAACTTCCTGTCAGTAAGCTAAGTTGCAGACACCTAGTTAACTGCTTTATTTGAATCATCTTGTTTAATTTATTTGTAAATTCAGCAGATAATTCTTGGGCATCTACCATGTACTAGGTGCTGTTCTAAAAGCCGAGACTGCAATGGTAACTATGACAAATAAACAAAAGCTTTCTTGAAACTTCCATTACAGTGTCGAGAGACAGACAATAAATAAATAGCAAGCCATGTGTGTGCTCTGTTGTTTAGTCGTGTCCGACTCTTTGTGACCCCATCGACTGTAGACCACCAGGCTCCTCTATCCATGGAATTTTCCAGGCAAGGATACTGGAGTGGGGTGCCATGCCCTCCTCCAGGGGATCTTCCTGACACAGGGATCAAACCCACGTCTCCTACATTGGCAGGCAAGTTCTTTACCACTGAGCCACCTGGGAAGCCCTATAAGAGCAAAAACTAGAAATAAAATAGATTGATGGGATGAAAAGACTGGGGCTACTTGAGAAGGATGTCCTGGGAATGCACTCAGAGTATCTGGGAGAGGGGAGTGTGGAAGGAAGAAGGCTGGAGAGGTGAGTAAAGGCCAGAGCTCTCAAGTCAGAGTTGAGGTTTGGAATTTATTCTGCTGCTTTGTGGAGAATGGATTATAGGTAAGAGAGGTCAGTTAGGAGACTATCTCCATACCCAGGAGAAAGCTTATGGAGCCTTGGTACCAGGGTGGTGGAGGTGGTAATGGAGCTTGAGTTGGAGAAGCCATGAATTGGGGATCTTTTAGAATTAAGGTCAGTAGAACTTGCTGGAAAATTGAGGTGAGATAGGGAAGGGGAAGCAGAAGGAGAGAGAATTCAAGCGTGACTCCCAGGCAGAGGGAAAGACTACGGCAGGAACCAATCTGAGGTGGGGAAATCAGGACTTCTTTTAGACATGTATTGTGGAGAAGTTGATTAGTCCCCAAGATGTCAGTGCCAACAGAGATCAGAGAAGTCAAGGACAAAGATGTAAATTCACGAGGCGTTAACATGTAGACAGGATTAGATGAGATATACTATAAAGGAGTAGAGATGCAGAAGAGAACATATTCCAAGAATGCAACACAATCTAACCAGGTCGTACTGCTCTTATTCCCACTTTGCAGATAAGGAAAATAAACTTGGACAGGTTAAGTGATTTGCTCAAGGCCCAGTAAACGGTGGCACTGGGATTTAACCCAGGCAGTCTGCTCCCATCCGCTTTGCCATAGTGGACACAATGGTGCTTTGCTTCCTTCATGTGTCACAATCTCTCTGCAGGAAGAAGATGATGATGGTCTGCCTAAGAAAAAGTGGCCTACGGTAGATGCTTCTTATTATGGTGGCCGAGGCGTTGGAGGCATTAAAAGGATGGAGGTAAGGACAGCTTCACTTACGCATGTCTACGTGCTGACTACTCAGTGACAGAAAACCAAAGCAAAATGGTGAAAACTCACACTTAAGGTCTAATGGGGATGTGAATCGTGAGGCATCAATGAAGAGATGGCGAGTATAGCCTTTTACCTCTGCACCCCGGTGTCTTGTCCACTGGGAGTCAGAGCAATTCACTCGTTAGCTCAAGTCCCCCCACCCTCACCCAGTGATTGCTTCTATCACTGGAATAAAATCTAGAATTCTTACTGGGCCCACAATGCCTTTGCGTGTGTTGTTCCCACGCCCTGGGTGGTTCCTCCCCCAAATACCCACGCCCCTTGCTCGCTTTCACTGCTCCTCCAGCCCCTCCCCCTTTCCCTTTCTCTACTCCACCCCTCTTCTCTGGTCCTCATGACCCAAAAGAAATGAGGACTGGGTAGCACATCGTACAGTTATTTGTGATACCTGTTCTCCAGGGGCATCATGTTTTATTTTGTCATTTTGTGGGGTTTTTTGTATGTGATTTATTTTAGGTTCGTTGGGGAGAAAAAGGCTCCACAGAAGAAGGCGCTAAGTTGGAGAAGGCAAAGAATGCAAGAGTCAAGATGCCGGAGCAGGAGTACGAATTCCCTGAACCCCGAAATCTCAACAACAACATGCGCCGGCCCTCCTCTCCCCGGAAGTGGTATTCTCCGATCAAGGTGTGCCTCTTTCTACTCAAAAACCCGTCCTCACTCTTTGTAAAACACTTACATAGAAAGAACCAGAATCTCTTGAGATGATATCAAACCAAAATCCAGCTTATCACAAAGACACAAATTTCTCAAATCATGGACTTGAAAGTTTAAATGTATACTTTCTCAGTTTCCACAATATCAAGGTGAGAGCTGGGCTTTTTTGTTTTAATTGAAGTATTGTTGATTTACAGTGTCTTGTTAGTTTCAGGTGTACAGCATAGTGATTCAGTTTCATGTATATATATATTCTTTCTCAGATTCTTTTCCATTATAGGTTATTACAAAATATTAAGTATAGTTCCCTGTGCTATACAATAGGCCCTTATTGTTTACCTATTTTATGTATAGTAGTGTCTATCTGTTAATCTCAAACTCCTAATTTATCCTCCCCTCCTTTACCTTTTGGAAACCATAAGCTTGTTTTCTGTGTCTGTGAGTCTGTTTCTGTTTTTTAAATAAGCTCATTTGTATAATTTTTGTAGATTCAGCATATAAGTGATAATGTATAGTATTTGTCTTTCTCTAACTTACTTCACTTACTGTGATAATCTTTAGGTCCATACATGTTGCTGCAAATGGCATTATTTCATTCTTTTTTTTTTTTTTACAGCTGAGTAATATTTCATTTATATATATATATACATCACATTTCTTTTTCATTTATCTGTTAACGAGCATTTAGGTTGTTTCCATGTCTTGTCTATTGTAAACAGTGCTGCTGTAAACACTGGGGTGCATGAAAGTTTTCATCTTTTCCTGCTATATGCCCAGCAATAGGAGCTGGGCTTCTTAAAATCCCCATGGCAAAGTGGTGGAATGAGAGTGGACTTGAAGAAAGTGACTTGGGTGGTAACCCCAGAGAATCATTATAACTTTCAATAATTTCATTGGTAGGCTTTCCATAGTCTAACAACAATGGCTGGATTCTCCTTGATGCCTAATGTCTATCCCTCTTGCCACAACAGAAGCCCATTTCCCTTTATTGAAGCCATGTGCTGGTGTAAGTGGGCTGTGTTGGCTGTGAGTCTAGTACTCATTCTCCCTGGCTGCGAACAAAATGTCTTGTTTCTCCAGCATCTCTCTTCCCCCTCACAGTTCCCCAAGCTTAACTGAAAGCCTTTTTGACTTACTGGGAAATTCAAGTCATAGGAGGCAGTTAATGCTTCCTAAAGGCCTCTTTTCTCTTCCTCACGGGTGCAGATGTCTTTGAGTTCATGTGAGTCGTTCAACACCCTTGCTCCTTGGTCTTCCCAGGCATCTGCACTATGCCAACTATCAAAGAGCACTAGAAAATTGTAGCCAAAAAGACTGACATAGTCTACCAGAAAAACTAAAGTGGTAGAGTCTTTGCTGCCCAGGTCTGTCTGGAATCTGAGGCTCCAACTCAGATCTGCACCCTCTAGCTCTGTGCTGCAGACAGAACTTGCCAACTCCAAGGCCTCTGGTGAAAGACTCAATATAAGAACCAGCTCTCTTTGCGGAAGAATGGATACATGTGTATGTATGGCTGAGTCCCCTTGCTCACCTTTGAGTCCACCTGAAATTATCACAAAATTCTTAATCAGCTGTACTCCAATATAAAATTAAAAGTTTAAAAAAAGAACCAGATCTCATCAGCAGCTGCCCCCCCCACCCCACCACACACACACACACACACACACACACACACACACACACAGCTTTACCCCTCTTCCAGTGATAAACTGAGATATTTGCTAATTTCAGAGCAGCTCTTCTCCCATGACATCAAAAGAAGTGACCATTTTAAACATTGGAGGAAACTTTCTTGGTAGTTGTCTCTGCTCAGTTGAATTACCTCATTCTAGAACTAATCGCAGTGCATTGTCATTTTGGTTTGTTGTGTTTCAAGTGGTGAGATTCTTAAGATAAGCCACCCCCTCTCCTAGAGCAATGGGTTGAACTCTGGAAAAAATGTGGCCCAAATGTAGTTTGCTTGACTAACAGCTGTTTGCTTCTAATTATATTCTAATGTGGAACATTCAGTGGCGTGCATGCATGCGCAGACAGGAAGGAGCCAAGGAGAATCTCAGATGAAGGCGAAAGGGGATTTTCTATTATGTTGTTTTCAGAAATCTGTACCTTGTGACTAATACAACATATTTGGTAAGAGCCAGGATTTCATCTCTGTAATCTTGGATATTGAGAGAGCTTTAATTCTATTTGAAGAATTCATATTTGCTTGAGAGCATGTTATTCATCTGTTAACTAGTGGTCTAGGACTGAGTTTTATGAAACAAATGAGCATACGGACAACTAGATTTAGAAATCTCAAAATACTCCCAACACGCACTTGGAATTAGTGTCAGTTGAATTGAATATTTGTTGTGTACCTACTGTGTGCCAGGTACTGCTGGATATTGAGTCTATGGAGGGTTTCAAACTTGGCTAAGAATCAGTCACCTGTAGGAGCTTTAAAAACACAAATTCCCAGGCCTAATGTCTCAAACCTCATGATTCGGTCTCACAAAAGGCTTTCAAAGTCTCCCTGGTCTTCGTGACCTGCCCACTTTTTCTCATGAAGTGAAACTCCTTTTTTCCCCTAATTATCTCCCTTTTCAAATTTCCCATCCAAACTCCCTAAGGGAGACCCCACTGCTGCATCGATTACCACTCCCTCCCCAGCCCCTGCTCTTCAGCTTTGGTCACTGTGTGTGTGTGTGTGCACGCTGGTTCTCAAAGTGTGGTCCCTGGATGGGCAGCATCAGGAGCTTGTTAGAAATGAACACCCTCAGGCCCCAAGCCTGACCTGCAGCTTTGGGGCTGGGGCCCAGTTAACAAGAGATCACCCAAGGTACCAGCCAGCCTTCCAGAGGAGGCTCCCTGAGGGCAGGAACCGTGGTGTGTGGCAAAGTGACCACAATCATGCCTCGGAGACATCCTAAGTTTCACATGGGTCCATTGTTCTCCCAAATGCAGCTGCTGGATTAATGTTGAGTGGTTGGAAAACTGCATGTTAAGAGATCACCAAAAAAGCCAGCTGGAAAAAACCTGTGATGCTGGTGGGCTCGTTAGGCGCCTCTGTAGGACCCCTTTGTTAGGATATGAGAAAGCATGAATGCTCCTCCTGCCGCTGGAGCAGCTAACACCAAGGCTTACGTAGCACAGCTCGTTCGTGTGACCACTCCTGTTTGTGAGTCTTCCCCTAACCAGATTTGATCCCTGCCAGAGGCACCAATTATGCTTAATTCATCTTTGAATCACCCACAAACAGCATTGTACCTGGCATGGAGTAGGGATTCCTCCACCTCTTGTTAATAGAGCCGATGCGTGGGATGTAATTATGAAACCACACCCAGAGCATCATGCCGGATAGACTTTCTCCTGTGACTTACACAGATCACTTTGGTACTCTCGGCCCAAAGAAGGTGACATTCTTCTTGCTATCTCTTTGAGGCAAGGAGAGAAAAAGAGGTCATCCTATGTGTATCTGGGCCAGATGGGCAAGGGAAGGGAAAGAAAAAGAAAGTTTGAGTAGAAGCACAGAACAGAATTGAAAAGTCATAATGTACACTGTTCAGAAGAAGAGCAGACTCTCCACCAGAACCTCAGCCTTTGGACTGTAACCCCATGCATGGTTCACGATGAGCCCCATTCCAGCCACAATGTTTATACACACCACAGGCCTTGGACAAAGCATTCAGCCTCAAGCTGTGCCGTAGACTCTGTTTCCCTTTCCTGAACCCTCTCGCTGGATTTGTCTTGATCCTGGCAGGAAACAGAAGGCACACTCAAAAGTGGGTCGAACTCACACAGATCTGGGCAGGGTTAAGAGAATCCGTGGCAATGGTGAGGCACGCAGGCACTCAACAGTGAGAGCTGTGACATCCCTGGGCCTGAAGGGCAAGGAGAGGAGAGGGTGTTACTGGATCCAGTGAGAGCTGCAGCCCCAGAGTAGAGGTCGCCCAATGGGAGCTGTGGCCATAGAGAAGGAGTCAGTAATCTAAATCTGCTCTGCTCCCTGTTTTAGTATGCTCCACAAGCTAAGAATGGTTTTTGTATTTTTTTAATGATTTTATTAACACCTACACAACAGCCTTGAGTTTGCCTCTTGACCTACAAAGCCTGAAATATTTACCCTCTGGGCCTATACAGAAAATGTTTGCAGACCCCTGCCCTATAAGAAAGCAGCCACTGATGAAAGTGGGGGTCAGGGAGGGAGTAGAAGGAATAAGTACCAACCTTCCCGTTATCTTGCCCTCTTCTCTCCTTTTTTAAATTGAAGTATAGCTGATTTACAATGTTGTATCAGTTTCAGCTGTACAGCAAAGTGATTCCATTATATATATATTTTTTCTTTTTCAGATTCTTTTCTATTATGGGTTATTACAAAATACTGAGTATAGTTCCCTGTGCTATATGGTAGGGTCCTTGTTGGTTATCTATTCTATATCTAGTATATCTAGTATTGTGTATATGTTAATCCTAAACTCCTGATTTATCCCTCCACCCTCTTCCCCACTTTGGTAACCATAATTCATTTTCTATGTTTATGGGTCTGTTTCTGTTTTGTAAGTAAATTCACTTATATCATGTTTTTTCAGAGTCTACATATAAGCAATATCATAATGTTTATCTTTGTATGACTTACTTCACTTAGTGTAATAATCTCTAGGTCCATCCCTGTTGCTGCAAATGGCATTATTTCATTCTTTTTGATGGCTGAGTAATATTCCACTATATATATACACACACAGACATACACACACATGCACATGCCCCACATATTCTTTATCCATTCATCTGTCTGCTGTCATCTTCTGGTGCTACCTGTTGGCCAGACCAAAGGAAAGCTAGATGATGCCATCTGTTGAGGTTGCACTTCCAAGGCATGGAACAAGGAAGGCAGAGAATTGCAGAGAGTGGATGGGGGCAGGCAGCTCACAGAGGATGGCCCACCCACTCTTTGCCCCACTATCAACAGGGAGAACATCTCCACCCAGGGCAAAACTTTCCGAAAGTTCTAGAAAGAGTCCTGGTTCCCCGGTGAAGGTGGTCAGAATCACACACCTTTAAACTGGTTGCATTTGACTCGGTTTCTCAAGCATTCCAGGAAATAGATTTGAGGACCAGAGAAGCAGGGGAGCATGTTGCCTCCGCACACCCCAAGGGAGCTCACTAGGAGAAGGAGTCCACAACGAGCTGCTCCCTGCCGTCGCCCAGGCTAATTTAAGACACTGACCACACTGACCACACTTCACCCTTTCCTCATTCCAGGCTCATGATCAGGAAATTTTCCGATATTTGGCCTGAATTTTTCTTTGCTCGGTTTTCACCCCCTGGATTTACAGCAATCCCGTGCTTCTCATTAAATTGGGACTGACCGCTTCAGGCGAGTTAAGTAATGCCCAGATGTATGGCCACCAGAAAGATTAAAACCAGGTCTGTTTTCAAGTTTGCTGGAAGGCTTGCAGCCTTCAGAGAAATGATTTTTCTCCTTTTCCAGTAGCTCCTCCCTTTGACTGGCAATGACAGAAATGACAGCCGAAGGACAAAAGCCAGACCCTGGCTGGCCCTGCAGACCACTGCGTTCTGCAGAAGAGCCAGACCGGCCTGTGCTGCTCGCAGTGCCGGGAAGCCGGTGGTCTTCTGTTCATTTTCTTTCAGGCAAACTTGTCATCCCTGGCCTTAAGCACCTTGACCTTTTAATCAAGCAGCATTCAGTGCTGAAACTGCACTGAACGAAGCTGTATGCCGTCCAGTAAGCCACACTGAAGACTTGAATGTTGTCAGATGTGCTGTTGATGTTGAACAGACATTTTTTTGTCCCTTCCTGGCTACATTTTAGAATGGTTCCAAACATGTTTTAAACAAAGACTGAAAGAAGAGAGAAAAAAAAATTACCATGTGTGAGTGTGTCTATGTGTGGGTATGTGTAGGGGAAGTTTCTAACTTATGCATTCATTTGTTTCATTTAAGGAGAAGCATGAGTCACAATATTTACTATATATTTTAAGGTATAAAAAATTAGTATTAGTCTCTCACAGCCCTCTAAATTGAACTACCCTCAAAATTCCCAGCTTCTGACTAACTTCCAAGTAGCTGAGGCAGACAAACCAGAAGAGAAGATACAGCTGCTGCCTGTCCACCCCTCCTCCCACCCCCAAAAAAGGAAAGAAAGGCAGCCACAAAGCTCATGCACCAAGATGCTTTGAGCGATGGGCCTCACAAACCTCCTGGCATGGTCTGCTTGTTTAGGAAGAAACAAGTGAGCATTGATGTAGAATTCCCAGTTTGCCAGCCTTTGTGGATTGGAAGATATTGATTATCAGGCTGGGGTAGAATTGGGAAACCTGGAATTGGTACACTTCTCGTGTGATAGTCAAAGTGTGTCAATTTCATATGAAAGAAAGATATATATAAATGTCAGCTAATACACTTTGGTGGAGGGTTCCCAGAATGGTGGAGAATCTTTAAGCTTCGCAGAAGCATTCCTCCTTGTAGAGAGGGCCATGCATGCAGGACACTCAGATCTGAGAGAAAAAGTGGAGTCAACTTAGAGGCTCCCCCCAGGCTGTGAGTAAAGCCCACCGACCACTTGGAAGAATCTCCTGAGGCTCTTCTCATCCCAAAGGGATGTTATTTATAAGCGCAGTAGCTACTGTCTTGAAATGACAAAACTTCTGCCTCCTCTCAGAAAATCAAGCCAAGGAACCTTATTATGTACTTTTCTTTGACTTTTAAGAGTTATTCTTCATCCTCTTGATTCTAAACACACTTATTCTGAAGCTTCAGCTCTTGCATAAAATGCTATCTGATGTATTGACAGAAATACAACAAGGTATAGGATGTATAGATTACCCCAACTGTTTTCTATGCCACACAGAATGGGGACTTTGGATTCATTTGTGGAACTTTTAGAATTCAGAACACTGAGGCTACAATCAGAACTAGCTGGTCTTACCTTGGCCAGAACAGCTCATGATAGCAGCTCACCTGGATGAAGGGCATACCTGGGTGACGCATGTACCACAAGTCAGGCATAGTCCCGAGGGCCTTTCTTGCACTCACTCCTTCATTTCTCACCAACACCCTCAAAATTAGAAACTGCTACTCTTCCTTCTGTTTTACAAATGGAAAAATCAAGGCACAGAGGGGTAACTTGCCTAAATTCACACCGCTAATAAGATGTTTCTTGATTTATTTCATTACCAACAAGCATCCATTCCAGCTAGCAATGAAATTTGTTATTAATCAAGTAGTAGAAAGGACTGGGAGCCTGGAGGTAAACTCCAGGCTCAGGAAACTATCTGGAGCTCAGGCTCCAGACCAATCAGGAAACTTCACAGGATGAGTGACAGATGATCAAGGCCAAGGCAGTAGCCAAGGAGACAGTGGAGCAGGGCTGGACAGGAAGAGGCAAGAGGGGAGATGAGACAGAACATCCCCCAGACATGGTCGAAGTTGGATGTGAAGGGGTGGCAGAGAGAGAGGAGGTGATAATGACCTGTCTGGTCATTGCCTGTCTGGATGTTGGCGGTGCTCCATGGCATACTCAAGACAGGATGCCAAAGGAGGAGCAGGTTGGGGAAGAATTATTCAATATGTGATGTTTGGGGTTTTTTTATACCTGTGGTATGTTTACTTTACAACTAAGATTTGGTAATTGGATTGGAAGCTTATATGAGCCATGGGCAGACAGGTAGAAATTTGACCCATGAGACTAGGTGAGAGTAGGCGGGGCGAGCATTCTGCCTGGGAGTGAGTCTAGTAGCAGGGGGACACCGAGGGGACACCCTTGCATCAAGGGTAGGCAGAGAGGAGGAGAAGAAGAGGCTGAAAAGGATATGAGAGAGTTAAGAAGGAGCAGGCAGTGCCAAGGTTTAGCCAAGCCTTAGCGAAGCAGCTGTGGTGGAGTGTTGGGGGTCCCCAGACACCGTCATAGAGGCTGGGGGGAAAGGTGGAAATGGGGTTGGAGGACAGAGTGGAGGACGAGTGCTCCATGCTTGTGAAGTACAAATTATTGGGTTCTTACTCGTCATCTTACATTCATTTCCATCTTTCTACAGAGCATTCCAAATTATCATTTTAATGACTTTACCTGAGGATTAATACATTGATAACATTGAATGAATGCTTTCTGTGAGACAAGTATCTTACTTCAAGGGCTTGCCAGGTGGCGCTAATGGTAAAGAACCCACCTACCAATGCAGGAGACATAAGAGACGCGGGTTCAATCCCTGGGTCAGGAAGATCCCCTGGAGGAGGGCTCGGGGACCCACTCCAGTATTCTTGCTCAGAGAATCCCATGGACAGGGGAGCCTGGCAGGTTACAGTCCATGGGGTCACCAAGAGTCAGACATGACTGAAGCGACTTAGCATGCACGCATCTTACTTCAATATCTAATTGTAAGCCTTTTTAGAAATCCATAGAGCAGACAATATTATTATCTCTCTTCTTTTTAAAGATGAGAAAGGTAAGACTTAAGGACATGAAACAGTTTGTCCAAAGCCACAGCAGAGAAGGTGAGGGGCAGCCCCAAAATACAGTCTAAAGCCAGTCATTTTGTGCTTAAATATCGCTCTATGATCTGTTGCCACAAAGAAACATGACCCATTCTCCTGGTGTTGCACATCTAGGTGGTTTTTGCCCCTTTTCCCTACCTGGAACTTTGGATTTCTGCTGAGTTAATTATAACATTTCCTCAACAGCCACTTTTTCTTTTAGCTCCATCTCATTGCGCCTCTGGAGAAGGAAATGGCAACCCATTCCAGTGTTCTTACCTGGAGAATCCCAGGGACGGCGAAGCCTGCTGGGCTGCCGTCTATGGGGTCGCACAGAGTCGGACACGACTGAAGCGACTTAGCAGCAGCATTGCGCCTCATTTGTCAAGGAGTTGAGTGATCAGTGCACAGAATACTGAGAGGGGGATAATTTACCAAGTCAGTTACCAGGAGTACCCCCTAAAAAACGGAAAAGAAAAGAGGCATTCGTCCAGGAAGTCCACCTGGTTATCCTGACATATAAATGCTTATCCCAAAGAACTTTAAAAGGAAACATTTAACCAATGATTGAAACGGTTTAATGCAGAAAACCATGCTGAACACATCAGCAGTCCTTCCCAGCATTCTGAAGTCATTCCAGAATATTTTTAGAGATTTTTGTGAATACTTGGCCAAGAGAGATGAGAAACATTACGCTTAGCAAGACAGAGTTGAACCCACAAGAACTCAAGCAACCATTGATAAAGGTTGCAGAGCACATTTTTCGTATCTGAATAAAACCCACCAGAAAATAACTTCAGAACACCAACTCTTCAAGGTGGCATTCTTAAATTGATGCTGTCACTATGAAAGCTTTGTGGCAAGGAACTTGAAGTCTCTAGACTCTCCTAGCCTTTCAGCATTATCCTTCAAAGACCACTTACTGATCAGTGTTTTCAAACATGCTCGTGAGACCCCAACAGGGATACATGTTGGCCCAGTAAATCCTTATGTGTGCACTTGTGTGTATTCACTTCATACACTAATACTCACACCCATGCATATTTAACTGATACACATTTTTCACAAATCATACTTATCCTCACCATGTGCCATTAACTCAAATATTTTCTTTCCTATTAATTCAGATCCTAATACACAAAATTATTTCATGAGGGGTTGAAGAGTTGCAACCCCCAGTTTAGAAACCCTGTTCTAGAGGATCTAAGTGAAAGTGCTCCGATCAGAAGATCTGCACAAGGAAGAAGCTGCAGTTGGTATAATAGAAAGTATATGAGCTTTGCACAGGGAACTATATTCAAAATCCTGTGATAGACCATAATGGAAAAGAATATTTTAAAAGAAGGTGAAGTGAAAGTGAAAGTCACTCAGTCATGTCCGACTCTTTGCGACCACATGGAATGGTCCATGGAATTCTCCAGGCCAGAATAATGGAGTGGGTAGCCTTTCCCTTCTCCGGGGGATCTTCACAACCCAGGGGTCAAACCCAGGTCTCCTGCATTGCAGGTGGCTTCTTTACAAGCTGAGCCACAAGAATGTAGATATGTGTATAACTGAGTCACATTGCTCTATAGTAGAAATTAACATAACATTGTAAATCAACTATCCTTCAATTTCAAAATTAATAAATGCTATCTAAAAAAATTTCTTTTTAATATTTAGAATTAGGCAGACATGGTGGGGGCATCCAGTCACACCTCTCCAGTTTACAAGTTGTGTGCCTCTGGCCAAGTTAGTTGACCTCTCTGATTCCTTCCCCGTAACCCTTTGGGACTGCTGGGAGAATGAAATGAGCAGACACACAGAGAAGCACCTAACCCAGCACAAAGCAGCACTGGATGCACTCATTCATCTAACACATATTTACTGAGCACCAGAAGCTGTGCTAAGGGCTGTGTATACAGCAGCTAAAAAAACCAGTGGCACATCTGCTTTCATGGAGCTGGCATTCCAGACAACAGAGACAAATACTAAGCAGATAAACAGAGCCTTTGTCAGGGAGTGATAAGGGCTGTATTAGTTTCCTACTGTTGCTCTAACAAATTACCTCTAACTGAGTGGCTTAAGACTGCACAAATTTATTGTCTTATAGTTCTGGGGGTCAGAAGCCCAAAATGGGTCTCATTGGGCTAAGATGACAGCAAGGCCAGGGCTGCACTCCTTCTGGAGGCTCTAGGAGAGAATCCCGCTCCTCATCTTTTCCAGATTCCAGAAGCTGCCTGCTCATTGGCTTGTGGCCCCCTTTCCTCCCCAAAGCCAGCTACCACGGGCTGAGTCCTTCTCACATGGGATCACTAACTCTGCTTCTGTTTCTCCATCTCTTCCTCTGACTCTGACCCTCCTGCCTCCCTCTGTTAAGGACCCCTGTGAAATACATAAATAATAAACAAATCCATGTGGTTAGCTTGGGTCCATCCAGATGATCCAGGATCATGTCCCTAATCTAAGATCCTTATCATAGTTGTTGGGGCAATTCGAGCACAGGTTGAAAAAGAATTTCCAGACACACAGCATTTCAGAAGGGAGTGATTTTATTAGGAACAAAGAGCAGAGATAAAGGAGGCACTGCAAACACAGTGGGCTGACCTGACAGACCAAGAAGAGTTGACAGTTTTTGTGGGTTAATAGCCAATTTTTACAGCCTCAAGACAAAGAAAATTCCTGCTGGAAGGTTGGTGTTAGGTGATTGGTTGGAGTGCTATAGAGTGTTTACTAGAGTGGGCATCTTTGCCTAATTTGGAGTCAGGAGGCCTGTTAGTGATGATCAGGGGCTTTTGGCAACAGTTACAAAGGGACTCCATTAGCTTATTGACCTGGTTCTGAGCTCCACTTCTGTGGCCTTGGTACAGGGCTCACACCTATGGCAGGACTCAATAGTAATCAAATCTGCAAAGTCCTTTTTTTGCTATGAAAGGGAATGTAGTCACCAATTCCAGAGGCTAAAATGTCATGTCTGGAAGTGGAGGCAAGCAGATTTCCTGGTGGTGAAGGGAAATCAGACAAAGTAAAGATGACTTCTGCCTGTTGGTGGAGTCACCAGCCAGGGTTAATAATAAGAGCAAAGCTAAATAAATGTCTTTTTTTCCCTGTGCTTTTAGTGTTTGCAGTGGCAGAAGCCAGCTCCACTCAGCATGTCTAAGGAACTAGAACGTTAGACTCCCTTTGTCACGTACTATGAAACTTTAGCCCTCACAGATTCACTTCTCAGATTGAATTCTCAGATTCAGCCAATCACCTACAACTCCAAAGGGGGCTGTGATTTGTGGTGATCCATGATCCTTGGTCATTTGTCCCTCCAGCCCAGGATTCTGGAAACTTTTGTGGGGACAGCCATGGATCTGTGCCACAGGACCCTTTCATTGGTCTAGCCCCATCCACACTTCTGTTCAGTCATTTTCCTGAATTTGTCCTCATTGTTTCATTTGTAAACTCAGTACACTAAATGGGAAGAAAAAACTTTAGTGCAAGTTGAAAAGCTTGACCTGCAGTGTGAGGAGATGCCCAGAAATGCAATGAGAACAACAGGCTAAATGACTCCTCTGTGTCTGCACACCTGAGGCTGTGCTAAAGTCGCAGGTGTCTCCTGCGTGAGCATCAGGGTTCTCTGGGATGCGTCTCTTCTCCTCCATTGCTGAAACCCACATTTTGAACTAGAGAGTCACGTTCTGTGACAACTGCATTGATGGTGAAGTGTGGTTCACATGACTGAAGAAGCATGGAAAGATCATGTCTGTGCGGGCCCTCGGTCTGGTTTCAGATGTAATCTTGGTGCATTTGTTTTATTTCAGGGAAAACTTGATGCCTTGTGGGTCCTACTAAGGAAAGGGTACGATCGTGTGTCCGTGATGCGTCCGCAGCCAGGAGACACGGTAGGATTCGTTAACGGTGTCGCATACATGCATTCTTTTTCTCTTTCTCTCTCTCCCTCTGACTGTTGAGCTGGAATAACTCCAGATATATGAATCCAGCTATCATTTCATGTTGTGACAAATCAGATACTAGTTTTCAAAATTTGGGTTCTACAAGACCTTGAGTTTCGACTTGCTTTTCTGAAAAGGATTTTGACCGAAACAGGTTAGATTAGCTTCCTGGGACTTGAGCTGCTGGGTTTCCAGGTACAGTGAGTGAATAAAGCAGGGATGCTCAGGCAGCTTCCAGAGAGAGGACTGCTGCTCCTCGGCCACACTGGCCAGGGGTGACAAGCAGGACGCCAGGGCCACAAGGTGGAGCCGGGGAATAGAGACCATAGGAAAACTCCCCCATCATCCAGCAAGTGTTGGGTTTGTCTGGTCCAGGATCACAGGAGGGTCTTCCGCAGTGAGGATTTGCCCCGAAACTGTCAGGACCAAGCTCAGAGTGTCTCCAACTGGAAGGAGACAGGAAGGGAGGAGGCCACAGAGGCCTTAGTCCTCATTTTGTAAATGAAGAAACAGAGGACAGGACAAGCTGAATAATAACAATGCTGGAAACAACCTCAGTTCTGCCGTAATCAAGCCATTGCTAGCTCTTCTGGGAAGAGCTAGTCTCTCTTTTATAAAATCTACAAAGCAAAGCCTGGAACCAAATTCTCCCTCAACCACCCACAACCTGCATCTTTCATCTGCTGTTCTGGGAATCAGACACACTAACCCAAAAGCAAAGTCAAGGTGTCTAATTTGGGGCTCCTTTTGAATCAGGTAGAGTTGGGTCTGAATTTTGTTTCCTTCCTGCCTGGAAAACCCTAAGCAAGTCACTTGACCTCTCTGAATTCCATTCTTCATATTGTGAAGTGGTTGATAATAATTACTTCAGTGTGGCTGGCTGGAGACAGTAAGGTTTGTAAGGCATTTGGCTTAACATTTGAACACATTAAATAGTAATGCTCAGTCAAACATTATTATGATTATTTACCTTGTGCTTTTCTGTCTGTGAAAGGTTGATGCAGAAATTCAAACTATATTGCTATTGATTATGTCAGATATACCTGCATCTTTACACTGCCCACTCTGCAACATGGCACAACTAATAAAACGAGAGCAGGGTCAGTTAGGCAGGTCACCCTCCCTTTGCACCTGGTAACAACAGGTGGCTTGTGGTTGAGAGGATTTGGTCTAAAGTTTCACAGCCTGAGCAGACTGCTGCCAGCTAGGTGTTCCCGCTCCACGTTGTGGCAGGGACAGCAGGCAAGTATGATGTAAAAAAAAAAAAAAAAAAACAACACCCAGGGCATATAAATGCTGGGCCAACTTGACCTTCTTGATCTCTAGAATTTGTTTTTTTTCTGGAAGTCAACAAGGATACATCGCTAGAGCAGATTGTAAAGTACAAACAGCTAACAGAAATGAGCCTTGGCCATCAGCTTTGTACTCAGCGTGGTATCTGGCCTTATAAGTTATACATATGGTTTCTGTGGAAAATTCAGAAATTTTTTAAGCCTGCATGAGACGCATCTAACAGATTAAGAAAAAAACAATAGGATAGGTAAACTCCTCGGGCTCAGCAGTACTATTTTTGTGATAGAACGTGCTAGTCCATGAACAAGCCCATTTTTCTCAGAGCACTTGGAAAACATCTCCACTCAAATTTGTTAACATTCCATTCTTCACTGACCAGTTTGCCAGAAACAGATTATAAAGTGGGTCAACCAGAGAATCAAGTGTAGGAAAGAGGAAGGATAAGAGAAATATTATGGTAGATAAGATATAAGAACTAAAACTGTTTGAGGGCAAATGGCTGATTGGATAAATCTAACAAAAATGAGATGAAAATGGATGGAATTCCTTCTAATGAATTACACCTAGATTGAATCTCTTATTTACAAATTCTGAATGAAAGTTTGTGTTTCACATTTGAAGACCTTCTGTGTGCTTTTGAGAAATACAATCCCACCCTGAAATTTCATTCTCCAGTCACACAAAATAATAGGTGGGAAGGATGGGAGGTCTGAGAATTAGGATACATTTGTGACCATGTTCTCAGAGGTGTTGCAAAGTACAGCCTACTTTGAAATGGACTTTCTTTACAGGAATCCTGCTAAGATTTTTAAGACACAGGAGAGAGTAGATGCAGAGAACCCTGTCTTTGTAATCATGGTTATGGCCACAGACATCTAGTTGTACACATGGAGATACACAAGAAACATCATAGATTATGTAGGAAGGGAAATTCAAAGCTACTTTATGGCAACTCAGGAAAGAATTCTAGAAGAGAAGGCTATACTGTAGCTTATTATTATGTGCTTATTCTGTTCTGTTTTCATAACTTTGACAGACTCACTCTAGACCTGCCTTCTTTGCACGGTGGATGACTCTGTAAGAATTCCTCAGCACTGATTTATGGGGCTGGCCACATTTTCCATAAACTCAAAATGACTACATCCAGGCATGTGCTCATGAACAAGAGTCACAGGTTCTGAGTTTTTCCTTTAAAACAAAAACAAAAACAACCATCACCTAATTACATTCTCAGTTACATTCTGAATTGTTTCAAACACATGTTGATCTCACAGAAACCTGGCCGTTCTTCCTTCTCAGTTCCTGTCTGCTCCATCCTTCACCAGATGAACCCACCCCAGCTTTACAGAGGCAGACATGGGCTCACCAGTAGAGCCTCGGAGGCTGCTGGAAAAGCAGAGTGCCTCCAGCCCCCACCACAGAGCAGAGGGCTGAGAGAGGCCTGAGCCCAGAGTCACATCCTTCCCTGGGACTGGTGCCCACTTCCTGGGAGCTGCCCAAGCCCTGGGTCAGGGAGAACATGAATGGGATGACAGCAGGAGACATGAATGCTTTCTGACTGCCACCACCCATCTTCCTCTTTCTGCCTGGGGTGGGCCCACAGTCCTATTGTGTTTTGGAGACCACCAAGAGAGCCTGAGCTAACATAAAAGAGAGAGTACCAAAGAAGCCACTTAAGTAGCAAACCAGCAATGCATCGGATCCTAAAATTATGGTGCTTGCCTGCCAAGTCGCTTCAGTCATGTCGAACTCTTTGCACTTCTGTGGACTGTAGTGCATCAGGCTCCTCTGTCCATGGGATTCTGCAGGCAAGAATATTGGAGTGGGTTGCCATGCCCTCCTCCAGGGCACCTTCCCAACCCAGGGATCGAACCTGTTTCTCTTACATCTCCTGCATTGGCAGGCAGGTTCTTTACCACTAGTGCCACCTGGGAAGCCCCAACCATATGGTATCCTCTGCTTAAACCATCCCCTGGCTTCCAGTGTATAGCCGCCACTTTGCTCTTTTGAAAACATGGATCTCAGCATGCCATCCCAAAGCTTCAGTCTTTCAAAGGCTAGGAAGAAGCCCCAAATCCTTAGCTTGATTTAGAAAGGCTTTCCTTGTCATTTCATCTACTTTTCCCCCCAGGTTCCCTTATCACTCCATAGAGGCTCCAGCCACCTAGAATTGCTCACCATTCCCTGAACATGCCAGAATCATTTGTGTCTCTGTGCCTTTGCATAGTCTTAATTTCTCTGACTGGGATGTCTTTCCCATCATCTCTACCTACTGAAATGTTACCTTGGTAAGATTGTTCATTGTCCCCATGGTACCGCTGTAAACACAAAACATTGCTGTCCGGACCCAGGTTTTAAAAGGGGTTTTGCCAAAGTAGAGAACATTCACAGAGACTTAGCAGGAAAGTCTGGAAATTAGAACCTGTGTCCCATGAGCATTTGCCAGGATAGTCCCCAAGGCTTCCTATATGAGAGCCTCTTTGACTTCAGAAAATTTTCTTACCATTCAAGGACAAATGGCAGAAGGAATTTGGAATGTTCAGTCTGAGGCAGAATACTTAAAGGGAGCTGAGAGCTTTTTAACTTGGTCATCATGCTAAGCCAGAGAAGGCAATGGCACCCCACTCCAGTACTCTTTTGCCTGGAAAATCCCATGGACGGAGGAGCCTGGCAGGCTTCAGTCCATGGGGTCACTAAGAGTTGGACACAACTGAGCGCCTTCACTTTCACTTTTCACTTTCACGCACTGAGAAGGAAATGGCAACCCACTCCAGTGTTCTTGCCTGGAGAATCCCAGGGACAGGGGAGCCTAGTGGGCTGCCATCTATGGGGTCGCACAGAGTTGGACACGACTGAAGCGACTTTGCAGCAGCAGCAGCAGCAGCAGCATGCTAAGCATTCTTTTTATAAACTATTAATATTTTCTCTCTGGGCCTCCCCGGTGGCTCAGATGGTAAAGAATCTGCCTGCAGTGGGGGAGACCCAGGTTTGATCCCTGGGTCGGGAAGATCCCCTGGAGAAGAGAATATCAACCCACCCCAGTATTCTTGCCTAGAGAACTCCATGGACAGAGGAGCCTGTCAGGCTACAGTCCATGGGGTCAGGTCACAAAGAGTTGGACACAAGTGAGCGACTATCACTTTCATTAATATTTTTAATCACTTACCTGTATTCACCTGTATTCAAGGAATAATCTTTTCATGCCACTTCATATCATTATATGATGTGATTTTAAATGCAAACTGTGACATGATATTTTGGCCTGCCTTCTCTTTCTTGAGTATTTATTTCAAGTGTTTATTTTTACAGATGAAGCTATCTGTAATCAGTATACTTGTTGCCAGATCATTGTGCACATTCATGAATGTTTCCTTAGGATTAAGCATGCAGTTGTCTCGTTGATCAATCAAACAGCATGCAAAATTTAAAGTTTTGACATGAATTGCCAGGTTGGGCTTATTATTCATTATTGCCTGAAACACTGTGTGAATTAACACTAGAACCTGCATCTATGAAAATCCCATCTCCCATTAACATTATTAATCTTATCTATTTGACAGGTGCTAATTTAATTTGTGTTTTCTGTTATTGAAGTGAAACTTCTTTCAAATATCTATTTTCCCTTTTGTCTATTGCCTATATATGCCTCTATACTATTTTTCTATTGGATATTTTAGTTTTGATTTTTATATGGCCATTTGCTTAACTCATATTCATTCATTTATTAGTCAAATGTTTTGAAGATCCAGTGGTATACATTAAGTATATGATGCTTACTTCATGAAACTTAAAGTCTAATTTTGTGTGTGTGTGTGTGTGTGACATTACCTATAATTTTATAGTTAACTCTATGAATGTTTCTAATTTCTGCCTATGGTATCAAACTTAGAACAGTCTTCTCTAGTCCAAGAGGATGTAAATTTTCACAAAAATTTTCTGTTACTCTACTCTGTCACTTTTAGTTTTTGGTGGTGTTGTGAGTTGGTACCTTTCTGTATCTTCCTGGGTATTTTATGTAAATTTTGGAGACGTGCCCTCAGGAGTTATCAGCTATATGTTATATCAAACCAGAAGCCCTGGAACATTAAAGTCTCTAAAGTACAGAATATGACCTCAGAGAAGACATGAAGTTAAGCCACAGGTAGGAGTTACAGTAATACATATTTCATCTTAAAAAACTGAAAGAAGAGTTTCAACAACAAATGGGCTTCCACAGGCATCACTGGGGTTGCTCCATGTTACCAAACAGGGGTAAAACCAGTCAAACCACTGGGTCAGGACATAGTAAACAGTTCCTGCAGCAGATCACTAGTTCTCAAACTTGAGCACAGAATCACCTAGAAGTTTTGTTAAAACACAGGTTGCTGGATCCCACTGTCAGAGTTTTTGACTCAGCAGGTCTGGGGTGGGGCCTGGGAACTAGCATTTCTAACAAGCTTCCAGGTGATACTGATGCTACTGATCTGGGGACCACACTTTGGAACCAATGAGATAAATGGAATTAGATGTCCATCAAGATCCCTATAACCCTGACTTCTGGGGACTTGAAGTCAGAGTATCTGTGTGTATTTGACCACCAGTGACTATTTTCCTATGTTTCTCTGCAGAACACCTATTAACCTAAGTGGGGAATAACTGCTCTAGCAGAAGTCTAAATATTAAATACCAACCAGTTACAGAAAAATCTTGCCAGCTGGAGATGGTTTTGTTCTTAGATTGCTAGTTTCAAACACAGAAATGTAAGGGAGTTTCAGAGATCAGAGTTCACGGAATCCAGTGATTTTCAATCTGGTTGCATGTTGTAATCATCTGGGGAGTTTTAAGGCCCTGGTGCCAGGTTCTATTTAATTTTTCTGCGATGAAGTCTGGATACAGGAGTTTTAAAAGCTCCCCAGGTCATTTTAAGAAGCAACTAGGGTTGACAATCTGTGATTTGATCCTATTCTCTATTTCTTGTCCCGGGCAGCATCTTCTGTTTCCCTCATGGAACAATTTGAAGGCAACTCTCCACATCCCTTCAGAAACTCTATCCTGTGTTTCATAGGCATAAAGAAAATGGATGATTACAATCACCAGACTATAAGCATAGATTCTTCCTGCTCCAATATTGTTACTGCTTGGGTAAAGAGAAAGGAAAAGAGAAAATATAACTCTGCCTCCTGGGTCTTTCCCAGATGGAATTAAAATATCAACCTGTCTAAACCCTCCCCAGGCATTTTTACCCCAGCTTTAATGTCCCAACCCCTGCACAAGCTCTGGGAGGAGCCACTGGGGTTGGATGTCGTCTTTGTTTTCAGCTCCTCAGTTTCTCTTCGATCTGGCATGGGGAGGCTGGTACATTCCATCGCTCCATCGCTATCTGCAAAAACAAAATACGAGCCACACTCTGAACTTGTTTTGCAAGGCTGAGCCTCACTGCAATCAGAAGAGACCCAGGAAACACACATGTAGATGGAGATGTACGTAAACAACATATGATACTCCTCTGAAAGGCAGCCGTGGAGGTTGTGAAATCCTCTCCCTGAGCTCCCCAGGGCTGCCGTCTGCACAGCTGTTTCCAGCAAGGGAGCTGGGCCAGTCACGTGGGCCCCATGCCTTCCTACTGTTGCAGAGGCAAGAATGATCTGGGCAAGTTATCTCCAGGGACAGACCGTCCTTCGAAAGCAGACAAGCCTCCTGTAACATAAGCAGACTCAAAGTGTCTGCACTCTGTTTCTTGCTTTCTCTTTTCTCCCTCTTTATGTACCTTGCATGACCTCCTCCTTCTTCCATCTTCATCTTGGCTACCTTCCCTCAAACATTCTTTCATCAAATCTTATCTACTGTGCTCCTACCTAGGAATCCATCCCTGTGCTGGGCACTGGGGATGCCAATTAGAATAGGACTTAATTCTGACTTCCTGGAGTTCAGTGCATGATTTGAAAGAGAAGAGTAAAGCATTGTATTAATTATAGATGGTTATAGAAGCACAGAGGCTTCCCAGGTGGAACTAGTGGTAAAGAACCCACCTGCCAGGACAAACAGACATGGGTTCATTCCCTGGGTTGGGAAGATAACCTGGAGGAGGGCATGGCAACCCACTCCAGTGTTCTTGCCTCGAGAATCCCATAGACAGAGGAACCTGGCGGGCTATAGTCCATAGGGTCACAAAGAGTCAGACACGACTGAAGTGGCTTAGCACACGTGCACACATAGAAGCACAGATCCATTCACAAGAAGGGGAAGAACTATTATCTCCATTGTATAGAGCAGAAACTGAGACTCGAGGGGAGGTTATTAACTTTCCCTAGGACACACAGCTGGGAAGGGCAGATCTGGGGCTTAATTCAGGACTATCAGACTTGAAGTCCACACTGGGATTCCTCAAATCCTTCATGCATTCAGTAGATACTTGTTGAATAATATAGAAACCTAAAAGTTTCTATATATTCCAAAACGTAAGAGTTCCTATATAGTCCTTTTTTTATTAAAAGAGTAATGTCTGTTTTCTTGTTATTATACAGATTAGCCAAGTCTAGATTAAAATACTGATACCAGTGTCTTGTTACTAGTATAAGTGAGAAAGGGAGTTCCTAATAAGCTGCTAATATTAAAAAAAAAAAAAAAAAAAAGATACTTGTCAGACACTTCCTGTGAGATGAGCACTGAGTTTGTGCTGGCTGTTCACCAATTAATAAGCTGTGTCCTGTCCCTTAGAAGCAGGAACCAACAGTCAAGGCCCCAAACACCAGTGTGATGGCTCTGTAATGGATGTGAGAGGTGGGAGTGGGGGAGGGGATACACCCAGGAAGGGCATTTCACCTTGGATCAGAATTGGCATCTAGAAGTGGCATTGAGGCTAAGATCAGAGCGGAGTTGTGGAAGGAGGCTCTTCTGTGGGAAGGAATCTTGAGCAAGAATCTAGGGGTGGCCTGTGGTCTTTGGGAGACTTGAGGAGCAGGGTTTGGTAGAGGACAGTGCAAAGAGTGGAGGGAGAGGGTGGAGGGGGTGCTGATCATGGAGCCCACTCTGGGGACAGTGGAGAATCACTGCCAAGTGTTTTAGGCATAGTTGTGGTCACACTGTGTTTCAGAAAAGTCACGCTGCCTGCAGTGTAGACATGGTGGCAGGGCAGTGGTAGGAGGAAGAAAGAGGCTGGATTTAGGAGATGCTGAAGAAACAGAATGACTGGATTTGGAAACTGGCTGGTGTGGAGGATGAGAGAGCAGGTTGTCAGGGAGCACCTCCAGGTTTTGGTCTGAGCCAATTGTGACATCATTCACCAGGATAAGGGTGCAAGAAGAGCTTTGGGAGGGAAGAGGAGGACTTAGCTTTTTAACTTACAGAATTGAGTGTAAGTACCACAGAGTGTCTAGGGCACAAACATTCAGGAATGCTCACTCTCAGAGTCATATATGTGCAGGGTAGGCACCTACAGGACCTGAGAGTGGAAGGTGTGCCCTGGATGCCCCCTGACATCACCCGACCTGTCAGGAGGCAGTTTTTCTCTAGGGAGAGTTGTGGGCAGGAGGCAGAGACTTAAGCGTCACCACCATGACGGCTGAGACCAATGTGAATAGATGCAGAGCCAGGGAGAGGGTGGAGAGAGAGAAGGGAAATGGCTTGAGTGCTGAACACCCAGAGTCACATCCTTTGAGCTGAGGTGGGGAAAGAAAAAGGAGAACAAGAGGGAAACGAAGAAGGAACAGCCAAAGAAAGAGCAGGTGTGATAGGAGAGTTTGGGTCATGGAAGCCAAGGGAAGATGGTTCATCACGGAGGAGGCTGGGGTCAACAGCATCAAATATGGGAAATTTAGATGCAAGCTGACGAGTCCTCTAATTACTAGCAGTAAGAAGGTCCTAGAGGTCTTAGTGACGTGGATTCAGTGCAACGATGGGGGCAGGAGTGAGGCTTAGAGGAAAATGGGAAGGGAGAGCCAAAGCAGTGGCTGGAGGAGAGCTGGACTTGAAAGAGGCTCTTTGTTTGATCAGAATGAAGGACTTGAGAAAGATGCAGGGTTCATGATGAAAGTCCAGCAGGGGCTGAGGCTGAAGAGCTCACTGTTGGAGGGCAAGAGCCCTGAGGAAGTAGAAGACCTAGAGGCCAGGAAATGCCTCTCTTCCTTAGTGACCTCAGTGGCAGAGTCCAAGATGGGCCCTCCCCCATTCAGCGGCCTCTGTCTTCCCTCTGACAGGCCAGCCAAGCAGGGCAGGTAGACGTAGACTGTCTGAGGAGGGGATGAGGAGGAAACCAGCCACACCTTCGGAATTCTACCTCTCCCGTGCATCTGCACTTTCTGCAGTTCCAGGGTGGGTATCTCTTCTTCATGCAAAGTGAAAGTGAAGTCACTCAGTCGTGTCCGACTCTTTGCAACCCCATAGACTGTAGCCTACCATGATCCTTCGTCCATGGGATTTTCCAAGCAAGAGTACTGGAGTGGGTTGCCGTTTCCTTCTCCAGAGTCTTCATGCAAGAAACATGGTAATTTGGGATGCCATGTTACAAGCGATTTCACTTCAAAACTCCACCTGCAAGAGAGCCTATTGTTGGGTCCCTAGAATATATTGCGGTATGTTTTATTTCTCGGTGGCAGAATGGAAATAATGATCTTCTCTACCCATGGCACCTAAAGGGCAGTGCTGACCACATCGGGGTATTTTGTTTCATTAGTGGAGGCCTCCCACTTCTTTTGTTAGTGGGGGCCTCCCACTTCTCCCATAAGTTAATCCCATAATATCTGTCAATTACCAATTACTAGTTTTATACTAGGTTATAATCAGCTACTGAAGTGAGATACTTGTCATCTATCAATATTGTGGCAGAGCCCTGCGTTTCATAGACAAAGCCATCAACAAATGTCCTTGGTCAGGATTAGGTTAAACCAACAATTCTGGAGTTAGTCTGTTACTCTACTATGTACTAGCAGGGTCACTTTTCAGGCCACTGTGCTCTTTAAAATCATGTCCATTTTCCAAAGAATTGTTTACCAGGAATGCATGCACCTGGATGTGCAGGCTGTGCCCTGTGACAGAGGACCACCCTGAACATCACTGGTCAAGCTCCCTGGGACAGGCCTGCATCCCAGCTCAGAGAGGAGTGTCTCTTCCTGACTCACACAAAAGCACCATGTGGGCTAGTGATGGCCCCCCATCATATGAAAATAGAAAGCAATTCATTTCCTTCCAAGGATTGCTTTAGATACTATTGCTAAGTCCAGTGGGTTCCCCCATCTTTATCATTCCCAGTAACATCCTTCTCACCATTTCTTGTACTCACCAAGAAAGTATTTACATAGTTAACAGAGTTTTTACCCTATATTATCTTTTTTCTTTATTCACTTGTGATCATGCATATATATAACTTAATGCCTGATTCTTTCATTTAATTTTATCCCTATAAACATAAGGGGGAAACAATTTTTCAAATTGCTAGGCAATTAAAATCATTAAAACCACTGTTCTAGGTGTGCTGCTAAGACATTCCTTCCTGAATACTGGCAATTTTAAAACACATGGGTGTCTATGTAAAGACATGAACATCCCCATTTGAACAGCTTGCTGGTGAAACAGCAGATCCAAGTACATAAATACCAGCACATTCTAAGACACATCCCAAAAACGTGGTGAAAATGGATGACTTGGGCAAGTCCCAGCGTCCACAATACACACAATTGGTTGGTTAACATTATGTAGAAAGTTCACCTGACCCTGAGGCTCTTATCAGTCATTTCCTGTCTGCCAAGTAACATTTTGCATTTGAAACTCCTCACTTCAGTTTTCCTCTGAATTTGCTTCATGGCATCTCTAGTAAATGCCTCTGTTCTGACAACACTGATTGGTGAAAATAAAATGAACGGAGCAAACCTGAGAGCAGAAAATGTTTACCCAACTTTCTAAGTGTGACCCTTTTCAGCAAATATTACTGAGGTGCTGGGAAGGGCTCTGGGGAAAAGGCAGACAAGTGTGAAACATCAAAGAACAGATGGCTAAGGCTGAGGAGACAGAACAGATGGTGGTCAAGGTAGCTCCCGGGACAGACCCAGATTGCTGAAGGGAATGAGAGCCACAGAGGAAGGGCAATCATCTGAGAGGATGGGAGACCTTCTCCTGGACTGGTAGGACTTGAAATGGGCTTTGGAGGAAAGTTGGGACTTAGGCAGACAGGAAGTAGAAAGGTTGGGGTAGCAGGTTTCCAGGACAACCTGCAGCCCATTAGTGCCCATGGCCAACCTGCAGAGTGAGAGGAGACATCTCAGGATGGGATACAGAGGATGAGTGTACCTCCTGAGGCTGGAGGGGGAACAAGGATGAGATGTTACCACCCTGATGATAGGGACTGAAAAATTTACACTATAACCATTTTGAGCTAGTCTTCATCTGGGATAAATATTAGAGTGCCAAATTACATTGTATTTCAAAACATTTGATTTCAGGCACAGTTTCTCAAAAGTTTTGCAAAGCTCTGGTTTGACAAGATATTGATAGAGTTTGAAATTGTTTTTAAGGTATGTAGAAAACTTGGCCATAGGCATCTTTGTCTTGCAGAACGGCCAGTTAAAATCATTCTACCAAAGCTCAAGAACACAAAGGATCCAATGTGTTGGTAAATAGTTAATAGGCTAATAATTAATGATGTTGGTTTGTCAAGATGAAACAAAATGACAAGTGTAAATAATTCAAACAGATGGGAGTTCATTTTCTTCCCTTCTTTACCCTGAAAACTACAGTTGATTTCAAAGAAGTTAGATCTCTGCACACATGAAAAACTTCTCAGAATTCCTCTCTCATATTTAAATCAGCAGTGACTAAAAGAATCAAATTACTTTATTAACGTCTTTATGTAAAGGTCAATTCCTTCTTGCACAATAGACAGTAGGCTTTATATAAGGCTTTTTTCTTAGTCCCTCTGCTCTTTAATTCAATTCACAGAACCGCTGAAAAAGTAGACATTTCTATTTTAAAGTGGCAGAAAAGAAGTTTGCATAGAATATATTGGTTTTTACTTTGGGTCAACAGGGATCTTCAAAATTTCTATCAGTGTCTGACACCAAGATGTAAAGTCCCCAGTAGATCTGGAGAGACAGTCCAATTTGCTGACCACTGACTTCTGACCTTTCATAAACTTTTGTAAGACTAGATCATTTAAAGAAAGAAAAAAAAATCAAATTATAGGAAATGTTCCTAGAGGGTGTGATTTATTTTGGCTGAGCCCCTTCCCTGGATGTTTGAATTCTCAGTAGTATTCATTCAGTTCTCACCCTTGGAAATCTTTCCTTCACTGTCTCATTGGAGAGGAACATGAGTACTTAGAATTCTTGGCTTACCCGCCTGATTTTACAAAAGAAAAAGTTCAAGACATCCTCTGTCCACAGCAAAAAACAAACTGTACCCGAAACCTGCAAGGTTAACTTTTTTCGGAGAAGTTAAACCCAAAGTTGATGTTGCAAAATATACCATCTTGAGGTTTTTTTTTTTTTTTTTTTGCACTAACTCCCCACTCCCAGTGGGAGGTCTCTTTAAATAAATAATTGTGAAGGTATCTGATGTGGCTGAGGTCTCTCCCTCCCCTTCCAGTCCCCTATAACCTAACCCCTCTTTTTTCCACACCCATACATATTTCCATACTCATCAGCAGCATCATTTTATTGCTTAGCTGATGACTTTCACCTTTGAATTGCCTCATCTCCCAAACAGCTGCAGCAACAGTCAAGTCTTGGTATCAAGTTGCAAATAGCAAACAGAAGAGAATTTGGGGGCTGAAGAAGGCAGGGCTGGTTAATAGAAACATCCCTCTTGAAATTCTCTGATCTCATTTTTTTTCCTGCCAAACACTCAGAACTGAGGGAAATCGGGCTTGGTTCTAGGGTCAAAATTTCATCCAAGTGTATAACATTGTAGGAAGTTTTCTACTTTGCTCAAGTGTGATGTTTATGTCTAGCCACTTGGCAGGTATGGGCCTTCCCTTCCAGCTGAGGGCATTGGAAAAGATCATCTCTAGTGAATGGTCTACACTTCTGCCATGGGCCTCAATTAAGATTTATTTAACCCAGGTTGGTGGGGAGTTCTATTCTGGTCCAAAAGTGTTAGGTTGAATCTTAGGTGGCAGGATCTGACCTAGGAGATATCCTTCCAGAATTCACATTCTGCTGTAGATACACACACACACACACACACACCCCTTCTCCCAGTATCCCCATCACCACCTCACCTTAACCTGACCCTGAGTCTCAGGAATGGGTTGGAGGTTCCTCGTGATCTCAGTCCCTTCATTTTCAAGATAAGGAAATTGATGTTTAGCAAGCTGATGGGGACACCTCCAAATACTCCCAAGTACATTTTCTCGGACGCTCCCCATCACTGCTTTACTTATCTCCTATTTTCATATTAGTAAGATTAATGCTCTCATACTAAGATCCCTGCTTCATTCACAGTTACAAAGGGAATTAGTGGAAGTGGCAGGACCAGACCTCTCCAGCCCTTTACACAGCCTGGCTCTCCTGAGTCCTCTCCCCAGGCCAGGAGAAGAGAGTGGGGCTCATGATTGGGCTTGATCCCTTGAAGAAAAGGTAAACCAGACCGAATTTTGGGAGGTAGAGCTGGTCCCTGTGACCCAAACTCCTCCTTTTCTGTCCACTTCCCTTCACCCACCTCCCAACACTGTTCCATTTTTATACCCTGCCCAACATGGCATACCCACTGCTTGCCTCCCGTAGTGACCTGCCCTCCTATCAGTGTGCTATGTGCCAAAGTTACCTCATATTTTCTCTTACTGATTCCACCTCTGCCTGCCTCTCCCTTTATCACACCATGTCTAAGACAGAGTACACCCATGCACTGGTCTTGAGCTCGGACCCTACAGCAGGTACCATGCTAGGCAATGGGGATTTACATGAATGAGGCCAATCCCTGCCCTTGGGGGATGTACATCAGAGTAGTCAGAAAAGCACTAAATTAGAACTTGAGGTGGTGAGTGGTATGGAACTGTGGGGAGCATCTCAAGTTTCATGGGCGCATAGAACACAGAGATTTAATCCGGGCTGGGAGACCAGGGAAGACTTTGAAAAGAGACCATTGGACTGAGATTTAAAGGATGAGCTCTCCTGGTAAAGTGAGGGAAAGGCATTTGGGTGGAAGAGACAGCATGTATGAAAGCCCAAATGGGAGACAAGCTGAAAGAGGAGGCCCAGGCTGACACTGGACGGGGAGGGGAGAGCAGTCACACTTCACCTCCCAGCTCTGCCTTCTCCACCACTACAGCTGCTCACACCTTTCGGGTGCCCAGCTCTCCGAGGCTCTCCCCTGATTCCTGCTCATTGTCTGGTCCTTCCTTCCTCCTGCGCTCACAGCTGCTGCCTCAAAATTTCACACCATTTAAATTTAAAGGCAGTACTGACATTTCACTCCCTAAGGAAGCAGTCACTGATCTGATAAAAGGGAGGTTTCCTTTCCTTTCCCTCACAGCACTGAGAACATGGTTCAGTCTGTTTTCTTGTTCTATGAAGACTTTTTCTGTGACCCCCAGTTCACAGCTATTTGTAAACTTTTATAAGATTCCCTCCACACGTACCTGCATTTCAGTAGTGGCCAAAGATGTATCAAAAAAATCCTCACCTTTAACAAAGAGGGAGAGCTCACATGTTCTTGTAGGGGCATCTTTAGGTAAAATGAGGCTGACTGAGCATTCAGTCTATTCAGTTATGTTCACACATGTACCTATGTGTACACACATATCACTCACCTTACTACACCGACAGTTTGCATGTGTGCTCAGTCGTGTCCAACTCTTTGTGACCCCATGGACTGTAGCCCACCAGTCTCCTCTGCCCATGGAATTCTGCAGGGAAGAATACAGGAGGAGGGTGCCATTTCCTATGCCAGGGGATCTTCCCGACCCCGGGATCTAACCCGCATCTCTTGCATCGCCTGCATTGGCAGGCAGTTTCTTTACCACTATGCCACCTGATTAAGCATTATTAAAACATTAAACTTTCATTATAATTGCTGTTCATACTTTTTGTCATTGCCATTTATTAATAACTTTGACTTTTCCTTTAAATTTTTTGGAAATAGAAAATTTGAGAGGGAAACAACTCTCTGACTTTACTCGTCTTACTTTATAAATTCATTCTTGTGATATTTGTTTAATGTTTTAGTGTTTTTCCTTTTTTTCTTTTGGCTAAGACCATTGAGAGCAGAGCTATGTTCAGAATCCATAGTAACGGCAGAGTTAGCTTCAGAGGCACTCACTCCTCTAGCCTTCAGCACCTGTGTGCATTCCTATATCCCCCCAACATCTGGATTGGGTCACCCCATTGACTGGGTGGCCCTAAGCAGCTGACACTCAGTCACTGGCCTCAATCCCCAGTGTACCTACTTTCCAAGGCCTCTGTGACTCCGACTCGAATATAAGCCCTAAACAGGAGTAAATCTTGCATAAGCTTTTCCACATTCTCTACTGCTCACTCAAGGTGATTTGTAATGGGAAACTCTTGAATGTCACAGAGTCTGGAAAATTGGACATCATAACAGACATCCATGCCCCTTACTAGGATCATTAATCAAAGTGGGTCCACTGGAAAGTCCACTGTGGAATCCTCCCTTCTTTCTTTCTAACAGGGGAAGTAGTTCTGACCAAGCAGGGCTGGACTTCTTAAGCATGGATGTAGAGAGAAATGGAAAGAAGAGGGAATATTTTCCAATTGGTGGTGGAAACAAACTTACCAAAATTTATGAAGCCACAGCCTCGATGCTCCATCATGTCTATAGGTCCAGGGGATGTATGGTCCTCCAGAGATGGCCAAGGCAGCTGTAGAACTGAGGCTACCTTCTGCACTTGTAGACAGTAATCATCCCTCCAAACCAGGAATAAGTACAGAACTCCTGTAGCCCATGGTCCCCACTGTACCACATCAGCTGCCCTGGCTTGTTCTGCACTAGATCCTCCACTGGTGGCCTAAAGTTGAAAATCTGTTTGCTAATGATTCACATCAGAACCTCCTAGCAAAAAACTAGGGTTACAAGCAGTTCACATCACACACACCAACAACCCATGTGACTACATCCCACACAAGGTCACTAATAAGCAACATGGATGGAAGCTTCCAAAAGACTTAACCTACTCGTGTGAAAATTCCAGTTTCATCCAGCAATGTTGCTATGCCTTCAAATTACTGTAAATGCCAATGGTGAAATGACTGTTCTGATCCTCAGTGGACACAGCCAAGCTTTGATGCCTGTCCTTTATAACTCACCCATCTATGTCCAAAAAGCCTGAGACTATATAACAGATTTATGAGTCAAGGGAGAACAATTTTTGGATAACTTTACCTTGTAATCGTTTTCTTGCTCTCTTAAGCTCATTCCATTGATGTGTTTAGTTCTAATCCATTTCCAAGTTCGATGTTTTTTAAAGACAACAATTTGATTTTTGAAATTCTCTAGCTTTGCAAGCCATGGACCAAACTGTCCCACTCTGAAGAAACACAGCTTCTCATAAATCTTTCTCTGAAACACAGGGTGAGAGAAAAGGGGCAGGATTTGATTTTAAATGAGTATAAAGCTTCCTATCACTTCCAGAGGATAGATAAATAGACACAGACAGGTACAGTTTCAAACAGTTTTACATACCTTAAAGAGTCTATGGAGATCAGAAGATAAAAGTATTTCCATGACAGGAATTTAAACTCTTAAATTTTCTTTTAAGCTCTTCACTGGCCAGCGAAAGAGTCGACTAGAACTTTTCGTCCAGCTGTGGAAAAACAGTGGGCAACTTAGTGGATTATAAGTGGAGTCTTTTACAAATATATAGAGTGTTTTACAAAATTGTTTGTGACCTCCATCTCCTTCAATTCAGTTCAGTCGCTCAGTCGTGCCCAACTCTTTGAGACCCCATGGACTGCAGTACGCCAGGCTTCCCTGTCCACCACCAACTCCCAGAGCTTGCTCACACTCATGTCCATCAAGTCAGTGATGTCATCCAGCCATCTCATCCTCTGTCGTCCCCTTCTCCTCCTGCCTTTGATCTTTCCCAGCATCAGGGTCTTTTCCAATGAGTCAGTTATTCACATCAGGTGGCCAGAGTATTGGAGCTTCAGCTTCAGCATCAGTTCTTCCAATGAATATTCAGGACTGATTTCCTTTAGGACTGACTGGTTTGATCTCCTTGTAGCCCAAGGGACTCTAAAGAGTCTTCTCCAACACCACAGTTCAAAAGCATCAATTCTTCGGTGCTCAGCTTTCTTTATAGTCCGACTCTCACATCCATACATGACTACTGGAAAAACCATAGCTTTGACTAGATGGACCTTTGTCAGTAAAGTAATGTCTCTGCTTTTTAATATGCTGTCTAGGTTGGTCATAGCTTTTCTTCCAAGGAGCAAGCATCTTTTAATTTCATGGCTGCAATCACCACCTGCAGTGATTTTGGAGCCCAAGAAAATAAAGTCTGTCACTGTTTCCCCTGTTTCCCCATCTATTTGCCATGAAGTGATGGTACCGGATTCCATGATCTTAGTTTTCTGAATGTTGAATTTTAAGCCAGCTTTTTCACTCTCCTCTTTCACTTTCATCAAGAGGCTCTTTAGTTCCTCTTCGCTTTCTGCCATAAGGGTGGTATCATCTGCATGTCTGAGGTTATTGATATTTCTCCCAGCAATCTTGATTCCAGCTTGTGCTTCATCCAGCCCAGCGTTTTTCATGATGTACTCTGCATATGAGTTAAATAAACAGGGTGACAATATACAGCCTTAACATACTCCTTTCCCAGTTTGGAACCAGTCATTTTTATATTGGTCACATGTTGAAATGATAACATTCTGGATCTATTATTAAAAATACTCTCACCTGTTTCCTTACTTTTTACAAATGGGGCTACTAGAAAGCTGAAGATTACCTATGTGGTCTGTGTGACATTTCTATTGGCTGTGCTGGTCTAGAGAACTAGCCTGCAAGACACTTGTGAAAAGAGGGACAACATGATTTCATACGGGCCCCGCATCTTCCAGCCATCTATATTTAGCACACATAAGGATAATTTCAGAGTTTTGGGTCATGGTCTGCCTTTCCTGGTTTTTTGTTAGGTCAGCTGTGACTTTGCCTTTCTGGGCCAGTTCCTATTCCAAACTTCTTGTTCGGAGCCACAAGTCTTGCGTGCTCCAAACCAGCATGGAGGGTTTTGTTTTTAAGCTTCCTTTTACTATCATCACAGGGAAAAAAGGGTTTGCTGCATTTAAAACTTTGTTCTAGATATTTGTACATTTATTGGATTATCTGCTTTATATTTGAAAAATTCCTAGAAAGCAAATATTATCCCCATTTTACCAAAAAGAAAACTGCCTTGACTTGGGAAATAATAACTTGTACTTACCAGGAGCTTCATAATGTGTAATTATTTTGAATGCATTTCCTCTGATCACCCTTTGATGTAAGTGTTCTCATCCCTGTTTTACAGAGGAGGAAATTCACTTTACAGAGGACTCAAGAGCCTCTTGAGTCCATGACTGATACATGGAAAAGCTAGCGTTTATTCACTCATCACGTTTATTTGTCAGGCTAAGCCCCGGTGAACCAGGAGGCCATGGTACCTCCCTGCAGTCTGCACTGTAGGGTTCCCAGTACCCAAGTGTTAAGTGCTATGCCAAGAATTAAAGTAGTGTGGTGGTATAGGCTAACCACCTAGCCTGCGTGGTTAGAAAAGCCCTCTCTTTGGAGAGATGGGCACTGGAGAGATGGCACTGAAGGTAAGGTGTCAACGACAAGCAGGAACTGGCCATGTCAAGATCAGAAGAGGAACAACAGTGCGATGCCTGTATGGCTGGAGAGAGCGTGGCTTGTTGGAGGAAGTCAGAGGCCAGCACCAAGTGCAGTAAGAGACAGGAGGGCAGGGCTTGTAAACCAGGGACTGGATTTTACTCTGTGTGTTAACAGGAAGGCTGCTTGGAGTAGAGGGTTAGCAGAGGAGGGACATGGTGTGATTCACATTCAACCCAAACTGCCCTTGATATGATGGGGAGAAGGGATTGTAGGGTCCAGAGCAGAAACTGGGAAACCAGTAAGGAGCTCATTGCAAATAGAGCTGGGTGAGGGGCAGTGGTGATGGCCTGGTGAGAACAGAGCAGAAGTGGCGAGGAGTGAGCACAATCTGAATGTATTGTAGAGGGACTTCCCTGGCGGCCCAGTGGTTAAGAATCCACCTTCCAATGCAGAGGATACAGATTCCATCCCTGGTTGGGGAACTAAGATCCCACATGCCATGGGACAGCTAAGCCTGTGCACCACAACTAGAGAAAGCCCATGTGCAATGAAGACCCAGTGCAGCCAAAAAAAAGAGAAAGGAAGACAGTATTGTGGAAACACAGATAATGAGACTGGCTGATGGGTGCTCATCCCTCTTTCCATCTGACTGTCCCTCTAGCCCCCTCCACCTGCTGCAGTGTCCTTCCCAACACACTCTGTCCTGGAAATTCTCATCCCGTTCACCCAGTAGGGGCCTTTCCACCATGCCCAGAAAGCAGAAGGTAACTCCAGCAGAGTGCCATTTTGTGTCACCCTTTGGTTTCGCTTTGTGAATTCTTGTCGTGCCTCACTGTCAGTCTCTTGACTATGCTTGGTAACCTCTGGAATCACATCAAGATGAACAGTGAGACCTTGCTGTATTCCAGAATCTCTTCCATGGAAATAATAGAGAAGTGATTCTGTTCTTTCTCACACTGGGGCTGGCAGGAAGATGAGTCGTTTGCACATTCATTTGCCCTGCTGCCATTTGGAGACTGAAAAAGCAGAATGCATTGTCATATATGCCAATCATCAGCCAGTGCACCATGTACACTGGGGCCCAGCCTGGGGTAGGCACTCCTGATTAGGGGACAGAGTGGATGGGGAAGAAACCAGGTGGTGTGTCATAAAGTGATTGTTTGCTGCTGACAGTAAAATGGAGAGATCATGAGTGGAGGGAGTAAGCCAGAGGTCAAGTTTGGTTGAAAGAGACTGCAGATAGGAGGTGTGACTTCAGCTTTTTCTTCGAGGATGCTCAGGCTTTGGCTAAACAAAACAACAACAAAAAAGTAAGACCAACAGGGTTGCCAGTCAGCAAGTTTATATGTGTGTGCATATGTATATGTAGCCCCTTCTCCAGCCAGAGAAAACATTTTCTTGGCGTGCACATTGAGCCTTCATTAATGCTCTCAGTGCTAAGGAATGAGAACTCACCCTCCTTTACCTACTAGCCAGCCAGCCAGCCTCTTCCCAGGAAAACAGAGGGCGATCAACCACAGCGGCAGGTGTTTGGCACGCCTGCATATGCCCCACACCCCCTTCTCTCTGATGTGAGGGAATTCTGACTCCTTGACATCAATGAACTATGCCCCCTCTGAAACCTCCACTGGCTCCCACTGCCTGCACACAAGATATGTTTTATGGACACTTATTCCCCAGCTGCTCATAGGCATCAAATAAGTTTGGGGAATGCTGCACTTGACAATGTTAAAGGTTTTGTTTTGTTTTGCTTTTTAATCTGCAAGACTTCAAAGATGCTTTCATGAGCCAATTGCATTGGGAATCTCCAAAGAGGAAGAATGTATCATGCCATATTTCCCAAACTTGAAAATGAGTGCTCTGTTTTGACAGAGCATCACTTGTGTCCCGTGGAAGACAAATTTGGGAAGTGCTGGGCTGACCAGAATTTCCCCCCACCCCTCTGACCCCCATCACCCTGCACAGTGGGTCAGACTCTGCCCGCCTCTCCATGAGTCCTACACAAAACAGTCTGCCCTTTGAGACACTGTTCCAGTGGACAGGCCCTATGTATTCCTGCATCTAGATCCCCACTCACACCATGCCCTAACCCAAATGATCCTGGCCTTTCCTGTCCTCTCATTGTAACTCAATGCAAATCATGTCTCCTCTTTGCCAGTGTCTGCCAGGTCTCGAGATGCCTTCTGCCTCTGATCCATCATCACCCTGCTTCACGTCCCATTCATCTAGCATTTCATAGAGGTCCTCCCACCCCAACTTTCTCTGACACCTTGCATGTGGTAGGCGCTCAACAAGAGGAGAAACAGGAAGGCAGTGAAGGAAGAGAGGACAAGAGAAGGAGCCAGGGAGAAAGAGCATGGGATGATGGAGGTGGAGGAAGAGGAGAGAAGAGCACTGAGGTGAAAGAAGGAAAGGGAGTCCTTCAGGATCTTAGACGTGGTATTTCATTCGGTGTAGGGAGAGGCACAGCCAGGAATCGCACCTCAACTACTTTGCAGAAAAGAAGATCCATTGGGTTTTCCTTCCATGACAGCAGCCCCCAGGGAGGGGACCGATCCCCAGGCCCACTTTGCAGAAGGCCAGTGCCCAACTGTAGGGCACCAGCTCAAACTGGAAGTGCCATACCTGAGAGTGGCCCCAGCTGTGACCCCTTGACCTGACTTGTGCCTTAATAATTAACATAATTAGGTATGTCTTTACACTATTAACAAAATAGCATATGTACCCCTTTCTTTGTTGTTTTTTGTCAACTACATAATTGTGCTCAGTTGTGTCCAACTCTTTGCGACCCTATGGACTGTAGCCCAGCAGGCTCCTCTGTCCATGGGACTTTTCCAAGCAAGAATGCTGGAGTAGGTTGCTATTTCCTGTTCCAGGGACTCTTCCTGACCCAGGAATCAACCTGTGTCTCCTGCATCTCCTGCACTGACAGATGGATTCTTTACCATTGAGCCACCCGGGAAGCCCAGATAACATAACACCATATACAATTAATGATAAATGTTAAGCAAAATAAATAACCAAGTACAAATTAACCCTAAAGCAATCATCATAAGAGCATTTTGCTAAAGCTAGTGCCTTCCTTTTACATGGGAGAAGCCTGAAACACAGAGCATCTTGAGCCTTGAAACTAAGCTTAAACCTTGAATCTGTAGCCTTGGGCACTCACTTTCTGAACTACTTTAAGCTCTGCCTCCCTGGCAAGGGAGTCTGTGATCTCTTTCTCAGCCAAATGGCCAACTGCCTGAGACAGAGACACAAGAAACCTTCCCACGTCTCCTTTATGCTTCTGACTCACACAAACATGGCCACCCCATTTAACAAAGCTATTTTTTCTTTATGGGACCTGACTTTCCTCTTTTCCCCTATACTCTTAAAACAAAAATGTCAAGCAAAATGGTGTACGTTATGAATCAGATTAAACAGATATCTTCCAAAAGAGCCCAGCTTTGGTAAGACGTCAGTCCATTTCCATCACCTTAGGTCCTTTCTGCAAAGGCCGGGGCCCTGCCAGAGTCCCACCCTGGAAAAGCTCATCCTATGGAAGCACATGGCTTGGCGGGTTTGCCAGACCTGTCTCTAACACTCTGTTAAATGCCCAGATGTGTTTCTTTCATGCATGTGCATAAATTCCATTTCAGAGTGTCAGGGCAACACCTCAATCCATCTCCTGAAACTGATTCGTGGAAAGAACCTGAATGCCAAGAGGCCTGGGTTCCAGTCAGTGTTTCCTCTGACTTTTATAAGTTGCAAGCAGATGACCGGGCCCCATGTGCCAGAAGCCATGGGACATGACAAAGACAGTGGACCCTGAGGGAAAGGGCTGACGTGGACCATGGGAGAGAAATTGGCCCTTTCCCCAGCCCCCGGGGACTTGCAGTTGGCAGAGCTGAGCCAGGGCAGGGCTGAGGCCAGAGCCATCCACACTAGTTCACAGCCAGCCCTGTTGGAGAAAAAGAGCTGGAAGTGTGTAAGGAGCCAAGCTTGTGTAAGAGCCTAGTCCAGGAGAGCATTTCTAGGGCTTGTGAGGAAGAAGAAGAGAAAATGATGCACAAATCCCCAGGCTCAGGAAGACCAAGCCATTCCCCGCCTTATAGCTGGGTCAGTTCCTTGTTACCAGCCCCACAAAGCTGAGTATCTCTCTCCTTCTGAGCTCTGGTACCTGGAACGTGGCACAAGATGACTTGTGCATGATCAAGATAAAACTTGGGTTTGTCTTTCCCTCCACCCCTTGTATACTTCATTCACTGAGAGATTTCCCTCCTGCCACCAGACGCAAACTTAGCAGGCCCCATAATTCCTAGGCCCACTCTTAGGTTATAGGCAGATCTGCAATCAAAAGAGGAACCTAAATTCAGCAGTCAGAAAGTCCAATCTAAGAGATCAATCAAAATCTCACACCTCACCCGGTGTTCAGTCTTCCCTTCCCCACCCTGAGCTGGCCTTCCCATGAAGCACAAGTTTGGGTGTCTCTCCTCTCTTCTCTACTTCACTCTTCTCCTCAGTCCCACCCCAGCTTATTAGCCAATTTCTTACACCTTTTGGGCGAGGACAGGTGAGCAGAGATAGGAGAAAGAATAGATCGTCCTTGATCTTGGACATTTAAGCTGAGCGCAGCCCAGGCTAAATGCTGGCTCTGTTTTCCCCTGATGTGTCTGGAACTCCTCTTGGATCCTCTCAGGCAGTTCCTGTGACCTGGGTGATGTCTCTCTAGCCCCGTGTTTACTTGCTTCCACAACTTCTGGATGGTTCATCTCCAGCTTCCTACTCCCTCTGTCCAGTTAGATGGCTTTAGACAGGATCCAAGATGGCTCCACACTGGATCCTTCTGCGTGTCCACATCTGCTCCACAGGAGACACTCCGACAACATGTGGCCAGGCCAACCCCCTGGCAGCCATCTTTACTCCACTGCCATGGTTGCTTCCAGAACTCTGTGCTTACCATCTTCAGGGAACTTGTTTCCAAGCTCTCTGTTCCTCACACACCTCACCAGTCTAGAAGGGAAGCCTCCCCTTCTCCCCATACCTCTCTCCCTGATAGGAGGTCCACTGGGGACTCGCAACACAAGCACAGCACCTCTCCAAACCCCTCTCCCTACTCCGGCCCATTTATAGACCCCAGCTGAGGGGCCCATGCATCATGGGGCCAGTTTACAGATGTTGCCATGGAAACTTGCATTGATGGCGAGACACCTCCTCAGAAACTCTTGCATCGTGGAACATAGTCAGAACTTCCATTTGAACATTCCGCACGCACTCATCTTAGAGTTTAATCATGTACTTATTTAAATAAATATAAGCCCCAAAGGGCATGAAATTCATCTGGTTTATTCACTGCTATATCCCCCCATATAGTGAGCACTCAGGCAATAATTGTTGAATTAATTAATTAATTTTTAAATAAAGTCATGGTCTGTCTCTAGACTGTAAACTTTATGAGCATAGAGACTGGGCTAATTTTTACTCAACATTTACCTCTAGTATCTAGTAGAACGCTAGCCCACTGTAGGTGTTTTAAAAGTAGTTTTTGTTTCATTTTGTTTTGGGCTGCACTGGCTTTTCTCTAATTGTGGTGTGTAGGTTTACTTACCCTGGCATGTGGGATCTTAGTTTCCTGACCAGGGATCGAACCCGTGTCCCCTGCATTGGAAGGCAGACTCTTAACCTCTGGCCCCCCAGGGAAGTCCCTAAAAGTAGCTTTGAATGAACTAATGAACCTGGGCAAGTGGCCACACTTCCGGTAGAATTCATGGATGGTCCACTAACCCCAAACATCTCTCGCACCCTTCCTCAAATTCTTCACTTGGCCACACTGCTTGAAACTGTACCCATCAGAGATCTCTCTCAGAGTGAGTCTTTAGCAATCCATATATCTGCAGTAAGTAAATGGACGCTGTCAGTGTTTATACTTATGAAGGCAGCTTGATACAGGAAGGCTAGTTGGACTTAAAAAGAGCCAGGAGGGAGCGCTCACAAGAAAAAAAATCACGGTCCTCCAGGTGGGGACCCTTTGAGAGACTTGCCAAGGAGACTGAGCCTACCAGGAGGTGAAAGGCGAATGGGAAACAAAGCCACTGTTTTTTTAGCAATGTGTTTTGCCTTTAGCTCTCTCTCCTCCCACACAGTTTTTAAGAACCACTTAATTTTTAGAGCTAGAAGGAATTTTCGATACCATCAGAGTCTGTGGTTTTTAAACATTTTTGAGCCAAAAGGAGAATTCTTTAAAACTTACCAGGAGCCAATATGAAAAACAGATAAGAAGAGATGATCTGGTTCTAGATGGACAATGAGCCAAAAAGCAAAGCACACACACACACACGATTTTCCCACAGTAGTCCCCAAACCTCCCCCTCAGAATTCCTAAGTGCTGTGAAGCAGTGGGTCCAAACACAGTCAAAGACCCATGCTGTCCTCTGTCATCAGCATGTCTGTGAGGCTGCGCTCCAGAGGTCAAAGCAAATAGACCTGACTTTTCCCTCCCTCCATTGAGGGTCAGACCTTGCTCCCTCCACTCCCCAAACTCATCTATTCTATAAATGTTTGCTAAATCAAAGAAAGAGCCCTTTCACGGGGCCACTAAAGACTTCCCCCCTAGTTTAATGTGACCAACAAATATTTACTAAGTGCTGGCTACACCCTTGACCCTGTGTATGGCACTCAAGGCAAATGGTCATTGTCATTGCTGCATTCATCCACGCTCTCCGGATGCTGTTTGTTCAACCTTCTCTGAACCATCTAAATTGCAACTAAATATCCAGCCCACATCTGTCCATCTTTTCTTCAAATGTGCTGTGAGACACACTATGAAATGATTTGCTGAAATGCAGATAAACTACATCTGTCAGCCCCCATCTATAATTCTGGTGAGACTTGCAAAAAAAAAAAATGAGGTTTGGCCCCAATTCACTCTCTGCAAACCTTGGCTGAAAGGGACGACCACTGCTTCCTGTCCTTGGAACTCACAAACCATCTGTGTAATGACCTGTTCGAGCTTCCTGCCAAGGACTGACGTCCATCTCACCAGTCAGCAGTTCCCACCAAAAGAGTTTAGGGCCTCAGGGGCTCCTGTCCCAGATGCTGGCCCAAGTCCAGGTCACAGAGATGGCTCCCTCATCCTCCTGGTTGTTACAGGAGCACAGTGGGAAGCAGGGAGGGTTCAAGTTAGTGGAATTATTTCTGTATCGGCAACACCAATCCGGGGCTCAGAATCGCTTAGCCGAGAGCAGAAGAACAAGACTGTACAAAGAAGCACGGCTGGATTCGCAACCCAGCTCTCCCACACGCTCCCTGGGTTTGGTTAACTATAGCAACCCACTCTAGTTTTCTTGCCTGGAGGATCCCTATGGACAGAGGAGGCTGGCAGGCTACAGTCCATGGGGTGACAAAGAGTCGGACACAACTGAGTGACTAAGACTTCACTTTCACTGAACCTGCCAAATGAGCTTATGCGAGGTTGTAAGGACTAAATGCAGTATGGTCCATGAAGTGCATAGAATGGTGGCTGGCACACATCATAACTGTCACTATGAGAAAATGACCTTGTTGATCAATTCCTGGAGGTCAAGGGTGGGACAAGGCAAGGGATAGGCCCAGAGAGAGGGATCTGTGTATGAGGAGCATGCTCCTAAGTACACAATTCATTTTCCCAGGCATCAGGAGGTATACAGGAAAGACAGTCTTCCTATAAAGCTTGGATTCTTACAGAGAAAAAAAATCATGAAAAAAAAATGTCCCCTTTCAGCCACATGGTTTGTGAATTTGCTGTCCTCAGGTCAGGCTGAGATCGCAGAAGACTGGCCCCCAGCTGGTTCCTGGAGTCACTTTTCAGAAGATCTATGGTTTTCATGGGCAAGTTCTTCAGTGTAGCTCCTAACCCCCAGAGAGCTCAGTACAAGAGATTCTGTCTCCTTGAGGACTCCTAGGAAAATCCAGAGGAACCAAGAGAGAGAACCCTCCAAAGAAATGTCCATCCAGAGGGCAAACGTTATCACAATCCATGCTCCCAGCCCTTGTGGGAAAATTGCTGGACAGTCACCCTATGCCTTTGTCGATTAAAATTAAACTGGCAGAATTCAGCTGTAGTGGATTTTAGAAGTCCTGGGTCAATTTCTAAAGCACATTTATTTTTTAAATACTTGAGCTAAAGGCAATAGTAATAAATGACAGCTGAGAACTTGAAGTTTTATTTTCAAACTGAAAAAAATTAGGGAGTTGGGTTGGGTATCCCTGTATATTTTCATATTAAGGATAAGTCAATAGAGAGATTCCATTGTGTTTGTCAGTCTAAAAGTAATCAATTCAATATGCCACAGTCACAGATTGAGACCCTTTAGAAAAAGCCCTCCTGGCTGGACAATATGAAAGTGACAAGGGTAGGTTAAGAGCAGAAAGCCGCTGGCGAGGTCCCTGGAAAGGGAGGTGGTGCCTGCCAGGCTGCTTCTTCACAAAGCGCCTAGTCCAGCCTGAGGCTTTGCTAGAAGGGGCAGCCCTTCCGGCCTTGACTTTGACCAACTTTCAGCAAGAGTCAGAGATCATAACCGGAACAAAACCACAGCAGCTAGGAACCCAGCATAGATGGAAACACAGCCGAGAACATCTGACCTCTGTAACTTTCAGCATTAATAAAAGGCTAACAGAAAACCAAAGGCCTATTAAATATCCCTGCCCCACCTAGATCACCACTTAATTGGGGTGGGGGGCCCTCCAGGGAGAAAGAATATAAATGGTCCCAGAGGCTGGAGAGACCTTGGTCTAAAAATTCGAGTCTGATTAAAACAAACCAGGAGCCTCAATTGCTGCCCTATGCTGACATCAGGGAACTCATTCTTAGTTCTGCTAATGGTTACAATGTAGAGATTATTATGCTTTTTTATTTCATGCACTTAATCAATGCTTGAAGAATTAAACCAGTGAGACTAAAGATCACCAAAGATCAAACTTCCTCATCCATCACAGAAGGACATCTATTCTCAGAGCCAGCCTCTCGTTAAGAAGTCCCCAGGTTCCTTACCAGGGTTTTGGTAGTCCTACTCTTATATTGGAGGCTTAGTCAGAGCAGTTCATAAGCTGTCATTAGAAAACTCTTCTGTGTATATGTATCTCCCCAACATACTTACCAGAAAGTCTCCAAAAGGAGAAAGGTTCATCTCTTTGCTTTAGGAACCTTGAACCTAGTTAACATCAATGTCCACCAGCTTGAGGAACACACACACACACACACACACACACATCACTGATGAGAATGGTATCAGTTAAATCTTCTTTAATCAACTGGCTAAGAGTAGATCTTGTTCTTTATTTATTCACCATTTTTTTGTATTGCTAATAATTAGATCCTTTACTATGAGCCAGGCACTGTGCTATATTCTTACCAAATTAATCATCTTCAGGTATCAGAAAGGTTTCAGTATATGTAGAAAAGATAGAAGTGAAGTGAAAGTGAAAGTCGCTCAGTCGTATCAGACTCTTTGCAACCCCATGGACTATACAGTCCATGGAATTCTCCAGGCCAGCATACTGGAGTCAGTAGCCTTTACCTTCTCCAGGGGATCTTCCCAACCCAGGGATCGAACCCAGGTCTCCCGCATTGCAGGTGGATTCTTTACCAGCTGAGCCACAAGGGAAGCCCAGACATGATAGATGACCTTGGTAATCATGATTCAGTAGATCCGGGGTTTGGAATCTGTGTGTTTGACAAGGATCTCAACTGATACTTATGACTGAGCAGCTCTCCTGGGAGGCGTCCCAATTTGCCCACAGCCTCCTGACTGAGGTGCCCCCAGTTTCCTGGCAGGTGGGATCTCATCACCGCGGAGCAGAGAGAGGCTGGTCACCTGAGTGAGGGGTGCTGACCTCCCAATGTGACTTAAGAATCCATTCACTTTCCCTGGGCCATCACACAGCAGACTCAAATTGATCAGATAGTCTGTAACCACCAGATCCTCTTCACCCCAGCTATGACTGAGCCAGGGTTTCCCCCATGCCAGAATCAGTTTTCTTAAGTGCTAGACCTGGTTTTTAATCCTAAATACCTAAGTTATTGAATTTAGCCTATTGTTGCAGCTTGTCCAGTTCCCTTTCTCATCCTGGCTCCATTCTCCCATGCATCAGGCAGCCCTCATTGCCAGGAGCCATCAGGACATGTGGCAGAAAATGCCCATGTACCCTGTTCTCCACTGGTGGCAGGAGTTGCCCAGACCAGCAGCTCTGGGCTTGGCCATAGCCCCTCCACCACCAGGAATTCCCCTCTCCTGTTGAGTTCTTCCAGAATCATCTCTATCCTCTCTGTGTATTTTTTTTTTACAAGCTTTTTAGCTATTGAAAACCAAAGCAGGCCACTGTAAGGAAACTTTTATTGGAAAGAAACTGTCTGCCCTAAGGACAGTACCTTTTTTGCGTTTATGAAATTCTCAGAGTTAAAACCATGATTTAAAGAAATGGGAGGCCAACTAACTTGAAGTCTATTTTGGTTAACATTCATGTTGATGGTGGTTTCACCTATTGAAACAGCAAAAATATTTAACAGAAATATCCACATAGGAAACCAAGACAGCCCCACATAGGGAGTCCAAGAAACCTTGGAGTTGGGCCCTCTCCTTCCCCTTTGTGGCTCAGCTTTTCCGGCCTTTAAGGGAATGATGATTCCTGCTCCCTCCTCTTCACATGGAGCTACTGAAGTGATCCACAAGATAAGGCCATACTGGCATTAGAGTTTCTGAGGCAAAATTAAACAGTTACAGTTATAGCATCATCCCCTGAAACTATGATTCCTTATCCACCAAATGATCCCAGTGGTGCCTGGAATGATGAAAGCGTTAGTTGCTCGGTTGTGTCCTTCTCCTTGCGACCCCATAAACTGTAGCCCACCAGGTTCCTCTGTCCATGGAATCCTCTAGGCAAGAATACTGGAGTGGGTTGCCATGCCCTCCTCCAGGGGATCTTCCCAACCCAGGAATCAAACCTGGATCTCCCACACTGCAGGCAGATTCTTTACCATCTGAGCCACCAAGGGAGCCTGATGAGAAATGCTTAAATTTGGGTAAAGAAGCAATTAGCTGAGCGTTTTCTCATATGTTGAGGAACAACAAGACACTGCTTTGAAACCTCCAAGTCCGAGACACAAGGAAGACCACAGCTTGTATCTATAACCTAAAAGGCTTCCATGTACTATTTAGGAATTATCAATAAGAATCACTCTGAAATCAGGTGTGTGTATTGTTCTCTATTTCTTTAAAACAACTTTTCAAAACACGTATTCTATGTCTTAGCTTCAGTTGAATGTGCTTCTGAGGGTGGATTTACGTAACAAGTAGTTGACTGTCCTCTGGTGGATGTGCACCTTCTCCTTGAACGGAGATTGTTGGGGGCTGATATCTACTAACTGTGAAACTACAGGGTGGAGTGTTTGACCCCTGGAAGTCCCTTTGCTCAATGATTCCTCTCCCCTGTATCAAATTTGTTTTGAAACTCAAAGAGGTCATCGTTGCCTCAAATACAAAGAGTGATTTTATGTGATATGTCTTGGGAATACAGCTCATATGATCCATCATAATAAAATGAAGGTGTATTAAATAAAACATCATGTACAGAACAGAGAAGATGGATGGGATGTCACAAAAAAGACTTAAGCAATATTTGTGTATATACTAAGTGGAAACATATGGGAAGGCGTTTTTTTCTGTTGCCTTTTTTCCATCAGTGTAAGGCTTTTAAATGACACTATACATTTATAACAGTGGCCTGCTGTCCAGGAATTATCATGAGATCCTCCAATTACAGAGGCTTCTCAAGTGGTTCAGCAGTAAAGAATCCGCCTGCCAATACAGGAGACGCAAGTTCGATCCCTGGGTTGGGAAGACCCCCTGGAGAAGGAAATAGCAACCCACACCAGTATTCTTACCTGGAGAATCCCATGGAAGAGGAGCCTGGTGGGCTATAGTATGTGGGGTCACAAAGAGTTGGACCCGACTTAGTGACTGAGCACACACGTGATTACAGAGGACCAGAACTCAGTGGCCACTATACCCCCAAACAATCAAGTTCCAGTGAAACTTACTTAAAGACACATTTCAAAAGTATCTATACAACGTTATGCACCTAAAATACAGTAAAATCTCACCAGATATCAGAGTTTGGGAGTTTTATTTGCCCTTACACCCAAATGAAAGATTGTTTCTTTTAAAATGATCCAGATAAAGCCCCATCTTGTCCCTGTATCATAATTCAACTTTTAATGTGAGTGAGAGTGAAAAGGGGACCTAAAAATAAAAGGCATTCAGTGCGGTCTTAGTTCAAATCATGGCACAGTTCATCAAAGAAAGACTGTTGGCAGTTGATTAATTTTGCCTGGATGGCATTTTCCCCTCTGGAAAGAAAAAAAAAAAATCTCTGGTTCCTGTTGCATCACCCAAAAAAAGGCAGATCCACTGAAATGTGAAAATGGTGAAATGTGGAAAAATCATATAGCTCCCAAATATTAACAGTGTTCAAGCTGGGATCGTGGGCCTGAGGTTTTCTTTTATCTTAGTTCTATAAAGTTTTTAATGTCCTCAATTGTTTTTATTTAATGAAAGAAGTGGGAATTTAAGAAGAGAGAAAGCTGCAAATGCATGCTTGAAGGGGTGATTGTAGAACTGGGTCTGTAATATCTGAGCTAACTTTCTGGGGGTAAAACATGCTCCAGTTCATTGCATCAAAGCAAGGTGTGAGTGGTTGGTTACACGAGAGCATGATGGTTCTTTGCCTTGACCACTTCTGCTTACACTGCATCCAGCACCGTCTTCACATCTGTGGCCCAAGTCTCCCAAGACTCTCATTTGCAAGGTCACATCATTTAAATTCATTTCCTGGTCTTCTTGTCTTTCTTTTTGTCTAGTGATTCCCCAAGGTCTTTGGATTCAGCACTTTGGTATGAAATTCAGTCTTCATTTAGTTCAGAATTTTTTTTCTTTTCTCAGTGACAGAATATGATGAGGTAATGTTTTCTGGCAGGCTGACCCAAGATTTGAACCTTTAAAAGTGAAAAGCACTGAGAGCTGAAAAAGCCAGTGTACAATATTTATTCAATATTCTTGAGTAGAGAGTGATGTCTTCCTAGTGTTAATAACAGAGTGACAGAACTGTCATTGTCCCCACATGTGCCCATTGCAAAATTATAAACATATTAGTTATTCTCTATAACAATAGTAATAAACTGTAGAAACTTTAAAAAATGACCCAAGAAAACTGTCTTTTCCCCCAGAGACTATTTAGTAGGCTTTCTGTATTGGTCTGAACAATAGCAGGCCGGAAAGTGGATAAGGAATGACTCCAAAATCACTGGATGCTGAGGAAAGGGATGAGGAGTGAAGTGGTGTTGGAGGCACATTGTCTGGTTTCCAAGGCAGCGGAGGTGGAGGAGGCATCCTTGTGTAGGTCTCCTTAGACTGGAGCAGAACAGCACCATTGTCCCAGCCCCGGCATATCAAGAAGATAAACTTTGTAAAGGTTCTCCTCATTCATAAAAAGGGATGTGAAGTGATAGTACTCTGACATTTGTGGTCCATAAACCCCTTTTGCATGGCCTAGAACCTTCTCTGAGGTTTTATTTTGCATAAATTACAGTTTCATAATCACTTTCCAGAACTGTTCCTTTTTGTACTCTTTAATGTACCTTCAGGTACAGGAGAAGTGACATCTTTTCATTTATATAAAGAATGCATACATTTGTGATTTGCATTCAGAAAAAGCCCCTTCACTAACCATGTTCCACACTTTGGGGGTCCCTGGAGTTCCAAGAGAAACAAGGAAATGGCTCTCTTCAAGTCCAGAACAGTTCTGGGATGGCATCAGGTCACCTCTACTCAGAAGGCCCTGGTGGGACAGTGAACCACAGCTTGAGATCACTTCAGGAGTACATGGATAGGGAATAAAATAGTACAGACAAGGGTGATTGAGTAACCAACAGCTTGGACATTGACAGACCCAGAGGGAGGGCCATGCCTTACTCAGCCAGCTCCTCTTTGTAGATAACATCGCAAGCAACCTCTTCTGTCAATCTCACCCAAATGCTGTCTGCCACTCCTCAGCTGACATCTCCCTTTCTATAGTCTATAGTCTATAGTCTCCCTTCCCTTCTTAACTGGTTTCTCATTTTGGTTTGGTAGGTTTCCCCTTCTACTAATTTACCAATCTGGAGAGATGAGGGTTCTGAATTTTCTGACTTCCTTCTCAGTTCATCCTTAAAATGGAACTGTGAAGAAGTGCTCTCATTGGAAAGATAGCCCTCTACATGAGCAGAGTAATTCAGGACTTTCTCCTTCAGCCCAAGGCTGATCCACACTTGGAGATCAAGAATTTCCTGCAATGGGGGCAACCGGGGTTTGATCCCTGGGTCAGGAAGATCCCCTGGAGAAGGGCATGGCAACCCACTCACTCCAGTTTTCTTGCCTAGAGAATCCCATGGACAGAGGAGCCTGGCGGGCTGTGGTCCATAGAGTTGCAAAGAGCCAGACATGACCAAAGCGACTTAGCATACACACATATGTTAATCCCAGACTCCTAATTTATCTCTCTTCCCCCTTTTCCCTTTGGTAACCATAAATTTGTTTTCTATGTCTATAGGTCTATTTCTGTTTTGTAAATAAGTTCACTTGTATCTCTCTTTATTTAGATTCCACATATAAGAGATATTATATATTTCTCTTTGTCTTACTTCACCTAATATGATAATCTCTAGGTCCATCCATGTTACAACAAATGGCATTATTTCATTCTTTTTATGGCTGAGTAATATCCCATTAGACATATATACAAGCCACATCTTCTTTATTCTTTCATCTGTCAATGGACATTTAGGTTGCTTCCATGGCTTGACTATTGTAATAGTACTGCTATGAAGATTGGGGTGTGTGTATTGAATCAGAGTTTTCTTCAGATACATCTCCAGGAGTGGAATTGTAGAACTGTGGTGCTGAGAAGACTCTTGAGATTTCCTTGGACTGCAAGGAGATCAAACCACCCAATCCTAAAGGAAATCAACCATGAATATTCATTGGAAGGACTAATGCTGAAGCTAAAGCTCCAATACTTTGGCCACCTGATGCGAAGAGCTGACCCACTGGAAAAGATCCTGATGCTGGGGAAGATTTAAGGCAAGAGGAGAAGGGGATGACAGAGGATGAGATGGTTAGATAGCATTACTGACTCAATGGACATGAATTTGAGCAAACTATGGGAGATAGTAAAGGACAAGGAAGCCTGTCATGCTGCAGTCCATGGGGTCACAGGGAGTCAGACACGACTTAGCAACTGAACAACAACAACAAAGGAGAAGAGGGAGGGCTTCCATGGTGGTGCTAGTGGTAAAGAATCTGCCTGCTATTGCAGGAGATGTAAGAGGCACGGTTCGATCCGTGGGTTGGGAAGGTCCCCTGGAGGAGGGCATGGCAACCCACTCAGGTATTCTTGCCTGGAGAATCCCATGGACAGAGGAGCCTGGCGGGCTACAGTCCATGGGGTCACACAGAGTCGGACACAACTGAAGCAACTTAGAATTCATGCCCACAGGGGAAGAGGGAACACAAAGCAAATTAACAAAAGCCTGACTTGTTAATTTTTCAGGGCAGCCACATTCCTATCCATAAATGTAATCATCTGCTCCAGATCATTCTCTGCCCCCTGTTGAGTGAGGCCTAGTGAAAGCCTGGTCACTTAGGCAGGACCTGGAGCAGATCATGCAGCCAAGGGAAATGAAGGTCAAGCTAGTTTCAAAGGTCTTATCAACCCATAGGAATGAGAGAGCCTGGGGCCAGAAGAGTGTTCAAGAAGGAAGAAATGCAGAAAAACAGTTGCATCAACATAACCTGGGTGGAGGCCAAGAAGAATTCCAGAATCAGAGATCCATGCAAGCACCTGGGTGACATTTTGCTGCCATGGGAGGGGCTTGTACAACTGGGAGGGACCATTTAAATAGATAGAAATGAAGCAGGCAGTGCCACCCGTCTCTCCAAGTGAAGAGTGGACCCTCTACTAAGAGTGAACTCTCTACTGAGCCCACTTCCACTGAACAAATAAAATGTGTTGGTCATTGGCAACATCCTTTATTTGCAATTAAGGTGCTGAAATCCCCAGAAGCTTTCCTATATTTTATATCCTGCTTCTTTCCAAGGGAGTTAAGGTATAATTTTTTTCCTCTTAATGATTCGTGCTGTACCCTCACTAAATATCAGTCTAACAAACCATTTCTTCCCAGATCTGACAGAATGTAAGCTCAGACCAGCCTGGGAAGAATTAAATATCACAAATATTTAATTAATGAGCCTGAATTAGTGAGGTGTTTCCTGTACCACGGAGATGAGGCATTTCAATACTGGGTCCCCTTTCAGATCCAACTCTACATTGTGTCATAGTTAGGAAGAATATGGGGGCCCAGTGGAGGCCTGAAACTAATTTTGAGGCTGAATAACTTAATGTTTTTTACTCCTAAATGAATCCCAGATTTTGAATGCTATAAATTTTCCATTTCTTCGGCTGGCAATGGCAAACATCAACCATGACCTTTCAGGGCTTTGACTACTGTCTTCCTTTGGTTTCAATTTAAGAGGCACTCTGGCAGGATCACAGTAGCCCTTACCTGAAAAGCAGATGAGTCCAGGAAAATGTCAGTGGCAGCTCGGAGCCAGCTGGGCAAGGATCAGCCTGTGTAAATTTGAAGTGGGCAGCCAACTGCATGGTCAGCATTTAAGAGGCATCCCAAAGCCTACCTGCTCCAGCAAGTCACCACAGTGGCTTGCCATAGTCCCCCAAATGCCCATTATTGGGGCCATCCCTTTAGAGTTAAACACTATCTCGGGACTTTCCCTTTAGGAGTTACAATATTAAGGTTAGAGTTTCAGCTGATCTAGCAAATCCCAAAACAATACAAGCTAGGGGCAACAAGATAGGGGCTTCCCAGGTGGCTCGATGGTAAAGAATCTGCCTGCCAAGGCAGGAGACACAGGTTCAATCCTTGGGCCAGGAAGGTCCCCTCGAGAAGGAAATTACAACCCACTCCAGTAATTTTGCCTGGGAAACCTCACGGACAGAGGAGCCTAGCAGGCTACAGTCCATGGGGTCACAAAAGAGTCAGTCATGACTTAGCAACTGAACAAACAGCAAAGAAGACAGAACTTTTTTTCCTCACATGTAACCTTCTGGGGATAAGTCATCCAAAGTCAATATGGCGGCTTCAGTATGGTGGCTCTATGCTGTCAGGGGTCCAGGTTCCTTCTGTCTGTGTCTCCACTAACCCAAGTGTAGTGGCTTTCATCTGCATAGTCCAAGAAAGGAACAGTGGAGGGTATGTCCCTTCCTTTTAAGGCACTACCTAGAATTTGTACACACCGCTTCTGCTCACAGCCAACTGGTCAGAGTTTAGGTCATGTGGCCACACCTTGACACAAAGGAAGACCCACCCATGTGCAAATTTCTGCATCACACTAGGTCAGCTTTCAGCATCACTTACCCCACCTCTTGAACCAATTTATGCAAGCAAGGCTGGGAAGTGTAGTCATTACTATGTGGTCCTGTGCCCAGTGAAACTCCATGGTTCTACCCCTGAAGGAAGAAAGTGAAAATAGGTGTGGGAGACAGTTAGCCATTGCTTTTTACAGTATATGTTTGCAGACATGAAAAGAAAGACCCTATTAAGGAATAAACCTTCATAGTGGTCCCAGCTTATGGATCATATTAGAGATTGTCACATAGAAAGCACAGAGGGACTGAAAGGGTAAGCAAGTTTTGATTAGAAGAAAGTGGGGATATATGGAACCCTTCTCTAGGAAGGGCAGCTGGAGGGCACTAAAATTCTGAGGAAGTTAAAAATAGAGATGCGGAAAGCTCGAAGGGAATGGTGGGAACAGGGACATATCAGGACCCAAAGCCAATTCTCAAATATGTAATATTACTGGTGGCCAGCTCTTTAAGTAGACATGCTTCTTGATTCCTTCTGCTCTAGATTCATTCCAATCTAAAAAGCACATGTTGCTCAAAAGAAAGAGTTTAGCATTCAGCAGAGCTGGAGTTACAGCTCTCCTCCATCATTTACTTGCAGAAAGACCCTGGACAAATTACTTAGCCTTTCTGAGCCCATTTCTACATTTTGGAATCACAGTATTAATATTAACCAATAGTACTATTAGGGCTTCCCTGTTGGCTCAGATGGTAAAGAATCTGCCTGCAATGCAGGAGACTCGCATTCCATCCCTGGGTCGGGAAGATCCCCTGGAGAAGGAAATGGCAACCCACTCTAGTATTTTTGCCTGGAGAATTCCATGGGCAAAGGAACTTGGTGGGCTACAGTCCATGGGGTCTCAAAGAGTCAGATACAACTGAGCAACTAACACACGCACACAGTACCATTAAGCACAAAATGAGATGATGTATATAAAACAAGTAGTACTAAGCCTGGCTCAGTGAATGGTGGATGCAATTAGTATGAAACCTTTCATCTCGTGATAAGCAACTGGTCCCTCAAATATGGAGCTTAGACATTATGACAGGTCACAGGATAGAAAAACGGTACATGTGTGAGATGCTGTGAATCTAAAGGACACATACCCATTTAGGATGCCAGCCACTCATTGGCAAGAGTATAGTAGTCACAAAAGCAAAATGTTCTTTATATTTTAATTAATATTCTCTCCACTTGGGAAAAGCACTTTGATAACTACAGGCATTGGAAAAAATCTTGCCCTAAAGATGGAATTCCTCACATTGTTCAAAAGAAGAAAACAGACCTTCATCCAGGAGCTTGTATGTGTGGAGCAGGATGAGGCTGGAGCTATGCACCAGATGAATAAGTAATTTCATAATTTTACATTTCACATCCAAGCTAAATAATGCTTTTCGCAAGGCAATCTCAGCTTATCTTCTGGCCCCTATTTTTTAAGGCAAATATCTCAACATAAATAAAATAATAAATAGACTATATTAATGATAGTTCTAAGTAGTCAGAGTCATTTAACTGGGATTATGGACAAGGACAGGGAAAATATCCTCAAGATTGTTAACTGGAAGAGACAGAAAGGGAGAGAAGGAAGGCTCTGAATAAAATTAGTTCATCTTGGGTCAGACTTTCACTCACTCAGCATGACCATGCCACAGTGTTTTCTTAAATTTTAGAAAAGTGCATGAAAGCAACATTATTACTGAGACCCATCCAAAATGTCAATTAAAACCAGGCTTTTTGGAAAAATAATTGCTGCACTGCTTAGAAGGACCCAACATTGAACTTGATACCACCAATGAAGAGAAAATGGTCAATACCAAGGGCTGGTTTTTAGAAAAGCAACACTTAGAAACAATATTTAGGGCATCAGGTCCAACCACTCAGCACCATTCGCTTCCTCTTGAATCAGCAAATGTTTTCAATTAATTCTACCTCTAAAGAGCATGACCCTTGGAATCTCTGCATACATCTTTGTCTTGCTACCCTGAATGCTCTGAATTTTTAGAGTCCCTTTGGCCACTGATCACCTTTCCTGGATCTCCTTTCTCTGGTCCTATTCCTTTTTTTGTTGTTGTTTTTTTTAAGACGTGTCAGAACTAGACAGGTGCAGACATAATACGTCAAGGTTTTATATAATGATGAGACATAAATAGGGGATTTAAGCATCAAGTGGGAAACTTCATTTGTAAAGAAGTTCCTTATGTCACTGTGTATGTTTTTGTCTTTGTTGACCGCAATGGCATATTGATCTTCCTCAGAAGCCATAAGAGTGAATCCTTCTCTATGTGGACTTACTAATACATTCATTTGCATGACAAGTAATTTATTGCAACTTTAGGCATAGTTTAGACATGGGCACTTAGCAGACTTTCATGTAACCTTAGGACAGAATTTATTCATCCACATTTGAGTAACAGGATTACTTTACCTTACTGTATTTCCTCTCTGTCAGGATACTTATAAAAATATGTTTAAAGACTTTCAATGCTGGAATGGCAATTGGAGCATAGGTACTTCACTTGACTGCAGAAGCAGGGAAGACCTTTCAACTTTGAGCTACCCACTGGCAGCATAGGAGTAAGTGATGGGATATCCCAGACCCAGCTCACATAAGTAAGCTTGCACAAGTGTATAAACAAGGAAAAGCCTTTCAATATTGCAACATCTTGCCTATTTCCTTCCCAGTTCAGCCTTGTCTCATCACCATAACAGCCTACATTTCATAGTGAATAATGTAGGGTAATATCAAGAGAACAAAAAGGGAAAATTCTGATGGTTTCCTTTGGGGTTGTATCTTTCTCTCATTTAGCGAGCTTATCTTTCTCCTGAGGGCCCATGGATTCTAGCCATCTGAAGTCCTAGCCATTCAGTCAGTGAGTAGAGCAAAGATCATGGTCCTTACCAACACCTTTGAAGGATACCAAGTTGAGTCCACAAAAATGAGAAACCCACAACAATTCCTTTACTCAGCTCCACAAAAAGGAATGATCCTACTAGGCAAAGAGAATCTGTGACAGGTACCAATCTGTGACAAGTCATTCTAAAATATAATGGCTTATTTCAGTACCAACATGTGACAAGTCACTCTAAAATATAATGGCTACAAAGGCTTCCCCCATGGCTCAGCAGTAAAGAATCTGCCTGCAATGCAGGAGATATGGCTTCGATCCCTGGGTTGGGAAGATCCCCTGGAGGAGGACATGGCAAACCACTCCAGTATTCTTGCCTGGAGAATCCCATGGACAGAGGAACCTGATGGGCTACAATCCATGGGGTCACAAAGAGTCAGACATGACTGAAGTGACTTAGCGTGCATGCTTGCACGATGGCATATTTCACAGAACTAAAACAAATAGGTCTAAAACTTGTATGGCATCACAAAAGATCCCAAATAGTCAAAATAACCTTGAAAAAGAAAAACAAATCTGAAGGTATCACACTCTCTGAGTTTAAAGAAGACATACAGGAAAGTTAATTCCTACAGCTCCAAATGGGAGAAAATAATTGTAAATGAAGCAACTGATAAGGGATTACTCTCCAAAATATACAAGCAGCTCATGCAGCTCAATATCAGAAAAACAAACAACCCAATCAAAAAATGGGCAGAATACCTAAACAGACATTTCTCCAAAGAAGACATACAGATGGCCAATAAACACATGAAAAAAAATGCTCAACATCGCTCATTACTAGAGAAATGCAAATCAAAACTACAATGAGGTATCACCTTACACCAGTCAGAATGGCCATCATCAAAAAATCTACAAACAATAAATGCTGGAGAGTATGTGGAGAAAAGGGAACTTGCACAGTTGGTGGGAATGTAAATTGATACAGCCACTATGGAGAGCAGTATGGAGATTTCTTTAAAAACTAGGGATAAAAGTACCATATGACCCAGCAATCCCACTACTGGGCATGTACCTTGAGAAAACCATAATTCAAAAAGACACATGTACCCCCAATGTTTATCGCAGCACTATTTACAATAGCTAGGACATGGAAGCAACCTAGGTGCCCATCAACAGATGGCTGGATAAAGAAGTTGTGGCACATATATACAATGGAATATTACTCAGCCATGCAAAGGAGCAGATTTGAGTCACTTCTAGTGAGGTGGATGAACAGAGCAGAGTGAAGTAAGTAAGAACGAGAAAAATAAATATCATGTAATTGGAGCTGATGGTAAAGAACCCTCCTGCCAATGCAGGATGAATAAGAGACATGGGTTTGACCCCTGAGTCAGGAAGATCCCCTGGAGGAGGGCATGGCAACCCATTCCAGTATTTTTTTTTAATTTATTTTTTAATTGAAGGATAATTGCTTTATAGCATTTTGTTGTTTTCTGTCAAACCTCAACATGAATCAGCCATAGATATACATATATCCCCCTCCCTTTTGAACCTCTCTCCCATCTCCTTCCCCATCTTGCCTGGAGAATTCCATGGACAGAGGAGCCTGGCAAGCTACAGTCCATAGGATCACATTGGTCGGACATGAGTTGGACATGACTGAAGCGACTTAGCACACATGGAATCTAGAAAAATGGTACTGATGAAACTATTTGCAGGGGAAGAATAGAGACACAGACATAGAGAACAGACTTGTGGACACTGCAGGGGAAGGAGAGAGTGGGACACATTGAGAGAGTAGCATTGACCATAATAGAATTTACCATATATAAAATAGATAGCTAGTGGGAAGTTGCTGTATAACACAAGGAGCTCAACCCAGTGCCCTGTGACAACATAGAGGGGTGGGATGAAGTAGGAGGTGGAAGGGAGTTTCAAGAGGGAGGGGACATTTGTATACTTTTGGCTGATTTACGTTGTTGTATGGCAGAAACCAACACAACATTGTAAAGCAATTATCCTCCAATAAAAAAAGTTTTTTTAAGTACCAAAAAAAAAAAAAAGACACACATATGGCCAACAGGCATGCTGCTAGTTATCAGGGACATGCAAATCAAAACCACAATGAGATACTGCCTCACACCTGTTAGAATGGTTATTATGGAAAAGACAAGGAATAGAAATGTTGGAGAGGATGTGGAGAAAAGGGAACTCTGTGCACTGCTGGTAAGAATGTAAATTGGTGCAGCCACTATGGAAAACAGTATTAAGATTCAAAAAAAATTAAGAATAGTGTGTGTGTCTCTCTGTGTGTGTGCCAAGTCACGTCAGTTGCATCTGACCCTGTGCAACCCTATGGACTGTACCCTGCCAGGTTCCTCTGTCCATGGGATTCTCCGGGCAAGAATACTGGAGTGAGTTGGATGCCCTCTTCCAGGGGATCTTCCCAACCCAAGAATCAAACCCACATCTCTATGTCTCCTGCATTGGCAGGTGTGTTCTTTATCACTAGTGCCACTTGGGAAGCCCAGAATTACCATATTGGGTGACCCAGCTATTCCACTTCTGGACACTAACTTGGAAAGACATAGACTCTTGTGTGTTCACTGAAGCATTTTTTCCAATAGCCAAGATATGGAAAAAGCCTAAGTGTCTGTCAGTGGATGAATGGTGGTGTGTATGTATGTATATGTGCATATGTGTATACATATGTATATATGTATACATATACACATATATATATACACACATATGTGTATATATATATACACACACACACACACACACACATAAATGGGCTTCCCAGGTGCACTCAGATGGTAAAGAATCTGCCTGCAATGCAGGAGACCCAGGTTTGATCCCTGGGTTGGGAAGTTCCCCTGGAGAAGGGAATGGCAACCCACTCCAGTATTCCTGCCTGGAGAATTCCATGGACAGATGAGCCTGGCATGCTACAGTCCATGGGGTCGCAAAGAGTAGGACACAACTGAGAGGCTAACATTTTCATTTTTACTTTTCATACACATAAACACAATGGAGTACTACTTGGCCATAAAAAAGAATGAAATCCTGTTATTTGTAACAATATGGATGGACTTTGAGGATATTATGCTTAGCTAATAAGTCAAACAAAGACAGCTACCTTAGTCTATCACTCATATGTGGAATCTAAAAAACAACCACCACCACCAACAACAACAAAAACCAAACTCATAGATACAGAGGACAGATTAGTTGTTATCAAAGGGGAAAGAGGTAGGCACGGACAAAATGGGTGAAGGGGATCAATTGTATAGTGATGGATGGTAACTAGACCTGTGGCGGTGATTGCTCTGTAGTGTACACAGATGCTGAACTCTAATGCTATCCTCCTCAAACTTGTATAATAAAATAAGTAAATAAAACATAGTGGTTTAAAACAATAACTTGCTATTGCTCTCACAGTTCTGTGGGCTGACCTGACTCACCTGTATAATTCTCACCTGGGGTCTGATCTCATAAAGTTGCAGCCAGATGGTGGCTAGAGCAAGAGTCATCAGGATGGACTGGGCTAGATGTCCAGAAAGGCTTCTTCACTCACCTGTCTGTGCCCAGTGCTCTCCACATGGCCTTTCACTACAGTAGTCTGGACCTCTTACACCAAGTCTCAGGGCACCAAAAACAGGAAGCAGAAACTTCCAGGCCACTTGATATCAGTCTCAAAGCTAGTACATCATCTCCATTATGTTTCATTATTCAAAACTATCACAAGACTTCCCTGGTGATACAGTGGATAGGAACCTGCCTGCCAATGCAGGGGACACAGGTATGATCCCTGGTCCGGGAAGATTTCCACATGCCGCATGGAGCAACTAAGCCCATGCACCACAAATACTGAGCCCACGCTCTGCAACTACTGAAGCCCTTGCGTCTAGAGCCCGTGCTTTGCAACAAGAGAACTTGCTTCAATGAGAAGACCATACACAGCAACTAAGAGTAGCCTCCACTCACTGCAACTACAGAAAGCCCGTGAGCAGCAACAAAGACCCAGGGCAACCAAAATAAATAAATAAATAACTCTAAATAAGTAAACTATCACAAACCAGATTCAAGGGAGTGGAAAAATGGACTCTTCCTCACCAGGGGGAGAAGTCTGTACTCAGAAGAAGGAAGGAGTTGATGGCAGCCATTCCTGCAGACAAGCTATCCAAACAGAAAGAGAGAATTCTTTGGAACAGAACTCTCTGCCTAGACTGCTCTGAGAGAGGCCCCTCCCCTGCTGCTCTTGGGTGGCCCAGTGACTAAAGCAGCAAAGCAAAATTTGAGCAAATGCAATTGTTTAAAACTGAAGTATAGAGGAATTAATAAACCCATACTACTCCTAGACTTCAACAGATCAAGCTGATGAAAAAATAAATAAACAACAGATAGGCTTTAATCTAATAAAAATAGATTTTTGGATATTTCTTTAACAGTGTACCCATCAACTAGAAAATTCACAGTATTTTTTAAATTTGTGAAAAATTACTATAACTTAGGCAACAAAGAAAACTGGGAAGAGGAGAAAAAATATAATTTTACAGGCCATGTTTTCCCCACCACATCACCACCAAAAATACAAATAAACAAACCACCCCTGGAAGTTAGGAATAAGAATTTAACTCTTTTTTAAAGCCCTTAGAAATTTTAAAACACTCTCATAAATTACCAGAGAAGGCAATGGCACCCCACTCCAGTACTCTTGCCTGGAGGATCCCATGGATGGAGGAGCCTGGTGGGCTGCAGTCCATGGGGTCGCAAAGAGTCGGACACGACTGAGTGGCTTCACTTTCACTTTTCCCTTTCATGCACTGGAGAAGGAAATGGCAACCCACTCCAGTGTTCTTGCCTGGAGAATCCCAGGGACGGCGGAGCCTGATGGGCTTCCGTCTATGGGGTCGCACAGAGTCGGACACGACTGAAGCGACTTAGCAGCAGCAGCATAAATTACTGTTGAATCTAAGGGGAAATGAAAACGACAATTGCTGGGATTCTAGAAAATAATGACAATTAGAACACCACAACTAAAACCTATAGGAATTGGAAAAGATCATAGCCTTGATTTTTTTCATTATTAGAAAAAATGAAAACAATGAGCTAAGCATTCAGTTAAAAATTAGAAAAGAATATGAAACAAATCTACAAAAAACAGTAACAAGGAATCTAAGAACAAATTAATGAAAACCAAGCAAAATGAGTAGAACTGAGAAATGTCTTAAAAAGTTTTCTTTGCAAATACCAGTATCATTGACAAATCTTTGAAATTCAGAAAAGTCAGGATATATAAATATGTATAACATGGATAATGAGAAAAGGGGTATTATCACAAAAAAGAGATTTGCTTAATTGTAAGAATTTCCTATCTACAAAGCATAGATCTATGCCAGGGATTAAAAAATCTTCATAAAATGAATGATTTTCTAAGGATAAATTATAGAAATAGACTCAACAAAAACTATAAAACCTAAATAGGTCAATATCTGTGGCAAAAACTTTTAAAACCATCAAAAAGCTGCACTTAAGAAAAATAACATGTCCAGAAAGATTTTGAGAGAATTTTCTCATTCTTTAGTGAACTAATAATTCTTAGGCTATTTCACAAATATAGAATATACAAAAAAGATGAAAATCGTCCCAATTCCTTTAGTGAAAACTATTACCTTGATGATAAAAAGAACAAAAGTGGCCAATCTCACATGTGAAAATTGGTGCAAAGATCCCAAATCAAAAATTAACAATTTCAGAAGTTTATTTTAGAAATATGAGGATAGTAAGAAATTAAATAGACTCATAATGCCCAATAAAGAATTTAATAATTGCATTTGGTATTTCCATGTGACAGATTATGCAACCATGGAAAATGGCAGGGGAGAAATGACCATAGCATTTTATTTAAAAAACTCTGATACACGATGATACCATTTTTTGTAAACTTGTGCCCACCCTGTGTGTGTATGTATGTGTGTGATCTGAAAGAATGAGCACAACTCTGAGTGTGATCATTGAAATTCTTCCCTCCTCTTTTCCCTCCTTCCTTTGTGCATTTTCCAAACTTTCCACAAATAAATTGTAGAACTTGGTAATCGGAAAAAAAGGCGGAATTTTGCTCTTAAATGTCTTATCTCAATCGTCGTTCTTAACAAACCCCATGTTTACACGTGTCCCACTAAAGATGTGCCATTTTTATATATTTCTACCCTTTCATTTTTCTAGTTTGCTCTTGTTACCAAATATTTCCCTCGTGCTTTCATCTTACCCTCAGTTTTGGCATCCAAAGAAGTTATTATGGAGAGCAGGCCAGTATGTGTGTCAGCAAAATGCATCAAATAACTAAAGGAATTGACCTTGGATCCTCTTCCATGAACAGCACATAAAAGGCAGGCTATTATATGAGATTTATAGACAGGGTAAGGGTGCAGTGGAGAAAAGGGAGCAGAGAAAAATTCTGGCATCACCACTCACAACACACCCTTCTCTTCGCCCTCGGCTCTGACTTTGGGGAAGAGGAAGAAGGCAAGACAGGTGTCTCTGCAACTTTGTCCCTGTCCTCGACTTGGGCCTATGAATGGATGCTGTTAAATGAAAAGCCCGAGTGTGGTATCTTCATTTCCAGTGATGGACCAAAGCTGAAGTGTAGGGTTCAAAAATAGAAAAGCACATGAAATTGGCAGAAAGAAATACCAAGGGCGCAGGGCCAATTCGTGCTGAGGAGCTTGGATATTTTCCTGTAGAAGGTGGGGAGACACTGAAGAATTTAAGCAGGAAGACAACATTGACTGTGTGTCTATGTAATATATATATGATTATATATATATTCATATTTACATATAGAAATATATGAATGTTTATATATACAGGCATGTGCTATGCTTAGTCACTCAGTTGTGTCCAACCCTTTGAAACCCCATGGACTGTAGCCCGACAGGCTTCTCTGTCCAAGGGGATAAAGTGGGTTGCCATGCCTTCCTCCAGGGGATCTTCCCAACCCAGGGATTGAACCCAGGTCTCCCACATGCAGGCAGATTTTTTACCGTCTGAACCACCAGGGAAGCCCATGTACAGGCATACATACATCTTATTGCCTGCATGCTCAGTTGCTCAGTTGTATCCGACTCTTTGTGATCCCATGGACTGTAGCCTACCAGGCTCCTCTGTCCATGGGATTTTCCAGGCAAGAATACTGGAGTGGGTTGCCATTTCCTCCTCCAAGGAATCTTCCCAACCCAGGGACTGAACCTGTATCTCCTGTATCTCCTGCATTACAGGTGAATTCTTTACCGCTGAGCCACTAGGGAAGCCCACATACATCTTATATATAGTTCTATTTATCCATGTTTGTGCATACATGTGTATATCTATGTGCATTTGTTGTTCAGTCACTAAGTCATATCTGACTCTTTGTGACCCAGTGGACTGCATTCCTGTCCTTCACCATACCCAGAGCTTGCTCAAGCTCATGTCCATTGAGTCAGTGATGCCATTCAACCGTCTTATCCTCTGTTGCCCTCTTCTCTTCCTGCCCTCTGCATATACATTTTACATGGAAACTAAAATGTCACTGGAGAAGAGGCAGCAAGCAGGAAAACAGGTTCACTGAGTGGCTCAATTTATAGAAGAGAAGCCAACAGCGAGAGCATGGAGGAATGAATGGATGGATAGGAGAGATCTTAAAGAGAGAGAATCAGGGACTTCTTTAGTGGTCCAGTGGTTAAGAATCTGCCTTGCAATGCAGGGGACGTGGGTTCAATCTCTGGTTGAGAAACTAAGATCCCATGTGTCATGGGGCTACTGAGCCCACGTGCCTCAACTAAAGAATCCACACATCACAACAAAAGATCCTGCATGCTGTAACGAAGATCCCATGTACTGCAGCTAAGACCTGATGCAGCCAAAAATAAAATAAATAAAGTATTCATCATTTGTAAGAGAATCAGAACTCTGCTTCTCCCTGACTGTCGCAGTAGATGGCCATCCCCCAGTTTCCACTTATATTTCCTAACTGAGATCAACCCTAACTGAATGACTGCCTGCAAATTTAGTCATAATTCCAAACTCCCAGAAGAGAGAATCTAATCCGTCTACCTCAAATTAGGTGTCCACTCCCCTGTCCAGTCAACTATGACCAAGGACGGTGCCACATAGCACAAATATTGTGTTCTGTGTGTGCTTAATCACTCAGTCATGTCCAGCTGTAGTTGGACTGTAGCCCTCCAGGCTCCTCTGCCCATGGGGATTCTCCAGGCAAGAATACTGGAGTGGCTTGTGATGCCCTCCTCCAGGGGATATTTCCAACCCAGGGATCAAACTCAGGTCTTCCACATTGCAGGTGGATTCTTTACCATCTAAGCCACCAGGGAAGCCCATGGGTGCCGAGATCCATTTATTTGTGAGATTGTTTGCTGTCCACCTCCACTTCTGGACTATATTCTTCATGAGGGCCAGGACTGTGTTTGGTTGCTCAGCACTGTCTTCAGCATCTTATAAGGTGTCCAGGACATGGTTAGCACTCAAAAACCATTTGTGGGAAAGAAATGCACAAATGACTTAACAAATGAAGAGATTCAGGCAGAAGAAAAGGCATGATGCAGTCTTCAAATCCAATCCTCCATCCGTTCATTGTTCATGTGTCTCATTTATCACCAGAGCATCTGCTTCAGCAGAATTACATCAGTTGCTTCAACACGCCAGTGAGCTTTTTGTGGTCTAGCCTGAGAACCAACCCCCATTTACGAGAATGATGTAAGTTAGGAACTATGCTCCTAATTCTAAACAACTGACATAAAACAAACTTTGGAAACCTGATCCACTTGTAACTTGAGAAATACCTCCAAACAGGACAATCAATGGAGAAACTAGACCAGAGAATAAAGGTATTCGTCAGATGAAACTTGGCAGACATGCTCTCCATTTTCCGTCTGATTATTTTCATATTCTTCCTGTGAAATCCAATTTCCTTAAGTGACCTCTGTTCGTAGGAAACTATTTGGTTTAATCAGTGGAAGCCATGGCGTATTTTTAACCATCTCTGAAGGCCAGCTCCCTCTCCATTGAGGGTGCCTGATACCCAAACAGATGTTTTACAGCACTCAGCACACATGAGCTCACCACTGGCAAGTCTTTTGCACACAATCAGACCTCAGCTCTTCTCACACATCTCCCGCAAACCCAAATTCAGAACCCGCAGGCAAGCTTGAATCCTTACCATGGTAACAAAAAAGAGCAGAGCATAGAGAATCCAATTCTGAATTTTCAGTCTATTAATGTTCTATAAATCTGATGACCAAATGGAAAATATGCAATACAAAGAGTTAGCCAAACTAAATAGTCTATAAAAAGATGTGCAAACTGGGTGCCCCCGAAGACTTCAGAATTAAGTATCCAAGTTAAAGAGTTCCAAGGCAGTTTGAATTTTGATAGAATTTTAAAACATTAGAGCTGAAGGGTCTTTGGACATCATCTAGCAAGCACAACAGTTTTGTTTCAGAGATGATGAAGCTGAGACCCAAGAGAGAAAGGGACTCAGGGTTTCACATACTAGAGGCAGAACTGGGGGTAGAGCTTTGCCTTCCAGGCCAGACCCACAGAGCAGACAGACCACAGTCCCACACCCCCAGCTTCCTGCCTGTTCTTCCTGGACCATCTGTCTGCAGTTCAAAGCTGGGAAGAAGCCAAAACCTGGTCAATAAGATCTTTCATGCTGACTATGCCATGATCATTTCAGAGTGTGTCCCCTCCAATTTAGATAGAAAGTTTTATTGAAGACCAACTTCCCTTGATAAATCAATAAAAAGTAACCTAAAAAGGTATGTTTAAAAGTAACATGTCAACATTTCAAGTGTGGAAATCAAAGGGAATACATAGAATTCTTACCACTCCTATGGTCAAAGGAAACCATCGCAGTATGACTGAGGAGATGTAAACAGAGAGCTGTGAGATCATGGACCTTTGGTCCTCTGAGAACCTAAACTTGCAGGGAAAATCCAAGCTTCCTAAGAAGGCTTGCTCCACCTCAGAGACACTTGGAGATGTGAGCAGTATTCACTGAGTGCCAGCCTAAACTTGAACCTCATGCTGCTATGAAGATCTCAAAAGGAGAAGAAGAAGATGGAACCTCAAAAATATTCACCCACACATTGGGGAACAAAGTTTATATTGAGAAGAAAACCAAGTGGCAGAGTACAGACTTCATTAAATAAATATTTGTGGAGAGCTTAGGACGTGCTCAGCTAAACATCCTGCAATAAAACAGCAAGAATTTAATTGAAATGTGTAAGCAAGGACCAGATCACAAAAGGCTGCGTATGCTATTGGAGGGAGGTGTTTGGAATTTACTTTAAAGATCACTCAGTTCAGTCACTCAGTTGTGTCCAATCTTTGCTACCCCATGGATACAGCACACCAGGCCTCCCTGTCCATCACCAACTCCCAGAGTTTACTCAAACTCATGTCCATCGAGTCGGTGATGTCATCCAACCATCTCATCCTCTGTCCTCCCCTTCTTCTCCCACCTTCAATCTTTCCCAGCATCAGAGTCTTTTCAAATGAGTCAGTTCTTCACATCGGGTGGCCAAAGTATTGGAGTTTCAGCTTCAGCATCAGTGGGAGCCTTTGAATGACGACCTGGGGAGTGAATTGACCAGACTTAGGTTCTGGAAAGATCTCTTGACAGCTGATGGACTGTGGCCAAGTACTACATTATATGATACTATCTTCAAGTACTTCAACAGGATTATTAGCACTTTTAGTCTGTATTCAGGATAATACAGTAAAAGGGGGGTGAATGAAAGCCTAAGGCAAGCAGAGCTAGGTTTTAATCCCATTTCTACAATTTACCAGCTGTATGGTCTTGGGCACGTTATTTAAATAGTTCTACCTCCTCAGTCGACTTCCTTTCTGTACACTGATGATAATACTTAGCTGATGGGGTTTGATAATAAATAAAGTGGATGATGTGCCTGGATATTTCTAAGAATCCTCCCAATACCATTAAATGCAACCAAATCAAAGTGGAATTTTTCAGTTTGGAGGGAACACCACCTAGCATCCTGCTGTGCCTCCACTTAGCAGGAAATACTGTTGCATTTTCTTCTTAAAATTTAATCAGGACATTTTATTGCTCACATGTAAAAATAATTGGCATTTTATTGCTCACATGTAAAAATAATTGGCATTTTTACTTTGTAAATGAGCAGTGAGGTAAACTGAGGTCAAAACCAAATATTGGCTCTGAATCAAACCACCCAAAAGCAATAGTGCAAAGAATTAAACTGGTTACAGAGACCAATGGAGGAACTAAGTGCTTCTACCGTCCTAGCAACCTTTTAACCAAACACTGGTGCAGATTCGCTGGCATATGTGACACTGAAAACATCTGGCCTTTCTATTACCCTCTCACAAGCAAAAACTGATGTCGTGTAAACTGATCTTGAGGCCAATTATATGGTCTAAGTGTTACAGTGTTTGTGTTGGCTCTTCTGGCTCCAGGTTTTAAGAATTTAATTTATAGCCACACCCCTCCCCGAAGTCCTCACTCCGTCTTACTGTAACTGACTCCAGGGATCTGTTTATGCAGTGTCTGCATCTTCTTTTGGGGACGATAAGTATGTGTGACAGCATTGCCAGTCAACTGTGTCCTGTAAGAATAAGTTATAGGAGTGGCGCAGCAATGGGAGGATAGAAGAGGGTGGGGAAGTGAGCGGGCTCTGGGAGCTGCTCTGGTCACATGTCCATTGCTACATTTTTTTTCACCCCTGTGTATCAGTTTTATTCTAGAAGCCAGGTGAGGAATGTAGAAGTTCTACCCCACAGTTCTAGAAGGCACTAAACTAGGAGTCAGAAAACCTGCTGCTACCTCCAACTGGCCTTTTTACCCTGAAAGTGAAAGTGAAGTCACTCGGTCAGGTCTAACTCTTTGCAACCCCATGGACTGTAGCCTACCAGGCTCCTCCGTCCATGGGATTTTCCAGGAAGAAGACTGGAGTGGGTTGCCATTCCCTTCTCCAAGGGATCATCCCCACGCAGGGATTGAAACCGGGTCTCCCGCATTGTAGGCAGACGCTTTACTGTCTGAGCCACCAAGGAACAAGGTCATTATCATGTCTGAGCACAACAGACATTACTGTGTCTGTTTCCCCACCTAGGCTCAACCTCACTTACCAAACACAAGTGCCAGGCACTGTTCCAAGCCCATCACCAATGCTGATTAAGTTAATCCTCATCTTGACAGTGAGTGGCAGGTGGTATATTATCTCCACCTCATGTCTTACAGTGGGATGTCACTCAGGAGGGGCATGACAGAGGCTATGAGCTTGCCCCCTCCCCTCTGGCTCCGAGCTACTGCCCTCGGCTCCAGTGGGCTAGGTCTGTACCTGTGCTCTGCAGCAGGTGACCCCAGGGCACTCTTGGGGTGTTACTGACTATGGGAAGGGGTGCTCTCTGCCTCTCCCCCACCCCACCCCTGTCCCTCAGCTGCTATGGCCAAAGGCTGTGATGGTGGCTGAGGAGGGGGTGACCAAGGAAGATCTCTCTTCTCCTCACTCTCATCGCTCCCCCCAACCCCTGCCTGCTTTTACTCTGTTTTTAGCTGACAGATGTGAGAGAGTTTTGTTCAGTGGATCCTTTCAAATCCTTTTGAAGATGTTGAGGAATCCAAATCTGGGTTATGAATGGAAGTATTGACAGAAGAAGCCTGGGAGCTCCTAATTTTGTCTCTGGTAAAAGTACTAGTTACAATTGCATGAAATAATTAAACAGACCTCTGGGTTCATTCACCTTGTCTCTTGCCCACCCTGACCATCACTAATCCCTGGAGGGAGGGAGAGAATAGTGGGACAGCCAGCCCTAAAGGAGATCTGAAGGTACGTGGGGACTTGACCACAGGCATCAGCATCTTCTTCCCCAGGAAGGGAACTCTCCTTCAGCTTTAAAGGAAATGGGTTTCTCTAGTCTCCTGGTCTGGTCAGGCATATCTAGGAACATAGGACAGAACATGTAGTACAGTAAATCCCAACGCTGAGTTACCCATTAAAGGAACTTATCACAGATGGTAGTAAAATTAGTACTTTCACATCCTGAAAGAAAGAGCTGTATCCAGGATCAGAAATAAACTATACCTGAGGCTTAGGTTTATAAAGCTGTAAAAGAGGGCTGCTTGAGCAAACAGGAATTCACAGTACTGGGTCACAAAATTAACTCGTGAAAGTCTGATCATGATCTTGGAGTTGCCAGCAATGCAATGAGAAGATGTTAGTGGACCCCAATCAGAACCTAATGAGGTCAGGCCTGGTTTAATTGCATAAAATGCAAGTTCATAGGAATTTGGGTGCTGGCACCTAAATATGGCCTTATAATTCCTAAACCAACAGTGGAGCAACAGATGACAAAACAAGGCCAATGCCTTCCAGAAGTTTCTCATCTAGTCAGGAAGCCAAGGCATTTACAAATAAAGCAATTATAGGATGCAGGGTTTGGAGTGTGGTGTAGACGCTAACTAGAGAACTCAGGGAGGAAAGCAAGGAATGAGTAGAAGCCAGACTCTTCAGGGAAAGATGCGTGGAGGACAAAGGACCTGACTCCGGACTGAAAGATGGGGGGAGGGGCACGTGTGTGAGGAAAGCTGTGCTCTGGCCCCGCCCCCATCGGCTCCCACAAACCCGCATCGTGCCCCTGCCATGACTCTCCCCGAGCCAAGTCTTAGATCACACACTTGTATTTCCCTCTTGTCCTTTGGGTAATTGGTCCTTAAGGTCTACAGTCACACCCTCTTCATTCCCCACTCCCCCAGGCTCTTCCTCGAAAGGCCTGGAAAAGGAAACCCTGGCCTCTCAGGACACATCACATTCAGGCTGGACAGCACAGGATGGCATCCATCCTAAAGAAGGAAGCCAGGAAAAATCCACACTTCCTCCTCAGAGGAAGCCCAGAGTCATCCCTGTCATGGGTTATAATCAGGTTAAAATGAGCAGGACGAGGAGAAAAGGACAGCCTCAGAGGGAGAACCCTGCCTCAGCTTCCTGGGGAAGGATTCTGTCAGCATCCAGGACACACAGTAGGGAGAAGAAGATGCCCCCATAGGTATGGGAAGTTTGGGAAAAGGCCAGGGCCCACAGGAGTGACCAGTACCCTGCCCAGACAGGTGGGGGAGGGTCGAATGGGAAAGGTGATGGGAGGGGGCCCACATACCAGAAGGATTTCACAAGGGGGAGAGGCCCTGTGCACCCATCCCTTGCAGAGCCCAGTGTTGAGTGGAAGGCTCCCAAGCACCTATTAAGAATAGAACTGAAATCCATTGCTTTTGGGTCAAATGCCCTGTAGATATCAATTAGGTCTAACTGGTCCATTGGATAAGGAAATTGTGGTATATTTACACAATGAAATATTACTCAGCTATAAAAAGGAACACATTTGAGTCAGGTCTAATGAGGTGGATGAAACTGGAGCCTATTATACAGAGTGAAGTGAGTCAGAAAGAGAAATACAAATACTGTATATTAACGCATTTATAGGGAATTTAGAAAGACAGGAACACAACAATCCTATATGTAAGACAGTAAAAGAGACACAGATGTAAAGAGCAGACTTTAGGATTCTGTGTGAGGAGAGGGTGGGATGATATGAGAGAATAGCATTGAAACATGTATATTACCATATGTTAAATAGATGACCAGTGCAAGTTCGATGCATGAAGCAGGGCACCCAAAGTCAGTGCTCTGGGACAACCCAGAGGGATAGGGTGGGGAGGGAGGTGGGAGGGGGGTTCAGGATGGGGAGACACGTGTACACATGGCTGATTCATGTCAACGTATGGCAAAAACCATCACAATATTGTAATTATCCTCCAATTTAAAAAAAAAAAATTAAAGTAATAGAGCTGGTGGGTGTGTGCTTCCAAAGAGAAGAGGGGAAGTGCCCCAGGGGGGAGAGGGCTACTTTGAGGAGGCAGTTGTAGGTGTTCCAGGTGTCTACTCTGCATTATCCAGCCGGGTCCCTGGGAAGGGTGGAGAAAAGGCAGAATTCAGAGTAGATGCCTGCATTGCAATAAAAGGTCCCAGGTTGTATTTCTTAAGAACCTAAGGGCACCCGAGCAGGTGTCACAGCACCTGGAAGTAGAAGGCTTCCCCAGCCAAAGCAAAAGCAGGACAAACTGTCTATGTCAGAGCACTAGGGAGGCAGGGGCCTGGAGCAGGCAGCTGCATCTACTGGTAACAACAAACCCACCTCTTCCTAGTTGTGGCTTAACCTTTCTGAGCCTCAGTTCCCTCATCTGTGAAACAGAACAACTGATAATAATACCTGCCTGGCAAGGCTGTTGAGATGAAATTCAGTGACTTCTGTACTTGCCCTGACCCTGCGCATTCAGTCGCCTTCTCTTCCGCACCCTTGATAGAATCTGGGGGGAAAATGAAGTTGAACAAACAATTTTGCAACATAGTGTTGGCCTCAACAATTTAGGGTCTGCATCCCTTACCAGCTCGAAGAAGTTATGGAATGAGAATGCTGCCCCTTTCCTTTGGCAACTTAATTCTCTTAAAAGCCCCCAAGATGATAGCTTATGGTGAACAATGTCAGATTCGTGATCTCTAAAGAAGATTTAGCTTCAGGACCAGGGACCAGGCTTGAACACTCAGAGTTTTTCTGTGGCAGAAGTTTTATTACAGGGACAAAAAATAGAGAAAGCTCCTGACACAGACATCAGAAGGGGGTGGAGAGTGCCCCACTGGCTAGTCTTATCAAGGACTTATATACTTTTACCAGACCCACTCCCATAACATACATCTTAAGATAACAAGATTAATCAGAAGGTTCTTGTTAAAAAGGAGAAACATGTCTTTCAGCAAGATACATTGTTGTTATATAATCCTTAGTACAGGATTGTACTTGAACCCTTGAACAAGATGAGTTTTGTTGTATAATCTTAGCTCTTGGCTTAAAGAAAACAGCATCTTATGTGACAAAGATAAAGCAATGTAGAAAAAAATGTTTGTCCTTTTCACCTCCTTGAGAGCCCCAGACCCCTTTCTCCTCCTTGAGGGCCCTGGACTCTATCAATCTGCCTAAGAATTAACTCTCTCAATAGTAAGCCCAGAAGAGGGAAATGGGGAGCTTATTTGTTATCAGGTTCTATTTCAATGCTCTGCTGAGAACACTGACATAAACACTGACAGAAAGCATCTGCTTTCTGCGGGTTTCTTTCTGGCCGCCCCCTGCACTTCCCACACGCCCTGTTGTAAGACCCCAGCAGGCATCAGCTCATGTTTCTTTTTCTCTGATTCTCTTTCAGGGACGCTGTATCAACTTCACCAGAGTCAAGAACAATCCGCCTGCCAAGTACCCCCTCAACAACGCCTACCACACCACCTCGCCACCTCCTGCCCCGATCTACACCCCACCACCCCCTGCTCCCCATTGCCCTCCCCCACCTCCCAGTGCCCCCACTCCCCCAATTCCATCCCCACCTTCCATTCTCCCCCCTCCTCCTCAGGCTCCCCCTCCCAACAGGGCGCCACCCCCCTCCCGACCTCCTCCTAGACCTTCTGTCTAGAACCCACAGTTCATGCTCTGGGTTCTCTCAGAAACTTTGGGGAGGAGGCTCCTCTGTGGTGTTAGAACAAGTCTTTTCAGTTAGAGGAGGCTTCCACTTTGGAAAAGAGTGGTGATAACGCCCACTGACATTCACATGCTATAAAAATTTGTTTGTAACACCAACACACCAACAATTGTGATCAGCGGAAAGAAATTGAAATTTTGAATTGCCTGAAAACCAGTGATGAGGCAACTATAGTCACAATTATAGCCACCAGCCAGCCATCATCTCTAGAAGGTTCCAGAGACAGTGAAACTGCTGAGATGCTCTAAGTGGGATTGGGTCTCCTGGAGACCAATATGAAAATCATTTCTCTGAGGGTGAAATGCAGCGTCAGATAAGAAGTCATATTGCTGGTTGCTAAGTGCTGCCTTCCCTCTTCCACTCCACCTCCATCTCTTGACCCTAGACCTACGAACCAAGGAATCCTCCATGCCAGCCAGGAAGGTCAAAACCCTTCACCTACAACTTTGGGGAAAGATTAGGGTCCCCATTGTGACACGAAACTCAACATCAGACAGGTATCCAAAAGCATGTTCTGGGATTTGCAGAGGAATAAAAAGATATGCTTTATTTTCCTTCCAAATCCTCCCAGTTGCCAAGTGAGGAAGAGGGTGGTTGTTCACAGATGGAAAAGGTATGTTGCCATGTTGCTGTGTAAGTGAAATCAGGTGTGTGCATTGACAGGCGAGTACTGGTGGGAGCATCAGACAGTTTCTAAAGCTCACAGGCCATCAGCAGCTAGAGGTGGCTGGCTTTGGCCCAACATGGCCCCTAAGTCAACAGACAATAGCATTGTCGAAGAGCAACTTGTTAATGATTTATGTTAAAAGAAAAATCAAGATTTGGCTTCAATGTAGCTCACTTGAGATATGAAGAAGTGATTGATACTATTTTCCAGAGAAAAATATGAGTTGATCTTCCCAAAATGGTGTCACTAGCACTACCACACAATTTCACTGATTTTGTTTTTCTTTCTTTATGAAGTTGTGCACCAGAGACTTCTAGGTAGAGCTGAGAGACAATAGTCCTGACATACTAAGGAATATATCCCCTCCATAAAGCTGGTGCAAATATATTTCTCCTTGGCTTTTCAGCATACTGACAAATACTATCAGCTGCCTGAAATTCCCACCATGCCTGGGAACCACTCCACTCCTCCAAGTCTTTCTGAATCTGTTGTCACCAGGAAGCTATATAATCACTTTCTAAACATTAGACTTCATCACCTAAGGATGAAAACAGAAGCCATTGTTCAGGGCCTACTGCACCAGCCTGTTCAAAATTACCACCCCCTCCAACTTTCCACAGGTCTTAAAAGTCCTAAAATTCTTAAATCTTTTCAAGAATAAAGCAGAATATAAAGTAAATGCAAACTTGGTGCTTTGGGCTGTGGTCTCCAAAGGTCTTGCAAGAACCCCCCAAGCCAGTTTCATTCTTTCACCTTACTTAGAACAGAGACATAGGACCCAGCATGCACTGCATACATACCAACGCTTGTAGCCATGGCAGACATTGCTAATCAATCACAGCACATCTTCTGATGAGCCCAGGATTCCTTCACAATCTTCAAACCACAAGTCTGAAGAGCCACCACTCATCAGTTAAAATTGAGAGATAAATGATCCCTAATTGCCATCTCAACTTTAGAAAGCAAAAGCAAACAAGGATTGTGTGTGGGGGGATGGGGAAATCTTTGGACATAAAAGGTACAGTCAGGGGAAAATAGATCTAGGCAGAGTGCCTTAGTCGGGGGCTACAGGCACTAAACGCATTGCCAACACCAAACTGACACTTCCCCAGGCATACCTTGGGCCCTCTCTTCTTCCAGCCTGCCGCTTCCAGAGATGCCCACAGCTTCCTCATAGAGCTAAAATAAGAGATGTTTTCCAGGGCTCCCTCCTTCATCCCCCATCCTGGCCCAAATTCTCTATTTTGAAAACATTAGGCTTCTTCTTAAGTACAGTCCTCCATGAAGCAGGTGTCAGAATGTCACAGCGACCTGCAGTGACATTGCTGGACTCCAGAGACCCATTCCATAGGCAAAAGGGTTCCCCAGGCTCACAGCCTAGAGGCGTTGAGCCCCTGGCCACTGTTTTGACTGCTGGCGGTACAAAACAGTCCACCCACACCACTGCCGCCTGGCTCACTGCGGCCATTAAAAGTTAAAGCCAAGATGTTAACATTGTGCATCAAGACGGCAGGCATAAGGTGAGAATGCAACATTCAAGATCTCAACCATACATCAATCAGAAGCCCCTGTGCAGTTTCCAAGATGTTGTTTTGATAAACTTTTTGATGAAATGGGGAACTGCAAATACATGATAGCTTTGAAGAGGATTAGCAGGGTTTGTCCTTAAAACGGATTCTTCATGTAAACCCTAGTCATTTAGAATGACAGTGGAGAAGGAGAAACTTCTGTAGTGTATGAACAAGGTAATATTTGAATAGTAGGCTATTACAGGCAGGAAAATTCTTTAACTGGTTTATAAGTCTATCCGTACTTGGGTCATTCCTTGTAAAAGGTAGCAGACATATGATTGTGATCAGGAAACTGCACAAAATTATTTTTTTCAACCCTCATATTATTGTCCTCCTGAAGTTGTTTTTTTTTTAATAAAAACCAACTTTTTGTTGTATATATTCATATTCCATGTGTTAGATGGAAGCATTTCCTATCCAGTGTGAATAAAAGGAACAGTTGTAGTAAATTATTATAAGGCCAATGAAATTTCATGGCAGGTTATTCTACCAAGCTGTGCTTGTTGGTTTTTCCCATGACTGTATTGCTTTTATAAATGTACAAATAGTTACTGAAATGACGAGACCCTTATTTGCACAGCATTAAGAAGAACCTTGAGTGGTTACCTCTGTTAACGACCAGCTCACAAACAGTGTCTGGCCTGTAGCTTGGCATATACTCCAGTGAGACACAAGGTCTCTTTTACCAGAGTCAAGAACAGAGCTGGTGGACATATTAATTAATAATCTTGGATATCTGGCTGTGGGTAACTTCACTGTAAATATATCTAGAATGAGCAGAGACTATCTGGAAGTCTCATACACACTAAAGTTCAAACACCAGGTCAGATAAGGGAAATTCATCCAAGAACTAGAAAAAAAAAAAAAAAACAGATGAAATATTGCACCACAGTTTCAGCCCAGTGCCAACTCAAAAAGAAATTAATGCTGTGTAAAAGTGGGTTGAATTAGTTTGCAAACTATAATAAAGATATATGCAGTAAAAAGCCTGTTAATGCACATCAGATGAATGGGATGTTCTAGTCAGTTGCGTTTTCTAGTTACCCGAACTCTACTATATTATTGTACTTGGATAACCAATTTAAAAGAATTAGAATATGATGTTTTAAATACACTTAACATTAAACTCTTCTTCTAATTCTTTCTTCTATCTGTGATAATTCAGAAGACATTATGGATATTCAGTGCCTCTGAGTAATTGTTATAAAGATCAGTTATTGCTGTACTTGCTATAGAAGACTGGGCTAAATGTGTACAATGACAAACCTTGGAAGTTGCTTTTTTTAAAAAAAAATAATAAATTCCTAAAATCAACTCTTTTACTGGTTGTCTCTTTGCTATGAAAATGAAGTACAGATTGCTCAAGTGCTTAACATTGTGATCATAAAAATGGCTATCATTCTGCAGATTAAATTACATTTCTCAAATTATTTTGTGCCTTCTACTATCTTGATTACTCTTTCTTCTTTAGCTGTCCAACATTCAACTTATATTTTTTGTAGGTAAGACAGTGTTTCTTACTAGTTCTTGAATCTGTTTCTTTATAAGTCTTCATTAAGCCTTGAGTTCATCTTAATTAGAATAAAACCATTTGAAAACAAAATCATTCCACAATTTCTTTCCAAGATTTCATTAGTATTCAACTTTAATAGCATTTTGGGCACATGGACTTTTTAAAATTACATTCTTCATTAAATCATTTTGAGATAACTGACCAGCAATTTGGAAGGAAAAAGAAGTTGGAGCCCTACCTCACTCCTTATACCAAAATAAATTCCAGCTGTATTTAATTTAAGTGTAACAGATAAAACCAGGAAAGTACTAGAAGCAGAAAAAATGTTTACTGTATGGAATGAAGAATTTTAAAATCTCATATATTGCTTGCATTGCAAACCAACTTTCTTATAAAAAAAATCATTTCAATGATTGAGTGCTGAATGCTGAGTTGTGCTCCAATGTATTATGTTGAATAAACAAAGAAACTAACAGAAATAAGATTATTGATCAAGTGCTAACTGCAAAGTTGAGCAGCTGATGCAAAATTGTTTGTCACTAAATCCAGTTTTCTATCTCCAGATAAATGTGTTTCCCTGGAGTCTCACTTAGGTGTAGAACAATCAGTATAACACTTTCTCCATCTAAATACATTGTAAACAAGGTCCATGTTACGTATAATTATCAAACATAGACCATAGAGTTGGCATATGCAAAACAAATGAAGTTATTCTGGTTACAACTGTATCGTGTTGGCTTGAACCATGGCACGTCTATCCTGAAGTTATCCTACCTAAACAGATTAGAAGCCTTTTAATTCCTCTGGGCGTAAGCTTTGGTTCCTTCCTTTTTGCTCAACGTTAAAATAGTCATTTAGTTATATAAACCCTTCCTTCTCTACTTGGGACAGTTTTAAATTTTGGAGTTAAAACTGTGCAACATCTCCTCTGTTTAGTTTCAAATGTCATTTCACAATGTCCTTATAAAGCAACAGCAGCAGTTAACAAAATGCCTGAGTCACCGGAGAGTGCAGAGCAAAGCTCTGTTAAAAGATATTCAATTAGTTGTGCACATTCAGTACTTTTTCGCCAGCATCTTTAGTTGAGAGATCCTTGTAAACATTAAAATGGATGCAATTCATAAAAGACATACTTCTTTTTAGTGAAGTGGCTTGCATTCTTGCAAAGCATTTTAAAAGTACAAGAAACATTGGTGCTAAGAGTGCAGAAAACGCTTCGTTTTCTTCTGAAGGAGAAGTCATAAGAGACCTGTCAACCACTCATCATTGACACCAAAAATGTGCACCCCCCAAGATTAGTCATGGAAGATTTACAGCCTCCTATATTCACATTGTTTTAAAATACAAGCACTTTGGAGGTGTTGCCAAGATAGCGGAGTAGGAAGACCTTGAGCTCACTTTCTCCCATTGGGCATACCAAAATTACACCTATTTACAGAGCAACTATCAGTGAGAATGACCTGAATACTAGTAGAAAAGATTTTCCACAACCAAAGATATAAAGAGGGAACCATAGTGACATTGGGTCACTATGGGCTCAGTAGTTGTGGCGCACTGGCTTAGTTGCCTGCAGCCTGTGGGACCTTAATTCTCTGACCAGGGATCAAACCCATGTCCCCTGCATTGTGAGGTGGATGCTTAACCACTGGACTACAGGGAAGTCCCCACAGTGACACTGGTGGTGGGAGCAAAGATACAGTATAGTCAAGACCCACACCCATGGGTAGGTGATCCATAAACAGGAGGATAATTATAATTGCAAAGGTTCTCCCCAGAGGAATAAGGGTTCCAAGTCCCATTTCAGGTTCCAGTCCCCAGGGGTCCTGCACCAGGAAAATGAGCTCCCAGAATGTCTGACTTTGAAAGCCAATGGGACTTGCTTAAGGGAGAGCTAGAGACCCTGCTCTTAAGATGGTTTAGTCGCTAAGTTGTGTCCAACTCTTGTGACCCAATGGACTGTCACCCACCAGGCTCCTCTGTCCATGGTATTTTCCAGGCAAGAATACCGAAGTGGTATTTCCTTCTCCAGGGGATCTTCCCAACCCAGGGATCAAACCCAGGTCTCCTGCACTGCAGGCAGATTCTTTACTGACTTAGCTACCAGGGCTCTTAAGGGGCACATGCAAAATCTCACATGCTCTGAGACCCAGCGCAGAGACAGTAATTTAAAGGAGCCTGGGTCAGACCCACTTACTGATCTTGGAAAGGCTCCCAGAGAGGCAAGAACCAACAAGGACTCCCCTTGAGGACATAGATGTTGGCAGCAGTTATTTTTGAGGGCTCATTTTACCATGGTGACATTGGGGCTGGCAAGCACAATTTTGAGTCTTTCTCTAGCTTGTGGTAGCTTGGACGGTAAAGTGTCTGCCTACAATGCGGGAGACCTGGGTTTGATCCCTGGGTCGGGAAGATCCCCTGGAGAAGGAAATGGCAACCCACTCCAGTATTCATGCCTGGAAAATCCCATGGACCAAAGAGCCTGGTGGGCTACAGTCCATGGGGTTGCAAAGAGTTGGACACGACTGAGCGACTTCGCTTCACTTCTTCACTTCACTAGGCTGTTAGCACCAAGGGCTTCCCTACTCCCCAGTAGATCAGCACCAGTCCTGGGCCCCCCAGGTTGAAAGGCCAGCAGCATAGGGACTAAGCCCTGCCCAGAAGCGGGCCAAGCACTAGCCCCAGACATCCTTGTCCATGCAGCCAGCCATACCAAGACCTAGCCCCACAAGCCAGCAGGTTGGCAGCCCCTGCATGAAGCAGGACCTGGCAACAAACCAGGCCAAGGACCAGATCTACCTACCAGCTGCCCACAGTAATTGGTCCCATCATAACAGAAGGGCCCAGCATCCCACACAGGGTCACTCTAGAGCATATAGGTCTGGTGACCAGAGAAGAGTATGCTGCTAGGTCCCATAAAACATCTCCTGTACAAAGTGACTTCTCCATGATCAGGAAGCATAACAATATTGAAAATTAGGCAAATTGAAGGAACAGAGGACTATGTCCCCAATTAAGGAACAAGATAAAATGCCAGAAGAACTTGGTGAACTGTAAATAAACAATCTAACAGATAAAGGGTTCAAGGTAATGATCATAAAGATGTTTAATGAACTCAGGAGAAAAATGTATGAACACATGAGAAGTTAAAGCACTAGAAAATATAAAGAAGAAATAATAGAACTGAAGAATATAATAACTGAAATAAAAATACACTAGAAGGAATCAACAGTAGAATAGATGAGACAGGGGAATATGTCAGCAAACTGGAAGACAGAGTGGTAGAAATCACCAAAGCTGAACAGAAAAAAGAATTTTAAAATAGAAGTATAGTATAAGAGATCTCTTGGACCACACTAAGCATAGTAACAGTCACATTACAGGAGTCACAGAAGGAAAAGAGAGAGAAAAAAGGGCAGATAACTTAGTTGAATAAATGATAGCTGAAAACTTACAGCTATCTGGGAAAGAGAACATGCCAGCAAGCACAGAACATCCCAAAAAAGATAAATCCGAGATCCACACCAAGACTCATTGTAACTAAAATGGCAAAAATTAAAAAGAAAATCTTTTTTTTTTTCCTAAGCATCTGAGAGTTTTATTTAAGAAACTTTACAAAGCCCACTTTGGCCTTAAGCTGCCCTCATGGTTAATATTTCCTTAGCTCTCATTTATATCTTCTCAAAAGAAGTAAGAAAAAATTGGTAATTCTTTGTAGTAAATTCATGTTAGCTATTTCAAACTTATCACAGCATCATTTATAATAGGAAAATTAGGAATAACCTAAATGCTCAATAGTTGCTAAGTGATAATCTATGTATCATGGACAGCTATAATATCTAATCATGAAAAGTGTTTATGGTCTAGTGTTGGGGGGAAGCAGAAAGTATATATGCTTGGAATGCAGTTCTTTTATGAAAATGTATATGTGATGGGGAAGAAATCAAGCAGCAAGAGAAAGGCAACAAGGTATGTACAGGGGAACTCCCATAAAATTATCAGCTGACTTTTCAGCAGAAACCCTGCAGGTCTATCCCCTTCAATAGGTACAGAAAAAAAATTCTGACAAAAATCAACATTCATTTATGAGAAAAACTCTCAACAAAGTTAGTATAGAGGGGACATACCAAATGCCATATATGACAAACCCACAGCCAACATCATATTTAATGTTGAAGAGCTGAAAGTATTTCACCTAAGACCAAGAACAAGACAATGATGCCCATTCTCACCACTTTTATTCAAACCAGTACTGAAAGTTCTAGCCATAGTGATCAGGAAAGGGAAACAAGCAAAAATAAACAAATAAAAAGCTTTTGCACAGCAAAGGAAACTATCATCAAAACAAAAAGACAACCAACTGATTGGGATAGGATATTTGCAAATGATATCTTTGTTAAGACATTAATATCAAAAATATGCAAAGAGCTCATACAACTCAACATCAAAATAACAAACAACTAGATTAAAATAGGGCATAAGACCTGAATACTTTCCCAAAACATACAGATGGCCAAGAAACATAAAAAGATGCTCAGCATCATTAGTTATCAAGGAAAAGCAAATCAAAACCATGATATCACTTCATATCTGTCAAAATGATTATTGTCAAAAAGACAACAGGGAAATCCTGTTGGTCCAGTGGTTAAGACACAGTGCTTTTGCTGCTGGGGTCCAGGTTCAATCCCTAGTTGGGGAACTAAGATCCCACAAGCCTCATGGCACAGCCAGAAAAAAAGAGACAGCAAATAAACATTAGAGAGGATGTGGAATAAAGGGAACCTTCGTGCACTGTTGGTAGGAATGTAAATTGGTGTAGCCACTATGAAAAACACTATGGAGATTTCTCAAAATTTAAAAACAGAGCTACTATACAATCCAGCAATTCTATTAATTAGAAAAGATATATGCAACCCTATGTTCCTTGCAGCAATATTTACAATAGCTAGTATGAAGCAACCTAAGTGCCCATTGATAGATGAACAGACAAATGTGTTATGTGTATACAATAGAATATTACTCAGCAATAAAAAAAGAATGAAATTTTGCCACTTGAAACAATATGAATGGACCTAGAGGCATCACGCTTAGTAAAATCAGTCAGAGAAAGACAAACACCACAGGATTTCACAGATATGTGGAATCTGAAAAACAAAACAAATGAACTAACATGACAAAACAGAAACAGACTCATAGAAAACAAAGAGGCGGTTGCCATAGGTGGGAGGTGTGGAAGGATGTGAAGGAGATTAAGAGGTGCAAGCTTCCAGTTACAAAAAACCTAAGCCTTGAGAATGAAATATAAACATGGGGAATATAGTCAATAATATTGTAATAACTTTGTATGATTATATCACCACTCAAATTGTGATCATTTCATAACATATAAAAATTATCAGGGATTTCCCTGGTGGTCCAAGGGCTAAGATTCCCCGCTCCCAATGTAGGGGGCCCAGATTCGGTCCCTGGTTAGGGAACTAGATCCCACATGCTGCAACTAAGTGCTCACATGCCACAACAAAGATCAAAGCTCCCATGTGCACAGCTAAGACCCAGTGCAGCCAAATAAATAATTTAAATATATTAAAAATTAATTAATTAAAATAAAATATCAAATCACTATTCTGTGCACCTGGAAATAACAGTGCAGTAGGTCAACTACACTTCAATTTAAAGTATTAAATTTAAAATAATAAATATTAGTTATGAAAAAGCAAATAAATAAATACAAGCCCTTTGACATTCTCCTCCCTGTGACTCCCACCTGAAACTTTATGTAATACAGAGTACATCTCTTTTTGCTTAAAACTATTTTAAAACTATTTACAGATTTCCTACTGTAAAAGGGACTTCCCAAATGGCACAGTGGTAAGGAATCTGCCTGCCAATGCAGGAGATACAACAGACCCAGGTGTTCGATCCCTCGGTCAGGAAGATCCCCTAGGAAATAGCAACCCACTCCAGTATTTTTGTCTGGAAAATTCCACGGACAGAGTCTAGGGTGGGCTACAGTCCCTGGGGTTGCAAAGAGTTGCACATGACTGAGCACACACACACACACACATACACATTGTAAAAGACTGCTTTGAAATTGATGGTGATATGCATTTCCATCCAAGCTTTTGTGGCGATAGGTAAATATTCCCTGTGAATGCAGAGAACCTCGTAGATAAAGGTGATGCAGAAGCATTCACACTTATCTGAACCTCAAGGATCAGGCTTCTCCCCAGCTGGGGAGGATTTCAGGTGACTGAGAAGCAGCCTCTTCTCTGCAGGGTTGGCCCTGGGGTTCACAAGGCAGGCTCCAAAGGGTGGGAAAGAAGACAATGGGAGACCCTCAGATAGGAATAAGAAAGGAGTGATTCCAGGCAAGAGTGGGAAAAAGGAAGAGCTGTCAAACCAGACTACAAATTTTCTGATAATGCACATCTGGAATTAATTCCAGTGTCAAAAAACTAGGGCCCAGGGGTGGGGGTGCTGATTCAACTCTGTGGTCCTGCGGGCTAAAGACATCAGACATGACAGGATGGTCACTGTGCATGTGTGCTCAGTCACTTCAGCTGTGTCCAACTCTGCGACTCTGTAGACTGTAGACACCAGGCTCCTCTGTCCATGGGATTCTCCAGGCAAGAATACTGGAGCAGGTTGCCATGCCCTCCTCCAGGGGATCTTCCCAGCCCAGGGATCCAACCGACATCTCCTGTGGCTCCTGCATTGCAGGCAGATTCTTTACCACTGAGCCACTGTGGAAGCCCAATATGATTACTAGGATATAGCAAATGACCAAAGGATTATTCAACTTCTGGTGGCAATATCTATACATTTGGGCACACCTTCACTGAAAACAGTACTGATAACTGATGGGATTGATTTAAGAGAACGTCCAGACAGACCCTGTTCAGTTCCTCTCATTCTAAATGGTGGCCACAATGATGGACTTCGAGCTTTGGGTGAGTAAACCCAGCCTCAAGAATAGTAATGTGGCTCCCAGTCATCCCTTCGGGAAGAGAATATTTCTTTCCTGCTTCAAATAGGCATGTAACTATTTCGTCCCAAAACTCCTATCTAACACCACACCTGGCTGCCTTCTCCACTCCATACAAAATTGGATATAACGAGCACCTCTTGGTGCTAACACAGAAATATTGTCAGTGTCTGTGAAACACGTGTTTTGTTTCCATGGCTTTGCATTTTATGTTTCCATGAAGCTGAACAGACTTTCAGACTCACTCACATTTGTATCTGCTCTGATGACATAATCCCTGCTTATGAGGAATAGACCTGCAGTGAGTTCCAGGAGAATTCAAGTCCATGTCTTACCTTAGTCAGGCATATCCATTTGCCCCATTAAAGCTGCCAAAACAAAGACTCCTTTTCAAAAAGCCCAGGCCACTACACGTATTACTGGCTGAGACTATCAGTTCTCTAAAATGCTAAACCTTTATATTTAGATCAGCATCTTTATAGGTTTTTCAATATTTGCTTTTAGGGGATTCTTAAAAGATTATTACCTTTATTTAGTCTTGAACCATTAGTAAAACCAAATAGATACCATTCAGCACTATGTCCTGGACATAGTTTTCTTGCTTCTAATTAATAGTAACTGGTAGTTGATTTTCTAAAAAGAAAAAAATTAATTTCCTTTGCAACTTAGTAATAGAAAAGAAGAAAAGATTCCTTAACCTGATAAAGTGTATCCACAAAAAGTACACAGACATTATATTTAATGTTGAAGTATTAGGGGTATTTCCCTTAAAATAAAAAGAAGGGATTCTAACCATCACCATTACTGTCCTAGCCAGTGCAATAACACAAAGTTTTAAAAACAATTATAAAAATCAGGAAGAAAAAAACTGTCATTATTTGCAGATCATATAATGAATCAACTTAAGAGGAGCCTGGCCAGCTACAGTCCACAGGGTCACAAATAGTCGGACATGACTGAGCAACTAAAATAACAACAGTGGATCAATATAAGAATCAACCTAAAAATTACTACAGCTAACAAAGGAGGTCAGTGAGCTAGACAGGGACATGACCAACACAGTCAATGAGCATATCTGTTAGAGTTCTGTCCATTCATAATAGAAATATATATAAATTATGAAATTTTAAAATTATGTATAAATTATACACATAATGCATATACATATATATAGTAACTAGAAAAAAACCTAACCAAAAAATGTGCAGAACCTATAGGAAGACAACTATAAAACTTTATGAATTATCCTTCACAAAAAGAGATGTACTTCATTTCTAAATGGGAAAACTGAATACTAAAAAGATGTTAGATCTCCACTACATAGAAAGAGATTCCAGATGGACTTTTAAAAAGGGAGAGAGAATGTAAGAGCAGTATTCTTGCTTCTAATTAAGGGTGACTGTTCATTGGCAAGCCTTGGTGAATGGAAGGTTCTTGTTATCTTGCCAATCAACCCTCAGGGAAAATCAAGAAAAGGGCAAAAATAAGTATGGAAGGCAGGAAAGAATTGTCTTCTCTATGGTCACAGCAAGAAGAAACAGAGAAATGAAAGGGTCCTCTCACCCCCTACACTCTGACATGAAAGTAGACTGTATATTAGTGTAGCCTTCCAGTAATAATTTATGCATATGGTGCCCAACCCACAGTAGTTAATCAACTGTAGTTGAGTGAATAAACATACAAATGAAGAATCCCAGCAAGTCCCATGTTTAAGCAAATCAACAGAAGAAACGGAAGCTGTATCTGAGACAATGTTTACTTTCAAGAACCAGCAGTGATAAAGAGGTTCTTCCTTCCTCCAATGCCTTTGAGCAAATATTCAAAGTGTGGACTCTCACTGGGTGGTATTGAATAAATTCCTATCCAAATTCATTAACTCCATCCACTGACTGAATTACTTTTCAATGCATACACATTCCTCCACATTCTATGTCAGCTGAGGTCAAGTCCTTTTTGCCTGGGAGGAAAAACAAGAGTAGATGCCAGGAATTTAGGGTATGTGCCAAAAGGGAAAAAAGGCGCCAGCACTGGCAGTCACCAGAAGAATCAGCTCCAATTTGCCTTGTTTGTTTATCAAATGTCCTATCACAGGACCAGATTCCCTGCCACTCTGTAAGTGCATAGAGCAAGACTCAACAGTCGTGTCATGGTTCATTGAGGAAACAGCAAGAATCCAGAATCAAGAGTCAAGCTGTCGTGATACCCATTAGTGCATTCATCAACAAAGCAGCTGTTCATCTGTAGATCTGGGCTCTGGTATTTCACAACTGCCTGAGCGGGCTTTGTTCTGTTAGGGGAAGCACACTGATTGAAACCGCCCACCCTGGCCAGGCACCATAGTAACCATTCGCATGAGTTGTTTTATGACAGGAAATCCTGGTAAGGAATATGGAACTAATAAGCCACCACCAACCGGAAGAGTTCGAGAAAGGTCGAAAGGAGACACCGCGTGTCCGTCCACTTCCCAGAATCCCTCTCGCTAGCATCCATCTTGGCTGAGCGATGCGTGTGCCACCAGGAAAGACTCTAAATTAGAATGATTGGCCAAAGACCACCTGGAAACTAATCCCATCACCATAAAACCCGAGACTGCGAGCCACGTAGCAGAGCTGTTCTCCTGGGTTCCCTTACCCTACTGCTCTCCACCCGGGGCCCTTCCCAATAAAATCTCTTGCTTTGTCAGCACGTGTCTCCTCAGACAATTCTTTTCCAAGTGTTAGACAAGAGCCCGCTCTTGGGGCCCTGTAGGGGGGCCTCCCCCTTCCTACAACAGTTCAGTCCACGATAAGTAGATCTCATCGACGATAAGTAGATCTCACCCTGGGTTGCTAAGCCTGTCATCTTCAGTCTCAAGGCTGCTTATGTTGTTGCCTTTGGTAGATTACAAAAACAAACATTCACTTTCTTCTTTGTCTTTCTTTATCTTTGAATGAGCAATGAAGAGAGTTTCCGTATATCCCCTCTTCCTGGAACAGTCTTCCCTGTTATTAACATCTTGCATTAGGGTAGTACATTTGTGACAAATTGATAAATCAATAGTAACATCCACAGATTTTATTGGAGTTCATTCTTTGTGTCATACGGTTCTATACATTTTGACAAATGCATACGTATCCATCATGTATCATACAGCATCATAAAGACTAGTTCCACCACCCTAAAAATTCCCTGAGCTTCACCTCATCCCTCCTCCTCTCTCCCCTTGAACACTGGAAACCTCTGATATTTTTACTGTCTCCATAGTCTTGCCTCTTCCAGAATACCATGTAACTGGAATCATACGGTGTGTGTAGCCTTTTCAGATTGGCTTCTTTCATCTCATAACATGCATTTAAGAGTCCATGTCTTTACATTGCTTGATAACCCATTTCTTTTTATTGCTGAATAATATTCCATTGTTTGGATGTACTACAGCATGTTTATCCATCCAAGTGACACTGATACTCATTATGACTGATTAGCACAGCTCATAGACAGGAATCAGTGGGATGGCTTTATGTTTTCCATAAGATTCTCTAAGGTTTTTCATGTATGTTTATAAACATACATGGATGGTTTCATAGATGGTGTTTCATGGAGCGGGAGGATAAGAGTCACCCATTATCCCAACACCAAAGCAAAATCTCTTAAACAGTTTAGTTTTATTTCTTTCCAGTCATTTTTTACATATTCCCACTGTAAAGTACCGAAGTCATAGAATAAATGCAATTTTTATCTTGTTTTTCTCACTCAATATTATGAAATTTTGTAGTGGATAGTATGGTTCTCTGCCAAGAACCCTTCCTCAAAGCTAACAAATGACATATCACCCCCCAGCTTCTGGGAATATTAGCTGCTGGCAGCTCACAGCTAATTCCCTCACTAGCACTTGTTCTTGGCCTTGGCCAAGGTTACGCTCCCTCCTGGGTGAGCCCATGCCAGTGACAGGCTGATACATAGATGCAGAAAACCCTCTTGTCTCAAATTGAGAAAACTCAGAAGAACCATGTTAGCTCCAGAGATCCCTTTAGAGGCTTCAGTTACAGCTACACTGAAAATCAGCTTCTTCCTCTATCCAATCCTCCCTTATTTACTTTTAATCTGAGAGTACCGCCCCCACCCCCAACCCCACCATATAGCTCATCAACTCTGTTTCAAGGAATCTAAGACAGTTGTCACCAGAAATGGTCTTAGGAAGCAGACTCTAACATTGCATTCTGTAGCTGGGTGACTTACAGCAATCCCCTGGGCAATGAGTACCCCATCACTGAGGGTAAATGGAGAATGGAGAGCCCTTGGCATGCTGTGGTGATATAATTATTACAACTTTCACAAGTGGTAAAACTGGGATGGGATACTGGTAGAAGGAGGCTTTTGACAGGAACAGAGTAAAGGGACAAAGTAAGGTAATTAAATAGTTAATTCCACTGAGGCATCATAAGTAAAGAAAAAAGTATGAGAGACCCCTGTAAGTTTATGATCACTCAAGAAAGCAAGTTTGCTTAACCACAAAACCAAGAAGGCTTAGTTAACAACAAAACCATGCAACAGAAGCGCGCCCCCAAACAATTAAACAATGGTGAGATGAGACTCACACACTGCACAGTGAACTCAGTGAATCAACGATTCCAAGGACACGCTACTCTGCTGTGCACCAAAAACAAAAACACAAGGAAAAGGTGACATTATACTGAAACCTGAGGTGATTTACCACGTTTTAGTATATGTTACCTCCTTTTGCTCATTTCCATTGCCCCCATGAGGGTCCTGGCTTGTCCATGTAGGGAGAAAAAAACTCCCCCACCCATCGTGGAGGAGGAATTGATGATAAATGCTCCACACCTACACAAGAATGAGGAAGAAGGTGGTTTTCTCCCCCTCCTCACTTTTCCTCTGATTATAAAACATAGTAACTATGTTCTCGGGATAGTAAGCGCCCTCTCACCCACTCACTTGTAAACTTCACAAGCAACCTATTTTAATAAATCACTTTTAAAAAAAAATAAATTTATTTACTTTAGTTGGGGGCTAATTACTTTACAATATTGTAGTGGTTTTTGCCATACATTGACAGGAATCAGCCATGGGTTTACATGTGTTCCCCATCCTGAACCCCCCTCCCACCTCCCTCCCCATCCCATCCCTCTGGGTCATCCGATTGCACCAGCCCTGAGCATTTGTCTCATGCATTGAACCTGGAATGGTGTTCTGTTTCACATATGATAATATACATGTTTCAATGCTATTCTCTCAGAATGTCCCACCCTCATCTTCTCCCTCAGAGTCCATAAGACTGTTCTATGCATCTGTGTCTCTTATTCTGTCTCGCATATAGGGTTATCGTTACCGTCTTTCAAATTCCATATACATGCATTAGTATACTGTATTGGTGTTTTTCTTTCTGGCTTACTTCACTCTGTATAAATCACTTTTTATCTATCACTTTGCCACTCACTGAATTCCTTCCACTCTGAGACATAAGAACTAGAGCTCCTCAGAGCCCCTTGAGATGCATTTCTGTGGGTTCAATCTGGTCATGTAAGGCTTTTGATGAGAAATCCACTGACAGCTTGTGGGGTTTCCCTTGTTAAGTTACAAACTTCTTTTCTCTTGCTGCTTTTAAGTCTTTCTTTGTCTTTGATTTTGACAGTTTTATTATAATAGGTCTTGGAATTCTCCTTATATCCTTATGTTGAGTTTGTTGAGGGACTTATTCACTTCATGAACTTGATGTCTAAATCTCTCCCCAGATTTGGGAAGTTCTTAGCCATTATTTCTTTAAATAAGCTTTCCATGCCCTTCTCCCTCTCTTTTCCTTCTGGGACTCCCATAATTTGCAGCTTGTTTCTTTTGATGGTGACCCGAAAATCATGCAGGTTTTCTTCACTCTTTTTTAATCTTCTAAATTTGTTCTCCTCTGGATAATTTCATAGTTACTGTCTTTTAATTCAAAGATTTTTTTTTCTGCTTGCTTCATTCTGTTGTAGATGCTCTCTATTGCATTTTTTATTTCATTCATTGTATTCTTTGACTCTGGAGTGTCTGTTTGATTCTTTTTAATGATTTCTGTGTCTTTGTTAAACTTCTCGTTTTTTTGTGTGCATTTGTTTTCCTGACTCTGTAAATTATCTTTCTGTGTATTTGGGTTGTTTGTTTTTGGTTGTTGTTGTTTTTTTTTTTTTGTAGCTCATTGAACTTCATTAAAACATTTTTTTTTGAAATCTATCTTGGGTAAATCACAGATCTCCGTGTCTTGGGATTGGTTACTGGAAGAATTATTCTGATCTTTCAGTGACATCATATTTCCTTAATATCTCATGTTCCCTGAAGCCTTGCATTGTTGTCTTTGCATTTGAAGTTGTCATCACCTCCTCTGGTCTTCACAAATTGACTTCAGGAGAAAATTTACTTCCACCAGCCCTGCTAGGGATTCTGAGGTTTTCTCAGACCAGTTTTACCTGGATATTCCTTCTCTACCCTTATTTCTCCCTCTTGTGGCGGGATTCTTAACTTTATATGCCTACTCTCAACCTTGCAGTACACTAGACTGAGTGCTGACAGCCTCTTTTGCTCTCAGAGTAGAACTGAAGCTCAGCTTTGTGGTCTCTCCCTGGCCTGGCAGTATGGTTCAGGTTTCTGTGTGTCCTCAACTAGCCATCTGCCAAGGCTTGCTCACACCACCATCATGAGCATGCCCAAGGAGCTGGCCACAGGATGGGGAAGTATGTGGGTGAGGCATCCAGAGCACTGGGGGTGCAACAGGCCAGTTGGGGTATCCATAATGCATCTCCAGGGCCTCACTGGTGGGTTTCTTCATGGAGTCCCACGGGTCAAGATGCAGTTAGTAGGATGCACGTCCTTTCAGTGCCCTCCAGCCCCACCTGCCTCTCTCCCAGCTTCTCCTCTACTGCCCCCACCTACAATCATTCAACTCACAACTAAGTACTCTGGATGGGACAAAAGAGAAATGGACCTCTGTGGCAGCATCCTACACAGTTAGGGAAGCTGGGTGGTCACTCACTCTTTCACTTCCCACATGGGAGAAATCACAAGCTGAGGAGGGCCCTCACCAAAGTCTGTATGCCTGTTATCTGTTGAGGAAGTCTCCCCTGGATCCCTTGGCATATGGTGCTGGATCCCGAGGTCCCACAAAGACACCTTCTCCATAGGCAGGTGGCTAAGCTGTTGTTGAGGGGATAATACAAGAGAGGGATGTCTTACTTGTCCATCTTGCTGACATCACCCCATAGATTTGACATATCTAAACTTAGTCTACATATATTCCTGTTTTAAAAAATACAAGAACTTAGACTGTTTTAAATTGAATCATATGCTCCAAACCTGTTTTTTATTTTTGTTCAATATTTCAGTTCTACTTGTTTTGTAATTTTTGTACATCTTTAGACATTAATTTTTATTAAACTCAATCATTTATTTATAGATTGCCACATATTTAAAGATTTATTTCATTCCTTCTTTCAGTAGGCCATCAAATTTTTGTGTACCCTAAGTGCATCTTTAGAGTTTCCTTAATGTAAAATCTGTTAATTAAAAAGTCTGATATTTTCATTTGACCAAACAATACTTTTATTTTTCCCTCTTTCCTTCCTGATAGTTTTACTGTACATACAGTTCTAGGATGACAGTTACTTTCTCTCAGAATATTGAAGATATTAATATTATTCCAATGTCTTATGGATACCATTTTGTTTTGTCTGTGAGCACCGTAGTAAGAACTACTAACAGAAAGGTTCTTTAATCTGTCTTTACATTCTGGCTATGTTTAAGACCTACCCACAGTCTTTGGTATTCTTCAGTTCCACTACTATCTGTCTATGGAAAATTTTGCTTATATTGCTATAAATTCATTGACCTTCTTAAAACTGTAGTATGCATGAATGTTTCATCAATTCTGAAAAATTTTCAGTCATTATTCCATATCACTTCCAAAACTGCCTCGCTTTCATTCTTGTTCTCCTTTCTGCTAGAAGTCCAGTTAGACATAAGTTATATCCTTACCCTGTCCTTCATGCCTCTTAACCTGTCTTTCATATTTTCTACTACTTTGTCCCTCTGCTTTGCATTCTGGATAATTTCTTCAGATCTATTTTCCTGTTCATGTTTGTATCACCCATATCTAATTCTCTCTTTAAATTTAAACCATCATCTGAGTTTTCTTATTTCAGCTTTTAGATTTGTCTTTCATAAAAATTCTATTTGGCTGTTTTTCAACTACTATGCCTGTTTATTTTTCATAATAACTTTAACCTTGTATTTTTAATCACCACTTTTCTTTCTCTAAATATATTAAACATGCTTAAGTTCTATTTTGTATTTGATAATTCCTATATCTAAAAACTTTGCTGGCCTTATTCTGTGGTTTGTTGTTCCTGCTGGCTTTTGCTCAGAGTGCTGCCTTGCCTCCTTAAATGCTTTTTGATTCTGTCTCTTAGCCCACATTCCTCTGAACTTTATTCATGGAAAACTTTGAGGGTTTTGTTGTGATTGCATTTCTCCAAAGAGGATTTATTTTTGCTTCTTCCAAATTTCTGGAATCATTACCAATCCAGACCTATTTTAAAATAAAATTTGACCTAAAAGTATTTAGAGTCAAGCAGGTAGTATAAATTTGAGTTACAAACTTGAATGAGTGCTGGTTTATGGTTAGGAAATCTCAAGAGAAATTTTCTCTCTTAACCCAACACAGACAAGCAAGCTTCCTTGATATTTCTATCCATAAAGCAGTATATTTTTCTAGTTCATTCATTCACTATGCTGTCTTTTACTCTTACAGCTCCTTCCTTTGGCTTTTGCCTCCTGTTCACTCTGCAACATGTGATCATCAAAATGAAAGCTGGTTCTCATTAAAGAAATGAGTGCTTCCAGAGTTGGTACACACACAAAAAATAAGGTGAGACTGGAACATTTTGTTGTATCAGAGAGTAAGAAATTGTTCCAAAAAAAGATTGCAAGATATTTAAAAAAGGAACCAGAATGAATGGATTCCCACTATTCACATCTGGGAAATTTTGGCCTCATAATAAACTGTGACAGTGATAGAGTAAAATTCATGTAAAGGAATAAGAATCCATGAGTTTATACTGAAATAGATCACTATATGATAGACAGATAGATGACAGATACAGAGATACAGACAAAAAATTTTTTAAAACTTCCTTATAATAGAATGTCAACAAATAAATGTCAACTACAGAAAGAATGATATGATTAGCTAATCACCATTTGGCAACCACAATAGTATTTCAAGTAAGAATGAAAAATAGATATTGAAATTAATGGGCAGAATTATGACAAAAACAGGATATTTAGATAGTCTCAAAATATTTCACCAGAGATACTTATTAATTATAAAAACTTTATAATGGAGAAAACTGGCAGATCTTCAGCAAGCAATCACAAATGAAAAATGATATCCTGTTCTTCTGTATATGAATAACTGACAAGGACATACCATCACTTCTGTGGCATTCTTGCCAAAAATGTATGAGCGAAATCTCATCACAAGGAAACATCAGACAAATACAAATTGAAGGACATTTTACAAAATAACTGACCTACACTCTTTAGAAATATCAAGACCATGGAAAGATAAAGATTATAGAACTTTTCTAGATTATAGGAGACTAATGAGACCAAAAAACACAGCCTATGATCCTGGGTTGAATATTAGATCAGAAGATTTTTGTTGTCAATGTTATAAAGGCCATTAATGGGACAACTGGAAAAATTTGAATGAGGTCTATAGAATAGATAATAATACTGTGTTCATGCTAATTTATGATTTTGATAATAATACTATAGTTATATAAGAGAATATTCCTGTTTGTAGCAGAAATATATAGAAAGAGCTAGAAAGAAGGAGTGGAGAGGAAATGGCAACCCACTCCAGTATTGTTGCCTGGATAATCCCACAGACAAAGGAGCCTGCTAGACTACAGTCCATGGGGTCGCAAAGAGTCGGGCAAGACTGAGCAACTAAACAACAACAGAAAGAAGGAGAAAGAACAGATATAAGCACAGATACTGATATAGATGATATAGCTATAAAGAGGGGGAAAGGAAGAATAAAGCAAAGGTGGTAAAATATTAACAATGTGAAAAAATGGGAATCTGGGTGAAGAATATACTCCAAGACTCTTTATACCACTGTCCCATTTGGAACATTTTTGTAGTCCAGAACCAGGACTATAATCAGGGTCTGGTAGGTCCAGATCCCCACTCTCACCCATCTCTCAGAGGGAGGCTGTGCTGGAGCTGAGGGATGCTAAGGACAAACTGAGTTGAAAGGAGTCAGAATCAACAGAGCTGGGGCATGATGAGGACTGAGTGAGCTATAAGGCCAGGGACAAGACAGTGCAAGCAGATGGGCCACTAGTACCTGGCACTCAACAATGCCAACAAAAACCACAAGAATATGCTGACTGCAAATAACAGATTAGCAGAAGTTCTTGGAGAAAAAATACCCTGTACGATAGTTCCAAGCTAACCAGTTTCTTATATTAACTACAGATTTGGGAAATTAGAGAGCAAATAAATCCATTGTAATTTAATATGAGACTTGTTGAAGCTCTCTCAACACATATTGGTCTAAATGCTCTAGAACTGTACTGTCTCATGTGGTAGTCACTAGGTCTGTGGGGCATTCTAATTTAAATTATTTTTAAAATAAATAAAATTTTAAAATTCATTTCTTTAGTCACATTAGCCACATTTCAAGTACTCAATAGTGGCTAGTGGTTTAGTACATGTGGCTAGTGGTTTATAGCTATTATTACTGTACAGTATAGATACTGAACACTTCCATTGTTACTGAAAATTCTGGGCAGTCTATAAATCTGCAGATAACATTGTACATTACATTATACATTGTATATTCAGTTACAGAAGCTGAAGAGCTTGTCATTGATGAAGACAGCTGCGATTATTTATTTCATTGTCTTTGAGTCATGGAAAATTGGCAAAACATGAGAAATACCTTTAATAAAGCCCAAACACTCCACTTCCTATTGAATTCAATACCAAGATAGCTCTTTTTGCCAAAGAAGAGAGACTCATCAAGAAGAATCAGGAGTAATAAAGGACCTTGAGACTATTGCAAACATTGTTGAGAAGATTCTGATATTCTTATGTCCTCTGACTTCTTGGTTGGTCTACATTTCTCCCCATCCTCCACCCCCACCTCCGCACTATGGAAAATATTGTACATGTTTCATTCATTACACAGAATGGTTTGGCAAGGAAGCCTTGACCAAGACAAATTTCCAATAATAAAGCCTGTAACATTATCCAAGGAAGTAAGGAAATTGACCTCAATATCCACATTAGGAGCTAAGGAGTTGGAGCTCTGAGTTATTAGGACTGGAATGGAATTGTGAGCCACTAAACTTTCATAGCCTATGAGCGCTTCATGTCAGAACTGACAAAACTGGCTTGCTCAAGGCAAGCTGAAGTGAACATGGTCTGTGATGTCCAATGCATATCTTAAATACACTCAGATGGAATCCAAAAAATAAAAAAGAAATGCAGAGTTTCATATCACGTATGCAACACTTGAAAGCACGTAAATTAATACTGAGATTGTTTTTAATACAATATATGTGAGAAAACATATACATTTGCATGTTAATAATAAATACCAACTTCAAATAGTGGTTATCTCTAGAGAGACAGGGAGAGGGGAAACATCAGGAAGGAATACAGAAAGCTTCAGCTGGATATACAAAAATTTTCTTTAAAAAAAAATCTAGAGACTTCCCTGGTGGCCCCACAGTTAAAAATCTGAGCTCCCAACACAAAGGGGCCAGGTCTGACCTGGTCAGGGAACTAGATCCCACACACCACAACTGAGAGTCTGCATGCCTCAACTAAGGATCCCATATACCTCAACAAAGACGGCACAGACAAAGAAAGGAAAAAAACTATTTTTAAAATTAAAAATATGGGACAAGGATGGTTCTTCAGTAGAGTCTTACAGAACCATCAGTGGGTACAGAAAGTATCAAATATATTATTTTGGGAATGTTTCTATCTGTTTGAAGTATTTCTTAATGAAAGAAAAATTTAATACAATACGTTCTACTTCTCCCATTTCGTATTTGTGTGATCCCCAGCCTCCCTTTTATCTAGTTGCAAATAAGATCAAATAATACCGGATGAGCTGTTGAGAGAAGTTCAGGAGACACTCAGAAACCAATCAAGACACCAGCACAGGGTATGGAAGAGGGCTCGGGAGTGGCCAGGGACCAGGGTGCGTGGTGGTCGAGACCAGCCCGTCAGATGTGTGGCATGCAGTCGTCATGCTCTACTCAAATACAGATGGTCCATTTCTTTTGGACCAGAGCAGCTTGGAGGAATGAAGCTGGGTTCTGACGTTCCAGTGAAAACAGAAAGGATTGGATTTTGCAAGCCTCTCTGCTTACTTTGGCTGGCCAAGATTGCTCTTTCCACATCTGTCCTCAGGTTCGGGGAAGCCAAATACATAGATGTAAATGTATACAGTGGTTCCTGTCCATCAGCACTTCAGGAACCCAGGTCCAACCTTGCGGATAAGGGTTGACCACCACCTGCAGGCACCCGAGCAGACTAGGGACTGAAAACAGCTGAGAGAAAAGAAGCCACTTTGTTTTTTTCTTTTTTTTTTGAAGTATACTTGATTTAAAATGTTGTGATAGTTTCTGGTTCACAGCAAAATGATTCAGATACATAGATATTCTTTTTCATTTCCTTTTCCAATGTGGTTTATTATAGAATATTGAATATAGTTCCCTGTGCTATACAGTAGGATCTATTTCATATGCAGTGGTTTGCATCTGCTAATCCCAAACTCCTAGTTTATCCCTCCTCTCCCCTCTCCCCTTTGGTAACCATAAATTTGTTTACAATGTCTGTGAGTTTTTTTCTGATTTGTAAATAAATTCGTTTGTATCATATTTTGGATTCCACATGGGCTTCTCTGGTGGTTCAGATGGTAAAGAATCTGCCTGCAATGCAGGAGACCCAGGTTCAATCCCTGGGGAGTGGCGAGATTCCCTGGAGAAGGAGATGGTTACACCCTCCAATATTCTTGTCTGGAGAATCCCATGGACAGAGGAGCCTAGTGGACTACAGCCCATGTAGTCAAAGAGAGTCGGACACAGCTGAGCGACTTCCACAGTTTTTTGGATTCCACATAGGAGTGATATCATATGACAGCTGTCTCTCTCTTTCTGACTTACTTCACTCAATATGATCATCTCTAGGTCCATCCATGTTGCTACAAATGGCATTATTTCACTCCTTTTGATGGCTGAGTATTATTCCATCACATATATGCACCACATGAGAAGCCACTCTGGAATGGCTCCTTCCCCCACCCCATTCACCTTCTATGGTGCCCTTGGTCACTCAGCTCTCGGTCAAGCATCCTCTTGCCACCACAAACCTTCTGAATGCTCTCCTCTCTGCCACCCCTTTCCCCTCTTCCTCCTGCAGTCCTCATCTCTGGGATAACTCTTTTTTCCTTCACCCCTGGCCTCCTCCTCCTGCCTTTCAGAGACTTTCTTTCCCCTTACAGCTCTCAGCCCCACACACCACAGGGCCCAGCAGCAGTGCTAGAATATTCCTAACTTCTCTCACAGCCCCCACCCCTCCAACTCTTCTCAAGGATGTCATCAGCCAACTTTTAGGCAAAGTCCTCATAAATTCTGATGCTTCCCAGAATTCAGACCTTGGCTCTCTTTCTACCACATACTCTCTTCATGTCCACCCCTACAATTTCATTTTCCTCATGAGTCAGTGACTCCCACCTCTGTACCTCCAATACAGATCTGTCCCCCGCATTGCAGACTCATCTTTCCAACCACTGCTGGACTTGACTACCTGGATATTGTACAGTTGCCTCAACTGCACCATTTTCAACACGGACTCATTCTCTGCCTCTCCACCCTCCCAAGCACGCTCACTGTGTACTCCCAGATATGACAAACAAACCATCAGGGCTCAGCCACCCAATCTTGACTCCATCTTCTCCTAACTCTCATGTTTTGTCAGTAACCAAGTTCTGTGGATACTGCCTCTGAAATAAGTTTCATAGTAAGAGGTAAAGAATCTGCCTGCCAACACAGAAGATGCAAGAGACACGGTTCGATCCCTGGGCCAGGAAGATCCCTGGAGAAGGGAATGACTACCCACTCTAGTATTCTTGCCTAGAAAATCCCCTGGACAGAGGAGCCTGGTGGGCTACAGTCCATGGGGTTGCAAAGGGTTGGACATGACTGAGCACACAACACAACAACAACAATAACAGTAAAAAACAGCCTCTTCCATTGCAGTCCCATTTTCCTTCTAAACTCAGGAGCCACATCCATTGTTTGAAACACGGTGCAGTCATCCCCTAACTAGCTCTATAGGCTCTCTGGCTTTGGCCTAACAGCCATTCAAATGATAGCTCCAGATTTATGTCTCTAGAAGACAACACTGATCAATATCATTCCCCTAACTTAAAATGTACCTGAAAGAACAAACCAAAACTCCTTAATAAAGTCCTTGATCATCTAATCCCTCAACAAAAAGAATGAGCTTTAGAGCCAGACTGGAGGGATCTAATGCCAGCTCTCCCACTTATTAACTGGGGGACCTTGAGGTCATGTGACTCTGTGCCTCAGTTTCCTCATCTGTAAATGTGCATAGTCATTGTTCCTATAAGCTGTATTAGCCGCCATTGTTAACTCTCTAGTCTCACATCTCATCATTCCTCCACAAGCACCTATGCTCTACCCAGTTATATGGAATTATTACTGGAATTATTATTATTTGGGGATGTTTCCAGAAAACACCGAGCCCTGTCAAGACTCCATGCTTAAACACATGCTGATTTCTCTGCCTGAAATGCCTTCCTCTTCCTTGTCAATCTGGATAACTATTATGGAAGCTTATGTATCACTTCCTCTGTGAAACTTTCCATGATTCACCTTCCTCGATTCTGATACATCACCTGTTACATATCTCTGTCATAGCGTTCACCATAAAACCTCATTCTTTTCTCTATCCAACCCCTACCCCAAGGCAAAGAGCTGACTCATTGGAAAAGACCCTGATGCTGGGAAAGATTGAGGGCAGGAGAAGAGGGTGATAGAGGATGAAATGGTTGGAAGGCATCATCGACTCAATGGACATGAGTTTGGGTAAACTCTGGGAGATGGTGAAGGACAAGGAAGCCTGGCGTGCTGCAGTCCATGGGGTCACAAAGAGTTAGACATGCCTGAGCAACTGAACAACAACAACTACCCTCACCCCAAATACCTGACAGGAAGGGACTATAACTACTTCATCTTTGCTTTTCCAGCATCTAACACAAAACCATGTATAGGGTAGATGCTCTTCATGAGCATGAATGACTTAAAAGTGAGGGACCTGGGCCTCAGACAGATGAATTGTTTAGCCTACTCTTCTCAGTGTTTCTCCAGTCTTCCACATAATAGCAAAGCCACAGTTTGAAGGAATGAAGTGGCATATAACTATATAACTGGGCTTCCCTAGTAGCTCAGTTGGTAAAGAATCCGCCTGCAATGCAGGAGACCTGGCTTGATTCCTGGGTCAGGAAGATCTGCTGGAGAAGGGATAGGCTACCCACTCCAGTACTCTTGGGCTTCCCTGGTGGCTCAGCTGGTAAAGAATCCACCTGCAATGTGGGAGACCTGGGTTCAATCCCTGGGTTGGGAAGATTCCCCTGGAGAAGGGAATGACTACCCACTCCAGTATTCTGGCCTGGAGAATTCCATGGACTGTCGAGTCTATGGGGTCACAAAGAATCAGACACAACTGAGTGACTTTCACTTTTACTTTCATATAACTGGAACCCAAATCTGTCAACAAACCCAAGATCTTTCTACTATAACTATCAAAACAGAGTTTCTAATTCAAGATAACACACTGTTGTCATTCCCTTACAAGACCTCATTAAATAATAGTAAAAATATTTTAAAATCCATCACAATAGAGTGAGAGTATCCATCAATGGGTCATGGATTTTTATAAACTTCAGAAAAACATTAAATAATACTTAAGAAGATGGCAAGAGATGAAACAAGGTAAAGGATGCAACAGTCTACAGGTCTCATAGAAGGAGCCACAGCTAAAGAAGGAGAACTCTCCCCTGAACAGCTCCAGGGAGGCTTCCAACTCAGAAATGCCAAGTACCAGAAAGTGGGAATAAAATGGGGGGCCAAAAACAAGGAGATTGATGGAATAATAAAAAGTTGTCCCCAACTTAGCCCCTGCCTCCACCTCGTGCAAAACTCCTAGTAATTTGATATTGTCTAATCACCACCTCCCTACTCCAAACAAATAAGAGAGTTCTTCTCTTTTAAGAGTAGATAGGACTTTCCTGGTGGTCCAGTGGATGAGAATCCACCTGCCAATACAGGAGACACAGGTTCAATCCTTGGTCCAGGAAGATTCTACATGCCAGGAGCAACTAAAGCCCATGGGCTGCAACTACTGAGTCCATACTCAACAGCCTAACAGCCGCAACTATTGAACCCACATGCAGCAACTGCTGAAGCCGGCATGCCTGGAGCCTGTGCTCCATGATAGAAGCCACTGCAGTGAGAAGCCTGCACATCACAACTAGAGAGTAGCCCCCACTCGCTCCAACTAGAGGAGGTTTGCCCATAGCAACCAAGATCCAGCACAATTTAATTAAATTTTTTTTAAAGTAGACAAACTGAAAAACTAGGATAGTCAGTGTAGGGCATTTGCAGTCTTCTCAGTAAAGTCCAACTTCCGGTCCACTCTCCTTAAAGAAAGCTACCAGTTGACAAGCTCTTCCCTCTCACACAGACCTCCCAATCACCTATTTCTACTGCCTCATCCTTAAATGTAACCAAACAACTAAAAATTTGCTAGACTTTTGAGGGAATCCCACAATGTGAAGAGAAAGACCAACACAAACAATTAGAAATGGGCAATTCACAGACAGAGCAGATTGCTAATTAGTATCCTCAGAGAGATTTGAGGCAATGCCACATGAAATAATAGTGAGATACAGTGCAGGCTTCCCTGGTAGCACAGGTGGTAAAGAATCCGCCTGCCATGCAGGAGACCCAGGTTCGATCCCTGGGTGAGGAAGATCCCTTGGAGAAGGAAATGGCAACCCACTCCAGTTTTCTTGCCTGGACAATTCCATGGACAGAGGAGCCTGGTGGGCTACAGTCCATGGGGTGGCAAAGAGTTGGACATGACTGAGCGACTAACAGTGCTAAGTCATTTCAGTAGTGTTGGACTCTTTGCAACCCTGTGGGCAGTAGCCTGCCATGCTCCTCTATCCATGGAATTCTCTAGGCAAGAATACTGGAGTAGGTTGCCATTCCCTTCTCCAGGGGATCTTCCCCACCCAGGGATCAAACCCACATCTCTTACATCTCTTGCACTGGCAGGCAGATTCTTTACCACTAGCACCACTTGGGAAGCCCAGTGAGATACAGTACTATAATTAAAAGGAACAATTCAAAAAGAAAATTTTCAATTATCAGAATGGGAAATAAACCTAAGAGAATCTCCTGTGTGTGTGTGTGTGTGTGTGTGTGTGTGTGTGTGTGTGTGTTAGTTGCTCAGTCATGTCCAACTCTTTGCAACCCAATAGACTGTAGCCCACCAGGCTCCTCTGTCCATGCCCTCCAGGCTCCTCTTTCCATGGAATTTTCCAGGTAAGAATACTGGAGTGGATTGCCATTCCCTTCTCCAGGGGCTCTTCCCCACCCAGGGATTGAACCTGGGCCTCCTGCATTGCAGGCAGATTCTTTACCACCTGAGCTACCAGGGAAGCGAGAGAATCTCCTAACAAAGAGAATAAAAAAGAAAGAAAATATAAAATAAAAGAATGAAGATAAGAGAGACTTCCCTGGTGGTCCCATGGTTAAGACTTCACACTTCCAATGCAGAGGGCATGGGTTTGACCCCTGGTCAGAGAACTAAAATCCTACACTCTGCATGGCCAAAAAATGAGATAAATAAATAAATAAAAACAAAAAGAATATAAAATAATTTTTAAAAGAAAGAAAGAAGATAAGAGACATATAGGATTAATTCATCTGACTTGTAGAAGTCCCAGGAAAAAAAAGAGAGAGAGAGAGGGATAACAGAATCTTTATTTTTCAAATAATACCCCCAAATACCAGAGTTGAAAGATACAAGTCTTTAGATTGAAAGGTCAACCAACTGCATTGCACAAAAAAAAGAGAAAGAGAGAAAGAGAAAATGAGAGAAACACATGTTCAAGACCACCAAGGATAAAGAAAAATATCCTAGAAGCTTTCAGAAAGGGAAAATAAAATTGTCTACAGGGGAACTGGAACCAAACTGACCTCAGACATTGCATCAGAAATACTGAATTCCAGAAAACACTAGAACAGACAGAGCCTTCAAATTTCTGATAAAACTCTAGTTTCAACAGAGAATTGTACACCCTATCAGTCTAACATAAAATTAGACAAAGATGATTTTCTTTTCAAGAAAAGAAAAATTTACTTCTTTTTCATAGATACACTTGAGGATATATTCCAGCAAAATAAGAGAGTAAAATAAGAAAGAGGAAGACACAGGATTCTGGAAACAACAAATTCAACCCAGGAATTTAAGGTTGCAGAATAAAAACTGTTCAGCACAATGGAAGAGGAGTCAATCCAGACTAAAGCTAAACAACAGAGACCACCAGAGGAAAAAATCAAGGAAAAGGATCTGGATATATTTATTTCTCTTCTTTTTCATTTACCTCTCTCTTCCATTTACACTCCTTAGCTTGTCATCTGTAATTTTTCCTCTGTGCTTTTAAGATCAATACATTAATAACTATAACTAATGTAATCCACTCTTAGTTAGAAACTTAAGCTTATAATTCAGGTAGACAATGCAAGAGGAAAAAAAAGGCAGTTAAAAATTTCAGGAAAAAATGAAAACTGAACAAAATATGAAATGTAATAAAAATCCAATTAAATTGGATATTCAATTAAAATATTACATATTCATAAATTTTATTATGAATTTTTAACTTTTGAATCAATAGATAAACCATGAAAATTAATTTTAGTTGTTTTTAATTATTTTCTTTGGAAAAGACACTGATGCTGAGAAAAACAGAGGGCAGGAGGAGAAGAGGGCAACAGAGGATGAGATGGTTGGACGGCATCATCGACTCAATGGACTTGAGTTTGGGAAAACTGGGAGATAGTGAAGGACAGGGAAGCCTGGCGGGCTGCAGTTCACAGAGTCGCAAAGAGTAGGACACGACTGAGTGACTGAACAGCAACAACAAAAAGCAAATAATCAAAAATAGCAGTGCAAGCAAACAAGTTAGAAATATGGAGGAAAATCTCACCCTGATTGAAATGGGTTGCCGTTGGGAAGAGACGGGAGAGTGGTTTCAGCAAGTTTTTCTTGGAAATGTTTATTATCCTCCCCTTTTTAGAACAGCTTTGTTGAGATATAATTTACATGATATTATTCCATGTAAGGGCTTCCCTGGTAGTTCAACTGGTAAAGAATCCACCTGCAATGCCAGAGACCTGGGTTTGATCCCCAGGTTGGGAAGATCCCCTGGAGAAGTCAAAGGCTACCCAGTCCAGTATTCTGGCCTGGAGAATTCCATGGACTGTATAATCCATGGGGTCCCAAAGAGTCAGACACGACTGACCACATTTTTCTTCCATGTAAAGTGTGCAACCCAATGGGTTTAATACATTTATAGAGTTGTGCAACCATTGCCATAATCTAATTTTAGATCAGTGTCATCATCCCAGACAGAAAATGTACTGCTGTTTTAATAACAATCCTTGTAGAACTATGTAACTCATTAAACCATTATAAACAAAATAAAAAACTAAACAGATAAAAGAAAGAAAGCAATGATTAAGTGTGGTTTCCTCTAGGAAGCAAGACAGGGAGGGATATGAGTGGAGATGGCACGAGAGATGGGAACTTTTGTCAGCCTTTCTGTAATGTTGCTCTTTTTTGCATTGTAACCACGTACACGTATTGCTTTTATTTCATCACTTCCTTTAAAAGTGATAGCAATTCCTCAAGCAAGAACTAACGGAAAGTGATGGATTGAATATGAGGTCTATAGAATATATAATAATATTGTGTTCATGGTAACTTAATGATTTTGATAATTGTACTGTAGTTGCAAAAAGCCCTTTGGAAGCCCTTTAATGTGAATATTGTCCTTCTGGCACCAGGGCCATCTGGAACAAGAAGAGAGGAACCCAGTGAGTGACTAAGGGCCTGTGGCAGGGTAGCCAACATCTGAGGGAGGGGTGGCCGGGCACTGGGACGTGGGGCTGGGCACCTGGACACCGGGCCTGAGAGAGGTGGCCTTTGGGAACAAGAGGTGGAGGACTGGGCCTTGGAGCCCAGGAGCCCAGCCACCAGAGACCCAGGCCAGGGCTTGTGACACAAAAGGGTGAGTGATGATACCTGGGAAGAAAGAAAAACATGGTATCTGTCACTCAGCCACAATCATTCTCTTTTTAAAATTTTGCATTTTCCTTTACTTTTCAAAAAAAAAAATGATCCCAAATTGGACTGACTTTTTTTTTAACGCCAAGGAATAGCACTGGCCACATAAGTGTTGTTCTCGCCTCTGCCTTAAGCTCGGCTTCTCATCTGGCTGCCAAGAGAAGTGGCCATTACTCTGCCAGCAAACTGTCTCAGAAAGAAAGAAATGGAAAATGTGAGGAAATTTCCTTCCAACATCCCAGAGAAGCCTCGCCTCAGCACAAGCAGGGAGAATTAACTGCACAATGAACCACACTGGGAAAAGGGAAAACAAAATCCTAATTCCACAGTGCCTGGTGGGTGACGACCCTGTTGTGGGGCCCTGATGGATAGATGGGACTAGCCACCCTGGAAACGAAGGGGAATTTGAAGACTTGGTCACACGACACAAGGTGGTAAAGGTCTCAGCCTCCAAAGGTGGCCAGGCCTGTCCTGTCGTGACCATCTCTCTCTCGTACCTAAGGGCAAACTCTACTGCCCCCAGTTCCAGGTTGTTGGGGGAGTCTTTGTGAACCCACTGGGTCAATGACACATGTGCCCCAGCAAGGCTTACCTCACTGATTTTTTTACCCAGGATGCCAGGCAAGCATCCTGTTATACAAATGGGATGTAAGTATTAATTGGGAGGAAAAGAAAACAGCCAATAGAATACTTTACTAGGAAGGCAGCCTCAGTAAGGAGGTATTATCCTGGCTCTGGGCAATACTAAGTGGAAAAAAAATAGCACAAAGGAAAGGGGCGCACAAGTGATACAATGCAATAAATAAGTACTAGGAAAAACAGAAGTACAATGATGTATAGCTTATTTTTCTTTTAATTTATTTCATTTTGATCATTGACAATCGTTTTATCTTAACTATGTTACTGAAAATAGGAAAATGTATATGCAATGCAACTATGCAACTGAAGTATTGAACACAATTTTCAGAACAGTCTTCGTACTTAGGGCTTCCCATGTGGCTCAGTGGTAGAGAATCTGCCCGCCAATGCAGGAGACGCAATTTTGATCCCTGGGTCAGGAAGATCCCTTGGAGAAGGAAATGGAGTGGCTAAGCATAAACTCTTTGTACATAATTATACTCAGGTGAGCCTCTTCTTTTAAATAGAGACTTGAACAATAAAGGTCTCTGTTCTGTCCTCTTTATGTGTAAAGACACGTAGTACAGAAGTTTGGGGATCAATCACATCAGGGTTGAAGCCGTGGTTCTGCCACTTATTGGCTATGTAACTTTAGGAAAGTCATTTCACTTCTCTGAGTGTCAGTTTCTCCATCTGATTCATGGTAATAGTAACAAGAACTAATACTTTCTGATCATTTTCTCTGTACCAATATTCTATATTCTCGACATATATCAACTCTTTTTATCTTCATGAGAAACTTTCATGTATACTGTTATGAGTTGATTTGTGTCCTCCCAAAACTTATATGTTCAAGTCCTACCATGCCCCTGTACCTCATGATGTGACCTTATTTGGGGAGGGAGGTCATTATATGTAATTAGTTAAAATGAGATCATACTAAAGTGGAATGGACCCCTAATCCAATGAAGCTGCTGTCCTTATTTTAAAAAGGGAAATTTGGACATGAACATGTGCACACAGAAAGAATACTATGTGAAGATTGGCATTACACTGCCAGAAGCGAGGAGAAGGGCCTGGAACAGATCCTTGCCTTGTACCGTCAGAGGGAGCCTAGCCCTGCTGACACCTTAATCTCAGACTACTAGCCTACAGAGCCTTGAGATAAAAATCTCTATTAGCCATTTCATTTATGGCCCTCTATTAAAAAGGAGCCCTAAATCTAATATAATTAGATTATTAATCTATTTTTCAACAGCCCTAAAAATCTAATAAATATACTATTATCATATTTCTACTTTACAGATGAAAAAACCAAAATGCAAGAGCTGAAGTTCACACAGCAAGTAGCTGGGCTGGGATCTGAATCCAGTCAAAACCTTTACCTTCACCCCTACATTATTACAGTCGTGGTATTTAACTTCAGAAGACTGTCATAAGGACCAAGTAAAATAATTCATATAAAACAATTAGCTCTGTGACTAGCACATATTAAGTACTTAACAAATTTAGCCATCATTGCTTATTACAATTGCTCTATGTCCAGAAGTTTACACTCAAAACTTATAACATCCTTCACTTTAAATACCACTAATCCCTAAATTATAGATAAAAAATAAAAACTAAGACTCAGAACAAGTGACTTGATTGGGATTTTAACACCAGTCTTTGTTATTCAGTCACTAAGTCATGTCTGACTCTTTGTGACCCCATGGACTGCAACACGCCAGGCTTCCCTGTCTTTCACCATCTCCCAGAGTTTGCTCAGACTCATGTCCACTGAGTGAGTGATGCCATCCAACCATCTCATCCTGTCACCCCCTTCTTCTACTGCCCTCTCTTTTCCAGCATCGAGGTTTTCTTCCAATGAGTCAGCTCTTCAAATCAGGTGGCTACAGTATTGGAGCTTCAGCTTTAGCATCAGTTCTTCCAATGAATTCCAATGAGGTTGATTTCCATTTCCTACAGGATTGACCTCCTTGCTTTCCAAGGGACTCTCCAGAGTCTTCTCCAGCATCAATTCTCTGGCGCTCAGCTTTCTTTATGGTCTAACTCTCACATCCGTACATGACTACCGTAAAAACCAAAGCTTTGACTATACAGATCTTGGTCAGCAAAGTGATATCTAGGTTTGTCATAGCTTTTCTTCCAAGCAGTAAGTGCCTTTTAATTTCATGACTGTCGTCATCTGGCTCTAAAACCCATATAAACCATTTCTACTGTCCAATTATCAATCTCTATCTAACTTTATTCTAGAGAAGAATTTCAAAAAACCTTTGCTGAAAAAATTCTAGCCAAGCTCACTGACTAGATCAGGTAATTCTTTCGGAGACAAGATGAGACAGGTCAGGCTTCCCTGGTGGCTCAGTGGTAAAGAATCCACCTGCTAATGCAGAAGACACGGATTCCATCCCTGGGTCGGGAAAATCCCACATGCAACTAAGGTGCAACTAAGGCCATGGACCACAGCTATTGAACCTGTGCTCTAGAGTCTGTGCTCTGCAACAAGAGAAGCCACCACGATCAGAAGCCCGAGCACTGCAATGAAGAGTAGCCCACACTTGCTGCACCTAGAGAAAAGCCTATGCAGCAATGAAAACCCAGCACAACCAAAATTAAATTAATCAATTAAGAAAAAAAGGTTGGGGCTGTCACTTAAAAAAAAATGAGATAGGTCAAATGGCAGCACCCCTGGGATGAAATGGGTCTGGTAGACCTGGGAGCTGCTTGAGTCTCTGTAGGCATAAGTCATAGTTTACATGGATGAGAAGAGACCCAGGGCGCAGAGGACACTACCAGAGGATATAAACTAAAACCCATTATGTCACTAAAAATAAACTGCTAGAATTAAAGGAGAAATCCTTCCACTACAGGGCTTGATGAAGCAATTCTTAAATAAGACCCAAAAAGCACAGACAATATAGGAAAAGTTTCACAAATTGACTCTTTTAGAATTTTTAAAATTATGTTAAGCAGAATAAACAGTAACAAAGATAAAAACTTTGAAGATGTATTTACAATGATTGTAATCAGCAAAGAACTGGTCTCTAGAAAACATTTTTAAAACTTCTACAAATAGTAAAAACAAGGCAAATAGTCCATCAGGAAAAACTGGGTTCAGACTTTGAAGTCTCTGCCAAAACCATAAGATACAGGAAGGTTTGCAATTCATGTTCTGTTACCCATGAAATGTGGGGAGTATGTTAAGTGTGCTCCAGGAGGCATGAACCAGAATGTTCTCTGCAATATTATTTGGAATAGTAAAAAATGAAAACCTGGTTCTCTGCAGTGTTATTTGGAATAGTAAAAAATGAAAACAGCCTGGATAGATAAATAAATGGTGTCATATTCATAAAAAATGAACTAGAGCTAGTAGTATCTATGTGGATAAACCTCAGAACACATAATATTGAGTGAAAAAAGAAGTTGAAGGATACATGTGGCATTATCCCATCTCTACAAAGTTTATAAACATGCAAAGTAATCCAATGTGTTATTTAAAGCTAGAAGTGTATGTATAAACTTGTGCAGGGGCATGATAAATACCAACATCAGAATTAGAAAGAGAAGTGGGTACTGGGGTGCAGAGGAAGACATAGGAAGTTTCAAATGTACTTTTTTACTTATTAAACTAAATGATGCATACATGAGTATTGGTAAATTATTCTCTAAGTTTTCAGTAAACCTTTTATAATTTCACAATTTAAAAATAGTGAGAGAACTTCCCTGGCAGTCCTGTGGTTAGGACTTTGACTTCCAATTCAGGGAACGTGGGTTCCATCCCTTGTCAGGGAGTTAAGATTCCCACATGCCTCATGGCCAAAAAATCAAAAACATAAAACAGAAGCAATATTGTACCAAACTCAATAAAGACTTTAAAATTAATAAATAAAAATAATGGGAAAATTTTTCTAGTAGAATCCTAAGAGAGTAACATCAGCAAGATAGCCAAATAAGAAGCCCCTTGCTTGCATTCCACCCCACAACAACAATCTGGCTTTCATTCAGATAAAAGTGTCTTTGTGGGAGATGTGGGATCCATCACCATATGCCAAGGGACTTGAGAGAAGTCTCACCCACCCTTGTGTCAGGTAGTAGACATAACTATTTCAGTCCTAACTATCCTACAGTGAAGCAGCTCTAGCCCCTCTCAACTGTGGTCCAGGAGCTCCTGGAGAACATTGTCTTAGACAATTACCCACAGATGAGAAAGGTTTTGTGGAAGTCCAGGTGTCTAGCACAAAAGTTCTGACACAGTGTTGGAGCAAAAAAAAAAGAAAATGCACACACACATTTGGACACATTGGAGAAATTAGTCAGTAAAGACTGGAGTGGTCAACTGCTACTTCAAGTGTGAAGACAGCAACACAAGGCTTTAAAGAACATGAACAATCAAGGAAGCATGAAGCCACCAGATGATCATAATAATATTCTAGTAACCAACCCCAAAGGCATGAATATCTGCAATTTATCCAATAAAGATTTCAAAATATCTATTTTAAGAAAGATCAGTGACCTAGAAGAAAACATGGAAAGACAAAATTCAACAAAATCAAGCAAACAGTATGCACACAAAAATGAAAAGTTTAACAAAGACATAGAAACCACTTTAAAAAACAGACAGTATGGAACTGAAGAACACAATGATTGCAATTTTAAAATGCCACAGAGAGTATCAATAGCAAAATGAATTAAGCAGAAAAAAAATTCTGCAAATTGAAAGACAAGAACTTTGAAGTTATCCAGAGGAGAACAACATTAAAATGTTGAAAAAGAGTAACGAAAGTCTACATATTCAATAAAAATGTAAAAGTGAAAGTGTTAGTTGCTCAGTTGTGTCTGACTCTGTGTGATTCCATGGACTGCAGCCCATCAGACTCCTCTGACCATGAGATTTTCCAGGCAAGAATATTGGAGTGGATTGCCATTTCCTTCTCCAGGGGATCTTCCCAACCCAGGGATCAAACCCAGGTCTCCTGCATTGTGGGCAGACTCTTTACTGTCTGAGCCTCCAGGGAAGCCCACATGATCAATGGGTCACCATCAAAAGAAACACTCTGCAAATTATGGGAGTATCAGGAGAAAAAGAGAGAGAGAAGGAGATAGAAAGCTCATTTAAAGAGATAATGACTGAGAACTTCCCAAATCTGGGGTCAGATTTGGTCATCCAAATTCATGAAGTGACTAGGTTCCCAAACTCAACACAAAGATATATTCTCCAAGACCCATTATAATAAAATTGTTAATATGAAAGCAAAGAGAGAATTAAAGGCAGTAAAACAAGCTTGTAACTTACAAGGGGAATCCATGTATGGCTATGAGCAGATTTCTCAACAGAAACCTTGCAAGCTAGGAGAGAATAGGATGATATATTCAAATGCTGAATGAGGGGAAAAAAAGAAAAAACCTGCCTAACAAGAAACATCCACCAAGATTGACCATATGACATGTCACAAAATGAGTCTTAGCAAATTTAAGAAGACTAAAATCATTCAGTATATGGTATGCAGACCAAAAAACCTGACCACAACACTATTAAACTAAAAATCAATAACAGGAGAAAAACTGGAAAATACCAAAAAAGTGGAAATAAAACAACATACTCTGGAATAACCAATGGATCAAAGAAGGAATCAAAAGGGAAGAAAAAGTTTTTCTAAATCTTGAAACAAGTGGAAACACAACACAACAAAACTTACAAAATGCAGCAAAAGTAACTTTAGGATGGCTAGGAGGGATTTTGTAGCAATTAACACCTACATTAAGAAAAAAGAAAGATCGCAAGTAAAAAATCTAAACTACACTTCAAGGAACTAGGAAAAGAACACACTAAAACCAAAGTTATAAGAAGGAAAGAAATAACAAAGATCAGAGCAGAAATAAATGGAACAGAGACCAAAAAAATAATAGAAAAGATCGCCAGAAACAAGAGCTGGTTTTTTTGAGAAGATAAACAAAACTAACAAAACTTTAGCTAACCTAAGGAAAAAAAAGAGAGAAGAACTCAAACAATATCAGAAATGAAAGAGGACAAATTACAACTGATACCACAGAAATACAAAGGATCGTAAGAAACTACCATATACGATCATATGCCAACAAATTGGATAACCTAGAAGAAATGGATAAATTCCTAGAAACATACAGTCTACCAAGACTGAATCATGAAGAAATAGGAAATCTGAACAAACCAACAATGACTAAGGAGATTTAATTAGTTATTAAAAACCTTCCAACAAAGAACAGTCAAGGACCAGATGGTTTCCTTGTGAATTCTACTAAACACTGAAAGAAAAACTGATGCCAATTCTTCTCAAACTCTTCCCAAAAACTGAAAAGGAGGGAACACTTCCAAACTCATTTTACAAAGTCAGCATTACCCCTGAAACTAAAGTCAGACAAGGACACTACAAGAAAAGAAAACTAACCACAGGTCATTAGCCCTGATGAACATAGATGCAAAAACTCTTAAAATATTAGGAATCTGAATCCAGCAGCACATCAAAAGGATTAAACACCATAATTAAGTGGGATTTATTTCTGGGATACAAGGATGGTTTGACATATTCAAATCAATGTGTGACACATCACATTAAAAAAATAAAGAATAAAAAGCTTATGATCATTTCAATACATGTAGAAAAAACAGTTGCCAAAAAATACTTTCACAATAAAAACTCTCAATACATTGGGTATAAAAGGAACATACCTCAACATAATAAAGGCCTTAAATAACAAGCTCACAACCTACATCATACTCAACAGTAACAAGTTGAAAGCTCTCCTCTAAGATCAGGAATAATACAAGTGTGACCCTTCTAATGGAGAAGGAAATGGCAACCCACTCCAGTATTCTTGCCTGGAGAATCCCAGGGACGGCGGAACCTGGTGGGCTGCCGTCTATGGGGTCGCACAGAGTCGGACACGACTGAAGAGACTTAGCAGCAGCAGACCCTTTTAACCACTTGTATTCAACAAAGCACTGAAAATCCTAGGCAGGGCAACTAATTAAGAAAAAAGTCATCTAAATCAGAAAGGAAGAGGTAAAATTGCTTGTGCAGATGGCATGATATTATATATAGAAAACAATAAAGATGCCACCAAACAACTGTCAGAACTAGTCAACAAATTCAGTAAAGTTGTAGGATACAAAATCAGTATATGAAGTCAATTCCATTTCTATACATTAACAATGAAATAAATATCTGAAAAAGAGATAAAGAAAACAATCTCATTAACAATAGCACCAACAGCAATAAAATAAATTTTACTAAAGAAGGAATAAATTTAACCAAGGAGGTGAAAGATCTGTAGAATGAAAACTATAAGGCTTTGATGAAAGAAATAGAAAATGACACAAATACTGGAAATATACTCTATGTTCATGGATCAGAATAATTAATAGTATTAAAATGTCCATAGTACCCAAAGTCATCTATAGCTCGGTACAATTCTTATCAAAATTCCAGTGGTATTTTTCACAGGAAAAAATCCTGAAACTCATAAGAAGCCACAAAAGACCCTGAACAGCAATCGTGAGAAAGAAGAACAAACCTGGAGCCTTCACAGGTCCTGATTTCAATCTGTATTACAAAGCATCATAATCAAAATAGTGTGGAACTGGCCTTGAAAACAGATGCATAGACAAAGAGAACAGAATTGAAAGCCTAGAATTAAACCCTTGCTTACATGGTTAACTAACATTTGGCAAGGGAGTCAACAAAACTCAACAAGGAAAGGATTATTTCTTTAATGAATAGTGCTGAGAAAACCGAATAATCACATGCAGAAAAATGAAATTGGGCCCTGGTCTTACACCATTCACAGAAGTTAACTCAAAATGAATTAAAGGCTTAAATATAAGACCTGAAGCCATAAAACCCCGAGTAGAAACATCAGGGGAAACTCCTTTACAATGGTCTTAGAAATAATTTTTTGGATGTGACATCAAAAGCACAAACAACAAAAGTAAAAATAAATAAGTGGAACTACAACAAATGAAAAAGCTTCTGCACAGCAAAAGAAACAGTCAACAAAATGAAAAAAACAACCCACAGAATGGAAGAAAATATTTGCAAATCATCTATCTGATAAGGAGCTAATATCTGAAATATACAGGGAACTCATACAACTCATAATCAACAAACTGATTTAAAAATGGGCAAAGGAACTGAACAGACACTTTTCCAAAGAAGACATGCAAGTATTCAACAGGTACATAAATGAATAGATGCTCAACATGGCTAACCACCAGGGAAATGCATGTCAAAACCACAATAAGATATCACCTCGTACCTGTTAGGATGGCTATTATCAAAAAGACAAGAGACCATGTGTTGATGAGGATGTGGAATAAAGGTGGGAATGTAAATTGGTATAGCCACTATGGAAATGAAGGAATATGAAAAAAATTAAAAATAGAACTACAATATGATCCAGCAATCCCACTTCTGAGTAAATATCCAAAGGAAACAAAATCAAAACCTCAAAGAGATATCGGCCTTCCCATGATCATTGCAACTTTATTCACAATAGCAAGATACGGGAACAACTTGAGTGTTCATCTACAAATGGATAAAGAAGATGTGGTACATATATACACAGAAAATTACTTAATAAACAATAAGAAAGAAGGAAATCCACCACGTGCAAAAACACCAATAGACCTTGAGGGCATTACACTAAGTAGAATGAGTCAGACAGAGACAGACAAATTGTTTGATATCACTTTATGTGAGAAATCTTAACAAAAAAAAACAAAAACTGAACTCATAGGAACAGAGAGTAGAATGGTAGTGCCAGGGGCAGAAGGGTGGGGGAAATATAAGTGAAAGGACATAAACCTCCAATTACAAGATGAGTAAATTCTAGGAAACTAAGTTATGTGTTAGCCACTCAGTCATGTCCGACTCTTTATGACCCTGTGGACCGTAGCCCGCCAGGATCCTCTGTCTATGGCATTCTCCAGACAAGAATACTGGAGTGGGATCAGTTCAGTTCACTTCAGTTGCACAGTCGTGTCCGACTCTTTGCGACCCCATGCACCGCAGCACGCCAGGCCTCCCTGTCCATCACCAACTCCCGGAGTTTACCCAAACTCATGTCCATTGAATCAGTGATGCCATCTAATCATCTCATCCTCTATCATCCCCTTCTCCTCCTGCCTTCAATCTTTCCCAGCATCAGGGTCTTTTCAAATGAGTCAACTCTTTGCATCAGGTGGCCAAAGTATTGGAGTTTCAGCTTCAACATCAGTTCTTCCAATGAACACACAGGGCTGATCTCCTTGCAGTCCAAGGGACTCTCAAGAGTCTTCTCCAACACCACAGTTCAAAAGCATCAATTCTTTGGCGCTCAGTTTTCTTCGCAGTCCAACTCTCACATCCATACATGACTACTGGAAAAACCATAGCCTTGACTAGACGGACCTTTGTTGACAAAGTAATGTCTCTGCTTTTTAATATCTGTCTAGGTTGGTCATAACTTTCCTTCCAAGGAGTAAGCGTCTTTTAATTTCATGGTTGCAATCACCATCTGCAGTGATTTTGGAGCTCAGAAAAATAAAGTCAGCCACTGTTTCCACTGTTTGCCCATCTATTTGCCATGAAGTGACAGGACCGGATGCCATGATCTTAGTTTACTGAATGTTGAGCTTTAAGCCAACTTTTTCACTCTCCTCTTTCACTTTCATCAAGAGGCTCTTTAGTTCTTCACTTTCTGCCATAAGGGTGGTGTCATCTGCATATCTGAGGTTGTTGATATTTCTCCTGGCAATCTTGATTCCAGCTTGTGCTTCTTCCAGCCTAGTGCTTCTCATGATGTATTCTGCATATAAGTTAAATAAGCAGGGTAACAATATACAGCCTTGACGTATTCCTTTCCCGATTTGGAACCAGTCTGTTGTTCCATGTCCAGTTCTAACTGTTGCTTCCTGATCTGCGTACAGGTTTTTTAAGAGGCAGGTCAGGTGGTCTGGTATTCCCATCTCTTTCAGAATTTTCCACAGTTTATTGTGATCCACACAGTCAAAGGCTTTGGCATAGTCAATAAAGCAGAAATAGATGTCTTTCTGAACTCTCTTGCTTTTTTGATGATCCAGAGGATGTTGGCAATTTGATCTCTGGTTCCCCTGCCTTTTCTAAAGCCAGCTTGAACATCTGGAGTGGGTTGCCATTTCCTTTTCCAGGATCTTCCCAACCCAGGGATCAAACTCAAGTTTCCTTCCTTGCAAGCAGATTCTTTATCATTTGAGCCATCAGGGTAGCCCAGGGGAACTAAGGTATAGCATGGTGACTATAGTTAATAATGTGTGTGTGTGTGTGTGTGTGTGTGTGTGTGTGTGTGCATATGAGCTCAGCATGTCTGACTCTGCAACCCTGTAGACTGTAGCCTCCCAGGCTCCTCTGTCCATGGGATTTTCTAGGCAAGAATATTGGACTGGCTCATCATTTCCTACTCCAGGGGATCCTCCCGACCCAGGGATTGAACTCTTGTCTCCTGCATCTTCTGCATTGGCGGATTCTTTACTGCTGAGCCACCTGGGGAGGCACATAGTTAACAATACTGCACTGTATACTTGAAAGTTTCTGAGAGGGTAGATCTTAATGTTCTGATCACAAAAAAAGAAATGGTAATTATGTTAAGTAATGAAGATGTTAACTAGCCTTCTGGTGGTAATCAAATGTCACATTTTACACCTAAACTTACACAATTGTTGTTCAGTCACTAAGTCGTGTCTGACTACGCAACTCCATGAACTGAAGCATGCCAGGCTTCCCTGTCCTTCACCATCTCCCAGAGTTTGCTCAAACTCATGTCCATTGAGTTGGTGATGCAATCCAACCATCTCATCCTCTGTTGTCCCCTTCTCTTCCTGCCTTCAATCATTCCCAGCATCAGGGTCTTTTCCAAAGAGTCAGTTCTTCACATCAGGTGGCCAAAGTTTTGTAGTTTCAGATTCAGCATCAGTCCTTCCAATGAACATTCAGGGCTGATTTCCTTTAGGATTGATTGGTTTGATCTTGGTGTCCAAGGGACTCGCAAGAGTTTTCTCCAACAACACAATTTGAAAGCATCAATTCTTTGGTACTCTGCCTTCACTATGCTCCAACTCTCACATTTGTACATGACTACTGGAAAAAACATAACTTTAACTATACAGACCTTTATTGGCAAAGTGATGTCTCTGCTCTTTAATATGCTGTCTAGGTTTGTCAAAACTTTTCTTCTAAGGAGCAAGCATCTTTTAATTTCATGGCTGCAGTCACCATCTGCAGTGATTTTGGAGCCCAAGAAAACAGTCTGTCACTGATGAATTACAAGCTGGAATCAAGATTTCTGGGAGAAATATCAACAACCTCAGATATGCAGATGATACCAACCTAATGGCAGAAAGTGAAGAGGAACTAAAGAGCCTTTTGATGAAGGTGAAAAAGAAGAGTGGAAAAGCTGACTTAAAACTCAACATTCAAAAAACTAAGATCATGGCATCTGGTCCCATCATTTCATGGCATATAAATGGCAAAAAAAAATGGAAATTTACACAGTGTTGTATGCCAATTATATCTCAATAGTAGGGGTTAGGAAGAATTCCAAGGCCAGAGGCCCAATGTGATCCTAGGAAAAGAATTTTAAGTAAATAACTAGCAGTAACTTTCTGAAGCCAGGCTGCTCTGCCCAGCGCAGGGAGCTGAAGAGGTGCTGATCTAATGGAGAAGAATAAAATTGGTGACAATACCAGACTGGGATGAAGGGACAGCAGTGAGGCCACATCAGCACATGGCAGTTGGCTGCCCAGACTACTGGCCCAGAGGCCCAGAACCTCCTGGGACTTTTGGCCACAGAGATATGAACATAACTTGTCCCTTTGCTCCAAGCCTCCTGCAACCATCTGGGTCCCTCTTGCCTCCCCACCTACATCCTTGTAGCTTTTATTGTTGGTTAAGTTTTAAAGCTTTTTCTTTTCATTGTGAAACATTTCAAGCATATAGAAAAGTACAGATAATACTGTAATGGACACCCATGTATATCCTAGACTTAACAGATATTAATGTGGTTTTGTAATACATCAACATAAATGGAACAAAATCTTCATACTCTGACTCCGTGTCTTCTTCCATCCACCCACTCTGGAGGAAACCACTCTCTGAATACTGTATTTATCACTCCCATGCATTCTACAGGATGTGTAAGCATATAGTATTCTTTTTATATAAAACAGAGGCTTTAGACTTCTCTACCACACTCAGTGTAAAAAAATGCATTCTACATTTTGACCCCATAAATATGCACGTGCAAACACATGTGTATGTACATATACATATATACCTGAGTGTGTGCATGTACATGTAAAATGAAATAAAACTTTCATGAAATTACTTGTTTCCTTACCATCAGCATATGCTGATATTTTCTAATTTTATTTCATCATGCTGGCAGTGATTCATTAAATTCATTTCACAATTTACAGATTGGTCATAACCAACAGTTTGAGAAAATTAGCATTCCACTGTAATATCTTATAGCTTCTTTTTTCACTTCCAATAGTTTTTGAGAATTCGTCATTTTGACCCAAGGAGTTCATTCGTTTTTACCTAATCATGTTACTCAGACATTTATCTATCCTCCTATTTAGACAATTAGATTGATTCTCTATTTTCACTATTGCAACGTGTCCTGCAGTGAACTTTCCTACACATAAACTCAAAAGTTTCTCTAAGATACATAACTGGAGATGAAACTGCTTAAGTCAAAGCTTGCACCTATTTAACTGTAGTAAATATTGCTAAATTTTCCTAGAAACTGATGAATGAATTTACATTGCCACCAGCATTTTTAAAGAGCTTCTACTTCCCCACATCCTAACCACCACTTGGTGTTACAAGTCTGTATTTTTGTCAATCTGGTGGTGTGAAATTATGGTTTTTAATAATTTTATTTATTTTTGGTTGGGCTGAGTCTTCTGGGTCTTTGTTACTGTGCAGGCTTTTCTCTAATTTGGGGGAGAAAGGGCTACTCTCTAGTTGTGGAGCACAGACACTAGGGCACATGGGCTTCATTATTTGCAGCTTCTGAGCTCTAGAAGAGCACAGGCTCAATAGCTGTGCTGCATGGGCTTACGTGCTCCCCAGTTTGTATGATCTTCTCAGACAGGGATTGAACCCATGTCTCCCACATTGGCAGGCAGATTCTTCACCACTGAGCCACCAGGGAAGGCTATGATTTCTTGTTTTATTTTGTATTTCTTTCATTACTAAAAAAGCAAGTTCCTCCTTGGGTCATCCTTACCTACTCAATTGTTTATAAATTACCAATATTATTGCCTGGATCCTTATCATTAGTTTTCAAGGCTTTTTGTATATTCTGCACACTGGCTCTTTATTAGCTATGTAGGTTGCAAATATCTTCTCATTTTCATGTAGTCAAATTTATCAAAATTTTCTCTTTCCTCTAACATTTTTACCTATGTCGTTTTGTTGTAAAAAATATTTTCCATACCCTACCCTAGAGCTAGACACTCTAGAGTGTGAAATCAAGCGGGCTTTAGGAAGCATTACTATGAACAAAACTAGTGGAGGTGATGGAATTCCAGCTGAGCTATTTCAAATCCTAAAAGATGATGATGTTAAAGTGCTGCACACAACATGTCAGAAAATTTGGAAAACTCAGCAGAGGCCACAGGACTGAAAAAGGTCAGTTTTCATCCCAATCCCAAAGAAAGGCAATGCCAACGAATGTTCAAAATACCATATTATTGCACTCATTTTACATGCTAGCAAGGTTATACTCAAAATCCTTCAAGTGAGGCTTCAACAATATGTGAACCAAGAACTCCCATATGTAAAAGCTGGATTTAAAAAAGGCAGAGGAACCAGAAATCAAATTGCCAACATCCGTAGGATCATAGAGAAAGCAAGGGAATTCCAGAAAAACATCTACTTCATTGACTACGCTAAAGTCTTTGACTGTGTGGATCACAACAAACTGTGGAAAATTCTTAGAGATAGGAATACCAGACCACTTTACCTGTCTACTGAGAAACCTGTATATGGGTCAAGAAGCAACATTTAGAACTGGATATGGAAAAATGGACTGGTTCAAAATTGGGAAAGGATTACAACAAGGCTGTATATTGTCATCCTGCTTATTTAACTTATATACAGATTACATCATGTGAAATGCTAGGCAGGATGAAGCACAAGCTGGAATCAAGACTGCTGGGAGAAATATCAACAACCTCAGATATGCAGATGATACCACTCTAATGGCAGAAAGTGAAGAGGAACTAAAGAGCCTCTTAATGAAGATGAAAGAGGAGAGTGAAAAAGCTGGCTTAAAACTCAACATTCGGGACTTCCCTGGTGCTCCAGTGGCTAAGACTCTGTACTCTCAATGCAAGGGGTCTGGGTTCGATCCCTGGTCAGGGAACTAGATCCCACAAGCTGCAACTAAGAGTTCACATGACAAACAACAATCAAAGATCCCACTTTCTGCAACTAAAAACTGATGCAGCTAAATAAATAAATAAGAATATATTTTTTAAAAACCTCAACATTAAAAAATCTAAGATCACGGCATCTAGCCCCATCACTCAATGGCAAATAGAAGGGGAAAAAGTGGAAACAGTGGCAGATTTTATTTTCTTAGGCTCCAAAATCACTGCAGATGGTGACTGCAGCCATGAAATTAAAGGACGCTTGCTCCTTGGAAGAAAAGCTATGACCAACCTAGACAGCATATTAAAAAGCAGAGACAACACATGTAAACCCATGGCTGATTCATGTCAATGTATGGCAAAAACTATTACAATATTGTAAAGTAATTAGCCCCCAACTAAAATAAATAAATTTATAAAAAAAAAAAAAAAGCAGAGAAATTACTTTGCTAACAAAGGTCCATCTAGTCAAAGCTATGGTTTTTCCAGTAGTCATGTATGGATGTGAGAGGTGAACCATAAAGAAGGCTGAGCACCGAAGAATTGATGCTTTTGAATTGGGGTGCTGGAGAAGACTCTTGAGAGTCCCTTAGACAGCGAGATCAAACCAGTCAATCCTATAGGAAATCAACCCTGAATATTCATTGGAAGGATTGATGCCGAAGCTAAAGCTCCAACCTGATGTGAAGAGCTGACTCACTGGAAAACATCCTGATGCTGGGAAAGATTGAAGGCAAAAGGGGAAGGGGGTGACAGACGATGTGATAGTTAGATAGCATCACCAACTCAAGGGACATGAGTCTGGTCAAACTCCAGGAGCTAATGAAGGACAGGGCAGCCTGGCATGCTGCAGTCCACGGGGTCACAAAGCGTCAGACATGACTTAGTGACGGAACAACAACAAAAGTTATGAAGATACTGTTCTATATTTTCTCCTTAAAATCTTAAAGTTTTACATTCTATGTTTATATTTTAATCTAGCTAGAAGAGTGTGTGTGTGTGGTAAAGTAGGAATCCTATTTTATCTTTTTCCATGATTTATTGTCCAAGACTAATTTATTAGTCTGCCCTATTCCTGCTACTTTGTAATGCTACCTTTGTCGTCATAAGGCAAATTTATCATATACATAAATCTGTTTCTACAAACTCTATTCTATTTCATTGTTAGATTTCTCTATTCTATGCCTACATCACACTGTTTACTATAGTTTTGTATGAATTTTTTATCTGGTAGGGCAAATCTCTCTTCATCATCATTACAATTATGATGATTATTTAAAAAATTTTTTAATATTTTTGGCATTCTCTCTTTCGTATGACTATTTGAACCTATTTTTGTCAATTTCTGTGAGAAAAATTTATTGAGAATTTTTATTTGAATTGAATAGACTTTAATTTAACTTGGATGAAAATTGACATCTTTTATGATGTCAAGTCTTCCCATCCATGGTATTTTGTCTCCAACTACTTTGGTTTTATTTTATAGTTTCAATAAATTGTTTTGATTTTTTTTCCCTAATGGTCTTACACTCTTATTATGTCTGTTTCTTAGAGGTCATAGTTTTAGTTGCTATTGTTATTATAAATAGTATCTTTCGTTAAATTTTCTAAATTTTGTTACTAATGATTTTGTACATTGATCATTTCCAATAACCTTTCTAAATTCTGACTATTTTTAATATTTTGCCCACAGGTTCTCATAGGTGGCCAAGTTGGCCATCATATAATCTCAAATCATGGCAGTTTCCTTTTCTCCTATCCAACCTTTTTCTTCTTTTTTTCTACAACCACATCAGTTGCAACCTAGATCCAGGTACTAACAACAACACTGTAGCAACACTGGGATGGAGCATGAGCAGAAGGAGGAGGAGGTAAAGCCAAAATTGATGGTGGCTGACCATCAGGCATGTTCAGCGCCCAAGTTCTCTACCACATATTGTACAATTATACAATTTTTTTTCTACAATTATACAACTTTCTTTCCCCATCTCATGACTTCATTCAGATTTCCCATTCATCCTCTCCCACTGTGTAACCTTATGGGGCTGGCTCACAGAAATTTTACTGGCCCAATTCTTTTCTTTCCATTACCATGTAGATTATTTTGGCATTCTAGGGAACCAGTTTTAGTGCCTGCATTCTCATCTTCATGACAAACCTAAAGCTAACCGGTACAGTTTAGCCTAATGCTAACCATGTTAATCTTCAGTGGGCTGAAATATACAAGGACAAGATGTTAGCCTCCCATTTTCTCTTTCCAAGCTCTGGCTTTTAGAGTTTTGTTCTGTTTTTTTAATTCGGGGGGGGGGGGTTGAGGGGGAAGAGGCTAGGTAGAGGGATGCTCTAGTATTTTGTTATTTTGTTTGTTGGTCAGGTGGTTGGTTGGTGGCAACCCATCTTTCCCAGTTTGTCTTGTTTTTGTTTAGTCGCTAAGTTGTGTCTGACTCTGTGACACCATGGACTGTAGCCCACCAGGCTCCTTTGTCCATGGAATTTCCCAGTCAAGAGAACTGGAGTGGGTTACCATTTCCTTCTCCAGGGGCTCTTCCTGATCCAGGAATTGAACCTGTATCTCGTACATTAGCAAGTGGATTCTTTACCGCTGAGCCACCAGGGAAGCTCCTAGTTTAAGTCTACTTATTTGTAAATCTGAGCATGAACACAAATATATTTTATTATCAGTATTACTCCCACTCTTTCATAATGGTTGTTCTTTTATTGTGGTTTCTATATTTTTCTTTTTATCTCTTTAATCATTTAAACATCCCTATATTTATGGTCTCTCTCAGATTGCTTTTTTTGACCTCAAGGTGGGGGTTGCTGACCTCCCCCACCCACTTCTTGTTTCTGCAAATTGTTGTTCATGGTGGATCTTTTCATATTGTAATTTTTTACTGAAAGCTAATCTTCAACTGAACTTGAGTTTTCAGTGAAAACTCCAATGACCAGAGTGATTTTTCATCTGCTTCTGTATGTGTCCTAATTGTAACATAACCGAGACCACTCTTTCATGGGCATTTCTTAATCTAGGATGTCCCCAGTTCACAGACACTGTACACTGTCTCCAGAACCTGTCAACGCAGAAGCTTGGGGCTTCACTTTTTCACAAAATGCCTTTTATTTTTTCCACCCAGAATCCAGGCAGAGGCAAACTTCCTTGGCATCTGCCTGATTCATGACTGGATTATTTTTTTCCTAGTCCTCCTTTCTTGGAGAGTTCAGCCCTGCAGTCCCTCTGCCTTTTTGCTTTCTTGTTTAGGCCTCTGCCTGGCTCTGGCCCAAGGCCTTCACTCTCATCTCTGCATGGGCCCTACCCCCATCTAATAGAGCACAGACAGACACACCCACACCCCTGGCTTGCTGGGGCGCCACTCGCCACTTCCAGCTATGTGTTTCCATTACCTCTTCAGTTCCAGCCACTGAACTGATTTGGTTTTCATTTTATCTTGCATTTGTCTGTGCTTGTAACAGGAAGGGTTCCACATGAGTCCACTCCTCCTGAGTCTCCCTTTCCTTCACAGAGCCCCTCAAAAGCAACCAGGACTTAAAACAGAAGCCAGAAGCAGATGCCTGTCAAGGTCAACCCTACCTGCAGAAAGCATCTCCAGGATCTGGCCCAAATCTTTTTGGGAAGAAGGGACTGGGCTTGTCTGATTATTGACTGGACAATTTCTGCTAAACAACCACCTTTCTGTTCTTGAGCTGGAATGCAATCAGAATGCTTCTTCCCTGCCAGTTTCAGAGAGTGAGATCATCTGGATAGAGTCCTTGGGGAGACATGAAGTCAGGACTCCTTCACAAAAGAAAAACATGCAGCAGTGAGACTTGATGAAGGAGCCTCTCCTTGAGAAACAGGCCCGAGGGGGTCTCACTGTTGTTGTTGCAGCTTTGCTGCTGCTTGGGGAGGGAAGCTTCCCCGGGTTTTGCTTTTATTTTTTCAAGAAAATTGGCAAGAAGTCAGGGAGCCTGGCCTTTTATGGAGGGAAAACATACCTTCATGGGTCAGCAGGCTGAAGGGTCACAGCAGAGCACTGACAGTGTTCAGAATTGTCTCTTTCAAGCAGGATTGATGTGAACAGTCGAGGGGAAAAGTCGGCATGTATCTCATGGAAAACAGAGCCTGGATTTTCAAGTCCGTGACAGACAAACCCTTTATAAACATCCAAGTGATGGCTTTCTTCTACATAGACATGCATGTTTAAAGCCCACTGGGCACCATGCCTATGCAATCAGGCTTGAGAATAATCAGCCCAAGGCTAAGAGGGTAGAAATCTCCAGAGTAGAATTCCTGGCCTCTAGACATACTGACATCTTCCTTCTGTGGTATTTCCTCCACTCCTGTTCTTCAGAGCTCAATACTCTTCTTAGAGTCAGAACTGGCTCCAAGGAAAAGTTGAGTAATCCATCGGCCACACCTTAGTGTGAATTTAACCCAACGTCTTATCCATCCTGGGGTGTTGTCTATTGAAAATTATAATCTAAGTGAGATAAAGATTTGCCTGAAATTATATGGAACAGAGTGGGGATTCCAACAAGATGCTCTGACTCTAAATGCCAAGCTCTTTCCAGACCTCACCGCTGTGCCTTAGGATGAGACTGGAGCCCTTCTCCCTTCTCTGGGCTTTTAAGACTTTCTCTGCCTCAGGCATAGTAGCTCTGGGTGGGTATTGGTGAGGAGCATGCCCACATTCTATTTCTACCACCTCAGCTTCTGAGTAGATGTGCCCACCAGTCATATCTATCTCCTGGGGTCATAAAAATAATAACAATAAAGAGAAATATCACTTTTTCCTCTTAGGTAGTTCCACCTCATGGTGAAGTATCTTTGGGGAGCCTAATTCCCCTTTATCCCTCCAGAAGCTCTCACTGTCCCAGGAAAATCATCAAAAGAATTTACTTGAAACAATCTCATTTGCATCAATCCAGAGTCCAATGAACTAAACTCTTTTAAGGGACTTTGCTGGTGGTCCAGTGGCTGAGAATCCACCTTCCAATGCAGGGGGATACAGGTTCGATCTCTGGTCGGGGAACTAATATCCCACAAGCCACAGGGCAACTAAGCCCTCATACCGCATGGGCTGCCAGTGACTGACCGACCCTGCCCACTGTAGAGCCTAAGCTCTGCAATAAGTGAAGCCCACACTCCATAGCTCGAGAAAGCCAACCCACTGCAACGAAGAACCTGCTGCCACAACGAAGACCCAGCACAGCCAAAAAAATTTTCTTTAATAAAGTAAAATAAACTCTTTTAAGGATACTAGTCTCATTAAGGGCTTCTCATACAAAACTGCTTGCACACCAACTATAATTTCTGTGAAGGGTGAGTCTAGGCCCATATTTGTACCATGTGGGCTTCCTTGTCCTGCCTGAAACACCAGTGCAGGCCTGAACCAGGCGAAACCTACCCATTGGTTGAGCTGAGCCAATCAGATTCTCCCTTTCAATAGAGGTAAGAGAGAGGTAGGCACTGGATCTGTGATTCCACACCAAGCAGGATTAGTGCCACGGGGAGCTGAGCCAAATGCAAGGTGTAGATGGATGTGCACAGACCTGAGAAGGGGGTCTGCTCCCTCAACAGGAGGCCAAACAGAGCCATCAAATGAACCTGATGAGGACTCATGTGCTTCCCACCCAACACAGACACCATGCTGGAACAGAGGAGGGAGGGGGGAGAAATCCTGAAAGACAAGTTGTTATGCCACAAAGGCAAGAGTCTTCACAACTACAGTGCATTTAGTGTTGAATGCTGTGGCAGAAGCCATTGTGAGGGGAAAGAGGATGGGCCAATGCATGAAGAGTAGCCCATGCAGTGAGAGAAATTAGAGACCACAGAACGTGGAAAAGGCCTCCTGGCTCCTGCCCCTCCTTTCATTGTTCTCTAGATGTTTCTGGTTTCCCTCCTTACAGTAGCTTTTCCCAAACCTCTCTCCACCCCTCGCCCCTTCACTTTCCAGTGGAGATCTGCCTCCTCCGTCAGGAGAAAAAGCAAAGCCTCCAAGGGAAGGTGTGTCCATGCCCCTTCACTCCTCCACAAACCACGTGTCATCGCCCGCTCAACCTTCTTCCTTATCTGTCACAAAGGTAACTTGCCTCCTCCTTTAGGAAGCTGAGTCTTCCATCTCCCGTGTATATCCTGAGGCCTCAGGCCCTCGCAATCTCTCCACCCATCATCCATTTGCTCTTCTGCATCTTCGGTCTTTCCGTCTCTGACAGCACCTTCCTGTCTGCCATAAACATGCTCTGGTGTCTCCAACCCTAAGATCACCCTCCTCGACCCGAGCCTTCCCTCTGGTGACTGCCTGCCTTCCCTCACTCTCTCCAAAGCCAAGCTTTTCAAAGGAGTAGGCTCTACTTCCTCCAGTCTCATTCCATCCTCAACTCACCATGCCCAGCACCTTTGGTAAATGGCTCTGGGGAAACAAGGAGCGCTCTCAACTGTGAGGTGTTCTGGCCTCGTCCTAGTCTTCCTCTGACAGCATCTAGCCCTGCCAACCATTCCCTCCCTATTGCTCATGGTTCAAACAGAATGCAAATGGCACACACCAAACTTGGGGGTTTTCCCAAACCACCCAGCACCTCTGTAAATAGCACCTCTATTCACAAGGAACGGTCAGAATACTAGTAACAGCCAGTAATGGACAGAAGAATTACCAGAACCAGAGGGAGTTATGGAAGCTGGAGGCTTGAGGTGGAGGGTAGGGGCGAGGAGAATGCACACTCCCTCCCCCTCCCCCTTCCAGTCAGTGCTCCCCATTGGCTGAAACGAACCAGAGTCCAGAAGGCAACAGCCCTGTCACTGCAGGGTGACAGGTCTCCTCCCAGCAGATGAATGGGGATGAGGGTCTGGCGGGACAGAAAGACCCAGCACTGCCTCTCCCCTCGTGACTGTCTTCTCGCCTGGTTTCTGTCACTGACTCTTCTGGCTGTTCTCTTAATGCTTTAACCACACTTGTCAGGGTCTCACTGATCCCTCTCTTCCATCAACATCTTAACTGTCTTGTCCTAAACCCTGTGCCTAATTATTTTGTGTCTTCACAAACTCTGTCTCTCCCTCCTTAACAACTTCATTTCCTCCCCACCCACCAGGCATCCATGACAGTCCCCTTGATGGGGGTGACCTGCGTCTTTAATTTTGGCCTCTCACTGACCTCTTGCTGACTCTCACTGAACCCTGACCCCACTGGTCATCACCACACAGCTTCCTACAAGAAGAATCTGAGTGCCTCAAACACAACACATCCAAAGCAAAACTCATTCTCTTCTCCCTTAAGCAGCTGGCCATGCTCCCCTCATCATTAATCACAGGGACCCCTGACTTTGTTTCCTTTTCGGTCTTGCTCCTCAAAGGCTTGTTCAAACCCTGCCATGTGGGCATATGGACAATCCCTGGGAATTCACCACAAACACATCATCTCAGTTCCTACCCAGACCCACTGAATCAGAATGTGTGTTTTAACAAGATCCCCAGATGGCCCATATGCACAGTAAAATTTGGAAGTGTCGGTTTGCATCATGTATCACAACAATCCTTCTTTCCAATGATCATTGTGTTAACATGTATCCAACATAGAAGCTTGACATTAAAACAAAAGGACGTCAAACCTGCAGCAAAGAGTGACTCAGCTCCCCCTACCTCCCACTCACTGCTTTGGACTTTGTCATAGAGGGTGCTGCCTTATGGAGGATGGTGTGCATATATGTTTCTTATTGTTTGAAGAAATCTTTACTGGTCCTCTCAGTCTTTCTTTCCTGTATCCTTGGAGGGCTCTGAAAAGCACTCAGATCACTTTTTGTGAAAAATAAAAAGGTAGCGGGGAGAGAATTGGAATATTCAAAATGAGAATCCCACCTGTCTAGAAAAGTCCCAGTTAACATTTACCACAGATTCCACATAGAATACATGATAGTCAGTTCAATCTCATCAGGATTTTTATTTCTCTGAGCCTCAGTTTCTTCATCTATAAAGTGGGATGATAATAGTAACTTCTTTATATTTCTTTAAGGATTAAATATGTAAAATATGCCCTTCAAATGGATGGTTCAACATTCATTAAATGAAAAAAGGGTATCATTTAATACATGGAAGCCTCAGTTTACTCAAATGGAAAACAGAGACTACAATACCAAGTTCACCAAATGTGGGTTCCCTGGCTCTCTCATACCCTCCCTGAGTCCCAACACACAATCACACACGTGCACAAACATGCATCTCAATATGCAAGCACGTGCACACACATATGCAGGCACTGCTCTCACATGCATACGCACATGCACATGCGTACTTGCACACGCTCACATACACACTGGCACACACACAACCAGCAGAAACTCTGGCTGCCTTCCACCACACCTCCTCCATGGCCACTTGCTCTCTGGATTCCCTCAGGGGAGGGGACCACAGCAGAGTCCCCTCCCGCCTACCCACTGCTCTCCTGGCCCCTCCAGCTCTCCCACCTTACCAGGCACTGCAATCATTCTAAAATCCAAGCCTGACTGCTTCTTTCCTGCTCAAAACCCTCATACTATAGCCAGGTCCAACTTGCCGAGCATCCCTCAACGCACTGTGTAGTCCCGTCCTGCTGGGTCTTAACACACCTTACACCTCCTCTACTGAAACTCCTCTTCCCCAAGTTAACTCATTCATATTTGTCAAATTTCATCTCAAGCACGGTCTCCCTCACTTTCCCTGATGGCTCTCACCTGCAATGGCCCCTTATCTAGGCTCTCAGCACCCAGTGCATGAGTGGTCAGTCGCTCAGTCATGTCCAGCTCTTTGAAACCCCAAGGACTGTAGCCTGCCAGGATCCTCTGTCCATGGGATTCTCCAGGCAAGAAAACTGGAGTGGGTTGCCATTTCCTCCTCCAGGAGATCCTCCCCATCCAGGGATCAAACCCGGGTCTTCTGAGGCACCTGTACTTGCAGGCGGATTCTTTACCCACTGCATCACACGGGAAGCCCCTCAGCAGCCAGGCGAGGATGGAATCCTCTGAGGGCCCCTTGTCCTCTCGCCTTAGGCTGTAAGGGCTCCTCCAGGGCAACGACCTGCCTTATATGACCATTTTCAGTGTCTGCCGCCCCAAAGCCTGGAACACAGCGGGAGCCCAGCAGACGCTGGTTATAAATGTAGTTGCACAAGAAGGTAAGGAATCCTGGGTCCTACCCCATCCCAGCCCACAGACTCAGTTGCAGTCACAGGCTCCCCGGAGCTCACAGGAGACAGGAGCTCCACCAAAAGGGCCACACTGCCTCCTGTTTCCAGGGGCACCAGAACACTTCAAGCTTTGTCCTTAGAGTTAGAACTGCAGGGTTGAGGACAGAATCCACAGCATGACCCTTGCAAGAAGCCAACCCCTCTATCTGCTCCATCCCAGCTCGGGCTCCAGGTCAGCACCTGGGCTGCGCCTGCGCAGCCAGGCTGCTGAACAACCGCCAAGCTTTTCCCCACAGTTCCCACGCACATTTTCCTCTGCTTCCTTCAAAGCAGAAAAACAGCTGCTCTTTCCAAAAGACAGGAATGCTGGGGAGGAGAGGGTTCCTTGCCCAGAAGTAAAGATTCAGATTCACCTCCCTAGTCCGAGAGATTTCTCGAGACTGGGCATCACCATGGAGGCAGCACATCCAGCCACCCCAGGGGAGAAGGTCTGACCCAGATGTTGTGAGTGAAATGCACAAAGACGTTCCTGTGAAATGAGCAGAGGAGGTTGAGTGACAGTGGGTTCCGCCCACACACCACCGTTGCCAACAGGAAGAGGCCAGCATCCTCTCCATCCATTTCCTGGGTAACAGGTTCCACCCATGCAAATGCTACAGACACCAACATCAAATTTACACTTATTGAGGGAAAGCCTGCCATGCATGGACAGGTGCTGCGCAAGAAGTTTGGGAAGGTTTAGAATATAAGACCTGACCAGGCTTCTGCCCTCAAGTATCAACAAACTGTGTGCCCTGGGCTGGGTACCAGGGTGGGTGTAACTGGACAACAGTTCTTGCCCTGGAGAAGTTTACATCTCATCGGAGACAGAGCATAAAGCCCACATGCAGGAAATCACCCCTATGAGGTAAGATGTAATCAGGAGGTCGACTGGGAGGCACAGACATTAACTGCTCTAAAACTTCAGAGAAGAAAGAGGAAGAGCTGTGTGGACAGGAATTGTCAGGAAGGTTCGTGAAGGGGCCGCTGGCAGGAAGGATAGGTGAAGTTGGGAGAGCATTTCAGATGGGAACAGAGGCACAGAAGATGATTCACCCTGGTGCATGTGTAGCAAAGACATGGATTTCTGCTTGTTATGTTGATTATGCCTTTTTTTGACGGATGGTTCGCTTTGAAATCAGCCCTGAGTTCAGTCTGGATTAGTTAAGTCATCTTTCTTGCCAGCCATGTAAACAAATCACAACTCAAAGCCAAACCACAGAGAGCTAGTCAGACAAAGAGAGGAGAAGCTGCCTTGAGAACCGGCACTCTCTCCTTAAAAGACCAGAGAGGAAACCTAGTCCTTCCACTCTGTCTGCAATCTCACTATCTGTGCTTAAAAATACTGTAATCAACCCGAGTTGGAAAAGACAGCTGCAGAGGCAGGCAGAGCTGCTCAGAGATCTGTCAGATGATTTATCCACCTCCTAGTTTTCGTTTGAGCCCACTGATTGATCAAAGTTCCCTGCAAGATGAAATACACTCACAGGAAAGAGACCTCTGTGGTGGGCAACTTCCAAATATCTGCCAATGACTGCCCCCCACCCAGCCCCCACCACTCCTCCTGCTGCATGTGGGCTGGACCTAGTGAGAGACTTCAAATTAGAAGAATATAGTCAAAAACGATGGGCTGTCACCTCCGAATTAGACCTGAGAGGGTGAGTTCCTTCTTGCTCACTCTTTCTCTTTGGCTCATCTAGCTGCTCACTCTGACGAACCAGCTGCCACGTTATGAGAGGCAGAAAGGTCTACATGATCAGAAACTGAGAGTGGCCTTTGGCCAACAGCCATCAGCCAGCTGAATCCTGCCAACTGTACTGACTTGGAAGAGGATTCTGCCCAGGGTAGTCTAGAATAACTGTGGCCCTGACCGAGACCTTGATGGCTGCTTAGGAGGTCCTGAGTCCCAGGACCCAACCAACCCATTAATGACCCACAGAAACTGGAAGATAATAAATATTGTTGTTTTCAGTCCTTAAGTTTGGGGTTATTTGTTGTCCAGCAAGAGATAACAAATACCCAGGCTAATCAGGCTTCCAAGGATAAAAACCAGGTCATATGTGTGCCTGAGCTGACATTTGTGCCTGATACAACCAGAAACATCCCCTGCATCTAAATCTTCCCCTGTCCTCACCATTAATTAGTATGTCTCCCAAAAAGTTTAGTACATAGTTTTTAAATCATTCAACTTGAATACTACTTTGTGTTTGTAGAAATGTTGGGTGAGGCAGAAGCCCTTACATTATGTCAGACTCTATGTCAGCAGACACTGCAGGGGACTGCAGGTCCCCTTGGAGAAAACCTTCCTTCTCATAGGAGTCAGTGGACCTCCATTTGCAGAAAGTGGTCCCACAGCCTTAGGCTTCAACATATTTAACAAGTATGGGCACGAGAACTGACCAGGACAGATGCTGGATGATTCATCATGTCCCGGGTAAGCCCCCAGTCCTGAGGAACGGGCGTGCCAGAAGCCTTGGAGGCTGGATAAAGGCATTCCACTCTCTGACATCTCGTCACAGGCAGCACTCTGGAAAAAGGTAGCGCTATGTGTCCAAGGAGAGCCCAGACACTTGTCCCAAAGCTGGCAACATATCAGGAAAAGACACCATAACCTCCAAAGAGGAGCTCATCAGCAGGAAAAGAGGAAAGAGTTGCTCGTTTGTTGGAGGAGAAGTAACCTGGGTTGGCCCCAAGGAGCTGAGGGTCACCAAGGAGGCTGGTTCCCATGAGCCTATGGCTGAAACTGGAACTTTTGCAGATCCTCCTGTCCTAGTGCCCTGTGAAGCTCTGCAGGCCCAAGACTGAGCGAGTGTATGTGATTTTGAAGGGCTAAAACTTCAAGCCTCGTGTGAGACTTTAGGAGTTCCATTGTGAGCACAGAGGTATCCAAATTAAAATGTCTAGCACCGAAGTAAATGGGTTTTTTCAAAAGAGCTCAAAACTGAAGATATGGATTTTTATTATGGTAAGATATATATAATATAAAACTTACCATATTAACCATTTTTAAGTGGACGGTCAGTAGCATTAAATACATTCACATTATTGTGCAACCATCAACCATCATCCATCGCCAGAATTCTTTGCATCTTGCAAACTGAAATTCTGTACCCATTAAGCAATAACTCCCGCCTCTTCCCTCTCCCCAGCCCCTGGAAACCTCTGTTCTCCTTTCTGTCTGTATGAATTTGCCTATTCTAGGATCCGCATGTAAGAGGAATCATACAATATTTGTCCTTTTGTGTCTGACTTATTTCACTTAGCAGGATGTCTTCAAGGTTTACTCACATTGTAGCATGATCAGAACTTCATTCCTTTATAAGATATATTACTATTCCATCGTGCATATGCACCACATTTTGTTTATCCAGTCAACTGTCAATGAACATTTGGGTTACTTCCACCTTTTGACTACTGTGAATAATGCTGCTATGGACACAGATGTAGAAATATCTTTTTGAGTCCCTGTTTTCAATTTCTTTAGGTGTATAGCTAGACATGGAATTGCTGGTAATACTATATTTGATTTTTTATACTATTTTTTAATACTATATTTAATTTTTTAAGGAACTGCCATATGGTTTTCCACAATAGTTACACCATTTTGCATTCCCGCAAACAATGTACAAGGCTTCCAATTTCTTCACATCCTCACCAACACTAGTTTTCTGTTCTTTGTTTTTCATGGTAGCCATTCTAATGTGTGTAAGGTTTGCGGTTTAGATTTGCATGTCCCTGATCATCAGTGATGTATTAGACTTGGCCATTTGCATGGAAGATACAGATTTTTGAGTTGTCAGCAGATAGACGCTCAAGTCACAGGTGGCACCCACTGCTGCTCTCCCATCCAGTACCCATCGTCTCCTTCTTTCTTAATGCTCCCAGCATTGTTCATGACTGTGCTGTACACAGCTACATCACTCACTTCCCATGACACTCTTCTAGATACAAGAGGCCATGGGAACTGTTTCTGAAATAGAAGTCCTGGGGGGGCTCCTGAGAGAGCTTTCTTGAAATGTGACAGGTTAGTTAGCATCCTCCTTTTGCCTTTTGCCCTTTCTCTTCTCCTTCTTTGAATCATAGAGAAAAGAGCCACACACTCAGGTTGGCAAAGCAGGTCCATAAAAGGAGCACAGATATCCCTGGACTGACAGCCTGCCTCCAAACACCCTGTTACATCATGAAAAGGATGAGCCTCTTACTTATACTGGCCACCACTTGTTGGGTTTCTGTTACATGCGGTCAAACACAATCCTAACTGACTTACCATAGGAGTGGATCTACTAAGATGAGTGTATACACAAAAGAATAAAAGCGAATAGTGTCTTGGGAAATGCTGAGAGGTAACTGAAGGCAGCAGGGGAATCATTCTGGGCAGGGACTAAATGAATGTAGAAAACATGAGGTCATGATATCAAATGAATGAGGGGAAGAAAATATTTTAGAGAGAGGGTCAACATATTAGAGGCTGAAGAAACATCCAGTAAGGAAAGCATGAACTCAATAAAAATGAGTCTTGGAGACATGCTGGGAGAGAGCCATATTGCCTGGGTTGAGAAGTGAACAGGATTCAGGACGAAGGAAGAGAGTGTGAAGAACAGGGAGGAGATGGGGTACCAACAAGGACAGCATAGCGCATGGAGCCCAAGGAGGTACTTTTAAAGATGAGAAGCACTGGAAATGCTGATGGCTGGAAGCAGAAGAGAGGAAAAGACTGGCAATTCAGAAGAGAAGGCATTATGCTAACTGTCTCCTTTTGGCTGGTAGTAGAATCCTCCATCTGTTAACTGGGCATTGGGTCACTCAGCAGTCTCTGAGTTTTTCTGCCTCCCTCCTCCCACAGACTTGGTCATCTGACTAGTTTGAGCCAAAGCTGTATCAGCAACAGTTAGGTGTTAGGGCTTTCCTGGTGGTCCAGTGGTTAAGAATCTGCCTGCCAATGCAGGGGACAGAGGTTTGATCCCTTGTCCGGGAAGATCCCACATGCTGCAGGGCAACTAAACCCGTGTGCCACAATTACTGAGCCCATGTGCCACAATTACTGAAACCTGGGCACCTACAGCCCATGCTCGGCAACAAGAGAAGCCACATCAATGAGAAGCCCGCACACCACAACCAGAGAGCAGCCCCAGCCAGCCACGATTAGAGAAAGCCTACGCGTAGCAAGAGACCTAGCACAACCAAAAACAAATAAACATTTTTTTAAAGTTGGGTATTAAATTTCTGGGTTAGTCCCTTAAAGGTGTTTGCTATGGACACACTCTCTCCTTTCCTGATGGCTGGAAATGCAGCAGCTGCTGTGGGCCTGGAAAAGGATGTCACTTACAGAGGTCGGCAGATCAGCTCACAGGCCTTGTTTTCCAGATGACCTTGTAGAGTAGAGCCCTCTAGCTGCCCTAACTGCCCACCTACCTTTGAAATGTGAGGGAGTGAAAACTCCTCCATCTTATTTAAACCACCGTACTCAGGACTGTTTGTTATAGCAGCCTAGCTTATCTAAAATTGTTGGGAGCCAGAACAGTGGTGTTGAAAGCCATTAGTCTATGAATTCATAAGGCCATGTATAAATAAAGTTTGGCTTACACATTTAAATATACTCAGTTTAATGGTTGCCTTTTACGGTGAGATTACATCCTTCCTAAGTTTTGCTATATTCAATTATCCTTCCTCTTAAGCCAATCAAAGGTTGCATGGGGGCCACATTAGGAGGGTACTAACAACAAAGGAGCATAAGGAAACTTTTTAGGACAAAGAAGCCATTCTGTATCTGAATTATGGAAGTGAGTTTACAATCATTTAGAATTATCAAAATTCCTCAAATTTTAAACAGATGAACTTTGTTGTATGTAAACAAATAGCACTGTGATAAAAATTTTTAAATGATCCTTCTTTTATAAAAATAATGGAAGTAAAAATTGACTGTCATTTTTCAAGACCTATTTTGCAAACTAAGAAGGTGGCAACCTTATGTAGATCTTCAAATCTTTTCAAATTTTTCAGAGCTAAGAAACTGACAAATCTGAGACCCCCCGTATTCCTTATCTATAGCTATACCAGTAATCCAAGTCTATGCTCCAACCACTAGTGCCTGAAGTTGAACATTTCTGAAGTTGAATGGTTCTATGAAGACCAAAAGAACCTCTAGAACTAACACCAAAAAAAAAAAAAAATGTCCTTTTCATCATAGGGGATTGGAATACAAAAGTAGGAAGTCAAGAGATACCTGGAGTAATAGGTAAGTTTGGCCTTGGAGTACAAAATGAAGCAGGGCATAGGCTAACAGAGTTTTACCAAGAGAACACACTGGTCATAGCAAACACCTTCTAACAACACAAGAGATGGACATCACCAGATGGTCAACACCGAAATCAAATTGATTATATTCTTTGCAGCCGAAGATGGACAAGCTCTATACAGTCAGCAAAACAAGACCTGAAACTGACTGTGGCTTAGATCATGAGCCTCTTGTTGCAAAATTCAGGCTTAAATGGAAGAAAGTAGGGAAAACCACTAGACCATTCAGGTATGATCTAAATCAAATCCCTTATGATTATACAGTAGAGGTGACAAATAGGTTCAAGGGATTAGATCTGATAGACAGAGTGCCTTAAGAACTATGGATGGAGATTCGTAGCATTATATAGGAGGCAGCGACAAAAACCATCCCAAAGAAAAAGAAATGTAAGAAGGTAAAGCGGTTGTCTGAGGAGGCCTTACAAATAGCTGAGAAAAGAAGAGAAAGGCAAAGGAGAAAAGGAAAGATATACTCAACTGAAATTAGACTTCCAGAGAATAGCAAGGAGAGATAAGAAAGCCTTCCTAAGTGACCAAGGCAAAGAAATAGAGGAAAACAACAGAATGGGAAACACTAGAGATCTCTTCAAGAAAACTGGAGATACTAAGGGAACTTTTCATGCAAAGATGGGCACAAAGGACAGAAACAGTAAGGACCTAACAGAAGCAGATGCGATTAAGAAGAGGTGACAAGAACACACAGAAGAACTGTACAGAAAAGATCTCAATGACCCTGATAACCACAGTGGTGTGATTGTTCACCTGGAGCCAGACATCCTGGAATGCGAAGTCAAATGGGCCTTAGGAAGTATCACTGTGAACAAAGCTGGTGGAGATGATGGAATTCCAGCTGAGCTATTTCAAATCCTAAAAGACAATGCTGTTATAAGTGCTGCACTCAATATGCCAGCAAATTTGGAAAACTCAGCAGTGGCCACGGGACTGAAAAAGGTCACTTTTCATTCCAATCCCAAAGAAGGGCAAGGCCAAAGAATGTTCAAACTATCGTTACAATTGCGCTCATTTCACATGCTAGCAAGATAATGCTCAAAATCCTTCAAGCCAGGCTTCAGCAGTACGTGAACCGAGAACTTCCAGACGTACAAGCTGGATTTAGAAAAGCCAGAGGAACCAGAGATAAATTGCCAACATCCATTGGATCATAGAGAAAATAAGAGACTTTCAGAAAAACATCTACTTCTGCTTCCTTGTCTACATGACTGAAGAACAACAACAACTCTATTTTCATTTGAGTGTATCTTTCCTTTTCTCCTTTGCCTTTCTTTTCTTTTCTCAGCTATTTGTAAGGCCTCCTCAGACACAACCACTTAAGCTTTTTACATTTCTTTTTCTTTGGGATGGTTTTTGTCACTGCCTCCTATACAAGGTTACAAACCTCCTATGTAACAAATTACTCCAAAATTTAGCATTTTAGAGTAACAAACATTTATTATTTCACAGTTCCTACAGTTGGGGGTCTAGCCAGGTTTGGTTGGGTCCTCTGGCCTAGGGTCTCTCACGAGGCTGTGTCAGTCTATGTCCATAAGGATCGGTCAATGGTTAAATCCACCCCCAAGGCAGAGCTGCCTGTTTTCTGAGAAAACCACGTTGAGTCCAGCAAAGGTCCACACATTATCCCCAAGGGGACCTGTGCAGCCACCAGGAAGCTGCATGCGGATGTTCGGGCAGACAAGAACTTCACCTGGTTCTGAGGGGAGGCAGAGGGGCTGGACTTTGACACCCTCCACACCCGCCAGGTGTGCCATAGCGCACTGCTGCTCCGAGAGGTCCATCCTGCTGGCCAGGAAGACAGAGCAACCCCGACGGGCGGGGCTGGATGAACAGCCCCACTGTCAAATGTCCTAGGAAAGGCAGGTCCCAGCACAGGAAATGAAAGGATCTGAGTCCTGGGCTGTGGTCAAAAGGCATTTCCTCTTCTCTCTGGGCCTGGGGATAAACTAAAGTCTGTCCCAAAGGTGAATTCCAGTCCCCACCCTCTCTCACACTTGAAGGCCAGGATGTAGGGAGGGTGTACACGGCCCTCTCTGGGGGAGAGAGGATGATGATAGAACTCTGCTCCCCAAGGACGGGCTGGTGGCCCTAAGCACCACTACATCAGGTAGGTGGATACCAGGAAACTCTGTATCTCACAGACCTCTGCTTGTCCAAGCCTCCCCTACAGTCTATGAAATATGTCAGCTGATCCCAGCCACATCACAGGGCATGGAGAGAAAGGCTTACCCATGTGAAATGGAATATCTGCTGCTATATCAATAAACAAGAAAAGTCACAGCCATCAGCGATTTCAGGCCTCCAAATGTGAAGGAGGGCTCCCAAAATGGAACACAACACGCGTGATCCAGCAGATGCCGCCACCCCCCCCCCATGGTGACTGCTGAGGAGCTGGGGCGAAGAGGGGAATGCAAAAGCAGCCATCTGCCATCCCATAAAGTGAACAAGGAAAGAAGGATGTAAGCAATCGGGAAACAGGGTTTGGCCCCAGACAGCTGAGGTGTGTATGAAAGGAATGAATTCGGTGAGCCCAGAGGCTTGCATCTTCCCGTACACAGAAGAATGCTAAATTCCTTAACTTGGTATCTGATTTTCCTTACCTCACAATAATCTTTAATGTTCAGGCTGCCTGCCCCCTTTGTTGCAAACCCCTATGTAGCCCTAACTCCCCTTCCTGCCTCCCTGGAGCAGTTTTCTCTAGGATACTGAGATGCTGCCTCCCAGGCTCAGGGTCCTAAACACTCCCACCAAATAAAATAACTCTCTACTTTCAGGTTGTGACTAGATCTTTATTTGACACCCACATCTTTGCATGGAATAGCAAAAAGAACAATGTCCCTTGTCCCAAGCCAGGGCAGCCACATGTTAACACAAGGCAGAGCCAGGACCACAGGTAAGTTCTTATAAGACAGCACGCTGGGAGAGGCTTGGGAGAGGGGAGGGGGAAGGGAAGGGCCCTGTGTGGGTACTGATCTGTAAAGCTGATTGAAATGTGAGTTTCTACTAGCAGGTAACTGCTGAGAGTCACACATACTGGCCAAACCAGCACAAGCCAGTTTGGCATTTGGGAGATCAAGGCTGAATCACCGTCCACCTGTTTGTATCTGCCGTTCAGTGTGACTGGTTTTCCTGGCCCCATCCCTTAGCAGGTCTTTCAGATCTGCTCTCGGCCAGACCTCTGATCCCTCCAAGCTGACCCTGAAGATTAACCAGCAAGCTGGCTACCTGAGAAAGCTGGCCACCTGAGAGGCTGATGTCTGCTCTTCTCCACACCAGGGCCACTGCTCATGGAGCAAGAAGCAGGCACTAACAAGACCCAGGGTCCCAAAGCTACCTCGACACTCAGGAATTCCAAATTGTTTTGAACAACCAGATCCAACTTCCAAATCAAGGCGAAATTCCACTTACCTCGGACTCTCGTTTTAGCTACAGTCAGAGATAAAGGTGCCCTGGTCACATCCAGCCTGGAATGCTGAGGCAGACAACACGCTTACCTTGAGGACACTGACATTCTTTTCTCGTCCCCACTGTGCTGTGGACTGAGAAAGAGTCATTCCAGCTTTGTGACCCTCAGCTGTATTCCTTGTGCCAAAGGGGTAGCAGCCAAAAAGAAAAAAGACAACACATTTTAAGGAGAAGAATATTTAAAGATGGATTTACTTTCTTGATTTCTACACCTGAATTTTAAAGCCCTGGAAAGTTGCAATTTGCCATCAAATGTCAGGCAAATGTCTGGCTGGCGTGGGTGGCTATATCAGACCCTGAATTCTCTACTCCAAACCAGCAGAGAATAAAAGAGTGGGCTTTTACAAGAGATGGGCTTTAGCCACCAAAATTAGGAGCAGTTCGCAGCTTTGCATAACTGAAGAAGGGCTTTCTGCGTGTAAAACGTTAGTTAGCTGCTCAGTTGTGTCCAACTCTTTGCAACCCCATGGACTAAAGCTTGCCAGGCTCCTGTGTCCTTGGAATTCTCCAGGCAAGAATATTGGAGTGGGTTGCCATTCCCTTCTCCAGGGGATCTTCCTGACCCAGGGACTGAACCTGGGTCTCCTGCATTACAGGTAGATTCTTTACCAATAAATCCAGCATCTAACTAACACACCCATCTAGGGTAGTCATCCATCAACCAGAAACCCCACTTCCCTTCAGCCCCTCTTTCCACTAGAAGCCAGGACTCAGGACCCAGCTGTCCCAGGCAACAGTCATTTCCTGGATCCAGTTAAGGAGGCAGGAAGAAACCACAGATGTCTAAAACACTCAAGGAAACAGTCTTCTGCCTAGGGATCACGCCCTACAGACACCAGCTACTTTACTCCTGCCCTGACCCTGGGTCACCCATCTTGCAGGTGAATATTTATCTCTGTGTTTAGAGCACTCCTGGGAATTTTCTAAGCACGCAGGGGACAAGTGAACTGTTCTAAAGCTATGCTGCGATTGCCCTGTCCCTGTGACCTCTGGCATCCCCAAAGAAGTAACTGTTAGGGCCCTGCGATCACAGTGCCTTTGGTGTCTCCAACGCCACCTGGTGGTCACTGCACGCCCCTGCAGCTCTGTCACCCGATCACCATTCTCAGTTATCCCAGCCACACCCGGGGTGCGGGAGACAGAAGATGTGGCAAGGCTGAAGGCCCTCTGTCACCCAGCCTTCTAAAGTCGGGCCTGGGGCGTCTGCAGCATCTGCCGCTGGGCCGGGCGCGTCTGGGGCTCCGGGCGCAGGTGGAGGTGGTGGCCAGGTGGGAGGAGCTGCCGGGAGACCTCGGCCCCTCCCCTCCAGAATCTAGATCCGAGAACTGAGGGTGCCTGCAGGGCCTAGAAAAGTTCCCGAGAAACAGTGGCTGCTTACCAAACATTTCTGGAAAGGGGAAGAGGGAGGGGGCTGTGGTGGGTGAGAGCAGGGAGCGGGGTGCCTCCGGAATCTGCAGTGGGAGCGGGTGCCCAGTGTGGATAAGAGGCCTGGCGATGTGGCTCCATTTCCGTTCTTCTCCGACTCCCGCGGGATTTTGCACATTTGGACCGAGACAGACTGGAGAGGCACTGCCCCCTTGTGGCCTCCGCCCGTCACAGCAATGTCTTCTGTCCGAGACTTTCACCTTTTGTAACAAAATTTCTTCTGCGGAAGCTGAAGCCCCAATACTTTGGCCACCTGATGCGAAGAACTGACTCATTGGAAAAGACGCTGATGCTGGGAAAGATTGAAAACAGGAGGAGAAGGGGACGACAGAGGATGAGATGGTTGGATGGCATCACCGACTCGATGGACATGTGTTTGAGCAAGCTCTGGGAGTTGGTGATGGACAGGGAAGCCTGGCGTGCTGCAGTCCATGGGGTCACAAAGAGTCTGACACGACTGAGCGAGTAAACTGAACTGAACAAAATTTCTCGGTTCTGTACGTTTGAGTCACCCTCTGCTTCCTCCTGATCACATCCACCTGGCAGCAGGTACAAGAGGATCGCAGTAACAACACAGAACAGCATTTTTCTGGTTCGGCCCCACTTGCGGAATTGTGAGTACTGTGGACCCCAACAAGTGCCAACCAAATTAGTTTAACAAATCCCTGGGAGCCCCTTTGTGACATCCACTATTTTCTCTTATCAAGGTGACCCTTTTGCCACCCACCGATCTCCTTCTCTTCCCAGTACTCTTAATTCTGAGCACCAATAGGGGCCCTCTCAGAGGCCACTTTATTCAAAGCTTGTCCTTTCTCTCTGACCATCAGCCACTGTCTTCAGACCAAGTTGATGTTGCCTTCAGTTCAGTTCAGTCACATCCGACTCTTTGCAAACCCATGGACTGCAGCACGCCAGGTTTCCCTGTCCATCACCAACTCCCGGATCTTGCTCAAACTCATGTCCACTGAGTCGGTGATGCCATCCAACCTTCTCATCCTCTGTTGCCCCCTTCTCCTCCTGCCTTCAATCTTTCCCAGCATCAGGGTCTGGTGTTGCCTTCAGCCACTCTCTTTCCTAGGGCCCTGGTGCCAGCAGTCCCAACACTGTAACTGCACTGGCCTCCCCCAAGGTTCTCAAATTAGACTGTCAGAACTAAAACACCGGCTGTATTTGCACTGTGCCTTTTTTTTTTTTTTTTTTGGTTATAAAAGAAAAAAGCAGAGAATGAGGACATCTGGATCCCAGCCCTGTGGTCACCAACCAGCTCTGTGAATCTGGAGGTCTCTTTGTGCATCATCTGTTCCCCGTTAAAATAACAAGTAGTGAGTATGGAAGCCTGGAAGGGTAGGACCTTTGGTGTTCATGGGGGAGAGGGGAATGGGGCACTTGATGGAGAAGAATCTTGAGAAGGAGATAGTGGAGCCAAGGGTGAGAGAGTGGACATCATGGTGTGTCACCCCAGCCCCATCCACTCCAGGAACTGAGCCCTGTGGTGCCTCAAAGGCGCACCTTTGGGGTGGCCAGGCATGGCCCGAGGAGAGGGCATGACAAGTATGACAGACATCCAACCCAGAGCTGGCAGAAGACCTATGAGTGGGCTTTTCCCAAACACTTGAGCAAAACTCCTGTGTCACTGGGAGTAGCAGGGAACCCAGAGGTCCTGTAGTTGTTAGGGGCCCTGAAGTTGGGGTAATGAAGCTAATGGATGGACCCCAGATTGGATGGTCCTGGGTATACCCAGGGGACATAATCAGGGCTCATCTGGATCTCTGGATTCCTCGTGCCATGTGTACATACATCGTGCACTTTGGTGCCCCTGGAATGGAACCAGTTTATTAGGGAAACTCTGGAAGGGGCAACAGCCCAGAAGCTGGTGTTCCCTATGGGCTTTGGAGACCCCAGAAGGCCATGACGAGACACCTGAAGAAGCTGCTCTGAGCCCATAGGCTGCTCAGAGCATCTGTTCAGATATTCAGGAGGGAGAAAAATACAAACGGCTTTACCCAGAGGCTTTCGGAGATTCCTGATCACTTCATGGTCCTGGGGAAAGGATGCCTGAAAGCACTCTTTAAGTTCCTTATCTCATTCCTTATGTTTCTAGAATGACTGGGGAATTCCCTGGAGGTCCAGTGATTAGGACTCCACGGTCTCACTGCCAAGGGCCCGAGTTCAATCCCTGGTCAGAAACTACAGTTCCTGCGCAGGCAAAAAAAAAAAGTTTCTAAAAGGACTAAGTCCACCTAAAGACTCCGAGGAGCAAGCAGTGTCCGATGTGCCAGAATCTGGGGCCTCTGGAGATACGGGTGTGTAGACCAGATCTACCCCTGCCTTTGCAGTTACATGAACCAATAAATCCCCTTTTGTGCTTCAGTTCAAAAAAGTAGGATTTTTCCTTACTAATAACCAAACGAGTCCTCTTACAATACAGGGGCTTGTTACAACTTTACATATGGTTGGATGTGGGGACCATCTCGGGCAATGGCAATATGAAGCATAGTTGACTGGGAGGGCTCAGTGCTCTTAAGAGAGACTGAGAAGTCGAGGAGGTGGAGTACGCGTTTTGTCAGACACGTGAACTGATTAAAATGGCAATCGATACTTCTGAAGGCTCAGAGGAGGCTAGCCCTATAGACTTTACATCCACGAGAAGCCTGTTTGACATTATCATATCACAGATTAATCTCTCTTCCAATCATTAGACCCCTCTCACCCTTACACTTCAAGATGGAAGTACTCAACGCTTAATTTTTGAAGTGTATAGGGTGCCTGAAAACAGCCTCCCAAAATAATAAAATTCTACTCAAGTCCAAATGGCTTGAACTGGCTACACGCAAACAGAAGAGGCCCCTGTGGATTGAAGATTATTAAATATGAAGTATGTTTGTCAGGAAAAACCTTTGTTTATATAAACAGTAGAAGCACCACCATGGTAACCCTGCTTGGTTTACAGCCTAAAGCCTCCCAGCCAAATTCCCGCCTCCTTTTTCACTGCTAGCCTACATTTTTTAAAAACATCCCCAGCCAAAATTCCATGATTTGCCTGCTGGGTTTCCAGGCTCAGAAAATGTCATTTAAATAGTGGGGGAACCGGTTGCAACCACATCCAAAGCTTCTAAATGAAAGCTCATTTCTCTTTCTCTTTCTCTCTCCCTCTCTTTCATCCTCTCTCCCTCTCATCCTCTCTCTCTCTCTCTCTCACACACACACACACACACACAGATTTTGTTTGCCAGATACAGTATGCTTTTCCTTTTTTATGTAACCAAAGTTTCCTTGGGCCCCACAAGCCTACAGGACCAATGAAATAACATCAACATATAGGCAGCTGTAACCCATATTCTGGGTTTTTCTCCTACCTGCTCACAGAGCATCTTAAGGGGGGTACTTAGAGGTGCCCCTGAACAAATCCAATGCGAGACAGTGCAGCCTCACCCTCAGTGGTGTCCACAGGGTCCCCATCACCTCTGCGCTCTCCCTGGAAGTCAGGGGACCAGTGGTGTGCAGTGCAACTCCAGAGAAGCCCTCTCATCCCTTGGTGTTCTGCTCCGTTAGCACGCATCAAACCAGGCTACTGTGCCCACTGTCTGATTGTCTTACTAACATTTGCAGCAGCAGATGTCCCTGCCATCCAAAGAACCCAGCCACATATCCAAAGGCCAGTCCAAGTGGTGGCGCCTGGCGTGTCTCAGGATACCCTCGCCTCCAGCGACTGAGGTCAAAGCATCCAGTCTAATCCACAGGAGGCTGCTCAGGGCCTCACCCAAACAGGCATCTGGGGGCCCCACCTACCAGTTCAGACATGTCCCAGCATGTCTGACCCACTTACCCCCAAGTGGGGAACTCCGATCCCTCCAACAGGAGAGACCTTTAGAGAATGCAGCAATGACAGCCACCCTCTCCATCTGCCCGCCTGAGGCTGATGGTCGGGGCCCAAGCCCTGGGGGAAAGGATTGCTCTACTCCAGGAGAAAAGTACACTGACATCAGATTATTTTCCAACAGCATTTCCCACTTCTTAACATTTGCCACATTGCATTCCACGTTCCAGTTTTCAAAAGGACAGAAAGTGTTAGTCGCTCAGTAATGTCGACTCTTTTGCGATCCCATGGTCTGTAGCCAGGCTCCTCTGTCCATAGGATGTCCCAGGCAAGAGTACGGGAGTGGGTAGCTATTTCCAGGGTATTGATAATATAAAAGGGAAATTAACTGGAATCAAGAACTTTATTATTTTCAAGTGGATTTATGATTGAGCATCGTTTGGCTTTTACCTGAAATGTTCTCGAGACACCAGGAAACCAGGTCTGAGAGATACAGTGAGGTCGCAATACACAAAGTTACCAAGTTTGGTCACATCTTAGATTTCTCTTTTTTTTTTTTTAAACCTGGCTTACTACAGTTTTGCTTACTCTTTAAAGTTCTTAATTTAATAGAGAATAGGTAATACCGTCTCTCTGTATTACCTACTTCTCATTCACATTTCTGGTAAGTTTCCCCTTCCATATGTTACGTATATTACACATGTTATATACATTACAGGATTAAAAGTCCTTTTATAGATATTTTCTCAGGTAATAAGTGTTTAAGAGCTTCATGACCCCAATTCACCCTCTTTTCAATCTCAACTCAGGCTTCAATTCATACATTTCCAACTCAGCCAAGGGTATGTGGGAGCCAAAAATGACTTTTAGAGAAGGGCAGACTGGCTTCTGCTGGTGTGTTTCAATCCAAGTGTCACACCAAGAAAATGAAGCCTCTGCTTAGCTCTTCATGAACTGGGGAGCTCTGCATGAACTGCAGTTATCTGCTTAGAACTGCATGAACTCCTGCAAGAAAGGAAGAGCCAAATACCTGTCTGCATAAATGAAACCTTTTACATCATTACTTTCTTCAGTGTGGTAAATATTTGAATGTGTGTGTCCAAAGTCACTTCAGTTATGTCCAACTCTCTGTGACCCTACAGACTGTAGCCCACCAGCTGCCTCCATCCATAAGATTCTCCAGGCAATAATACTGAAGGGGGTTGCCATACCCTCCTCCAGGGGATCTTCCTGACCCAAGGATCGAACCCACATCTCTATGTCTCCTGCACTGGCTGGCAGGTTCTTTATCACTAGTGCCAGAATAACTATATTAATAATTTGATACCAACTCCAATGTGGGAGCAGGGGATTTCCCCACGCCACCAAGCAATGAATTCATTTCTGACACTATCTACTCAGAAAGAGTATCAGAGGTCACAGGACAAGGGCTCAATCCCACAAGGCTTTAGATGCCAATCACAAACCCAAGGTATTACCTATGCTTCTCACTGGCTATAAATCAGAGTTCGCATGACTCCTCCCTGCATGCGTGCATAATAAGTCACTTCAGTCGTGTCTGACTCTTTGCAATCCCATGGACTGTAACCCCCAGGCTCCTCTGTCCATGGGATTCTCCAGGCAGGAATACTGGAGTGGGTTGTCGTGCCCTCCTCCAGGGGATCTTCCAGTCCAGGGATCAAACCTGCGTCTCTTACATCTCCTGCATTGGCAGGCGGGTTCTTCACCACTAGTGCCATCTGGGACTCCTCCTGGGGTTCAGGTAATTTGGTAGAACAGCTCACAGAACTCGGGAAACCTGTTTACTCACGAGGTTACTGATTTACAAAGAATATCAAAAAATATGAATCAACCAGATAGAAGAGATGCACAAGGCAAGGTATGAGGAAGGGGCATGGAGCTCCTATGCTCTCCCAGCATCTCCATGTGTTCACCAACCCAGAAGCTCTCCAAACACCATCCTTTTGGGGTTTTCCAGAAGCTTCATCACATAGGCAGCATTGATTAAGTTATTGGCCATTGTTGACTGTTTCAACCTCCAGCCCCTCTCCCTTCCCTGGAAATCAGAAGATGGGACTAACAATTCTAACCCTCTAATCATGTGGTTGGCCACCAGCCACCATCCTGAGGTGACCAGGAGTTTTTCTAAAGTCACCTCATTAATACAACAAAAGCATCTTATGATGCTCATCACTCAGGAAATTACAAGTGTTTTAGGAGCTCTGTGCCAGAGACTAGACAATACATATCTATTATAAATCACGAAACCACAATATACAAGGTACTTTTTCTCTTATTATTTCACTCAGAATCAGATCCGCGGGAGGACAGAGTGCTTCCTCTTGTACCATGGTCTAAAGAATAGACTTAAGTAGGTCAGCCATGCATATAAAGAGATAAATGGCTACTGAACATTGTAATGAATGTTTTCCTCCAGGGAGACAGAGTCATGCTCACATACACTCTTGCTCAAGGTTGTACAATGGATCCAATGAAGCTATGAGATCTAAGGGTGATGGTTCTCGAAGTGTGGATCTCGACCACTTAGAGCCAGATTATCTTTGGTGATTATTAGAAATGCAGATTCCTGGGCTGCAACTCCACTCACTGAATCACAGTCTCTGCTGTTGAACTGAAAATCTGCACTGTTTAATAGGCTTCTTAGCACATTAAAACTCAAGAACTACTTCCCCAAGGTCTAAAAGGAGACATGTCTCTAAGGAAGATATGGTAGTCTCTCTTTGTAAAATTGTATTGGGAATCAGTGATGACCAGATACCAATCAGGTCCTTTAGGAGTTAGAGTTGTACACATTTAACCCCCAATTTCACATCACTTGATAGCAAAAATCTCAAACCATGAAGATGGAAAGCAAAATTCTGAACTGGTAGAGTCTTAGGCACCTCACAGGAATAAATGCAAAACTTCTCTGAAGGAAGGCGCCTTCAACCTAGGCCTCAAAGAATTACCAAAAGTAATTCACTGGGGAATTCACAGTCAAACTGAACAAAGCACAGTTCAGTTCAGTCGCTCAGTCGTGTCCAACTCTTTCCAACCCCATGAGCTGCAGCATGCCAGGCCTCCCTGTCCATCACCAACTCCCGGAGCCCATCCACACTCATGTCCATTGAGTCGGTGATGCCATCCAACCATCTCATCCTCTGTCGTCCCCTTCTCCCGCCTTCAATCTTTCCCAGCATCAGGGTCTTTTCAAATGAGTCAGCTCTTCGCATGAGGTAGCCAAAGTATTGGAGTTTCACCTTCAACATCAGTCCTTCCAATGAACACCCAGGACTGATCTCCTTTAGGATGGACTGGTTGGATCTCCTTGCAGTCCAAGGGACTCTCAAGAGTCTTCTCCAATACCACAGTTCATGAGCATCAATTCTTTGGCGCTCCGCTTTCTTTATAGTCCAACTCTCACATCCATACACGACCACTGGAACCATAGCCTTGACTAGATGGACCTTTGTCAGAAAAATAATTTCTCTGCTTTTTAATATGCTGTCTAGGTTGGTCATAACTTTCCTTCCAAGGAGTAAGCATCTTTTAATTTCATGGCTGCAATCACCATCTGCAGTGATTTTGGAGCCCCCAAAAATAGTCTCTCACTGTTTCCACTGTTTCCCCATCTATTTACCATGAAGTGATAGGAGCGGATGCCATGATCTTAGTTTTCTGAATGTTGAGCTTTAGGCCAACTTTTTCACTCTCCTCTTTCATTTTCAAGAGGCTCTTATGGCATATTACTCAGCCATTAAAAAGAATACATTCAAATCAGTTCTAATGATGTGGATGAAACTGGAGCCTATTATACAGAGTGAAGTAAGCCAGAAAGAAAAACACCAATGCAATATACTAACTCATATATATGGTATTTAGTTAATTGGTAAAGACAACCCTGTATGCGAGACATCAAAAGAGACACAGATAAATAGAACAGTGTTATGGACTCTATGGGAGAGGGCGAGGGCGGGATGATATGGGTGAATGGCATTGAAGCATGTAAATTATCTTATGTGAAACGAATCGCCAGTCCAGTTTTGATGCATGATACAGGGCGCTCGGGGCTCGTGCACCAGGATGACCTAGAGGGACGGGATGGGGAGGGAGGTGGGAGGGGGGTTCTGGAAAGGGAAAACTTGTACACCCATAGTGGATTCATGGCAATGTACGGCAAAACAAATACAATATTGTAAAGTTAAAAAGTATATAAATAAACTAATTAAGAAAAAAAGAGGCTCTTTAGTTCTTCGCTTTCTGCCATAAGGGTGGTGTCATCTGCATATCTGAGGTTATTGATATTTCTCCCAGCAATCTTGATTCCAGCTTATGCTTCCTCCAGTCCACCGTTTCTCATGATGTACTCTGCATATAAGTTAAATAAGCAGGGTGACAATATACAGCCTTGACGGACTCCTTTTCCTATTTGGAACCAGTCTGTTGTTCCATGTCCAGTTCTAACTGTTGCTTCCTGACCTGCATACAGGTTTCTCAAGAGACAGGTCAGATGGTCTGGTATTCCCATCTCTTTCAGAATTTTCCAGTTTATTGTGATCCACACATCAAAGGCTTTGGCATAGTCAATAAAGCAGAAATAGATGTTTTTCTGGAACTCTCTTGCTTTTTGGATGATCCAGCGGACGTTGGCAATATGATCTCTGATTCCTCTGCCTTTTCTAAATCCAGCTTGAACATCTGGAAGTTCACGGTTCACATATTGCTGAATCCTGGCTTGGAGAAGTTTGAGCATTACTTTACTAGCATGTGAGATGAGTGCAACTGTGCGGTAGTTTGAGCATTCTTTGGTATTTCCTTTCTTTGGGATTGGAATGAACAAAAGCACAGAAAGAAATAAATCATTAGGAGTGAATATCAGCAGATACAACAGACTATCCAGATACTGGAAATATCAGGCATAGACTTAAAAATAATTTCCACATCATGTTTAAAGAAGTAAAAATGAGGTTGAAAAAAGCTTCAAGGAAGAGAAAATAATGACCAAAGTTGAAAAATAACCAAAAAGTAAATGTATACACACACACACACACATATACATATATATGTATATAATTATGCTAAATACACAAATATATATTTGTATTAAATATTATATAAATACATTTATAATAAATATTAAGTATTTAAAGAGAGATATAAAAATCACTGAAATTTTAAAAGTCAGTGGATTGACTGTCATCAGGCACAAAGGAACTTTCTGGGGAGATAAAAATATTCTACAACTGAAATGTGATGATTGTTGCACAACTATAAATTCACAATAACTTATCAGTTCTACAGTAAAAAGGGATAAAACTTATGGTATATAAGGTAAAAGTTGCTCAGTCATCTCTGATTCTTTGCAACCCCATGGACTATATAGTCCATGGAATTCCCCAGGCCAGAATACTGAAGTGGGTAGCCTTTCCCTTCTCCAGGGCATCTTCCCAACCCAGGGATTGAACCCAGGTCTCCCACATTGTGGGCAGATTGTTTACCAGCTGAGCCACAAGGGAAGCCCAAGAGCAGTGGAGTGTGGTAGCCTATCCCTTCTCTAGCAGATCTTCCCGACCAGGGTCTCCTGCACCACAGGTAGATTCTTTACCAACTGAACTAACAGGGAAGCCCTTTATGGTATATAAAGTAGTCCTTAATAAAGTTGTTTAAAAAGAAAGCTCAAAGAATTGCCTTCAAAACAAATTAGACACAGATAAAACTAGTGAACCAGAAAACAGGTTAGAAGAAATCATCTGGAATGATGCACAGAGAGACAAAAAGACGGAAAATACACCTGAGAGGATAAGACAGGCATGGAGAATAGGGTGAGATGGTCTAACTTACATCTAATCAGGTAATGACCAAATAGAAGCAGAAGATATTGAGAAGAGGTGGCAAGAATACACAGAACTATACAAAAAAGATCTTAAACACCTGGACAATGGTGTGATCACTCACCTACAGCCCAACATCCTGGAGTACGAAGTCAAGTGGGCCTTAAGAAGCATTACTATGAACAAAGCTAGTGAAGGTGATGGAATTCCAGCTGAGCTAATTCAAATCCTAAACGATGCTGTGAAAAGTGCTGCACTCAACATGCCAGCAAATTTGGAAAACTCCGCAACGTCCACGGGACTGGAAAAGGTCAGTTTTCATTCCAAACCCAAAGGGCAATGCCAAAGAATGTTCAAACTACTGTACAATGACACTCATTTCACATGCTAGCAAGGTAATTCTCAAAATCATTCAAGCTAAGCTTCAACAGTACGTTAATTGAGAACTTCCAGATGTATAAGCTGGGTTTCAAAGAGGCAGAGGAACCAGAGATCAAATTACCAGCACACACTGGATCATGGAGAAAGCAAGGGAATTCCAGAAAAACATCTACTTCTGCTTCATTGACTACGCTAAAGCCTTTGACTGTGTGGAACACAAAAAACTGTGGAAAATTCTTAAAGAAATGGGAATACCAGACCACTTTACCTCTCTCCTGAGAAACCTGTATGCATGTCAAGAAGCAACAGTTAGAACCAGACATGGAACAATGAACTGGTTCAAAACTGGGAAAGAAGTATGACAAGCCTGTATATTATCATCTGCTTATTTAACTTATCTCTAATTGCTTTAAGGTCTCTTTTGCTGTGGTTTTGAAACAATGTATCTAAGAATGGAATTTCTTCTAATGCTTTGGATTTTGGGGGCTCCTGGAATTCCGTAACTTGCCTTTAATCTGGTCTAGGAAATTCTCTGAAAAGAAGTTTTGACTTTTGACTCATTTTCTATCACTTTTCTTCATCAAACCTTCTTCAGACCTTCTTCCAGTTCCCTAATTCTCTCTTCAATTATGTCTATTTATCCATTCTAATTTCAATTACTACATCTTATTTTTAGTCCTGAACTCTGCCTTGACATTATTTTCTCTTTTGTCATACATACATAATTCTGTCTTATTCCCACATTGCTTCTGATACTTCCAATTTCTGCAGTCTTTGAAGGTTTGGTTCTGTCATTTGTTATTTCTTCTCTTGCTTACAATGGCATGTTTGTGCGATTTGAGCTTGTTTCTTGGAATCCTAGTGGGAATGCTCTGAGGTTTGTGTTAAAGCACACTCCTCCAGCAAGGATTTGGGGTTGCTTCCACCAGATACCTGGGACTCCGTCAACTTGGAATCACCGTGAAAGAAACTGAGTTTGAGGCTTTTTAGGACATATGCATGTGGCAAACCTCTACACAAAACCTACGTGGATATTAGCTGTGGTAAGGAATTCCCATGGGATTCTCATGGCAGATTTATCTCTCACCCACAACCCTCAGTTGAGGCCTGCATTTTCTTCACAATAACTCTGACAATTTTATTTCCTAATTTACTCTTTTGCCAAGCATGCCATTTTCCATTTTGGTTGACTTTCCACCTTTCTCCAACCCATGGTTTAGTTTCCCATCTCCCATATGTGACCCATTAAAACTGAATGATCTAGTCAGCAAGATATTAACCAATGCCCCCCACCCCCCCGTATAACTATCAGCTTCAGTACTTGTTTTACTTTTTGTGTCTTAGAATTCCTTTTTTTCTTTTTCTTAACAACTCACATTAAACTAAATAAAGGAAATGGGTTTTTTTTTTCACATTTTTATACAGAATTAAAATTTGTCCTAGGAAGTTCCTCAGGTCATCTAGTCTACCATATGGTCAGAAATTCTTGCTGTTATCTTTTTCACATATATAGGCCCCCAGCTTAAGTACAAGAATGGGTGGGAGGAAGAGGTTTAAGGAGAGAAGCAAAAGGTTCTGGCAAATATCACAACTACCTGAGTGCTGGCTGAAAGCTAAGGAAACACAAAACGGGTAATGGAAGAGAAAATGTACATATTTATAAGCAGGTATCTGCATGCATATATTTATATAATAAAACTATGGGCTTTTGTACAAATACAGGACTTAGTAGCAATGCATATTGTTTTTCCTTGATATGTATACAGTTATATAATTAATCAACTTTTCTCCTTTCTCCTTCCAATTATTCCACTTAAGACTATATAACTTTTATATCAAGGGGGATTGTTTTTAAGGATAAAGAACAAACATCACACAGAGATGGATACAGAAATTCATGAAATGTATCTTCTTGGGAAGAAGTTGAGAACATCTTTATTTCAAAAGGGATAGTTGCTGCATATAAGGCAGGATAATGATATTTTTTTGTTTTTTGGAAACTTAAATATGGAAACAAGGTTAAATAAAGATGCTGTGTATTCCAAAGGGTGAACTGTGATGGGCAACATCTGTTAAATATTCTATATATACTATACCCACCCTTTTAAATTCTCCCTCCTACTGGATACTTGTACACAGAGATCCCATTCGATTTCTCCAGTGAGAGTCATTTGAACACAATTTGGAAGGAAAAAGAAAAGTACAAATAATATTCTCCAGTGGCAACTGCGAACAGACTAATGAGTATCAGACAGCTAACGTGGGACTTGCCAATATCTTCCAAGCATCTTTCTGAGAACCCACCCTAGTGCTATGGACAGCTGAGATCACCAACAGAAGCCCCCTTCAGTTCCTGCAGATTTGTTTCCTCTCTGACCTGCATTTCTCAGACCTAATGCCTGTGTAAACCCAATCCTCATATTAAATCCTTTCTTTCTGGAAATGCCAGGAGTGATTTATGATTTCTTGACCAAACTCAAACTCAGCAAGCAAAGGAATTGAAAGAAAAAATAAGGAGGAAAATGCTATTTAGAGTATAACTTAGGTCAGCCAGTATTTCACTAGCCAACTACTATGGCAGTCATGGGCTCAGACACAGAGATATATGTTGTTTATGCTGAGTTCATCTCTCCTTGGTGGTGGTTCAGATGCTAAGTCATGTCCAACTCGTGCGACCCAATGGACTGTAGCCTGCCAGACTCCTCTGTCCATGGGATTTTCCAAGCAAGAATGCTGGAGTTGATTGCCATTCCCTTCTCCAGGGGATCTTCCCAACCCAGGAATCGAACCAGGGTCTCCTGCATTGCAGGCAGATTCTTTACCAACTGAGCTATGAGGGAATCCCATCTATCCTTAGGTCCTTCTCATATGATCTGTATATCTGGTGTACCCAGTACACTGGACAACATAAGGTAAGATGGACAAAAAAAGCAATGGTTGGCTGTTAAATTTTGTGAAGAGATTATCCATTTAAATAATGACCCAATTTTCAGGCATCCTATTTGAGCACAAGCTAAGCCATTATAGATTCTTTAATTTTAAAAATATTAACATTAAAAACTAGTTCCATCTTCTGATAGGGTGACTATCAACATTCTCAGAGCACCTCCTACTTTGTTTCAGCATATTAAGTCCAAACAAGTTGAGAATCATTAACTTAAGAACATCACACTGAAGAGACCAATGTTTAACTAATATAAACATATACAAAAGCAGACTGATAAATGAATGGGAAGGAAATAACTACAATTCTATGCAAAGAGCACTTCTCCAATTGTTTACAATCTCCATTTTTTATTCCGTATTTCCATAAGGCAGCTAACTTTTCCCTATCTTGGGGAATCTCAGGAATTTGCAAATAAATTGATATAAACCTGTCTTTTCTGCCAAGAAAACAACTCAAAGTATTTAAATTATTAATGTTGTGCCAGTAAAGTCAATTCTGCTTTCAGAGACCAGTGTATTTTTCCACTTCACTTAGAGCACAAAAAGAGACAATCTATACGAATAAGTTTTAAAATTGTTTCTTTCAAAGAAAGAAATGCTTTGAACTTCAGTAACACGATTCCAAGTTAATAACCAAGAACTTCAGACAGAAAACCTACAAAGATCTCCCACAGTTCCTCGGTTTCTCCACAGCAGCAGTAAAAGTAAATTAAGAATAAAATCAATATTGGATTTACAATTTTATTCAAAGGATGAATACAAAACAGAAAGAGATAAAATTCAAAGCAAATATACTCAATATTTCAAAACAATTCTACACACAAAGCAAATGGGGAAAAAAAACCACCAAAAGCCCCCATAAATCACACTGGCTAGATACATTCAAGTCTAACACAGAAAGAAACTTAAATTTAATGCAATTTTGCTTACCTAGAAACTGAAAGTTTTTACTGTCTCAGACTATTTTCCATCCCAGTGTGGGGCATTCTTTGAAGACAAAGCTTTCTAGTGAGTCCATCTCACATTGAACTTGCCATAGTAAAACATCCCTGACTGTTGGCACACTGGCTTTTCCTAATGCCAACAACAGTGTCACCTGAAAGGGGCTGTTTGCAGAAACAAACTGTAGTGATCCTGACAGACCTAGATCTTTGAAGCTTGGCTATGGCATGACAATCTAAAATTAATGGATATCAACCTTTGGGTCTCACAAATTAAGAATACATTAGTTAAGAACACATGATCATTTGCCTTTTAGGTACAATGGATCTAGAACTCACAATGAGTATTTACTTATATTACAAGCTTTGAGAATTCTGGCCATTTTCCTTCTAAGACCACACAGTATTTATCTCCATTTCAAAACATACAAAACTGAGTGACAGAGGCAAAAATTAACCCCTAAAGATCCCCCAGGTGTACAATTGCTGTGAGTTCCACAATATAACTTATTTGCATTGTTGGAAATAATGCAATACTCACTATACTACCCAAATTAAAAACATATGAAACCATGCCAATCGCTTTCCTAACAGGCATAAATTTTTTACTTTTTATAAACATATGTAAAGGCAGATTGATAAATGAATGGGAAGGAAATAGCTACAATTCCATCCAGAGAGCACTTCTCCAATTGCTTACAAGCTCCACTTTTTATTCCATATTTCAATTACATATCCATGCTCCATATTCAAATATTTTTTGAAATATGGAAAAGGAAATCTGGCTGCATAACAGCATTCTTTATGAAAAAATACATGTGTGAACTTTGGTGTTTGAGTCAATGAATCATGTTAATATGAAGATCACAAACATGTCTTTTCAACTGTGGAAATAATCTCTTGTATACATGCTAACCAAAAAGACAGTAATAAATTTTGTCTGGTTAAATGACCTATAACCTGGCAACTTTTCTTATATTATTACAAGATTAGTTTTGATCTCTGGGATGCTTGTTAAAGCTAGCTAATAAAGCTTCTACATCATTTTAAAAAATGAGATAGAACAGTTTAACCATGAATAATGAGAGAAAATTAATAAGGACTTCTTTCGCTCATCCAAAAAATTAAAGAACTTATTTTTCCTTAAATCCACTCCAATGAAGAGTGGCCTCTTAATTTCTAGGGAAATTATTTCTTGGCCTTTAAAAGTACTCAGTAAATACTTACTGACAGTGAATTGAAGAGGATTTAAAGAAAACTTTTCACTAGAAGTAAAGCTAAATTTTATGTAAAAAATGTGGCCTGTGGAAAAAATGATTCATGCTGGTGTGGCAGCCCTGGGCTTTGCTGCAGAGCAACACAGAGCAAAAGAGAGATGAGAGATTGGGCTCAATTCTATGGGAAGGCAACACAGCACATCCATTCATTCAAATCATGCTAGGCATAACTCTGTCTCCTGCAAAACACAGCAAGTGCTGTAAGCACTAGGGATAGAGATTTTTAGCTTGCTGTTTATAAAAGTGTCCTGTAAAAGGACTCTTTGTTCTATAATTAAAAGACTGCCAGATATGACAGAAACTTTAGATTTGGAGTATATGCTGTTTTACTTGTCACCCATCCTAAACACCCTTCTTTTGCAACTATCAACAACTTAAAGTTGCTGATCACTCTATACCCTGGGCTGCTGCTGCTGCTAAATCGCTTCAGTTGTGTCCGACTCTGTGCGACCCCAGAGACGGCAGCCCACCAGGCTCCCCTGTCCCTGGGATTCTCCAGGCAAGAACACTGGAGTGGGTTGCCATTTCCTTCTGCAATGTATGAAAGTGAAAAGGGAAAGTGAAGTCGCTCAGTCATTTCCGACTCTTAGCGACCCCATGGTCTGCAGCCTACCAGGCTCCTCTGTCCGTGGGATTTTCCAGGCAAGAGTACTGGAGTGGGGTGCCATTGCCTTCTCCTGTATACCCTGTAAATGTGCTAGAAACAATATATTCTCACAAAAAGTTCTAAAAGACTTGAGTAAGTATAATATTTACAGAGCATAACATCAGAAAAAGTAGAGTCTTTGTTTTATCTAATGATCCTTTTTAAAGTAATTGGGAAGCTGGAGTAAAGACATGACTTTTGAATATAAATGTAGTATTTCTTCTTTCTAAGAGCAACAGTAATGAATAAACTTTTAGCATCAAAAATGTTTACTGACAACTAAAGTAAACATTGGCTACATTCTTAGTACAATACAATCTTTAACACAACGACAAACATGTATATACTTCAAATATTGGCATACTGCTTAAAAATGTAATTCTCAGCAAGATTTGGGTAACTTATTCACAGTTCGGAATTACAGTCATTAGACTGAGAAGACATGAGGAAGAAATGACTAAGTGGCTCAGTAAACTAAACATTCATCTTAAAGAACAGAAAACTGAAACAAAGCCAGGATGATTCTAAAATTTGCAGCTCAAAAGAAATTTAACTTAAATATGAAAAGTTTTATTTAAGCAAAAAAAAAATTTCTACTGCAGAACAGTTTTAAAAGGCTAACAGGATCATTTCTATATTCATTCTGAAAACTAGTATAGTGAGAAAGGTAATTTGAGATTTCTTAAAGAGGTCTCATTAGCCATTATTTATCGTATATTCCATAACATTGATATCAAGTTATTACAGACTCACAAGTTAATATGGCATAACTTGACAGTTTTGCTAGTTAACTATGATTTTTATTTTAACCATGGATACTATCAGTTCAAAGCTAGTATTATCCGTCCTATCGGTTATCATCACGGATCTACAGAGAGTTAAATTCGTCAAACTAGAGAAACACTGACATATTAACAATCTTTAAATATTGCAGGAAAAAATGATTTAATTGTTACAATTTTTAACTTGAGGCTCTAACACAAGAAAACAAAGAAAGTAATCTCAAATACATTTTCACAGGTAAAACACTACCTGGTATTCCAATATAAAAAATCTATTAAATATGTGGATATAACACTTTTTTATCTATCTTTACCATTCTCTTCAATTTCCTGGGCCTTCATAAATTCAATGTGAGCTATGAATTCTTTTTACATAAACATTTTCAATGACATTGTTCTCTTTAGAAAAAAATCACTTAAGCTGTAGCATATAATAATTAACCTCAGTCTTTTCCTTTTACTGCTATAGTATATAGCCTAATTAAAAAGGGAGAGACAAAGGAAACTGATCCCAAAGGACTTCTTAAAATATGTTTGTTAAACTCAACATTTCAGATCGTTTTCCCTCTAAGAGTTACTAGAAATATGTCAAAGGAATGTAACCAAGGAGCTAAAGGGGTTCCTTTCCTCTCATTCTCATAATTAACTCAGGTCAAGAGATCTGTATTCAAAAGGTTAAGACAATATCATCTCAGAAACATCTTTCAAAGAACCTTAAAGAAAATCTTTATTAGTCTCTAACCAACAGTCTCACCTACATGTCACCTGTGTCAGTTCCCTTTTAGTTGTGATGCTTGTTTTCACCTTGTACCTAACAATTGCTGCTCCTTACAGTACTACAGACACATGGATTTAGAGCCTGTGGTAACAGCTAACTCTGCAAAATGCATTTCACCTCTTAGGAACATGATATACACCAAAACCTGAACCACCATTTAAATGAACAAATTCACTCCCAACATTTAAAAGCTCAACTCCATTTTTCCACTCTTTCACCCTGTACCTTCCAATGATCTTAGTCTCCAGGAGCGATAAGTACGCCGGGAGACAAGTGGACTTTAAACAGGATGTATTTTTCAGTTTCTGGCACAGTGACTTTCACATAATATGCTGTTGACAGAGTTATAACAAGCCAAAAACAGTTAACATTAATTTTCCTCCAACTATTTATTCCTATGGCATAGGTGATTTAAAAAGACAGAAAAGTTGACTGATGCCAAAGTAACAATCATTTACAGGGCCACGTGTTAGATGCTAACATGACCCTTGGCCTAAAAAGGACTCATGGTCTGGGTAAAGAATACTAAGTTATACACAAGTGAATTTAAATTTTAAATGTACTACCAGGAAGAATTTTTTATATGAAGGACTCCTTTTGTAGAATATCTTTCTCAAAAAATTATTTTCTTATACTTATTACCTTGGTTTTATCTGAGCATCCACACTTACTAGCAGTTTGCCTCATTACAGTATTTTGTGTTCATAATTCATAAAAGCATCTAAAACTCACTATATTAAGTAGTGTAGGGAGCAAAAAAAGGGGTAGGAAGAAAAACGATGTTTGTTTGGAAAATACCACTTCTTTTTTCTTACTATTGGTTTTTGAGATTTGATTTAGAACTTATCCTAGCTTGAAGTGTATCTGTGTGTGTGTCTGAGAGTGAGAGAAAGACACACACACACACAAACACACACACACAAAGAGGGAGAGGAAACAGAATGAAAACTAATGACTGACTTCACATACCAGTTTCACTTAGAAAGCTAATCTGAACTTCAGAAATGCTACAAATCCATACAAATCATGTGCATGAAAATGCTAAAATAACATAGTTAAGGATGACACTATACACATACTAAAACTAGCAGGCCTACACAAAATAATATTACAAACAATTAAAATAGATAAATTTATACCTGCAGTAGCTATATAGTGATATGAATAGCAATCCTATTTCATTTTAAAAACAGGCTTCTAGTCTCAATCTAAGAGTCTTTCTGAATTACCTCAAAATATGCCAATTCTTTCTCTAACACTAACACAAGGCAGAATTCTATGCTTCTCTTACAATAGTTACTAGAAGTTCAAACACAGAAAATGGAAAAGGCTCAGCTAACTTTATTAGGCTAAATATCTTACCTTCGCAATTTAAAAATGAAAACTTTTGAAGAAAAAGGACTTAACCAGAACATAAACACACTGCCCTGTAATGCCCAAGATGTTGCCAGAAAGCTCCGTGAAGAAATTGTTATTCACAACTTTTTGGGCGTCAAACTAGTATTCTACTCTAAATTTTTTAATCTAAGTTGTTAAGTTTCCATTTCTGACACTAGCCAGCTGAAGGCACCTCAATATCACTTTTACATTTATATTTTCTTCATTCCTAAGTGTATTTCAGGGGTAAAACACAGAATATTCAGAGAGAAAAATACCTAGACAGTAATACTAAAAATTTTATATAATCCTTCACTAGTATCAGTGTAAAGTAGATAGCTTTTTCTAATTTTAGCCCATCATATACATTTAGCCAAATTTTAGTCAAAAGACTTGCAACTCTTCCAAACAACTGCAAGGAGTTTCCAAATTGGCATGAAGGTACTAGAGTTTGATTCAACAAAGCAGTAAAGGGAAATTAAAATTAACTGTAAGGAATTCTTCTCTGGGACAAAACTGAAAAGAATTCTGAACATCAGTACTGATTTGAGATATTTGATATCAACTCTCTGTGGTAATTTCAAAGAACAAGATAGAATGTCCTTCAGCAGTAATTTTTTTAAAAGAAACTACAGATAGAAGGAAACCAAAACCACTTTTAGGAGATTAAAAAAAAACAAGAAGTAGGATATCCAACTTATCTGTATCCCAGCTTCAAATTTAAAATCATATTGTCAGCTGTTCAAAGCAGCTCAGATTTAAAGTCTGTGTTATGAAATTGCGCATGCATTCTCTGTTAAGGGCTGGAGTAAACCAATACACTATTATACTTCTTAGCTTCCTAAGAAACCTTGATCTACAGATAACAGGCAATAAATCTGAGAGACTAAGGTTAATTTAGATAGAAATCCCATGAATAAGTTTTCAGTTTTTAAGTTTTATAGACTGATTAAAAAAAAAAAACAATAAATTTCAAAATAATCATGGCATTTTCTCTTTATAACTTAGCAAAACCTTAATTAAATATCCAAGTACACTGTCACTGGCTTTAAATATTCCAATTAAACACACTTTCCAATTAAACACACTTTCATTGGCCTGAATGAAATGTGAATGTATGCTAAAACAAATGCCAATTATTTTAATAACACACAATCCTTTCAGTTTGAAGTGGAGGGTCCCAAAATCCAACACTCAGCATCCTTTAAAGAAAATGAGAGCTAAATCTCTCTGATACCTATACCAACATAGATTCCACTATTCAAACTCCCCCACAGATCACTGGGAAAATATGAGGTAATTTCACAAAAATCACAAATTGAATGGAATAATTATAACTGATATATAAATAAGGATTTACTAAAAAAGGCTTAAAGGGATGATATCTTAAATCAAGTTTTAAATACAAAAGGTGTCTTGTGTTGCTTAATCGCCCAGTTTCAGATGCTCCTTATTCTACGGTTACAGATTTGGCAAGATTCCGAGGGAAATCAACCTGCAAAAAAAAGGAATAAGATTTGAGAGATGATACAAACTGCGGTGGGGGTCACTTGGGGGGACAGCTGCTATCAGCAAATTATTTTTGTTTATATAAACATAAAAACAGGGACTGTCCTGGTGGTCCAGGGGCTAAGACTCTGCACTCCCAATGTAGGGGGTCTGGGTTCGATCCCTGGTCAGGGAACTAGATCCTGCAAGCCAACTGAGAGTTCACATGCTGCAACTAAAGATCCTGCATGCCACAACTAAGAGCTGATGCAGCCAAACAAATAACCAAAGAAACTCCATAAAAATAGAAAACAATTTGTTCATTAACCATCTTTACTAGAGACTACAAAGAATTCGATTAGAAATACAGTAATATAATGCATCTTAAAATGACCTGAAATCAATTCAGAACAAGAATTCCAAAGGAGCCAGTTCAGCACATGGAAAACCTCCTGTGGTCCTCTATGAGCTGGCATCCCTCTCCCAGGACACTAGAAACGTGTAAGAGTGGGATGTTTTTGGTTGTTTTTCAGCATTCACTGTCTGTGTATTTATTTTTTTATACCAACTACAATAGAAGGATACATTTTAGTAAATTTTTAGCTGTATGTGATTTTGGAATAGATTCTTTACATTAACCGAAAGTTGAGCAGAAGGAGCCCTTTTGACTTGAATCTATATTAAAATCTTTTAAACACAGATTAATCCATTTTTCTGCCCTCAGAAAATGTGGAATGGTAAGTACAACTGGATCCTCAAGATTAAAGCTCAGAGGCAGTGATGCAGTCCTCCTAATAGAAAAATAATAGTGACTGCCACAGAGACTGTTAAGAGTAGAATGTTCTGATTGTCACTGTGGTTGTCACAATGAATCAGGGACCAGGAATGCTGAGAGTTCTTCAATGTGTGAGGAAGTCCCAAAGAATTTCCAATAGCGACCCCACTGAGAAACACAGAAAGACAACAGGTGGAGAGTCCCCAAGGAGGTAATCTCCACTTACAGAGCTAATGTCCAAGATTCCTTCAGGTTCTATGGGTGTGAAAATGTCAGGATGTAACCGACAAAACTGGGCCACGGAAATACAACAGGTGACAGATATATGTATGATGGAATTATCAGATTCTATTGCTAAAAACTTGGAAGGAAACTATCTAAATTTCCACAGTGGTCCGTCACTTACATCATAACCTCTCAGCACAGCCAGGTGGAAGGCCAGCAGCTGTAAGGGGATCACGCTGAGAATGCCCTGCAGGCAGTCCACTGAGTGGGGCACCTTGATTGTTCTTTTTGTGTTTTTAATGGTCTCAGTGTCTTCCTTGTCACAGATCACCACGGGCCGTCCCTGGGAAAGAGATCACATGCACCATCACTGGTTAAGCAAAGGCAGGGCTGTAACACGTGAACATACACACTTTGCACTGCACAATTCAATGTGGTCTCACTGACAACAGTTCAGTCGCTCAGTCATGTCTGACTCTTTGCGACCCCATGGGGTACAGCACGCCAGGCCTCCCTGTCCATCACCAACTTCCAGAGCCCATCCACACTCATGTCCATTGAGTCGGTGATGCCATCCAACCATCTCATCCTCTGTCGTCCCCTTCTCCCACCTTCAATCTTTCCCAGCATCAGGGTCTTTCAAATGAGTCAGCTCTTCACAGCAGGTGGCCAAAGTATTGGAGTTTCAGGTTCAACATCAGTCCTTACGATGAATATTCAGGACTGATCTCCTTTAGGATAGACTGGTTGGATCTCCTTGCTGTCCAAGGGACTCTCAAGAGTCTTCTCCAACACCACAGTTCAAAAGCATCAATTCTTCGGCACTCATGCTTTCTTTATAGTCCAACTCTCACAACCATACATGACCACTGGAAAAACCATAGCCTTGACTACATGGACCTTTGTTGGCAAGTAACGTCTCTGCTTTTTAATATGCTGTCTAGGTTGGTAATAACTTTTCTTCCAAGGAGCAAGCGTCTTTTAATTTCATGACTGAAATCCCCATCTGCAGTGATTCTGGAGCCCAAAAAATACAGTCTGTTACTGTTTCCATCGTTTCCCCATCTATTTGCCATGAAGTGATGGGACCAGATGCCATGATCTTAGTTTTCTGAATGTTGAGCTTTAAGCCAACTTTTTCACTCTCCTCTTTCACTTTCATCAAGAGGTTCTTTAGTTCTTCTTCGCTTTCTGCCATAAGTGTGGTGTCATCTGCGTATCTGAGGTTATTGTTATTTCTCCCGCCAATTTTGATTCCAGCTTGTGCTTCATCCAGTCCAGTGTTGTCTCATGATGTATTCTGCATATAAGTTAAATAAGGCAATGTACAGCCTTGACGTACTCCTTTCCTGATTTGGAACCAGTCTGTTGTTCCATGTCCAGTTCTAACTGTTGCTTCCTGACCTGCATACAGATTTCTCAAGAGACCAGTCAGGTGGTCTGGTATTCCCATCTCTTCAAGAATTTTCCACACTGACGTAGGCTCGTTTAAACTCACAATCCCATGTGGTAAGTCTCATGCATAAGTCAAGGAAACAGAAGCTCTGTGGCGGTGGTCCCCAATCTTTTTGGCGCCATGGACAGCTTTGTGGAAGACAATTTTTCCACAGACCTGGGCGGGTGGGGGGAGGGTTGGGATGGTTTCAGGATGATTCTCATAATTACACAACCGAGATCCCATGCAAGTGCAGCCTGTGTCCTCACAGTAGCCCCTGACTTACCTGCCTAGCAACCACTTGCTGTAGAGCATTCTGACACTTGGCGTAGGTATGATCTCTCATGATGATCATGATGACAGGCATCAACTTATCCACCAAAGCCAGAGGGCCGTGTTTCAACTCACCAGCAAGGATACCTTCAGAGTGCATGTAAGTGATTTCTTTGATTTTCTAATAAGAAAGAACTAGATTAGTCTTCAGTTCGTTTTTCAAAAACCCATTCTTAAATAAATATTACACAAGATAATCTGCTGTTGGAAATCTCTGTCTTATTTATCAGATAGTATTAAAGGTTCTGTGATGTACAAATAGTAGCTCTAATACGTTTACTGATCATTATTTATATAATGTCAACAAGTAACTGGGAGTTTTAGAACTCCAAAAGGACTTTTTGAAGATTTTAGATTATCACGAGTGTATTCATATTTCTTTGTAACTGTTTTCCTAATTGTTTCATATTTGACCTCAATTAAATCTCACACCTAGAGAATATATTATTTATTTTATTCACATGTGGACAAAACATTAACCCAAGTTACTTTCTAAACCCACATTCTCATGCTGAAGTGTACTTCCTTTTCAATTTCTGAATTAAGTATTTTGTTATACTTTCTCAAGGTAAACAAATCAGAATGTGTAAATATAAAGGCACTTATGTAAAAGTTCCACCTATTTCATTCAATCTGAAAATATGACTATATGCCAGGTCCATGAGTCAACAGACTACAACTGGAAGTGAGAAGACTTACCAGGGCCCCTTCAAGACAAGTAGCATAATGATAGCCACGTCCCATTATCAAGACTGACTTCTGGTGATAAAGTTCTGTTGCTAGTTTCTGAATTTCATCATCCATGCTCAAAACTTCCTTAATCAAATCTGTTAAGAAGTAATATTAGCAAAATCTATCAAAAAAGGACAATATGCCAAACAATATAATAATAACATATGGGTAACAGCCGATAAAACACCAATGTTTCTAATCTTCTGTGCTATCAGTGTGGGGTTTTTAAATGAACAGGTACAAAGTACAAAGATAAATAGGTACAAGCCACAGCTTCACCCACCCCCCACTCCCTCATACAACAACTACTGTGTGTGTGAGGGTCTTCATACCGGGCAGCCGCTTCAATCCAAGCATGATCTCTTTGCGTCTCTCCTGCATGGAGATCCTGTCATCACACATCATAAGAGCAAACATCACAAGAGATACAAACTGGCTGGTGTATGCCTGAAAGAGCACAAGAATGCGCCGAATTAGCTGCACTGCATTTTGAGAACTTGGAATTTTTAACTTAAAAAAAGATGAAAATTAACAAAAAATTTCCACTGAGGTTACAGAATTGTGAATATCTTAAAAAACCTTCAATCACACTGCCCAGACCCTCTTCATTCCTGTTAGCTGTACGTGAATGTGAGATATGCCTATTTTACCACATTCTTTGCAATGTGGAGAATTATCCTTTTAACAAACTTTTACCAGACAGCTGGACAACAGACTCTTACTACTACTTCATCATACAGCCCTTGAATTAAAAAAATTAAGATTATTTTTCATGTTTGTCAGTCATTTATGTTTTATCTATTGAAAATTAATTTCACTATTCTTCACTTGCTTTTTTTTTGACTTGGGTTTGTTTTCTTTTCAGTTGGTCTTGAAAGATCTCTCTTGCTAAATTTTAAATACATTTTCCCAGTTTAGGTTAATCTTTTACAATGTGTTTATTGACACAAAAGTTTTAATTTTTTAACTTTATGTCATACTTTCTAGTGTAAATAGTCCTTCCACCCTAACATCAGTTAAGTATTATTAAATATTCTTAATTCTGTTGGTTCCACTGTCCCTTTCTCTTTTTTCCTTATATTTTTATTCCAAATTAATTTTAGTGCAAGATGTTAACTTGCTTTTATATTTCTACATACACAACTTTCCCCCCATTCCAGCTGCGCTACCTTCTACTAGTTTGTGACACTTCCTGTAGCGTAAGTTCTCTGATATACTAGAGCTATGTCACAGAATACAGATCCTGCCTCACATTTTTAGTTTATTTACAAAACAATTGTCCCACCCAGAAACATGGTCTATATCAATTTGTTAGGAATTTAAAAGTCTAGAAAGTTATATGTTGTTGTTGTTTAGTTGCTAAGTCATGTCTGACTTTTGCAACCCTGGGGACTGTAGCCCACACCAAAGCTTCTCTGTCCATGGGATTATCCAGGCAAGAATACTGGAGTGGGTTGCCATTTCCTACTCCAGGGGATCTTCCTGACCCAGGGATTGAACTCGCATCTCCTGCACTGGCAGGTGGATTCTTCACCACCGAGCCACAGCGAAGCCCATTAAAAAAAAAAAAAAAAGTTATATAGTTTTCATCTTTTTGACAAATATTTATGAATATCTTACACATTTCTTGGTAGAGTTATTTTTAAGTATTTTAAGTATTTTTATAGCTTCCCTGATGGCTCAGATGGTAAAGAATCTGTGCACAATGCAGGAGACCCGTGTTTGATCCCTGGGTTGGGAAGATCCCCTGGAGAAGGAAATGGCAACCCACTCCAGTATGCTTGCCTGGAGAATCCCATGGACAGAGGAGCCTAGCAGGCTACAGTCCATGGGGTCAAAAAGAGTCAGACAAGACTGAGCGACTGACACATAGTTATTAAAAAATAGAATCCCCCCTCCAAACACACACACTCATACTTTTCTAAGTAGCCACTGTCAGTGTACAGAGAAAGATTTCTGTATATTTTAAAACTTATTTTTATTGAAGTAATACTTGATGTATCATATTACATAAGCTACAGGAGTACAATATAGTGATTCATAATTTTTCAAGATTATACTTGATTTATAGTTATTATAAAATACTGGATATAGTTCCTGTATTATGCTTTGTAGCATATTTTACACATAATAGCTTGTACCTTCTCATCGTCTACCCCTATATTGCTCCTCTCCTCTTCCCTGTTCCCACTAGTAACTACTAGATCTCTAAATCTCTGACTCGGCTTCTTTTCTGTTATAGTCACTAGTTTGTTGTATTTTTTAGATTCCATGTATAGGTGACACAATATAGTATTTATCTTTATTTCATTTAGCATAATATTCTCCAAGTCCACTCATGTTACTTCAAATGGCAAAATTTCATTCTTTTTTAATGGTTGAGTAGTATCCCACTGTGTATGTGGGTGTATGTGTATACATGTCTGTGTGTGTATAGGTGAATGGATAAAAAAGAAGTGATTTATATACATATCTTTTTTATCCATTCATCTGTTGATGGACACTTAAGTTGCTTCCATAAGTTGGCAACTGTAAATAATGCTGTTATGAACATTGGGGTGCAAGTATTTTTTATTTTCTTTTTTTTTCCCCAGCAATATTTTTTTTCCTTTTTTATTTTTTTATTATTTTTTATTTTTTAATAAATTTATTTATTTTAGTTGGGGTAATTACTTTACAATATTGTAGTGGTTTTTGCCATACATTGACATGAATCAGCCATGGGTTTACATGTGTTCCCCATCCTGAACCCCCCTCCCACCTCCCTTCCCATCCCATCCCTCTGGGTCATCCCATTGCTGCAGCCCTGAACATTTGTCTCATGTATCGAACATGGAATGGTGTTCTGTTTCACATATGATAATATACATGTTTCAACGCTATTCTCTCAGAACATCCCACCCTCACCTTCTACCTCAGAGACCATAAGACTGTTCTATGCATCTGTGTCTCTTATTCTGTCTCGCATATAGGGTTATTGTTACCATCTTTCCAATTCCATATATATGCATTAGTATACTGTATTGGTGTTTTTCTTTCTGGCTTACTTCACTCTGTATAATGGGCTCCAGTTTCATCCATCTCAAAAGAACTGATTCAAATGTATTCTTTTTAATGGCTGAGTAATATTCCATTGTGTATATGTACCACAGCTTCCTTATCCATTCGTCTGCTGATGGACATCTAGGTTGCTTCCATGTCCTGGCTATTGTAAACAGTGCTGCCATGAACATTGGGGTACACGCATCTCTTTCAATTCTGGTTTCCTTGGTGTGTATGCCCAGCAGTGGGATTGCTAGGTCATACGGCAGTTCTATTCCCAGTTTTTTAAGGAATCTCCACACTGTTCTCCATAGTGGCTGTACTAGCTTGCGTTCCCACCAACAGTGTAAGAGGGTTCCCTTTTCTTCACACCCTCTCCAACATTTATTGCTTGTAGACTTTTGGATAGCAGCCATTCTGACTGGTGTGAAATGGTACCTCGTGGTTTTGATTTGCATTTCTCTAATAATGAGCGATGTTGAGCATCTTTTCATGTGTTTGTTAGCCATCTGTATGTCTTCTTTGGAGAAATGTCTGTTTAGTTCTTTGGCCCATTTTTTGATTGGGTCGTTTATTTTTCTGGAATTCAGCTGCAGGAGTTGCTTGTATATTTTTGAGATTAATTGTTTGTCTGTTGCTTCATTTGCTATTATTTTCTCCCATTCTGAAGGCTGTCTTTTCACCTTGCTTATAGTTTCCTTTGTTGTGCAAAAGCTTTTAATTTTAATTAGGTCCCATTTGTTTATTTTTGCTTTTATTTCCAATATTCTGGGAGGTGGGTCATGGAGGATCCTGCTGTGATTTATGTCAGAGAGTGTTTTGCCTATGTTTTCCTCTAGGAGTTTTATAGTTTCTGGTCTTAAGTTTAGATCTTTAATCCATTTTGAGTTTATTTTTGCATATGGTGTTAGAAAGTGTTCTAGGTTTCATTCTTTTACAAGTGGTTGACCAGTTTTCCCAGCACCACTTGTTAAAGAGATTGTCTTTTCTCCATTGCATATTCTTGCCTCCTTTGTCGAAGATAAGGTGTCCATAGGTGCGCAGATTTATCTCTGGGCTTTCTATTTTGTTCCATTGATCTATATTTCTATCTTTGTGCCAGTACCATACTGTCTTGATGACTGTGGCTTTGTAGTAGAGCCTGAAGTCAGGCAGGTTGATTCCTCCAGTTCCGTTCTTCTTTCTCAAGATTGCTTTGGCTATTCAAGGTTTCTTATATTTCCATACAAATTGTGAAATGATTGGTTCTAATTCTGTGAAAAATACCGTTGGTAGCTTGATAGGGATTGCATTGAATCTATAGATTGCTTTGGGTAGTATACTCATTTTCACTATATTAATTCTTCCAATCCATGAACACGGTATATTTCTCCATCTGTTTGTGTCCTCTTTGATTTCTTTCCTCAGTGTTTTATAGTTTTCTATATATAAGTCTTTTGTTTCTTTAGGTAGATATATTCCTAAGTATTTTCTTCTTTTTGTTGCAATGGTGAATGGTATTGTTTCCTTAATTTCTCTTTCTGTTTTCTCATTATTGGTGTATAGGAATGCAAGGGATTTCTGTGTGTTAATTTTATATCCTGAAATTTTACTATATTCATTGATTAGCTCTAGTAATTTTCTGGTAGAATCTTTAGGGTTTTCTATGTAGAGGATCATGTCATCTGCAAACAGTGAGAGTTTTACTTCTTCTTTTCCTATCTGTAATCCTTTTATTTCTTTTTCAGCTCTGATTGCTGTGGCCAAAACTTCCAAAACTATGTTGAATAGTAGTGGTTAAAGTGGGCACCCTTGCCTTGTTCTTGACTTTAGGGGAAATGCTTTCAATTTTTCACCATTGAGGATAATGTTTGCTGTGGGTTTGTCATATATAGCTTTTATTATGTTGAGGTATGTTTCTTCTATTCCTGCTTTCTGAAGGGTTTTTATCATAAATGGATGTTGAATTTTGTAAAAGGCTTTTTCTGCATCTATTGAGATAATCATATGGTTTTTATCTTTCAATTTGTTAATGTGGTGTATCACATTGATTGATTTGCGGATGTTAAAGAAACCTTGCATTCCTGGGATAAAGCCCACTTGGTCATGATGTATGATCTTTTTAATATGATGTTGGATTCTGTTTGCTAGAATTTTATTAAGGATTTTTGCATCTATGTTCATCAGTGATATTGGCCTGTAGTTTTCTTTTTTGTGGCATCTCTGTCTGGTTTGGAGAAGGCAATGGCACCCCACTCCAGTACTCTTGCCTGGAAAATCCCATGGACGGAGGAGCCTGGTAGGCTACAGTCCATGGGGTCGCTAAGAGTCGGACACGACTGAGCGACTTCACTTTCACTTTTCCCTTTCATGCACTGGAGAAAGAAATGGCAACCCACTCCAGTATTCTTCCCTGGAGAATCCTAGGGACAGCGGAGCCTGGTGAGCTGCCGTCTATGGGGTCGCACAGAGTCGGACACGACTGAAGCAACTTAGCATAGCATATTGTCTGGTTTTGGAATTAGGGTGATGGTGGCCTCATAGAATGAGTTTGGAAGTTTAACATCTTCTGCAATTTTCTGGAAGAGTTTGAGTAGGATAGGTGTTAGCTCTTCTCTAAATTTTTGGTAGAATTCAGCTGTGAAGCCGTCTGGTCCTGGGCTTTTGTTTGCTGGAAGATTTCTGATTACAGTGTCGATTTCCGTGCTTGTGATGGGTCTGTTAAGATCTTCTATTTCTTCCTGGTTCAGTTTTGGAAAGTTATACTTTTCTAAGAATTTGTCCATTTCTTCCAAGTTGTCCATTTTATTGCCATATAGCTGTTGGTAGTAGTCTCTTATGATCCTTTGTATTTATGTGTAGTCTGTTGTGATCTCTCCGTTTTCATTTCTAATTTTGTTGATCTGATTCTTTTCCCTTTGTTTCTTGATGAGTCTGGCTAATGGTTTGTCAATTTTGTTTATCTTCTCGAAAAACCAGCTTTTAGTTTTGTTAATTTTTGCTATGGTCTCTTTTGTTTCTTTTGCATTTATTTCTGCCCTAATTTTTTAGATTTCTTTCCTTCTACTAACCCTGGGGTTCTTCATTTCTTCCTTCTCTAGTTGCTTTAGGTGTAGTAAGGTTATTTATTTAATTTTTTTCTTGTTTCTTGAGGTACACCTGTATTGCTATGAACCTTCCCCTTAGCATTGCTTTTACAGTGTCCCATGGGTTTTGGGTTGTTGTGTTTTCATTTTCATTCGTTTCTATGCATATTTTGATTTCTTTTTTTATTTCTTCTGTGATTTGTTGGTTATTCAGAAGCGTGTTGTTTAGCCTCCATATGTTGGAATTTTTAATAGTTTTTTTCCTGTAATTGAGGTCTAATCTTACTGCATTGTGGTCAGAGAAGATGACTGGGATGATTTCAATTTTTTTGAATTTACCAAGGCTAGATTTATGGCCCAGATGTGATCTATCCTGGAGAAAGTTCCGTGTGCACTTGAGAAAAAGGTGAATTTGATTGTTTTGGGGTGGAAAGTCCTGTAAATATCAATTAAATCTAACTTGTCTATTGTATCATTTAAAGTTTGTGTTTCCTTGTTAATTTTCTGTTTAGTTGATCTATCCATATGTGTGAGTGGAGTACTAAAGTCTCACACTATTATTGTGTTATTGTTAATTTCCCCTTTCATACTTGTTAGTATTTGCCTTACATACATATTGTGGTGCTCCTATGTTGGGTGTATATATATATTTATAATTGTTATATATTCTTGGATTGATCCTTTGATCATTATGTAGTGTCCTTCTTTGTCTCTTTTCACAGCCTTTATTTTAAAGTCTATTTTATCTGAAATGAGTATTGCAACTCCTGCTTTCTTTTGGTCTCCATTTGCATGAAATATGTTTTTCCAGCCCTTCACTTTCAGTCTGTATGTGTCCCTTGTTTTGAGGTGGGTCTCTTGTAGACAGCATATATAGGGGTCTTGTTTTTGTACCCATTCAGCCAGTCTTTGTCTTTTGGTTGGGGCATTCAACCCATTTACATTTAAGGTAATTATTGATAAGTATGGTCCCGTTGCCATTTACTTTGTTGTTTTGAGTTCATGTTTAAACATCCTTTCTGTTTCCTGTTTAGAGAAGATCCTTTAGCATTTGTTGGAGAGCTGGTTTGGTGGTGGTGAATTCCCTCAGCTTTTGCTTGTCTGTAAAGCTTTTGATTTCTCCTTCATATCTGAATGAGATCCTTGCTGGGTACAGTAATCTGGGTTGTAGATTATTCTCTTTCACTGCTTTAAATATGTCCTGCCATTCCCTTGTAGCCTGAAGAGTTTCTATTGAAAGATCAGCTGTTATCCTTATGGAGATCCCCTTGTGTGTTATTTGTTGTTTTTCCCTTGCTGCTTTTAATATTTGTTCTTTGTGTTTGATCTTTGTTAATTTGATTAATATGTGTCTTGGGGTGTTTCACCTTGGGTTTATCCTGTTTGGGACTCTCTGGGTTTCTTGGACTTCTGTGACTATTTCATTCCCCATTGTAGGGAAATTTTCAACTATTACCTCCTCGAGTATTTTTTCATGGCCTTTCCTTTTATTTTCTTCTTCTGGGACTCCTATGATTTGAATGTTGGGGTGTTTCATATTGTCCCAGAGGTGCCTGAGGTTTTCCTCATTTCTTTTGATTCTTTTTTCTTTTTTCCTCTCTGCTTCATTTATTTCCACCATTCTATCTTCTACCTCACTTATCCTATCTTCTGCATCCGTTATTCTACTGTTGGTTCCCTCCAGAGTGTCTTTTATCTCCTTTATTTCATTATTCATTATATATTGACTCCTTTTTATTTCTTCTAGGTCCTTGATAAACATTTCTTGCATCTTCTCAATCCTTGTCTCCAGGCTATTTATCTGTAACTCCATTTTGTTTTCAAGATTTTGGATCATTTTTATTATCATTATTCTAAATTCTTTTTCAGATAGATTCCCTATCTCCTCCTCTTTTGTTTGGTTTGGTGGGCATTTCTCATTTTCCTTTACTTGCTGAGTATTTCTCTGCCTTTTCATCTTGTTTAGATTGTTGTGTTTGGCGTGGCCTTTCTGTATTCTGGTAGTTTGAAGTTCCTCTTTATTGTGGAGGTTCCTCACTGTGGGTGGGGTTGGACGGGTGGCTTGTCAAGGTTTCCTGGTTGGGGGAGCTTGTGTCGGTGCTCTGGTGGGTGGAGCTGGATTTCTTCTCTCTAGAGTGCAGTGGAGTGTCCAGTATTGAGCTTTGAGATGTCTACGGATTTGGTGTGCCTCTGGGCAGCCTGTATATTGATGCTCAGGGCTATGTTCCTGCGTTGCTGGAGAACTTGCGTGGTATGTCTTGCTCTGGAACTTATTGGCTCTTGGGTGGAGCTTGGTTTCAGTGTATATGTGGAGGCTTTTGGATGATCTCTTATTAACTGGTGTTTCCTCTGGCTTTCAGTCTTATTCTTGCAGTAGCCTCAAGACTTCTCCATCCATACAGCATCGATAATAAAACTTTTAGGTTAATGGTGAAAAGATTCTCCACAGTGAGGGATACCCAGAGAGGTTCACTGAGTTACATGGAGAGATGAAGGGGGGGGGGGGTTGAGGTGACCAGGAGGAGAAGAGGGGGACTCAAACGTGGAGAGAGCAGTCAAGCCAGTAAGCACTTCCCTCTGTGCTCTCCACAGTCTGGAACCCTCAGAGAGGTTCATGGAGATACATAGCGAGGGGGGAGGAAGGTAATAGATGTGAGCATGAGTAGAAAGGGAGGAATCAAGAGGGGAGAGAGAGATCTGGGCAGTATTCTGTTCCCGAAGTGTTCTCTGGTGCCCAGAACACCCTCAGAGATTCACAGAATTGGGTTGAGAAGAGAAGGAGGGGGGTGGGAGATAGAGGTTCCCTGGGGGAGTAGAAAGAGCGTCGATAGGGGGAAAGAGTAATCAAGCCAGTAATCACACTCCTGAGTAAAAATGGGTACTAAAGATTGGGTTCTTAAATATCCAAAATTGATATCAAATATGTAAAACAAAGAGTAAAAATCTAGAGTAGAGATTAGACTCTTAAAAAAATACAATATAAAAAAAGAAAAAAGAAAATAAAATCACAAAAAGTATAAGATATATATATATGCAGTTTGCTTTAAAAAGAGGGTTTTTTTTTTTGCAAGGTAATAGTGGGTTATAAAAATGAAAATTAAAGGTGTAATAGAGGACTTAAAGAAAAAAGAAAAAAAATTTTTTTTAATTAAAAAAAAAAAAGATAATAGTAAAAATATATCCAGGACTTTCTCTGGAGCTGTTGTGAGCAGTGTGGAGTCAGTTCAGTTTCAGATAGATCCTTGGTCCTGCTTATACTTTTCAAGATCTATAGGCCCCTTTCAATGTAGTCGGTGTTAACTACAGGGATTTTAATCTGTTGGCCTGTCTCTTCCAAAGCGCTTCCCTCTGTTTATTTGGCTTCTGTTTGCAGGTCTCTTCAGTGTCTAATTTTCGCCCTGCCACAAAGGGGCGGAGGTGGTCTCTTTAGGTTCGCTTGTTCAGTCGTGCTGTGGGGAGGGAGGATCACTGCAAACCAATATCACTGGTGTGTGTGTGGAGAGCTCGCAGTGTCTCAGCCGCACTGGGTTTGCCCCGGCTCACGGCGTGTGTGCTTTCCCAGTGCCCTGCTCAGGCTTCAGGTTACTCTGCCGGGGAGTGGGCCCTGAGATGTGTGCACTTCCCAGGTCTAAACCACTCAGGTTCAGGTTCTTGGGTACCCCACAAAGGCGCAGACTCAGTTGGGTCCCCGGTTTGTGCCGATCCCCGGTCGGAGCAGCTCAGGCAGCCAGGAGTTTGGCGAACGCACTCTCCCGTTGGGGCGGTGCGGCTTATCACCTCCCTGGTCCCCGCCTCGGTTTACGGGCGCGCCCGGCTCCGGTGTGCTTTGTGTCAGTTCTGGGGAGCAGGTCTCTGGCTGCGACCCTCCCAGCGGCTGTCAACCCTCCAGGATCTCAGGCAGTCTTTGCTTAGAAACTGGAAACCTGTTTGCAGTTTGGTAGGGGGTGCCCTCTCTGGGGCCGAGTTTGCCCCTTTCCGGCTCTGGCTGGCCCCGCCTGCCCACTGTGTCTGCATCCGGCGGGGGATGGGGCGGTCCGCAGCCGGCTAGCTCTCCTCTGGTATTGCTCAGTCCTTTGTTCTGTAAGGGGGCCGGCAGTGCCTTAGATTTGGGCTTTTCGCGGGATAGTTCTCTATCTGGCTATCCCAGTTTAGGTTGCTATCTCGCGTTAGCTCCCTCAGATTGCCCTCAGGGCATTCAGCCCGGTCCTTACCCTAAGCAGTGCCGCCCGCTCCTCCCCATTCAGCCCCCACTTGCTGGAGGCGGATGCGAGCATCTGGGGTTCTTTGCTAGGAGTTGCCTTTAGGCACGTAATCTGCGGGTTTTATTTATTTTTTCTCCCGCTTATGTTGCCCTCTGAGATTCGAAATTTTCCCCCAAACCCGCTGGTGAGAGGGTTTCCTGGTGTTTGGAAACTTCTCTTCTTTTACGACTCCCTCCCCGGGATGGGTCTCCGTCCCTACCTCTTTTGTCTCTCTTTTATCTTTTATATTTTGTCCTACCTCCTTTCGAAGATAATGGGCTGTATTTCTGGATGCCTGATGTCCTCTGCCAGCGTTCATAAGTTGTTTTGTGAAGTTTGCTCAGCGTTCAGATGTTCTTTCGATAAATTTGTGGGGGAGAGAGTGGTGTCCCCTTCCTATTCCTCTGCCATCTTAGCCCCGCCTCCCGTATTTTTTATTTTCTTTGGATATACACTCAGAAGTAAAATTGCTGGATCATCTGATAATTGTTTTTAATTTTTTGAAGATTCTCCATACTGTTTTCCACAGTGGCTGTATCAATTTACATTCCTACCAACAATGTATGAGGGTTCTCCTTTCTCTATATGCTCATCAACATTCACTATTTGTGCCCTTTTTGATGATAGCCATTCTGATAAGTGTGAGCTGATTATCACACTGTGGTTTTCATTTGCATTTTCCTAATGATTAGCAGTGTTGAACATCTTTTCTTGCATTTGTTGGCCACTACATGTACTCTTTGGAGAAAGGTCTATTCAGGTCTTTGGTCAATTTTTTCATCAGGTTTCTTTTTATGCTGAGTTGTATGAGCTGTTTATATATTTTTTATATTAGTCCTTCATTGGTCATATCATTTGCAAATATTTTTCCCATCAAGCAGGTTGTCTTTTTGTTTTGCTGATGGTTTCCTTTGCTGTGCAAAAGCTTTTAAGTATAATTAGGTCCCATTTGTTTATTTTTGCTTTTGTTTCCATTATTTTAGAAGAAGGATACAAAAAATATTACTGCAATATAAGTCAAAGAATGTTCTGCCTAAGTTTGCTTCTAGAAATTTTATGATTTATGGTCTCACATTTAAGTCTTTCTTTAATCCACTTTTAGTTTAGTTCTGTATATGGTGTTAGAGAACATTCTAACTCCATTCTTTTGCATGTAACTGTCTTGTTTCCCCAGTACCACTTATTGAAGAGATTGACTTTTCTCTACTGTATATTCTTGCTTTCTTTTTCATAGATTAATTGAACATAAGTGCATGGGTTTATTTCTGGGCTCGTTATTCTATTCCATTGATCTAAGTGTCTGTTTTTGTACCAGTACCATATTGTTTTGATTACTATAGCTTTGTAGCATAGTTTGATGTCAGGGAGAATGATTCCTCCAGCTCTTTTCTTCTTTCTCAAGACTGTTTTGTCTATTCAAGGTCTTTCGTGTTTTTACAAATTTTTAAATTACTTGCTCTAGTTCTGTGAAAAATAGCATTGGTATTTTGAAAGGCACTGCATTGAATCTGTAGATTGCCTTGGGCAGTTGTCCATTTTAGCAATATTAATTCTTCTAATCCAAGAACACAATGTATTTCCATCCACTTGTATAATCTTCAATTTTTTTCATCAGTGTGTTATAGTTTTCAGAGTACAGGTCTTTTTCCCCTCCTTAGGTATATTTATTCCTAAACATCTTATTCTTTTTGAAGCAATGGTCAATGGGATTATTTCCTTAATTTCTTTTCCTGATAGCTCATAGTTAGTGTTTGGAAATGCAACAGATTTCTGTGTATTAATTTTGTACTCTGCATCTTTGCTAAATTCACTGATGAGCTCTAGCAGTTTTCTAGTGATATCCTTAGGATATTCTATGTATAGTATTATGTCATCTGCCAACAGTGATAGTCTTACTTCTTTCCAATTTATAGTCCTTTTATTTCTTTTTCTGGTTTGATTGCTATGACTAGGGCTTCAATACTATGATGAATAAAAATGGTGATAGCGGGCATCTTTGTCTCTTCCTGATCTTAGAGGAAATGACTTCAGTTTTGCACCATTGAGTATGATGTCATCTATGGGTTTCTTACATATGATCTTTATTATGTTGAGGTAGAGTCTATGCCCACTTTCCAGAGAGCATTTTCATAAACGGATGCTGAATTTCATCAAAAGCTTTTTTTGAATCTATTGAGTTGATCATATGGTTTTTAGTCTTCAATTTGTTAATGTGGTGTACCACACTGATTGACTTGTAGATACTGAAAAATCCTTGCCTCCCTGGGGTAAATCCCAATTGATCCTGGTGTATGATTCTTTTAATGTATTATTGAACTTGCTTTGCTAGTATCTTATTTAAGATTTTTTTGTCTATGCTCTTCAGTGATAATTGGCCTGCAGCTTTCTTTTAGTGAATTCAAGAAAAATTAAACTAAGACTAGACTGTCATAATACTAAATTTTTAGGGAGTCGTTTTTTTAAAGAAATTGAAGTATATACTATAAAGAGATGGTTATTTTCCTATACAAGATGCAACTACCAGGGGAAACTGGGGGAAGAGTACCTGGACTTCTCTATTATCTTTGCAACTTCCTATAAATCTACAGTTATTTCAAAACAAAAAGATATTAGAAAATGACTTGCCAAAAAAAAAAAACAAAAACAAAACTACTGGTATTAAAAAAAAGCATGAATAAATCTCAAAGCCTCACATTAAATGCAAGAAGCCAGATACAAAAGACATGTATTATTACAATTCCATTTATAAGAAATTTCTAGAAAATTAAATATGAAATAATACAGCAAGAGAAAGTAATACTTGCCTGAAGCTGAGGCTGAGGGATAGAAGTGGAAATTGACTAGAAAGGGGCACAAAGGAACTTTTTCAAGTAATTAATCTTCTAAAATTGGGCTATGGTGATAAACAGCCAAATTTACTAAAAGCATAACTTAAAATTTGTGAATACTATGGTATGAAAATTATACCTCAATAAAGCTGTAGAAAAAAAGTTAACCGCAGAATCTAAGTGATGGGTATAGAGGTGTTAAATGTAAAATTCTTTTAATTCTGCTATAAGTTTGAAAATTATAATAAAACACTGAGGAAAATTATCTTTTCATGAATGACAAAATTAGAAATCCAAAAAAAATCTATTTCTCCTGGCAGTTCATAGTTAACAAAGATTCAATGAAAAGATAAGTCAACAGCCCCTGTTCACTGGTATGATCCCATGTCCCACATATGCCATGCTGAAGCCCTTGCTTCAAATGTGTTTGAATGAAGGGTCTGGGATTCTAACCCCTGATCAAAAGCTGTCTGTCTGGACACTTTCCAAGAATCCACAAACTGCTGCTGAGGGCAGCTGTTTATTCCTTCAGGCACAGAATGGAAACCTAAGAACAAATATCTTACATGTTTTAATTACCACATGGAGAAAATTCAGGCTTGTTTTCTGTGAACTATAGTGTTACCAATATCGAAGTAACCAAGAAACAAAAACCTCACTTGGAGTTTTTACTTAAAAATTATAACTTTTCCCCAAAAACTCTCCATGGGGTTCTTTAAATGAAAAAAAGAATCCAAATGTTATTTGTATATGTTAACATCATACTACACACATCTTTAACATAAATCCACCAATACCTAAGCATCTTATTCAACAATCAGCAATAAATATTAGATTTAAGCAGAACAACAGACAAGAAACTGAAATTTTGAAATCACAAAGAATAATACATGTGTGGAGAACATTTTCTGCATTTATACAACTTTGTAACATCCCTATTTTTATTGCTAGTACTAAAATTATGCATATCCTAATTTCAAAGAGCAAAGCAGTCTCACTAGGCCTTAACAAAAATAAAGGTGCTTTTAAATCTCCACAAATGTATGGTATATTTAAAGAATAATCAGATAGTGTCATATAATACTCTTTTTTTTAATATCACCAAGTTTCATACCAAAAGTGTATTTCTCTTTACAAACCTTCAAAGGTAGTATGCATATTTTGGCACATTTATTAAGACAGTATAAATATGTAAATAAAGATGTCAAAAATTATTAGAATTAAACTGGATGTTTCTGTTATTTTTCTAATTCCTTACTATACTCAAAGAAGAAGCTGTTATATTTACCACACATCCTACTCCCCTGGGCAGGAGGAATATAAATGTTGAATGGAGAGATCCAGCAGAGACTCAGGCAAAATGAACTTACATTATATACCTTTGTCCCTTTTAAGCTCTTAAGATGAACGTGAGGAAGGGAGATGACAAGGGTATTTTGACCCTTAAGTCTTAGGATAATTACAATGACTAGTTAACTATATGAACTGTACAAATGCTAAGAAATGAAATAGAAGATACAGATTAGTCTATTTCACCAACACTATGATTAAATTATCACATGAGAATTAAGTCAAGGACTTACTTTTGTGCTGGCCACACCAATCTCAGGCCCAGCATTGATATGAACTCCACAGTCTGTCTCTCTCGATATGGAACTGCCAACTGTGTTTGTGATCCCCACAGTTAAAGCTCCTCTCTCCTTACAGTACCGAAGTCCCATCAAGGTATCTGCTGTCTCTCCTGGGTAAAAAAGAAGACAATAGTAATAGAGCAGTGAACATTTGCTCTTCCACAGATGCAAAAACAGAAAACTGACGACTCTTTCAACAATATCATTTGCTTTATTATTTTTTAATTGAAGTACAGTTGATTTACAATGTTTCAGGCATACACCAAAGTGATTCAGTTATATGTATGTTTTTCAGATTCTTGTTCATTATGGGTTATTATAAGACACTGAATATAACTCCCTGTGCTTGTTTATCTATTTTATATATAGTAGGATATATCTGTTAATACCAAATTCCCAATTTATCCCTCCCCCGCCTTCCCCTTCATTTGTTTTAAATAAAATTTAAAACATGTTCTTAAAAGGATAAAATTGTAAAGCTTTTAATAACAGGATCCTACTTCTTAGGATCTCCTTTTCTTCTTTGTCTTTAAAACTTCAGTTCTTTTGAGTGTAAAATGTGTTGCCTTTAACAACTCATTAAGAATTCCATAATATCAAAAGAAATCTATATTTGTCAAGCTACCAGCAAATACTAGTCTATCTTTAAATATCAGTTTTGCCGATATATGCTGTAGTTGTTAGAAAGAATGACTTTCCTTTTAAGTCTTTAGAATTAGCATACCTGATTGACTAATGAAAAAGCAAACATCATCTCGAAAAACTGGGGTGTTTCTATCTAGGAAGTCACTAGCAAGCTCCACCATGACAGGCAACTCAGTCAGCTCTTCCAGAACTTGACGTGTCTAGAGAAAAAAAGATGCCTTGGTCAGACAACTGTACTTCAAATACTCTTTTTCACTGGAATATTTTAGACTCGACATATAGTTTTCACTTTTTCTGATTATAAAAATGATATGTAAGCAATGTTAGAAAATACAAACAACACAAATTAAAGCATTAAAAAAAAAAATAACCAAAATCCCACCATCCAGAAGATAAGCACTGTTAACATTTCAGCACAAGTCTCTTTAGACAATAATAAATGCATGTATTCTTATAAGCAAATATACCCACACATAAGATGTTTTGAGTAGTAGAAAAAGCACTGTTCTGAGTTAGCTTGCATATTAACTCTACCTTCCCAATTCCTAAGTTTTAAATGACAATTCATATAATACCAAATCAGTAAGAGATTTTAAATGAGACAACAGATGCAGAAACACCAAATGAAAAATTAAACACTTCAAAATACTATGTATTCATTAAGAATGCTTTTTCTCAAAAAAAGTCAATACACTTTAGAAATCTTATTTAAGAAAGCTCACTATTTTCAAACTCTGCAGTATGGAGGGTAGAGTAGGGGGTAGATAACTAGACAGGATTAATTCAATGACACTTTTGTATCCTAAACCACACTGGAATTATTTTGGGGGGGGAGGGGCCTGCAGTGGCGCAGTATGCGGGATCTTCGTGCTCTGACCAGGGATCAACTTGTGCCCCCTGCAGTGGAAGCCTAGAGTTATAACCACTGAACTACTAGGGAAGTCCCACTACATGGATTTTTAATATTTGTTAATATTGTAGTCTCCAAAAAACCAAACAAATCAAAAGAAGACCCTCACATCTTTTCAAATTAGAGAATTCTAACACAGCATATATATAATTTATGCCCCACAATACAGGCTTAGCATTAGATGAAACATTTAATAAATTTCTTATTTCTGAATAGAGGGCTCATTCAATAACAGATCTAAGCCATCACTAAATTAACCAATCCCTTAATTTACACTAATGTTTTTAGTTCATTCTTTTTATTTCTAATGCTCAAAACAATTACTTACAACTCTTCCCTTCAAAACTGCACAGACTTTCCTTTTTAGGACCACGTAATTTGGGGGAAGTGGGGAAGGAGGGAGAAGAGGGTGCTTTAGAGAAGAACAAAGCCTACTGAGATTCAAGGGTTGGGTTTTACTCACTCATCAAACGAATGGTTCCCACAAGTGTAGATAAGTAATATTTATGCCCCAGCAAATAAAAAAATTACTGTCATGAACTTTGGAAATCAACCCTAAAGCAGAAACTGAGTGTGTAAGGGTTTTCTATACTTACACAAATTGATATCAACAGCACATAACCTGTCTCTTTACAAGGTAACTACATGTGGATCTGATTTATCAGACTAAAAGACTGTTAAAGTCCTATACTTCCATACTGACAATCAACACATATCTTTGATACAGAATTTCAGCTTCCAAAATCAACAGTCAAGTCTATCAGAAAAGAAGACACCCTTTCTCTGCAGAAATGTGCTTCCCAGGTAAAATCCTGTTAGGCTCACTTGCCCCAGCCCCCTGTCTGTGGTAAGTGAACAATGACACACAAAACCCAGGAGCTGCTCTAACAGAAGCAGGCATCGGTGTGCACTGCAAGGCCAGGAGGGCACAAGAACTTGCCACTCGTTGCCTTTTGTTAAGTCAGTTGCAGGCGGTCCACCTGTATATCTAAGGACCTTCCTAAACCTAAAGCAGATGATCCATTGATAAGTAATTCCAAGTAGCTATTAAAATTCCTTTCCTCAACCTTCTTGATTTTTGTCATCAAAACATGAAAACATGATGTTTTAACAATAACAACAAAAAAAATAGTTTTACATGCTATGTTACTGGAGGTACTATTGGTCTGCTGATAATTTTCTAATAACCAAAATAACACAACTAAAATTTTAAGAAGCCACTTACTGCTACACCAGCATGGTAACTTGTTCCACAAGCAATAAGAATCAAACGCCGACACCTCTGGATCTCCTTAATGTGATCCTTCAAACCGCCCAAATTCACTGAAAAGAAAGTTTGTGGATATAATTATTTAGGAAAGAACCATATGAAATAGGTAATCACTTTTCAGGAGTGTCCACTGCCTCTCTGGGAAAACAACACTGCTGTTTTAAAGCATTCATATTCCTCTTAGGAAACACAGTTCTCTCTAGTTTTGAAAGTAAGTTAAATAAGTCAGAACATAACTGGTCACCCCAAACTTGTAATTAACCTTCCTCACTCCACAAAAATGCCTACACAACTACAGTATTTACCACAACCTACCCTTATTGGTCATTTTTTTACATTCCTCTCTTCAGATTAAAAGTTCTCTTAAAGGCAAAATGGTAGGAACACAGACAATAGATCAGCAGATGTTGGTGCCTGGAGATATGGAAAGGGCTGACTAAAAGGGCCATGGAGAAATTTTTAAGAAGGATCTGTGCTAACTCTTGACTGTCGTACAGGTTGTTTAGGATTATGACCATGTTGTAAGAGATTGTAAAAACTCACTAAATTATACATTAAGAACAGTCAAGTTTTATTACACCTAATCATCTCTCAGTAAGGCTGCCTGGAAAAAAAATTGTCTTGGTTATGTCATTTCTACTACGTGCCCAGAACAGTGCTCTGAACACAATATATACCACTCTCCTCTCAGTCTTTCCCATCTCAGTAAATGCAAACCACTCACCTAACATCAGGGTCATCCTTGGTTGCTCCACAACCACTGCACAAGCAAGTCCTGAGAGCCCTACCTTCAAACTGCCCCTCTAATGTCATCACCCAAGTCCAACATCTCTACCCTGGACCACATTCTCCAACCTCTTCTCCACCTCCTAAAGCCTTTCTCCACACACAGCCAGGATGATCTTTTAGAGGGATTCTTTAGAAACAAATCTGATCTTAAAACTCTCCAATGAGTCTGTCTCTATAGCCAAGTATGTGTCCTTCTAAGGGTGCCTTGTCATGGATTCTTCTACACATGGCTACATGGCTAGTTTTCCACCTGTGAGAAAGTTTCATCCAGCATTTATTCAATCATTCAACTAATATTCTGAGCACGTACCAAGTGAACACACTGTCCAAGGCACCGTGTGGCTACCAGACAGTTCAGCATCTGACTGTGAGTGATGAGCACACCCATGAGCAGACTCCTTCTCCGTCTGACCCATCATCAGTCTGTCTACTCTGCCCCTGCTCTTTGTCCCCTCCACTCTTTTTTTTACCTTAACTAGTTATAAAATGGAAGCAAGATACAGGTTTTTGAATATTTTTGATAACTTTAGAGTCTTCCTTTTAAATTTCAATACTTGAAATATCTTTCGATGGGGCTTCAGTTCTCACAACGAAACTTGGCCTCCACTGGGCAGCAGAACCAGCCCCAAGCGCTAGTGTTCTATTCTCTTTTTGTAATCTTGGAATCTTTTGTTGCTCTAAATACAATTAAAAATGGCAGAAACTTGTTTGTTGGAATACATGTGTGACTCTGGGTTTGTCTCTGTCTCTGCTTTCAGAAATGTCATCCATTGTGTAAAATACTGCCTTCCTGGCCTGCCAGCTAAAACTTGGCCACAGCCCCTGTTGTGGCTGCAGGCTCAAGTTATTGTTAACAAAGAGACCCAAGAAAAGCTGCTAATGTCCTCTTATCACCATTGTTAATTTGTTAAAACATAAAACAATCTAAAATTTCAAAATAAATAAATAAATAAATAAATTTGAATACTGAGAGGGCATACTGTATTTCTCTATTTTAAGAAATAAGTAAAGCAGAATATAAAACAATAATGAAAAGCCTCAATGGCTTCCCAAATAACTTTGGAATAAAGTCCAAATTCCTTATTATGGCTTTCAGGAGGCAGACACCCTGTTTCTTGCTTCACTTTGACCTAATCTCCTGGCATTTGCCCTCTCATCAAGGCCACTCTGGCCAGACTGGCCTTGCTATTCCTTTACGTATAGCTCTGTCTCTGGCATTTTTCCACAGACCTCAGCATGTACTGAAAAGACTTGAGCGGGGGAGAGTAAACAACTTTAGGAGTCTAGGTAGGGGGTCATGCAAAAGCAAATCAGTCTGGAGATGACTAACTGTAAAGCAGACAGACTATCGGAGAGACCTGTATTTCAGATGATGACCAAGAAGGACAGCAAGGTTGGACCATGCGATTAGCTGGTCATTAAGTGTTTCCTTAAAACTGTCTGTGTGTTAGCCACTCAGTCATGTCCAACTCCATGCAACACCATGGACTATAGCCCGCCAGGCTCCTCTGTTCATGAGGTTTTCCAGGCAAGAACGTTGCAGTGGGTTGTCATTCCCTGCTGGCTGAGGGGTGCCTGGGAGAGTTCTGGAAGGAATTGCCCATGGTCTGAATGGATGCTCTGGAGAGACTCCTACTCCTGGTAAGGGAGACCATGACTGTGGCAGGAGCGCCTGGAGGATGGGCAGGAGGAGCGGGAACACCACTGAACGCTGGAGGCCCGACTGACTCCATTAAGTGACTGGCCGTGTGACCTCTGGCAAGACTTCAGACTGACAGAGCCTCAACTTCCTTATCTTAACAACAAAATAATATAACAGCCATCCTGTTTATATTACAGAACTTTTATGAGGAACACATACCATAGATAAAAGTGCTTTTTAAAATCATGACTTCTCAAAGTTTATCTTGTTCTCTTCCCTTATAAAACAACACTTTTTCCTAATCTTACTTCCCTTCCATGCTGCAACAGTATTTACTTACTGCTACTCTCCCAGTTCTTTAAGTTCAACCACCTTCCACAACTCCCTCGCCCCACACAAGCAGATGCAGGTTCTGGTTTGCAATGCTCCTATTTCTCTCCTAGCCCCGCTTGCCTCCCCTTCCCCATCGCTTTACCCCAGATGGGCAACATTGCAACTGGTGACTGCATCTCAGCCTTTCGTTCCTCCAGTGTACACAGGAGACTGGTAGTCCGGTCACTTCAGTGAAGCTAGGATCACTCCTGGTTCCCAAGCCTCTCCTAAGTCTCCTAACAGCTCTGTAATTTCTACAAAGGGAGGCACCCTTCATATACAATAGAAGGCATTCAAGGCCCTCCTTGACAGATCCTCTCACCTTCCTGCCTAGACTTACTGCTCTCTACCCCTCTTCATGTACGAGACATGGCAGACAAACTGGACTACACATTAACTCACAAATAAACGTCTAATGGTTTTCCACTATCTCCCCTTAGCTAATGCGTTCTACCCAGCTGCAAAGCTCCCAACTCCGTCACCTATTCCAACCTTCCAAATCCTTTACAACTATATCTGCCTTCATCATGGAACCTGGCCTGGCCCCCTGTCCACACAGATTCATTCTCTCTCAATTCAACATTAAACTTTAAACATTTCAACACTAACCTGTGGGTCTAATGTCATTTATCGTATTTTACCTTTCTTTAAATAGTTAATTATGTGAAATTATGCAAATCCTCCCCATTCTAAGAATCTAGAGGAGGAGACCACAGCAGAGAACTTTCCTACAGCTCCTGATGCATTCAGCATGGTGCTCTTCCCAGAGTTGTCACTTATAACTCAGCCATCGACAAATCTCTCTAGCTGAGAAAGAGTATGATGCTTCTCAGACAATAAAGTATACAAAAACCACACTTATTCAGAGAAATCATTCTCTACCAAATAGCAGGACATCGCAAAAAGGAGAAGGCACTTATTATTTAACACACAAATTCAGGAAAAGATTTCGGTGTACTAGACATAATCTCTCAAAAACTGATTCCTAACACTGAGAAGTTTAGCCCAAAGCTTGTTTATGAAACTGGTCACAAGGAATATTCTGAAAATCTGATTTTCTATGACTACAGAAAGTCAATCTCAAATTAATTTTACCAAGTGCAGAAAATCCTGTGACACAAGGTCTAGAGAGAATTTTCAGAAATAAGACCAGAGCTGCACTGTCATCTCACCTTACACACACAGGAAGGCAAAGTACTACAAAAGGCATTAGGCAAACACTTGAAAACCTCTGGGAAGTTCACATCTCACTCATTTATAAACTGAGAGAAAAAACCTAGGCTGAACAGATACAAGTAAGTTTCCCAATAAGGGAACCACATCTCATTCTTCTGAGAATTCAGTGTTCAGAACAGCCCCTGGTAATAGCAAGTGCTCAATAAAAGATCTCTGAACTGAAAATAGATTAAATGTTTCTAATGGTACACTGAAGGACTTTTCCCTGCCCCAGGAAGATCACCCTAATATTCCCATGAAAGTGTTAGTCACTCAATCGTGTCCAACTCTTTGCAACCCTCCATGGACTGTAGCCATGGAATTCTCCAGACAAGAAAACTGAAGTGGGTAGCCATTCCTTTCTCCAGGGGATCTTCCTGACCCAGGGATCAAACCTAGGTTTCCTGTATTGCAGGCAGATTCTTTACTGTCTGAGCCACCAGGGAAGCCCAAATACTCCCACAACTGACAACAATTTTCAAATGTGACTCTCTAGCCATCTTATATATTTTTCATAACCATTTTAGATATGCTACCACTTACCATAAAATTCACCTTTTCAGAGTGTGTGATTAGTGGTGTTTAGTATTTCAGAGTTGTACAGCCATCACCTCTAATTTTATATTTCCATCACCTCTGAAAAACCTATATCCATTAGTAGTCACTCACCATTCCCCACCCCCATCCCTTCAGCTCCTGGCAACAATTACTTATTATTCCCTTATTTTTACTGTGGGAAAATTTACTATTTTAATGATAAAATTTACTATTTTAATGATCTGTAAGTGTATAATTTAGTGGCATTAAGCACATTCACATTGTTGTACAATCATCACCACCACCCATCTCAGAACTTTTTAATCATCCCAAACTGAAGTTCTGTATCCATTAAACACTAAATCCCATTCTCTCTGCTCCTCAGCCCCTGCTAACCACTAATCTACCTTCTGTCTCTACCGATCTAACTTAAATATACATCCACTAAACACTAAATCCCCATTCCCTCCTCTCCTCAGCCCCTAGGGGTAACTTAGATGTACCTCATATCAGTGGAATCACACACTGAAGGACTTTTAAAAGAGGGCTGGGCTCCACTGATAGCTGGCAGCCATAGTTATTCTATAAGGCTATAAAGGACAATGAACTGTAATAAGGCTGTCAATGTCAACCCCCATGAGACTTTGAAATAATAACATAGTTCATATGTAATTACCAGTATAGTCATCAAAGTTGACTCTTCCTCTCATTGTGTTCACAACTGACTCTGGCTGTTCAAAAATTTCCTTCTGCATAAAGGAACTGAAGTTGCCTAAAGTAATATAAATTGTATCATTAAAACAAAAATTAACAAGCCAAAGGATAGGAAATTTGTATTCAACTAAAAGTCTATCTCCTTCAATATAACCTTAGTAAATGAAATTAAATAAAAGGTCATGCAGTAGAGAACAATATTCATTTATGACACTTTACACTATGGGAAGGAAAATAAGCAAGGAGGAAAAATGCTTTTATTAACTTTACACCTAAAATATGCAATTACAGCAAAACAGGGGAGTGGGACAAGCTTAAGGTTTAGAGTCATATCTAGATTCAAATAATGGTTCTATTGTTATTATCTAAGAGGCTCTGGGAAACTCCTTAACCAGTTAAATCTATTCTAGCAGCTACTTCATAGTGTGGTAGTGTGGGTTAATATAGTCAAGACTTGATATATATAGCCATTATGCAATAAACTTTAGCTTGTTTTTCACTACAACCCCATCAGAAAGGACTATAAAAGCCACTATCACCATAATCGTAACAGTTAATAGAACAAGCATTATGTAGAGCTCGCTAAGCCTGTCAGGCATTGCTGTCAGGGCTAATCCCCAAACCACCTTAATGAGGTAAGTCCTATGAGCTCCACTCCATATATGAGAAAACTGAATGAAGCACAGAGAGAGGAATAAAGAAGAGAACACACACTATGCTCATAAAGCATCTTAAAAATATCAGTTCGGTTCAGTTGCTCAGTTGTGTTTTTTTAATGTGAGAAACAACAACCCATGAATTAGTTGGTAGCAGAATATGGTCAAACCAGCAGACACTTTCTCCAAAGAATCATCCCCCTTTCTGGTGTGAACTCTTCACTATTCCGTGTTATCAGATTCCTACACCAGGACAGAAAGGAGGATGTATCCTTTCCATCGAGGACACTGAGCTATAACAGGACAAAAACGTTCACCCTTCATGATCTGCTGTAGTTCCATCTGGAGGGTCTGCACAGCTCGTCCAGGGTGATCTCCCGCAGTCCGTTTAATTCGATGGATAGAAAGACGGCCATCTACCACTGCGGCGACATCGTCATCCTCAAGAAAGATGACGCGATTGGTGTGTTCGATGACAGCACTACAAAATGTTCCAGGAGACAGTACAATCAATAATCTAGGATGATTATTATAAATATAATTATCATTAGAACAAAAGGACCAAGTTTAAATGCAAAGTAGCATCTGGCAGCATCTCTGATACATTTCTGACTATCAATGCTATTCCTTACAGAGAAATGAATGAGGGAGTGGTCAATGCAGACAATGAAAAACAAAACCTCAGTGTAACAACCAAAGCCAAATTTGATGAGATCAGATCAGAAGGCATGGTTATTTCCTTCTCATCCTATCCATCACCAAGTCCTCCAACTTTAACTCCTAAATATTTCCCAGAGTTTCTCTCTGTGTCCACCACCACAAACCAGTTCAAGCTACCACCAGCCTTCACAGGACTACTGCAGCAACCTCTTAACTTCCACCCCTGTTCCCTCTAACCTCCCTCTATCTACTCTCCATTTCTGCCAAAACGTGTATCAAAGGTCACTTCTAATCAAGATTTCTCCCTCACCCAACAAACCAGCTGACACCTTCCCTTTAGTTCTCAGGAAAACAGCAAAATGCCTTTACCATGACCCCTACCTCTTTCTCTGGCCTCATCTCCCACCAAACTTCCTCTCTCTACTCCAGCCACACTCACACCCGTTCTAGCTCCCACAGGCTGATCCATCTGCAGAGAATGAATGTTCTTCTCCTCCACCTCTTCACCGAGTTAACTCCTAGTATGTCCTTAAGTCTCAGTTCAAACATCATTCTCTTAAAGAAATGTACCAGTAGGAAAGTTAAATCACTATCACAAGCATTCTGTAGCTCTTGTCACAACTGGAATTCTATACTTGGTGACTATTGACTAAAATCTGTCTCCCCTCATGAAGGAAGAGATCCTTAAGGACAAGTAATATTTTTATTTTTACTCACCATTGTCTCCTGAGCCCAGTATATGACTTTGCTGGAGTGTTCAATATGAATGTATGAGTGAAAGAAAAAATGTTGAAATGCTTTCAGAACTTCCAGCTTACTTAAGCCAAAACTGTCAACACTGTAACAAGCCTACTTAATGACAGCAATGACACATCTCAGCACTGACTACATACCCTACACACCTGTAAAATTCAGAAAATAGTGAAGCTAGCTTTCCTACTGAGGTAATATACCCCTTGCAGTCCTCAACTGCATGAATATTCATTTTTAGATCCCCTTACTTTCAGGCACAATGAATGACTCAAACACCTGCTGGCAATTTGAGTGATTCCATTTTACCCTCATTACTATTGAAATTTCATTTATAAATGCCTCCAAGCATCCTACTGCATTTTCTCTCAAAATGTCTCAGTCTAGTACTACTTCTATATAAGTGATTTTGCTGCCAGTTATTTCTCAATTAAAAAGATGTGCCCACACTGGATTAAAACTACAATCTAGGTAAGCAACCACACTATCATTGGTATGATGCTAAGCCATTCTACTCTCCAATCTAAAAATCTCTCCTCCCAGGGAAGTTTGGGAGAGGATGGATACATATGTGACTGAGTTCCTTCACTATTCACCTGAAACTATCACAAAATTGCTAATCGGCTATACCACAATAAAAAATAAAAAGTTAAAAAATAAACAGGTAAAAATAAATAAATAAAATCCCTCCTCCCTAGAAAACCTGGGTTATGGCTCTAAAAGAAGAGACAAAAAAATACATGAGCTCAAAGTAAATATATCACAACAAGTCTCAAGGACCATCATCTCTTCTTTGTGGATGGACCTACATACTCTGAATTGAGAGAAAAGACATTCTAGGACCCCAGAATGGTCACCTTCACAACCTTAATTAACAAAGTTCTCCTATACAGCATGACTAGATTTATACAAAATGACTTTTTGGTTTCCTGCAGCATAAGAAGCTTTACTAATAATACTCTCTGTATCAACCAACGACACTCACCTTGCATCAGAAGCAAAGTAATATTCCACTGCTTTTTCTTCAACAGGGAAAAGGCAAGTTGTGCTGTCCACACGGGAGAGATTGCAGCTTCCTTTCTTATCTTTGCCTAGAGCATGGCATTAAAGGAATCAGCAAACATGCAGAAAACTGTGGCTGATTTATAAATATACACAAGTTTCTACAAAATCAACAAAAAACCATAGCAATGCAAAATAATTCCAGCAACTTTTCAATGCCAGGTAGATCACCCTATTTCCATGCAATAAGCCAACAAGAACAAAGGGCGTAGAGTGAAACAGCAACTATCAGACAGCGTGGCATATACAGTGCTAGTGCTATGTTATGCATTTTTTAATGTAATATTTCTTTTCCAAGTAAAAGGCAAATGATGTCACTAACTTTTTAAATGTATGTATAGCCTAATTTTAGCTTTAAACAAAACTGAATGGAATTAATATATATAAATTTGTGCACTTAAACATTAAAATTACATTAAAAATATGAAAATTATGCAATGAAAAATAAAATGAAGGCTAGTGGCATATTTTTATTACTTCCAAATAAAACTTCTCTGGATTTTAAAGGTAAGTCAGCATAACAAATCAAAGTTCAGGCTATACTAATTCTGATTTAAAAACAAAACAATAATACTCTCTAACTATGCTATACTATACAAGGCAGCTACTGCTAAGGACTGGAACTAAAACCCAGAACCTCTCCTTTCTTAAAACTGGATTTTCTTACATTTCTTTTCAGTCAGGATAAAGTGTAGTCTTTTTGTAATGGTAACATCTTTTAATTCTAGCACTTTAGAATTCTGGCATCTCTACTTAATTTGTTAAGCTACTGATGAAGAATTTCTTTTTCCTCTTTGACTAAAGCCAAAACTGGAAGGTATAATGAAGTTTGACCAATTAGCCAAATACAGAAAATACTATTAACTTAAGACTATATATATAAATTCTCAGAGACAAAAAAGCACATTTCTCAAAGATCAGGACACAGTAGACCTTATAACCAATGGACACAATGGCTCAAGAATACTATAAATACACTTGTAAGAACTCATACTGTGTCCATCCTCTAAAATCAATGTGTATAAAAACTTGGTAGTAACTATTCCTGGTAACATACAGCCAAAGTTCTCCACAGTCCACGATTAGTTGATGGGCTTTAGGCATGAAAACAAAACAGCTCTTCCCATCCATACCCAACAGCATAAATGACACCATGCTTTTAAAAAATAAGAATAAGAAGACATCCCAGAGAAGACAACACTACAGAAAAATAAAGCAGGTCAGTGTTTGCCAGAGGCTGGATACAGGGACAAGGGTTTACTACAGAGAGTCAGCTGAAGGAACTTTTTAGGGGATGAATTGCTCTTTATCTTGACTGTGGAGGTGGTTATACAACTGACTGTGTTTGACAGAACTCATGAAATTGTACATCAAAAAGAATGAACTTCACTGTATGTGAAAAAGTAAATTAAAAAATAGGCTAGCATCTCATTTTTTACATAAAAACAACTAGCTTTGCTTATAAAATGTCCTACTGGGGTTGAGTTTCACCATATTCTTTCTTCCAATACTGGTTATTTCATTCTTCAAGTAACAAGGTATACTTAATTACAATATAAAGAAGAAGTAAAGGTATCTCTGCCTATTTAAATGAACATTGCTTACATACACCTACATGACTCTTACAATCTGTAAAATGTCTTCCATCTATTGATTATTTCACCTGATTTAAGTGGAAAACAATTATTATCATCCTACTTTATTTGGTCAGTGGTTACACCTGGAGAAAAAGCAATGCCTGAAAGCCACTCCCATGTTTTCCCCTGTACACAGCCTCTTCAACAAGGGGCTGTACTTCAAAAACTTTTTACCTACTAAGAGCTAGAAAAATCGGGATTACTATAACACAACCCCTGATCTCAAAAAGATCTTTCTCATTATAAAGTTTTCTTCCAGCCTCTTAAGACCTTAGCCAATATTTTTCTATTGCTTCTAAAAGCAGCCTAAGACAATGTACAATATTAACATGTAAGTAATAAATATACACAAGCAGAATCATTAAAAGAAACCTGAACTCTGGATCTAAAATTTATACTGGTAGACTAGCTTTACTTCTAAAAAGAGTTGGAGGAGAAGAGGAAAATAAATTCTAACACCTCAGGATTTGAAGGTTATTTAAGGAAATAACTGTCTGCTCTAGATAAAACAGTGAAAGCAGCCACTATCTAAGGAGGAATAGGTTTAGAGTACTTTGCTAAATCTTTTTTAAGAAGCCAAGAATTATGCATCAATAATATGGGTTTCAATCTCCTGAATTTACCACTCCCTGTGTCTTTTACCTGGAAAGTTTTTAGTAAAAAGGTAAACTAAAGATATAATTTTTTGCTAATTATATCAATAAAATGATTCAGTTTGTATGGCTGAAAAGATAAATTTCAAACATAAATTTTTAAAAAATTCCAAATTCAAACAAACCCAATCAAGATATCGAATGTAAATCTTAAAGTAAAATGTCATGCATAAAACAAAATCCATTTAAACATATTTCAGCTAAAAGTCAGGCTAAATTATTCAAATAACCACCATGGAGTTCAATCTATAATAGCCTAACACACAATGCTTTTTTCCTAATCTTAGCATCTTATTTATAATAATATGTCCTACATGATTTTAATTTAAAACAAAGGGAAAAAAAGTTACAATTTCAACCATTTTCTCAAATCTCAGAGATCTTAAAGAAACAAATTATTAAAAGCAGTTTTCTAAATGGCAAAAGCAGACAGACAAAATATACTCTGCAAATTAGAAAAATAAGGTCAAAATATGTTTCCCCATAAAATAAGCACATTTTTAGAGGCCCAGCACATTCATTCACTCCAAGAACAAAGAATTAGTAAAGAATGAACAAAAGAGGATAAAGGTTCCTCCCCATCCATGCAGAGTGCATTTCCCACCTCTTTCTCCCTGTGATCCCCACCGTGTGAATTTTGATCCAATCTGAGTCCTAGCTAAGGATATACAACAGAAAAAAATTCTACTCGTCAGAGAAATCACAAAAACAAATCCTTTTCATGTCTAGACAGAACTATATATATGAGTAGATCTGATCAAATGGGCATTTAATCAATTTATGGAAAACAAGTCTTTATATCTACTGCACTCAATTTATACATTTCCCCATACCATAATATAGGAATAGTTTTTACCTGTTCTGTAGAGAATTGGAATGTGGTCAGTAGACAGTTTATGCTCACTTCGTACACCAATCAACAGAGGGCTTCCTCGTCTGTTAGTACAAAATTAAACAGAATTAAACCATTTTTATAAATAATGCAGTAATGATACAAAATTTAAATATGATGAGGGAATGCTATTCAAATAATGTTTAAATTCTCCCTCTGAGGTCGACTTCAGATATAACAAAAGAATGAGTTTTTAAAAAATATTCAAAGGTCAGCAAACTATGACCCACAGCCAGGTTTGTCTATTTTTATTGGAACATGGCCGTGCCCATTCTTCTACTTGTTTCTACAGCTGCTTTCACACTACAACAGCAAACTGAGTGGCTGCCACAGAAGCGACATGACATGGCCAAGAAAGTCTAAAACATTTACTATCTGGCCTGTTACAGAAAGAGCTTCCCAGGTGGCTCCGTGGGTAAAGAATCCACCTGCAATGCAGGAGAAGCAGGTTCCATCCCTGGGGCACTAAGATTCCCTGGATGAGGCAACAGCAACCTACTCCAGTATTCCTGCCTGGAGAATTTCACGGACAGAGGAGCCTGGGAGGCTACTGTCCACAGGGTCACAAAGAGTTGGACATGACTGAACACGCTCGCATTGTTAAGGAAAAGGTTTGCACACCCCTGTTCTATGATGATGCGTTAAAAAGTTTCTCATTTGTAACATTAAATGGAAACTTTCTTTTGATATATGAACATATTAACAGTCAGCATTTTATCCTTAGTTTCTCTGATTTTTTAAAGACTCCTCTCTCTTACAAGTCTTAGGCCTCCACACTGTTCTCAAAAGGACTTAATGCTTAGGCTTGAATATCCCAGCAAAAGCAATAATGGTACAATCATCTAGGACTCTGTCTAGAATATTTAGTTCCGAAAACTATGGATATTGTATAGAATACTCAACCTCCAAATTCACAGTGGTGAAAAGTAACAATGGTGCCGCACTGCAGACAAAAGGCCAATTACATACAAATGCCAAAATGATTTTGCTTTGTTAAGGGATTCTGTCATATGGAATAGTAAAACAACAGATGAGAAGACAAGTGAAAAAAAATACAGTCGACCTCCCATATGCATGGGCTCCACATCTGCAGATTCAACCAACTGTGGATTGAAAATATTCAGAGAAAAAAAATTCTAGAAGGTTCAGAAAAAGCAAAACTTGAATTTGCCACACACTGGCAACATTTTTACACACTGGTAGTATATACATTGGATTTACAATTATGTACATAAGATTTGCATTGTATTAGGTATGTAAGCAATCTAGAGATCCTTTTAAGTGTAGAGGATATGTGTACAGGTTATACGCAAATGCCACACCATTTTATATAGGGGACTTGAGCATCCATGGGTTTTGGTATTCACAAGGGTTTTTAGAACCAGTCCTTCATGGATACCAAGGGATGGTTCTCACAAATATCTCTAGAAAAGGCAGAGCCATTATAGTGAAGGATCATTTATAGTGTACAGAAAATAAGCTTATAATTCAAAAGTTTCAAAATACATATAAATATTAGTCATTATTAAATCTATATATACCTTGTGCCAACTGCTTGGCCAGGAAAATGGACACTTTTAAATACAAGTGCAAAAGCACCTTCCTATGGAGGGAAAAAAAAGTACATTAGCAATATGTATTATAATCAACTGTCAAATGTGAAATGCCTTAAATATACTGGCTTCAGCACAGAAATTTTCAGTTCACACATTGCTCTTTTGCACTACTTTATAAATGAGCCTAAATTTCAAGCAGACACTTATTCCAGCTTTGATGTATCCAATATTCACTTTTTAAACAAGCCCACTCCTAAAATAGGATCAACAGATAATAGTTCGAAAACAAAGCATTATAAAAGTCACCTCTGTACACGCTACCAACACTTCTCATGTGTCCCATACTATGCATTAGTAAAGGAAGGGCAGAGTCAGAAAAGATTCTAAGCTCCACATTTAAAACCCATTCTCTGGCCCAGCAATTTTACATCACTGTTAACTTTCATTCTTTTTGAACTTGATGTGCTGTGTGTGCTGTGCTAAGAAGCTTCAGTCATGTCTGACTCTTTGCAACCCTTGATATTGAGACATAAATACACACAATCATAATTATTAACATGCACACCATACCACCCCCTCAACCCAAACTCCTCAGAGACAGGGTCTAAGGAAATCAAGAATGAATAAAGAAGGAACACAAGGTAGGAGAGGGAAGGAACAGAACAATCTGGGTTATACAATGAGTAGAAACAAAAAAAGGCTGGGAAAGCACACCACTCTGCCTTGAGTAAGGGGAAGGAACAGTCCTCTACCTTCTCTATCTTCCTCACTCCTTTTGCTGCCAACACCATAAGATTTGGGTGGAGATGGGAGGAAGGGTTGGACCTTTACAGAGAAGTAGAGAGCTTTTAAATGGGAAAGCTAGAGTTGTGGGTGGAGAAGGAAATGGCACCCCACTCCAGTACTTTTGCCTGGAAAATCCCATGGATGGAGGAGCCTGGTAGGCTACAGTCCATGGGGTCGTGAAGAGTCGGACACGACTGAGCGACTTTGCTTTCACTTTTCACTTTCATGCACTGGAGAAGGACATGGCAACCCACTCCAGTGTTCTTGCCTGGAGAATCCTAGGGACGGCAGAGCCTGGTGGGCTGCCATCTATGGGGTCGCACAGAGTCGGACACGACTGAAGCGACTTAGCAGCAGCAGCAGCAGAGTTGTGGGGGTAGAAGGGTGGGGTGGAAGTCACTATGTAATATTTGGACCTTTGTGTATTTTTGATATCTTTAAAGTAGGACAATTGGGATGAAATACAAAAAAAAATACCACTTTTCTCTTGGGCTGGGAAATATTTTTCTGAAAAGGTACAGTGGCAAGTAAAAGTCCCCATAAGGAAAAATTAATTGACTGTATCAGCTCAGAGACATGCAGACATTATCTCAGAATAATAAGCGTGTATTTCACCAAAGCTACCTTTTGCCAAGTTATTGACTGGGAAGAACACTTGAATGAGCAGGAAGTGAGAAACCCAACTTACATACTGTATACATGCTTGTGTGTCGTATGTATGGGTTTGTGTATGAGTATGCACAGTTTTTCGACAAACTCTTTACATTTAGACTATTTTTCATTCCCAGACACTAAATTATAGTGAAAGAAGTAAAATCATTAAAGCAGCAGTCTCTCAAAATTATTCAAATTGAATAGTTTTGTATATATAGAGGAATAAAAGCAAAAAGTACTTAAGAAATTAGCTAGTTCCTACTTAATCATATTTTAAGAGTTTATTTATTGTGATTAATGTTGGCAATAACTATCTTTAAAAGTGTGGTTTAATACCAATTGTTGGATGACTCTCTCCACCAAGGTAGTAAAACTTGTATCTTGACTTTCCCGATTGTCATACATGTACTTAACAAGCTTGGCAATTGTCTCTGTGTCTGTTTCAGACTCAAAGTCATAGCCTTTACTTTCCTATAATTAGAAAGAAAAAAAAAATGACACATTTAAGGAAATATTCATAGTATCTAAATCTTTTCTAAGTAATTTTTTTCCTAGAAAATCTCATTAGCCAATTTCTAGTCTTTTTTTAACCATCATACACCCAATTATACCTACTGTTCAAAATTAAGGTCACCATCTAATTATGTGGAACTCAAAATAGTAAGGTATTCCCTGTGAACAAATATAATACTTATAATTATACAAATCTATATATGCCATATATGAATAAATTTTAAGATAATTAAAATATAATGAAATATGTAACATTCACAAATGTTAATTTCATTATGAATGTAATGATTCTTTCTTTAATGATGATATTTCACTATCCGATCCAATGGCCATTAGCTATATGTGGCTGTTTAAATTTACAGTGAAATAAAATTTCAAATTTAGTTCCTCGTTCATCCCAGCTCCACAGCCACACATGGACAGTGGCTACCATTCTGGGACAGTACACGTATAGAAAGTTTCCATCATTGCAGAAAAGTTGAACTGGACAGCTCTACTCAGTCACTAATGAAGGTCATCATCATCATCATGACTGTATAGTACATAGCTATTTAGGGCATAGAGCCTTCATTCAATCTGTCTTAAGTCTTCTGACACTCGAGAAACTTTTAAAAATGACAAACAAGGTCTCTCATAATGCAAAAGAGACCCCTCCAAATTCCAATTTTACTGAAGCTTTTGGATCACTTATAATAGAGCCAAATAATTATTTTGTTTTTATATAAGAAACAAAAAGTTCCACTGTCAACAAAGAAAAGTCCAATAAACCACCATACCCTGTAACTGTCGTAGGAATTATTTAATCGTACCTAGATAGGATTTACTGCACATCCCAAACAACCTCAATGCTCTCATTAGAAATATTCTCAAAGACTGGTGGTCTTTTTAGGTCACTTTACTTACCAGAAACTTTTTCAAGTCCTTGTAGTTGGTGATGATTCCATTGTGAATAACAATAAATTCTAAAAAGAGATAAAATCACTGATGACCAAAAAATTATAGGTCTAAAAACACAATAAATTGCCATTACTATTAACAGATTTTTTCTCAAGTCAAAAAATTTGTAACATACTGTACTTCCAGGTGTAATCAGGTATGATCCAGTTTTCATCATCAGACTACCTTCAGGTAGATCAGCAGCACACTCCATGTGTAAAAGCACACAGTGCTTAGAAGTGGGTATAGCAGATTAACAGAATAAACTGGAGTTTAGAGGCATCAACTTCAGTTGTGGCTAAAATACCAGTCCAATGTCACCAAGTAAAAGAAGCATGTTCCCTGCCCCAGTTTATTCCATATGCAAAATGAAAGGGCTGAACTAACTATATTCTCACTTCTTTGTTCACTCATTCTTATGCATAAAACAATCCAAAGTTTAAAGAGAAAGGCTTTATCAAGTTTACACTAAATGAGTTCAAAAATAAAGTTATAGAACTTAGCAAGAAAAAAACAGTTATTCAGGTCTATAGTTTATTTACCTGAGGTCCAGAAAATTCTGAGATCAAATACAGATGATAGTGGGATAATTTTCATTCATATTTTTGAACATGTAAATAACTTTCAAAAATGTTAAGAATGTGAAATCAAGAATTGACAACATTATTTTTAGCCACTTAGAGTGTATGTAAAGACTACTACTGTGGATTTATTATTCAAAGTTCATGTAAGTCAGGAGAGAAATTACCATTAAATTCAACTTTATATCAAATTATCAAAATTTTATTTTGATAACATTTGATAACTATGAAAATATATTTAAAGATCTAATATTCTGGTCTTACATTAAATGAGCTTGAACTGAATGCATTACACACCAAATGATAAAATAAACATGTCACTCGATTAAGATACCACAAAATAATACTATAAAAACTTTAAAAAATGCTAGAACACCGAGAATCATAAATAGCTGATATAAAGCCTGAAGTTAAAGCCAAATTCTCAAAATATAATTATAGATATACATTTTCATGAATCTTTTATAAAGATTGTCAGTGTTGAAAATTTCAGTAGTTAGCTTTCTAATCCAATCCAATAATTATGTGAAGTAAGAAAACCTAAAAAAGGTGGCTTCTGAATTAAATTACAAAAATCTTACCTCAAAGGGATATATATATACATCAGTTCAGTTCAGTCGCTCAGTTGTGTCCGACTCTTTGCGACCCCATGAATCGCAGCACGCCAGGCTTCCTTGTCCATCACCAACTCCCGAAGTTTACCCAAACCCATGTCCATCGAGTCAGTGATGCCATCCAAGAATCTCATCCTCTGTCGTCGCCTTCTCCTCCTGGCCCCAATCCTTCCCAGCATTAGGGTCTTTTCCAATGAGTCAACTCTTCACATGAGGTGGCCAAAGTATTGGAGTTTCAGCTTCAACATCAGTCCTTCCAATGAACACCCAGGACTGATCTCCTTTAGGATGGACTGGTTGGATCTCCTTGCAGTCCAAGGGACTCTCAAGACTCTTCTCCAACACCACAGTTCAAAAGCATCAATTCTTCGGTGCTCAGCTTTCTTCACTGTCCAACTCTCACATCCATACGTGACCACTGGAAAAACCATAGCCTTGACTAGACGGACCTTTGTTGGCAAGGTAATGTCTCTGCTTTTTAATATGCTATCTAGGTTGGTCATAACTTTCCTTCCAAGGAGTAAGCATCTTCTAATTTCATGGCTGCAATCACCATCTGCAGTATTTTGGAGCCCCAAAAAATTAAGTCTGACACTGTTTCCCCATCTATTTCCCATGAAGTGATGGGACCAGATACCATGATCTTAGTTTTCTGAACGTTGAGCTTTAAGTCAACTTTTTCACTCTCCTCTTTCATTTTCATCAAGAAGCTCTTTAGTTCTTCTTCACTTTCTGCCATAAGGGTGGTGTCATCTGCGTATCTGAGGTTATTGATATTTCTCCCAGCAATCTTGATTCCAGCTTGTGTTTCTTCCAGCCCAGCGTTTCTCATGATGTATTCTGCATATAAGTTAAATAAGCAGGGTGCCAATATACAGCCTTGACGTACTCCTTTTCCTATTTGGAACCAGTCTGTTGTTCCATGTCCAGTTCTAACTGTTGCTTCCTGACCTGCATACAGGTTTCTCAAGAGACAGGTCAGATGGTCTGGTATTCCCATCTCTTTCAGAATTTTCCACAGTTTATTGTGATCCACACAAAGGCTTTGGCATAATCAATAAAGCAGAAATAGATGTTTTTCTGGAACTCTCTTGCTTTTTCGATGATCCAGCAGATGTTGGCAATTTGATCTCTGGTTCCTCTGCCTTTTCTAAAACCAGGTTGAACATCTGGAAGTTCACAGTTCACGTATTGCTGAAGCCTGGCTTGGAGAATTTTGAGCATTACTTTACTAGCGTGTGAGATGAGTGCAATTGTGCGGTAGTTTGAGCATTCTTTGGCATTGCCTTTCTTTGGGATTGGAATGAAAACTGACCTTTTCCAGTCCTGTGGCCACTGCTGAGTTTTCCAGATTTGCTGGCATATTGAGTGCAGCACTTTCACAGCATCATCTTTCAGGACTTGAAATAGCTCAACTGGAATTCCATCACCTCCACTAGCGTTGTTCGTGGTGATGCTTTCTAATGCCCACTTGACTTCACAGTCCATGATGTCTGGCTCTAGGTGAGTGATCACACCATCGTGATTATCTGGGTCGTGAAGATCTTTTTTGTACAGTTTTCTGTGTATTCTTGCCACCTCTTCTTAATATCTTCGTTAAGGTCCATACCATTTCTGTCCTTTATCGAGCCCATCTTTGCATGAAATGTTCCCTTGGTGTCTCTAATTTTCTTGAAGAGATCTCTAGTCTTTCCCATTCTGTTGTTTTCCTCTATTTCTTTGCATTGATCGCTGAGGAAGGCTTTCTTATCTCTCCTTGCTATTCTTCGGAACTCTGCATTCAGATGGGAATATCTTTCCTTTTCTCCTTTGCTTTTCGCTTCTCTTTTCCCAGCTATTTGTAAGGCCTCCTCAGACAGCCATTTTGCTTTTTTGCATTTCTTTTCCATGGGGATGGTCTTGATCCCTGTCTCCTGTACAATGTCACGAACCTCTGTCCATAGTTCATCAGGCACTCTATCAGATCTAGTCCCTTAAATTTATTTGTCACTTCCACTGTATATACATACACACATACATATGTATATTTATACATATATACTTATGTAGGTATTCACTTATTTTTAAAAACCATGGAAGAACAGACACTAAAAATTTTGTTAAATGCTTATATACAGGAAGAGATGAAATAACAAAGAGGAAATAAGACAGAAGCTAGACTTATTTTAGTATGTCTTTTTTATAGGTGTGACCTCAGAGAACTATGCAAATATTTTAAATAAAAACTGTTTAAGAAAATCAATCCCTAAAATTTAAAATAAAATATATTAACAGAATGCTGTACCCAGCTAGCAGCACAACCACATACAGAAGGATTAGTCCAAGTGACTCCAAAATTCAGTAATTTGATTATACATCCCTAGAGAGATATCCCTTATGTACAAAAGAAATTAACAAAAAACAATAAACATACTGTTGTGGCAGTGTTGGCATTATGATTCTGTTGCACATGTATCATTTGATAGATCATATAAGTATGTTGCTGGGGTTAAGAACTAAGTTTTTAAGTGCTATTGACAGGAAACATATAAATCAATGAGGTAAAATAAAAACCGTATAGCCCTGGATTTGAATTGGAAGCGTTAGTGTAAAATTATCTGTATTTTCTCTTTAAATTTATGCATACACACGTGTGTGTGTGTGTATCTCTTAGCTCTGCCCACTGAAAAGGCCTAGGTGCAATAAGCACTTCCCTGGTTTACAGGTTTGTTTTTTTTTTTGCAGCACAAATATATAAGAACACAGTGTTATAGCTTGAACTAACAGAAGTTTTAAAAGGTGCCCATTTACTATCAAGTAGCCTCATAATAGAAATGTATCTCAGGCTTCTAAGACTGCAGAAAACAAGCAGGATGGGATGGACGTGATTTCTTATGTTTAACAGAAAATTCAAAGAATAAAGTTTAAAATTTAAAGAATTCATTCTAGCCTAGCACTTTATAAAACTGCACTTATTTGGGAAAAAAACTGTTTTGTTTCAGTGATGGTTTCATCTTTCATTTCTTTCAGCTGGGTAGGAAATAAAAGAAAATGTCTTTTCTTGAGTTTTCCATGTTCTTGTTAATACCCGTTTCAGAAGGCTGCCATCCATTAAGCCTGCAGGGGTCCTCTGGGGTATTTCTGAATTGTGTTGTGTACACGTGTATCTGAGAGCTCAGACAGCTTGTATTCTTACAGTACTTAGTTGTTTGCTTTTTTGTTAGATAAAATATTAGCAATGTATCCTTTCCATACTCCCTGCCATCAAATCCATTAAGATTTAAAATCTTTGTCAAACAGATGATTTTAGAACTTGGGAGGTGGTAGTAAAATAAAAAAAAAAAATTCTTGCACAAACCATCCACTCCATAAGCACAAGCCTGTGAACCTTTCCCTCACAACTCTACATTTCTACTTCAAGTAACCGACCTTTCAACCCTACCCATTTACAGGAACAAACCAACCATGAAAAGGGGGTACGTAGTTTACCCTCATCTTCTACCTCTAGTTCTGTCACGTGAAAAAATCTCATTCTGCCCCCATATCCTTCTCAAATCTTCACAAGGAGGAAAGTTCCCTTCTAGAGCTATCCATGCTCCTCAGATCTGCTGTGTGTGCAGTGCAGACTCACAGTGCAGAGGAGGGTGAGTGACAGGAGGACTCAGGTAGACTCTAAGGCACTTTCCTCCACATACAACGGCAGGTTGTCCCCCCTCTCCTGAGCAGGTAACTTGACCCATCCTGGCTCTTCATTCAGACAGTTTGTCACTGAGGAAGAAGACTCACAGATGCCTTAAGTTATTCAAACTTGGGTGGCTCTCTAGTATGACTAAATGACATGGGAACAATCTGTCTCTAAATAAACACTTTCTTCTAGAGATGCCTCTACTCATCTGTTTCTATGCTGCATCCGTTTTTCCAGGTTCAGTGGTAGGATGTGGCCCTCTAGTTCCTGCTGGGGCTTACTTGAAGCATAAAGTGAATCCTTCTCCAATAATTTCACAGTACTTCTGCTTTCAGACATCAGTTCAGACAGCTTACACTTTGCCAGCCTTCACCAATGCCTTAATTCATTTTTAGATTTTGTTGTTGTTTTTAATTTTCTGGCTGAGCTGCGTTTTTGTTGTTGCTCAGGCTTTTCTGTAGTTGCAGCGAGAGGGGGGCTCCTCTCTGGCTGCAGTGCACAGGGTTCTCATCGCAGTGGCTTCTCTTACTGTGGAGCATGGGCCCTAGAGCACGTGCGCTCAGTAGCTGTGGCGCACAGGCTTAGCTGCCCTGCACCGTGTGGGATCTTCCCAGACGAGGGAACAAACCTGTATCCCCTGCACTGCAAGGTGAATTCTTAACCACTGGACCATCAGGGAGGCCCATGCCTTAATTCTTGAGACTACAAGGTGGAACTATCAATGAGATCACATAAGCTACTGTTGGATAAATTTGTAAGACAAAAATTCATTATATATTTCTCGACTGTCAGAACTGAGCAGTGTGATGTAGGCTCTGGAGGAATAATGGTAACAAGTTATCTGGGTATCCAAGTGTCTGAAAGACCTCTCTGGAAATACAAATAAATAATAAAGAGAGAAGACAGTTATCAGAGAGGGTGCTTATTACATAGTTTAATTTGGATCTGATTATTCTCCTACTGCAGAGGAAAGAGTACTTTCAACAGAACATCTGCATACTAAGAAGTAGTATAGCAATTAATCTCAGTGCAAAACTAAATCAAGCTTTCTATATTCTGGGAAAAAACTTAGTTTTTCTTTTTTTTTTTTTTAGAAACTAGATAGTCTTTTCTATCTAGCTTGCTGTGCTGTGCTTAAGTCGCTTCATTCATGTCTGACTCTTTGCGACCCCAAGGACTGTAGCCCACCAGGCTCCTCTGTCCATGGAATTCTCCAGGCAAGAATACTAGAGTGGGTTGCCACACCCTCCTCCAGGGGATCTTCCCCAACCAGAGATCGAACCCATGCCTCTTACGTCAACCTGCATTGGCAGGTGAGTTCTTTACCACTAGCACCACCTGGGAAGCACCCCCTTTTCTAGTGTACTGAATTTTAAAAACTGAAGCTCTCACATTTTTTAAAGGCCTTTTTAACATAAAGTAGAATTTCTAACTGACAGGTCTATATAGAAACCAATCTGAACTGGACAAACAATGGATTCAACATGCAGATGAGATTTCCTCCTATGGTTACCCTGATACCCACACTCAAAAGCATTCTATAAAAAAACTGCTTCAAAATCTTTCTGAATTGAAAGAGACATGTGTACCCCAATCTTTATCGCAGCACTGTTTATAATAGCCAGGACATGGAAGCAGTTTAGATGCCCATCAGCAGACGAATGGATAAGGAAGCTGTGGTACATATACACAATGGAATATTACGCAGCCATTAAAAAGAATACATTCGAATCAGTTCTAATGAGGTGGATGAAACTGGAGCCTATTATACAGAGTGAAGTAAGCCAGAAAGAAAAACACCAATACAGTATACTAACTCATATATATGGTATTTAGTTAATTGGTAAAGATAACCCTGTATGCGAGACATCAAAAGAGACACAGATAAATAGAATAGTATTATGGACTCTATGGGAGAGGGCGAGGGCAGGATGATATGGGGGAATGGCTTTGAAGCATGTAAATTATCATATGTGAAACGAATCGCCAGTTCAGGTTCGATGCATGATACAGGGTGCTCGGGGCTGGTGCACCGGGATGACCTGGAGGGATGGGATGGGGAGGGAGGTGGGAGGGGGGTTCTGGAAGGTGAAGACATGTACACCCATGGTGGATTCATGTCAATGTATGGCAAAACAAATACAATCTTGTAAAGTTAAAAAATAGATAAATAAACTAATTTAAAAAAAGAGAAGTAAAAAAAAAAAAAAAGTTTCTGAAATCATAATAGTGCAGCAAAACCACAAGTAAACAACTGCCTGTTAACCTGTTATTTCAAATACTGATTGAGAAACCAACAGGCATTTTTTTGTGCAACTTTTTAAAACACTTAAGTTGAAATATCAAACATGCACAGAACTGTTCCTTCACGTAAGGCAAGAAACTGCCGGCACATTACATGGGAAGCCATTCTCAGTGCTGTTGTCTATGAAAGTGGGCCTCCTCCAGGGTCTGGTTGTTGTGGAAGTAAGGGCTTTGGCACAGCATGGACTGCTCAGCACAGGCTGGAGATGCTGTGGGCTGGACTGGTGATGAGGTGGTTTAAGCTGCTTTCAGGCCCACTGGCCCTGTCTGGCTTACTGATGCTGTTGCTATCACTGCTCCCATCACTAACACTGCTGGAAGACTCTGTGTCCCAGGAGTTATGAAAGACAGGGTTTCTACTACTCCTTTGGTGGTCTTCTTCAATGCTTTCCTTCAATACATTCCTTTTCCTTTTCCTGCAGCAAAGGTGCTCACCCACCGCAGCTGGCAGAGGAGAGAAACAAGGCCCCAGGAGAAGAGGGAACAGAGAGTGCTGTGTTTCAGTGGTTGCCACGCCCACTCCCTCAGACCGTAGCTCTCATTGTATGCCAGTACACCTCTCACTGTAAGAGGTACCCCTACTTCCAGCATCTGCTCCACATCCACCACCGCAGCCACTGTGATACCCAGGCTTAGAGTCTTTAAGTATTGTTCCCACTGAAAGGTACTAAGGTTTCTTAGAGAACTGGCTGATTTCAAGTTTGGGGCAGGATTAGAAAAACCTGCAATATCTTCAACTACCAAAATAACAAAGACTACTGGACCTACTTGGATCACATCAAAAGTACTCAGAAGTCAACCTAAAGAAGCTCCCAGTGACTAAAGATGGGAAATTTTGTGCATCAATATAGATAACTACTTCAGTGTTTTGAAATGAAATATTTTAAATCCATGAATTTATAATAACAATGAAGAAGTCTGTTCATCTTGGACCATTAGAACCACTTCATTTGAAAAATGGTAAACAACAGGGGAAAAATTGAACATTTATCCTGCCTTTCCTAGACAATCTCTACATCTGGGCAATCAAGCTGTTAACATGGAGAACCTTCTCTTTATAGAAGTATTTAGACATAGAGAATCATGAATCATGTTAAATGACACCACAGGATGTATGCCATTAGCAAGATTTAGACTGTAGGAAACTCAATAGTACAAATAACAAGAGTAAACTGCAAGGAAGAAAGGGGAGGAAAGGAGAAGTCTCTTAGGAGACTTAGGGGACAAAACAATCTGCTAGGTCCTTACTTTTTAGAAACACACACTTACATAATTACAGACTAATTGCTATGACATCCAGTTATCTGTGATACATGTATCTGTGTGCTACCTACTGGCTTCCAAAATACAAACATTCCAAAGTGTGTACAATATGTCCATACCATTATTTTTATCAGACCGCTGGGGATGGCTATTGACAGGATTCGGTTCACCATGTGTTGCCCAACGGGTATGAGCTATTCCAAGGTGTACATCAAATTCTATATCCAAATCCATATCTTGTTGTTCTGAAGAAGATAAAATAAAAAATTCCAATATTAAATCAAACTGTAGGGAAAATGCTATAAGCTGTATTTAAATTATTACAGAATGTTCACCTGGAATATACAATTATTAAAACTGAAGATCAGGCTTATTCAAACAGTAATTAAAAGACTTAGAGGAGTTAATGCAGCTGAAACATCTAGGATAAATGGTTCCAACAACAACCCCAAAAGTGTGTACAAAGAGACAAAGCAAATGTGACAAAATGTTGACAACTAGTAAAAATAGATGAAGTATATGGATGATTAATGTACTATTCTTTCAATTTTTCTGCAAATTTGAAAATTTTCAAACTTATGGTCAAAAGCGTTCATGTGATCTTTAAAAATCTTATTTAATCCTTTCTTTGAAAAAAAATTAGTATAATTTTAATTAGTATCATGTTAAAAAAATTCATTTTCTCAGTGCCACACAACCTTATGACCACAATGTTTTTTGGTCCCCAATGAATTGCCTGTATCACACACCATAAACTGCAATTATGAAGAGTTTCCAAAATCAAAGAACAGTCCTTGAGAACAAAGCAACACTATGAAAGCATAAGCTTATAGGCTGGTGCGCCTCTGTTTTAAAAAGCAGGTACTCTAATTCCTTCTCCCTATGAACTCTTTTTGCTTCTTCCAGGGGAAAGAAAAAAAAAAAAGAGTTCCAGTATACACTAAGAATGTCCCCTTTTAATTGCCTACATATAAAATTCATTTGGGTAAGGAAGCAGATAACAAGGCTTATCAAATTAGGTCGAAATTAAGAGCAAACTGCTGAGAAGTCTGAACAGGAAAGTCCATGTCGTTTAATATACAGTCTTTGTGGGTTTTACCCTGGCTAATCAAAGGTCATTCTAAAATACAAATCTGATCAAGAAACAATGCTTAAAATCCTTGAATAGACTTCCAATTACTTAAAATATGGTTTGCATCCCTAGTTACCCATATGAATCATCCTAAACCTGGTCAGGGATTTATTATACATAGATTCTCAAATTCTAACACACAACTCAAAAACTATTTTCTCTCAAGATAAAGCCCCAACACCTTTTCACAATATACAAGGCCCTTCACCATCTGGCCCCCACCTACCTTTCCATCCCCTTTCCATCCTCATCTCCCAAACCTCTCCAGTCACTCCTCAAAGCTCTCAATGCACCTGTTACAAATAACAACAGCTAACATTTATGGAGAATTTACCCTGTATGAGGTACTACAGACACCTCCTCACTCTATTTCTAACACTCTGACCATCATCTCTACACTGGACTAAACAGAATCCTAACTGGTGCCCCTGTGTCCAGTCTTCCTTCTGTACAATCTAGCCAAAGTGATCCATTCAAAGCAGAAGTTAGATCACGTCACTCCCTATGCAAAATGTTCCAATGGCTTCCCAATAAACATAGCAAAATCCATTGTTCTGAAGACTCTCTGTGCCCTAGCCATCAGCCTCCTCTCTAGCCTCATCTCCTGCACTCTACTCCTCACTTACTGAGCTCCAACCCCACTGACTTCCAGCTGCAAGCAGGCCAAGCCCACACACAATCTATGCACTTGGTGTTTCCTCTGCCTAGAATTCCCTCCTATAGACAATCACACAATCTCTGCTCAAATGTCACCTCTACCATACTTGTCATTTATAGCACTGATCTCTACCTGATATTATGTATTTATTTGTTGCCTGGCTCTCTCACTAGACAGTAAGTTTCATCTAGGCAGGGACTTTGCTTATCTTGTTCTCTGTCCTCAGGGCCTAGAACAATGGCTGGTATATAACAGGAACTCAATAGATATTCATTCTGTTACTGAATCCTCACAATACAATTACATACTATTAGGTATAACTGTCCCCATTTTATAGATGAAGAAACAGGCTCACGAGGTCACAAAACCTGCCCTAGGTCATAGCTGTAGGAAGCAGAGACAGAATTTGAAGCCAAGACTGGCTGCCTCCAGAGCTTAAGATTAAAACCACAGTGTACACTCTGCTGTACTATTACAACATTTGACATGTTGTCAACCTGGCTTCTACCAGAATTTAAGTTCTACGAAAAGGAGGAGCTTGTCTTATTATCTTTGAATCCTAAGCACTAAGCTATACAGAGCAGATACTTGAATTTTTGCTGGCTAGCTCAATCAATCAATGGAGAAAAATCATCAATGTCTTTTCTGATTTAACAGTGTTCTAAATAATTAAGGCAACCTGATAAATGACCTCCAGGAAAGTAAGGATCACGGTTTATTACTACTTAAGCAATGAAAACATGTAACTAGCTTTTTTGGATTAAGGTTAACTGTAATTGAAAGCAGTATGTCCCCCACATACTGGCAAGAGAAAGTACATCAGAGAAAGTAACAAGAGTCTATAAAATGAACCCATTTCAAATTCAAGGTAATTACCATACCTAGTACACTGTTGCCAAAGGAACATTATTTAAGGCCTAATAAGAAAAAATCATTGCTACAACAAGACACAAATTCCCCACAAGTAGTATTTCAGGTTTTATAGATTAATCATGGCTCCAATCCTGACTGTTTCTATTCACTGTTACTCCACTCTAAAGCTCCTCATTAAACCTTAAGTCTAGATATCATTACAATCAATTTTCTCTCCCCCCACACCCCAAGCTGCCAAGCAACGCTGAAGGTCACAAAATTCTGTTCACTGAATCTATTTCAAGTTCATAGTAATTACCAAACCTATTTCACGGCTGCCATTTAAGGAACATGTACCCATGTTCCTTATTAATTAAACTGAGAGCTCATTCAATTCCCCAACAGCTCATGACATCTTTTGTACTCTCCTTAAGACTCAATTTTACATAGTCCCTCAATCTCTACCTTACTCAGCTTTCTTTCAACTCATAACTGTTTAAATCAGCTTTTCTTTTGCCCTTAACCCCTATGAAGGCTAACTCTCTACCTGTGCCCACCTTTCTGAGCTGGAATGCCTCAATCACTTCCTTTCTTGCATCTTCTCTCTTCCCTCTACATTCACTCCCAAGGCTCTTTGTCCTCTGTGTACCTTTTCTCAGATGTCATCTTTCTTTTTTTTCTTTAATAGTCCAAACATATTTAATTTGCTGGTAATAATGAAACACCTAAATACCTACACCCAGAGAACAAATGTTAACATATTAATATAATCATTTATGCTTTACAGCTTTAAGATATAAAATACTAAAAAAATCTTTAGTTGTTGTCACACTCTAGGATAGCAGTCCTCTTCTGCCTTTCCTCTGCTCCCAAACCTCACTGGCTTTACTGTTGACACCATCTCAAGTCAGTACCTGCTCCTCTGAGCTTCAATTTCCTCATCTGCAAATGAGGAAGATAATTTTACCTACTCCATAGTTACAATGAGGACTATACAGAAGGCATTCAGTCAAGTGTCTGGGACACAGAAAGCAACAAATGTCAGCAAGTATTATCAAAGTCAGAAGCTACCAATAACCAGTCTAATGACCTTCTTTGAGATGTCTTCCTTCCCTTTTGTCTTAAGAGGTTAAACACTAACACTTGCTGGCAATAACAAAATAAACACCACAAATATCCAAACAACACACTCCAAATTAACAAATGTTAATTTCTAGCCATTTATGCTTTAGATCTATTTAAGTCCTGAAATGTAAAAAAAAAAAAAAGCAATTGGTGCCTCCTTTATACCCTACTTCATTCCTTTCCTCCCCAAAGGAGTCACAAGAGCTTTCCCACTTGTGCCTTCAAACTTGTATTGTGCTAATACAACTATAAATTATAGTGTTCTTTTTTTTAATAGCACAATACTGTACACACCCTTCCACAGGTTTTGGGTTTTTTTCACTCCAATATTAGGTTCTCAGAAAGCAGAGCCAGATCTGGTACACACCTTCCAAAAGCTACATATGGTCATTCACTGTCACATACAACTTATTCTCCCAATCCCCTAGCTGGTGGACATTGAGGTTGCTTCAAAACTTTGCTGCAATGCCATCTCATTGTCGTGTCTCCTTGTCACAGTGTTTCTTTTGAGTACATGCCCACAAGTGGAAGTGCCTGGCCATAAGGGATAGGCATCTCCCATTTAGAGAGAGCCAGACTGCTCTCCCAACGGACTCATCAGGTACAAATTCGCCAGCTCTGTCTGAAAGTGACCATTCCAGAAAAGGGATCACATTCCTGCAGGAGGGAACATGTTTCAATATGATGACATTCAGAGATGGTGATTCTGGTCACTATCTTCCTTTCCAGCCTCCCATACTCACTGACCAACAATGCAGCTTTAAAAGCTATCTACCATTCCATCAAACTTGCCTTCCCTATTCTTACTTTGACCCAAGCTAATCTACTCAGAAGGTCCTCCCTTCTCACCTTCACTGCCCAAATATAATTAGCAGCCAATCCTTACATATACTTAGCTTCCCCAACTTGTGGGAACTAGCTCTCCTCTGAATCTTAAACCAATCTGTTTGTCCTCTCCTATAAAATCTACTATATTCAGCCTGGTAAACAGGATGCAGTACACACAGTAGACCAAATATTTATAACCATAGTTTTTGAAGTGTAGCTGTTTGGGTGTCTGCTTTATTTCAAGCTAATCTTATCCACAACAGATTCAAAATAAATACTGTCATAATTTGTTAAATGGGTACAGTCGACCCTTGAACAACACAGAGGGTTAGGGATGCTGACTCACTGAGCAGTCAAAAACCTACATGTAACTTATGGCCAGCTTCTGGATCCAAGGTTCCACCTCCACAGATTTAATCAACCATGGATGGTGTAGCACTGTAGTGTTTACTACTGGAAAAAAAAAAAACTCCATATAAATGAACCTGCACAGTTCACACCCATGTTGTTCAAGCATCAATTGCACCACAAAACTGAATGTCTGGCTTATGCAAAAATTAAAGATGACTAAATCCACTGTTCTCCTTAATGATAACAATGACATCCGTTTGAGCAGGTATATAAACAACCTACTGTTTCCTGGATTTTGTGCAGGATTTTTTTATATGATTTTTCAATCAATTTACTTCAAAGTATTTGCTTTGTTTTCAAGTTTTCTGTGAAAAAATAAAATGTATAAGCATAAAATAATGAATAAATACTGTAAAATATACCCTGTATGATAGAACATGTATCTCTGGCAACTACTTTATGCTCGGGAAGTAAGAAAATCATGAGGTAAAAATATGATAGTTACCTGATTGTATCAGACCTACTAAAAGGTGCAACATCCAGACTGATGATATATCTAAACTCAGCATTTTAGTCCAAAGTGAAGACAATCACCAAGTTGAAGCCATGTGAATAAGGGCACTACTAAAAATACCTTTTGAGTTATGAAAGGCCCTTCCTCAGGAATGATGGCTATTTCCCTCCCTAGTTAATACCATTTCTGAAACAAAGGTATATTAAAAGCAGTACAAACAGTATCAAAACTACTTTTCTTCCCTCCCTTCAACTTTAAGAATCACTATTCTTAAAATGGGTCCCAAAATATGGGAGGAAAAATAATTTGGTAAGGAAGGGAGAAGAAGGAAGAAAAGAGGAAGGGGGACAAAAACAAACTAAGTACATTACTGTGAACTTCTTCATCCAGTGCCTTAACTTTTCCTTTCTTCTTAATGAGCTGGATTTTGCAGGCATTGGCTTCCCAATCTTTATCATTGCCTCCGTCTATTCCCACACCTGAATCATCCAGAGGTAGAAAAGCAAGATTTAGAAATTGGCTACTACTTAGAAACTATGACCGTAAGGCAGAACTTATAAGTGAAAAATACTTTTTTTTTCATCCGATTAATTCATTTACTTATCAATTCAAAATTTACTGAAAACGTACTGTATGTCAAGAACCATGATGGCCACTAGAGACAAAAATGAAGAAAATTCAGTTCCTGTTCTTAAATTTCTCAATAGTCTACTGACAAGACAGACAAGGAAAAAATAATTACCATACAGTGTGGTTTTAATATAATAAAAGTTATGTGGCTATAATAAAAGTACTACAGGTTGCAACTGCAGCACAATGGAGATACACAGAAGACTGGCACCACCTTAGAAGCAGGGTAAGGAAGGGATGTCAAGACACACAGCTCTCAAGATTCTACTGAAGTTCCTACAAAATTTGAAAAAGTTACTCTAGAGGTACTGGAAAACCACTGAGTTGTTTCAAGCAGAGAAATGACATGGCAAAGAAGTTTAGAAAAACCTCTTCGAAAACAGCGCAAAAATTGGAGGAGAGAAACAGGAAAGAAGAAACCTGCTGTCAGAAGTTACTGCTACAGCAAAGCAAAAATGAGGAAGGCCTGAGCTACACAATGGTCATGAAGTGATGGGTGTACTGAAAAGCAGAACTGACTGAAGGTAACGAGAGAAAGCACCTCCCAGGCTCAAAGGACTTGCTGAATGACTGGCTGTTGGTAAAAGGAAGAGAGAAAGGATAGAGTAAGACACGGATGAGAACTGGAATGTATTCAGTTCAATCCTGAACATGTAATGTTTACAATATCGTGGTTTGTCCAGGGAAAAATTTCTAGGAGGTAGCCGGAAAAACAGGTGTGCAACATGGGAAGTACATATGGATTGTAAGTCACCAACATACAGGAGGTTGATGAAGTCAGAGCTCACGCACAAAGATACAAAATAAGACAAGAGGACTCAGGAAAACACTGAGTTAGCCAAAAAGTTCATTCAAGTTTCTCCACAGGATGTTATGGAAAAACCCAAATGAACTTTTTGGCCAACCCAATATTTTGAGGAACATTAAAATAAGTAATAGGTGAAAGAAAAGTAGCCTCTAAAGCAGACAAAAAAGAAATAATCAGCGAGTTAGGAAGAGAATGAGAAGATATGTTGTCAGAGGCGAAGGAAAAGAGAATTTGAAGAACAAAGGAGTTGAGGAATTGACTTTCCGTTAGTTGAGGAAGAGTCATGGAAGATAAATGCCCATTACATAGGGCAATGTTGAGTGTACAGTAAAGAGTTAATATGGCAGGCCCAAAACTGCTATCTTAGAAAGGCCTGCTTGCAAAGCTGGTCCTTGGCTGGCATCTGTGAACTTGTATTTCAAGAGGGTTCCCACCACGTTAACTGATTAAGAATGGCTTACTGCACCTATACTGTTGGAGCAAACAATGTGGCTTACGCTGAACATCCACTTCCCTTAAAAGAGCCTGAAATGTCGGTACATGTTAGGCACCAGGTATCTACATGACCAGCCCACAGTGACAATCTTGAGCACAGAGTTAGTAATGAGCTTTCCTGGTACACATTTTCACATGTTGTCCAACTCGCTGGGGGAATTAAGCACGTGTGGTGACTCCACAGGGAGAGAATTCTGAAGCTTATGCCTGGCTTCCTCCAGACTTCGCCCCATGTACCTTTTCTCTTTGTTAATTTTGCTTTTTATTCTTTTGCTATAATAAACTGTAGCCATGAGTACAACTATATGCTGAGTGCTCCGAGGGAATCACTGAAACTGGAGATGGTCTTGGGGACCCCGATATGATTAAGGGAAGGAGTTGGAGTAGAACATAAAGTTGACAAAAAGTTACTTTTCTTTGCTTTGTCATTTATGTAAGATAGAATCTTGGGCAAGATCACATGCCAGAAGCATAGAATCCATGGAGAAAAAGAAATTACAAGTTATAGGAAAGAAAAACAAATTTATAGAGTAAGGCCTTCAAAAACACTGTTCTATAATGAAAATGCCCCCGGTAACTTGTTTTTACAGTAACATTCTTAGCACAAGAAGAGACCCATAAGAAGCAATACTCTACATAAATGGTAATGTTGTTGAAATTGAATGAACAAACCCTTTAAATATGATAAAAAACAAAAATTCTTCAGATTTTAGATTTACCAGAAACAACAAAATGGATATTATAAAAAGTCTAGTAACCGAAAACAAAAAACCCTTTTTATTGAGAGTCAAGAATCATGTAACACCCATAATATTTTTTAAAGGAAATACCAGCAGAATCGTATCCTCTGTACTCCAGTCGCTGAAGGCCTTTGATTAGCGTCTCCAAAATTTCTCGTCTTGTGCGAGGAACATGGTAGTTTAAGTAAGCAAATATACCTGCAAATAAACAAATAATTAATAGAAAATTCTGACTAGAGAATCAAAATTGGCATAGTTATGACAAAAACCCTAATGTGCATAATAATGTATAAGATGTGCAAAAAAGGTGAAGCTTGAGTCCATCTTTGAAAACAAATCTTCACTTCAAATTGTTCAAAGGCAGGGAAACTTTTTCATTGGGGACATTCTTATATATATAAAAAAGACTGAAGCAAATACGTCAAAACAAATGTGTAGTTTTTCAAAGAAATTTACAAGACTGGTTACTTACCTTCATCATTGACATTTTATCAACTAAAATTTATTTTTTAAAATTAACCAATAAATTTGGGATTTATGTCCTATACACTGTGCATTATTTTTAAAGGAAAACATTTTCTGAACTAAATATTTTAAGCAACGTATGTACCGTACAAAACTTACACAGACAGAATAATTTTTCTTACTTTCAATGACCATGCTATCAACACATTTAGGAATAAATAACTTATAAATAGCAATGATGTGAAGAATACTCACAATCTAAATCATTTAATCATAGAGAAAAATGGGCTAAAAATTATGTAATCATCATAGGAGAAATGGTTTCTCACTTGTTCACCAGATTCTAGTAAAGGACAAATAACTATAATATATATTAATAATTCTTGAGAATTCTCACTCTCGAGAACCAATCAAGACAGCATATTAAAAAGCAGAGACATTACTTTGCCGACAAAGGTCCGTCTAGTCAAGGCTATGGTTTTTCCAGTAGTCATGTATGGATGTGAGAGTTGGACTATAAAGAAAGCTGAGCGCCAAAGAATTGATGCTTTTGAACTGTGGTGTTGGAGAAGACTCTTGAGAGTTCCTTGGACTGCAAGGAGATCCAACCAGTTCATCCTAAAGGAAATCAGTCCTGAATATTCATTGGAAGGACTGATGTGGAAGCTGAAACTCCAATACTTTGGCCACCTGATGCAAAGAACTGACTCATTTGAAAAGACCGTGAAGCTGGGAAAGATTGAAGGTGGGAGGAGAAGGGGATGACAGAGGATGAGATGGTTGGATGGCATCACCAACTCGATGGACATGATTCTGAGTAGGCTTCAGGAGTTGGTGATGGACAGGGAAGCCTGGTGTGCTGCAGTCCATGGGGTCGCAAAGTGTCGGACACAAATGAGTGACTGAACCTGAACTGAGAATTCATAGGAAAGGAGCAATCGTTTGGAAAAGCAAAACTATAAATAAAGGGACTTGTACAACATAAACTGATCCAGTAAAGTAAAGTGGCAATAGAACACAGGTAAAGAAAATCCATATTTTAGGAATAGCAGCATGGAAATATTCTGAGGTCTTCCATGATTGTGCTTTGGCCAGCAAGGATATAGCTTAAATGTATAAAAACTGAAAATCGAAATATAAGGAAATATAAATTCAAGTAGCTTACTTATGAAAGAACTTTCCTTTTTCCTAACTATCTTACACTATAATGCCACTGATTCTTAAGGGGATTAATTCTGTGGGGCAGAACTCTGGAATGACCAGCTTTTATTTCATTTGAAAATCTATGTTTCTTTAAGAGTTTGGTCTTATCAAAGCATTTCAGAATACAGAAATATTACATTGCTAATATTTGACCAAAAAAAACCCATCATAACATGAATACCAAACACCATGATGAGTACAGTGCAATTTTCTCTAACAAACTACCATGCCCCCCCCAAAAAAGAAAATCACATTTTAAAACTAAACTCCAAAACAACATGAAACAACTATTTGAGCTTTTCCAAAAAAGGTAGCAGAAGGCCACAGTCTTATAGAAATTCTATATTCATTCATATTTTGAAAAATTATAATTGTGAAGATCTATTAATTTATCAGGCACTGTACAAGCATCTCACATGCACAGCACCACAACACCACATTAGGTCTGGGGGTTTTGTTGTTACTGATGTTTCTTTATAAAGTATCTGAAATATGAACAAACTAAAATAATAACCCAACTGTAAATCAAACTTTTATATGTTCTACCCTTTTACCCCCATGGGTCACTGGCCTTTGATAAAGATTAAACACACACAGAAAACTATCATTCCCAATTAAGTATCTGTGTTATCTCATTAATGGACAATACACAAAATATATTTTCCCAAAATAAAACTTTAATATAAATGTGCTAACAGAACACACATTCTCAACTAGCCTACTCTCTACCACTGTGATTAGCATCAGCTAAATAATCTGCTAAAGGAGGATACAATCTAATTCAATTAAAAATCATTAACTAATATGACATATTACACTGTCAAAAATTCTTTGCAGGCTGAGGGCTCTGGAAAGCCTTAAAGAAGTCCAAATCCAAATAATGCAGCACATTCAGAAAAATTCACTACTAAATCAGCTCTCCCTTAAGAAATGTAATTCCTTCCCTGGCAGTCCAGTGATTACAACTCTGCACTTCTAACGCAGGATGTGCGGCTTTGATCCATGGTTGGGGAACTAAGATCCTATGTGTGGTGAAACATGGCCAAAAATTTTTTTACAAATAAAAATAAATGTAATTCCTTTTTTTCCTGAGATTTATTTTTTTATTGAGGTAATATTGAGGCATTTCTTTCTACCTCAATATAATTTATGCGGTATTTATTTTTTTATTGAGGTAATAAGTTGCATGTATACAACATTATCGGAGAAGGAAATGGCAACCCACTCCAGTACTCTTGCCTGGAAAATTCCATGGATGGAGGAGCCTGGTAGGCTACAGTCCATGAGGTGGCAGAGAGTCGGACACAACAGAGAGACATCACTTTCTTTCTTTCTTTCTTTCTATAGTTCCTTTTGGAGAAGGAAATGGCAACCCACTCCAGTGTTTTTGCCTGGAGAATCCCATGGACAGAGGGGCCTGGTGGACTGCAGTCTACGGGGTTGCAAAGAGTCGGGACACGACTAAGCAACTAACACACACACACATACAACATTACATTTCTACTTCTGTATACTTTATATACTCTGTTCTGTGTTTCTACATTCTTGTTTTTGTTTGGTTTGTTCACTTAAAGAAATGTAATTCTGATGGTAAAAAAAATAATACATTCAGAGAAGTAAAGATGAAATATAATAATCAAATACCAATTTTTAAAACAATTTAAATGTTAATAACAAAAACATTGTTTTTAAGACAAGTTATAGATAGACTCAATACATAAAGAAAATTCAGAGTGATGTCATATTAAATTCACTAATTTCAAGACATGTAATTCAGCAACATTCAACTCTGATATTTTTCCTAACTTCAATCTCCCTGGTTTACATCAGTTCATTGTGTGGATCCTGAGATCCTGAGTACAATTTTATAGGAAGAGAAATATTCTCTAAACCAATATCCCTCTCCAAACAAACTTAAGGTTTTTATTTATTTGGCTGCGCCAGGTCTTAGTTGCAGCACACAGGATCTCTGACCTTCACTGCAGCATGCAGGATCTTAAGTTACCCAACCTGGGATCGAACCTGCACGCCCGGCAATGGAAGCACAGAGTGTTATCCACTGGACCGCCAGGGAAGTTTCACATAGTATGCATGTTTTTTATATTGTCTGTTGATTCCCTACTAGCAATACTAACATTCATCGCAGCTTTAAGGTAAAGACAACTATATCGCTTAGCCTATGATACTATGAAAGTATCCGCATAACAATTTCTAGGCCTTTAGATACTGACAACACTGATTTCAAGACATTCATATTTTCTTTGTGGTCCACATAAAAATGGTACATTTCCCAATAAGTGGAATCTTAGATTCAATGAAATACCATGTATCAATTCCAATTCAAAACCTGCCTTTCTCTCAAGAGAGAAAGCACTACTGTTACCAATAATCATTACTGTCATTGTTTTGGTTCACTACTAGAACAAACAAAAAGAGAAGAGGTAGAATAGAGCAAGTAGTAGGAGCAATATTTCTCCCTGCATAACTAGGCAGAAACTAAAAGGATTAAAAGGATGACACACACAGAGAAATTCTCTAAGATCAAAGTATCAGAGCTGGGAGAAGAAAGTTAGTTATCCAGCATTAGGAAAATGAAAGATAAAGAGGATGAATCTGTTGATTTACACACCAGTCCCTTGAGAGCACAGCTGGCCCACTTGTTCGGGTTAGGGGGTTATCTGTAATCTTGGGGAAAACAGAACTGCAAACAATTTGCCAACTGGGCGTGCAGAGCATATTTACAGCCGTTTACAGGGTAGGTATTCATAACTCAAAATGACAGAGTAGCAATCCCTACTTCAGGTCTTTGATATTTGTCTTGTCAAACTTCACAACAAACAATTCTGCTTACTGCTACTGCTAAGTCACCTCAGTCATGTCCGACTCTGTGCGACCCCATAGGTGGCAGCCCAGCAGGCTCCACCATCCCTGAGATTCTCCAGGCAAGAACACTGGAGTGGGTTGCCATTTCCTTCTCCAATGCATGAAAGTGAAAAGTGAAAGTGAAGTCCCTCAGTCGTGTCCGACTCTTAGCGACCCCATGGACTGCAGCCCACCAGGCTCCTCCATCCATGGGATTTTCCAGGCAAGAGTACTGGAATGGGGTGCCATTGCCTTCTCTGAATTGTGCTTAAGGTAACTACAAAAGCCTAAAAAACAACTCTTCACAGCTCTTCAGTAATTGTTCCAATACCACAAACAGTAGTAGCTGTATGGAGCACAGGAGATTTTCTACTGCCAAGTCGGCTTGTGTTTCCAAAGTGAAAATTTCTTATTAATGTAATATACCTGGAATAAATATATCCCTAACTGAAGTAAGAGGCTGCACTTACAAGCATCATTCTCAGAAAATGGCAACTTAAATTCAGTGACATAAAAGCACTTATAAGCACCTTGCTTAACAAGATATTCAGACATGACCTAGATCATAGGCTTGACACACCTGGTTAAAAGCAATATAGTTATAGGCAAAGATTCTTCAATCGTACTGACATGAAAACAATGCAATTTAGCTGACCAATCAAATTATTAAAGTTTCTATGTCTGGTTTAATTTAGGTTCTTATGAACAAAAAATTTTCCTTTATATGAGGTATAACTGACTTGCAATATTGCATTAGTTTCAGGAAGAAATTTTGCTCTTCCATATTTTTTCACTTGACAGCTTCAATATTCTGATGAGAACCTAGACATCGGAGTTTATCAGTATTAAGAGTTCAAATTCCTTCTCCAAATTTTATATTTTCTGAAACAATCCATCCACAATGTCACTTGTTTTCTTTTTAAATTTTTTCTTATAACAAGTTACAAATTGTCACTAAAGATTCAAATTACACAAATCCTACAGAATGAATTGTGAAAAATCTCTTTTCTACCTTCATACAGGAGATAACTACCATTAATCCCACACACATTGCACCAAACCTTCAGATATGAATTTTTCTACATATATAAACTCAGAGGTATATGGTCTTAGAGGTTTTTTGAAAAGCATATGAATGTGATAATACACATATTGTTCCATATTTTTCTCTTAAGATGTTGGAGATCTTTTTATGTCAGTGCAACACATCCACCCCAGTCTATTTAGTGGCTGCATAATAATAATAGTGCATAATAGATTTCTCATTTTTTACCCAGCCATTTACCTATTTATTGAGGCTTTCCTAACTCTTTGTAATTATGAACAATTCTGCAATTAAAGTTATACACACCAACTAGATGCTTGCCATAAAACACAGTCAAAATTATAATTATGGAGGCACATTCTATAGGTAAGATTCCTCTAAAAGATGAAATATTTGAGACAACATTTTCTACAACCCCAAAAACACAAAGAAAAAATTATATGGAGTGACATAAGAGAAATTTCAATTTTTTGTTTGTTAACTGTTCAAAATCTTTTTCCTAGTTACAAATGCTGGTTGAATTGTCCCCTACTTTGTTGTAAATACTTGTGGCCACTGGACGGAGCTCCAGAACACTTCTCTCTTGCATATTTAACACCCTAGAATCTAAGCAGTGTTTAAACCCTGACATTGCTAATTATACACTCCCTCACAGTCTACCTTTGTCATCATCTTTCCTGAGAAAAAGCATGCATTCCTTGCTTACACACCTTCCAACATTCCATCTCTCCTGCTTCTCTCTGATCAATCACATCAGATCACAGTTTTTCATCATCTTGCCAAGTCAGCCCCTCTGGGCCCATTATGCTCTCACCTGTGTCCCTGAGCACTCCTACAGTGAAATCCATCCATTTCAGGTCATCCATCCATCTGAGGTCTACTTTGCTACAGACCCTCCCAACTGCTGACCAGTTCTGCTAATTCATTGTTTGTCTAACTTTCAAATCACCCCGATATTATGCTAAAGTCTAGAGTCTAGACTAACTCTTAAATCCTCATTTCTCTCTTCCCAGCTTCTTTCTCATTTCTGGTAGATTCTTTGTAGAACTGAAGCGTTCCTCTTCATCTTAAAACTTCTCTATAAACTCTCTTATCTTTCCTTATAACTCAAAATAGAGAAAGATATTCCACATACTATTCCGTGAACCAACCTCTCCTACTTGAACAAACCTCTCCTACTTGTAAGTCTTGATAAGTGAGTCCTTGATTTTGTAAATATAGAACTTTTTGTTAACATCAAAATATTATGAGGATCCTACACAACAGTTCAGTTCAGTAGCTCAGTTGTGTCTCTTTGCAATCCCATGGACTGCAGCACACCAGGCATCCCTGTCCTACACAACAGTGGGTTGAATTTTCATTATCTAATCATCTAGCTCAACTTTCAGTCAATTTAGAGACAATGCTTAGGGTATGAATCAACCAGTTAACACCTGGTTTTAACTTCACAGCTTACATGTTGGAAATCAACTTTTCAACTCTACCAAGGACCTCAGTTTCACAATATTGTCTCTTTTGTTGGTATACATGTTCTCTTCCTGAACACAAACTTAAATTCTTCTACCTTCATATGTGTGACTTCTCTAATGATTTCTTTATAGCCAAATGCAATTAATCTCTCTCTGCGGTATTAAACATTAATGACCTTTTTCTACTCTTACAGACTTTCTACTAAGGCAATATACCACTTTGGAACGTTTGTGCCTCTAACTACTATTCTTTGGCCTCTTTTCCTGGTACTTCAATTTCTTCTTTCAAACCCACTGGTAGTGGTTCTTAATTTATTACTTCTGACTTCATACACTGTTCAGTAAAATGTGTCATCAGTGGCATCTCTCACAATGCACTAGTTCTTTACCAGCTGGCAGCAGTCCTCACCAAGAGTCCTATCCTGTCATCTGGAACATTCCTGGCCTAACCAGTCTCTCAATTTCTATTCATTTCACTCGCAATCTAAAACATGGCAATGAACAAGGACTGTTATTATCACCCACACCTGCTACACGTGTATTTACTGTTCCTTTCAATCAGACAGCAATTCCTTGAAGGTAATTCCCTTCTTCTAGTCGTCTCTCCTAAGGGCAGAGTGCCAAGTACAAAGAGATCACTTCAAATATCTTTTCTTTTACCAATATTTTGTTATTGAAGTATAGTTGCTTTATAATGGTGTGTTAATTTCTGATGTACATCAAAGTGACTCAGTTATACATACATATCAAATACCTTCTACTACTTTCTAGGTACCTAAAATGTACAGTCAAAAATTCTCAAACCACAGAAAGAGAACATTATATTGCAGGATGCTAAGTAGGCATACAGTAAAAGAAAGTCTCCATAATTAAAGGTCTAAGAAATACTGGGTTAAACAAAGTTAACAGGTTTATTTGTAGAACTTCCTAAAAACTTTAAACTTGCTAATTGAGCATCTCCAAAAGCAGAATTGCCCAAACTTATGTGTTACAAAACTCTTTCCCACCTTATACTGCTTATTACTAGAACCTGTTAACTTTTCCTTTTCCAGGGAACACAACTGAGAAAATGCTCATTAAACAATAATTCTTTTCTTTCACATCTACTTCATACTCAGTATGTGTAAGAATATGGCAATATCACTAATTTTATGATTTATCATAGAAGCCAGTCTCAGCATCACTTAAATAGCCCCAAAGCCATTACACAGTATAATTACAAAACAATTTTTAAGGATTCATTTCAGAATATTTTTTAATTGCAGCTCTCTATCTGCTTTTAAATACGATCTCATTTACGAAAATGTCACTTATATACACCACTGGAGCAAAAGGGTATAATCCCATATTTACTAAAAAAAAAAAAAAAAACCACCAGCAAAATCTGTTAAGAGCTGTGTGAAGTTTAAGTGAATTGACACTCTCTCACTGAAGCCAAAGCTAAAACAGATTATCAAGGACAAAGTGCATTCCAAATAATCAAGAATAAGAGGAAGACAAAATAAATTTGGAAAATAGATACACTATTTTTCTCTGGAAGGTTCTTAACGCTTATTAGCACATGAAATGTTCCAATAAGTCCTGAATTAAAAAAAAAAAAAAGCCAGTTCAGCATTGTTTAAATTTGCTTCTCAAATTTGACCATAAAATCTTTTTTCTCCTCAGTAACACTTACTAACATCCCAATACAATCTGATAAATAACAGTTTTACCAGTATTTCTGATTGGTAAAAGCTATCAAAAAAGAATTGTTACCCTCATTCTTCTGTTTCAACATTCTGCAATGTTGAAATCAAATAATCTTTTAGAAAACCTTTAACAAGCAGCAGGTATTCACAAAGTAAACCTCTAAATTTTCCCATCTAATCTCATCCCCACTCACTTCCTCTGCCTAGAAATTTTATTTCAATAATTAAGATGTGGGAAGAAAACAAAGACAAATCTTGTCTTCTTAACAGTTAACTTTCAGAACCACATACCAAAGAGGAGATAAATTCTGGATATTCCTGGAATCATGTAAAATTCTCATCCAGGTTAAAAGCAGGACCTTCGAAATGCCTCAAATACTAGTTCTTTATTTCTTGCTCCGTCACCTGTTTCCTCAGTAGTAAAACACTGTGGAAAGGGGATGCTGGCTGTGTGAAAATGTCTAACATTTAATCTCCACCCTAAAATCTGAACCTCCCATTCTTATCTGAACCTTTTCTAAACCAGATCTTATGTCTTCTTTTATAGTACTATATTTTTTACTTCCTTTTTCCTGGAACAAGATAAGAAATGATCTGCAACTAGAAAGCCAGGTACTTGAATAGGTGAATGCTTCATCACTCAGTAACAATTACCAAACCAAACACATCGGGGGCCTGCAAATTCATTACCCCACAGCTCCAAACTAAATTATGTCTTTCGGAAAACCATTCTGCTACCCTGAGACATAGCAAAGGTCCTGATTCTAAAGTCTGCTCTCCCACTAATAATTTCAGCAAGCTATTTATAGTTGTTTGTTTTTTGTGCAGTTTTTTTAGTCTACTCTAAATTTAAACCTGCTCTTCATTTTAGAAGCTGAAATTAGCATTAAGTTAAATACAAGAAAAAGAGACACTAATCAGCAGGAGCTACCTCCTGCTCAGTTCTTCTTGAAAAGGGATACAAAGAGTAACTTTCCCAGATAGCTTCAATTCTATTGCAATCATAATTCCCTTAAAAGGTGTTTTTCTTCCAGGGGTAAGGTCGTTGTAAATTTCAATAAGGAAGGTAAGAATTCAATTCTTTTTACTTACAATAGCCAAGTTAGTACCAATTTTAGAGCATATCAGTCATTTCAGATATAATTCTGACAATTCCTTTTGAACTCACTGTGCGTGAGTGCTAAGTCACTTCAGTCGTGTCCGACTCTTTGCGACCCTATAAACTGTAGCCCGCCAGGCTCCTCTGTCCTTTGGATTCTCCAGGCAAGAATACTAGAGTGGGTTGCCATACCCTCCTCCTGGGGAATCTTCCCGACCCAGGGTACGAACCTGCGTCTCCTTACATCTCCTGCATTGGCAGGTCGTTTCTTTACCACTAGCGCCACCTGGGAAGCCCCTCACTAGCGCCACCTGGGAAGCCCCTTTTAACTCACACAACTTTCAGGTTACTATTAAAATGACTAAATCTCAAATCATGTAATAGAAGGGCCTAACTTCAGGTTTTAGCTGTTCTAGGTAAAACATTCATTAAATGTAGGCCAATATTTCTCATAAGAAAGTGTTTCAAATGGAAGCACACTCAAGTGATAAATGAAGTACGATCTCTCTCCACGGTCACTTCCGGGCCCATTCGACAAGGTATTGATCAGCATTGGGTTCTGTTGAGACGGGGGCGGGGGGGAGGCAGGAAGTAAGATTATGCGTAATGTCATTATCGTAGTTCTAGTTATAGTTCTATTTTCTGCTGGGCGTGCCCGAAAGAAAGCAACTAAAATTAAGTATTTTTTAAAGGATAAATCCCAGAAACATGCGAGATAAATTTAAGAGACCTCACCTGATGTTCCACAGGTTGTCTCACTCACCTGGACTCTTTTGAATTCACTCCCCTCCACACCTCAGTTCCCTCAGCCCTCGCCCCTTTTCCAATACAGACACTGCTTTTCCCTCCTGGTTCTCTTCCTGGCGCAAAACCCCCATTCGGCCCCCCAGATCCCCTCTAGGGCCCTCCTAGGTCCACCCCCCAACACTCCAGCTCCCCGAAGCGGCCCCCACCCCCAGCAGCCTCAGCCACCGCGGGACGCCCCCGGCCCAACACCCAGATTTCGCACCCTCCACACTCCCGCTCCCGCCGGCGCCACCGGCCTCGGCGGCGCCCGCACGGCACCCCAGCACCGCCCCGCAACACGCCCCCGCCCGCGGCCCCCTTACCACACATGCTGCAGGAGGCACGGCTGGCAAGGCGAATAGCGAGCGGCTGGCGAGTCCGGGAGCGTACACGAGCCTGTAGGGCAACCCGCGGGCTTGGGGACCAAGGGGGCGCCGACACGACTCCCTCAGGGGATGCGACGGCGGAGGCAAAGACAGCGGTCTCGGCCTCCCGGGCTTGCCAGCAACTGCCGCCGGGCCCCGCCCCCCGGCGCGCAGCGCGCCGCCGCCGCCACCGCCCGCAGGTCCCATTGGGCCGCGCCCACGCCGCTCACACGCAGGTCCCGCCTCCTCGCACCGCCCCGCCCCGCCCCGCCCCCGAGCCCACGCAGGCCCTGGCCTGCTGGCTGCGGAGACGTGGCATCGGTTCGTGGCAGCATCCGCTTGAGGTTCCTGGAGACGCCCGTCCCGAGGGCGAGCAGCGCCAGGCGCTGCCCTGCGGGGAATAAGGAACTCGGCGGCTGGCAGGGAACGACGAAAGGATTAGTAAAGAGGATGGACTTGTTAGCAAAGCAAATAGCTTGCGTCGTCCGCCTCGTGTAGCCCAAGGCCCCAATCCCCAGCACCCCATCGAGCGGAGGAGGAGGAGGAAGAGAACAGGAGGCCTTATCCTGGAGGACCAACAAGAAGTCTGGGAGGGAAAAGGACAGAAGATTGATGAGAAATTGCAAAGGATTGAGTGAGGGGAGGGGAGAAAGGCAGTATTCAGGTTTGGCCAGTCTTTCTGGTGACAGGAGATTCAGGTCCCAGCTTAAGCTCTAAGTCATATGCGCGGCCTCTAAAACCTCTGCTCCCCATCCCCACCGCATAACCCCGTTTTTTACACAGGCGGAGGGGCTGACTGTAAGGTTCAGCTTATCCAACACTATGCGCTCGGGCTTAAGAAACTCTGCTGGAGTGGAGGAGTGTAGGAATTGCCTAGATTTTGACAGCCTTAGCTTGGGCTCATGAATGATTAATTCTATGAATTAATGCACCATTCCTGCCAAGAGAGACTTAATCAGAGAGAGATGATGTTTCTGAAAATTTACTACCTGAGCATTTGCTTTAAGAAGATTTAAATGCTATCTTTAATCAAATGTAGAGCGCTATCATAACTCGATTAATGGCCCAAGACTAGAATCAAGTAAAATTTGTGTAATATACAGAATACCGCATGATCTTCTGACACCACGTCTCTCACACTACTGATGTCTTCCTACTGTACCTTTCAGCCCTTTACACTCTCAACTGGGCAGTTTCTCAACATCCTCAATCTTTTGCACGTATTAGTTAATCTTCAGGGAATCCCCAGCCCATCTCTGCCTAAGTACTGCTTCTTGGGGAAAACCCTTTTTGTCTTCCCCAGAGAGACTTAAGTTTATTCATTAATCTCTCATTCTTTGAGCTGCCGCCTTTAAAGCAATATGTGTCTATATTTTATGATTTTTTTGTATATTTCCCTGCAAAGCTAAGTTTCTTGAGAGTAGAACAAGTCTTTGCATGGCCAGCACCTAGTATACCCTAGCACAAAGTAACAGATCAAAAATGTTTCTGAATGAGTGGGAAAAGTCCAATGTTCTTAGCAGAATTGACTTTCTATGGTTGGTTATCTAATCAAGTGCAAAGGGCTTTCCAGTTTTTCTTAGAGGAAAAAAGATGAAAACACTAATTCAAAAAGATACGGTGCACTCCAATGTTCAGCACTATTTACAGTAGCCAAAGTATGGAAGCAATCTAAATGTCTGTCGACAGATGCATGGATAAAGAAGGTGCATTATATTCCATTACATATTATATACATATATATGATGGAATTTTATTCAGCCATAAAAAGAATGAAATAATACCATTTGCAGCAACATGGATGATCCTAGAGATTATCAAACTAAGTGAAGTAAATCAGACAACCACAAATATCACAGGATATCACTTATATGTGGAATCTAAAAAATTATACAAGTGAACTTATTTACAAAACTGAAATAGACTCACAGACATAGAAAACAAACTTATGGTTACCAAAAAGGAAAGGGGGGAGGGATAAATTAGAATTTGGGGGTTAACATACACACTACTATATATAAAATAGATAACCAACAAGGACATACTGTATGGCACAGGAAACTATTAATACATTCGACATCTTGTAATAACCTGTAATAGAAAAGAATGTGAAAAAGAATATGTAACTGAATATATATATATATATATAAAAGAATCACTTTGCTGTACACCTGAAACTAACCCAACATTGTAAATCAACTATACTTTAATAAAATTTGTTTGTTTTCAAAAAAGAAAAAGATGCCTTTTTATTACTGTTCTCAAAGGAAGGCAGGAAAATGTCACATTTAACTAATTAAAATACTTCTCACCTGAAAGCCGTTTAATATTTCAGGCCCTGAAATAGGTTCCTTAATTACCCATAGCAAAGTTAAAAAACAGTGAGCTGTTTGCTGTTTGTTAATAGACTACACATTTTTTAACTCAAGAGGCAAAAAAGTCTCTGTGCATGTACATATTAGCCTCAGAATCGTCACCTAAGAGGTTCTGGCAGAATCCTAGTGATATTGCCAAGGAGTGAAGGTATCATTCCAAAGTTTGAACATTACTTTTGTGCATCACCAGAAAACCCATTGATGCCACAAAGAAAATGTTACCCAGTGTCACCAAAGTTCTCATGGTCAAACTAATTATCTACCCGACCCTGGCTCTCCTCTTCTGCTTGCTCATCTATCGTGACTATCAATTTGTCTTGTCCATTCTACAGGTACTTTGGAAGATGCTTATGCACCAGTTGCCAGGAAGAAACTTTGAAGGTCAATATTTTCCCAGCCCAACCTTGAACAAGCTCACCCACCCACTGCAACAAAGAGCCTTTGTAACCATCAGTCAAGACACTGATACGGAAGAACTTTGTCTGACCCCCATCTCTACAGAGCTTTGCAATAGCTGGACCTTTGGGGATAAGAGCTGGAGGAGAAGAAAATAAATGATCTATGAAAGGAACAGGACATCTGGGTCTAATTCAAACAACTGAGGAAATGGAAAAGATTTTCTTTCCTGAACTAAAGTTCTGAACTAACTGAACTCAAAAAAAAAAAAAAAGTAATGATGGTAACAAGGTGTAATTCACTTTCTTTTTATGTAAGTCCATTTCCCTGATCCTGTTGAATATGATGGTTCTCAGCCTTCTCCTTGCCATGCTAACTGATGGGCTGAAGGCCATTAGAGATTTTATTGTCTTTGCTAATGAAACAAAGAACCGTAATTGAAATGGCTTTATAAGATTTTTAAATGCCCCCATGTTTGTGATTTTTGTTATCCCTCATCTGGATTATAATAATAAGTAGCAATAAATTACTAAAATTAAAAAGACCTGGGTACAAAATTCTGTTATAAGATAAATAAGTCCTGGGGATGTAGTGTACAGGATGGTGACTATAATTAATGAGACCATATTGTGTATTTGAAAGTTGCTAAGATATTAAAAGTTCTCATCCCCAGGGACAAAAATTATAACTGTATGGTGATGGATGTTAACTAGACTTATTGTGGTGATCATTTGTAATAAGTACAAATCAATAATTTTATACCTCTGAAACTAATATATGTCAATTATATCCCAATATTTTTAATTAATTAACTTTTATTGTTGGCTGCACTGGGTCTTTGTTGCTGCACACAAGCATTCTCTAGTTGCAGCGAGCAGGGGCTACTCTTCACTGTGGTGCATGGATTGCTCATTGCGGTAGCTTCTGTTGTTGCAGAACACAGGCCCTAGAGTACAGGCTCAGTAATTGTGGCCCACGGGCTTAGTTGCTCCTCGACATGTGGGATCTTCCTGGAACAGGGATGGAACCCGTGTCCCCTGCATTGGCATGTGGATTCTTAACCACTGGACCACCAGAGAAGCCCCTATCTCAATATTTTAAAAGGTCTGTGCATTAAAAGAATATGGGAAGCAGGGACATGTATAGCCCACTTTTTCTGGAGTTATGTGGAGAAGTGTACTTCAGTGAACAGAGATGGTAGCAAGCATCAAAGGAAAAAGAAGTAGGTTGAGCCACAAAGGCCTCTGAGACGAAAGTAACAAACAGAAGAACAGAAGGCACCCACCAGTCGCGGCCTCAGAAAGATCCCTCTAGTGAATCCCTTTGGTTCCACCACTACCCCAGTTCATCCTATACACCTTCACACCAGAGTGATCTTTCAAAAATATAGATCAGATCCTGTTTCTCTCTGCTTCCAATTCAATGGGTATCCTTCACCTGCAGGGTTAAGTCCAGACTCCTATGCACACACCATTTGTTATTCAGATCTCGCTCTTGTCAGTTTTATTAGCATCATCTCCCACCATTCTATTCAAGCATCTTATGATCTACCTATATTTAATCTATTGGCAGTTCCCTAAAGAAAAATCCTAAACTTTTGCATCTTTGCATTTTCCTTTTTAAAAAAGAAGCATTAAGAAGGGACCCACATATTAAGTAGTTAAGGCTTGACTATAGAGAACTAGACAGTTACTCACAAAATAAGATTATAAGGGAATCAACAAATTCCCTGTGCAAAATTACCTTCACTTCTCCCCTATCATGTTTCCTGAACTCTACCTGTACATATATATTTAATGTGGTACACTACTCACTACTCCCTCCCCAAGGAGATCTACATTAAGTCATTACCATCCATTACACTTTAGAGTGAAAATATGGGATTATTTTCATTTGGATACCAGGTGTGAAAAAAGCCCCTGAGGAAATACAAGTTTTGATGGGTATAAAGTGAAGATAATTCTAAAATTAGAAGGAAGGCAGACCCAGACAAATTACCTTGGCTGATGACACTGGGCAAGAAAGGGACAACATAAGGGCATGTGGAATCAGGTATGGTAATGCCAGAGAAGAGGAGGCTGAGCTATGGAAGAAGTAATGAGAAAGAAGTTGGAGATGAAAGCAAACTTTATCCACTGTGATGGTTGATTTTATGTGTCAATTTGGTTGCACTAGAGTGCACTGATATTTGGTAAAATATTATATTCTGGATGTTTATATTCAGTGGACTTTGAGTAAAGCACATTGCCTTCCATTACATAGATGGGCCTCATCCAGTTAGCTAAAAGTTTGAACAGAACAAACACTGACACACCCGCCTCCAAGAGCTAGAAAGAATTCCCCAGCGGAACTGGAGTTGGATTGCAACATCAGCTCTTCCCTGTCTCCAGCCTGGAACCCACCCTGCATGCTTTGGACTCGCTAGCCTCCATGACTGCATGAGCTGATTCCTTAAAATGAATTTCACTCTCTCTCTGTTCTTCCCTCTCTCACTTTCTCTCCTATCTCTCCTATTAGTTCTGTTTCTCTCTTTTCCCCTCCCTCTCTCCTTCTCTCGCTCTCTCTCTCTCTGTCTCTCCTAATAGTTCTGTTTTTCTAGAGAACCCTAATACATCCAAGGTTCATCTTACTGATTTCCTCGGTGTGAATATATGTATTTATTTTAAATTTCTAGAGGAAACTCAAACTAGTCGAAGAAGGGGATTTATTGGCTAATGTAATTGGAAGGACAGAGATACAAAGAGTTTCAAGTACATCTATATCCAGGGACACCAACTATGTCAGAACTCTTTGTCTCTCTCTGTGACCTCATGGACAAGGGAAAGACCCCCACACAGCTCTGAAATCACATATTTCCAGCTTGCAGTCCAAGGGGAGACAGGTTACTTCTCCATCCTCATTTTTTATATTCTAGGCAAGGATTCTGATGGGTCTAGTGTGAGTCACACGCCCCACTCCCATGGCAAAGAAGGCAGGACATGGTGATTGGACAGAGCCACATGGAGTCAGGAAGATGTAGAAGGTCATCAAAGGAAAGGATGAAAAGAAGGAGGGGACACCAAAGACACACAGTCAAAAGATGTCCACTCCTCAGGTTTGAGGACAAACTTGAGGTACTGACTCCAACTAGAATGAACAATGAACACACTTCCCAATACTCCCCTCTAAAGTCAAACTGAAGTTGCTCAGTCATGCCCGACTCTTTGTGATCCCATGGACTGTAGCCTACCAGGCTTCTCTGTCCATGGGATTCTCCAGGCAAGAATACTAGAGTGGGTTGCCATTTCTTTCTCCAGGGGATCTTCCCGACCCAGGGATCGAACCAGAGTCTCGCGCATTGCGGGCAGACGCTTTACCCTCTGAGTCACCAGGGAAGCCCCACTCCACTCTAGGGTGGCTCCAAATTTCCCCAGTAGGCAGAACCTGGGGCAAGTTTTCTACCTCTGCTAGAAAGAAACTCATTCTACTGCCAAGAAATTGTCAACAAATTGGACACCATGAAATTAACTGGTCCTGTCTACTATTTCTGTCCTGTAGGATGTGACCAGAGCCAAAATAAAAGTGGACCATTCTAGGGAGCTGCCTAGAGCTGTAAGACAGCTAGAAATGTACAGTGACAGAAAAATACTGTTTTCTGGAGTTTCTTCCAAAAGTGGATTCTTCAGACTGTAAGCACCCTGTGGAATTGTCATTGATAATTCTGATGTGGAGAAGCAGAGCATAAGGCTGGGAGTGTAAATTTACCCTCACAAAGGGATGTAAATTCCCACTGGACTGGAGAGCAGCTAGCTTCATATTCCTGCATTACAAAAAATGTCCACCACATGCACTGCTTTGGCCCATAACAGTCTGGAGCAAGTAACAGATGGAAAAGACGTTTGTCCACTAGAAAGCAGCAGCTATGAAGACAAGAGATGCTTTTTCCCTTCTCTGAGATAGGAATACTCAGGAAAGGTACATAGGTTCAATTCCCTAAAGGCAAAATAGTATCGTATTGTGCAAAGGCTCTGCAACCAGAATGCCCAGGGTTCATGTTTCTGGCTTTTCCCCTTAAGTTCTATGGCAATGGAATATGTATTTCTCTTTTCTGTGCCTCATGGAAACAACAATAGTTACCGATCTCATAGGATTAAATGACTTCATAAATATAAGGTACTTACAACAGTGTCACACAGTGAATGTGCAATGAAAGTTTGCTACTTTTATATATTTTGCTCATCATTATTGTTTAGGGCTTGTTGGGGCTCAAGGCAGGTACCCCAAAATATGCCTCAAAGACATATTATTTTGAATTCAAGTTACTTAAGAAATAGCCGTTACAAGAGGGACTCTTTGACCCTCTCGTCTCCCTGAAAGCAGGAAATAAATCTTCCATGTGACAGGTATCCTTCCTGTACTGGGAGGTAGGAAGACATCCTTATCAGCAGAGATAGGGAATTCAGACCAAAAGGTTATCTAAACAAACCTTGTCCCTTCCTTTCTACCTTACTACCCAAGCCCAAACTTTTTCCTTACTAATCGAGCATGTGTGCTCAGTCATGTCTGGCTCAGTATAACGCAATGGACTCTAGCCTGCCAGGCTCCTTTGTCCGTGGGATTTTACAGGCAAGGATACTGGGGTGAGCTGCCATTTCCTCCTCCAGGGAATCTTCCCGACCCAAGGACTGAACCCAAGTCTCCTGCATCTCCTGCATTGGCAGGCAAATTCTTTACACTGAGCCACCTGGGAAGTCCTACTAATTAAGCACCCAAACTTAAATTTCTTTGTTCTGTCAATTCCTCTCAATTTTGTCTGAAAATATAAAAGCTAACTGCTTTGGCCACTTCTTAGGTCCCATTGCTATGAAACTTCTATAAGAATTAATTTTTTTTTCTTTTTCTCCAGCTAATCTATCTTGTATCAATTTAATTATTTGTCCACTCATAAGAACTCAAGAGAGGTAGAGGGGGAAATTACTCCTTCCATGATAGGCTTCACCCTAATTTTGTTTAGTAAAAAATCCTCCAGGTGCTCTCTTTACTTTTGGCCAATAATCTCTGTTTCAAATACATATTGAAATGTCCCATAAAGTGCTTTCAAGAATATTTCATGTAACAAAAATTTATACATTTTGAGGGGTTAATTTTTATTTTTATTTTAGTGAAAAACAACTAACTAATGATTACTTTCTTTGGGGCTGTCCAGGAAGAGGAAATTAAATATAACTTAAACATTCAAAATGAAAAACTATTACCTGATTAAACTACACCTAAATTAATATTTGATTGAAAAAATATTTGAAAAAGTGGCTCAGTTAAAAATGTAAATTTGTTGTCATTTTAGGATCAACATTTGGCACTGTCTGCAACAAACAATTAAGCAGTAAAATTACTTACAAAGTTCTCCATGATTTACCAGGTTCTTTGTTAGAAGGCAACCAGCTTCAAATGAGAGAGTAACTGGTAACAGGAGCTTTAACAAGAAAACCTTTTATCTCACATGATACTCTGAAAATGGGTGGTTCCTGGACTAGCTCAAAGGTCAATAGAGTCCTCAAATATCCAGGTCTCCTTTTTTTTCCCTTCTTCTTTGCCATTCTTAGCAAACTGGCTTTTTATGATCACAAGCTGACTGTCAGAGCCTTGGACATCAAGTCTTCATATAACAGTGTACCTAGCAAGGAGGAATGGAATGGAGAGGCAAAGAGCCTTCTTTACATATAAACTTCCTTCTCTCTCATTCAAGGAAGACAACCTTTCCAGAACTTTCTAATAGACTTTCTCTTTCAGCTCACAGGCAGAGTTGGGTCATGTATCCATACTTAAGAGATTCCCTGGTGGCTCAGCGGGTAAAGAATCCACCTGCAATGAGAGAAACCTGAGCTCCAACCCTGGGTTGGGAAGACCCCCTGGAGAAGGGAACAGCTACCCACTCCAGTATTCTGGCCTGGAGAATTCCATGAACTGCGTAGTCCATGGGGTCACAAAGAGTCGGACATGACTGTGTCTATACTTAGACTAACGACTGGCAAAGAAAAAAGGAGTTAAGATGTACTGAGTTAGACTAGTCATAATTTATCCCCTGGGACTGAGGTGAGACCTGTCTTCCCCGGGCACAGGGCAAGCAAATGGTAACTGAGAAGGCCTCTCAGTGAGAAGAAAGCCTCAGCGTAAACTCTTTGGGTGTAAGAAGGGTAGGCAGCCAAGAATTTCTACAGCGTTGTCTGCACGAAGCACTGCCTACCTCTGCCCCATTCCAGCTAAGGCCGTCCACTTCACACTCAAGTCCTACTTAGCTTCCTGCAGTTTCCAAATACATTTCACAGCTTCCAGATTCTGATCACAACACTTTGTGTGCTGAGAATGTTCTCCACCTTTCCTCCTTGTTCTTCATGGCTGCTCCCTTTTGTAGAGAATCTTTCCAATAACTTGGCCTCTCAGTTCTGTGAGTTCCTATATCCCAGTAACTGAATCTCCCAACCCCACTCAGCCACTTATTTTGTGGCCAGACCCAAGACTGATTAACTGCATCTCCTCCACAATCTCAATTTCCTGTAGCTTCAGCTAAAGGGCAGGTTAATGTTCCTAGCTTACAAAGTAATTCCCATAGTCTAACCTAAATTCATCTATAATGGCTCAGGAAACAAATTCTCCAACTGCAATGCCCGGTTCTATGAACCAGAAGAACAAAAATAAAAACTTCTCTTTCCAGCACTCACAACTGCTGGAGTTCTTTTTGTTTCCATCCCTATGTTAATCTCCATACTTTTGGGGGAGAAAGTTCCAAAGATCCAATGTACTTATGTTTCCTTTCCTGATACTGTCTATGAACTGCTGTCCCTGAATTCCTATAGAAAAACAAGAAGGTGAAAGTGAAAGTCACTCAGTCCTGTCTGCCTCTGCGACCCCATGGACTATAGCCTGCCAGGCTCCTCTGTCCATGGAATTCTTTAGCCAAGAATACTGGAGTGGGTAGCTGTTCCCTCCTCCAGGGCATCTTCCCAACTCAGGAATAAACCCAGGTCTCCGTCATTGCCGGCAGATTCTTAACCATCTGAGCCACCAGGGAAGCCCCATCAAAAACAAGAGAGACGTGTAATTTGCTATTTGAGTCATCTGAAAAAAGTTACCCCTAAGGTAGAAAGTTGTTGCTGTTGTTCAGTTGCTAAGTTGTGTCCGACTCATCGTGACCTCATGGATGGCAGCATGCCAGGCTTCCCTGTCCTTCACTATCTCCCAGAGTTTGCTCAAATTCAGAAAGATAACTGTCGAAATTTCTGGCATGGCAAACTAAGGCCGTTTTTCACAATTCAGCCTGCTCTCTTGTAATCAGTAGAAATTTTGTCTACATTCTAGGACTTAGTTCTTTATCAGTTTTCAGCATTCAGCATAATGATCTTTTTTTTTTTTTTTTTTTGGTCTTTCAGTGGGAAGTTACATGATACTACATTGGGAGCTACTAGCCAGATACCATTTTGTAAAAATATTTTATTTATTTGGCTGTATCGGGTCTTAGTTGCAGGACTTGGGATCTTTCACTGTGGCATGCAGGCTCAAGTGCTCTGCAGCATGTGGGGTCTTAGTTCCCTGATCAGGTATCCAACTGCGTCCCCTACATTGCAAGGTGGATTCTTAATCACTGGACCACCAGGGAAGTCACCAGATACCATTTTAAAACTAAAATTGTTTAGTGTTTACCAAGGTAAAAATTCAGTAAAAATAGTTTAAAACATCTCATAAAAAGTGAAGCCATTTTAGAATATTTTAAGATTCTCCCTATTTACTTCTGTATTTAAAAAGTAAATAAATCAGATTGGGGGTAGGGAATGTATTTTAAACTGCTTCACACATTATGCAAAGAAGGAACCATGAGAAATGAAGAACAAAAATAAAAATATCCCTGGATAAAATCCACGTGTACAGAAGATGATTCAGGATGTTATAAATAACTCATATGAGGTAAAGCAAACATGCAATATTTATATATCATTCTCTGAAGAAAAGACATATTTTATTAATCTTCAAGTTGCTTAGCAGATTAATAATAAAAGCTTAGTACATATTATCAACAAGTCCAACTGCGGGCCCATAGAAAACTCAAATGAGTTTAAGGTGAGTTTGCTTCTTTTTCATCTGATTCATCATCCATAACCTAAAACAAACAAACAAAAAAGAGAATACAAGAATTAAGGAGTAGAAAGTGCTATTTTCCTGATTTTAATATTACTTGCTTACCTAAAATACTCTGCAACAATGCATACCAATCCAGTAAGAATAAATCTATCAACAGCCTCAAAGCACAAGGTTTGCATCAAAATCTGATATTCTGGCAACATAAAAGCAAACTGAATATTAAGTTCAGTTCAGTTCAGTCACTCCGTCGTGTCTGACTCTTTGCAACCCCATGAAACGCAGCACGCTAGGCCTCCCTGTCCATCACCAACTGCTGGAGTTTACCCAAACCATGTCCATTAGGTTGGTGATACCATCCAACCATCTTATCCTCTGTCATCCCCTTCTCCTCCTGCCCTCAATCTTTCCCAGCATCAGGGTCTTTTCAAATGAGTCAGCTATTCGCATGAGGTGGCCAAAGTATTGGAGTTTCAGCTTCAACATCAGTCCTTCCAATGAACACCCAGGACTAATCTCCTTTATGATGGACTGGTTGGATCTCCTTGCAGTCCAAGAGACTCTCAAGAGTCTTCTCCAACACCACAGTTCAAAAGCATCAATTCTTCGGTGCTCAGCTTTCTTCACAGTCCAACTCTCACATCCATACATGACCACTGGAAAAACCATAGCCTTGACTAGATGGACCTTTGTCGGCAAAGTAATGTCTCTGCTTTTTAATACGGTGTCTAGGTTGGTCATAACTTTCCTTCCAAGGAGTAAGCGTCTTTTAATTTCATGGCTGCAATCACCATCTGCAGTGATTTTGGAGCCCAAAAAATAAAGTCTGACACTGTTTCCACTGTTTCCCCATCTATTTCCCATGAAGTGATGGGACCGGATGTCATGATCTTAGTTTGAGCTTTAAGCCAATTTTTTCACTCTCTTCTTTCACTTTCATCAAGAGGCTCCTTAGTTCTTCACTTTCTGCCATAAGGGTGGTATTATCTGCATATCTGAGGTTACTGATATTTCTCCCGGCAATCTTGATTCCAGCTTGTGCTTCTTCCAGCCCAGCAGTTCTCATGATGTACTCTGCATGTAAGTTAAATAAGCAGGGTGCCAAGATACAGCCTTGACGTACTCCTTTTCCTATTTGGAACCAGTCTGTTGTTCCATGTCCAGTTCTAACTGTTGCTTCCTGACCTGCATACAGGTTTCTCAAGAGGCAGGTCCAGGTGGTCTGGTATTCCCATCTCTTTCAGAATCTTCCAGTTCATTGTGATCTACACAGTCAAAGGCTTTGGCATAGTCAATAAAGCAGAAGTAGATGTTTTTCTGGAACTCTCTTGCTTTTTCGATGACCCAGCAGATGTTGGCAATTTGATCTCTGGTTCCTCTGCCTTTTCTAAATCCAGCATGAGCATCTGGAAGTTCACGGTTCACGTATTGCTGAAGCCTGGCTTGGAGAATTTTGAGCATTACTTTACTAGTGTGTGAGATGAGTGCAATTGTGTGGTAGTTTGAGCATTCTTTGGCATTGCCTTTCTTTGGGACTGGAATGAAAACTGACCTTTTCCAGTCCTATGGCCACTGCTGAGTTTTCCAAATTTGCTGGCATATTGAGCGCAGCACTTTCACAGCATCGTCTTTTAGGATTTGAAATCGCTCAACTGGAATTCCATCACCTCCACTAGCTTTGTTCGTAGTGATGCTTTCTAAGGCCCACTTGACTTCACATTCCAGGATGTCTGGCTCTAGGTGAGTGTGAGTGATCACACCATCGTGATTATCTGGGTCGTGAAGATCTTTTTTGTACAGTTCTTCTATGTATTCTTGCCACCTCTTCTTAGTATCTTCTGCTTCTGTTAGGTCCATACCATTTCTGTCCTTTATCGAGCCCATCTTTGCATGAAATGTTCCCTTGGCGTCTCTAATTTTCTTGAAGAGATCTCTAGTCTTTCCCATTCTACTGTTTTCCTCTATTTCTTTGCACTGATCGCTGAGGAAGGCTTTCTTACCTCTCCTTGCTATTCTTTGGAACTCTGCATTCAAATGGGTATATCTTTCCTTTTAGCCTTTGCTTTTCGCTTCTCTTCTCTTCCCAGCTATGTGTAAGGCCTCCTCAGACAGCCATTTTGCTTTTTTGCATTTCTTTTTCTTGGGGATGGTCTTGATTCCTGTCTCCTGTACAATGTCACAAACCTCCATCTATAGTTCATCAGGCACTCTGTCTATCAGATCTAGTCCCTTAAATCTATTTCTCACTTCCACTGTATAGTCATAAGGGATTTGATTTAGGTCATACCTGAATGGTCTAGTGGTTTTCTCCACTTTCTTCAATTTAAGTCTGAATTTGGCAATAAGGAGTTCATGATCTGAGCCACAGTCAGCTCCCGGTCTTGTTTTTGCTGGCTGTATAGAGCTTCTCCATCTTTGGCTGCAAAGAATATAATCAATCTGATTTCGGTGTTGACCATTTGGTGATGTCCATGTGTAGAGTCTTCTCTTGTGTTGTTGGAAGAGGGCATCTGCTATGCCCAGTGCATTCTCTTGGCAAAACTCTATTAGCCTTTGCCCTGCTTCATTCTGTACTCCAAGGCCAAATTTACCTATTACTCCAGGTATCTCTTGACTTCCTACTTTTGCATTCCAGTCCCCTATAATGAAAAGGACATCTTTTTGGGTGTTAGTTCTAAAAGGTCTTATAGGTCTTCATAAAACCGTTCAACTTCAGCTTCTTCAGCATTACTGGTCGGGGCATTGACTTGGATTACTGTGATATTGAATGGTTTGCCTTGGAAATGAACAGAAATCATTCTGTCATTTTTGAGATTGCATCCAAGTACTGCATTTTGGACTCTTTTGTTGACTATGATGGCTACTCCATTTCTTCTAAGGGATTCTTGCCCACAGTAGTAGATATAATGGTCATCTGAGTTAAATTCACCCATTCCAGTCCATCTTAGTTCACTGATTCATAAAATGTTGATGTTCACTCTTGTCATCTCCTGTCTGACCACTTCCAATTTGCCTTGATTCATGGACCTAACATTCCAGGTTCCTATGCAATATTGCTCTTTATAGCATCGGACCTTGCTTCTATCACCAGTCCCATCCACAACTGGGTGTTTTTTTTGCTTTAACTCCATCCCTTCATTCTTTCTGGAGTTATTTCTCCACTGATCTCCAGTAGCATATTGGGCAGCAAGTTAGTTAAAACATTGGTCTCTGTTCCTTGTTCCAAAGAAGGTTTCCAAAAGCAGAGTCTCAGGTGGACAAAGAGGACTAGCATGATGAACTGGTATTTCCTAGCTCTGTGACTAATATATAGAATTGACTTTTTTTGCTTTTATTTCAAAAGCATCTTATCTCCTTAAGCATAGTCCTAGGGAAATATACCAAATTGTTATTGCAAAAATATGTATTAGAAAAATGAATCCCTAAAAAAGGTAAAGAAACTATACCTTTATAGTTGCTAGAAAATATACTAGCAACGAATTATGTTGGTCTTACTCAGATAAAAGTTCATTTTAAACCTTAGAAAAATATGAAGATTTTCATTTCAAGTAAGTTACGGAAAAATACCAATGAATACTTGAAGGAAAAAATGAAAGGATTAGTATCTTTTCATAAGTTAATATATTACTCAGGTAATAATAACCAACTCCTCTGGAAAAGAAAAGGGTTATATAAACTTAAGACTATTTTTTATCTTAACCACACCTACTATAATTAAAACTCAGGTTTATAATCCTACTGCCAATTCATCACCCAACCCTGGACAAGTGAATAAAAACCTTCCTTTGTCAATCTAGCAAAGTGTTAACTATTTTTTTAAAAGGCATACAGAGGATAATGGGGTCAAAATTAATTTTTTAAAAATCTAGATGAATCTGGTTCTGATATGAGACAATCAATTCCCTCATAGTTTCTTTTGGGCTGAGTAAGAAATGGATATTTACTTTCAAGGAACTGATACATTTATATCCAATCTCAGCAACATCCAATCAAAAAAATTCTGTCAATCAACTTCTATTTTAGGCAAAATATTCCTAAATTTGGAATAATGTTTCTAAATATTTAATGAAAACTATGTAAACAACATGTACAACACACAAGGCTAAGTGTTACAGAAGAACACAGAGACCTAGGTACGATTATAAATCTCTCAAGGAACTTATCCATTACCAGAATGCTGAAACAGACACACAGAAGCTTTGCAAAAAAGAAGAGCTTAACTCCAACTGAAGAACTAATAAGAACTTCAAAGAAGAGATGGCATGTATTGTACCACAGGGACAGGTTTAAGTACTGCCCAGAAAAGAGTGAGTCTCATGGGAGCTGAGAGATGATGCCCTCTACTTAAAGGCACAAAATTACCTGAAGCGTTTTTTCAAATTTTTAATTTCCATATACTCTTTCCTTCCTTGATAGTCGCTCTCCATAAGGCCTTGCCTCTTGGTTGAGAATTACTGCAGTGAAGGTCACTACTGCTGAAAAAAATACTGGTACTATATTCCTTAGATATCTTTGGGCAGGAAAAAAATGTCGACATCAGGCTATAAATAAAGTTCTAAAACTCTATCTATAACTGTACTTTGTACAACAAAGTATGATTCTTTGAAGAGCTTCTTGCCTGCATGTTTAAGAACAAGAAGTATTTAAATGTGAAGTAGTGGAGGGGCTCCCCTCGTGGTACAGTGGATGAGAATCCACCTGCCAATGCAGGGGACACGGGTTCAATCCCTGGTCCGGGAGGATCCCACATGCTGTAAAGCAACTAAATCTGTGCGCCACAACTACTGGGCCTGTGCTCTGGAACCTACGAGCCCCTACTACTGCAGCTTGCATGCCCAAGAGCCCATGCTTTGCGACAAGAGAAGCCACCGCAGTGAGAAGCCTGTGCACCAAAATGAAGAGCAGCTCTTGCTCATTTCAACTAGAGAAAGCCCGCACACAGCAACAAAGACTCAGTGTGACCAAATATCAATTAATTAAAAAAAATATGAAGTAGTAGAGCTCTTCCACTAAAGACTTGTAAATGTCATCTATAAAATTCCATGATGTTTCCCTTTCATAATTTTTCTACAGCCAGAACAGCAATATGCCCTCTGTTTCCCAAGTACAAAATGGAAGTGACTTATTTAATATTAACAAACTGTGTTATTAGAAAATAAATGAGGTAATATTTAGAAAACTGCTGGGCACATAGCAGGGAATTATTAACACTAAAGATAATTCTCAAAGAAGGAGCCTGATAATAATGGTAACACAATGATATAGCAGTTGAAGAAAATGTCAGGTCATGAATTTCTTTTCTTTCCAAAAAATTCATTTTAATATTAAATCTAAACTGTCATACAATATTGGCATACCTGTTCTACGCCTTCTACTTCTGGAATATAAAACTGCAGCATGTTCTGAATTCCATTTTTCAGAGTAATGATTGAACTGGGGCAGCTGGTACAAGAACCTTGGAGTTTCAGCTGTACAATGCCATCTTCAAAGCCTTTATAGATTACATCTCCTCCATCTTCCTGCACAGTTGGCCTGTAGACACAGAATATTTGTGATATATTTAAAATAATAGAAGTTTCTATTGAAAAAACTTAATACAACATAGAGCTTAGATTTTATATTAATAAATACACAAATTTAGAGTCACTTTTATAAACAAGAATAACAACAGTTAGTAGCTAGCCTCATTTGTAACTTTCAGATAAAATGCCAATTCATTCATACAGAAACTTTATCTGCTTATTGCATCTTAATCTTGTTTATCATTTCAGATTTCAAATTTCCTAATAATTATACTGATTACCTAAGATATACTCATTCACTTCTTTTAAGTAAATGGAGGGAGACTGACATGTGCTGGCTTTTTTTTTCCAGTTAAAACTTTTCACTGAAATATAAATAATTCAAAAAAATGCATAAAGCACGTATATCAATTCAGTAAATTTTAACAAACTGAACATATATTTGTTCTAGACCAAGAAACAGAACACTGGAACCCCAGAAGTCCCCCCATCCTTCCTTTTTTACCCCTCCTCCGAACCAAAGGTAGCCATTATCCCAACTGCTATCACCCCTGACAAATTCTGCCTGCTTTGTAACTTTATAGTTTATAAACATAAATTCTATTTAGAAAACACAAAGTATTAACTTTTCTAATCTGGCTTCTTTTTCTCTTTGCAAGATTCACCTACATTGTGGCATAGAGTAATAGTTCATTCAATCTCACTGCTGCAGAGTATTCCATTAAGTGAATATGCCAGGATTTATCGATTCTTTTTTTAATATCTATTTTTTACTTATTTATCTCTTTGGCTGCTCTGGATCTTAGCTATAGCATGTGGGATCTAGTTCCCTGACCAAGGATTGAACCTGGGTCCCCTGCATTGGGAGTATGGAGTCTTAGCCACTGGACCACAAGGGAAGGACTCATTCTATTGTTGATGGACATCTGGGTTAATACCAGCTTTTGGCTTTTACAAATGGCACAGCTATGGAGATTCTTGCAAATTTCCTATAGCATACTAATAAACTACAACTGGCAATGTACCCAAGAGTGAAACTGCTCATCAAGAATATGTATATGTCCAGATTTAGTAGGTACTGTCATATGGTTTCCCAAAGTTATTCAAACTTATATTCCCACCAGCAGTACACAAGAGTTCCTGTTGCCCCACAAACTTGCCAGAAATTGGTGTTGTCAGTTTTAATACTTTTAATCATTCCAGTGGATCTGCAGTGATATTTCATTACAGTTTTAACCTGAATATCCATAATGAGGTTGAGTACTTTTTCATGTTTACTGTCATTTGGTTATTGTCTTTTATGAATTGCTACTCCAGTGCTTTTGTGAAGAGACTGCTCCAGTCTCTATTTGATTGTCTTTTTCTTAACATTATATAAGAGATTTTAAATATATTCTGACATACATATTATAAATATCTTCTATTCTGTGCTTTGCTTCTTCATGGTAAATGATATCTTTTGATGAAGAAGTCTTATTTTTATTATAGTCTACTTTATGCCTTTCTCTTTAAGTTTTCTTATGTCTTGTAAAAAAAATTTTGCCTATCCAAAAGTCATGCAGATATTGTATTTTAAATTTCCTTTGTGATTTCTTTGTTGACCATTGGTGTTTTTGAAGAGCACTGTTTAGTTTCCAAATATATATAGATTGTGTAGATACCTTTTGGTAATTGACATCTAGCTTAATCTAACTGTAGAAAATAATATTTTCAATGATTTCAATCCATAAAATTTGTTCAAGGTTGCTTTATGATTCAGAATATAGTCCCACTTAGTAAATCTTCCATGTATACTTGAAAAAAAATAAGTACTTTGTTCTTGCTGGGTGTAATGTTTCATGTGTGTCAATTTAGTCGGGTTTGTTAATTATGTGTATAAAACTCTCATATCTTGACTCATCATTGTATGTGTTTGCTCTACTTGTTACTGAGAGAGATGTGTTGGTCTTCCACTGTAATTGTGGATTATCTATTTCTCATTTTAGTTCTGTCAAATATTCTTCATCTATTCTGAAGCTCAGATATGCAGATGACACCACCCTTATGGCAGAAAGTGAAGAAGAACTAAAGAACCTCTTGATGAAAGTGAAAGAGGAGAGTGAAAAAGTTGGCTTAAAGCTCAACGTTCAGAAAACTAAGATCATGGCATCTGGTCCCATCACTTCATGGGAAATAGATGGGGAAACAGTGGAAACAGTGTCAGACTTTATTTTTTTGGGCTCCAGAATCACTGCTGATGGTGACTGCAGCCATGAAATTAAAAGACGCTTACTCCTTGGAAGGAAGGTTATGGCCAACCTAGATAGCATATTTAAAAGCAGAGACATTACTTTGCCAACAAAGGTCCGTCTAGGTAAGGCTATGGTTTTTCCAGTGGTCATGTATGGATGTGAGAGTTGGACGGTGAAGAAAGCTGAGTGCCGAAGAATTGATGCTTTTGAATTGTGGTGTTGGAGAAGACTCTTGAGAGTCCCTTGGACTGCAAAGAGATCCAATCAATCCATCCTAAAAGAAATCAATCCTGGGTGTTCATTGGAAGGACTGATGTTGAAAGTGAAACTCCAATACTTTGGCCACCTCATGAGAAGAGTTGACTCACTGGAAAAGACTCTAATGCTGGGTAGGATTGGGGGCAGGAGGAGAAGGGGACGACAGAGGATGAGATGGTTGGATGGCATCACCAAGTCGATGGACATGGGTTTGGGTAGACTCCAGGAGTTTGTGATGGACAGAGAGGCCTGGCGTGCTGCGATTCATGGGGTCGCAAAGAGTCGGACACGACTGAGTGACTGAACTGAACTGATTCTGAAGCTGTTATTAGATGCATATGTTTAAAACTAGTGTATATTCCTCACAGAAATTATGCTTTTATTATTATGAAAGATTTCTCTTTATTGCTAGTACTGTCTTTAGCTATAAAGTATATTTTGTCTGATATCTGTACAACTATACCAGCTTTCTCTTATCCATTCCTTGCATGCTATGTATTTCTCCGTCTTTCTACTTTCAACCTTTCTTTGTTCTTATAGTTAAGCTATGTATCTTATAGGCAGTATATAGCTTTTTTCAATAGGCAATCTGACAATTTTATTTCTTGTTAATTAACCTATGTACATTAAAATATAATTACTAATATATTGGGTTTATAGGACCATCTTATTATTTATCACTTTGCATTATTTTGGATTAAACAAGTATTACCTTATTATTATTCTACTTTACCCCTCTATTGAATTTTGATTATATGGTCTTTTACTGAGAAGGCACTGGCAACCCACTCCAGTACTCTTGCCTGGAAAATCCCATGGATGGAGGAGCCTGGTAGGCTGCAGTCCATGGGGTCGCTAGGAGTCGGACACGACTGAGTGACTTTACTTTAACTTTTCACTTTCATGCATTGGAGAAGGAAATGGCAACCCACTCCAGTATTCTTGCCTGGAGAATCCCAGGGACAGGGGAGCCTGGTGGGCTTCCATCTATGGGGTCGCACAGAGTCGGACACGACTGAAGCGACTTAGCAGCAGTAGCAGTAGCAGTAGCAGGTCTTTTACTATTGATTGTTTATGAGATGCCTACTTGATTTCTTAGACTCTAATATAGATTAGTGCAGACTTCCTAGGTGGCTCAGTGGTAAAAAATTCGCCTGCCAACACAGAAGATGCAAGTTTGATCCTGGGTTGGGATGATCCACTAGAGAAGGAAATGGCAACCCAATTCAGTATTCTTTGCCAGGAAAATCCCATGGACAGAGGAGCCTGGCAGGCTACAGTCCATAGAGTCTCAAAGAGTCGGACATGACTAAGCACACACAGGACAGCAAAATAAATTAGTACTTTTATTAATTCCCAGATAATGCCAAGAATGAAGAACACTTACTCTTATACTCATCACCTTATACATTTTTGTCACATATTTAAATTCTACATATATTAAAAAGCCTACAGGATATTGTGAGACTTTTTTTGGTCACATATTCTATGTCTATCATTTTTTGGGGGCTGTATTTTCCATTCTCTTTTCTGTGCTTTAGCTGGATATTTTCTACTGCCCTATTAATACATTCTAGTACATTAATCTTCTCTCCAACAGTATCCAATGTGACATTCAACGAACCTAATGAGTTCTTAAGTTTAGCTATTGTATATTTTAGTTTCAGAATTACTTTTTCTTATAGATTCCAGTCTTCTGATGAAATTCATCTGAATTTCCATTTTCTCTAACGTTTTATTCACAACTGTTTTAAAGATCATGTTTGATAACTCTCACATCTAGGTTATCAATGGATTTGTTTTATTTTCTGTTGGTTCAGTTTCCAAATTCTATGCCTAGTAATTTTGGGGGCAATAAATGATGGACAACGTATATGAAGAACTAAAGTGACTTGGGATTATATTATACTAGAAAGGGTTCATCCTATCTTGTGGCAGCAGCTTAACCCTCTGTGGAATTAAGTTCATTCAATATTGGCCTATAGTTCCATAAGGTTTGGTCTACCTCTGGCTTGTCTCTTTCAAGGGTATAGTCCTCTAGAGAACCCAACTAAGAGCCTGGATGTTCTTTGAGGCCCCACTCTCCTTGACAGATCCTAAACTCCAACTTTTATCACCCCCGGCACCATAAAACTGCCAAATTCTGCTCAGGTTTTCAACTGTCTTTTGTTTCACTTCTTAGTCTCTTCCCTTCCACAGCTAAAAACAAGTGCCTTGTGGGGAGAAGCTCTGAGTGCTAAGGCTTACATTTTTCTTTCCTCTGGGGTCTTGCTCCTTAAAGTCAAAGCTTCATTCTTCCAAATTGCAACAAATTTGCTGAAAGTTAACACAGTTTCTCTGTTTCTCAGTGGCTGCTCTTGGCCCACCTTCTCATATTCTAACCTCACACCAAGAATGAGTAAATACCCCAACAGAAGCTTCAGTGTGCTTCCCCTCTCTACAGAATCTTATTTGCTCTGGCAGCTATATCATACTGCCCAACAAAAAATTTTTTGTGTATTTTACCTAGATTTTTTTGGAACTCTCAGCAGGACCATTGGTTTACTATAGGCAAAAGTGGGGCAGCAGCCTGAAAAGAGGTACTCCTCTCCTCACAGTTCTCCTAAACACTGTTAAGTCATTTTCTTCTAAGAAATTTGGTATTATAATATCAAACCCAAATAGTGACCATGAAAGATAGATTACATAAATTACTGACTATATTTAGATAGAGTGTTATAAATTTTGGAGGGACCTTTCCTGGTGGCTCAGATGGTAAAGAAACTGTAGACTTTAAAATTCAATTTCTATGGTTACCTATTTTGTTTACATTAACTTATACTTGTTTTGGAACTCTACTACAACCTCAGAGACAACCAAAAATTTATTGCTACACTGTAGTATGATCTCCGGTATAAAGACAACACATACCGTATTCTAGTATCTAACAATTCCTTAATCATTGCCACAACTTCATCATCATCTTCAGATCCTAGAAACAATTACAAATAAAACATATCAACAAAAGAAATTTTATATCCATGCAAGTACAAATATTAAAATAAAGTGATTTTAACTTAATGTCTCATTAAAAAAATAAAAGCATAGAACATGTAACTTGGTATAGTGAAATAAGTGATATGGGGGAAATGGAAGCATCATTCATTTGATTCTCCAAAGAAAACCTAAGGCGCACTGATCAACATTTGGTGATAACTATGAATATACTGAAATAACGTGATCTACTAATGATGTTAGGGTTTTAATTTTTTGGCCAATATATTTGTAAACTTTCATCCTTCTCAAGGATTGAAAAGGAGCAAAGAAAAGACATTGTCTGGATCTTGATGAAAACTTTGAGACAAAAAGGCACTTTTTAAGTTTTTTTTAACTACTTTATAAGTTAAATTTTTAATTCTTCAATTTAGTGGTTTTCATGATGACAATCATACTAAGTACAGATATAAGCCTTATGGAAATTCTAAAATGTTCTACAAATCTGAACAAAAATCTGGTTTTTTCATTTTGTTTCTTTTTTTTTTTTAATTTATTTAATATTTTGTGTTTAGCTACACTGGGTCTTCATTGCAGCACGTGGGCTTTCTCTGGTTGCAGGGAGCAAGCGCTACTATCCAGTCGTGCTGCATGAGTTTCTCACTGCAGTGGCTTCTCTTGCTTTGGAGCATGGCCTTTAGCATGCATGGGCTCAGTAGCTGCAGTGCAGGGGCTTAGCTGCTCCGAGACATGTGGAATCTTCCCAGTCCAGTGATCAAACCCACATCCCCTGCATTGGCAGGCTGATTCTTAACCACTGGACCACCAGGAAAGTCCATTTTTGTTTTCCTTTTTACTTTGTAAGGTTATAGACATATCTTCACATATGTCTATTTTTAGGTTTTACATTTATTTGGAAAAAAAATCTCTTTATCACTGGGAAAACTAAAAATGCAGCTAATTCAAATTACATTGTGACAAACACTGGGATTCTGGCAACACTATAAATACCAACATATTAATATTAAATTATATCAACTTTGATTTTTTTAATAAAATAAACAGAATATAATTAAAATTCTCTTACATCAGCAAACCTAAGTTTCTTTTGCCATCATCACTTCTATAGGCAACCACTATCATTAGTTTAGTATATATCCTCCTTCAGTACATGTTTGCATTTACATGTCTATATTTACACTCACTGTTGTATATCTTGCTTTTTTCTATTTAATACAGACCTAAAAGGTTTTTCCATATCAGCATATAAAGATATGGCTCAATTTTCAAAATAAGTGCATAGTAATTTTTGTATGAATTTGTCTTCATCTGGCTAGTTTTTAAATCATTTGTTTCCAGTTTGCTGCTATTTCTAATAATCCTGCTACTTATACATTCGTGCAAAGTATTCATCAGTGTACTTTTGCAAGTATGAGGTAAATTTCTAGTTCTGGGTCAACAGCCTTGTGTATTTTTACATTTTGGCAGAGGTAGTCAAAGGCTCTCAAAATGATATATCAGTTTCACATATATATCTATCAAGAACACACGTATTATTTAAAATTTGCATAAATTGTATATTTGTAAGAATATGTAAATAAACTCTTCAGTCTCCTTTTACCACTTAATATTTTTTATATCTTTTCACATCGGTATCTCCTAATCAAGCTCACTCCTTTTAACTGCTAACATATTTTTTAAATATTTCAATGAACATGTTGAAATATGTTTGAAATATGTTGAAATATACTTCCACATGTTTGTTGTCTTGTGTACATTTATCAGACTCATTTAGAGTATATATCTAGAAGTTAAACTGTATCATTTAAAGGCGATTATACAAATGTTTGTGTGTGTGTGTGTGTAGACATATGTGCACACATGCATGCTTAGTCACTCAGTCGTGTCTGACTCTTTGCGGCTCCATGGACTGCAACCTGCCAGGCTCCTCTGTCCATGGGATTCTCCAGGCAAGAAAACTGGGGTAGTTATATCTTTAATAGTTTAGAAATGATTCTAAAGTAATTAAGGCAGAAAGTTAACTTCTGTTAAATCTGAGAGAAGGGCAAACTGGTGAGCATTATATTATTTTGAAAACCATATAAATATTATGTTATATTATACTATACTATAATATTATAATATAACAAATAATTATAGTTTGAAATTTTTATAGTTGAAATTTTTAGTTTTTTATAATATATTCCATGTAAACACACGTTTTATAAAATGATGGGTAAAACTAGTATACATGAGGTTTTATCCCCTCTGGAATTGGTTCCAGAGCTAAATATAGTATAATGACAAAAATCTGTTTCCCATGCTTTCAGAAATCAAGACAAATGTGAAGAAACTAGAACAATTTTTTTAAAAAGCTAAATATTAATTACCAACACATTACCTGCTTCTCCTGAAGGTGTTTCCTCAGTAACTAAAGGTAAGCCAGATGCAAAGAAATCCATAATTGTAGCATAGATATCTGGTTTCAGTAAATTCCAGTCTAATTCTTCATTCTCCTGTAAATATTTGAAGGAAAATATTACATTTTCATCCAAGAGCAAAGACAAATACAAAACAATACTTTGAATCTTTTAGGACTCTTTCCCTATTTATATTCTATAACATGCAACAGCACTCATTTCTGGAAAATATGTCAGTTACTTGAGGAGCTGGCTTATAATGACTTTTAAAAGATACAATCTTAGAACATATCCCATTCAATCATTTATCAAACCTGTATTAAGTGTGGTGTGTGTACATGCCCTGTACAGGGGATATCAAAATGATTAAATGATACTTTTTCATTAGGTAAAAAGAGTTGGATTCTATGTTTAGAGTGGATAATAAACAGACTTCCCATTCTTTTAATAAAATAGGATATAACTGCTTGATGAACTATACAGGATAGCCTATAACTATTAAAAAAAATTCAACGTATGTATATTACTTAAGAGCATTGAAGACGTAACTGTTGAACCCAAACTATAACATGTCTCATCTATGGCTACTGTGCTAGAGGACTTTGGACTGTCAACAAGACTGGTATCCTTAAGAAACAATCCATAGCTTTCCTTGGTGCGCAGTGGATAGAAATCTGCCTGCCAGTGCAGGGGACATTGGTTCGACCCTGGTCCAGGAAGATTCCATATGTCTTGCAGCAACTAAACCCACGGGCCACAAACTACTGAGCCTGTGCTCTAGAGTCCATGAGCTGTAACTACTGAACTCATGTACTGCAACTACTGAAGCCCACACACCGCAAGGAAGAGCGGCCGCTGCTTGCTGCAACCAGAGAAAGCCCACACAAACCAACGAAGACCCAGTACAGTAAAAAATAAAAATAAGTAAATCAGTAAGAGTAATTCTTCCAAACTGCTTAAGAGGAGTTCATTGAATACTTTCGATTTTGATGCAAAACTGGACAGGAGATTAAGTTCAGCGCATATATATCAACTATAGAGTTAAAAGAACATGCAGTTTAAATTTAAATAATTCATTTCTCATTAATCTAGTACACTTAAAAATGAAAGTCTTTTATAACAAATATGATCTCAGATGTTGGATGGGTATAGCATATTTAGCTTGATTTTTTGACATTAAGAGATTATTCAAGTGTTGCAGAAGTATACAACCCACTGCTCTCATCTGTGAAGCTCTAAAGTGTCACTGTGGGATGGCAGGCTGACATAAAAATGTGCCAGGTGCCATTTTATAAATGCTCACTGTGAAAGAAGACAAATATTCAATCATTCCATTGGTCATACATATATGTATATATTTGATATAAATTAATACATATATATTTGATCATTTATTTGCTTCTCTTTGTACTCTATCAATGTAAGCTAAGAATTAGTAAAAACAATACTTAGAAGACTAAATTTTACTCCTGCCAAGGTTGAGTCTTGGACACTGCATTTAACTCTCTGAAGCTTATGTTTTTCTTTCTTGAAATACAAGGGATCTAGAAGTTAATTCCAACTTGAGAATTCTATTAAATAATTATCTTGAGAAATATGAGAAGTAAACTTGAGATTTTTAATAACAGTATGTGTAAAACACATTAAGAATGGATATTCTGGAGAGCAGCACTGGACTCAGAAAAAAACAAAAGTACATCACATCTTGTTTTATATAATTTTATGCTTACCTTTGTGACAGTAATGAAATCTGGTCCAAAAAAGACACTTTTTACCCCCTCAATCCTAAATAACTGCCTGTGAAAAAATAAAAATTGAGAGATAATAACTTAGTTGTGTCTGATACTTTTGCAACCCCGTGGACTCTAGCCCACCAGGTTCCTCTGTCCATGGGATTTCCCAGGCAAGAATACTGGAGTGGCTTGTCATTTCCTTCTCCAGGGGATCTTCCCAACCCAAAAATTTAACCCTCTCCTGCATTGCAGGTGGATTCTTTACCTCTGAGCCACTGGGGAAGCCCTGGGGAATAACAAAATAGATTGGGAATAACCATACAGTATATCAGATCTTCCCCAATGTCTCAGTGGTAAAGAATCCACTTGCAATGCAAGAGACGCAGGTGATGTGGGAAAATCCCCTGGAGGAGAAAATGGCACTCCAATTGCTTGCTAAGTCACCTCAGTGTGTCCGACTCTGTGCGACCCCATAGATGGCAGCCCAGCAGGCTCCGCCGTCCCTGGGATTCTCCAGGCAAGAACACTGGAGTGGGTTGCCATTTCCTTCTCCAAAGCATGAAAGTGAAAAGTGAAAGTGAAGTCGCTCAGTCATGTCCGACTCTTCGCGACCCCATGGACTGCAGCCTACCAGGCTCCTCCATCCATGGGATTTTCCAGGCAAGAGTACTGGAGTGGGGTTCCATTGCCTTCTCCAATGGCACTCCAATATTCTTGCCTGGGAAATCTCATGGACAGTCTGGCCCAGGGTTACAGTTCAAAGGGCTGCAAAGAGTGGACAGGACTGAGTAACTGAGCACACACATACTTTGTATCAACAGTATTACTTGGCAGTAAGGAGAAATGAACTACAGATCCATACAAGAACAAGGATGACTCTCAAAATCATCATACTAAATGAAAGAAGCCAAACACAAAAGACTATATGGTTCCATTTATATGAAACTCTAGAAAAAGCAAAACAGTAGTAGATGGTTAGATAGCATTACTGATTCAATGGACATGAACATGGGCAAACTCCAGGAGATAAGTGAGGGATAGGGAGCCTGGTGTGCTGCAGTCCATGAGGTTGCAAAGAGTTGGACAGAAGTTAGCAATTGAACAACAACAGGGTAAGAAGATCAACAGTTACCAGGGTGGGAGATGTATTAACTCTCCTTTTGGGGTGATCATTTCACAATGTGAATGTGTATCAAATCATCACACTGTATACCTTAAACTTATACAATGTTTATGACAATTACCTCTCACAGAAGCTAGAAAAAACACTGCTATTGGATTAATTGATCACTTTTGGTTTTATCTTTTTTTAATTGGATAATTGTTTTACAAAGTTGTGGTTTCTGCTGTCTGACAGTATGAATCAGCTGTGAGTATACATATATCCCCTCCCTCCTAGAAGACATTTTTTAATAAAATTTTAAAAATTAAGTCATTGCCATAAACAAAAAGTTACCAGGGAGGTGAAGCAAGAAGAGACTGAAAACAAAGGGAAGCAAGAAGAGACTGAAAACAAAGGGAAATGAGGGATCTTTTGCTGTGATAAAAATGTTTTATATTTGTATTTTTTTGGTGGATACACAATTGTATATACTTACCAAAACTCAATGAATTGTACACTTGAAATTGGTGAATTTTATTGTATGTAAATTATACTTCAGTAAAGCTAATTTCTGAGAGAAAGAGGGGGAGATTGTAATTTGAAAAACCCTTCAAAGAATTTTGAAATACAGCCTCCCTCCCCAATCACTGATACATGTACCTCACCTAGCAGACACTAGAGCAGTACCCTTTTCCCCTAACTTTAGGAATAAAAGCTGACATACACCAAGGAAGGTCACAGTTCTCCTTTTCTTTGTCTACCATTGCAAGAATGTTATCAAAATTACTGCTTTGAAATTGTTTAGGAATTTTTCTGAAACAATGTCAGCTGGGTCCTTTACACAACCACTTAACGTTAAATCTGCAAGTCATCACAAAGTTTTCGGTTGCAGCTTATGATCCAATAAATCAAAACACAGACCTCTAAGTAGGACCCTTGATTAGCACTATAAGCAAAGCTTTTTTTTCCCCCAAATGAAAGCACGCTGCAAAAGAATACACCTGATCTATGTCAGGGGATGCAATGGTCAAGAATCAGTTTGCCAATACAGGAGACGCAAGGGGTGGGGGTTCAGTTCCTGGGTTGGGAAGATCCCCTATAGTAGGAAATGGCAACTCGCTCCAGTATTGTTCCCTAGAGAATCCCATGGACAGACGAGCCTGGCAGGCTATATAGTCCACAGGGCTGCAAAGAGTCAGGCACGACTGAGCAACTGAGCACACACGGGCCATATCATGGAGACTACTTGGAGGAAAGAGTTCAGAAGTTCTGTCCCTAAAAGAAAGAAAAAGCTGAAACAGCAGTTTCAAGCATTATTGTACATGCTTTGTCATTTAGGTTATTTTCCTTGGGACAATTTCAACTCATCAATGTCCAAAACAAAATATGATACCTAGAACTGAACATACTCCCCCAAAGGTAGTCTAACTTGTTCTGAATACAAAAACTATTACCTCTCTTATGCTGGACACTAGGACTCTGTTCAAGTTTGACTGACTTTGTTAAGCATATTTCTAACATAATTGAGAGGTCAGATTCTTCTATCCCATAACTGTGCTAGGCATTTAAAAAATTTAAGCACACAGTTTAATATTAATTCTTGTTAGATTTTATCTTATTTGCTTTCACCTATCATTCCAGCCTAATAAAACTTTTTAAAATGTCTCTGAATTTTGTCATCCAACAGATAAGCAAATCCTATCATCTGAAAAACTGATAATTATATATTATTAATGTTGCTGGTTTTAAAAATGTCCTGAATAAACATGCCAACTACAGATTCAGAGCCCTTTCACATGTCCTTAGAGGCAGGTCTACCCTCTGCTTGTATTTCTTCATCTTCTCTATGGGGACAGGAAAAAACAAGTCAAATGCCTCCCTGAAGTCAGACATATTACTGTTTACTCATTCATTCAACTAATATTTGAATACAGAGTAACAGACACCGTTCTAAGCATTAGGGACACAATGACCAGTAGGACAGACTGGTTTCCATCCTCATGTTTAAAGCAAAAAATATTCTCTGCTAAACAAAAATAAGATTGACTGAAGATAACAAATTCTGTAAACCCAAGAAATGGGTGACTTCCAAAAGATTAATTTGAAAAGGGTTTTGGCCAATTGAACATCTGATAGAAATCATCTCCAACCAATCTATAACTGAATCAATTTTGGCTTTTTTATTTTTACATTTTTAAAAATACTAAATGTGTGAGCTCATATTTGATGTACACATTTCAAACTATTGGGCTTTCCTAATAGCTCAGCTGGTAAAGAATCACCTGCAATGCAGGAGACCCTGATTCGATTCCTGGGGCGGGAAGATTCCTTGGAGAAGGGAACGGCTACCCACTCCAGTATTCTGGCCTGGAGAATTCTCTGTTATCAGTTTGATATACATTCTTCCATACCTTTTTTGTCAGTGCATTTTTGTGTTTTGTTTTCATACACATAATAACACATAATGTATTCACTGTTTTGCAACTTGCTTTCTTCACTAATAGTATGTCTTAGATGTCACTCTATAACAGTAAATATGGTTCCTCCTCATCCTTTTCAATATCTGTGGGCTATGAATGGACAAAGTTTATCTAACTATCCATACTGATGAATATTTAGATTGTTTCTAACTTACTACCATTATCAACAAGGCTACAATGAACACCACTGCACACACCTTATGTATATACATGGTAATTCTTTCAGGTAGTGTTTTTCAAACCCACCAGTAAGTTGTAAAATCAATTATGTAGTAACCAGGATTTTATTCAATAAAACAAAACAGGAAAGAATAATATAAAAAGCACAAGAAAGGAAATATAACCAAGTTTCATATCTTATAAAGGCAAAAATGGCCCCATCAAACACTTGTTTCATATATATATACACACACATATGTATGTGATTCATATATATACACACATATGTATACACAGATATATCTTTGTATCTATATGCATATGTGTGTACGTGTATAGTGCATCATAATATAAAATATTTCTTACTGTAGCTTGTATTAAAAAGCACAAAAAACAAATGCTCTAAGATATCTTCCAAGAAGTAGCACGTTTAGGTCAAAGGAAATTTGCACACTGATTAACTAGAAACTTTAAAAACCATTCTTGAGATAAGCATATTTCTGCCTCCCCTAAATGAGACACATAAAATGGTTGTGTGTATACAGAAGTAGTTATCCAAGTTTTATTTTCTCAATATCCCTGGCAATCAGTATCAGACTTAGGTTACCAAAAATTTCAATTGATGTGACTGACTTTAACATTTTTTATTATAAATGATTTCTCTAGCTATCAGTTTAAAAGGGGTTTTATAATTTTATCCTTTGTGGCTTATCATCTGACATACATTAAATACGTCTTTATCTAGTGAATTTAAAAATTGTCACCACTGAATGTAAATCGGTACAGCCAGTACGGAAAACAGTAAGGCAGTTCCTTAAAGAACTAAAAATAGAGCTGCCATATGATTCAACAATCCCACTCCTGGGTATATATCCAGAAAAAACGAAAACTCTAATTCCCAAAGATACATGCACCCCAGGATTCATAGCAGCACTATTTACAATAGTCAAGACATGGAAACAACCCACGTGGCCATCAACAGATAACTGGCTTAAGAAGAGGTGGTACAATGAACTATTATATTACTCAGTGATAAAAAAGAGCAAAATAATGCCATTTACAGCAATACGGACGGACCTAGAGAGTATTATACTTAGTGAAGTAAGTCAGAGAAAGACAAATACTATATGATATCACTTAAATATGGAACCTCAAAAATAATACAAATGAATCTACACACAAAACAGAAGCAGATTCAAAGACATAGAAAACAAACTTATGGTTATCAAAGGGGAAAGGAAGGGAGCGACAAATTAGAAGGATGGGATTAACAATAAAGACTGCTGCTGCTGCTGCTAAATCGCTTCAGTCGTGTCCGACTCTGCGACCCCATAGACGGCAGCCCACCAGGCTCCGCCGTCCCTGGGATTCTCCAGGCAAGAATACTGGAGTGGGTTGCCGTTTCCTTCTCCAGTGCATGAAAGGGAAAAGTGAAAGTGAAGTCGCTCAGTCGTCCAACTCTTAGCGACCCCATGGACTGTAGCCCACCAGGCTCCTCCGTCCATGGGATTTTCCAGGCAAGAGTACTGGAGTGGGGTGCCATTGCCTTCTCCGCAATAAAGACTACTACACATAAAATAGATAAGCAACAAGTATATACTATGTAGCACAGGGAATTACATTCAGTATCTTTGAATAACCTATAATAGAATATAATCTGAAAAGAGAAATGAAAAAAATCACTTTGCTATCCACCTGAAACTAACACAATATTGTAAATCAACTATACTTCAATAAAAATGAATAAAAACTGTCACCACTCAATAGTTTACTAAAAATTCATGCTACAACTAACAATTATCATCATTTATAATTCTGGGAGGAATATTTTAGAAACTACTCCATTTTGAAGCATCTAGAAATTCAGCTATCCTTGACAATAAAATGAGCACATTTTTATGTTTTTTAAAAACAGCATTTTAAAGATTTAGAATGGATATCATTTTGATAGATTTTTTTAAAGTAAAAATACAAATTCTATTTAGTCATGCTACAGATCTCTTAAGTACATCACTTTTCAAGAGAAGGGTTTCTTAATATCAAATCTTGTTTTCCTTTATTGTTTACCTGAAAAGAAAATTATCTTTATACTGAAGAGATGCAATGCACACAGAAGTGCAATAGCTAAGGCTACTTTAACCCCTGAAGTCAGTTATTTCTGTTTCTCGGTAAAAGTAAATAAAAAATAGTACTATACCTGGCCAGAGGGGAGCGAAATGCTGTAGCTGGTGTGGGAAAATCCATGGTCCTTGTCTCAAGAACTGGTTTTCCTGGAATAAACTTTAAACTGTTGGGATTGGGGGTATCTTGTGTTTGAATAAACATGTATCTCACTAAAAGAGAAAAAAGAAAAAGGAATGTTATTCTAGAAAAAAGTATTAGTTAACAAGCTTATGGACTATGAAGTGTTCCTTTTCAGAGAACCAAAAGATATAAGAAAAATTAGAAAACAAAAAAATAAAGCTTTCTTGCCCAAGCTAACAAAAGAATTGTTAAAGATAAGAAACAAATTTATCAAAAGATTTAGGATAACTACATTGAATTTTATATTAATATTGATTATTTAGATAGTTTTGTTACTCAACAGACTCTAGCAAAATCGTATACCTAAGTAGGAAGGCATATCATAATTCAGGAGTCTTTGATGTATTCTCTTTGGTGACTCAATACCAAATTGGCTATAATTACAAATCATCATCACTTCCCAAATTGCTAACATTTTTACAAAACAAATAAATTTATAATAATATTTATTTTATGCTTACTCATTACATGTCAGAGACAGGGTTGAGTGCTTTAAATATATTTAAGCCTTTAACAATCCTATGAAGAAGCAATTACTGTTCCTGCTTTACAAAAGAAGAAATTGAAACTTAGAGATTACTTGTTAAGTTACTGAAAGTTATATAACTTGTCCAAAGGTATAGTGACATTATAAATCATCATATAAGTGAGACTCCACGTGAATTACTATTCGGGATATTTTAAAATTATCTTCAGAAATTCTTCTTTGTTTCTTCTCAGGCCATGATTAGATTGAGAATAACAGAATCCTGAATTTCCTACCTTGCTATTATGGTAACAGCTTGAGGGACAAAAAGATGACACTGAGGTCTTAATAGTTTAAAACTATTAAACAGGTTCTGGTTATTTATGATGAAAATAAACTTTCTTACTTAAAAAAAAAAAACCCACCCAATTCTCATCTTAGAGCAGTACGTGGAAATAGGTTAATCTATGGAGTAATTATCATGTGTTGCATACGGTGCTAAGCACTTTATGTGAATTGTATCATTTAATCCTTACATCTTGCCAAGGAAGCACTGTTTTTATCCTAATTTATAAATGACTAAACTAAACCTCAAAGTCACTCACCTAGTTAAGTGACAGAGCCTGGATTCAAGCCTGGCCAGTTCTGTAGCACTTGTTTAACCACTGTGCATAGTGCCCCTTCATACTCATTGGTGCCAAGCATAAAAGAAAAACATATTTAAGATCAGTCTTTCTATCCTGTCATAATCCTCACATCACATATCTTAAGAAAGAGTAAAATATCACAAAGTAACAGTTTTATCTTAAATTAGAAAATGATTAAATTTGGCAAAACATACGGTTGGTAAAAATACTTCTCTTAACTATTACAAAAGAACATTCTAATTTGACAGCTGAGATTGTTTCTGTACCTCTCCAGACAATTCCAGCTAACTGATGATGAGTCATTTCCTTGGTAAAGTAGAATAAAACTCCCATACATTTTGCTTAAGTTACTGTCTTGTAAAGACATTGGTTGGTGACTTGGTGACCAGGCAAATCCTATAAAGGAGAAAAACTTAAAATGATAACCTCAACATTGAAGTACCGGGTTGGCCTGAAAGTTCCTTTAGTTTTAAGATAAAACATTTTAAAGCTGTAACAGTTTTTGCCTGATCATCAAAGAAACATGCTGTCTTGTGTTATCCTGATGGAAGATTATGCATTTTCTGTTGACTAATTCCAGACACTTTTCCTTGACTGCTGCTTTCAGTTGGTCCAATTAGGAGAAGTACTTGTTGGAATTGTTTGGTTTTCCAGAAGGAGCTCATAATAGATGACTCCCTTCCAATCCCACCTTTGGATAAAGACTGGCCTTTGGTGTGTTGGTGGTGGTTTATTTAGCTTACCCCACAATCTCTTCTGTTCCACATTATTGAACGGTACCCACTTTTCACTGCCTGTCCAATTTGTTTTAAAAATGGAACATTTGCATTATGTTTAAGTAGAGAATTGTATGCCAAAATACAGTCAAGAAGGGTTTTTTTGCTTAACTTATGTAGAACCCAAATATCAAAGTGAGTAACATAACCAACCCGGTGCAAATGATTTTCAGTTCTTGATTTGGATATATTGAGTGTGTCGGCTATCTCCAACATGGTATAACACTGACTGTTCTCAATTAATGTCTCTATTAGATTGCTACCAACTTCAACTGGTCTATCTGATCATGGAGCATCATCCAGTGAGAAATCTCCAGCGTGAAACTTCACAAACCACTTGGACATATTTGATCATACTACCTTCTCCATATACTACGTAAATCTTTTTTCACATTTCAGCTGCATTTTAACTTTTCTTGAAATAATAAAGTGTAATAGGATGAAAATGTTGCTTTTTTCCTCCATTTTCAATATTACAGTAACTATAAAAAGTTCTTCAAATTCAATAAGCTTTTTTAAAAATGCATGCTGATATGGCAGCTGTAGAACACAATCTAACAAAATTGTTTTGAATGAAGTTAAAGACAACTAAGCACTGTTACAGCCATCTTATGGAAAAAAACCAAACAAATATTTTGGCCAACCTAATACTTGATTTAAAATATTTATACTTCCAAGCAATAAATTCCTCTGACAAGGGAACAATTTTTCAGATGGAACATTATAGAAACAGCTGCTGCCACTTTCTGTAAATACACAGAAAATAAGGTTCTTTTAACCCTGTTTCTGACCAATCATTCCTGGGGCCTTTCTTAATAATTTATTGGTAGCCAAAATCTCTGCACATATTAGGCACTCGGCCAATATTCAAAGAATTAAATCTGGCTTTATTCTGCTTACTCCATTCGTGTGTAAAACTATACATGTAGAAAGAAAAAACTTTAGAAATACCTGAAGAACTATAAATGTAAAAAATATTTTAAGAGAGCAAATGTAAATATGTCTGAAGTAGACAATATGACCTTATATGATATTACTACATAAATTTTAACAATGAACAAAGGTACTTCAAAAAGAGCAATCTGACTAGGCGTTAACAAAATCACTCCAGTTACAGTCTAAATTAGACTTAATTAGGTATTTCAAAAATGACTCTCAGCTCCATCATCCAGAAAGATCCCCTGAAAGTGTCATAAGGGTTACAACAAGAGAGAAAGACTGCTGTAAAATCTTTCCTATTATGCTTGGTATAATAGGTAACAGATAAAAAGGTAGACATAATCGCCCCCTACAATACACATTAATGGTTCCTGAAGTCAATATCAAAGACTAAAATAAGAGGTTTCCAATTTGAAAGCCTAGATGACTACATAATTCACTTCCACAAAATTTAAGTCTAATTAAAGTAGCTTAAGGTGAGTTACTATTTATGTCCAAATTGCTCTGTGATTCAAGGAAAGAGTCAGGGAAGGCAAGCCTATTTTTGCCCCAGGATACAAGGGAGGTAAGGTCTCTACCCTGATCCAACTCATCCCATAACACAGAGTCGGCCACCCTCCAGAGAATGCCCATAAGGAATTCAAGACAGCAATGGAAATGGAAATGGGCCAAGAGCTGAATCCAAACTCTTACAGCTCCATAAGCACCTTTAGGTAGGCATTCACAGAAAGACAGACACAAACATCCTTGCCCCAAGGTTCCCTAACCATATGACAGTGGTCACACTGCAAAAATGTTCAAATCCTATCTTCATACCCATTTGTAACTTCTTTTTATATCTCCATTTCAGAAATTACTTATTGAGCAACTCTTACGTTCCAGAACATGTGTTACACAACATGCTAAGATTTCACAGATTTACTGGACACCATACTCAGGATTCTTGAAATTTAATGCAAAATGATATGTGTAAGCAAATAATTAAAGTGTGATTTATGATAGAGAAAAATGTTATATTCTTTTCATAAGCATCTGAATAGAAAATTTACAAATTCTCATTGTTTACGACCTACAAAATTTCATTCCAGCAGTTTGCTCTAAAAGAGATGAAATTTTACCTGTGTTACATAAGGTTGCAGGGAGTAGGAAAAGTGGTCTTTGGACAAACTGATGCAGAAGCTGTTTCTTAATCGTATATGGATTCGTCACATGACATAATCTATATTTAAAAACAAAAATGACATTTTAGGAGATAAGCTCAAGTTTTTACTTCTCACATATAAAAAAACCATAATGAAAATAATAACCAAGATGAATTTTCATTTTCTATCAACATTATTTCCACTCCCTTAGGCAAGCAATATCTACAAACAATTTAAAAACAAGAGCTCAAAGGGAAATGCACAGCCTTGAAAACTGAGCATATACAGAATACTGTAATATTTGGTGTAAAGAAACAGAAACGCATCTACATTAGTGATTTAAAATCTGGAGTTCCAGACTATTAGCTATGCATAAAGGAGGCGAAGCTACAAACTTGTTTCCTTTTCAGATACAAAAACGACTAGGTAATAGAGTCACGTGGTTCAAAATTCAAAGGGAGTAAAAGTAAATACAGTGAAAAGTCTCCCTCCTTTTCAGTCTCTACCACTGTGATTCCCTGGAAAGAGATAACCTCTGCTATTTGTTTTGAAACGCATTTCAAATGCCTCCAAAAGTCTAACAGAGAGTTTACTATTCTCCACCAAACTGCTAAAGAAGTCCACAGCCTATGTGCTTTTTGATTGGAAACATATTGACCCTGTTTTGTATTTCACCCTGAATATAATCAGAATGGAGTAACCAGAGTTACAAAATTTCCCAAGTGTTGACTGGCTATTCTTTTAATGGATTTGACAACTCAAAAACCAAAGGAGAAGGGAAACACAAACAGTACTGGAAAAGGAAACAAAAAGAGTTGTGAAAATTTTAGAAATCTGATGCAATTACTTTAAAATCCAGTTTACTTTAAATATTAATAGACCCACCCATTCCAATTTTTATTTCACTGAGGAATTTTAAGCATATTTATGATCATTTTTTGTTTTTTACATTTCTGATTCTTTTCCCCTGCAAAAAGGAGGAGATGTCTTCATTTGTCCCTAGCCACTAGCCTGATGACTTACCTCAGTTCCTCATTTCTAAGATGAAGTTAATATTCACAGCTACTGCATAAAGATTAAGGCAAAGATGAGTCCAGATAATCGATGCAAAGTGATTAAAACAGTGCTAGGCCATGTAGTACAATTGTTTATTAAATGGAATTCAGGTTTGGGGTGAAGACATTTTTATTTATAGCACACGCCCTAAATCTTGGATACCTTGGACTATGGAAGGACATCGAGGATGGAAAAGACAGAAAGGACAAATAATCTGATAAGAAATGAGTTTAGAGTAATAAAATAGTAAAGGTGAGTTAAATTATTCCAAGAATAAGAGGGGGAGACAAGAGGCGACTAACAAAAAATCCTTCTGCAAAGCTAATTTTTCAGGAAATGCTTCAACTTTAAGAGCATCATTAGCACCGAAATCCCTAACACTGAGGAGGTCAACCTTTGTTAGGCCCTTTGCTCCTTTTGTTCCATTCAAGAAATCAGGGTACAACAGCTACTTAAGCCCTCGGTGCCTTTCGCCTAATCAATGTTGACAGATGTCAAAGTGCAAAGAGAAAGAGAAAAACAAGGAAACCAAGAGGGTTTGGTCGGTAGGAGTGGGCGGGGGAAATCTAGGGTTCTGGATGCACATGAGTTCCATCACTTAGATGCTGTGTGACCTCAGATCGGTCACGTTCCCTTTCTGGGCTTCACTGAGAAAATGATGACATTTTGTCTGACATTCTGATTTTGTGTTTAAAAGGCAGAGGAAATGCACGTGGTAGAGGAGCTGGAGGGGCCGCTATTTAAAAAGAGCTCCTCGGTGGGGGGGTCCCTACAGTCGGTCTCTGCGAGTCTCCCCACCGCAGGGATTCAGGCACCGGGTCTCGGAGCCTGGGACCAGGAATGGCACGGTCCGCCAGAACCTGGGTCGCAGAGCTGCCTCACCGAGAGCTGCCCACCTCTGGATTCAAGTCTAATTCGGCGATGGGAGCGAACCAATGTCAGGGGCACTTCTCCCCACTCGGTTTAAGAGGGGGCGGACGGGACGACCACCGCTCAGATGGCTAAGCCCAGCGGCACCCCTATGCAGTTCCGGGATCACCACCTACCGCCTTCGCAGCCCCGCGGCAGCGGCAGCAGCTCCCCAGCCCAAGCGGGCCGCCGCCGCCATCTTAGTCCGAGTGCGCAGGCGTAAGACAGGCCGCTCGCCCACCCCCCGCCTCCCCCTGCCTTCGAAGACTTCCCGAAGCCCCGCGCAGGCGTGAGCGCAGGCGCAGGTCAGTTGAGATCCGGCAAGGCACCGGGAATAGCGCACCCTACTGGCCGCTCGCGGCGCTGCTACGGACTGGCCCGCCGGCTTGAGTCTGACTATTTGAAACCCTTCAGTTCAGTTCAGTTCAGTGCAGTTTACCGGCTCGATCATGTCCGACTCTGTGCGACCCCATGGACTGCAGCACACCAGGCTTCCCTGCCCATCACCAACTCCCGGAGCTTGCTCACACTCATGTCCATGGAGTCGGTGATGCCATCAGACCATCTCATCCTCTGTTGACCGGGTCTGCCTTCAATCTTTCCCAGCATCGGGGTCCTTTCCTTGAGTTAGTTCTTCGCATCAGGTGGCCAAAGTATTGGAGTTTCAGCTTCAGCATCAGTCCTTCCAGTGAATATTCAGGACTGATTTCCTTTAGGTTGACTGATTTGATCTCCTTGCTGTCCAAGGGACTCTGAAGAGTCTTCTCCAACACCAGTTCAAAGCATAAATTCTTCCACACTCAACTTTCTTTATGGTGCAACTAACATCCATACACGACTACTGCAAAATCCGTAGCTTTGACTAGATGGACCTTTGCTGGCAAAGTAATGTCTCTGCTTTTTAATATGCTGTCTAGGTTGGTCATTATGAGAAACGCTGGGCTGGATGAAGCACAAGCTGGAATCAAGATTGCTGGCAGAAATATCAATAACCTCAGATATGCAGATGACACCATCCTTATGGCAGAAAGTGAAAAAGAACTAAAAAGCCTCTTGATGAAAGTGAGAGAGGAGAGTGAAAAAGTTAGCTTAAAGCTCAACATTCAGAAAACTAAGATCATGGAATCTAGTCTCATCACTTTATGGCAAATAGGTGGGGAAACAGTGGAAACAGCAACAGACTTTATTTGGGGGGGCTCCAAAATCACTGCAGATGGTGACGCAGCCATGAAGTTAAGACATTTGCTCCTTGGAAGAAAAGTTATGACCAATCTAGACAGCATATTAAAAAGCAGAGACATTACTTTGCCAACAAAGGTCCATCTAGTCAAGGCTATGGTTTTCCCAGTAGTCATGTATGAATGTGAGAGCTGGGCTATGAAGAAAGCTGAGCACCGAAGAATTGATGCTTTTGAACTATGGTGTTGGGAAGACTCTTGAGAGTCCCTTGGACTGCAAGGAGATCCAAGCAGCCCATCCTAAAGGAAATCAGTCCTGAATATTCATTGGAAGAACTGATGCTGAAGCTGAAACTCCAAAACTTTGGCCACCTGATGCGAAGAACTGACTCATTGGAAAAGACCCTGAAGCTGGGAAAGATTGAAGGCAGGAGGAGAAGGGGATGACAGAGGATGAGATGGCTGGATGGCATCACTGACTCAATGGACATGAGTTTGAGTAAACTCTGGGAGTTGGTAATGGACAGGGAGGCCTGGCGTGCTGCAGTCCATGGGGTCACAAAGAGTCCACACGACTGAGTGACTAAACTGAACTGAACTGAGGTCGATCATAGCTTTTCTTCCAAGGAGCAAGCATCTTTTAGTTTCGTGACGGCACTCACCACCATCTGCAGTGATTTTGGAGCCCAAGAAAATAAAGTCTGTCACTGTTTCCACTGTTTCCCCATTTATTTGCCATGAAGTGATGGGACCAGATGCCATGGTCTTTGTTTTTTTGAATGAATTTGAAACCATTACCTATCTACTTCAGAAGGTTGGGCAACGTGGGGGCTGGGGGGCGGGTAGAAATTCTTGCGATGTCCGCACAGGTGTCAAGTAAGCACAAGGGACTCCGCACACATGAGCAGAACCATACATTGCTTTTCCCATTTGATTTGCATTATCTGATCCTGCAGAGCAGAATGCTGTTCCCCATCCCTAACCCTGCCCATTGCCTCCGGTAGAATCCTTCTCGCCATCCGGCCCCAGCTCAAAAGTCACCCTGCAGTATCCCCTGAGAAGATTCTCGCCTTCCTCCAGCCTGCTAGCTGCCTGCCCTACTTCCTTGAGGCCCATATGGCTCTGGGTAAGGCTGGCCTTGTGGATTCAGCATGCACAGAGACTCACCTTAGTGCGGAGCTGCCTTCTGCTGTATAAACATGAGTACTGACTAGTTTCCAGAGCACAGTACAAAGTTCATTATCTATTCTCCAGAATCTTATTGGGGTGTACAGCTTCTTCTAGGACAGCAGTTGTCAAAGTGTGGACTAGGGGCTGAAACCTCATGGGAACGAGTGGGAAATGCGAACTATTAGACTGCACATTAGAACTACTGAACCGCAGTTTTGGGAGGTGGGGTCCAGTAATCGGTTTTAACAAACCCTCCAGGTGATTCTGATGCAAGCTACCATTTGAGAGGCACTGCTCTAGAATATATACACAGAGTTTGGCAAAGAGTAGGACACTGACTGAGCGACTAATACTTTCACTTTTCCCCTTGGTTTTTGGAATGGACACAACACACCTGTTGTCAGACAGGTTGAGACCGCATCCAAGGGGAGACATTTAAGGGAGTGGGCGGGGCTTCAGACTACAGCTGGTCTAGGGCTGAACAAACTGAGTGCAGTTTACATACTCAAGGCTGTGTGTTGGCTTCATTCTTTTCTGACCCGTTTTAGACTTCAGTGTCATCCACAGCTTGACCCTTTACTGTCTTCTAGACCTTGAATCAAATGTGCAATGTGGCTCCTCCGGCCAAGAACATACCCCAGTTAGGAACCATCTTTTCTCTCACCTTCAACTTCTCCGTCTCTTATCTACTCCTTCCTACAAGAAAAATCCTGCCTTGCCTCAAACCGCCTTCAAACGACTTTTTCCTCTTGCAAAGTCGAGTGATGTAAGAGTTGCCTACAGTTTTAGTCTCTAGTTTCTCACTTCCCACTCCTCAAACGGGCCAAAGGAAACCCGAAGAAATGCCCCATACAAGTGATTCAAACTACCAGGAGGGTGCACCTCTCTCTCTGAGTCCACCCAAGTGTCTACCCACACGTACTCCTTTTTTCTTCCTAATAAACACTTTACTTACTACTTTCCATCTCGATGTGGAATTTCATTGCCACACAGTGACAGGCTGGGCACTTGTCCCTGGCCACTGTTCCTGGTGGTCTAGTGTCTGGGATTCAGCGCTGTCACTGACACGGCCTGACCTAAATCTCTGGCTGGAAACTGAAATCCTGCTTCAAGCTGCTGGAGGTCGAGGCACCCTAAGATCAAAACCACCAAAAGCAGCCTTCTGTGTCCCACCGGTTCAGGGAGGGGACCTGCTCTAGTCAAGACCACCCCCATCATCCATGTTGCTGAGTTTGAAGGATTTTTCTTCATTTTTACCTTTCTTGACCTCCAGAATGTCAAATGCTGAGGGTCTCTCCTTCCTTTAATAATCTCATTCCTTAGTTTCCCTGGCACTACAACTGTCAATTGTGCCTATTACTTTTATGATCACTCCTCCTTCTCCTTTGCAGGATTTCATCTGCCTGCCTCTTAAGCACTTTGGGGGACCTCATTCCAGGTACTCTTTCCCTTTTTTGTGTGTGGTTGACAAACTTCAATTCAGGTGTGTGTGTTAGTTGCTCAGTCGTGTCCGACTCTTTGCAACCCCATGGACTGTAGCCCGCCAGGCTCCTCTGTCCATGGGATTTTCCAGGCAAGAATCCCTGATGGCTCAGGTGGTAAACAATCTGGCTGCAGTGCAGAAGACATGGGTTCAATCCCTGGGTTGGAAAGATCCCCTGGAGAAGGGAATGGCAACCCACTTCAGTATTCTTGCCTAGGAGATCCCATGGACAGAGGAGCCCGGTGAATTACAGTTACCATGGGGTCGCAAAAAGTCAGACACAATTGAGTTCAAACACACTTATTTTAGTGAACTCATTCTATTCAAAATACTGGTTATATATATGTTTTTTAACCATTCTCTTTACTAGCTACTCTAAAGATATCCATTTCCTCCTCATTCTTGGCAGATTTTACTTTGCAGAGAAAAAAGAGGTTTTGGTGGTAGCAGTGGTGGAAATGGACTTTCTAAACTATTAGAGCCTTGCCCAATCTCACATACTTATCTCTTTCTGCTGAAGGCATCCAGAATATACCACTTCAGGAACTTTGTTTTGAACTCCCATATCTACCTAAAAATAGAGCCTCGCAAAGGAATTCAACTGTTATAAATCCTCTCCCCAGTAGTCTAGCAACCAGGAAAGATGGGCTCCTATCACTGAAGAGGGGAATTTGGCTTAGGAATAAGAAAACACCAAAGCAGACATTCTCACAAAACTATCTTCTATTCTCTGCAGAATCTATTTGTCATTTCCTAAAGAAATCATTTGTATTCCCATAGGTGTCCTTCTCCCCTTCTCCTTCCCTTTTCCCTTCCCTTTGATGGAAGAAATGTTCACATACTGAAGTATGGGGAAGTTATTCTGGCTTATACATAATTTGGCTTGAACTTTATGCTAACTAAAACATTCTGTCTTATCACTTGTCAACCATACATTGTACACATACTTTAACCATTCAAAGAATGTTGCCCACCATCTATTATATAAAGGACTAAGTCACAACCCACTGCTGTGACTCATAGTTGGAGCCCTGAAGGGAAGTGGGGGGGGGGGGGAGCAAAACAGGGTGAGGCTTTCTGTGTTTTGAATAAGCTGGCCCCTAGGTAGTTGAGATGCATACCTCAGAAAGAATTTAAATGACCTTAGATTCTTGCATCTTCCCATATATATAGAAAGTCACTAAAATCGTTAGTTTGAGGTATCTGTCCTTTGTGACTAGCAGTAATGTTTTATCAACATCTATGCTTGATCAGTGAAGATGTATATATTTTCCAGTCAAAAATTATATATATACCGGCTCCTCCCCTACCTCTTTGGAACAGTCTTCTCCGAGCTACTCAGAGGTGGTTTCTCAAGCTATAATCTTTAGTTTGGCTTGAATAAAACTCTCTTCCATTCTTATTTAGATTGTTTATTGATTATTTGCAACAACACCTTATTAAGACAATGTATAAGCTCCAAATTCTAACCGCCTCCTTCAGTTGTATTTTTCTGTTAATGCCCATGTAAGTACGTGAATAAAAATCTCTTTTCTCTGTAATAACCTAAATGGGAAACAAATTTGAAAAAGAATATATACATGTATATGTATAACTGAATCACTTTGCTGTATACCTGAAACACACAATATTGTTAATCAACTATGCTTTGTATACAAAATCTGAAATAAATGCCAATATTAAAAATTGTTAGGTAAAACACCATTTCAAAGCTGGTAGGCTGAGGGAATTGTGATATTACCACATGATGGTGCCACTGCAGCTGGTGAATCATACAGAAATAGCTAACATTGATTGAGCACTTACAGTGGGCCACTTTTCTAGGCACACCTCATAATAATCTACACCATGGACATTTAATGTCACCATTTTACAGATGAAGAGACTGAGCCCGTTAGAAGCTCAGTAATGTTTCAAGATTATACAACTAGAAAGTGATGGACAGAGTTGTTCAGTTGCAAAGTCAGGTCCAATTTTTTGCAAACTCCAGGCTCCTCTGTCCTCCACTATCTCCTTTTGTGAGATATGTTTTCTGAGAATGTTTGCTTTGGTGTTTTCTTTCCTGGAGTTTGCTCAAATTCATGTCCATTGACTTGGTGATGGTCTCTAACCATCTCTTCCTCTGCCATCCCCTTTCCTTTTGCCTTCAATCTTTCCCAGCATCAGCATCTTTTCCAGTGAGTCGGTTCTTTGTATCAAGTGGCCAAAGTATTGGAGCTTCAGCTTCAGTTCTTCCAATGAATATTCAAGGTTGATTTCCTTTGGAATTGACTCGTTTGATTCTCTTGCAGTTCAAGGGGACTCTCAAGAGTCTTCTCTGCACAATTCAAAACCATCCATTCTTTGGCATTCAGCCTTCTATATGGTCCAACTCTCATGACTACTGGAAAAATCATAGCTTTGGCAATATGGATCTTTGTTGGCAAAATGATGTCTCTGCTTTTTAATATGGTGCCTATGTTTGTCATAATTTTCCTTCCAAGGAGCAAGTATCTTTTAATTTCATGGCTGCAGTCACTGTCCACAGTGATTTTGGAGCCCCCCCCCCAAAATAAAACCTGTCACTTCTTCCACTTTTTTCCCTTCTACTTGCCATGAAGTGATAGGACCAGATGCAAGCCTAAGCAGTCATTTTTTTTTTTTTTGTCCAGACCTCACAGCATGTGGGATCTTAGTTCCACACCCTGAACCGGGATGGAACCTGCACTCCCTGCATTGGAAGGTGGGATCTTAGCCCCTGGACTGTCAGGGAAGTCCCAGCCTAAGCAGTCTTAACTCATATTCTTCACCACCATCCCTCAGCACCAGGTGTCCATTGTTTTTTGTCACTATTATAGAAACTATTAAAGAACTATTGTTAACTTCTCTTAGAATTTTGGAGAATAATTTTAGTGTCTGGATTGGTTTCCCATTTCTGCTGTTACAAATTATCACGGACTTTAGGGGCTTAAGACAGCAAACTTACCTCTTACAGTCTGGGGAGTCAGACGTTTACAGTCATTTCCATTGGGCCAAAGTCAGTACTTGGGCCACCTGATGCGAAGAGACAACTCATTAGAAAAAGCCCTGATGCTGGGAAAGACTGAAGGCAGGAGGAGAAAGACGACAGAGGATGAGATGGTTGGATGGCATCACCAACTTAATGGACCTAAGTTTGAGCAAGCTCTGGGAGATGGTGAAGGACAGGGAAGCCTGGCTGCAGTACATGGGGTCACAAAGAGTTCGACACAACTGAGCAACTGAACAACAACAACAAAAAGTCAAGTTGTCAGGAGGGCTGGTTCCTTCTAGAGGCTCTGAGAGGAGAATCTATTTCCATTTTTTTTTTTTTTTTTACCATCTAGAGGCTACCTCTATTCTTTGGCTTCCTCTATTTTCAAAGTATCACTTCAATCCTTGTTTCTGTCATCACGTCACCTTCTTCTCTAACTTCTCCTTCATCTCTCTTAAAGAATCCTCTGATTATGTTGGGCCCACCTGCATAATCCAGGATAACCTCCCCATTTCAAGATCCTTAACTTTATCTCATATGCTTAATCCCTTTTGCCGTGTAAGGTTATCATTCACAATTTCTGAGGATTAGAACATTAGACATTTTGGGGGAGTGGGGAGGTATTATTTAGCCTACCACAGTGACTATTGGTGGGTTTTTTTTTTTTCAATTCACTGGTACTATAGTGTAATTCTCCTTTTCTACCCTAAAAATGTCATCTAATATTTGTTTGATGATATTACTAATATGAGAACTGGAGGGAAAAAAGCACATCCATATCAATGATATTGGAATGCAAGTTAGATATAATAAGATATGGAGAAAGCTATTAAGCTAAGAGAGATAAGTCTTTTAAGAAAAAATTATAATATAAAAAAAGACTGGAGATCAGGTATGTTTTATGGGGGAAGGATTAATACAGCTGTATTGTGTCATTCAATTGTGGATCATTGAAGGTCCTTGTATAAAATGAAAACTCCCGTTCTTTAAAATGTATCTTTTGTCCTTTACACCCTGCTTACTCCTTCAGTTCAGTCCAGTCGCCCAGTCGTGTCTGATTCTTTGAGACCCCATGAATCGCAGCACGCCAGGCCTCCCTTTTCATCACCAACTCCAGGAGTCTACCCAAACCCATGTCCATTGAGTCGGTGATGCCATCCAGCCATCTCATCCTCTGTCGTCCCCTTCTCCTCCTGCCCCCAATCTCTCTCAGCATTAGGGTCTTTTCCAATGAGTCAACTCTTCGCATGAGGTGGCCAAAGTATTGGAGTTTCAGCTTCAACATCAGTCCTTCCAATGAACACCCAGGACTGATCTCCTTTAGGATGGACTGGTTGGATCTTCTTGCAGTCCAAGGGACTCTCAAGAGCCTTCTCCAACATTACAGTTCAAAAAAGCATCAATTCTTCGGCGCTCAGCTTTCTTCACCATCCAACTCTCACATCCATACATGACTACTGGAAAAACCGTAGCCTTGACTAGATGAACCTTTGTTGGCAAAGTAACGTCTCTGCTTTTAAATATGCTATCTAGGTTGGTCATAACCTTCCTTCCAAGGAGTAAGCGTCTTTTAATTTCATGGCTACAATCACCATCTGCAGTGATTTTGGAGCCCCCAAAAATAAAGTCTGACACTGTTTCCACTGTTTCCCCATCTATTTCCCATGAAGTGATGGGACCAGATGCCATGATCTTAGTTTTCTGAATGCTTACTCCTTAACCCACTGCAATCAGTCCCCACCACTTTACAAGAATTGCTCTTGCTAGGATCAATAGCCTCCTACCAGACAAATCCAACAAGCATTTTTGTCATTATGTCTCCCCGGCACTTAACACCACTGCTTATCCTTGAAATTCTTTCCTCCTATAACCTTGGTGTCACTTTATGTTTTTCTGCCTATATTTGTGGCCTGGTTTCTCTCATGGAATTTTTTTTTTCCATTTATGCTTTAAATGTAGATTTTCCGAAAGGATGTTGTAAGTGCTCTTCTCCTTACTCTACATTCTCCTTCATTGATCTCATCTATATCCAGGCATTCAAATACCACTCACTGATGATTTCCCTCTGTCAGGAATCTAGACTTCTCTCCTGATCCATACAACTAATGACCATCTGGACAACTTCACACTGATAGCCCCTATGTAGGCCCAGGACATTTTGAACCTCTGTGGTGGTTTCATCTAAAGCTTTTTGTTTTTAAAAGATTTGCTTATTTATGGTTACACTAGGTCTTTGCTGCTGCTCGGGCTTTCTCTAGTTGCCTCTAGCAGGGGCTACTCTCTAGCTGCGGTGCACATGCTCCTCATTTCAGTGACTTCTCTTGTTGCAGAGCATGGTCTCTAGGCATATGGGCTTCAGTAGTTGTGGCACACGGGCTCAGAAGTTGCAGCTCACCGGCTCTAGAGCATAGGCTCAATAGTTGTGGCCCACAGGTTTAGTTGCTCCGTGGCATGTAGGATTCTCCTGGACCAGGGATCGAAACTGTGTCCCCTGCATTGACAGGTGGATTCTTAACCACTGCAACACCAGGGAAAGCCCTTATCCAATGTTTTTGAATAAAGATATTTTAATTGGGCTAATATTGATGAATTTTCATCAAGAAATTCTATAAAGCAACTCCATTAAGTCAGCTCAATTCTTGGATCAATTTCCTATGCACTGTATTTCCATTTTATTGTAATTCTATTCATTGGGATCCGGTCTTTTCTATAAACATTTTACAGTGGAAAGTTATTAGTCAATTTTTGGTTCATTTCAAATTTTGCCAATAGTTTCTGCTACTGAGTTCTCCTGTGGCCACTATATCTAGTAAATTCCAATTTCCCAAATCCAAATTTCTATTTAAATTCCCATGATTTCATGCTTTCATCAATTTATGTGTAGTTTCAGCTGCTTTGAATTTTACTTAAACTGAATGATATTCACTATAAACTGAAAAAAGGCTGACAGTTTATATTTAATTTTTGGTTAAGAGAAAATTGTGATCAGTTCCTCCCAGATAATGTAAGGTTTCATTAAAGAGTGAAAAATAAAATATGTCCCTGGGGTCAATAAGTACTGCTCAAAAACAGGATGAGGTATGGGAGATCAGGTCCTTGTATAAAACTACTAATTTCACAATATCTAACTTTAAGAATTCCACATGCACCAATGTTATTGGCCCCAAATCTCAGCCCTAGAAAACTGGGCTGCCTTCTGAAGGGAATATTTGGAGTCGTTTTGGGCCTCTGGGCTAAGCTACATAAAAGCAGGTTGAAGAAGTACTTGGTCTCCTTCCATGAAAAGTGATATAATTCAGTATAAGGAAAGAAACATAAGGGGATTTGTCTTAAAATCCAGAGAAACAGGTCTAAACCATGTACTCATGGCTTTCCCCTGGATCTTACTCTGGCTCCTCCCCCTTGGATCATGATTAGGGCACAATATAAGGGCACTTCCTTCCTGGCTGGTCTCTTACCAACCTGTCTCGGGGCTGGCAAAAGTGAGTCATTAAAGGGTGAATGAATGCAATCAGAGATCCCCTGTGGGAACTGGAGCTTCTAACTCTGGCTCTGGCTACAATTAAGGCAGAGATGACTCATCACAGGTAAGCTCCATCCAATTCTGCAGAAGGCTCTGACTCCTGCATCTTAGTGGAAGTGATGCATCTGAAAGGGTTTCCCCCAGAGCAGTCTGAGTCACAGGTAAGGAAGACTGTGCTTTTGGCTAACTTGAAATAGGAAAAAACCATAATAACTTCACATTGTGGAATTAGGTATATTTAAAGATAAATGAATCAGATCTTAAAATAAATCTTCAGAAAAAGTAGGCGAACTCTGGTTTTACTCATGCATCTTATACCGGAGTTCTTTGGATCCCTGAATTTTCTTTGAACACCAAACCTGTGAACTCAGCCCACTACCAATTCTCGTGGGTGTCAGGCTCATCAAAGCTCTGTTATTTTCTCAGGTTTGGAAAGGAAATAGGAGGCAGGTTTTCCTCACACCATGAATTTTAAATTTCTTAGGTATAATCCATTTCCACCCAAGATTTCTCTCTTTAGTTTCTTATGGTCTCGCTTTAGAGATTTTTTTTTTTTGAAGGCTGCACGTTGATGCAGGTCACATTCAGATAACACATTTTAGAAGTTCACAGGGAAGTTTACATATTAGGGAGCTCTGTGATTTTCCCAGCTCAGTCCTTAGGCTCCATTATCTTGTCTTATTTCATTTATGTCTCCACAAACATCCAGATGAAAAGTGGGTCTCAGGAAATAACTGCCAGCATTGGAAACCAATTCACCAACCAACCAACTAACCAAAAGCTGTTCTTTGAAACTTAAAAATGTAGAATAAACCTTGGTGCTAAGTGAAAGGCACATATGGAGCCCTTCAGTCCTAGGAAGATTTGACTTAAGGAATAATGCGAAGTGTAAATCATTTAATTAGGTCCATTTTAATAAAGTGTACAGAAGTTTACAACTCAAACAATTATCCATAAAAACTATCAGATACATAAGATAGACCACACGAAGGGTGCAATAACATAAATCCAACAGTCTGCAAAAAAAGAGGTATTGCAAAAACTGTTAAGATTGACTCTACAAATGTCTCTTTCCCTTTTCCATGTTCACAGTCCTTGAGATTGCATGCACATACTGTTTTCTGAGGTCTCATGACCTTAATATTCTCACAGTTGGATTGACCTCCTCATTCGGTCAACTCAAAATATAGTCAGTAAAGGGAGTTCACCTCTTCTCCCCGGAATGAGCATGGTCCTTGTCCTGTATTCCGTTTCTGTCTCCTAACAAATGACGTTAAATGTTCCCTCTGAATTTCAAAGTAACATCTTACAGGCTTCGTAGTGTTCTAGTAACTACTGCCCTCCCAATACCACACATGAATGAAGTGTTTAGGTCAAACGCTATTGAGTTTCATCCTTGGGGGCAAGAAAAGCATGCCTACTGCGGAAATGAGTCTAAAGCAGCGGCTGCTTTCTCTCCCCTTCATCTAGAACAACTCCAGTTCTAGCTCAGAAAGTCGGAGGTAAACTGCACTGAATTTACTCATTTCAAACACCTACTGTCACATCTTGGTATTCTTTGGATGCCTTCATCAGGAGGTCTTTAACACCATGGCAGAAAGCATGAGGATACACACATGCACACACTCCACGCACACTCCTCAAACAGGAGTCTTTGGTAGACTCAGAGTATAACTGATTTGCCATTTCAGAATGGAAAGGTGATATTGTCTTCTCTTGCCCCCAAAGTCTCACTTTAACCGATATTGGGGAAAAAACCATTTCTGCAATAAAGGAATCACACAGATCCCTCTAACATGTATATATGGTTCTCTTATAATGCAATGTAGATAACACTGACTTGATCTCAAGAACAAAACATTGCTACTATAAACTCAAGATACTGTCACTCATATTGAGATTGCTGAGAAGTAGCTCAGACTAAATTTCTTATGGAATTACAAATTACCTTTTACAAGCTGTTCTCGAGTCCCTTCATGCATAAACTTGCCCCTGCATCCTAGGAGAGCATGGGGCTTGTGTGTTGTGTCTCTGAAGAGTAAGGCAGGGCTTCTGCCAACCTTCCTGCTAGTCCATAAGACATGGGGAAGGTGAACCATTTCATTTTTATTTGCAATTATTCCAGTGTGATATTATCACAGGCTAGGCTGAAATTTAAGAAGAAACTGTTTACAGTAAAAAGGAAGGTAAATAAAAATCAACATGATCCTTCAGTCTTCTCTTTCAATCCCCACTTATTGGTATGGTTATAACAGGGGAATGTCAAACGAGGAAATGAGCAAGCAAGGTAAGCCACACAGACTTGCAGCAGTAGAGAAAAACCAGAAAAGACCTGGGTCTGTCAGTTTAAGGGTGGGATCTTGGGCCTCACACATAGGAGGACTGATTCCTAATAAAGGTCAAGGTGCAAATGAGGCTAGCAGAACCGTAGTCAGACAGCAGGAGGCATCCTGGCAACTGAGACACTGTCAGTGTCAATTCCCACATCAAAGGTGAGCAGCTAAGTTGTTTTCAACAGCCTAGCAAATTTATCTTATAGTGAAAGAACACAAAAACAATCCCCAACCAGATACTACTTTTTATTTTCAAGCATTTTGAAATTTTCCGTTAAGTGAACTTCACAAGTTTTCAAGTGTTCTGCTGGTTAAAACCAACCAATCAACAAACAGATAGACAGTCATTTGGAAACGCTAAGAATTTAAATTACATGATTCTATTTAAAATCTTCATGTTTACTCCAGAAGGCAGGATTGGAGGTTCAGAACTCAGGAATGGCTGTGGGCATCTAGAAGGTGCTCCTATCTCCTTAGAAGGTCTTTTCAGTGACTCTCCTATGTACCTTTCATAAGAATAATCTGGGTTCATACAAAACTGCATCTGTGTGACCCGCAGCCATTCCAAAGCTGACTGGCCTGTGTTCTCCAATTTCAAATCCAAAGACACAGCAGAGAATAACATTTTTCCTTATTAAAGGGACCCAAGGGGCTCTAACTTAAGTAGTATCCTTCCTGCTAGAGGGTGAATTAGATCTCACTCTTCTCTGGTTTCCTATAATAAAGTTTTCTATTTGATACAATGCATACATATTATATAACCTATGTTTTGGTGACTTTTCATTACGGAAACAAATATAGCATGAGTGAATTTCTATTGCCAGATCACTCTGGTGATTACACCTATCTTAAAGCAACTGAAATCTGCTACTTTATGAGTCAGTGAAATGTCCACCAAATAGTTGAAAACATTGATGTACATGTATTCTAAAACTTATTAAATAATGGGTCAATAAGATATGGGTATTTTTCTTAAAAGTTCAGAAAGAAATCTTGGTTGCCTGGTTACACGCAGACCTAATATGGGGGTGTAAATACATACACACCAGTCCACACACATGAAATTTTCAACTCAACAATGAGTGAGGCCAAAATGAAAAAGAATTTGTGGCCAAGATATCATTGAATCCTGTCCAGCACCTGCTTTAGCATCAAATTTTATTCATTTTCCAATCTAATAAGGATTTGAAGCTAAAGGGCTCTCGGTGTGAGCTTGGTGGCTCAGCCAGTAAAGAATTTGCCTGTAATGCAGGAGATGGAAGAGACGTGGGTTCAATCCCTGGGTAGGGAAGATCCCCTGGAAAAAGAAATGGTAACCCACTGCAATATTCTTGCCTGGAGAATCCCATGGACAGAGGAACCTGGTGGGCTCCAGTCAGGGGCCACAAAGAGTCGGACACGACTGAATGACTAAGCACCCACGCTAGTGTGGGCCTAAGGAACAGACATGCTAAACATTCTTCACCACACGTAAGATAACTTCATTAATTCAATAGTGTGTGTTAGTCAATTAATGTGGATTCTTTAAGAGTTCATCAGTGCATGCTGTGGGTCAATGTTTTATGTCTTAAACATATTGCGGCTCACTGCACTCCACTGAAATGAAAGGTCACAGGTTCCTGCATTCTGTATCATATGTGTAATGCATATAACACAGAAAACAAACTAAAACAAGGAGTGCAGTATTTTGTTGACTATGTTTTTTCTCTTTAATGTTAGCTTGCTGTAGTTGCTGGAAACATGCATTTGCTACTTAATTCAAAGCACCCTGAGCACTCCTGATTTCTTAAAGCTAAAATTTCCAGATTTCCAGATTCATGATGGCCTCTAGCAAGAATATTTTATCTTTATTTTTAAAATTTTATTATTTTTTTTGCCCGCACTGTGTGGCATGCAGGAGCTTAGCTCTCCATACAGGGATAGAACCTGTACCCCCTTGCATTGGGAGCAGAGTCTCAACCACAAGACCACCAGGGAAATCCCAAGAACACTTTATCTCTCAATGATGCATTTACTCTATATGATCCAAAGACGATCACCACAGAACCCACTAGTTATTCACTAATAATTAATGTAATCCAATAATCCAAAAATTTTCATGCATCATTAAGGACACAAAAGTAATTTGCATGTGTCTATATTCATTTCTTGTTCAAAAAAGGTATTTACAGAGTCTCCACCCAGCATAGGTCTCTAGCAAGAATAAAAGAATAAAAAAGGATTACAAGCTCAGCTTGACAAATGATTCAATTATGTAATACGAACACCATAATTTTATTGATTTCATCCTGAGAACAAAAAAGATCAGGAGGAATTGATCAAAAAACCAAAGGAAAGTCATTTCACAGGACTGTTACAGAGGTAATCCTGAGTAGTTTGAAAGGGTGAATTAGAATGACCTTCTACTTTGTTTCTAGGATGAACCTTCCTTGAATCCTTTTCACTCCTGAACAGTATGAAAAGGCAAAAAGATAGGACGCAGAAAGATGAACTCCCCAGGTCGGTAGATGCCCACTATGCTACTGGAGATCAGTGGAGAAATAACTCCAGAAAGAATGAAGAGGTGGAGCCAAAGCAAAAACAACACTCAGCTGTGGATGTGACTGGTGATGAAAGTAAAGTCCGATGCTGTAAGGAGCAATATTGCATAGGAACCTGGAATGTTAGGTCCATGAATCAAGGCAAATTGGAAGTGGTCAGACAGGAGATGGCAAGAGTGAACATCGACATTTTACCAATCAGCAAACTAAAATGGACTGGAATGGGTGAATTTAACTTTGATGACCATTACAACTACTACTGTGGGCAGGAATCCCGTAGAAGAAATGGAGTAGCCATCATAGTGAACAAGAGTCCGAAATGCAGTGCTTGGATGCAATCTCAAAAACAACAGAATGATCTCTGTTCGTTTCCAAGGCAAACCATTCAATATCACAGTAATCCAAGTCTATGCCCCACCCAGTAATGCTGAAGAAGCTGAAGTTGAATGGTTCTATGAAGACCTACTAGACCTTTTAGAACTAACACCCAAAAAAGATGTCCTTTTCATTATAGGGGACTGGAATGCAAAAGTAGGAAGTCAAGAAACACCTGGAATAACAGGCAAATTTGTCTTTGGAGTACAGAATGAAGCAGGGCAAAGGCTAATAGAGTTTTGCCAAGAGAACGCACTAGTCATAGCAAACGCCCTCTTCCAACAACACAAGAGAAGACTCTATACATGGACATCACCAGATGGTCAACACCGAAATCAGATTGATATATTCTTTGGAGCCAAATGATGGAGAAGCTATATACAATCAGCAAAAACAAGACCCGGAGCTGACTGTGGCTCAGATGAACTCCTTATTGCCAAATTTGGACTTAAATTGAAGAAAGTAGGAAAAACCACTAGACCATTCAGGTATGACCTAAATCAAATCCCTTACGATTATACAGTGGAAATGAGAAATAGAGTCAAGGGATTAGATTTGATAGAGTGCCTGAAGAACTATGGATGGAGGTTCATGACATTGTACAGGAGGCGGTGATCAAGACCATCCCCAAGAAAAAGAAATGCAAAAAGGCAAAATGGTTGTCTGAGGAGGGCTTACAAATAGCTGAAAAAGAAGAGAAGTGAAAGACAAAGGAGAAAAGGAAAGATATACCCATTTGAATGCAGAGTTCCAAAGAATAGCAAGGAGAGGTAAGAAAGCCTTTCTCAGTGATCAATGCAAAGAAATAGAGGAAAACAATAGAATGGGAAAGAGATCTCTTCAAGAAAATCAGAGATACCAAGGGAACATTTCTTGCAAAGATGGGCTCAATAAAGGACAGAAATGGTATGGACCTAACAGAAGCAGAAGATATTAAGAGGTGGCACGAACACAAAGAAGAACTATACAAAAAAGATCTTCATGACCCAGATAATCACGATGGTGTGATCAATCACCTAGAGTCAGACATCCTGGAATACAAAGTCAAGTGGGCCTTAGGAAGCATCACTACGAACAAATCTAGTGGAGGTGATAGAATTTCAGTTGAGCTATTTCAAATCCTAAAAGATGGTGCTGTGAAAGTGCTATACTCAGTATGCCAGCAAATTTGGAAAACTCAGCAGTGGCCACAGGACTGGAAAAGGTCAGTTTTCATTCCAATCCCAAAGAAAGGCAATGCCAAAGAATGCTCAAGCTACCCCACAATGGCACTCATCTCACACGCTAGCAAAGTAATGCTCAAAATTCTCCAAGCCAGGCTTCAGCAATACATGAACCGTGAACTTCCAGATGTTCAAGCTGGATTTAGAAAAGACAGAGGAGCCAGAGATCAAATTGCCAACAGCCATTGGATCACTGAAAAAGTGAGAGAGTTCCGGAAAAACATCTACTTCTGCTTTATTGACTATGCCAAAGACTTTGAGTGTGTGGATCACAACAAACTGGAAAATTCTGAAAGAGATAATACCAGACCACTTGACCTGCCTCCTGAGAAATCTGTATGCAGGCCAAGAAGCAACAGTTAGAACTGGACATGCAACAACAGACTGGTTCCAAATCGAGAAAGGAGCACATCAAGGCTGTATATTGTCACCCTGCTTATTTAACTTATATGCAGAGTACATCATGAGAAATGCTGGGCTGGAGGAAGCACAAGCTGGAATCAAGATTGCCGGGAGAAATATCAATAACCTCAGATATGCAGATGACACACTTATGGCAGAAAGCGAAGAAGAATTAAAGAGCCTCTTGATGAAAGTGAAAGAGAAGAGTGAAAAAGTTGGCTTAAAGCTCAACATTCAGAAAACTAAGATCATGGCATTTGGCTCCATCACTTCATGGCAAATAGATGAAGAAACAATGGAAACAGTGAGAGACTTTATTTTTGGGGGCTCCAAAATCACTACAGATGGTGATTGCAGCCATGAAATTAAAAGACTCTTACTCCTTGGAAGAAAAATTATGACCAACCTAGACAGCATATTAAAAAGCAGAGACATTACTTTGCCAATGAAGGTCCATCTAGTCAAAGCTATGGTTTTTCCAGTAGTCATGTATGGATGTGAGAGTTGGACAATAAAGAAAGCTGAGCACCGAAGAATTGATGCTTTTGAACCATGGTGTTGGAGAAGACTCTTGAGAATCCCTTTGACAGCTAACCAGTCCATCCTAAAGGAAATCAGTCCTGAATATTCATTGGAAGGACTGATGTAGAAGCGGAAACTCCAAAACTCTGGCCACCTGCTGCGAAGAACTGACTCATCTGAAAAGACTCTGATGCTGGGAAAGACCGAAGGCAGGAGGAGAAGGGGATGACAGAGGATAAGGTGGTTGGATGGCATCACCGATTCAATAGACATGAGTTTGAGTAAACTCCAGGAGTTGGTGATGGACAGGGAGGCCTGGTATGCTGCAGTCCATGGGCTCACAGAGTTGCACACGACTGAGCGACTGAACTGAACTTTTACTCCTGCTCATGCAGGCTTTAACTGATAATTACCAAGGTAAGAATTTGGGGTGCAAAGTTTCATACTCATTAGCCAAAATCAATCAATTGGAAAGATGATTCAACATCCACTGTTACACAGAAAATTCAGAAATGATCATTGGGAGAAAAGCCCAGTGAACATTTAGCTTCCTCAAAACTGAAGGGCCGGCACTGCTGAAGCCTCAGTTGGAAAAACCACTGCTAGGAGCCCTGATCCAGTGCCAATTATTTATCTTTTAACCTGGACAGCTGAAATAGGTAGAGACTAAACTAGAAAAAGTCTTGAGAAGTATCTGTTCATATTTTACTGTCAAGATCCCAGAATTTCAAATTTAAAAATATGACATTTAATCAATGGCAATCCAGTCTGGCATTCAGGCTTGATTCTTGGATGAATTTCTCATAATTCTTAAGTCATTAATCTTGGTTGGTGAGCAACTCTTCTCCAGCTAATGGAGAAACCATGAACATTTACTACAAGTCACAGGAAACTTTCAAGGTGAAACATGAAGTTGAACTTCTTCAGCAGAAATCTTCCCACTGAGACTTAAGTTTCAACTTAAGGCACTAATAATAAAGGGCATAAGAACAGTCAAGAATAACTCAGATCTTTCCAGAAATAGAAGACATTTCAAAAACACAAGTCAAGCACCTATCTGACCTACTTTACCATCCAAGGGGACAAAGAATGGAAAGGTTCTCATGGCTGACTGGTTCAGCTCTTTTCCATTCTCCCAAACTTATTTACACGTCTCAGGTTTCTACTTCCTCAAGGGGCAGATGAAGGTGACAAGGATGTGGAAAAACAAAAAGCAAATCTAGTTTGTAGCCTAGTCTCACGATCAGTTAACTTCGTAATGACAGCATGGAGTGCCTCAGACCTAAGATTTTTAAAATTACTTGAGTACTTTTTAAAATTACTTAGACCCCAAACCCAGTGGTTGGAACTGTAACAAGGTGTTCTTTTCTATTGTTCTCAGGGAAAACTGTATAAGGATAGTTAATTTTTCAAGACTTTGTGAATGAAATTTGTTAATAGCAATACTAAAGGAAAAAACAATCTACTTAGAAAATTCCATTCCAGCAGGATTTTCCTACTCATTCCAATAAATTAAATTTTGCCATGAGAAATGAATGCAATAAAAACAGGGTTCAAGTAAGTTAGGTTAGGAGAACGAATACCAGCAAATGAGTGATTGTGGAGGTATGAAAGGTGGGACAGGATTTACCTAAAGGAAGAACGTTTCCTGTGCAAACAAGACGTGTACACACACAGCTGTACACTCACATGAATTTTTAAAGTGTGCTCTGTGGGGGAAGGGTCAACACTATCATACACCAGCACAGAAATCTCATCTGTTTGCATTTCTACAAAGGAAAGGACCTAACACCATTACACACCCACCGACACTCATGTATGAGGACCAGGGTGGCCTACACAGACTCAGATCCAGAGAAGCCTTCTAGAGTTGCTGGTTTTAGAGGAATGATTAGTATCTTCGGGATCACACTTCCTTTTGATGAGCAGAATTATCTTGTGTTTCTTTCCTGAAATGTACCCTTTTCAAGAGTATGAAACCAAGTCTGGGAGGAACTCCTCTTAATTCCTCATTAGACATGACTCAGAACAGGAACTACAGGAATCAAAGTAGCAATAGCATGGCCCCTTTGGGAAGTTATTTCTGGATTTACTGAGAAGTAGTTTGAGATTAAAACAGTTTCTAGGCCAACAACAGAAAGCAGAATTCTGGGTGGAGGTGAAGATGGACACACTCACTGAAAGTCCAGAAATCAATATAAACAAAAGCAATGAGCATAACTTAAAGAAGTTTCAACCAAGTATCACCTCGACTGAGTTTGTTGACTCAAGAAGTTCTGCTCTGACTCATGGAACTGAAAGAGAATAATTGATATAATTCTTCTCAGGAAGGCTCAGCTGGGAGTGATGTGGTGGGTATTGAGGGTAGGGTAGAGACAGAGGCCTGAGGCTCAGGCATGGCTCCTAAGGTTTCTGCTTGCCTGATTTTGAAGGAAAGGGTGCTAAAGCAAAAGGATCAGCAGCTGGCAGCTCCGTAGTCCTGGAGGAAAGGGATGTGATGGAAACGGAGCCAGCTATCGACTGCTTATTGGTTTGCGAAACAATTTTATAGGCAGCGATGGGCTGGGCTTCTGGATTCGGCTCATCTTCCGGGCTATAGTGACGGGAATATTTGGATAAAGACTGGGGGCGGAATGGTTTGCCTGCCACGGGGCCTGAGACAGCTTCTTTCTGGGGCTGAGGTCCTTTGTTTCTGTCATTAGGATGGGCCCCAGATTCCAGGGAGGAGCCCCTGGAAGAGATGCTGTCAAGATGGTCTGCTGCTTGTACAGGATGGGAGGGGAGGTTAGATGGCTGGGCAAAGCCAGCCATGGAATACTGAGCTCGGACGGACGGGTACATGGCTCGATCGAGGCCCGGGAGCAGAGGGGTGTCATCGGTCTGACTGAGGAGACCGGGCTGCTCCTGGGCGGGGCTCTGGGCAACTGTTGACTCCTCCATGCCTTTCTTCTTGGTAAAGGGAGCTCTCAAGAACACATCCGTCTCCTCTGGCTGGGAAGGGGCCACGTTGCCCTTGGAGACAAAGGGGGCTTTGGCAAAAATGTCCATGTCATCAGCGGGAACCCTTGAGCTCCTGAAGGGGGCAGTGGCGAACACATCTGGCTCACCGAGTCCATCAGCTGTTGGCTGAGTGAGGGCTCCGAACTGGTTCTTCCTCCCACCTTGCAAGGCTTTGGCCTGCGTGGGAGTTATCTCCCGCTGAGCGAAGGGAGTAGCTCCTCCTAGCTTCCCCTGCAGAGGTTTGCAGCTCTCATCCTCTTCTTCTGACTCCAAGAGCAGAGGGCGAGAGCCACTGCAGTCCAGCATGTCCCCCTCAAGGTCGGTCCCCTCCTCTTCGCTGCTGTGGAATGAGCTGTTGCTGGAAGGGCCATCTCGGGCCAAGTAGTCAGATTCTAAACTGTTCTGAGTTTTCGTGCCAGGTACCCGGGAGGGGTCCGGGTACAGGGGAAGGCCTTTAACACCCGTCGATTCTTTAAAGTGCTCTACAGTTATTACAGGAGAGGGAATGGGCTCTCTCTGGAGACCTAGAAAAGCACAAAATGCAGAATTAATGCACTGGTCCGTTCAATGCTCCTTGGAACACTCAATGGTCAACCCGCGGCAGGAACATTGTGGGACCAAATAATGGATGTTGAAATGGAAAAAGGAAAAACAGAACAAGAAAAGTCAGGCAAGGAAACAGCACACAAATTGGAACACAACCAATCACGGTCTCACATTTAGGAACACGAGGAACAATGTGGAGGAGAGGAGGTGAAGGTGTTAGGCACACAGACATTCAGTGTTAACTGCGCAATGCTCCTGCACGCGTGGGACCAGGCACTGACACCTGCTCTACCTGACTGGCTCTGGATGGAATGAAAAACCCAGGCCCTCACCTCCACATCTATCATGACAGTTCTGGCTGACGCAGAGATACTGCCTGGGGACAAACTCAGTTCAGATCTGACATGTGGTCACCTGCTCCCCCCTGCCTGTGACTGAGTACTCCACCTCCCCGCCCCAAAAAAAGCAGCAAAACATGGCTGCTTGATAAATACACAATTACTTGATGATTGACATCATAAGCACTACTCAAAGACTACAAGAGTGCCCCAAATATGAATGCTGAAGGCACTTTTCAAAGGGGAGGAGACATAATCAATATCACATTAAACAAATCACCTTCAGCTGGAGTTGCCCTGGAATTTTGTTTTCAGTCTTCCAAGTTAGCAAAGATCTCCTCTGCTTAAATGAATCCATCATAAGCTTCTTTAAGCAAAAGGAGGAAAATGCACAGGTAATTACAGAAGTATTTGCAAACTCTAATATGCTAATCGATTTCTATCTAGGTAGAGGTGCCTCAGGGTGCTCTGGCTTTCAAAATCAAACAGACAATTATCAGAATGCAAGAGAGCTTACCTTCCAAAAATATTAGCAGGTTAGAAGTATGTCATTGGGCACATGTTAGCAAGAGGGCAGGAAAAAGGCATATGTAACTAAGCAAGAAGAATCCAGAGAAAAGGGTGATTGGGGGCAGAGGTATCATGTCATCATGGGTTTCCCAACCCACCAGGGGAAGAAATTACAGGTACCATGATTCAGATTCTATAGATGATTCAGAACCTCTGTACAGAGGTAATTCAATCATCCTCTCCCCACATTACCCTCTCCCCTTCTATGCAAACCATTAGCTAGTAGAAACATCTGCTAACAATTTTCCCCTGCTAAAGTTTCTGCTTGAATTAAGCACACAGAACACAGCAGAAGCAGCATCAAAATCAATTTATTGGGAAACCAGTTACTTAGAGACGTTACATTGTAAAGAGATGCAGAGAGCGATCTGAACATTTTAGGATATTGCACAAAAATACTATGTATCTCTGAATCCTGTAATTTTTTTAGCAGTGCTTATTTTTTATTTCAGTGCTTCTTTTTAAACAGTTCTGACCTTAAGTATTGTTTTTGGAAACAAAACTGCCCGCTGCCCCCTTCTCTTTCTAAAACCGTGAATGTATTTGGTAAATTCCAATTTAGAGAGTCTTTAAGTTAAACTCTGTACTGGTGCCAAATGACTCTCTGAATAGGTTTTGAAGAGGATAAATGTTTCCTAGCACTGTAACTTTAATATGTGCACCTACATGCTGATAGGAAAGCATTAGTCAGGGAGCAGGGAATAAATGGAATACCTTCTCCCTTACAATATATGTGGAGGGACATAACTCTGACCTCTCAAGCAAGCATACTGATATTAGATCTGTCACAGTGATCCCCAGATGATGGTATCCGGGAGGAAATTCAAAATGCAATAGGGCAGGGAAGTTTTCCAAAATAAGATTTGCTAAGCAAAGTGGTAGGAACCACCCCCTCCCAAACTCCTTGAACCACTTTCTAACATAGTATCAGTTGGACAAAGTTTTTAGTTCTCAAAACCAAGGCATGGCTTCTCATCTCCGAAAACAACCCTAAGTGCTAACGCAGTTCTGTAGAGCAACATCTCTCTTAGGAAAGAACTGACACATTTAGTCAAGCTAAGGACCAACTCTGGCCACCCTATGGACCAATAATGAAAATGAGCACTAGTTTGACTGAAGCTAGTCCTTTGGGGAAATTTTAATGGAATGCAGTTAAATCAAATTGTAAGCACAGACCTCCAAAAAGCAGTTACCTATAGAACGTGGTGCGTCTTGGATGCCTGCAGAATTAGATGACATTTTGAGAGCTGGAAGGTACCAAGTAGGGGTACCCACCCATGTCCAGAGTTGGAGAGGCTGGAAGGGCATTCCTAGCCTATATAAACTATTTATGTTAAAAAGCGAGTTCTTGGTCAAGTCAACTGTAAATCTGCCAACTCTGAGCATATTCTATGACTTTCATAGTGAATAACAGGAAAATCATACCTAAATTTTGCAACAACTTTTAAAAGATGTACATAGTCACAAAAATACTACAACATTAAGTTTGATGGGAGAACTAGTCTCCAGTTCTTCAAAACAAGACCAGACCTATTTGATCTCTGAGCATGAATCTGCTCTACAGGATTGGAAAAGCACATTTAAAGGATTCTCCTGAAAAGGCAGATCTGTTAACCTTTCCATTCTTTTTAGAGGAGGTGCAGTATGACCAAGGCTGAGAGCAACTGCCCTTTGCAACTCTCCAAGCCCGGCATTCTGGAGACCCGACACACGCGGTGGATATGGGGTGTGCAGACATCCACATCCCCGCAGGGAATTTTGGTGGTGGCAGCACAAGAAACAAAGCAGTCAAGAGGAGGAATTCTAAATAACTGTAAACAGAAGACAGACATTAAATCTTGTTGGCGGTTAGAGGGTTTCATTTTTTTTTTCTTAATATGAATGTGTTATTGTAGGAAGGGAAAGCATGTGTTTTCAGAGTGAACAGTCCTTATATGTGAAGATAGCCTTGTACTGTCAGAAAAACATGTTGGAAGCCATCTGCCTGTGAGCGATGAAATATTTGCACTAATCTAACCTCAGCATCTTGGCCCATTTCCTTTGCAAACCAATGGCTATGCATAGCAGATGCCCTGTGATCATAAAACTCAAAAAGCTAGCCAGTTGTTCTTCGGGTGTGGGGTGATGGGGCGGGTGGACCTGACCCAGGACCTGACCTCACAGGGTCAGGGTCTCCCTTATCAAGCATAAGGATCTTCCTTATCATGAAGTTTAAGGTGGGGCATTTTGTTCTAATTCTCTCAAATTAAGTCATGTCTCTTTTTTTGGTTTAGCACATTAAATTAAGCAAGAAGTCAAAATATACTTCTTTTTCTTGCTTTGATGTAGGGACTATGTGAGAGGCTAAGGTCAAGCACCCTGTTCCAATGCTTCCATTAGGGATAACTCCATTTTAGTCTATTTTGAGGCTCCATTTTAGTCTATTTTTACATCAATTTCAGTAAAGAGTTTATATGCTTTGAAGGAAAGGCATACCCATAAGTATCTGATTTTGCAAAGACTCTCACCAATTCCCTCTTAATTTCCCAAGCAACTCAAAGTGCTGAATGATTTAGAAGAGGTTACCCCTGGAAATTTTATCTGATGGACATAGTGAAGGCCAGTGTTCCCTTAAAAAAGAAAAATCGAAATCTGAAGACTGCAATTTCAGGCTGGATCTTCCGGAGTGCCATATATCATAGGTGACCAGAATTTCACTTTCTCCCATACTATAAAGTGAAATAACAATTAGAAGAAGCATCAGAGACATACTTCTTGCCCCAAACTGGAAATGAAGACTTGGGAGTATTGGAAAACCTCCTCATTCAGTTAGTTAGCAAATAGAAAGCAAAATACATCCCTTCCCAAGAACTTCAGAAATGCAGCACCAAATGAAACCCACACTCTTTCAGAGTTGAATCAGGGAATCAGGAGATGTACTTCAAACGCATAATTTCCATGACCTCTTGCTTAGATAATAAGATCAAGCATTTGGTTCTACCATATGCTGTGGAGTTGCACTAACACCCATGCCTGGGAGCCAACACGGCCTAGCAATGCTGTGTCTCTCGAGCCAATGGAGCAATTAAATGAAAGAGATTTCTCCTTGGGCATAAAACTGCTGTTGCCAACACAAAATGTTTAATTAAATTGGCCTGGGTGCATCAAAGATTAAATTCAAGGAGGATAGCTGCAAATATGTGCTCCCTTTTACAACTCTACGTCTGGTCGTATCAAATGCAGGCTCACAGGGGTTTTCATCTCCGTGACCGCAGGTGAAGCCAGGGTAGCCAGGACTCATTAAAACGTCCTCGGCATGTCTCTCAGATGAGTCTGCACGGTACTCGTGCACAGGTGCTTCTTGTCACTCAACAACGAGTTTAAATCTTTTTTGTAAAAGTGGGTTTTCAGATCAGGAGAAGAGCAGCTATTGTAGGTCATTTACAGCTCTGAACATCATGCTCCCCGTTGAACAGATAAAAGTCTTTATTTTTCTGTATGTTTACATAAGAAATTTGTTTACAGACTTGTTTTTTTTATACAATACTTGCGTAGCAATGTTCAAATTTCACATTTTTTACTGTATAAGATAGCTTCGTGTACCTCTGTTTGCTCTGTCTTCTTGGGGAGGACAGGAAAAAGGTCTATGGTAAATACACATACACTTGACGATGGGGGTGTGCAACAGGGCAGAGGAGACTCCCAGGGAAAGAGTGAACTGAGGCCACTACATCAGAGTGGGAACCACGGAGACACCTTCCATTCTAGCAACACCACCACCTGGTAATTCTGCATAGATCAGCTCTGACCCAGAACCTCTCTCCCTGATCATCATGAAAGGAAACCCAAGAGAAACAAAATAGTATCATGTTACAGTTACTTGAAATGGAGGCCATCTGGGATTCATTCTGACTCAAGAAATCCGAGCACATCCAGCTCCAGGAGCATTACTAGTGGGGAAAAGGAAAAGGCTAACTTTGTGTTGGTAAAACTACAGTCTCTTGAAAGGAGTAAAAGATAGCTTTGTAATATATGGAGTGTTTCAGTAAAGGTACCAAGTTAAATATCCATCTAACGATTTCTCTATCTGGCAGCCTCTGATTAGCTGAATTCAATACTTTGGGGGCAATCCTGTCATTTTTATCTCCAAGGTTTAAGTGCATGGCTACAGAATTCTGAATCTTATAGACTGAGAAAGTTCAAGACTCCGGGAACTGCAGATAAACATCAGCATGGGAGACTTTGTTTTGGCCCAAGGTATCTACAGGGTGTATCTTGTTAGCTGACTTCATAGGCTTCCATACGGCGGGGCTGAGGTCAACCCCAAAAGTCTCCTCCTTCCCCCAGCACTGCTGTTTCTGGCCTGGAGGGAAAGCTGTGTTGGTTTGAATCATTTATTTGTCAGGGGAGCTCCCCAAAAAGATTAGAAACAAAACTAATAGTTCATCTTGAGAAAAACAAGTTCTTTCCTGGGTTTGCTCCCCTATAATTATTAGCAATCCAAGCTCCATAATTCTCACTTGGGAAAAGGCAAGTCCAGTATCCAATGACATTAAACAAACTGACAACGTCTTTCAGAGGTATTATAAAACCCATATTTTTCAATTTTCTAAGCCATACTAAAGACAGGCAAAATCACACAAGTTCCTTTATTCAGAATATTAAAGAAATTAAGACTGATTGTTGTCACAGTCCATTATAAGGTCTTCTCTGGGAATTTTCAGTGGATTATTCTTCTGACTATCTTCCATTGTAACCACTCTTCAGTGTAGGGGAGTGGTTTTGCTCTTTTGGAAACATCAAATGTTACTCAGAACCAAGAGTGGTGAAAAAAGAGAAAGAGCATACTTTCAGATGCTGAAAGAGATACTAATTAGATAATAATACAACTGATTTTCTTATATTTTTAACATAAATGGTGGCAGCATCATTAAAATAAGTATTATTTTCCCAAGTAAAACTAGATGCCTTTGAAGGGAACACTCAATTAGATGTCACAATTCTGATATGTCTGCTAAAGAAATCACTAACTATAATCATATTCACAAGTGTCCATTTAAACTTTATCTCCTCTGAGGCCTGTGTTTTCACTGGGCCTTGAATTTGGTGATCTAGTTATCTGAATGCTGTAAAGGGGAAAAAAAAAATCCAATTTATGATATTTTCTGGTTTAGTTACTATTTTGCACAGTTGGAATAAAAGCAAATCAGAAACATATGCTTACAGTATTTGTCCATTTTAAAATAGCAGATCCTTGATTACACAGTTTACAATAATTGAAATCTGATGCTGTTGGAATAGGTAGATGCATGTGTGTAATATTAAAAAAAGGAAAATCTATGTCCAGCATTCTGTGATGACTTAGGGGTCTCTTCAGATAACCAAGAGAGCAACCCAGGTTAGTGAAAGCCTATTGTAATTCTCTAAAATATAAATACTACTATAGTAATAGTAAGAGCTACGGAAGACAACTGAAGGACATCAGGATCATCTAAATCCTTCATAGTCCTCCTAAAGCATCATAATAAACACTGAGAACCCTAGAATTCTATAATCTTAAAAACCATCTGGCCCAAAGTCATCACTGTAGTAAGGAGCAGCAGTTCTAAGAAGTGAAGCTCCTGCTGAAGGCCACTTGGCCAGGGACTGGCAAAGGTCAGGAGGAGCTCCCAGGGGGCCTCTCCTGCCTAAATCTCTTCTCCCACCACCCACATCTATGAAATGAAGTGGATGAACTAGAATAATCTCTAAGGTCCCTCTTGTAGCTCAGTCTACAGTTTCAAAGTTCTATCAATTATTAGCATACTATGCTCATCTCAAATAAACCCTTTTAGCTCAGGGATGGTGCTATAAATGAAAGGAGGCCCTATTTATTGAGTCACTCACATGTTTTCCTTAACAGAAAAATAGTTCTAGCCTTTGAAGCCTTACTCCTAAAGAACAAACTCAAGATAATTTCATGTCATTATCCCCCTCAGGCTTCTTTCCTCCACCCAGTCTCTCTGGTTTCTAGTCTGTTCACTTTCATTAACATTCTCTATTAAGCTTTATTGAGCCAGATGACTAGATAATATATCTCAATGTAATTATGGGTAATACATGAAAAGGACAATTGAGAGACAGCTAATTTCTAAACTGTACTCTTCGTGGCTTCAATTACATTGGGAAGCTAGATATTTCACTGTATTTCTAACATGTATGTACGGAAAAAAATCAGATTGGAAAACATAGGCATAAAACATTATTCTTATTTAAAAATAAACAATCTCCTTCATTAGTTTGCATATTCTTTCTATGTCTGGGAAAAAGAACACCATTTTGATCTTCAGTAATAATCCTGTCCATAAAAGGGCAAACCAAGTCCCATTTTCACTGTCCAATCAAGGAGAGCTTTTCAAGCATATCTTTTTTAACTCTCAGTAAGAAGGGTGTACCTCCCTCAATTCTGGGAATGATTCATTATCCTAACAGAGGCCTGTACATCGTGCATCTAGTTTCAGCTGGCACGGAAGTACTTAAAGTCAGAAGGAAAACTGAAAAGTTCTGACTTTTCCTCTGCTGCCTTTCAAAGGCTTTTGAAGCTTCACCTCTGGGGTCAAAGCTTGACCTCTAAAGTACAGTGTGTTGCAAGCTGTTGTTGCTGTTCAGCTTTCTTTTTTTCCCCTTAAAGTGCAAACATGAGGAAGCAGAAACAAAAGTACTAGACAGGGAAACAAGCAAATGGACCTGGAATTTTATTGGTATAAATCTGATCAGCTAAGAGGTTCCCTTTTGATTGTGGAAATGGCACTCTAGGAAGAGAACCAAATGGGGTTCTCTGTGCCCACCTCTTTTCAAAGGGTGATTTTATAAAACTGCTTTGCATGTAAGGAAAAAAATATACTTTAGTGAGGAAGGACATGTACAGAGGGTGACCATGAGGCAAGTCACGTCGGTGCAGGGGCCTTTATTTATTTTATGAACAATATTCTAAGGTTAGTGAGAAACTGCTTTGTTTTGTTTCTTAATCTACAAAGCCAAGGAAAACCAACTGAACATATTTCACTGGCTGTATCCTTCAGTTCAAACATCAGAGAGAAAGAAAGGTAAGTAGCCAGAGTTGAATTGTGCCTAGTGTGTCTGCATACTTATTTCTGATTATCTGAAAATAAACAACATGCTTATTCTACAAAGACAGAGGACCTGCTGAAAGCTTATAGCAACACACAAGTCTATTCAAAATGATTCCATATGTTACACTGTAGGGTTGCTGTGTAGTTAGTTATACAAGGGAAAGAGATCAAAACCCTGTACAGACACCTGATATCGGACTTGAAACGCTAAGTGGAAACAGAACTATTCAGTGTCTTCATTTATACACAATTTACAATATTTGATTCAAAATAAAAATCACAAGAAAAATACATCTGTTTCTGCTACAATTCCTTCCCTTCCCTCATCCACCCCCCAGTGAAAAGTCTTCTAATAAAAGGTATCATATTACCATATTGTCTTGTTTTGGTCTAATTCTGAGATCCCAGCTTGGGATAGTTAAACACTAAAAGGAATGGCAATACTTGGAATTTATATAATGTACACATTTTATCCAAGGATCTCAAGTACTTGCGGTCACATCTCCAGATCTGAGAAATCACGGTTCAGTGGAAGCCAGAATGCTGGAAGGATGCTGGGCAGGTTGCATGGGGTGTAAAATCCCTTGGCTAAGTCTATGGTCAAACAAGGTCAGAGTTGGTTGGCTAGAGTTGGGCTCAATTTCTCTTTCCGGACATAAACCATCAGTCAGTTTTACCCTCTTTTAAACCACACACTCATCTCTAGGTTACTGTCTAGAGTCAAGACCAACTGAAGAAGCCATGTCCTCAGGATAATGCAGCAGGATAGAAAAGCAAAAACAGAGAAACACATTCATCAGCATCTGGCCAGAGGAGATGGGGTTGGGAGGATCGATTTGGGAGGCCATTCCTAGCAAGAATGAGACAAAGGTGTCAATTCACTAGTTTCAGTTACAGTTAAGCTTGTGGTGGAGTCGATTCCAGCAGAGGTGAAGCTCATGGGGTCTAGCGCTTGATGTAAGATAATGCTATTGAAGAAGGGTAATGAGAAAACACAGTAAACTAACAGGGAGGAGCTGGCCAAAGAGTATCTGGAGGGCCAAAGTAATTTTCTTTCCTTATCATTTCTACAGGAGAAGGCAAGGGATAGAAGATCAGGGCTAGAGGGCCCCTTATTTGCAGATTAAAAAAAAAAATCATTTTCTTATAACTCCGTAATGAAAATGTGTATTACGGTATGAAGGTTACAGAACTGCATCTGCTACTGGGTCACGGCTACAGGTCTATGAGCTGATCCACCAGCAGCAAAGACCTGGCTAGGTTGGGAAGACTGGACTCAGAGCTCCCACTGCTGTTTCTAGAGTGCCCACCTGGAAGTGGAGAGATAGGAATTCAGTACAAAACACAGAGGGTTAAGGTTTAGATGTGCAGAATAAGCAAAGGAGAAAAAAACCAAACCAAAACAAAAAAATCCTGGAGAAGCAACATTTACATTTTGAAAACTCTTACATGTTACTTTTTAAACATATAAATCAGTTATCTACCACTTCCCACCAAAAGTTCAGGCACTGTGTGCCTATCACACTGTAGGCAGGAGATCTTGCAAAGAGCATGCTATTTTCAAATGAGTATCTATTTTGCCTGAGAACAGCTGGCTGTACATAATTTCCAGATAATATCATCTCACTTCCCTGATAAAGTAAAAATCAGTAATTTTTGATTTGGGGAGGAAGTAGTTATTAAGACTACTGCAATAAAAACATGCTTTAAGAATACATAGATGGTCTTATGGCAATTCAGTGCTTTATGGCATGTTCAAATGATTTTAATTGAACAAAGAGGAAAAAAGGATATTCCACAAATGTCTAAAAGATGCAAAATGGTGTCAAAGCACCATTATTAATCTCTTTGGGAAGAGTATTTATCAAAGATTGTTCTAATTATGATAAAAAAATGTTCAGTTCATTTTTTGATATAGATCTTCAGGTTTCCATTTACTGAAGATCACTATTTTTAGCTTGATATTTTGTAAAAACCAGCTTTTAGACAAACTATTAAATACTTTCCTTCTCTCTAAATAAATACCACAGTCATGCTTTAAGATATCTACATAAGTATCTTTATGTGTACTTTCATCTATCTACACTGGTCCAGCCCACAATGATTGTTATTACCCCCAATTTCTTTCATTAAATGTTAATGCTTTCCCCCCTTTCTACATTAGGTACATTACTATTTTGAAGAGAGCTGATATCAAGCTCTTTTCTTTTCCCCAGCCTCTCTTTCTTACCTTGTGGGTTTTTGGTTATCAATACAGGAATAGGGTCAAACTCATCTTCTGCCACCTTGTCCGAGCCCTCAGGGACATCAAAACCTGAGATGAGATTACTATCTTCCGCAGCTTAATACAGAATGCAAGTATACAAGCAGAAACAACAGAGGTAGAGATCAGCAAATGAGAGAATACATTAGAGGCAACTGCACAATCACTGTTGCTTTTAAAGATGAAAATGCTTATTTTCCTGAGTTGAAATAAAAGTAGTAAAGCTGGAAAACTTGAGGAAATAGAAAAAAAATGCTTTAGAGCTAGCCATGTTAAGACTTTAATAAATGAGAAGGATTACAGGAAAAGTTCTCCCTACCTTTATACAGTCATTAAATATAGTTATTGTGAGAGATCTCTTCAACATCAGTAATTCATAAAGGCACGGGAGTTAGTCATTTATCTTCTTCATTGAGCTAACAGAGGCTGGACTAATAACAACATTAGAAAAACTCAAAACCAGGGGTAGCAGGGAGATAATTAGTTGCCCTTTAAGAAGTAACCACTGTATGTGCTAGTGCTAAGTCTCTTGGGTTGTGTTTGACTCTTTGCGATCCTATGGACCATAGCCTGCCATACACAGACAAACAAAACAAAATACTTCTGAAAGGACTCACTGCCCTGTGATTGGGATAACAGACATTCAAACTCCGATGTCCCAGGAATACTGGGGCACAAGATTGCATGCGCTGAGGTTTAACGCAGAAGTTTGCTAGAAATTCTTCTCCATTCTACAAGCAAGTGCTAGCCGAGCACCAATTTTGCAAGTGATGCTTCTCTGTAATCATGCATCACAGCTGACACACTCCTGTCAGACATAATTGGCTAAATAGGAAACTTCTCTCTACATGTTCTATAAAAACACAGTCATTTTAATGCTATCAAGGATAAAAACAAAAACTAAGCTATTACCATTGCAAACTAAAGGCTAACTACTTTTCAGTCATATCAGGGAGGCTTCCTTCCTACATTTCCTTTAGAAAGGACTTAACAGCTGTTCCTTTTATATGTATTTGCTCTTTCTAGAAAACCACTTTCACTGTCTGAGCCCAGAAAGAAGTTTACTGAATGCCCATGTTCCGTGTCTGCCACTCTCACAAACCACTCAATGAAAAGAACTCAATTCAAGCTATTTTTCTGTCCAGCAGAAGTTCAAACCAGTATTAACATAGACAAAGAAATAAAAATAGTAGACTAGAAAGAGAAATCTAGTAATTAATCATGACTCCAAGGTTAACTAAAATTCAAACCTTTTCTGAGTTCAATCTTTGAGGACTGACTTTTGAGGAACAGTGCTTTTTTCTTTATTGTAGTAATCACTACCAAAAAACTTGAAATCCTATTTAATGAAACAGTTTTAAGTTCTAAGGCCACCCAGGATCTAATTAGAGTCAGTTTGTGGACAGTCAGTCATCTCCCTGAGCTGACTACAAAGGCATGTAGCTGTGTCTTTTCGAGAAAGCATGGGATATCTGCATTAGAGGTGACTGTGAGATAGCCACACCTCCACAATCTGCCATCCCAGCCTGATTCAATATTCTTAGTGAAAGGAACTTTAACACAGGGGCTAAGAGTACAAACTCGAGTTTTCCACTCAAAGAGGTGGTTAGAAAACTTCACTAGCAAAGACTTTTGTTAAGGGAAATTCTCTTCTCCTCTAAGGATACATGTGGGCTTGAGAAGAGGAAAGTGTTTACCTTTATGGGCCGGAGCAGAGATGGCTATGGGGGCAAACTCTTCCAGAAGGTCAGTAGTGGGGTTAGAAAGCAGAGAGCAATCAATCAGGGAATCTTCCCCGGTGAGAGAATCTGAGTCCAGATTAGCAGCATCCCAGGTCAGTGACAGCATTAAATGGCATACACAACAATATCACAGGTTAGGTCTTAGCTTTTGAGTTATTGCATTTACATATACATATGAGCCAAGGCGGGAGGAAGAAAACCAAAATAAACACGTTAAGCACTCTGGATTTTCATCTATAGAAACATGTATTTCTAAACTTCTCTTAATAGTAATATATAAATATGGAAGAACTTTTTGCTTGGAGGTTACTGCTTAAGCAAGTAAATGATTTGGATGCCAATAAAATGATGGCAACTCAGTTCTCAGCAAATGCTGTTTGGGAAAAAGGACTTTGCAGCTAAAGAGTTTCACTTAAATCCTCCCTAAAAGTTCATTGAAAACATTTATTATAGGATGAGGTATCCAAGCTGACAAGAAGCGGGTTGTCCCTGGCTTATTATTAGCGGAATATGACATGATTAGACAGGATTTTCTAGAACTCAACCCGATGCCTGTTCGAAACAGAATTATCTTGTCTCTTATTAGTACTCTTTAAATTTGAATTACTCCTCTGAGCACATGACTTTGCTTTTAGTTAAGGAACAGACGAAAGATAAAATTCAGAGTTCCAAGCATTTCAACATATGAATTGTTTTCTGCAAAAGTTTTCTAGGAGAAAACAGCCAAGTGAGCACAAGAAAAAGAATCATATTGTCTCCTGTCTTAATTCTTTTTTTAACCTGGTTGAGTTTATTCTCATATTTCCCAGACTTCTAACTGTTTCTATTCCAAGTTGGCAAAGTGGACACTTTTATCAAGGTAATTATGGACTCGACAAAATGAAGGTTATCAAATCTCTATTTAAGGAACTGCAGTTAAGGAATTCTACTAAGAGTGAACTTTGAAATTGGGTTAAAAGCAATGACAAAACTAGAGAAGATTTCAATTTTGCCTATTTAATAACAAATCATCTAGATATGATCAAAGCTCTGGGCTGGGAAGAGAATGTTAACATACATAGCATGAGTTCCCATGGACGTGACAGATACTATTGAGAGAAAGACTGCTCAGTACCCTGGAGGAGTTAAGGGTATCCTTACAGCACAGCTCTTTCATTAAGAAAGTAGAGGGAACCTGCACCAGTGAAAAAAATCTCAAGACTGAAACCAAAGAAAGCTCAGGAATCACTCTACAGAGAACACGGCCTCAAAAAGTGCTCCACTCTTTACTGAGGAAACACTTCCCTCAACATCTAGAAGCTGGAGCTATAATGATGCAGAGCATCATTGTGGGAGGAACTAACCAGGCTGAGAAACAGATAAGCCCAGGACCACTGGCTGCAGGTGGAACATCTGACTCAGCGCTGCTGGCACTGACCAGTCCCTGCAGCTGTAGAGACTCCTGACTGACCTGTGCGGTTTGAGGTCACAGATTCCGTCTGAGATGGGAGGCGCTGAGGCACCGGGGGCTCCAGTCCTGGTATCAGACTCTCAACAGCAACGTCAGCTTTTTCTTTTGTGACAGAGCATTAAGAGAAGAGAGGAAAGGGTGAGGAAAAGGGAATCAGAAGGTTCTTGGGACGATTCTGCGAAGGCTTTCTTCTGCACCTCTCTAAAATGCCCATCTAGGGTGAGATGGAAAGCATGTTAAGTCGCTTTCTTTTTGTTGATTTGAATGTCTGGGCTTCCCTGACCAAGTAGGCACTAATGTGGTTAACCATTGTAGCTAGTTTTGGTGATTCTCAGTTTTTATAAATAAATGCAGAACGGGAGCCACCCAAGCAGACCTCTTACATGTCAGAAGACACAGGCTGAAGGCATGTTAATGTCTTCTGGGAATTGTGCTTTTCTTAAGGAATAAACTTAGGGGCAAACACATTCTGTGTCTTGCAAAGGCAACTGGTCCATCTCGAATCCCATGCTATGATGTAGCTGGAGGTACTCTTTACCATGGGACATCCCCCAGCTGGAGGACCATCTCTCTGAAGGGTCATGGCATTTCTGAGTTCTAGGACTTAGTGCCCCCATAGTACAGACTCCAGCTATTTTATGAGCCTTGCCTGCCTTGTGGTTGGAGCACAAGAAGATGTAAAAGCATGCAGATCAAGCCGCCAGATCAAGATTCTACTCCTGGTGCTTCACCATGGGGCAAATGTTTTCTCAGTTATTGACACTTGGCATATATGGGGGCCTTCTAAAGAAGAATCTGCTATAGGTAAAGACCACTTCAAAACCAACTTCTTTCACAAAGTTTTTGTAATGAAATGTCAATATTCCCACATTCCCCTTCATTCATAAGAAATTCACTCTAGAAATCCCAGTGTTTCAAGAAAGGCATAAATAACAGCATTGCCTTCTGCTGTTGGGAGGCAGAGAAAACACTCCTTTGGAGTGATAACAAGGGAAATTAACTAGCCCTGGCTTCTGGGTCAGCACAAGGCAATGCTTCAACACGAGGAGGCTTTTCAGCATTTCTACTCCTCTGCAGGGTTATTCAGTAGGGAACTGTTAACCAGTGGGTTGCCATTCTTGAAACAGACACACATATCATGCACAACAGAAGACACAGAGAGGATGACTTTACCAATTACAGCATCAGAAGTGCTACCAAAAGGATCTGTCATAGGCAAGAGGTCAGGGAGCAGAAGAGAAGTGTCAGGAGATTTGAGTCCCTCAATTAGTTTTTCTAGGTTGGGCAGAGAAGTAAAGAGAAAGCAAAAATGCAATGAGATATTCAAGTAAGCCAATCATTTACCATATCCTATGCAAACATTTGAGGGGTCAAAATTTTATATAGCTTCAGCATAAAAACAAATACTGCTAGTATCTTGTTAAAAACAGGCTCTCAAAGTTTAAAAATGATTATTTCCCCAAATGAACTAGTCACTTTGTAAGGCATTCAAGATGCTGCCTTGAATGTGTTTGTTTTTAAATTTGCAGTATAATTTACACTGAATAAGAATACAAGTTACCAATTTTAAGAGTACAATTTGATGAATTTTGACAAATGTACACACAAGCACCACTGAAATAATGAAGCAGACGGTTTCCATCACCCCAAAAAGGACCTGTGTGCCCCTCTCTGGTCAATGCCTTCCTCTGACCCCCAGGTCCTGGCAACAACTGATCTGTGTTCTGTCCTTATAGCTTTGCTTTTTCTACCATTACCTACATAGTGTATAGTCTTTTCTTATGTCCTTCATTTAGTATGATGCACTTGAGATTCCTCCATATTGTGGTACACATCAGCAGTTTGTTTTACTACTGAGTTTCACTGTATGAATGCACTTCATTTTGTTGATTCATTCATCAGCTAATGGACTTTTGGTTACTTTCAGCTTTTAGTTATTAAAAATAAAGCTGCCATAAGGATCCCTGTAGCTCAGACAGAAAAGAATCTGCCTCCAGTACAAGAGACTTGGATTCGATCCCTGGGTCAGGAAGATCCCCTGGAGAAGGGAATGGCAATCCACTCCAGTATTCTTGCCTGGAGAATCCCATGGACAGAGGAGCCTGGTGGGCTATAGTCTGTGGGGTCGTAAAGAGTTGGACACGACTGAGCAACTAACATTACTACTATTAAAGCTGCTATAAACATACACATATGAGTTTTTGTGTGTTCATACCTCTTTCTGAGCTTAGTTTTGAATCTCTCCCCTTTTTTTTGAACTTGCACTTAGAAATGATTTATAACTCACCAAGAGAAGCAATGAAACCACACCTAGGTTTAACTTGAACAATCATTTACTGTCCACCAACTGACAGCTTGTGACACTCCCAGTACTTATTATTAAACTGTCAAATCTTATAAAATTCACTTAAGCCTGCAGGTGGATTACTTTTGATATCTTTTGGCTAAAGAACAAAAAGACATTAGAAGCGACCAGATTTGTCACACCTGATAATTTAATGTGTGATAACATGCACACTAAGTTTCCTTCCAAGATAACTCTTTATAGACAACTCTTTTAAAAGTAGAGCATTAACTTGACACAAAATAATGAATCACAGACTCTTATAGAAAGAAAGGAATTAAGAGCTCATACTTACTTTAACTTACAGAGACTGAGACCACACAAATTCTATAAGTTGCCTAAGTAAAGGCCTGTCAACAATGTCTTTTCTACCTCAGAAATAAACTGCCATTAAAATAAAACTAAGACATCTAAGAAAAGGCAGTGACAACTGTGTGTATATAATATCTTAATCTGTATTCTTCTAGGCTATTAGGAATAGAGATAAGCAAAGATGAAACAGACATTCACTGAGGGACAGAAGCCAAATTTTAGGTGACCTGTAATTGAGATGATCTATAACTGCACAGATGAAACAAAATAATGGATTTTAGTGTCTTGGCAAGATAACTTGCTTTGGTACAATTAACACTGCAGAAAAAATCATTTTTATAGGTGAAACCAACTTACTATCTTCAGAAAGTATAACATGCGGATATATTGGAATTAAATACCAATAAACGACATTTCTCATTGATACCTAATTTATATTGAAGGAAGAAAGGAAGAAAGAAAGCAGCCTCTGAGCAGCAGAGGACAAAACTCAGAGTTCTAACCAAGTACATGAAAGTAAAAACATCAGCATTACTCTTGCACTATACATGACATGGTGAGAAAAGATGTTTAAAGTATCTTCGGCAATTTTCTGCATACTGGCAAAGTAAGATGGTTTTCTCCCCAAATCTAATTTTTCATTATTCTGAGCACTGGCTTTGGTTTTATTCCCCCCTAACAAAGACCTTTCCTGTAAAAAAAAAAAAAAAAAAGTGATGATCCGCTTTTTTCACTTCTAGCACTCAGACATTTGCAACCTTATGAAGTGCTGGATAAAAGGTAAAGAGCCCACATGTCTTGTTTGTCTTTCACTGGAGGCCTGTTTGTCTTGGCCTGTCCAGTGAGTGGGTGTGACTCTGGGGCTGTTCCTGAAACGGATCCCCTTACCTGTAAAATGCAGACACCTACCCTGCAACCTTTTCATATTAGTCACTCAAACATCATCTCTAAGCCTTTCCCCACGCTCTCTGTCACAGTAGGAACTTTCTGGAACACTCTGCTTTCACTTCTCTTACAGCCCTGAAGGCAGGGAAGGTAGATTCTTAATTTCTGATCCCCAGTTTCCGGTTCCCTCTCGTCCTCTGTTACACCTTTGGCTTTTGGCTTCACTGGAGAGGTGGGGAGAACAGACGATCGATGGCAGAAAGGCAGGTCCTTCAACAAGAATCTAATTTTTAATTAGCCATTAGCAAAAAGCATGAGAGGGTAAAAGAACACGTGTGCACATGCGTGCATATGTGTGTTTATGGTGAGATAGTATGGAGTGGGGGTGGGTTAAATGGCCATGTTTAAGGAGGCTTCTTTACTGACCAAAGTAACGGGCTGCTCGCACAGATAATCTATATGGTCACTGCTACTTAAGAATATTCAAATATGTGAACTAGGGAGAGAGAAGCAGGGGTCAGAGTTAAAACTAGGCAGAAAACAAGGAGTGAGAGTCCAGGCCACAGCCTGTGCAGAATCAGCTTCTTTCACTACCAGCACTCTTGCAGAGAGAGCGGGCAGCCCATTACTCAGTGCTATTATAATAAAGGTTGTCACCTGCATTTGCAGAGTTCAATGCCAAACATTCTCATTCATTATTCACAAAACCCCCTGGGTTTGGGAATATTCATGCAGTTGAGAATGGACATCAGAGACCTTGAGAATGTGTGACGTATCCAAAGTCACAGATGGGACATGGCAGAGCCTGGACTTGACTTCAAACTTTCCTCCCCATGCCACATAAAGGGTCTGCCTAGCTCCGTAACTAGAGGAGAAGGGGTTTTCACAGACATGGTCTCATGCACAATGGTCAAGTTATAAAAGATATGTTAACACTGGAAGGAACTTCAGATCTTATCCAATTAGCCTTCTCATTTGCAGATGAGGAAACAGCTTCAGAAACGTGAAGCCACTTGCCTAAGGTCTTCTAGCAAGTTAAGTCACAGAATTAGCTAGGACTAGAACCCAGATCTTTACGTATAGAGATTCATCCTTCTGGTTTAACTAAGGCTTCAACTGTGCTTTAAAGTGTACAGACTCAGGATTTGCCTGGTGGTCCAGTGGTTAAGAATCCGCCTACTAATGTCGGAGACATGGGTTCAATCCCTATCAGGGAACTAAGATCCCACATGCTTCAGGGCAACTAAGCCTGTGTTCTGCAACTACTGAGCCCTTGTGCTGCAACTACTGAAGCCCACACGCCTACAGCCCATGCTCTGCAACAAGAGAAGCCACTGCCATGAGAAGCCCATGCACTTCAACTAGAGAGTAGGCCCCACTCGCCACAACTACAGAAAAAGCCTGCACAAAGCACAGCCATAAATAAAAGTGTACAGACTCCTAGAAGATAAATTTTAAAGTTACCACCCATTTCTGGTCACTGTAAATGGAGAAATTGATGAGAGATTATAAGAGGAATTAAAAGAAAGGCTACAGGACGCTGACAGCCTCTACACCACAGCCTAGACACCTCCCAAGTATATCAAGGTCTGATTTTGATATCCTTCATTTTACAAATTATCGCCTCTCACCTTTTTATAAAAACACTCTGAGGTTGTGTATTATGACAGAAGAAAGAGCAGAAGAGAGGGTGGTGAATCTAGGAAACTGTGCGGGAAGTGTTCTTTAGGATTCAAAACCTTATGACCAAGCCTCACACCAGCATGTGACTTGTTGCCATCTAATGAACAAAGACTTCTATAGTTTTACTTCAATAATGGGAAGTGGCTTCTCTGGAAGCAAAAACAAAATCCAAATTCTGTGACAGCTCATATCTGAAATGCATAGAGGCTCACACTCTATTTCTCAATTACACAAAGTGACAGACCAGTGAAACCAAGAAATAATTCATAAATTGCATTTTGCAATGATTGAATCCTCCTAAGAAACATTTTACAAGAGTTTTCAATATCTTCTGTGTTAGAATCAAAAGTCCATGACCCCATCTTATTCCAGTATATGTGAAAAGCAGTGGACAATTATGGACAGAAGAAAATGATCCAGTTTTGTATCAGTTCCTAGGCTGACTCGTATTTTCATATCCGGCTTCAGATTCTATATATGTGTTGGAGGGAGAGGGGAGAAAATTCCTGGATTTGGGGAGGTTATTATTTATTTAATCTCTGCTTGCAATACTGTACATTTTCAGCTGCGGTCTGCAAAATCCTCTCAAATAAATAAGCATCATGAAAGAGCCAAAGGGCCTGAGTTTACATTAGTTACCTAATTTTTCTAAGCATCAGTTTTCTCACCTGTAAATACAGGATAAGAACTTCTTTAAAAGGATGTCAGGATTAAACGGGCATATTTACTAGAAATTAATGTGTGTGTGCGGAGAAGGCAACGGCACCCCACTCCAGTACTCTTGCCTGGAAAATCCCATGGACGGAGAAGCCTGGTAGGCTGCAGTCCATGGGGTCGCTAAGAGTCGGACACAACTGAGTGACTTCACTTTCACTTTTCCCTTTCATGCACTGGAGAAGGAAATAGCAACCCACTCCAGTATTCTTGCCTGGAGAATCCCAGGGACGGCGGAGCCTGGTGGGCTGCCGTCTATGGGGTCGCACAGAGTCGGACACGACTGAAGCGACTTAGCAGCAGCAATGTGTGTGTGTGTTTATAAATTGAAATACTTAGCACATACAAGAGGATTAATGTCTCTTTTAAGTAAGAGGACTAGATGTGGTGTGAGATTACAGTAGTGAAAATGGGTGAAATTCTAGAACTTACTCAAATGCCTTGGAATGAGAACAGAATAAGCAGAATTCCTTGATAATGTGAAGAGGTAGGTGGAGGCAGCATGTAGAGAGGAAAAAAAGGTGAGGGAGGTGAGAAGGGGGTTCAGGGTGGAGAGGACACATGTATGCCTGTGGCCAATTCATGTCAATGTATGGCAAAACCCAACACAATAAGGTAATTATCCTCTAATTAAAACAAATAAATTGATTTTTTAAAAAGAATAACATTAAAGGTAAAAAAAAAAGAACCAGGGGACCTGGGTTCTGCACAAAGTTTGTGTAGCACTCTGGGCAAATCACTGTCTCTCTCTGGATCTAAGTCTTCTCACTGATAAAATGAAGATAAACTTAAAGATGCTATCAACCTCTAAAAGTTTAATTACATAATGCGAGGGGAAAGTCAGGAAGTAGGAATTGGTTGCTTAGAAGACAGATAGCTGAATGATGACACTGGAGCTCTGAACTGGTGCTGACAGCAGAGAAAGACACCTGGAGGGCTCCTCAGTGACGTGGGCAGGAGCTAAAACGAGTGGCCTCAAGGTGGCAGGTCTGGGGCAATGCAGAGAGCGCTTCATCATGCAAACTCAGCTCAGACATGCCCAGCCAGGTGAACAGGGGGATGAGGCTGGGGGGAATATCTACGCTTGCTTCTCATTTGAAAAAAGAACAAATTGCAATTGTTTTTTTTACCTTAGTGTAAAAATAATATCTGTTTACTGTATCAAATTTGGGAAATATAGATAAGCTACAGGATAAAAGTAAAACTACCCCAAATTTCCCTTGTAGAGAAAGCCACTGTTTAGTGTTTTTTGGGAAGATGTATTTATTTTTGGCCGCCCAGGGTCTTCTGATGCACAGGCGTTTTTTCTAGTTGCGGCAAGCAGGGGCTACTCTAGTTGCAGTGCACAGGCCTCTCATTGCAGTAGTTTCTCTTGTTGTGGAGCACAGGCTCTGGGGCACGTGGGCTTGAGCAGTTGCGGCTCCTGGGCTCTAGAGCACAGATTCAGTAGTTGGGGCTCACAAGCTTCATTGCTCCGCAGAATGTGGGATCTTCCCTGACCAGGGATCAAACCAGTGTCTCGTGCATTGCAAGGCAGATTCTTAACCACTGGATCACCAGGGAAGCTGCACTGTTGAGTTTTAAACAAATACTCTTTCATTCTTTTCCTATATAAACTGATTGTTCAATGAATATTTAAGCATACTCATGTCTTCATGGAGATAATGTATTAGAAAGGAACTGCTAATAAGGAAGTAAAATCTCAAAGACCACGCTGTCCACCCCAAGAGCTGTACTAATGATGTTGCCACAAGCAGGATCAGAGTGTGTCCATTTTCTGATCCCTTCACCAAGCCTGAGGCACTGGGTCATTTCGATCTTTACCAAGCTGATAGCAGAAGCTGCAGCACCTCACTGCTTTATAATTGGTATATTATATATACCAATTAAATGACAGTGAACTTAAAAAAAAATTACTTACAATTCATACTTTGTCTTTTATGAATTATCTGCTCATATTTTTCCATTGGTGGTATTTTCCTATCACATTCTCAGTACTATAATCAGTTCTTTCCCAAGTCTCCAGGATTCTCAAAAATGAGTCAGGTTAAGCGCTTGGAAAAGCACTGAAATCATAGTTAAAAGACTGAGAAGGTAGACTGCTAAAGAAAAATGGATGCAGAATTAGTTAGCCTGGATAGTGGAAATCAAGACTGCTTTTGAAGGAGAGGACTGTTAGAACTTTGAAATGAAGCAGGGAGTGAAAGGGTCTTCTCTGAGCACCACCCCTCTCCTTAAAAGTAAGTCAAATGGCATCAGGGACTAGGGGAAGAGAGGAGAAGGCAACTGCTGGAGTTGGAGGCAGGAATTCATCTATTTCAGATGTAGATACCTCTCCTCTCAAGGCTAAGTTATTGAAAACATATATCACAAAAAGGGTAATAAATTCTTCATAAACCAGTCTAAGGATAGATAATCAGAACCACTGCCTGGCATGAGACTAGGGAATACTGCAAGTTGTAAAATTTCTCTCTTACAATCTGGAAAATGAGGATAGATATCTATTTATACAGGCTAGTAAGACTAAGGGCTTGCTCAGGGTCCATTCCAACCCTAATCAGAAATAGGACCACGAGCAATAAAGCAGATTGAACTTCAGACAGAGAAGAGCCAGATGCAAGCCTCATCAAAAAAGATGATATGGCTGTTACAGCTTTGCGGCTTTGGAAATTTTATGTCTTGTCTGACTTGGGGTGTGAGCCCTGAAGTCTTATAACAAGAGATGCTGTTTTTAGAATTCAGCCATTCTAAACAGCTCCTATCACTGAGAAAGCAGGCACTAAACTGTCTGTGACATCTGTGACATCTGCACGCTGGAATCAAAAGTCAACCTCCATGACCCATTCTAAGTCCATTTTAGAGAATTGAATCTGTGGAAGAAAAACTTACCAGAGTAAAGACACACACTCTGATCTACCTTGGACCTTTTAATATCACAAGATAGCAGTAGGAAGTGAGGAAGATGCCAAGCAAATAGCTCTGAGAAGAATGACAATCTTAACAACAAACCACTAAGGAAATGCAGCTTCTCTTGCCTGCTTGTCGAAAGAAGACAGAGGGCTGTAAGCCAAGAAGTATTTTTTTTTTAAGTTATTAATTCTAGGAAGTAGCGCTCATGGGGCAACTAATGTATTCTTGCTTAGTCTTGTGGAACACTGATGTTGAAAGCTCAGTATTAAGGGGTTGCTATAAAAATCCTTTGCTCAAACTCTGAGCACTGCTGGCAGAAATGTAGAGATGTATAGTCACTGTGGAAAACAGTATGGCAGTTCCTCAGAAAATGAAAAACAGATTTACCATACGTCCTAGTAATTCTATTTTCGGGTACATATCCCGAAGAATCTTGAGTTTTGAAGAGATATTTGCACAGTCATGTTCACCGAAGCATTATTCACAATAGCCAAAAGACAGAAGGAAACTATGTGTCAACTGACAGATGGATGAACAAAACACAATAGAATATTATTCAGCCTTAAGAAGAAAGGAAATTCTGACATATGCTACAATATGGATGAACCATGAGGCATTATGTCATGTGAAATGTTAGTCGCTCAGTCATGTCTAACTCTTTGCAACCCCATGGACAGTAGCCTGCCAGTCTCCTCTGTCCATGCAATTTTTCAGGTAAGAACAGGGTTGGAGTGATTGGACCAAAACCACCTAGCTACTAAGTGGCTAGAACCAAGCTCTTACATGTTCAAATCCGTTCCTGTATTTCCCTAAACCTTAAGGTGAGCTCTCTAGTCAAAGGCCTGATTGATCTGGGATGGATGCAGAGGAGACCACTAGCTGCCTCGGGCTGTGGGCCAATAAAGAGCAAGGAGCTCAGTCACAGGGAATTAGGGCCTCCCTTCCTCACTCATAAGGCAAGAGACTATGTGACACACCCACCCATCTGCATTATCTGTAGGCTCAAAGGAAATTATATGTGTAAGCATTTAAAGAGCATAAAATAAAACGTTAAGTCATAAAAGACACAGTTGTCAGGAGACTAAGGTTCCATGACTCTCACCACCAGGAAGGATGAGTGTGGGAGGGGAAAGCACATATGTAAAACCAACCAACCAATACACCTGACCGGTGTCCACCATGGGGTGGAGAGAGTGACCAACTGCTTGCTTTGAGAGGCAGGAGACACACCCGCAGTCTGCCAGGGGACCAGAGACCCTAAATTCTCAGCCCTTTCCTCGCTGGAGTATTTCGAGATGCCATGGAAGGATACGGGGATAAAGAGCTATAACTGAATGCTGAATGTGCCACAGGCTGGGCATTGAAGTAAATGAAATATTCAGAGACACAATGGTCACATGCTATCCTGAGCCCAAATTCCAGACAGCAGCATGAAAGGAGGGAACTGAGGATCTGCTGAGCTTAGCTACTACTTTCATCCAGGGGTTTGGCAGCTTCCTGACATATGGGCTGTGGGCTGTTTATATCTCCTCACACAGTGGGTAGCAGGCCTGGATCGGGGTTGGCAGAGTCACACATGGAAGGCTATGGAGCTAGGAGTCTGGGGTTTGGTGGCTGGGGACAGAAATGGAGAGTAATGGGACCGCCAAAAGCCTTTCAGCTTCAGGTTTTATTTAATTTATTCATCTGATCTGCAAATACTCAGTGAGTGCAAGCTATGCCCAGCAGTATTCCCAACACTAGCAGTACACTGGCAAATAAGACAGACAAGGTCCCTTCCTCAGGACCTGACGTTTTGGCGGGGACTGAACAAGCAAACAAGAGGCAATGAAGAAGCAAAAACAGACAATGTCACGATAAGTGCTATGAAGTATAAAGCCAGGGAGCGTGACTGACAGTGCCCACAGGACCACATTGGGCCTCACTGAGAAGACAGCATTTAAGCTCAAGACCCAAATGTCAACTGACAAGAAGGAAAACCTTTCCAGGCAGAGTATCAGAAAGTGCAAAGGCCCTGAGTTGGGAATCAGGTCGGCTTACTGAAGGAAAGACTGAGGAGATAAATGCTCTGAGCTCAGGGCAGAGGGACAGCCAAGGGTCAGTCAGATTCGTCAGGGCCTTGTGGGTGTGGTAAGAACCTGGACTTTTTGCTCAGTAATTTGAGAATTCAAAGGAGTGACATGTATGATTTATGCTTTCATCTTCTGGCTTGTGCCAAGAGGCCAGCCTTCCAGCTTCTGCAGCTCATGGGCTATCTGGGTAAGAACAAGCATGAACCTGAAGGGGTATCTGCTTGAAACTGGCCTGTCTAGGCCCTGTCAGGCACACCTGAAAGTTGCAACAGAGAAAAGGACCTCTCTTTGACACCTTTCTTCTCATTGAACTACCCTACCTGAGTCATTCCTTAATGATTTGAAGTATTTTTGACCTACCTCCAGGTCCGGCCAGTTAACACACAATACTACCTGATTAAGGCAAATTTCTGCTTCTTCTTAGAAGGGTCAACAAACTATCTAAAGAAATAAAAACTGTCTTGGTACCCTAGCCGTGGGTCTGTTTTGTAAGTAGAGGATTTCCATATCACAATCCCTTCCAATTGTGAAGCAATCAATCAAATAAATCCCTCTGACATTTTGGGAAAGAACAAAAAACCAAGCAGATTCTTTTAGTTCAAGAAATTGACAGGAGTAAGAATGAGGAAAAAGAAAAACTATCAACAGCAAAATGACTGTCAGTTATTTCTAAGGGGATGGATCTATTTGCTTTTTGAAAGAGACTGATCAAGAAGGAAAGGGCAATTTCTGTCCCTCAAATCATGCTCCTCTTCCCCTAAGAGGATGAGGAGGGGAGCAAAGATAAATCTTTGGCGTCTTGAACTTCAACTGGAAAACATCCAAGCATTGTTTCGAAAGCTGTTTCAATCAGACCACACTAACCGTTTCTTACATTTTTAGCCTGCTTACTTAAAAATCAGTACATGGCAGATTGTAGGGGAGATAAGAACTACTTATCTTGATGATGAAGAGTCAAGTTCAGATAGTGGAAAGTAGTGGAACCTAGGTCTCCTGACTCACATTCCCTATCAAATTTTATTATGTATTTTTATCTTATAAAAATAAAAGCACATTAGAACAAAACAGGAACAGGAAGTCACTAATAATCCAATCAGTATATTATACTATTACGTTTTATTCCTTCTATCATGTGCTTATAGGTTCCTCCCACACACACTGTTATCATCACACTGGACTAAAAGTTCTTTGCAATACACAGGCCCTTTACATTACCATTGATACAGTCAAGGATATGAAACTTAACACTGATATGATGTGGAATACAATTTGGTATAATCTGAGCTGAATTTATTGCCTTTGCTAAGGATAAGTGCCTTCCAAGTGAATTTTGTCCCTTTTATTGAGGCACAGTAAAAATATACAACAGTACCTATTATTAGGTCTTGGACTGCAGGTTGTTCTCACAGTGTTTAAAACAGAACTCTCAAGAGGCCCTGCAATGTAACTTAACTTCAGTTTTATTTACCTACCTGGCGCATCAGGTACTTGAAGAGGAATGAAAGGATCAGATACACTTAGAAGAGGAAGGCTAGAATCCACAGTCTGCCCACCCTTCCTTTTTTCAGCTGGAGTTGGTTGCAGGGGAAGGACGGGTCAAGGAGACAGGGAAAAAAGAGACAAGCAGAAAACATCAAGTAAATCTAGATGTATTTACCATCTATTAACTCAACTCAAATTATAAAGTAAGTCTAAATTTAGACGCAGAATAAAGAGAAATGAGTGGATATAATTCAATGTAATAGCAAAATATGTATGATATATACACTCTGGTCCTCGCAACACAGTCAGAGATGCAGTTAATGATAAAACTAGGATAGTTGTACATCTGAAATTTCTCTTCTTCCTTAGATACTGCAGTCTAGAGTGATCTCTTTTAGAATTCCTACAGCAATTACTAGCCCTATCACACGTTTTGGTAGGCAAACAAACTCTATTTTGTAATCTAGAACATGTGTATAGGTACTTCCTTTGTACCCATTTCCCTCTTGAGGTCCTTTAGGGACTGAATCCTATTCTATCACCAAACGTCTAATGTAATGCTAGGCAAACAGAGAGACAGAAACAGATTTCTTGCCTATTGCAAAGTTAGACAAGCCCTAACCTCTGGACAACCTCTACCATACTATTGGCATTCACTCTGTATTTGGCAAACTTACAGATTTACAAAAATCTATACACCTTAAGGAATACCAGAGCTTGAAGGGATCTCAGGATTTTCTAGCACAATTTTCTTATTTTTTAGAAGAGAAAATGAAGCCCAGAAGTTGAGACTAACCAGAGGCCCACCAGCAGACCCATGATCAAAACACAGGTCTCTTAGTTCCTACTTTACCATGCTATACCTTGCATTTTAATGATCAGTTTGTTTCTGAATTAAAATCTAATCTAGCCTTTTATAAAGTGGATATACAAAAAAGTTTTAATTTTCAAATAATTATAGAATCATAGGAAGTTGCAGTACATAGAACCCTGTGAACCAGCTTCCCCCAGTGGTGAGTTCTTATAATTGTAGTTCATTATCATTGACGCTGGTGCAATTCTGTTGACTAACTTCTATCCCATTTATATAAGTTTTCACATGTATTCATTTGTGTGTATGTGTGTGTATATATATAGTTCCTTGCAATTTGATTCTATGTATAAATTAGTCTAAGTACCACAACAATGACACACAACTGTTCTATCAAACAAAAATCTTCCCTGTACTCCACTATAGTCACACCCACTCCTTTCTCTTCTCCTAATCTAATTTTGTCATTTTGAGAAAATCATTGAAGTGGGCTTAAGCTTCATTAAAGGTTGATGGAGGAAGAGAAGGGTAAAAATCACAGCTTTTAAGTCTTTGAAATATTTTACAATGAGATACAAAGAAATACATTCAAAGAAAAATAACAAATTATGAAAAAAAATATATATAGCATAACTCACTTTGAAAAATGTATGTATGCAGAAATAAAACTATGGACATAAATACTGTAAAACGTTAGCAATGCCTTTCTCTTGGAGTAGGGTTATGAGTTTCTTAATCTTGCTTCTTTGAGGTTTTAGCAAATGAATGTATATAATTTATCAACCAAAAACTATTTTAAAAAAAGAGGTACAATGTCAAGTTTTAATCATCTGCCTGTTTCTCCTCTAATGTATGGAGCCTGGTGGGCTGCCGTCTATGGGGTCGCATAGAGTCGGACACGACTGACACAACTTAGCAGCAGCAGCAGCATCGTTGAGTAACATTTTTGCAGCTTTTACCATAAAAATGTCTTGTGTCATCTTCCCCAACTCATTGCCACATTTCCTGCTTAGCTCCTCCATTGGTTGGTTAGAAGGTTTAAAATCAGTGAACCGCCTGAGCTTGATTAGAAACCTTCCAGAAAATACTGCCACCATGATCTTTGTACAAATGGGGACCTATTCATTTCTGGGACTTAGATGTAATTTTCTTTCATTTGTAAAGAATGAAGATTCTTCTTCATTCACACTACAAATATGAACACAGAGAAAACACCAAATGTTCATAGAAAAATGCTGCATAAACTGAGGGAAAAAGATGTTCTGTAATGTCTGCAAAAGCTTAATGTCACTGATTTATAAGATTTCTGAGATGTGTTTATGACTACAGCTACTGTGCTGGGCTGCTCAGGTACAAATCTCTACTCTGTCATTCTCCACCTGGAACCTTGGGCAGGTCACTCAGTCTCTTGCGGGCTGTTGTGAGGGATCACTGGAGATAAAGCGAATAAAAGCACTTAGTGGGCTTAGCGTGTAGCATGTATCCAACATATGTTCACTGTTATTACTGCCCTAATTTTACTCAAATATGTGTTTTCTAATTGTTGGGCCTTTAAAAAAACTGCCATTTACAGTCTTCAAAGTAAGCATAAAGGGGAGAAGACACAAAAATAAAAGCAAAAAACAACTCAAAATAACAGAACATAAGATATATAATAAGTTAGAATTAGGCATTAAAACTGGAAGTGGATGGAAAATGATTAGGGACCTTTGTCATTAACATTGATGAACCCAAGCTCCTATCCTTTGGCAGAAAGCAACTCCTTCCCTTCGTTCAACAAGTCTGTACTGAGCCAAGCACTATACTAAATGCTGGGATTCAGCAACAAAGAAGACTCTCCTAGGGCTATTCCACGACCCTCTTTTCCTACCCACACCATAACTGGTCATCACTGTGATGTTTTATCTCAAGGACAATAACCAATGCTTTATACATTTGGTATAGTCAAACTAAATATCCAACTTTGAGCACTTTAAATCAGACTAAAATACCAATAAACTTAAAAATTCCACAGACCAGACAACAAAGCTAAAAATAAAAAATAACGCACAAAAAGTTTTAACTATTTAATATTTGAAGTGTACACCTTCCGAATAACTCCAATGCCTATTTCAAAATATTAACACTGAAAACATCATATGAAGACTTATGAGATACAGTTAAAACTTGAGTTTTTTCTTATAAGGGAAACACACAGCTATTAGAAAGCACTCTCAATAACAGTGTAATCCTCAAAAGTTGGGGTAGGGTGGGCAACTGGAGCAAGGAGACAAGGGAGTAATAAATTATGTGTGAAAAAGTCTTCCTGGAGATTACAGTCTCCCTCCCCACACTCATGCTGGTTGAAAATCTCTCTTATATTGAGAGAAAAACTCTAATTTTTTTTTTAAGAATTAAAAAATTTACTATGTATTCCTTTTGAAATCAGCAAAGTGAGCCTAAAAAAGGGAACTGTAATCAAAAAGATAAAGGCAAAAGTCAAAGAATTAGAAGACAGAAAAACAGTTCTATAGAGTTGTCTTTGAAAGATAATAAAACAGCAAATCTCTAGTTAGAGTTACCAAGAAAAAGAGAAACACAAATGCATACAATAAAACTGATGTATGCCAAGAAAATACTACAAAAGATTTCAATGTACTCTTCTATCTTATTAAAAAATTTTTGAAACCATAGATGATTTTCTAGGAAAATATTACTAAATTTGCATTATGAGGCAGAAAACCTGACAGAGGAAGTTCTAGAGCCAAATGGTTAGTGTTCTAACTCTGCTACTTACTAGCTATGCGACTCTGGGAAAGAGACTAGTCTGTCCTCAGTCATCTCAACCATAACTGATATGCGGATGGTATGGCAACCTCGGAGGGTTGCCGAGAGGGCCATATGTTCAGTTCAGTCGCTCAGTCGTGTCCAACTCTTTGCGACCCCATGAACCGCAGCACACCAGGCCTTCCTGTCCATTACTAACTCCCTAAGTCCACCCAAACCCATGTCCATTGAGTCAGTGATGCCATCCAGCCATCTCATCCTCTGTCGTCCCCTTCTCCTCCTGCCCTCAATCTTTCCCAGCATCAGGGTCTTTTCCAATGAGTCAGCTATTCCCATCAGGTGGCCAAAGTATTGGAGTTTCAGCTTCAACATCAGTCCTTCCAATGAATACCCAGGACTGATCTCCTTTAGGATGGACTGGTTGGATCTTCTTGCAGTCCAAGGGACTCTCAAAAGTCTTCTCCAACACCACAGTTCAAAAGCATCAATTCTTCGGCATTCAGCCTTCTTTATAGTCCAACTCTCACATCCATACATGACCACTGGAAAAACCATAGCCTTGACCAGACGGACCTTTGCTGGCAAAGTAATGTATCTGCTTTTTAATATGCTATCTAGGTTGGTCATAACTTTCCTTCCAAGGAGTAAGCGTCTTTTAATTTCATGGCTGCAGTCACCATCTGCAGTGATTTTGGAGCCCAGAAAAATAAAGTCAGCCACTGTTTCCACTGTTTCCCCATCTATCTGCCATGAAGTGATGGGACCGGGGTCAGATGACATAATACTTATATAGGACAAATGACAAACTGGTGGGAATGCCTACAATATATGACACATGAAGTGCTCTTACATATTAACAAGAACAAAACAAACACAGAACAATAAAAAAAAAAAAAGGACACGAACAACACAAATCCCAAAAGTAATAAAAATGGCTGTTAAACAGTGTCCTCTATCTAAAACCTCTAAGCTGGTCTGGGTGGGAAAATGAGGTGAAAATTACTCTCATCTATTGTTAATTGAAATAAAATTTGATTAGCATTCTTGAACAGTGATTTGGAAATAGGTACCATAAAGCTTTAAATACATATATCTGTTGAGTTAGCAAATAATCTCCTAGAAGCTATCTTAAGGAAATGGTAAAGGATATAAATTAAAACTTAGCTTCAGGAATGTTTATGTGGTGAAAATTAGTACCAACCTAAGTATTCGTCAGGAGAAGGAAATAGCAACCCACTCCAGTATTCTTGCCTGGAGAATCCTGTGGACAGAGGAGCCTGGTTGGCTGCTATCCATAGGGTCGCACAGAGTCGGACATGACTGAAGCGACTTAGCATGCATGCATGCATTGGAGAAGGAAATGGCAACCTGCTCCAGTATTCTTGCCTAGAAAATCCCAGGGACGGAGGAGCCTGCTGGGCTGCCGTCTATGGGGTCGCACAGAGTTGGATACAACTGAAGCGACTGAGCAGCAGCAGCAGCTAGTATTCGTCCAAGTGATGTTAAATACAATGCTATTATTTTTCCATTAAAAATCATGTTGTAGATTAATATTTATCAACATGGAAAACTAATTCCCATATAATGTATACAAAATGAATAACAAACTGGACAACAGCAAGAACTACCTCTGTAGTTACAGAGGCCATATCATCACAATGCAATTAAAATATATCTTAAGTAACTTTAGGGTAAAGAAATCAAAACTTAAATTTAAAAATGTCCAGAAAATGAGAATAAGAGAGTATTACATATTAAATATTACCAAATGACAGCCAAAGTTCTAATAAGAAATAAATTTATGAGGTTAGAAAAACTACTAACACACATAAAGAAAGCAGGAAGAAAGAATATAAAGACTTAAAAGCAGTAATTAATCAATATAATTTAAAAGATCAATTTTGAAGGATATCAGATTCCATATCCTACAAAGAACATAGTCAAAACCTCACAACCATTGCTGAGGAATTTATAACAGTAAAATGTTGACATAAAATTAATGTTTAAAAAAGAGGTACTTGGTTAACTATACTAGGATATACCCATATAAAGGAATTTTATGTAGACAATTTAAAAATTACATTCGAGGAGTTTCTTTAATGATATAAGGGAAAACATGCTAAATTTTTAAAGTAAAAATCAGGCTTTAAAATGTGACTGTAAAAATGTATGTTGGAGTCATAAACTGAGGGTGAAAACTGTGTACAAAACAGTGGACACCTGTGTGTTCATAAGGAAGAAGATCCATAACTTTCCTCAGATTCTCAAAAGATCTCTGTGACCCTAAAAGGATTAAATGCTACTAACAGACATCAAAATGGTATCCAAAATGGTATTCTTGTGTTCATTTCTTGGGGATGAGATCATGGGGCTTTTAACTTTCTTCTCTATGCTTTCCTATAAATTACTAAATAAAATATATTGTTTATTAATAAAAGGGAAAATTAGGTTTTTATTATTACTTCTATAATTTTTTAAAAGTCTCATTTAAAAAGATCTCTCTCTCTCTCCCCAGAAGCACAGACACACATGCACAAAAACAGGCATAAGCAGAGTCTCAGATATAGGACAGAACATCTAATTCTTAGAATCCTCCAAGTCATTCCAAAGAACCTAAGCAATTACAAGACAGTAACAGAGTGATGTTTCTGAAATTCAGAAATATTTGCTTAAAAACATGTCTGTGGACTTGAGAGAACAAATCCTGTATATTACTGCCAGATCATTCTGACAATCTAATTCAAAGTAACTCTAGATCATTTTTTTAATTCCCATCTTTTTTTAGGAAATCTTTTAAATGAAGGAAAATATGTTAGCCCCAGGATCTGGGGCTCGCTGGCATGCTAGGGTCATCTGTGGACTGGAAACCAGTAGTGGGAAGGTGACAACAGTGAAGTCTTGAGTTACAGGTGTCTGCCATACTAACCAGTTCCAGCAGAAAATGAGGAAGCAGCAAAAGCATCACCGTGGGATGGTTGAAAGCCTGGGATCAAACTCTCAGCAGAGCCTCCAAGCTTCTCAGGATATTTGCCTGGAGGGACAAAACACTACTCAGTTCATCCCAGGAGAATCGCACAATGCACACCCAGGCAGGAGATGAAGGGCCTACTCCAAACTGACATCTACTCTTGACTATTTTTACTGCATAAAGGCAACACCTTGGCTATTCAAAGGTCCTTATCCAGCCACTGCAGTAACTAAGAAACAGCTGAGGAAAGAAAGAAGTCTAAAGCCCTAAAGCTTGAGCATATTACTCACAGCAGAATGCCACCAGCCTTCACACTGAGTCCATTTATCTCTACATAATTCTAATGAGTGTGATGGTCTGTTTTCCACATTAGAAGCAGTTAGGAGAGCAAGTGAGAAGAGAGATGGCAGTGGTGAGATGTTATGAGGGACAGGCACAATGACAAAAGCTTAATGTAAAAGCCAACAGCTGAATAACAAGAGTGACAGGAAATTACTAAAAATAGAGACAAGAATTTTAAAACTAGGGCGTCACTTAATAGAGTGCAAAATACTATTTTCAATAGTCCATGAAGGTGTTTGTTTATAATCTAGAGCAATAACTGGTATACATAATGACAGCACGAACTGACAATGAACGTCAAAGGAAATTAAATCCTATTCTCTGCTGCTGCTGCTGCTGCCACTTCAGTCGTGCCCGACTCTGTGCGACCCCATAGACGGCAGCCCACCAGGCTCCCTCGTCCCTGGGATTCTCCAGGCAAGAACACTGGAGTGGGTTGCCATTTCCTTCTCCAGTGCATGAAAGTGAAAAGTGAAAGTGAAGTTGCTCAGTCGTCTCCGACTCCTAGCGACCCCATGGACTGCAGCCTACCAGGCTCCTCATCCATGGGATTTTCCAGGCAAGAGTACTGGAGTGGGTTGCCACTGCCTTCTCCATCCTATTCCCTATGAAGACTTAAAAAAAAAAAAAAAAAGGGCAAGAAAGCATATGGATTTTGTTGTTTAGTCATTAAGTTATGTTCAACTCTTTTCAACCTCATGGACTGTAGCTCACCAGGCTCTTCTGTCCATGGAATTTTCCAAGCAAGAATACTGGAGTGGGTTGCCACTTCCTTCTCCAGGGAATCTTTCCAACCCAGAGATTGAACCTGCATCTCCTGCATTGGCAGGCAGATTCTCTACTTATTTGATCTCCTCTCCATGGTCAGTCAACAGGAGCAGAGAATTCTGATCACAAAGATTTAGTGAGGCCATACTCTCAGGGTGAGCAGTTATGATCCTCTGGGATAATACACCCACTTAGGACAAGGTGCCACCACACACCTCCAAAGAGTAAATGTGCTTGATACTATCATCCTGATCTCAAACCTGTCCTAGATGTTTCCGACTCTCCCTGCTGCCCCACAACACGACCAGGATTTCCTGAGGACAGAAAGACTTGCGCAGTCTGGTGAAAATATAAATTGATTTGCACACATACTTCTAAGTCAAGTCTTGGGTCCAAGCCTACATTTTCACAGGCATACCCCTCTAGAATTAAGGTTCAATACCCTCAAAAAGATACCGATTACTCACCTTCCCCCAGCTTGGCAAAGTCCTTGTTTAGCAGTTCCTCAGCTGTGAGTTTGGAGAAGTTGTCGTCATCAAAGGGATTCCACGTAGAACCTTCTGAAGGATTATAAACGTTTTGCTGGGAGGCCCGAGGGGAGCCTGAAGGAGTGGTGGTTGCAGACCTAGGTAGGTTCCCACCCCCACGAAATAAAAAGACACATGAAGGTTGAAAAGGGTCAATCTATTCTTCCTGTTTCAAGATCAAATTATTTTCTAAGTCAAACTATTATTTTCCACAGTATTTTTCTAAAAGGTCTTCCCGAGGCAATGGAAGTTTCCACAGATGCCCTTTCCACTGTGTGAAATAAACATCTTTCTTTTGTGATTCACTCTCATTACTTCTTTAATCTCGCGCTTATTAGATTTTTGGCCTCATCTGCGAGTTCTTCAGGATCCCAAACCAACCTGTTGCTGGGCTCGTGCATCCTGTGGTGACCACTGTAACATTCACAACTGGCCCCAGAGGGGCTGAGGCCTATTCCGGCTGCCTCACACCTGTCAGGGTCCAGCATCAGTGGACACCATCACAGTTAAAGAGCAATAGAGACAGTTACCACCATCCTGGGCTCCTGGGTATCATTTCCTAATTTCTTCCAAAGTCTCTCTTGATGCTCTTTGCATTTAGCTAATGACTTAAAGATTTTAACTTTAGTACATGGTTCCAAGGAAGCTGAGGGTTTGACACTGCATTTACGCAACACTCATTGCAATCTACTTGATGTCAGGCACAGAGCCTGTCACTAGATTTACTAAGGTTGGTTAAACCATGGTGCTTGTTATGGATGAACCTACAGGCCAGGTCAGCTAGACACCCAAACAAATAAGAATACAGTGTGACACATGCTCAAAAGAGAGTTCAGACAAAATTATATATGATACCAGAGGAAGGGTCAAAGAAAAAATAACTGTGTACGTGGATCTTAATGAACAAATAAGCGTTTCCTAAGTGGACCAGAAGGAGAGTGGCAGTTCTACCAGTGTAATACAATAGGCCTTGATCTGTTAACCAGTCAGTTCAGATATTATTCCACAGAAAATGGGGAGTCAAGGAAATGTTATCGGCATGGAGAGATTTGGTCAGATCAAGAATTTAGAAAACACTCTATACAGTGTGGGATGGATGAGAGACTGAAACAGTGAGGCAAGTAAAAAATTATTTTCTAAGATCGGTCTGATCTATGCAATACAGGAAAATTCAGTTTCTTATTAAACCCAGACACGCACCCCTATACATACATCTATACATAATTACGTACATAGCAAAAATTATACAGCAACGGCCCCCCCCAGCCCTTGCCCACAGAAGCAGTACATACTTGGACTTATTGAGACTGGCCTCAGCTGCAGCTGCTTGGAGCAGCTGGGTTGATTTGCTGGCAGGGACCCCAAAGACTGCGCTGTGGGTCACGTCGCTGAGAATTCGCCTGTGCCCAGCACGCTGGGCCTTGGGGGATGATGGAGGAGTGAGAGATCCGAGTTTCTGCCCCTGGATGGTAGGAGGTGGGGTTGTCTGAACCTTCGGCTGTTGTCTTACTGGGGCCTGAATCTGCTAGGAAGAGAGATGAAAGTGTTCAAGCGGGGAGGGGTGGGGGAGGAGAGGAAAAACAAATAAGCAGACAAGTATAACAAAAAAATGCCATGTGAGAGCTAACATATGGCTCAAATGGCACAGTTTCTCAATAACACCCAGATTGTCTAGGCTTCCTTGACAATCTGAGACGCAGCCTTGAGCCTGATACCAACAGAGTACTTACCTGGTGCTTATATATACATTTCAGTCTTCATCAGCAATAATAAACAAGGTAACCATACGCAAGTCGACCCAAAGACTGCAGAAATCATTCCTAGGTCTAAAGATCTAGAAAGTTTCCTTAAGGACCACTTTCTGCTTTCAAAATTCGTTCAGAATGCCTCCAAGAGATCTCGGACTTTCTGACAGAACACAGACTACTAGTTAGATATACGTGAGACAGAATTTCACTGTGATTAAGAAATGGCAGTTCAAAGCTTTTGCTGTTAACACTCTGTCTCGTTGATAGGATGGGTCTTGTAGGATTCTGTTTCTGCAGTGACCTCTGAGAAAATGTAAGCATGGAGGCAGCTGGATTAACCTGTTACAATCTTCATTTTGGAAATGGCACCAAAGAACAAGGTAGAGGATACAATAAGAAAAAAATTTAAAAGCCCTTGATGATGACTGACCTAATAATAGGAGATGTGGGCCTTTTTTAGAAGGGAGGCAGGATGCGCTGTCACCACAGAAAAACAAACTGGAGGGAACATCCTTGTTCCCGTGCAGTGAGTTTTTAAACATAAGCCATGATCAAGAAAATGATCAAATTAAAAAGGTTAAAGAGGAACACCTACTCCTTTTCTTCCTTAACTGCCAATCCAGAGATAAAGGAACTTAAGACTATCCAGTGCCTCAGGGGCTGAACTATCCCTTCCCTCCAGTCTCTCATCTCAGATTGGGGCTGTCCCTCCATGCTGCAGGTCAGCTCCTACATTCTACGTCTTCAAAGGTTGGCCCTGGGAGAGACTCTGGAAACTAGTGTCCAGCTACTTGGGTCAGGATGCTGATAGCCTGGGGGTTTCTGTCCTTATCCTGATTCAGGCTTTAATTTTACTGAGGCAAGCTATGTGCATGTAAGAGTACACAACCACTCGCCAACTGAATGAATGAAATAAGGTTCTAATGTTGATCAAATTAAGGTCAGAGGGTAAAGCAGCTGACTGCATCTCTGAGGGAGAAGCAAAGCCAGTCCCCACAGGGACGAGAAGAGCTTTAAGGACAGAACTAGATTTGCTTTTTTTTTGGAGTTTAGGCCATTCATTACTCTGAAAAGGGTACTTAATTGTTGAGGCCCTTTATTTTGAAGAGTCCAAACTACTGGGAGAACATTTTCCCTTCTTCTCGCCTGTTCTCTATATGCCGCACGCTGCAGAACACGTGCTTCTGTCATGACGACACCTTATCCTATCCCAGCTACCAATTCAAAGTGGCTACCACCCATCCAGCGACATCCCACAACAACCTTGTCGAGCAGTTTTATTTCCAATCAGAATCTCAGACTGAAGACTCAAGAGGGATCTTAGACAGCAAGGATTCCAACTCCCTCGTTTTAGAGATGATAAGACCAAAGCCCCCTGAGGTTAAGTGCTTGCTCAAGGTCACAGGGTCCATGTCGTGACTATCCTCAGGACTCTCTTTTTTGCACAATGATGCTTCCTCAACCAAAAATGAGATTATGAAGGGGGAGGAGGGAGACACATAACACAGTGGGGAGAGAAGCAAGGTAGACTCAAGATGTATATCTTGCCAAAGATTTTTTAAAAAGCAAAATACATAACTATGAAAGAAATATAATCACATCAAGAAATATAAGACTATAGACAAGGGGAGAAAAACCACCTCAACTTCCACTCCACTACTCTAGTACAATTGTTCTTATGTTTTATTTGGTATCTTATATTTACGTCTATTTCAAGGACATGAAGTGAAGTGAAGTCGCTCAGTTGTGTCCGACTCTTTCCGACCCCATGGATTGCAGCCTAAGAGGCTCCTCTGTCCATGGGATTTTCCAGGCAAGAATACTGGAGTGGGTTGCCATTTCCTTCTCCAGGAGATCTTCCTGACCCAGGGATTGAACCCGGGTCTCCTGCATTGTAGGCAGACGCTTTACCATCTGAGCCACCAGGGAAGAAATAAGGACATACTTGGTCCTTTCAAGGACATACTCTTCCTGTAATTTCATCTCTCCTTTAGCATTACCCCCTGAGCATTTCCATACTGTTGTATAGACTTTTATAACCGTGACTTTTAATGACTGCATAGTTAGGTCATTGGAATGAGGAATGCTGCTTCCATGCCTGTGTTGATCATTAAGACTGCAGTAAACCCCTGTGGGATACGGCCACATCCCTGCTGTGAAAGGGCTGCACGGTACAATTTACACTCACTTACTTGCTTCTCTAGGTAAGTCCTACAAAGTCATGGGAGGAAGGGAAGGGTCAAGGCTGGGAAACTCTCTGGCTCCTGGCTGAAGCCCGTTCTGCTCTTGTCCCCTCTCCGTACTCTTAATCAACTGCCCCTGAACAAAGTGCTCAAGTATTTTTTCATTCAAAGAACATGGAGAAGGATCACAGTTCATTCCCAGAAAAGTGGATATTTTGTCCAGGGTCAGCAGAGAGGGTTCCCATGAGAAGTGTACAGTCAGTGGCAGCACTGTCATTACCCTGGATGAGCACTGCTGTTACCCTTGAACATAGATCAGGATTCTTCGATTCTTGCCCCAGCTCTGCTGCTGTCAGTCTGTGTATCTTGGGTGATTCCCATTCTAGCCTGGGCCCCAGTTTCCAATTCCATTAGAGGAGGATTGGATGAGACAAAATTTCAGCTACATGATACGATAATTTTCTAAAAACTCTTTTTCCATTAGCAAGAGGAACTCTGTTACTTGTTAAAAATACAGAGAATGGTTGTCTACCACATGCCCGCAGGAAGATCGAGCTATTTCAGAAATGAAGGTGTAAAGACACTGAGCACACATTTAGCTGAGACTCAGAGAAGACAATCTATTTATGGCGCTGCTTCCTTTTGAAGGGATGTAGGTTTTCCAGTTTAAGATCGGTGACAAAACTCTATTAGAGATCAATCCTTAGAAAGACAGTTTCTTACTTTTCCTCGTTCCTCTGTTGGTTGGACTTGCCCGGGAATGATAATAGCTGTGATACCCTATCAACTAGGGATGTAAAATGCCCTTTTCCATCACTATAGAGTTTTCTATTACTGTCACTCTGTGGGTACAGAATTCAGGGCACTCATTAAAGGCCAAAGTATCATGTGCCTGAGAATATACCCGTAGAGGTGAGTCAGAAGAGCATGTAGAGGTCCCGATTCTAAACTCAGCCAATATCTAGAAGTGAACATGCCCAATTTCTAAACTGACAAGATGGTTCAAATAACAGTCAGATGCTCTGGTGCCCAGAGGGGCATCAGGCCACAGCAAATGGTCCCAGCAAGCAGGCTCTTGAAGGTTCTGCATACTCATATGAAGTGGCCAGTAATGTCATTCAAGACAAAAAATAAGCACAACACGGTCAGAACTCAGGGTAAAGGTGGAGGGCCTACATGAACCTTCTGAGACTGGCAAGGCCACAGTGGTCACACTGCCCTCTGAAGACAGGAAAGGGATTAGCTCTAATTCTACTTCGGTCTCTGACTGCTCAACACTGGCACCGGTAGACACAGAGGACAGCCCTTCCCGCTGGTCTAATATCAGGGTGAGAAATGAGAAAGTTTGTCTTCTATTATCCCACACTCCTAATTTATCCCTCTCCCCTCCTTTCCCCTTTGATAACCATAAGTTTGTTTTCCATGTCTGTGAGTTTATTTATGTCTTGTAAACAAGTTCACTTGTCCATCAGCAACTTACAATCATTTTTCTAAAACCTTAAGCTTCTATAGAATACTTCATCCTTTTCCTGGATACATTGGGAAAAGATCAAATATTTTAACCACCAGGGTGGGGAGCAGCCAAGCTCCCTCACCAGCTGCTGCCACCTCTTGCCCACCCTCTCCCTAGCCCTCACTGCGGGCTCCTCTTCTGGCTGACTCTCACCGCTGGCTCCTGGGCAGGGGCTGGCAGGGCTGCTGCAGTCGGCTGTGCTTGGGGCTGCGGTACAGCTGCCACTGCGGTCTTCTGCTGCAAGGCAGCCTGCTGAGTCAGCAGCTGTTGTTGATGCAGGGCTGTGGCCAGCTGCTGTTGCTGTTGCTGCTGCTGGTAGAAGTTCTGTATCAGCTGCTGTTGAGAGCTTCCTTGGGATACCACGGGGAACTGAGCGATCACGGGTTGCTGGGCTGCTGGGTGTACTGCCTGAAACTGAGCAGGGGGAAGGGGCCCAGGAAGGAGGAGGTGAGTAAAAGCCTGTTTCAGAAGCACACTCCACAAAGGATGAAAATGCCTCAATAATAACCAAGACCAGCACTGAAGGCAAAGGCAAGGGTAGGCAGGCGTCTTTTGGCTTGGCCGGAAAATGCATGAGGGGAACTGCAGGGCACTGCGCTGAAACACAGCAGCACCTTACGCTGCTGGGCTCCGGCCACTGCGCTATCTCCCTCCTGCACTGCAGACTGGCTTCCAAGGGGTTTCTGTGCCTGGCCTGAGGGCATCCATCTGACTTGTGACTCCACATGCTGAAGCGTAACAGAAACTAACAAACGAACTCCCAGTCACAGAAGTTATCCCTCTTATAAAGGGATTTGGAAATAGCCAGGATTAAAATTCTTCCCTGCATGAACTGGACGAAGCAATGATGACACTGAAGAGAATAACCTAAATGTCAGCCCAGCTAGTAAGTCCTCTCAAGCCTTTCTGAAAATCATTTCCCAATAGTTCTCTTCATTAAACTTCCACCTTTAAACATTCAGAACATTCAGTATACTCTACTAACTGATATTTTGTCCCATACTGGTAGCATG